>NW_028270156.1:88490922-89690922 GCF_037043375.1 Chiloscyllium plagiosum | reverse complement strand
TATTGTTGTATTGTGGTTCTTGAACTAATAGGATGAAAGCTCCAGACAGTGTACCAATTCTGCTGTGTTGGCTGATTCAATTTGAAATCTATGAAATCACGTGGAATACAAGTGGCAGTGAATGTAACAGCTATTTTCATCAAAGCTGATTATTTTTTCAGCAACTTACATTTGGGAAGAAAATCTGCCATCCAATTTTTTTTTTCGCAGACCCACGGTGTGTTTGACTGGTAAATACTCTCTGCCATGCTTCGCAAGCCTGCTGAGGTCAAGAGGTGGGCAAATTGACAACAGTTTCACTGACAACCCAATAAACACTAAAATGAAAGGAAACATAGGAACAGGAATAGGCCGATCAACCCCTCAAGACTCTTCTGCCATTCAATGCGATCCTGGCTGATCTGTGGCCTAACCCCATTTACTTGCTTTTGACGCAGATCCCTTAATATCTCTGCTTAACAAAAGGTTATCAACCTCAGATTTGAAATTAGAACTGATACAGCATCCACAGCTATTTGTGGAAGAGGATGTTAAATATCTACCTGCCTTATGCATAGATGTGCTTCCTAACACCTTTTGTCCTATACACAGACTATATCACCTAGTTCTCGAATCAGTGAAAATAATTGATCCCTACCTACCCTGTCTTTTCCTGTTAATATCCCAAAGAGTTTGATCAGATTATCGCTTAAACTTCTAAATTTATAAAGAGACATCACATGAAATGTCTGTGACCTCTGGGTTGTTAGTTGAGGAACAGAACTCAGCTCAAAATTCTTCTAATCTTGCAGTCATAGAATTATACAGCATAGAAACAGACCTTTGGGTTCAACTTGTCCATGCCGCCCAGCTTTCCCAAACTGAACTAGCAGTGGTGTGATGTTTTCTGGCTCCTGTAATGGAGTTTTAAATTTCCACCAGAGAATGTCGCAGATGATGAGTGACTTTCCATTATTATTATGCAACAAGCATCCACCTGGAGCAGGTCTTGGGAGCAGGATCCCATATGTTTCTGCCTTGGAGGCAAAAGCACCATCCTAAAAATGGGCATTTCAAATTCTGAGCAACAGGGCACCAATAAATGATGGTTGAAAACTAACCATTCTGTTCATTTTACTTTCCGCAAAGCAACTTTTCAGAAATATTATTGCGTACCTCTGGAGCAGGCAAGACTCGGACTCTGGCCACCTGACTCAGAGATGGGGACATTACCACTGCACAATATGCCTCTGAAGGCACATTACGCTTAGTAACATTGCACCTCACCCTTTAAGTACTTGTGTACAATTTAGATTGCTACTCCCAATATTCAACACGGGAGCAAAATTGGGCTCTTGCGATACTTCTACCTCTGGCCCAGGAGCCCTGGGTTCAAGACCCAGCTTCTCTAAAGATGGGTCTGAACAGATTGATTGAAATATTTAGAGACTCTTTTGGCTGGGTTTTTGTATTCATTCACAGGAGAAAGGCTTTGCTGGCTCAGGAAACATTTAATTCACCTCGCTAATTGCCCAGAGGCCAGTTGTGATTGAGTCACATTAGCGAGGTGGTCTGGAGTCACATGTAGGCCAAACCAGGTAAGGATGGCAGTTTCCTTCCCGAAAGAACATCAGTGAACCAGGAGGGCTTTTCCCAAATGTCAACAATAGATTCACGGTCATTGTGAGACTCTTCATTCCTGATTTTGTACGGAATACAAACTCCACCAGCTGCCACGGTGGAATTTGAACTTGGGGACCAGGCTCATTACCAGCATCCCTGGATTAACAGTTTAGAGACAATACCACTAGGCCATTGCTTCCCCTAGCCCAGAGGCCTCTGTTTAAAACCCATCTACTTCAGAGCTGTGCCACAACGCATCTGAATGCGAGTTTAAGAAGCATCCATAAGTACAAAATTAATTTATCCTACAAGTTAATTTTGGGTGAGTGTTGTGAAGATGTGGGGTGTACTATACCTTTAAGAGAGTTAAAAGCTACAGAACTACCTGACAGAAAAAAAAGATAATGTAAGATGCCCCAGCTACTGGTGTAGCTAGGGTAGCTGGTTGCCAGGAAACGACAAAACAGAATCGAATTAGGCCAATCAGTTTAAATTATACCCCAAAAAATACCAACTCCAATCCAGTTTGAATTTGGTATATTGACAATCTTAAAATGATACAATCCAGTGCTTTAGGGGTATAAGACCAGGGAAATTTGAACAGTTGGGAGGAGCATCTTCTCAACTGCCACAGCATCTCCACACTGCCCAGCAAAATAGCTCACTTCAAAGGTCCCTTTATCGATCAGTAACCTGTGACACAATATCCCCAAGGAGACCTAAAGAAGACTGAAATACAGAGAAGAACAAAAGCTGTTTGATTTTGAGATAAGAAGTTTTGTTTTTTTTTGTAAATCTTAATCAGGGGTGTTTTAATCGGACTAGTATTGTATGTGCAAGGTTTGTGAAGGTTTGTAGCTCAGGTTGAGGTTTAGGGTGTAGGTTTGCTCGCTGAGCTGTAGGTTTGATATCCAGACGTTGCATTACCTGGCTCGGTAATGTGACCTCCAAGTGAAGCGAAGCTGTTGTCTCCTGCTTTCTATTTATATGTTTGTCCTGGATGGGGTTCCTGACATTTGTGGTGATGTCATTTCTGATGTTCTTTTTCTGAGGGGTTGATAGATGGGATCTAGATCTATGTGTTTGTTTATGACGTTGTGGTTGGAGTGCCAGGCTTCTAGGAATTCTCTGGCATGTCTTTGCTTAGCCTGTCCCAGGATAGATGTGTTGTCCCAGTCGAATTGGTGGTTTTTTTCATCCGTGTGTAGGGCTACGAGGGAGAGAGGGTCGTGTCTTTTTGTGACTAGCTGGTGTTTGTGTATCCTGGTGGTTAACTTTCTTCCTGTTTGTCCTACGTAGTGTTTGTGGCAGTCCTTGCATGGAATTTTGTAGATGACGTTGGTTTTGTCCATGGGTTGTACTGGGTCTTTTAAGTTTGTTAGCTTTTGTTTGAGAGTGTTGGTGGGTTTATGTGCTACTAGGATTCCGAAGGGTCTTAGTAGTCTGGCTGTCATTTCTGAAACTTCTTTGATGTATGGCAAGGTGGTTAGGGTTTCTGGCTGTGTTTGGTCTGCTTGTCGTGGTTTGTTCTTGAGGAATCTGCGGACTGTACTTTTTGAATATCTGTTCTTCTTGAATACGTTGTATAGGTGGCTCTCCTCTGTTTTCCAAAGTTCGTCTGTGCTGCAGTGTGTGGCGGCGCGTTGGAATAGTGTTCTGATGCAGTTTCGTTTGTGTGTGTTGGGATGGTTGCTGGTGTAGTTAAGTATTTGGTCAGTGTTTGTCGGTTTTCTGTATACGCAGGTTTGTAGTTCTCTGTTGTCCTTTCTTTCGACTGTGACGTCCAGGAATGCAAGTTTGTTGTTGGTTTCTTCCTCCTTGGTGAACTTTATTCCTGTGAGGGTGTTGTTGATGATGTTAAATGTCTCTTCTATCTTGTTTCGTTTTGTGATGACAAAGGTGTCATCTGTGTAGCGGACCCAGATTTTTGGTTTGATGGTTGGTAGGGCTGTTTGTTGTCGTCTTTGCGTTACCGCTTCTGCTATGAATCCTGATAGCGGAGATCCCATGGGTGTGCTGTTGGTTTGTTTGTAGATTATGTTGTTGAAGGTGAAGTGGGTAGTGAGGCACACGTCCACTAGCTTCATGATGTTTTCGTTGGTAATGTGATTGGATGGTGGTTGGGGTGTGTGAGATAGTCTCTTCTAAAAGTGTGGTAAGTGTTTCCTTTGCCAGGTCGATGTTGATGGAGGTGAACAGTATTGTATATTGTATTGTCTGTATCCTTTTATTTCCTGCCAATCATGTCTGTCAAAATGCCAATAGACATTGCTATAATGTCTGCTTCGACCACTTCCTCTGAAAGCACATTCCAGGCACATTGAGTCAGTCATATTGTCATACAGCACGGAAACAGACCCTTCAGTCCAAGCCGTCCATGCCGAGCATAATCCCAAACTAAACTAGTCCCACCTGCCTGCTCCTGGCCTACAATTCTCCAAACCTTTCCTATTCATGCACTTCTCTCATCTCTTTCTAAACATTGTAATTATACCCACATCCACCACTTCCTCAGGAAGTTCCCTCTGTGGAAAAAGTAATTGAGATTTCTATCCTGGGGAAAAAAACTGCATTCTATCCATGCCTTTCATAATTTTGTAAATCTCTATCAGGCCGCCTTTCAGCCTCTGGTGTTCAAGTAAAAAACAATCTTGTCCAATCTTCTTCACAGATAATACCTCCCAAACCAGACAAAATCCTGGAGAACATTTTCTGTACCCTCTCCAATGCTCTCACATGATGCAATGACCAGAACTGTACACAATATTCCAAATGCGACCTTGCTAACGCTCTGCAACATGGCTTGCCAATTTTTATACTCTGTGTCCTAAACAATGAAGGCAAGCATGCCATATGCCTTCTAGACTACCTCATCCACTGACATTGTCCCTTTCTGGGAAGTGTGGACCTGTATGCTTCAAGCCCCTGTACTTTAATGCTTCTAATGGTTCTGCCAATTACTGTGTAACTTCCCTTATGCATTGGACCTTCCAAATGTATCAGCTCATATTTTTCCAGATTAAAGTTCATCTGCCATTTCTTCACCCAAATCTCCAGATTATCTATAATCCTGCTGTATCCTCTGGCAATCCTCCACATTATCCATAGCTCCCTCAATGTTTGTGTTATCGGCAAACTTACTGATCAGACGATGAACATTCTCCTCCAAATTATTTATAAACAAATGAGGGGTCTCAACACTGATCCCTGTGCAACAATACTGGTCATATGGTCATATGATTTCACCCCCAGTATCTGCTTACCATGACAGATCTTGACAAAGGCCTTGCTAAAATCCAGTGAGACAATATCTGCCACTCTGCTCTCTTCAGGGATCTTTGCCACTTCCCCAAAAATCTCAATCAAGTTTGTGTGACCTTCTCCACACAAAGCCTTGCTGCCTGTCACTAATTAATCCTTTTTTTTTCCAAATGTGAGTAAATCCTGGCCCTAAGAATCTTCTCCAAGATCCCTTGGCTTGGCGGTATAGAGTCATGGAGTTGAACTGCAAGGAAACAGGCCCTTCGGTCCAACCCATCCATACTGACCAGGTATGTTAAATTACCACTGACATAAGGTTCACTGCATTTCCTATATTATCCGTGTTGCCCTTCTGAAACAAGGGAACAACACTGGCTATTGTCCAGTCCCCTTTGATCTCTCCTGTAACTAAAGAGGATTTAAAGATTTTGTACAAGGACCCAGAAATTTCCTCCCTAGAATAGCTACCATCAGCTCCTGGGAACTTGTAACCTCATGGATTTTTGAAAAGCCCAACACTTCCTTCTTTTTTTATATAGACATGCCCTAGAATTATCAACATACCCTTGTCTAGATTCACCATGTCCACTTCTTTTGAATACACATGCAAATTATTCACTAAGGTCCTCACCCACATCCTCTGGCTTCATGCAGAAATTTCCTTCTTTGTCCTCAACTGGACCTGGCTTTTCCCTCACCCGCACCAACCAACCAACCCAACCGCCCCGTGGCTGAACACCTTAACTCCCTCTCCCACTCCGCCAAGGACATGCAGGTACTTGTCCTCCTCTATCGCCAGACCATGGCAACACGATGCCTGGATGAAGAGCGCCTCATCTTTCGCCTAGGAACCCTCCAACCACAAGGGATGAATGCAGATTTCGCCAGCTTTCTCATTTCCCCTCCCCCCACCTTATCTCAGTCCCAACCCTCGGACTCAGCACCACCTTCTTGACCTGCAATCTTCTTCCCGACCTCTCCGCCCCCACTCCCTCTCCGGCCTATCACCCTCACCTTAATCTCCTTCCACCTATCGCTTTCCCTCCTCCCTCCCCCAAGTCCCTCCTCCCTACCTTTTATCTTAGCCTGCTTGGCACACCCTCCTCATTCCTGAAGTAGGGCTTATGCCCGAAACGTCGATTCTCCTGCTCCTTGGATGCTGCCTTACTTGCTGCGCTTTTCCAGCAACACATTTTTCAGCTTTGGGCAATATCTCTCTAAACCCTTCCTATACACGTACCTATCCAGATGCCTTTTAAATGTTGTAATTGTCCCAGCTCCATCCCTTCCAATGGCAGTTCATTCCAGACATGCACCACCCTCTGTGTGAAAGGGTTTCCCCTTAGGTCCCTTTTATACCTTTCCTCTCTCATCTTAAACCTATGCCTTCTGACATTGGACTCTCATACCCTGGGAAAAAGACATTGACTATTCACCCTATACATGTACCTTATGATTTCATAAAACTCTAAAAAGTCACCCCTCAGCCTCCAATGCTAGAGGGAAAATAGCTTCCGTTTATTCAGCTTCTCCCTGTAGCTCAAAGCCTCCAACCCTAACAACATCCTTGTAAATCTTTACTGCACCCCTTGAAGTTTCACAACATATTGAGAGAGACCAGAATTGCACACAGTATTCCAAAAGTAGCTTAACCAATTGTCATCCAAAGCACTTGAATCTAGCCATCATTATCCTTCACTTTCACACGAAACGCTGGTCTGGAATTCACTAGCCTTTAAAAGAGTCTCATATTATCCGCAAACAGCTACTCCCATCTATATGCTCCAGTTTGTGACTAATATCGCCATCGCTAGCTTCTCCCAATTTTGCCAGGAACCACTTTTATCCTCATCATAAGTAATGTATAACTTGCAGAATTATGGTCAGTGTTCCCAAAATGTTCTTCCACTGAAACTTTGATCACGTGACTGGGCTCATTCCTTAATACCGGGTCAAGTATTTCCCTTCCTCAATTGGACTAGAGACATATTGCTTCAAGAAATCCTCTTGGACTCAACTAACACATTCTACCCCCACCCACACAAAAGCCCCTTTCCTTAAGAGAGTCCTTGTCAATTTCTAGAATGTTAAAATCACACATCACCACAAACCTGGTGTTTTCACATTTTTCCATTGACTCTCCATGGATATGTTCCTCTGTCTCCCACTGGCTGTTGGGAAGCCTGTAATACAAACCCATTGAAAGGTTTGCAGCCCTCTTATTCCTGAGCTCTACCCATATGACCTCACTGGATAAGCCCTCCAAGATGTCCTCCCTCAGTAAACCTGTGATATTCTCCCTAATCAATAATCCTCAACATCTTTTATATCTCTCTCTATTTTGCATGATAAAATATAGAACTTTAAGCTACCATTCTTTTCCTTCTTTGAACCAAGTAATAGCTACAATGTCATAGTTATATGCATGAATCCAAGCCCTACGTTCATCTGTTTAATGTGTCATAATCCTTGCATTAGAACAAATTCACTTCAGATCGCCAGTCCTGCAGTGTTCAGTAACCTCTTCCTGTTTGTTCTTCTACTTCATTGAGAGTGCGCTGCTGGAAAAGAACAGCAGGTCAGGCAGCATCCGAAGAGCAGGAGACTCGATGTTTCAGGCAAAAGCCCTCCATCAAGAATCAGGCTTGTAGTTCAGGGGGGCTGAGAGATAAATGGGGCTGGAGAGAGTGGGAGAATATGATAAGTAAGTGAAGGTGGGGGGGTGGGGGAAGGTGATAGTCTGAGAGGAGGATGGAGCGGATAGGTGAAAAGGAAGATGGACAGATCAGGAGGGCGGTGCCGAGTTGGAGGGTTGAGACTGTGATAATGTGCAGGGGAGGGGAAATGAGGAAACTGGTGAAGTCCACATTGATCCCACGTACACCTCCCCCCCACCTCTATCCAAGGCCCCAAAGGATTCTTCCACATCTGACAGAGACTTACCTGTACTTCCACAGTCATTGACTGTATCCGTTGCACCTGAAGTGGTCTCCTTGACATTGGGGAGACAGGACGCCAACTTGCGGATTATTTCAGAGAATATCTCTGGGACACCAGCGCCAACCAACCCCATCCCCCCGAACACTTTAACTCCCCCTCTCACTCCACCAAGGACAAGCAGGTCCTGGGCCTCCTCCATCACCAAACCCAAACCACCCGACACCTGGAGAAAGAACACCTCATCTTCCACTTTGGGACCCTGCAACCACACAGGAGCAATATGGATTTCACCAGTTTCCTCATTTCCTCTCCCTCCACCTTATCCCAGTCCCATGCCTCGAAATCAGCACCACCCTCTTGACCTGTCCATTTTCCTTCCCACCTATCCACTCCACCCTATCACCTTTCCCTGCCACTTTCACCTACCTAACAAATTTCCAGTTACATTTCCCCCCAGCCCCAGCCTTCTCCCATTGATCTCTCAAACCCCTGACCCACAAGCCCCATTCCTGATAAAGAGCTTATGACTGAAACGTTGACTCTCTTACTCCTCAGATGCTACCTGACCTGCTGTGCTTTTCCAGCACCACAGTCGACTCTGATCTCCAGCATCTGCAGTCCTCCCTTTCTCCCACCTGCTTTAAAAACCTACCGAGTGACACCAGCAAACCTCCCTGCCAGGATATTGGTGCCTCTCCAATTTGCGTTAAATCCTTCCTTCTTGTTGAGGTCCCAATCGCCCTGGAGGACATTCCAACGATCCACATATTGGAAGCCAACCATCCGACAGCCTTTTAGCAATGTTTTTCACTGCACTGTCTTCCTATTCCTCGCCTCACTGGCACATGGAGTAATCCCGAGATGTGAACCCCACAGGGGTTGCCTATGTTATTCATACCAACCTGTACCACACTCTTTGGCTACTCAGAGTCATAGAGATGTACAGCATGGAAACAGATCCTTTGGTCCAACTCATCTATGCCAACCAGATATCCTAACCTAATCTAGTCCCACTTGCCAGCACCTTGGTCCATATCCCTCTGAACCCTTCTTATTCATGTACCCATTCCAGGTGCATTTTAAATGCTGTAGTTGTACCAGTCTCCACCACTTCCTCTGGTAGCTCATTCCATACAAGCACCACCCTGTGTGTGAAAACGCTGCCCCTTAGGTCCCTTTTTTTATCTTTCCCCTCTCACCTAAACCTATGCCCTCTAATTCCAGACTCCCCCACCCCAGGGAAAATACTTTGTCGATTGATCCCACCCATGCCCCTTCATGATTTTATAAACTTCTATAAGATCACCCCTCAGCCTCCGACACTCCAGTGAAAACAGCTCCAGCCTGTTCAGCCTCTCCCTATAGCTCAAATCCTCCAACCCTGGCAACATTTCTGCAATTCATTTCTGAAATGTTTCAAGTTTCACAAATCCTTCCTACAGGTGGGAGACCAGAATTACACACAATATTCCAAAAGTGGCCTAACCAATGTCCTGTACAGCTTCAACTCATTGTTTCTTTTGACAATGTTCTAAGCCCACTCACAGACATCCTTGACCCTGGATCAAGGGAGGCCATGCATCATCCTGGTCCCTTTTGCAGCCACAGAAATGCCTATGGAGACCGATATTAGTACTGGTTTTCTGCACTTTGATCCTGCCTGTTGAACAACAGTGCCAGCTGTGGTAGCACTGTTCTGGCAGCTACTGTTGTTATCCCCTGATCGGGCCCTACCCACCACTCCACTCCTCTCCTCTCAATATCCAAAACAGTATACATGTTGGAGATGGTTTAGCCACAGTGGTGTCCCAGTCTCCAACTGCCTGTCCCTTCCAGCTACCTGCCTGAACCTTGGTAGTGTCCACGACTCTAAAACTCCTGCCTATGGCGCTTTCCACCCACTTTCCTGAATGCCCCAAAGTGTGTCCCCACTCTGACCCATGTAATCTGACAGAAACTACAATTGGACAGGTCCCACAGGTTTGGTTGGCATGACTGTTCGAATTGTCTCTTATTTCCCACATTCGATATGATAAGCAAACTACCCAGTGTACTGCCATTTTAATCTTCTCACAACTACTTCATTGAAAATTAATGTCTACTAAAATTAACTTACAGCAAACTAGATGGCCCTAGAGTTAGAATCTCATTAAAGAACATTAAATATGCAATTAATTCTAGAAATAGCAGTCTAGATCCCACTCTAAATCCCAGGACTGTACTGCTCGCCCACCAGCCTGACTCCCATTGCCCTTAAACCTGATGGGGAGGGAAAGGTGAATGGAGGTTTCAGGTCAGAACAGAGTGAGTCATCTGACCGTTACTGACCAATCAGCAGCCCTTCTGTCCAAAACGTTACTCTGACATTGTGACGTCACTCCCCTCCAGGTCTGGCCCCGGAAGCTCCTTCCGCTGCCTCAGCCCCTCAAGGTGTGTCCTCAAACCCGAGTCCGCTCCTTCGGGATTGATGTGGAAGCTCCCACTGAGTGAGACCGTTTCATGCCGGGTCACAGGAAGCCTTGACTGTGCTGGGTGTTGACAGTGTCGGTTAAATATTAACCTGCTCAACCTGTCTCTGAGAGAGGTGTGAAAAAGGGGATAAATCGGAATCACCTTCTTCTGTGCTGTCGATCTCTACGGCAATCATATAACCAGAAGGTAACACACTGAGATCTTAATCAAGGTGCGGGAACAAATGACTGCAGATGCTGGAATCGGAACTGAAAACAACAAATGCTGGAGATCACAGCGGGTCAGATAGCATTCACAGAGGGAGAACAAGCTAACGTTTCGAGTCTAAATGACTCTTCATCTTAATCAATAAAGTTAAATATTTTTAGTGTCATTGCAGTTTGATATCAACACGATCATTTTGCTGTTATTAGAATGTAGTTTGCTTACATTTGTTGAATAGCAGCAGCAACAAAATTCCGCCAGCATTTTGATCAGTCTAACAATGGTACATATTCTTTTGTTTAGCTTGTGAACAAATGCAAAATTATGACGGACGGAGTAAATGCGGGACAAATACAATGTACTTCAATGAAAGGAAGAAATGGAAAAGGTAAAGTTCAAAGATCAGCTGTGTTACTGGCAATATTCCCTGATGAGTATCAGACACTCCAGGATAGAATGTTACAATTTCAGGAAAGGCTGAGAAGTAACTGTGGCTATCAGAATGATAAACAGCATGGCAGGCATCTCAGGAGACTGCATAGCCTGAGCACAACTTGCAGATGAATGGTATTTGGTGCTTGGCCACTGGGCAGACCACCTATGAACAAAAACAGTTGTTTTATCCCCTCATACATGATCTGTGGCAGCAGGAGAGATCATCTCGGCTCACGATCCTGCTACATGGAAACACAAAATTCAGTTTACTGAACCAGCTCGTAACATCAATTGGATGGTCACGCTGGTTGTAAACAGGTCCTGGCAGTGTGGCTGTGGAGGGAGGTAACTATCTGTCCTTCTGTGGTTCCATTCAAGCCCAGGTGTCCTTGGGGATGGGGCGCAGAATGTCCATCTCAATGCCTTTAGAGGGATGGAACACCACAGAGGCATACAGTGCTTTATTTCCCGTCCAACTCCATTTCAATTTTATCCCTTCCCTCTCTTCCCACTTCGTCCCCTGCCATGTTTATATTTGGTATTGCATTGCCCAAAAAAGGCTGCGCTTGTAAATCATCAATTGGATACACATGAGTTTTTACTGGTGGTGGCTGCTCGTTATACAAAAAAAAACAACAAAAGAAGTTGCAGTGGGAAAGAACTCATATTTATGTGATAACACTTTTGGGTAGAAACATATACTAATAAAACACAGCAATGAAGGGCTCCTATGGTGCAGGGTTAGAATTCTTAAGTGTGTTCAAGTTCAGCCTGCTACCCTAAATGTGTAATATCTATGGGCAGAGTGATTAGAAATAACTAATGAGAACTGAAACAATTTAGGTTTATGACTCTGTCATGTAGGAGGAGAAAGAGACCATTAATCCTTGTGAAATTGCTACACAGAGACAGGAAGAGTCTGCGAGTAAAATCGCACAATTATTTATTGCAAATTAATATTTTGTATCAATGGTTGAAAATAGAAGGTTTTTGGTGTGATATTTCTTTAACTTTTTACATTAGATTTTTTAATTGCATGTTTTGTTCACTTTCTTCGGACAGACGATGATGGAAAAGGAATTAGTCAATTGCTGAATAGTGACAGCGACAGGGAGTTAAACCTGATTACCCGATTCTACTGTGAGAGATTGGAGGATGCAATATAGACTTGGTGGAGAGCATTGCCCTGACATTAACAGCAACTGATTCATTGAGCAATGGAAATTACGCTGTAAGTTATATGATAGAATTTTTCCATTATTCTATTATTAATCAGTAAAATGATTGAAGTGGGCATGTAATTGAAGGAACCTTTGGAAATTTAAGAAAAAGTAACAAGGTTGTGCATCTCATTAATGATATGAAAAACAATAAAAGTAAGGGTCAGGGGTACGAAAATAAAAATGCACCAGAAAATAGAAAATACTGAAACAATATTTTTTTCAAAGAAAAAACAATAATGAAAAGTTGTTTACTTGAAGGACCGATAACGAACTGAGAGCAAAATAGAAATTAGTGAGGTGGGACCCCATGGCTTAGTGGTTAGTGGATGAACTCATGTGATGATGAAAACCACATATCAGAGAATGTCAGGATACCCCAGATCAGTTTTAGCGAGATGGAAGAAATGCCATGATGAATATTTCACTGGGAAGAATAGCTTGTGTGTGCTCTGCAAGCAACAAGATCCTAGCAGAGAGCACAAATAAAAATACCATGGTGGGGAGGGATTGGTGTCAGCAGTTTTAAGGGAGACGCTGGAATACCCAGTGAGTTCCAAATCAATTATGATGGAATTCTTCAGTTTATGTTGTATGCAGCTTTTGGTTTAAGCCCTAACACTATGGTCATTGTGTAATTCAGAACTGAAAGAGCTAAGTTTGGCTCGACCTAGAAATAAGTGAAACATTGTCACGGGATGGCACGATGGTTCAGTGGTTAGCATTGCTGCCTTACAGCACCAAGATCCCAGGTTCGATTCCAGCCTCCGGCAACTGTCTGTGTGGAGTTTGCACATTTCTCCCCGTGTCTGCGTTGGTTTCCTCCGGGTGCTCCGGTTTCCTCCCACAGTCCAAAGATGTGCAGGTCAGGTGAGTTGGCCATGTTAAATTGCCCATAGTTAGGTGCGTTAGTCAGAGGGACATGGGTCTGGGTAGGTTACTCTTCGAAGGGCCTGTTTCCACACTGTAGGGAATCTAAAAAAAATAAGAAATATGTTGTCAAGTTTTAAACAGGTCACCTTATGAAGTTCAAGTTCAAGTACCAGGAAGGTGCCACTCATGTCACTGAGGCAGGTAATGTTGAGGGACTCTTGAAGAAGTGTCCTGTCCAGATCATTGAAAGTGAGGAATTACAACCCCTTGTGAAGTTTTCTTGACTTGGTAGTGTTCCATGTTATTCATGTTCGGTGAGTTTAGCTGAGAAATCTCTGGACACTGTTCTAATTACTTTTGCTAATCAATATGCTCCGTAGTGTGCTCTATCAAAGTCTGTTCCCATATTTGCCTCTTGTTAATTCTGGATGTTGAATATAAACGGTGCATACATTTTGGCCCACTGTCATAAATATAATTAAGTAAAATCTGTTGCTGTTTGTTGCTGGAGAATTATTCAGCTTTTTTCACTGACTAAGTTCCTTGAACTCACTGTGTCTACTTTTTAGGTGAAGTAATTGGTCTCTAGTCAAATCATAATATAGATTTTCCACATGCTCATGTGTCACATTGTAAAAAATACAAAACAAACTGGTAAATGTGACTTGAAATTAACACGCAGAGTTCATTCAAAATGATTTCTTACAACTACAAAATATTTTTAAACAAAACAAAAACAAGTTACATGTAATGAATACAGTTTTGCCATAGTGAATATGCCTGTCACCAAGAATTGAAAATCTATCAATTCATATTAAAGGGAAGAGCCTTTCATGCTTGGGCAGATGACATACATTTATAAAAGTATATCATGCCAGCTATTCCACAGTAAAAAAAAAACCTTCGGGAAAATGTTTACAAATTAAGACCAGAGCTGTGAAGGAAACATCCAAAAACAAATTATTCCTTGGTGGAAGAAACATGAACCATCAAGCTAAGTCAGATAATGATTATGACATCAAAGTGAAATATAATAACATGCAAATTTATCATTTCATTAAGTTTCCTCCCCAGTGGCTCGGTCATTAATTGTTCTTGCCAAGTTGGGAATGACATGCTTTCATGAAGCATTGCACTCGATTTGATGTAATCTAGCTGAATTCTCGATAGGATTGGGATCCAGGATTATTAAACAGCTGCAGTGAATGAAAGGTAGAATATTTCCAAGTCCAGATTGTTTGTAGATTGAATATCAGGGTTGTGGGTTTGGTACGATAGGAATATAAAGATACAGAATAAAGCAATTCAGTGCAGCATGTCTGCACTAACCAGAAAGAAATTGAAAAAGAAAAATCGCCCAATTTAATTTTAAATATGAGAAAGTGAGACTGCAGATGCTGGAGATCAGAATCTCTGGTGCTGGAAAGGTACACCAGGTCAGGCAGCATTCGAGGAGCAGGAGAGTCGACGTTTCGGGCACAAGCTCTTCATCAGGAATGGGGGGGGTGGCCCAAGGGGACTGAGAGATAGGGTTGGGTTGGGGGTTGGGGGGGGGGGGGGGAAGGTAGCTGGGAATGCAATAGGTAGATAAAGGTGAAGGTGATAACTTGGAGAGGAGGGTGGAGCAGATTGGTAGGAGGTAAATGGACAGGTAGGACAGTTCAAGAGGGCAGTGCTGAGTTGGAAGGTTGGATCTAGGAGAAGGTGGGGGAAGGGGAAATGAGGAAAATGGTGAAACCCATATTGATTCTGGGTGGTTGGAGGGTCCCAAGGCAGAAGATGAGACATTCTTCCTCCAGATATTAGGTGGTTAGGATTTAGTGGTGGAGGAGGCCCAGGACTTGCATATCCTTGGTGGAGTGGATCACTCTGACACAAATAGGGAGGATGTGTTGGGTAGGCTAGAGGTTATTAAGGTGGACAAATCCCCAGGACCAGATGGGATCTATCCCAGGTTGCTGAGGGAGGCGAGAGAGGAAATAGCTGGGGCCTGACAGATATCTTTGTAGCATCCTTAAATACAGGTGAGGTGCCGGAGGACTGGAAGGTTGCTCATGTTATCCCCTTTTACAAGAAGAGTAGTAGGGATATTGCGGGGAACTACAGACCAGTGAGCCTGGCGTCGGTGGTGAGAAAGTTGCTGGAGAAGGTACTGAGGGATAGGATCTATTTATATTTGGAAAATAATGGGCTTATCAGTGATAGACAACATGGTTTTGTGCGGGGGAGATCGTGCCTTACCAACTTAATAGAGTTCTTCGAGGAAGTGACCAAGTTGATAGATGAAGGAAGGGCTGTTGATGTCGTATGCATGGACTTTAGTAAGGCAGTTGATAAGGTTCCCCATTGTAGACTTATGGAGAAAGTGAAGTCACATGGTGTGCAGGGTGTTCTAGCTAGGTGGATAAAGAACTGGTTGAGCAACAGGAGACAGAGAGTAGTAGTTGAAGGGAGTTTCTCGAAATGGAGAAAGGTGACCGGTGGTGGTCCACAGGGGTCAGTGTTGGGGCCACTGTTGTTTGTAATATACATAAATGATCTGGAAGAGGGCACTGTTGGTATGATCAGCAAGTTTGCAGATGACACGAAGATTGGTGGAGTAGCAGAAAGCATAAGGGACTGTCAGAGAATACAAGAGGGTATAGATAGACTGGAGAGTTGGGCGGAAAAGTGGCAGATGGTTTTCAATCCAGACAAATGTGAGGTGATGCATTTAGGCGAGACTAATTCAAGAGTGAATTATACAATGAATGGAAGAGCCTTGGGAAAAGTTGATGAGCAGAGAGATCTGGGAGTGCAGGTCCTTTGTATCCTGAAGGTTGCTGTACAGGTGGATAGACTGGTCAAGAAGCCATACAGTATGCTTGCCTTCATTGGACGGGTATTGAATATAAGAGCTGGCAAGTCACGTTAAAATTGTACAAGACATTGGTTCGGCCACATTTAGAATACTGTGTACAGTTCTGGGTGCCACATTACCAAAAGGATGTGGACACTTTGGAGAGGTTGCAGAGAAGGTTTCCGAGGGTGTTGTCTGGTCCGAAAGGTGCTAGCTATGAAGGGAGGTTGAGTAGGTTAGGTTTACTTTCATAAGAAAAAAGGAGATTGAGGCGGGGGGGCCTGATTGAGGTTTACAAAATCATAAAGGATATAGACAGGGTGGATAGAGATAAGCTTTTACCCAGGGTGAAGGATTCAATAACAAGAGGTCACGCTTTCAAGGTGAGATGGAAGGGTTAAGGGGGAAACATGTGGCAAGTACTTCACACAGAGGGTGGTGGGTGTCTGGAGTGCATTGCCAGCAGAGGTGGTAGAGGCAGGCACAGTAGATTTATTTAAGATGCATCTGGACAGATGCATGAGTAGGTGGGGAGCAGAGGGTTACAGATGCTTAGAAATTGGGCGACAGGTTTAGACAGTACATTTGGATCGGCTTAGGCTTGGAGGGCCAAAGGGCCTATTCCTGGACTGTAAATTCTCTTTGTTCTTTGTAAGCACACACGTTGAAAAGGCAACACTTCATGCAGTTGCAGTGATGTTAATATTGTGTCTGTTGGTGAGCTGAAGGATATTTATGACTTCAATTATTGGAGTTTCATGATGTTATCAGAACTAGTTACCCAAATTGCTCCAAATACCATAATGACCGTTGATATCCTTTCAATTCTTACTGCAATAAAATCCTGGCAATTACAAACTTTTCAATGTTTCCTACAAAATTTCTAATCTATTGTTTTGAATTTCCTTTTTGTTTCTTTGGATATAGCAGTGAAACTAGTCCACTTTTAATGTAGGAATTCATTGAAGGTGTTGTGGTTCTAGCATCAAAGGCAATGCACAACAAGCTATTAAAGTGACAACATGGATCTCATGTTCGCATCATAGTTCAAGTGTTATGGATTCATACCCAAAGCCCAAAACTTCCACTTCCAATATTGTAGAGTCCGGTTTTGCTTATCACATAACTTGTTAACTGCAAGTTTCATGTCATATCCAATAGATTCCTCTATTCCTGATGAAGGGCTTTTGCCCAAAACATCGATTTTCCTGCTTCTCGGATGCTGCCTGAACTGCTGTGCTTTTCCAGCACCACTCTAATCTAGAATCTGGTTTCCAGCATCTGCAGCCCTTGTTTTTTCCTACAACTAATGTCTCCCTCATAGTTCTTCTTCACAAGTGGAGGCAAGGTCTCATCAGTGTGCTGAGATGAATATTCTTCACCAATCGAACATCATTAAGGTAACAGCTTTTCACAATTACGACACTGCTGTTTATCATTTTCTCTCTTTCATTGTTTTCCCTTCTATTTCTTCTTTTTCTTGTTTCTTTCTGGTTTATTTCATTGTTCTTCCTTTGTTTGTTTCTTTCCCATCTTTCTTTTTCCCTCATTTCCTCCATCAATTCATTCTTCCATTCCGTTCCTTCATCTATTGTTTCCCTTTTCCCGTTTCCCTTTCTATTTTACCTGTTCTTCTCTTTTATTCCAGTATATCCGTAATCTGTCAGAGCATCAACAGAGAAAGGAAGCAACAAAACATCTTCTGAACACAGTGACCAAAACCAATGGCTGCAGAGAACGAATATTTTGGGTAACATTGGTGAAAATACAAGAATCAAAGCCAAAACTGAAACTCATTCTGAAAGAAATGCAGAGCAGAGGTATTGTACAGTCCAAGTATTTCTAGCAATCAAACATGGTTGCCTCTTTAATGGGTGAGGCTGCCACACACTACTAATGAAATGAAACATCTTTCCCAGGTTTTGACTTGCTTTATAATGCACGCATCGGAGAGATGGAAGGAGAGCTATCAGATCACCTCAAAGGTAAGTCAAAATAAAAGTAATCGTTAATCATAAAAACGTACCACATTAATTAAGTTCTAACATTTTATTTGTACCTCACATTTCATCACTGAAAGGAAACAAACCCTCCAAATTATTACCATGAACTGTTTCTATAAAATGCAATCCAAGTTACAACACGAAGCAAATGAACTGGAGCTTGGGCATGGACAGTGTTCCATCTGCCACAAATTATATGCCACATGTGTGATATTGAGCTTTGGTGGAAATTGCTGAATGCTCATTTTGATTTTCCCAGCTGCTCTGGAGCAGACTGAGCCCAACCTTCCAGTTTTAGATGCTGAACCACAAAGTCACATTCAGTTTTGCAAGTCAGTTGGTTTCAAAATCTTCCCTGGTACTTTGTCAGGCCATTATTTCTTTTCCCTTCAGTCACATCAGGGTCTGAAAAGAAGTCTTGCTTTTACTGTCAATACAAGGCCTTCGGGTGCCTTTATGCAAATGTAAACCTCAATAATCGCCAGAGTCTCGGAGTCTACAAAGTCTGTATTGGGCTGGAGTCACAGAGCTCCAGACCCAGTTAAAGCTTAAATCAAATACATGACAGACTGAGTAAAGATGATGTCATTTATAGGATCACAATTGGTTCTAGACTAGTTACTGATGAAGTCAGATCTGATGAATACAGAAGTTAGAGTGTGGTCCCATAGTGAGGACAGACTGAACTGATATGTATGTACTGGTTGAAGAAGGTCTTGATTCATATGTCGGCTCCACCCTGGGCAATGACTTGAAACGCACAGTGACCTAAAGAAAGTGTGGATATGGGTCACGTATAGAAACAGAATCTTTAAACATCCAAGTGTCATATTTCTACCAACTGCATATGTACTAGAGTTCAACATGTATCAGATTGCACACATGTTGTTTGGGCATTGAATGAAGGCACAAATAGGGCTACAATGATATTAGCTTGACCTAATTGATCAACCAGGACTAGATAAGGAATTGTTTTTCAATAAGTCACATATCCCAGAAACACATTTCTACACACAGTGCTGAAACATTGGATTTGTGAAGAGCCCATATTTGCTGAAATCTTACTGACGTAGAGTGGCTGTGTCAAAGACTATACTCAATTGTCTGGCCAGGCAATTAGTTGACTTGGAAACATATTTAGGCTCATATCGAGATAAGATTTGCTTCGTCTATATCTCGGACTTGTTAAAACATGAAATCAAATATGGGGTCAAGCTGGGTATAGGTAGATTCACATGAATTTTTGTGAAGGTTTTGTGTAGGGCAGGTCGTGCCTCACAAACCTTATTGAATTCGTTGAGAAGGTGACTAAGGAGGTGGACGAGGGGAAAGCGGTAGATGTGGTGTATATGGATTTTAGTAACGCGTTTGATAAGGTTCCCCATGGTAGACTACTGCAAAAAATACGGAGGTATGGCATTGAGGGTGAGTTGGAGGTTTGGATTAGGAGTTGGCTGGCTGGAAGAAGACAGAGGGTAGTAGTTGATGGCAAAGGTTCATCTTGGAGTGCCGTCACTAGCGGTGTTCCGCAAGGATCTGTTTTGGGACCATTGCTGTTTGTCATTTTTATAAATAACCTGGAGGAGGGGTTAGAAGGTTGAGTGAGCAAGTTTGCGGATGATACGAAAGTCGGAGGAGTTGTAGACAGTGAGGAAAGATATGGCAGGTTACAGCGGGATATAGATAAGCTGCAGAACTGGGCAGAAAGGTGGCAAATGGAGTTCAATGTAGCTAAGTGTGAGGTGATTCACTTTGGTAAGAGTAATAAAAAGATCGGGTACTGGGCTAATGGTCGGATACTTGGTAGTGTGGATGAGCAGAGGGATCTTGGTGTCCATGTACACAGATCTTTGAAAGTTGCCACCCAGGTAAATAGTGCGGTGAAGAAGGCATATGGCGTACTGGCTTTTATTGGTAGAGGAATTGAGTTCCGGAGTACTGAGGTCATGTTGCAGTTGTATAAGACTCTGGTGCGGCCGCATCTGGAGTATTGAGTGCAGTTTTGGTCGCCATATTATAGGAAGGATGTGGAGGCACTGGAACGGGTGCAGAGGAGGTTTACCAGGATGTTGCCTGGTATGGTAGAAAGATCGTATGAGGAAAGGCTGAGGCACTTGGGGTTGCTTTCATTGGAAAAAAGAAGGTTTAGGGGTGACTTGATAGAGGTGTACAAGATGATTAGGGGTTTAGATAGGGTCGACAGTGAGAATCTTTTTCCACGTATGGAGTCAGCTATTACAAGGGGGCATAGCTTTAAATTAAGGGAGGGTAGGTATAGGACAGATGTTAGGGGTAGGTTCTTTACTCAGCGAGTCGTGAGTTCATGGAATGCCCTGCCAGTAGCAGTGGTGGACTCTCCCTCATTATGGGCATTTAAGCGGGCATTGGATAGGCATATGGAGGATAGTGGGCTAGTGTAGGTTAGGTGGGCTTGGATCGGCGCAACATCGAGGGCCGAAGGGCCTGTACTGCGCTGTATTCTTCTATGTTCTATGTTCTATGAAGATTCAGAATAGACAGGGAGTCCATTCACATACAATCTTAGACTGTACAATGAGAGGCTTCAGCTTTCGCACTGAAATGGACAATGAGTTGATAAAATTGGTGGAAGATCCCCATGTGATCCTTATACATCGACAGTGTTATTTTATAATTATGGTTCACATAGCACATTTAATTGTATCACTGGTTTGTCATTCTGTTCCCAACATTAAGCATTGAAAAAGTGAGTATTATGCACAGTCCCTATTCAGCCAGTGGGCCATATGTTTACATTCGGTATAAATTGTCTGAGATTGAAGCAGACATCAATCTTATAAACACTCTGATACTATCTCCACTGGGGACAACAGACAAAACAAAAATGAATACAGTAAGTAATAATAAGTGAACAATGTGATAATATTTGGCTTCTCACATGTTCCAATGTTAAATTCTCTTCAAATGGAGATGAAGATGACGATAGAGTGGAGGGGCTTATCTGTTATAATGTAAAATCTACTATAATCCATCTGATTCTCCCTGATTTATATTTAATTTAATTCAATATTTATTCGGCAAGATTAATTTCTAGCACAGTGTAGTAAAATTTGGATTCGACTCACATATTTTGTATTGCTACCCAACTCAAACTCCTCCTTGCTTCTCGTTAATTGTTTTAATGTAGTTAATTAACAAATAAGAACAATGCCAACATAATTTTGATCATTGTCATGAAAGGTATACAAGATCAACACAAGCAACACCTCCTCCACCAAACCGAGCATGTGGTCAAACACACCATCAAAGGAGACAGCAAACTAACGACCATTTCCCTCACTGATCGATATACAGAGCTTATCATTATTTCCACTCTGCGTGAACGGAGACTAGTGGAACATGAGCTCCTTTCCAGAGGCAGGGAACATGAAGAATGGCAGCGGAAGTACGTCACCAGCGAACTTGAAAAAATCTGGATTGATCAATTATTCAGGAGCAGTTTTGGCCACTCCAGCCTGTCTGGCACCACGGTGGTTAGTGGAGTGGCTAGCATTGGTAAGACAACAATGGTGCAGAGGATGGTCCATGAATGGGCAGCAGGAAACATCTATCCTCAGTTCCAATTTGTTCTACATTTCACATTTCGAAATCTTAATGCATTCAACAGAGCCGTTTCTCTGACTGAAATGGTATTGGATCAGTAGCCTTATTTAGAAAAGATAATTGAAGATATCTGGATGAAACCTGAATATCTTCTCTTGGTTTTTGATGGATTAAATGAGTACAAACACCACATTGATTTCACTGGCCGCGTGGCTGGTGATGTCTCTGCGAATCACTGTGTTGCGCCTGACTGCAGATGTGAAGTTTTTGAAATGGTGCACTCCCTGGTACAGCAACAGCTGCTCAGAGGTTGTTCTGAGCTGGTTACCAGCCGGCCGACTGCCCTTGACTCATTGGAAAAGGCCAATGTCAACCTTTGGGCTGAGATCCTGGGCTTTCTTGCTGATGAAAGAAAATAATTTTTCAGAAAGTTTTTGGGCAGTGAGCAACTCGCTCCCAATGTCTTCAAACGCATTGAGGAGAATGAGATCCTGTATACCATGTGCTACAACCCTTCATATTGCTGGATCATTTGCTCAACCTTAGGCCCACTCTTTACACAGCTGAAGTGCAAGTAACCTCTTCCCAAAACCATCACTCAACTTTTCTCCATCCACCTTTCCAATCTCTTGGACAACCACAAGCGAGATGTTGAGGACCAGCGGATGGTTTTACAGCGACTCGGGGAGTTGGCTTACCAGGGAGTTTCGAAAAGGAGAATTGTTTCTAATGAGAATTACTTCATTCAGCATCAGCTGGAGTCCAGCAAATTCATTTCAGGATTCATGATGGAGATCTTGGAAAGGGATGACACAGCTAAAAACATTGTGTACACATTTCTCCACCTTACCATCCAGGAATTCTTGGCCGCCCTGGCTCAGTATTTGAGTCCAAAGCATCAGAATGTGGTGGAAATGCTTCACTATGCTTTTTCGAAGGATGATGGTCGGTTTGAGATTTTTATTCGATTTTTAGTTGGTCTTTCAACACCCACTTCATCCCGAAATCTGGAACCATTCCTGGGTCCGCTGTCTCATCACACGACCTGTCAGGTGATAGACTGGCTGCAGGCCAATGTTCAGGCAGAAATTAAAAACATTGACAGAGTCAATGGAAAGAGGAAACTGCTGAACACATTCCATTATTTGTCAGAGTCTCAGAATAGAGCTTTAGTTCAGAAGACCATTGGATCTGTGGAACATTTGAACTTTGGGGACTCCAATCCAAAGAATGCACTGAGATTAAACCCAATGGACTGTTTTGTAATGTCTCATATTGTACAACTTAGTGAGTCAGTGATGGAGTTGAATTTGGAGAAATGTTATATTCATGAGCAAGGAATCAAACGATTGGCTCCTGCAATCCACAAGTGTAAAGTTCTAAGGTATGTATTGATCCGGGTAAAATTAGATAACATGTCTGCAATGACCCATTGATTTTCTCTTATAAATTCCACCTGATATGAATTTCATAGAATCTCTACAGAGGAGAAAACGGTCATTTGGACCATCTAGTCTGCAACAACCCTCTGAAGTGCATCCCATCCAGACCCCTCCCCTATCCCTGCATTTCCCAAGGGACATGAAAGGCTACAGAAAAGATATAGAAGGATGTTGCCAGGGTTGGAGCGTTTGACCCAAAGGGAGAGGCTGAATGGACTGGGACTGTTTTCCCTGGAGCATTGAAGGCTGAGGGTGACCTTATATATCGAGTTTATAAAGTCATGAGGAACATGTTTAGGGTAAATCGGCAAGGTCTTTTCCTTGGGATCTGGGATTGAGAGGGGAAAGATTTAAAAGGTACTTAAGGGGCAACTTCTTCACACAAAGGATGTGTGGGTATGGAATGAGCTGCAGAGGAAGTGGTGGAGGCTGGTGCAATTACAACATTTAAAAGGCATCTGGATGGGTATATGAATAGGAATCATTTAGAGGGATATGGGCCAAATGCTGGCAAATGTCATTAGATTAATTAAGGATATCTGGTCGGCATGGACGAGTTGGACCAAAGGGTCTGTTTCCTTGTTGTACATCTCTATGACTCTATAACCCATCTAGTCTGCACATCCCTGGAAACTATGGGCAATTTAGCATGATCAGTCCATCTAACCTGCACATGTTTGACTATGGGAGGAAACCGGAGTACCCAGAGGCAACCCCCGCAGACACTGGGCAAATGTGCAAACTCCACACAGTCACCCAGGGGTGGAATCAAACCCAGATCCCTGGTACTGTGAGGAAACAGTGCTAACTGTTGAGCCACTTATCACTATAGTAGCTGAATCACAATTACTATTCGTTTTTTTTCTGAGAGTCAAGGAGTTTTCCATGCTTTTTATTTATTTTTAACGCTACTATCGCATTGACCTCGATACTGAGTGCTCTAACTATAACAAAAAAAAGCACCAGGCGAACTTAGTTGGTCTTACACTGTGAGACTTCAAAGCCACAAGGAGTCTGGCAGAGTCTTTAACTCGTGCTATGACAAGGAAACAAAGAACCGAGCCAAATCATCGTACCTCTGTGTTCACAACAGAGTAAAATTAAAACCTTCAAAGATTTTAACCTCAGCAATTCCTAACCAGACTTTATAACCAATCGCAGACTCTGTTGATAATGAAACCTCGACAGTAGGTGAATAACTGAAACAACAACAAAAAAGCAATTTATTACCAATATAGGAACTTTAGCAGAGCAAACTTAAACAACAAAGTTTGAAACCAATAATCTTGTTTTCAGGGCAATTCACACAAAAGACAGACAGACAGACAAGTAAACACAGTGAAGGGATAATTAAAATAAAGTAACAAAACTGGCCAGATTAAGTGGTTTTCATATCTTACTCTCAATGTATATTTGATGGTTTCTTTGTTAATTTTCTGAAGATATCGATCTGTGCCACCTTTGAATTCACTCTGAGAACTGAAATTCTGAAATAAAGTGGAAGGTTAGGCAGGGAGCATTTAAATCTTCATGCTGTAACGTCAATAGCTAAGTTCATTCTCTCAAAAGCACAGTCCCAAAAACCAACTTAAACTGTGATCTATGCCTATGCTTGACCATCTCGTTCTCTCCCAGAAACAAATGGAAATTGCTGTTCTGAG
Organism: Chiloscyllium plagiosum; assembly: GCF_037043375.1. Classification (NCBI taxonomy): domain Eukaryota; kingdom Metazoa; phylum Chordata; class Chondrichthyes; order Orectolobiformes; family Hemiscylliidae; genus Chiloscyllium; species Chiloscyllium plagiosum. The sequence continues at coordinate 89,666,388 of NW_028270156.1, read as the reverse complement.
GAAAGCTCATTGGACCGAAATATATCTATCCACAGATGCTGCCAGACCTGCTGTGCTTTTCCCTCAATTTTTGTTTTTGTTTCTTATGTCCAGTATCCACAGTTCTTTTGATTTTATGTTGTATCCCAGGCTTGTTCACAACAATTCCCAGGTACTGGCCTGATCAATTCCCAAACATTTCTTATCTGGTTCAATGTGCTGCTCTCCCACTGTGCTGAATCATCTACAGGATCCTATTGATCAAGAGCTAACCTGCCATTAACTGTGAGGCCCCACCTCACGAACAAACAGCAGCTTGTTTGTTTGTTTTGTTGAAACACAAGTTGCTGTTCACAATCCAAAGACATTTCCAACTCATTGCAGTTCACAGCTACAAATCAAAATTGATAAAATAATAAATTAAACGAAAAGTTGGCGAAGGTTTGAACGCTAATCCTAAGAGGCCCTCAATTAAATGAACAGACCTGGTGTGTGACTGAACACAGTTCACGGACAGAGAATAGCAATGGAGATCAGGTGGCAAATCAAACTGTTGAACCCAACCTCTGTCACCAATTGTGTGCCATTGCAGAGATGAATATCATCCTTTGTAGTTTACATTTACAAACCAAAGCTAATCTGATATTGTGTTTGACCCAACCCTTCACTAGATAAATAGTAAGTGAATGCTGTACCTAGTTCAATGCAGAATACGTTGCTAACACAGCAAGGCTGCCATTCATGTATCTGAAACTGTTACGGGTGAGGGTCAGGGTGGGTTTGAAATAGAGGTTCAACAGTCTGTGATTTACAGGAGGCATGATCTGCCCTTTGTGGTAGCACAAAATTCACCATTCACCTCAGCAGCAGGGAGATTGGGCAGCTCATCACCACATATTTTACATGACTGTTGGGATGAACGATTATCCATTCTGCTTGGAACTTAAAACATGGCTTGTGTATTGTTAAATGCATCAGAGAAGCAGGAATTTATTGATTGATTGATGTCTATAAGTCTTTTTCTTTGTTGTGTTATCCAAACAGGGCAATAATGCCTCACAATTAACCATTACTTTTACTCTTTGCTGGATTACATATGGATGAGTTCAATGCAATATAATTGCACAAGTGTTTTTAAAAATTGGATATAAGACAATCTCATTGATCAAGAGGGTGATACGCTCTTGATCTTGCGTTCAACTTGTCATAGAGTCAAATAACATGCAAACAGACCCTTTGGTCCAACCAGTCCATGCTGAACGTAATCCCAAACTAAACTAGTCCCACCTGCCTGCTCCAGGCCCATATCCCTCCGAACCTTTCCTTCTCATGTATTTATCGAAATATCTTTTAGAGCCATAGAGTCGTAGAGATGTACAGCATGGAAACAGACCCTTCGGTCCAACCTGTCCACGCCGACCAGATATCCCAACCCAACCTGGTCCCACCTGCCAGCACCCAGCCCATATCCCTCCAAACCCTTCCTATTCATATACCCATCCAAATGCCTCTTAAATGTTGCAATTGTACCAGCGTCCACCACATCCTCTGGCAGCTCATTCCATACACGTATCACACTCTGCGTGAAAAAGTTGCCCCTTAGGTCTCTTTTATATCTTTCCCCTCTCACCCTAAACCTACGCCCTCTAGTTCTGGACTTCCCACCCCAGGGAAAAGACTTTGTCTATTTAGCCTATCCATGCCCCTCATAATTTTGTAAACCTCTATAAGGTCACCCCACAGCCTCCAATGCTCCAGGGAAAACAGCCCCAGCCTGTTCAGCCTCTCCCTATAGCTCAAATCCTCCAGCCCTGGCAACATCTTTGTAAATCTTTTCTGAACTCTTTCAAGTTTCACAACATCTTTCCAATAGGAAGGAGACCAGAATTGCACACAGTATTCCAACAGTGGCCTAACCAATGTCTGGTACAGCTGCAACATGACCTCCCAACTCCTGTACTCAATACTCTGACCAATAAAGGAAAGCATACCAAATGCCTTCTTCACTATCCTTTCTACCTGCGACTTCACTTTCAAGGAGCTATGACCTGCACTCCAAGGTCTCTTTGTTCAGCAACACTCCCTAGGACCTTACCATTAAGTGTATAAGTCCTGCTAAGATTTGCTTTCCCAAAATGCAGCAACTCGCATTTATCTGAATTAAACTCCATCTGCCACTAATTGCACCCATATCCACCACTTCCTCAGGAACTACCCTCTGAGTTTAAAAAAATTTCTTCTTGTGACTTTTTTAACTCTTCCTCCTCTCACCTTAAAAATGTGCCCCTAGTCTTGAAATCCCCCATCCTCGGGAAAAAGACACCTGACATTAAGCCTTTTTATGCCGCTGATGATTTTATAACCCTCTGAGGTCACCTCTCAACCTCTTATGCTCCAGTGGGAAAAAATCCCAGTCTATCCAGCCTCTTCTTCTAACTCAAACCTTCCATATCAAAGCTTCCTGGTAAACCTTTTCTGAACCTTCTCCTCCTTAACAATATTCTTCTTTTACCTAAGTGATTATAACTGGACACAGTATTCCAGAAGAGGCCTCACCAATGCAAACTTCAAAGAATTATGTACCTGAATCCTCAGCTCCTTCTGTTGTACAACACTGTCCAAAGCCCTCCCTTTAACTGATTAACCTCTCCCCAAGTTTGTTGTATCAAAATGCATTTATCTAGATTGAACTCCATCTGCCATTTCTCAACCCATTGACCCATTTTGTCAAAATCCCTTAGAAAATCATCTTCTTTACTATGCCAACAATTTTGATATCATTTGCAAACTTACCAACCATGCCTTCTGTATTTTCATCCAAATCGTTTCTATAAGTGACAAACAAAAGACAAGCCAGAACCGATCGCCGTGGAACATCGGTGGTGACAGGCCTCCAAGTCTGAAAAACAACCCTCCACTTTGTCTCCTGCTGTTCAGCCAATTTTGTATCCAATTGGCAAGCTCTCCCTGAATCCCATGTGTCCAGTTTTGGGTTAAAATATATATTCTATTTCCAGGTCATAAAATGGGTAGTACATAATAAGGCCATCTGGCCAATTATGTCTGCACTGGCTCCTTAAATGGCCTACACACTTCATCCTATTCCCCTCCTCTTCCCTCAAAGCTATCACATGTTTTCTCCTTCAGGTATATATCAAATTCCTCTTTTCAGAGTTGTACTGGGTTGTACTATCAATAGTCTTTCAGTCGGTGAACGAGTAACAGCAATTTACTGAATAAAATATATGATAAGAACTATACACCTCTCATTTTTCACCATTCAAGCAATTAATCTACTGTTTGAAATATGTGTTCACTGGTCACCAACTAATTCAGTGAGAATAGTTATGCAAGATTTCAATCTGTTTTCTAATACTGCACAACACTGTTCTATCTGCCCATGCCTCAGTGTGTCAATGAGAAACAATTGGATGGAGTTTCTGTAAGGTGAAGTTTGTTATGTTAATTGGAGAGATTTCCCACTCCTTGATTTTTTTTTCCTTGGTTGTTAGGCTGAATGACAATAACATTGGAGATACAGGAGTCAACATTTTGTCTGCATCATTGGCGCATTCGGAATGCAAAACAAAGCGTTTGGAGTAGGTAATCTTCCCAACATTAACCCCAAATTTTATGTGCAATGATTTGTGGCAAGTCGGGAATTTGCTGTATCTTTGGCATGACCACTGTTGAAAATATAGGGAAGGTGAAGACTGCAGATGCTGGAGATCAGAGTCAAGAGTGTGGTGCTGGAAAAGCACAGCCAGTCAGGCAGCATCCGAAGAGCAGGAGAATCGATGCTTTGAACATAAACCCTTCATTAGGACTCCTGATGAAGGGTTTATGTTCGAAATGTCGATTTTCCTGCTTCTCGGATACTGCCTGACCGGCTATGCTTTTCCAGCACCACATTCTTCGATCTTGCTAGACTGCATCTGGAGTATTCTGTTCTGTTCTGCACAACAAGTATATATTAGACTGCAATCAAATTTCAACAGGAAGATATTAGGGAGAAATTGAATCAGAATCTTTTTGTGGAAATTATGGTCACATGGTAACCAATGGAGATGTTTAAAATGCTGAATGATGGGACAGGGTCGTTAGCTAAAAGATCAAGGAAAGAGCATTATTTTAAAGTTACAGTTAAGCCATTCATTCAGGAGCCAGTTCAAACCACACTTCTTCCAACTAGAGAAGCACAATTTTCAGATTCTCAACAAAAAGTATTGTTAAGATTCAGAGACGAAAGTAAAAAAGTTAAGTTAATTTTTTTGTTCAATTAATACAATTTGGCCTAAGCTGATGTGTTTACATCCCACGTTGTTACAATGCTTGAGGAGAGATGCAGGGCATCGGAGAAAGGAAGAAATGACTCATGAAAAGGATTTCATGGATCATGAACATAAGGTCTGAAGATAGATTGAAAACATTGGATCCGTCTCCATTAAGGAAAGGAAGCTGTGATGTAATTTGAATGAAGTATTAAAAATGATAATGACAGTGGAAAGAGTCGGTAGCAATAAACTGTTCACTGCCATGAAATGATCAAGTATATCAGCACAAAAATTCAAGAAATTGCCAAAAGAAGCAAGAACAATGTGAGATAATCTTTTCTGCACAGTGACTGGTTAAGGTTGGAATGTTGTGCCTGACTGACAATGAGAAACTTCATCATCGACTGCAAGAATTTGGAGCTGATTCAGTGAGTGCATATGTCAAAACATTAAACATTTCCATTGTATTGTAAACAATAATTTCCTTAAGTCATGTCCACAGCAAGTTCTTCAGGGGTGCTTAACATATTAATTCACCGGAACATAGAAAATCAGAGCAGCAGCAGGCCATTCAGCCCATAGACCCTGATCTATCATTATATATACCATGGATGATTATCCAACTTTGAACCCTGTTCCTGTTTTCTCCCTGATATCCTTGACCCCTTTAACCCTTAAGAACTTTATCTGCCTGGCGTTATAGAGATGTTCAGCATGGAAACAAGCTCTTTTGTCTAACTGTCCATGTCGAACAGACCCCAAATTAATCTAGTTCAGATGGAGTTTAATTTAGATAAATGTGAGGTGCTACATTTTGGAAAGGCAAATCAGGGCATGACTTATACACTTAATGGGAAGGTCCTGGGGACTGTGCTGACCAAAGAGACCTTGAAGTGCAGGTTCATAGTTCCTTGCAAGTGGAGTCACAGGTAGATAGGATAGTGAAGAAGGCATTTGGTATGTTTCCTTTATTGGTCAGAGGACTGAGTCTAGGAGTTGGGAGGTCATGTTGAAGCTGTACATGACATTGGTTAGACCACTTTTGTAATATTCTGTGCAAGTCTGCTCTCTCTCCTCGAGGAAGGATGTTGCGAAACTTGGAAGGGTTCAGAAAAGATTTTCAAAGTTATTGTCAGTGTTGGAGGCTTTGACCTGTACGGAGAGGCTGAATAAACTCTGTTTTCTCTGGAGCATCGGAGGTTGAGGGGTGACCTTATAGAGGTTTATAAAATAATGAGTCCCATGGTTAGGGTAAATAGACAAGTTCTTTCTCTGGGATGGGGGAGTCCAGAACGAGAGCGCATAGTTTTAGGGTGAGAGGGGAAACATTGAAAAGGGACCGCAGGGGCAACCTCTTCATGCAGAGGGTGGTGCGTGTATGGAATGAACTGCCAGAGAAATGGTGGAGGCTGGTACAATTATGATGTTTAAAAGGCATCTGAGTGGGCACAAGAATAGGAAGGAAATGGGACAAGCGCTGGCAAATGGAATTAGATTAGGTTAGGATGTGGAGCTGCCAGTGTTGGACTGGGGTATACAAAGTTAAAAATCACTCAACACCAGGTTGTAGTCCAACAGGTTTAATTGGAAGCACTAGCTTTCGGAGCACTGTTCCAGACAACCACCTGATGAAGGAGCAGTGCTCCGAAAGCTAGTGCTTCCAATTAAACCTGTTGGACTATAACCTGGTGTTGAATGATTTTTGGATTAGGTTCGGATATCTGTTTTAAGAAGGTGAAAAGTGGATATTCCAGGAGAGGTGCCATTGGTCAAACCACTTCATTTTAAACAAAACCAAATTTATTTACAAGATTACCCAATGCAATAGAAGCAAAAGAGAACCAAATGCAGAATTAGATTAGATTACATTACAATGTGGAAACAGGCCCTTCGGGCAAACAAGTCCACACCGACCCGACAAAGCGCAACCCACCCATACCCCTACCCCTACATTTACCACTTACGTAACACTACGGGCAATTTAGCATGGCCAATTCACATTGTGGGAGGAAACCGGAGCACCCGGAGGAAACCGGAGCACACCCACGCAGACACGGGGAGAATGTGCAAACTCCACACAGTCAGTCGCCTGAGGCCGGAATTGAACCCGGGTCTCAGGCGCTGTGAGGCAGCAGTGCTAACCACTGTGCCACCGTGCTGCCCACTAAATAACCTCACTTATCCAAAAACCAAACAGACTTTACCTGTTGTTCCCTATACTTGCAACAATCCCCATAAACACCTCGTGGCACAAAAGGTAGCATCAACACAGGGTCTTACAGGAGAGAGAGATGTCAGACAGAGAGGATCAGCACGAACCTGCTTCTTTCACGTAACTGTTTCTTGGATCAGCAGCCTCAAAACACTACCTGCCTGCTTTCAGTGAATAGCCAGACGTCCAAAAACCAAATCAAACCAGAGAAAAGCTGAGCTGGGGGAAGTGACTATTCCCCTTTCATTGCACAAATTCTGTTAAAAATAAAACTTTTTTCTGGAGGTAGTATCTGTAGCTATAATCAAACTGGCCCTAAAACCCTTCGAAACCCAAACCTTTTGGAACCTGTGTCTTTTACGATCTCTCTGGGGGGGGGGGGGGGGGGGAAAGAAGAAAACCAAGTACAACAGAACCTTGTTAAAGGAGCAACATCATCACAGACTCTATTTGACAGCATTAGGCCCTCATCCCCCTCAACCCTTTGCATTCATAAACCCATCCAGATGCCTTTTATATGCTGTAATTGTACCAGCTTCCACCACTTCCTCTGGCAGCTCACTCCAATCTCATACCATCCCTCTGTGTAAAAAAGTTGCCCCTTAGGACCCTTTTAAATCTTGCCCCCTAGTTTTGGTCTCCCCCAACCCTGGGGAAAACATCTTGTCTATTTGACCTACCCATGCCCCTCATTGTTTTATAAACCTCAATAAGGTCACCCCTCAGCCTTATTCAGCCTCTCCCTCTAGATCAAACCCTCCAACTCCAGCAACATCCTTGTAAATCCTTTCTGAACCATTTCAACTTCCACTACATCCTTCCTATAGCAAGAAGCCCAGAGCTGCATGCAGCATTTCAAAAGTGGCCAAAGCAATGGCCTGCACAGCCACAACATGACGTACGAAAGCAAAGAAATACAGATAGTAGAAACCTGAAACAAAAGCCAAAATTGCTGAAGAAACTCAACAGGCCTGACAGCATCTGTGGAGAGAAAGTAAGGTTAATGTTTCGAGTCCAGTGATCCTTCTTCACAGCTGACTCTGTTTCTCTCTCTGTAAACCTGCTGAGTTTCACCAGAAATTTCTGTTCTTTTTGAGAACAATATGTAACTTTTTCTTTCCAACCATTCAGTGTTTTAGCCAACAAACACTCTCTCTGACAGGGAATTTCACAGACTCACCTCAACCTGAGTGAAGAAATTTACCCTCATCTCAGCTCGAAATAGCCTACCCCAGATCCTTAGACATTGACCCTTGGTTCTGGACTTTGGGAACATCCTTCCTGTGTTTACCCTGACCTTTTCTGTTAGAATTTTGTAGGTTTCTAAAAGGTGCCCCATATTATTCTAACCTACAGTGAAAATAGTCCTAACTGATCCAGTCTCTCTTCATTCATCAGTCCTGCTATCCCACGAGTCAGTCTGGAAAACCTTTGTCGTATTCCTTCTATGCATGAATGTCCTTCCTGAGATAAGGGACAAAAACTATACATATGACTTCAGGTGCAGTCTCACCAAGGCACTGCATGTAGGCAACTAGACAGCCCTGCTCCTGTCGTTGAATCCTCTTCTCTCTTTTATTTCTCTTTTTCTGTCTCTCTCTGTCTGTCTGTCTGTCTCTCTCTCTCTTTGCCTCTCTCACACCCGGACTCTCTTCGCCTCAGCATGCTACTCTCTAAGGGGTTGTGGGAGGGAGAAAGACTGTCACACATCTTCTTCTGGAATTTGTCTTTGCAAAGGAAGTCTGGAGAAAGATGCAGTGGCCTTTGTCAAGGTTCATCCTGAGCAGTTCCATGACGCAAGACTCTGTGCTATACAGTCTGTTCCCCGGGAAGCACAACGAGACAAACATCAACTGCTCCTGGAGGACCGTCACCTTGCTGAAAGACACTCTTTGCTCTGCTTTAAAGTTGTTGATGGTTAGCTCCCACCTGAACACACACACTGCTGTTCACCCTCCCTTTCCAGGAGTTAATCCAGCTGTTCTTTGACACTGAATACTCAGCAATCTCCTTCCCTGTTCTAGTGATTCAACTCCCAGAATTTTCCTCAGTCACTTCTCACTACCACCATCTGGTGGATGCTCTTTCTCCTGCTGTGTCCCATGGCCTCCGCGATTCCCATCTCATTAAGTTGAAACAAGTTGTTATCTCTTATTGGTTCCCTTTGCGCTAGTTTCAGGTCTAGTCTGGTTGACAATGTCCTCACGAATTAACGAATTTGGTCCCTTGTGTTGCTACTGAGAATCTGATGCTCCCCAGTCGGAATCTATTCTCCGTCCTTGACATTTGAAGCACGTCTTTGAGGTGGTGTTCAAAGTACAATCAACATTTGTGTGAAGTGATGAAAAATCAGCAAAATCAAAATCCTTGCCCATATCTGTCTTAATACCAGTCGTTAGGAAGGAATCATTACCGTGTTAATTACATGTGTTGTAAACTTTAGTGCCAAAGTTGAAACCAGATATCCATCCCATTTTCATTCCATATTAATATCTGAAACATACATCTTTAACCACACATTGTATATCAGTCAGAACTATTTAATGTCTTCTGAAAATCCTCTGGGCCAGACCAGGTAAGACTCTCAGATTCCCTTTGGTGATGGACATGAGTGAAGCAGATGTGTATTTACAGCAATCACTGATTAGGTTATGCAATGGTGACTATGAAACTAACTTTCAATTCCAGATGGATTAATTATTTGAGATAAAATTCAGCCAGTTGCTGGTATTTGTACTCTATGTCACTGCATTACAAGTCCAATGCGATTTCCCCCAGTCCAACTACATCCTCAATTTACATCATTCCCCAAATATCAACACCTTAGTTTCTTACAGCACTGTCTGTGTGTGCAGCAGCTCATTAGATTCTCTCTCCCCCACCACTTACACCCATTTGTTACTGTTTAGCTGCTCACAGTTTGATTTCAAAATATGTGTTTCAATTGGAAAATTATGAATGATTCTGTCATTTTAACTTTATTAATTGGTTGGTTATTAATCATTAATTTCTTTCTTAGATTATGGAGGAATCAGTTCAGTTCAGATGGAAAGAAGCAGCTCCGATCACTGAGAGAATGCAGGGCTGGTGTCCGAGTATTTGTGTGATCAAAGGATCAAGAAATTACCAACTATTTGGACTTAATATTACTGAGAGGTGTATTTCTCTCACCTCCATCAAGTGAAACACATGAGATATTACATTGGCTCAAGAAAAACAATTCCTGGAATTCTGAAATAGAATGGGAACGATGTCGAGTATTCAGTAGAAACTTTCAGTAGCAGCTGGTGTGTGTTGGTATGTGGGTGATATTCACCGTCGAGCACAGGGAGATGGAGCTGTGACTGTGAAGCTTTTATAAAAGAGTCCGAGAGATCGCCGTCATAGAAACAGGCCTTTCGGCCAGCGTGCCCACACTGTCCAGTTTTCACCGTTAAACTAGTCCCTTTTGCCTGTGTTTGGTCCATGTATCCCCGTATCTAACCCATCCATACACCTGTCTAAATGTTTCTTAAATGATGAAATTGCACTCACTTCCACCACCACTGGCAGCCCATTCCAGACACTCACCATCCTCAATGTGAAGAAAACTGCCTCTCTATACCCTTTTGTGTCTCTCCCCTCTCACCTTAAACATATGCCCTCGAGTTTTAGACTCCCTTGGGGAAAAGCTGCTGGCTACCTACCTTATCTACGCCTCTCATGATTTTATAGTTCTGAAGAAGGTCACCCCTGAATCTCCTACGCTCAAGGGAAAAATGTCCCATCCTATCTCATCTCTTCTTGTAGCTCAAACCTTCCAGTCCAGGTAACATCCTAGTAAATCCTTTCTGCCCTCTTTCTAGTTTAACAGTTACTTTCTATAGTAGAGCGACTAGAACTGCGTGCAGTATTCCAAATGTGACCTCACTCATGTCATAGAGTCAGAGATGTACAGCATGGAAACAGACCCTTCAGTCCAACCCGTCCATGCCGAGCAGATATCCCAACCCAATCTAGTCCCACCTGCCAGCACCCGGCCCATATCCCTCCAAACCCTTCCTATTCATATACCCATCCAAATGCCTCTTAAACGTTGCAATTGTACTATCCTCCACCACTTCCTCTGGCAGCTCATTCCATACACGTACCACCCTCTGCGTGAAATAGTTGCCCCTTAGGTCTCTTTTATATCTTTCCTCTCTCATCCTAAACCTATGCCCTCTAGTTCTGGACTTCCCGACCCCAGGGAAAAGACTTTGCCTATTTACCCTATCCATGCACCTCATAATTTTGTAAACCTCTATAAGGTCACCCCTCAGCCTCCGACGCTCCAAGGAAAACAGCCCGAGCCAATTCAGTCTCTCCCTATAGCTCAAATCCTCCAACCCAGGCAACATCCTTGTAAATCTTTTCTTAACCCTTTCAAGTTTCACAACATCTTTCCAATAGGAAGGAGACTAGAATTGCATGCAGTATTCCAACAGTGGCCTATTCCTGCACAGCTGCAACATGACCTCCCAACTCCTATACTCAATACTCTGACCAATATAGGAAAGCATACCAAACGCCTTCTTCACTATCCTATCTACCTGCGACTCCACTTTCAAGGAGCCATGAACCTGCACTCCAAGGTCTCCTTGTTCAGCAACACTCCCTGGGACCTTACCATTAAGTATATAAGTCCTGCTAAGATTTGCTTTCCCAAAATGTAGCACCTCGCATTTGTCTGAATTAAATTCCATCTGCCACTTCTCAGCCCATTAGCCCATCTGGTCCAGATCCTGTTGTAATCTGAGGTAACCCTCTTCGCTGTCCACTGCACCTTCAATTTTGGTGTCATTTGCAAGCTTACTAACTGTACCTCTTATGCTCACATCCAAATCATTTATGTAAATGACAAAAAGCAGAGGATCCTTGTGGCACTCCAGTGGTCACAGGCCTCCAGTCTGAAAAACAACTCTCCTCCACCACTCTCTATCTTCTACCTTTGAGCCAGTTCTGTATCCAAATGGCTAGTTCTTCCTGTATTCCATGAGATCTAACCTTGCTAATCAGTCTCCCATGGGGAACCTTGTCAAAGCCTTACTGAAGACCATATAGATCACATCTACTGCTCTGTCCTCATCAATCCTCTTTGTTACTTCTTCAAAGAGCTCTTGTACACCTGCAACAAGGCATTCCAACTCCTGTACTCCATACTCTGCAATTTGTTCAATTTTACAATAAACCTGTTTGTTATTAATTATTTATTTTTACTACCTGTCTTCAGTTGTACATAAAGCTATACTCAATTTGTCATAAACATATGGTTGTTTGTGTAATAAACATATGTTTAAGTGTGTAAGTATTCCCAGCGTTAGACTTTAGTGACAGTCTGTGTTAGATACTGGGTCAGAGATTGGTCAGTGCTGTAGCTGTTCCCCTGTGGGAATGATAGGGTCTGCATCAACAGTGTGTGTAAATACTGGGTTTTTGATTGATCAGCGCTGTAACTGTTCCCCTGTGGGAATGACAAGGTCTGCATCAACAGTGTGTGTAAAATCAGTCAGTATCAGGTCGTAGTTTGGAACCAGTGACCATCTGCACAACGTGTGCCTGTCCCACTCTCATCAAATACACTGGAGACCCCGACACTTGCAGAGATCCCGCTAACAAAACTCTGAAAGAAATCACATTTGTAAGGGAAGATTAATTAAGTAATCTCCCTCCCAGTCCCTAAAAAGCCATTTTTTGATGCTCCCACTGCATTCACTGTGATTTCACTTTGACCATCTCTGGTCCCTATCTCATGTCGGGTTGCAGGGTCGGGTCAACTTGTCAATGTCCAACGGCAATTTTGTCGATTTTGTCTGTTAAATATTTGCCTCTAACACAGATCTCCACAAGGTTCCATTCAGTCTTAGAGTTCAACAAATGGTGCATCGTCCAATGGTAAAGACTGGAAAGGACCCAGCATCTCATTGTGCACCCATGCATTCAGTTCAGGCTGCACTCAGCTAAATATTCAAATATCAGTCTCCCACACTGTTGACTATGTATTACTGTAGACAATACAAATGTGCACTCTGCTAACTGTCTACATGTCATTGTCACACACTGTAGACAGCAATCACTGTTGGAAGTTCACTTTGCACACTACAGAGTGTCCGTATATTAGTTATCAAATATTATAGATGTTGCATTACTATAGATATTGTATTACTGTAGACAGTATATACGTTGCACACTGTGGACTGTCCATACATCAGTTATCTCATACTGTAGACATTGTATTCCACGCCAGCACTGTAGCTCTACTGGCACACCTTTATTAGGCATGTGACAGTATTTAGAGACTGATGTTGTCAGGATGCACAACCTTTGCAGTATACAGTGCGACCAGTCAGGTGATGGCAGCTTAGTGGAACAGGGAGGGTTGAACCTAGACTAAGTGTGGGATATCCAGTGACCAGGACCCAGCCCGTGCCATCCCCACATCCACACACAAACCTCTCTCTCTCTGTCAGACTGACTTGTTAGAACCAGCCGAAATTGCTGCAGATCTGTTCCAGTTCCAGAGTCAAAGCTTCTTGATGCTGTTCAGACTGAGCTGGAGGGAAAGGAATTGCTGGATCCTTCCCTATTCCAGCAATTATTTCACACAATTCCCACGGGATCAACACAAGGTATGAATGAGACTGACATGAACCTGTAAAGTCAGCAAGTTTTACTTTTTGATTGAGTTTCTGAGGGTAAACATCAATCCTTTTCACAGACGGCCATCCAGTGATTACACAGATCTGTTATACAAGTCTGTTAATTGTACAAATGACCATGAGATTCAGCTCGTCCTTGACAACAAGCTAAGGGACACTGAGGTAATGCCAATGGTTCTGCAACATTATACAATATTGGGGTGAAGATATAGCCACAACTACTCCTCTGTTTTCATTGATTTGGTTCCAGTTTCTTCCATCTGTGGGAAAGTTGGCATGGTGGCTCAGTGATTAGCGTCACTGCTTCACAGTGTCAGGGACCTGGGTTCAATTCCACCCCCTGTCTGTGTAGAGTTTGCATGTTCTCCTTGTGTCCATATGGGTTTCCTCCTTCAGTCCAAAGGTGTAGAGGTTAGGTGGATTCACTATGCAGTAGTGTCCAGGGGTGTACAATGCTAGGTGCATTGCCCATGGTAAATTGGGGTTACAGTGTTAAGGTGATGCACTGAGTTTAGGTGGGATGCTGTTTGAAGGGTGAGGGCAGACCCAATGGTCCAAATCACCACCTTCTGCATTGCAGGGATTCTATGATTTAGACAGATTGGGCAAAGAGAATGAATGAGCAATTGACTTCCAAAACAGGCTGCATAAGGATAATAACAGAGCACAATTTCACACAGAATTACCACCATCTGAAATAGTTTAAAAGAAAAGAAAAAAAAATAGGAAATTCAGTCTCCTCACTTCAGGGGCTGATTCTGAGCTGGCTACCCACAGCCAGTGTACTGTGCACGTACTGTAGATAAAAGGTGACCTGATAATGGGATACCAGCTCTGTGCAGTTTTTTCAGAATCACAATTATTTTACCATCTACAATTATTTTACCTACACACTGTTCCCAGCAGCATCTCATTCATCCACCCACAAAATCAGCCACTAGAGATATGCAAATGTCAAGTTAAGATTTTAATAAACTTTCCATGCTTTGGAAACACTAGGATCTGTATTTGAACACTCTATGCTGTTCTATTTGTTCATTACAATGCTGATTTATGTAAAAGAACATTTCACTGCTTTCTTGATCTGGTGCCTGAATTTGGACTATGTTGCCCCACAAATAAATGCATTTGTGCAACCACTTCAATTCACTAAAATAACTCCGACTTGTTCATATACGTGTAAAGAATGATTTCTATCGATGGGATCAGTTCGCGGAATAGTATTGTAAATGAAATTTATCACATATGTGGATCACAAAATAACAAAGCTGCCAGAAATGGTAGAGAGTAAAATTATAGACCTCCTTCTGCTCTCCATCTCTGGATCACTGTGATTCTCTTCCTTGTTCTGACCCCTCAGTCCCTTACGGACTCGACTGGCTACTATAATGTGTCTGACTGTCAGAGCGTTGAGCAGCAGAATTAGATCAAATGGCAATAATGGATTAAGAACTGTAAGGAACCATTTAAATCCCACCCAGCTGGGATTCACTATAATAGCTCGGCTTTGAAATACAAAACCACGGTAGGTTGTTGTTAGAACTACAACAGCATTTCTCTTTGTGCAATATTTAGTTTTTCATTTTCTGGAAGCAGATAGTGACAAAACGATCAAAGCTGAAAGTGGCAATGAACCAAACAGAGCAAGAAGTGGCTGTTATTGACAAGACATAGTTTATGCTTCACACAGGAGTTTTATCTAAGAAAGATAAAGGGAAATAATAAACATTGATCTGCCTCAGTATGACCTCAGTGATAACAACCATCAGATCTGATGCTGCCATAGCCACCAGGTAGCAAGAGGTGCAGGAAGACAGGCCACACTTTCCAGAGACAAAATATTAAGTGCCACTAAATTAACTGTTGCGAGGGAGAGAAAAGAAAATAGACTAAAATAGTTTGAAGCAAACATACTGTCCGAGTCCAGGCTATCATATCTGTATTTTGATACAAAAAGACATGGACTTTGAATTAAGCAAATGGTTAAACATCACAACTGCGATCTCATTTAATCTCAGACATACCTATTCCAAGGTTTAATACACAGAGAGTTTATGGGATAAACTTTAGTCCACTTCCTAAAAGCTGATTGACATCTTTGTAAGTTTCAATGAGATTTTTGAACCTTGATTTAACTGACTTTGCAGTTTGAGCATTTCCCAGCCTGGTGTGGGAAATCAGGAAGCTGAAAGGAGGTAAACCCAGAATCAGTGAAAATGTAAGCATGCTTCTTATCAGGCTGGAAATATGGGAATGGTTTTCTTTGACTTAGCTCACCTATTTTAGAGTCACGAGAAGCTAAAGCTGCACAATGTTGAAGATCGGATCCCATTCCGGTTGTATCTTCAGATCGTACTGGGATTTGGTCAATCTAAGTTTGGTCAGACATTCCTAATTTTAGACATTACCTGGACCAGAATTCCACTCCAGATTCCACCATGTTACCCCATTTCCCATCACACCTCTGGATGATGAGTTGAGTGGCCTCTTGCAGATGAGTAACAGAAGGTCCAAATACGAGGATGAAGCCCTGTATGGAAGAGTTGTCTTCTGACCAAAGTTTAAACACGTTGCCAAAGAACCATATCATGAGCAGTGACCTCAGTCACCAAAGTGGACCAAATGCAGCTGGACCTCAGTTTGCTCTGGATTCCCCATTTGGGTAGGGGTGGGAGCAGGAGAGCAAGATGAGCTGGGACAATAAAAAGCAAATAGAAACAAAACCAAAGCTTTTGGAACCGATTTAATTCTGTAGAAGGATCACCAGGCTCAAAACGTTGACTTTGTTTTCTCTCCACAGATGCTGCCAGACCTGCAGAGTTTCTCCAGCAATTTCTGTTTCTGATTTGATAATATCAATTTTTCTTTTGCAGGCATCGCTGGTTTAGATATCACTGTACTAAACATTCATGCCAACTTCAATCAGAACCTCACTTGTATCCGAGGCAGTAAATCAAAACTCCAGAGTTAATTGAGACCAACCAACCAGTTTGAAAATATATGATAAAAAGTGACCTGGTATCTGCAGAAAGACGGTCAGCAGTATCAGTCCCACAGTAAAACCAGCATATTTACACAGTTTCTGTACAAACCCACTTACCCGGAATACCAATGATGGCCAGGATCATGTCATATATTTTGCTGACATTGCGAATAATTCTGTGCATTTTCTGACTGCATTACTCTGCCTCGAACAACCCGACTGAATTAAACTTGGAGTCAATGAAGCCAATTATCTATATTCTCTGGAAATCTCCACAGGGACATTCAGATTGCAGCATTTTCAAAGATTTTGTGTACAGTTTGGGTTAACAAATTCTGGCAGCTATCCACGTCAGAACACTGATGAGGTAGAATATGATGATACTGAATTGTTAAGTAATACAATTGGATAATTTATGTGAATCAATGATTTTTTTTGTTGCAAAAGTATGCAGCATTTTATGAAATAATATGTGCAATACACTCCATTAAAGTCCATTTCAAATCATACAGAACAGAAAAGGCAAAGTGACCATAGTCCTGATCTCTCATTAGACAGAGGTCACTGGTGGTGGTTTAACCTGAAGATCACGACATCTCAGACAAAGGGAAAGGTTGAGAAGGAGAGTCCTTCTTGGTAACCTCAACCAGGGTGCCATTTGAACTTCTGCTATTAGTACTACAAGCCAGCTGCCCTGCCAACTGAGCTAAACCAATGGCTCATAGTGTTCAGGGCTGTGCAAGTTAGGTGCATTAGACTGGGGTAAATGTAGAGTAGTAGGGTAGGGGAATGGGTCTGGATGGGTTATTCTTCAGAGGCTCAGTGTGCACTTGTTGGGCCGAAGGGTCTGTTTCCACATTGTAGGGATTCTGGAAAAAAAAGGCAATTGTGATTGTTGGCCCTTATTTCAAGGAGGTTGGAGTATAAGAGTAGGGAAGTCTTCCTGTAACTGTACAAGGTGCTAGTGAGACTACATCTGGAGTACTGTGAACAGTTTCAGTCCTTTTATTTAAGGAAAGGCATCATTCCATTGCAGGCAGTTCAGTGAAGATTCACTCGGATGGTCCCGAGAATGGATGGATTGTCTTATGAACAAACATTAAACTGTTTGGGACTGTACTCACAGGGATTCAGAAGAATGAGCCGTGATCTCATTGAAACATAGGCTTTGACAGGGAAAATGCAGGGAGGATGTTTCCTCTCATGGGAGGCTTGGCCAGTTCACCGAACCTGCACATCTTTGGAATGTGGGAGGAAACTGGAGCATCCTGAAGAAACCCACACAGACACAAGGAGAACGTGCAAACTCCACACAAACAGTTACTAGAACAGTTTGTTGATGGTGTTTGGAGGTGGCAGAAATGGGGCTTATGCAGTGTAGAGATACCTAACTCAATTCTGGTTTTCTTCCATTGACCAGGCCCTTCCCACTTACATCTATAATTTCTCTGATACTTTACGTCAATTTCAGTATTTTCAGTTTGCAGGCTCTAGCCACCTCCCCTTTACCGTGGGCAAGCAATCCTTTCCCAATCCATCCCCTTCAGGGTGGTCTCAGGGCTCTCTGCTTCTTCCTGGAAAAATGGCTTGATGGGCCCTACCCACCACCACCCTCCTCCACCTGGCTGAGCTTATCCTCACCTGAACAGCTTCTCTTAATGGCACTCACCTTCTTCAGGTCAGAGAGGTGGCCATGGATACCCACATAGAGCCCAGTTATGTTGTCTCTTTGTGGGGAATTTGGACAAGGGAAGAAAAGAAGAACTGAGTTAGGTCTCTCTACACTCCATAAGCCCCATTTCTGCCACCTCCAAATGTCATCAACAAATATGTCCTCCCATCTCCTCTCCTCCCGTGTCAGCCTTCTGCAAGGACCATTCTCTCTGGGAGACTCTGGTGCACTCCTCCTTCATTCTGCAACCCCAGAAGGTGGAATATCTGCCCATTTACTTCCTCCATCATCAATATCTCAGGGGCTAAACACACCTTCTAGATGAAGTCATGCTTAATCTATACTTCACTCGATTTAGTTTACTGCAATCCCTGCTCAAAATGTGGTCTCTACTCCACTGGGGAAACAAAGCATAGACTGGGTGACTGCTTTGCAGAACATCCATGTTCTGTGTGCAAAAAAATGTCCCTGAGCTTCCAGTTGCTTGAAATTTCAGCATCCCATCTTGCTCTCTGGACTACATCACCGTGTCAGGCTTGCTGCATTGTTCCAGAACAGTGCCTCATTTTCTATTTGAGAGCTCTAGAGCCTTCTAGACTCTGAGTTCAACAGTTTTAGAACTTGAAACACCTTCTCCCATTCCTTGCCCCAACCCCAAGCCTTGTCCTTGCATGGTCTGCTATTACATACCAACCCATTATTAGCCATTAATTTATCCCCCTATTAGCTATTTGATTTCCCAGGCTGCTCCACTTCTCCGTCTGCCCAACTGTTTATCTCTCTCTCTGGGCTCCATCTCCATTTTACTCCTTCCCTCCCCCACCCCCAACCCACTCTATCTTCTGCATAAAAAAAAACACTTTCCTAGTGACTAGCAGCTCTGTGGAAGAGTCATTGGACCCAAAATGTTAAATCTTGATTTCTCTCCACAGCCACTGCCAGACTTGCTAAAGTCTTCCAGCAAATTCTGTTTTTGTTGGTGATATTAGATTAGATTACTTACAGTGTGGAAACAGGCCCTTCGGCCCAACAAGTCCACACCGACGCGCCCGGACCCATTCCCCCCTCTCCCCCCTTCACCTAACACTACAGGCAATTTAACGTGGCCAATTCACCTAACCTGCACATTTTTGGACTGTGGAAGGAAACCGGAGCACCCAGAGGAAACCCACACGGACACGGGGAGAATGTGCAAACTCCACACAGACAGTCGCCTGAGGCAGGAATTGAACCTGGGTCTCTGGCGCTGTGAGGCAACAGTGCTAACCATTATGCCACCGTGCCGCCCAGACTTGCTAAAGTCTTCCAGCAAATTCTATTTTTGTTGGTGATATGTTGGGATTTGTTTAATTAAATGCTGATTGGAAGCTGCTGCTGTTCCAGACCAATCATGTGCTGCTGAGTGACCAAGGAACATCTCAATTTGCTGAAACACTGGGGTTTCCCGAAGTCCCAATGGAGGAATTGATTACAGAACATTTAAGGGATTGATGACAGCGAAACCTCCAAGCAGCTTCCACCCCAGTGGATTCGCAAATGGAAGTGTATTTAATTCTATCTTATTTTGTTCATTAAACTATACCTTGTACAGAATCCTGTACAATGATTTTTATTGACCTCAGTATCATTATGGTTATGGGATTTTAGTGTGGGCTCATTTAATATAATTAGCATTTCTTACAATATGGTACTTGTGTGAATCAAGTTGCCTGTTACCTTCCCTGTTTCACGATAGTGTTAGATGTGGAGCTGGAGTTGAGCATGATTTTCTGAATTCCCATATCTGCAGAATCTGAGCCAAAATGTAGAAAGAAGCACGAGCCTGGGTTATGGCCAGAGCTACTTTTACACTTGGATGTTATTCATTCACCCTCCATTTGCCTAAAATAGTGACATTCGCAATAGTGTTTATCACATTGGACACAGATCCTCAGAACACGGTCACCGGGCATGTGATATCAGAGTTAATCACTTATACTTGCAGTAACCAGCAGTTTCCTTCTGCTATGTTAAAGTTTTAGGTGAAAGTGAGGACTGCAGATGCTGGAGATCAGAGTCAAGATTAGAGTGGTGCTGGAAAAGCACAGCAGGTCAGGCAGCATCCGAAGAGCAGGAAAATCGATGTTTCGGGTAGGAGCCCTTCATCAGGAATGAGGTTGGGAGCCTCCGGGGTGGAGAGATAAATGGGAGGGGTGTGGGGATAGGGAGAAGGTAGCTAAGTGTGCAATAGGTCAGAGAGGAGGGTGGAGTGGAGAGGCAGGAAGGAAGATTGGCAGGTGGGACAGGTCATGAGGAAGGTGCTGAGCTGGAAGGTTGGAACTGGGGTAAGTTGGGGGGAGGGGAAATGAGGAAATGGTGAAGCCCACATTGATGCCCTGGGATGGAAGTGTTCCGAGACGGAAGATGAGGCATTCTTCCTCCAGGCGTTGGGGGGTGAGGGAGTGGC
Organism: Chiloscyllium plagiosum; assembly: GCF_037043375.1. Classification (NCBI taxonomy): domain Eukaryota; kingdom Metazoa; phylum Chordata; class Chondrichthyes; order Orectolobiformes; family Hemiscylliidae; genus Chiloscyllium; species Chiloscyllium plagiosum. Next base: position 89,646,145 of record NW_028270156.1, on the reverse strand, counting down.
GGTGGAGGAGGCCCAGGACCTGCATGACCTTGTCAGAGTGGGAGGGGGAGTTCAATTTCTGCCGTCACTCATAAAAGATTTTATCTTTGTGACTAAGGCTGTGCAGAAACGTGAGCATAACTTCAGTACACCATGCACTAACTTCATGTCCTGAAGTTTGACTATCTGCGAACAATATTATGTTATTATTGGAGCATTAACACTTGCTTCAGTTCAAGTGGACAAGTAGAGGTCATTTTAATCTAGTTGCTGTGCTTAATTGGTTAAAGTAGTTTAATACTGAAGGGCTGTGCACTGATACTATAATTTTGATTTCCAATTTCTTAAGCTTCATTTTTAGCTAACATCGTGACCATGTGCTATTGCATTAGACAGTTTTGGGAATGTGGCCTGTGCCACCTCCACTGGAGGCCTAACCAACACCTTGGTTGGCCGGATTGGTGATAGCCCCTGCATAGGTGAGCAATTCCTCTTGTTGCTTGCATGGTATTCCTAACTTATCTGCTTTTGCACGCTCTATCCATGCAGTCACAGAGCAAGAGAAATCAACTTCCATTCACTGAGGGTGGAGCAAAAGGAAAGTTGGAGGGCTTGAGAGAGACTGGGGGGAGATGTGGAGGTCAAGGAACTATAGGAAGCAGGGGAAATGGAAGGATTGGTGAATGGGGGGAGAATAGGGAACGGGGCTGAATTCTGCCTGGGGAAAAGGTAAATAGAGATGGAGAAGAGGGACACTTGGAGGGAAGTCCCATGTGGAACCAAACCACCTTTGATCAACTATCATTCCTCCATCAAATACATGCACTGGCCATTCATCCTGCTGTCAGTGGAGCCTGTTTCTTTTTCTATAAATAGTTTCTATCAAATCTTCCCTTCACCTACTCTGCTGTAAGAAGAATATTCCTAGCTTCTCTTGGTTCCAACTGTTCTTGCTATCATTCTTTATCCTCAATACCATTTCAGTGAATCCCCTTTTTGTGTGTTGCCATTCGTCCTATATTATGTTACCCAGTGTTGAGCAGAGTTCTCTGACTGGGACTTAACCAATGATTTTTCAAAATTGGGAGAAAATCTTTTGATTTATTGTAATCTTTGCATCTATTTGCTCCTTCGTAATGTCAGAAGTGAGAATATTTACTGATGACCGTACAATGTTAAGCACCATGTGCAGCTCCTGTCCTTACTGTACCCTGCAGCCACTTGTCAAGCTGTTGCTTCCAATTCTGGAATCTCCATCATTGAAAAAGACAAAGTTGACAGGTGCCTTCACATTCGTGTCCTACCTTAATTTGGAACTAGATTGGTATTCCTGCATTGTCACTGAATCAAAGTCATGGAAGTCCCTGCCTAACATCAGTACAGATGCACCTTCACCAGATAGACCAGTTGTTCAAGTCGGCAACTCACCAGCACTGTCTCAATGGAAGTGAATGACAAGCCTTGCTAGTGTTGGCCCTGCTGCTAAACTGTAAGTTAAAAACAAGATTGCTGGAAAATCATGTATCCATAACCTCTCAACACAAATGGAGCTCCATTTCAGGTGCATTGTTTGTAGATATGTTCTATGTTCAAAGTTATTGCACATCTCTGGAGCACGTGGGATTTGATCCCAGGCCTTCTTGACAAGACACACAGATTTTACCATAAGGGACCTTCAAATTATGGATTTATGAGGTGCAATTTTGGATTGACTGTCTAATCTATGTTATAACTTGGTCTGTAGATGCACTATTTAGTTCCTGTAGAGGGAAATAAACGTTTTGTTTTGGGAGCAGAGCATGATAATTGGAGCTGCTCTGGGAACGTCCTTAAAACAGGTAAACATCTTACAACTCCGACAACCTTTCATAAGCCACAACAGGTTTTAAAACGAAATTGGTTGGTCAGCTTGTCTGAAACATCCTACAAAAGCAATAAAAATCATACTAAATATGAAACCTTTCTGCCTTCTCCCCATGCTCAGTAATTGGACTGCATTTTGCAGCTGAGGATGATGTAAAAATGCTGAAAATGTGTTGCTGGAAAAGCACAGCATTCAAGGAGCAGGAGAATCGACGTTTCGGGCATGAGCCCTTCTTCATTCCACTGACTGCCTGATTTTACAATATCATCTCAAAGGTCTCTTCTGTTTTGAGCAACTGACTATGCAGTGATTGGGAAAAAAAAAATGATGTTTTGCAGTGCCCTTCCTGAATGACTTCTGGATTCTCAACAGAAGTGAAATTCATTTTGAGTATATTCTGTCTTCATTTAGATTTAGATTAGATTAGATTACAGTATGGAAACTGGCCCTTCAGCCCAACAAGTCCACACCGACCCGCCAAAGCGCAACCCATTACCTAACACTACGGGCAATTTAGCATGGCCAATTCACCTGACCTGCACATATTTGGATTGTGGGAGAAAACCGGAGCACCTGGAGGAAACCCACGCAGATACAGGGAGAATGTGCAAACTCCACACAGTCAGTCGCCTGAGGCGGGAATTGAACCCGGGTCTCAGGCGCTGTGAGGCAGCAGTGCTAACCACTGTGCCACCATGCCGCCCATTTAGATCTCCCTCTAACGTGCATCTTTATGTCCAAATGCTTGTTTCTTTTCAAAAAACTTTGAGCAAAGAGAGTTTTAACTACTTCAAGTTAAAGTAACAGTGGTGCAATATAGTTTGTATTTTGAAATACTTCCATTAGAAGCTTTGACGAAAAAAAGACTAACAGGGATTTTAATGCTTGGCTTTTTTTTTAAACTGAAGACAATTCTTTGAGAAATCTAATCCCATCTAAAAATAAAGTGACAAAGCTGATTGATGAAGGAAGGGCTGTAGATGTCATACTCATGGACTTCAGTAAGGCATTTGATAAGGTTCGAGCTGAAAATGTGTTGCTGGAAAAGCGCAGCAGGTCAGGCAGCATCCAAGAAGCAGGAGAATCAACGTTTTGTGCATGAGCCCTTCTTCACGAATCTTTGGGCTCATTCTTCGGATATTCTTCGGGCTCATGCCCGAAACATCGATTCTCCCACTCCTTGGATGCTGCCTGACCTGCTGCGCTTTCCCAGCAACACATTTTCAGCTCTGCAGTCCTCACTTTTTCCCATTTGATAAGGTTCCTCATGGTAGGCTGATGGAGAAAGTGAAGTTACTGGGGGCTCCAGCGTATATTAGCTAGATGGATGGAGATCTGGCTGGGCAACAGGACACAGAGAGTAGCAATGAAGGGAGTTTCTCAAAATGGAGAACTGTGACCAGTGGTGTTCCACAGGGATCTGTGTTGAGACCACTGTTGTTTGTTATATACATCAATGATCTGGAGTGATGTACAGGTGGTCTGATTTGCAGACCACCTGTACATCACCTGATTATCCCTAATTGCAGTCTTGAACAGAGGAACAACATTAGCTGCTTACCAGTCCTCCGGTACCTCTCCAGTGGCTAGTGAAGATACAAATGTCTTCGTCAAGGTCCTAGTAATCTCCTCTCTTGCCTCACTCAAAAACCTGGCGTAGATAGCATCAAGCCCTTGCGACTTATCAACCTTAATGCTCTTCAAAAAACCCAATACCACTACTTTCTTGATCTCAAAATGCCATTGCATATTAGCATGCTCCAACACTGTCAGAGAATGCAGCAGAATATAAACAGATTGGAGAGTTGGGCAGAGAAATGGCAGATGTAGTTCAATCCGGGCAAATGTGAGATGATGCATTTTGGAAGATCCAATTCGAGAGTGAACTGCACGGTAAATGGAAATGCCCTTGGGAAAATTGACGTACAGAGTGTTCAGGCCCTGAAAGTGGCAATGCAGGTCGACCGAGTGATCAAGAAGGCATACGGCATGCTTTCCTTCATCGGACGGTGTTGAAGAAAATCTCAGATGCAGACCTTGGGAATTGACCAAGCTTATTACATCTCATAATATGTCATGGGTAGCAGCCAGTCCATAAAGCAAATGGATCGCGACTGCGTTGAAAAGCTCCAGTTCAGTGAGGATTTATAAATGGCCCAACCACAATTTGCTTAACTAGACTCAGTACCACGATTAGCCACTAGATGGCCGACTTACACTTGCATGCAGCAGAGTTGAGACCTTGCCAAGAGTGGGTCTTAATGGTGCATTGTTCTCAGGACTTGGGTCAATACTCTATATTCAAATGCTGATTAGCGACAGTGTCCAGATAAGGCAGTTAATGAGTCATGCGAGAAAGCATACTATCTCATAGGTAAGGCAAGTCTATTTCTAGAGCAAATTATACAATGATGGAAGAGAAAGTTAAAAATCAGACAACACCAGGTTATAGTCGAACAGGTTTATTTGGAAGCACTAGCTTTTGGAGTGCTGCTCCTTCATCAGGTGGTTGTGGAGTACAAGATTATAAGACACAGGTCTTTTTCAATATATCATTTCAGTTACATCGCACTGTAAACTTTTGCTATAAATTCTGTGTCTTACGATCTTATATTCCACGACCATCGAAAGCGCTGCGAAGGCTAGTGCTTCTAAATAAACCTGTTGGACTATAACCTGATGTTGTGTGATTTTTAAACTTCGAACCGAATGCAATAGTCTAAGTATGCTTAACCAACATAATATAAAGCTGCAACATGACATCCTGACTCTTGGACTCAATGTCCTGACCAATACTGGAAGTACGACACACACCTTCTTAACACCCTATCTACATGCGTGGCCACTTTCAGGAAGCTACAAACTTGAACCCTAATATCCCGCTGTACATCGATATGTTCAGGGTTCTGCCCTTAACTATATACTTTTCCTGAACATTTGATCTCCTAAAGAGTAGCAGCTCACACTTCGACAGATTAAACGCCATCTGCCATTTCTCCGCCCATTTCTGCAACTGATCTACATGCTGCTGCATCCTCTCACAACCTTCTACAATATCCACAACTCTACTGATCTTTGCATCATCTACAAACTTACTAACCCACCCATCCACAACTTCATCCAAGTCATTTATATCTGTTACAAAAGGCAGAGGTCCCAGTATGATTCCCTGCGGAACACCACTAGTCACCATTCTCCAGCCAGAAAAACACCCTTCCACAACTACTCTCTGCCTTCTATGGGCAAACCAATTCTGAATCCATGCGGCCAAGTTACTGTGGATCCCATGCATTATACTCTTCTGGATGAGCCTACCATGAGGGACCTTGTCAAAAGCCTTACTAAAATCCATGGAGACAATGTCCACCTGCTCTACCCTCATCGATCACCTCTTCAAAAAATTCAACCAAGTTAGTATGACATGACCTGCCCTACACAAAGCCATGCTCACTGGCCCTAATTAGGCAGTGCTTTTCCAAATGTGCTTAAATCCAATCCCAGAGAATTCTGTCAATAGCTTCCCAATGACTGATGAAAGACTCACCAGTTTATAACTTCCTGGATTATCCCTAATTGCAGTCTTGAACAGAGGAACAACATTAGCTGCTTACCAGTCCTCCGGTACCTCTCCAGTGGCTAGTGAAGATACAAATGTCTTCGTCAAGATCCTAGTAATCTCCTCTCTTGCCTCACTCAAAAACCTGGCGTAGATAGCATCAAGCCCTTGCGACTTATCAACCTTAATGCTCTTCAAAAAACCCAATACCACTACTTTCTTGATCTCAAAATGCCATTGCATATTAGCATGCTCCACACTAATCTCACTATCCTCTACATCCTTCTTCTGGGTCAATACTGACACAAAGTATTCATTTAGGATTTCGCAAGCCTCCAAGCACAACTTCCCCCTTTATTCTCAAATGGTCCTACCTTCTCCCTCATTACCCTCTTGTTTTTATTTTTAATGTATGCCTAGAATGCCTTGGAATTCTCTTTAAACCTATTTGTCAATTTCATGGTCCCTTCTTGCTCTACTAATTCCCTGCTTGAATTCTTTCCTGCTTTCTTTATATTCTTTAGAATCCTTGTCCAATTTTAGCTCCCTAAACCTTCCATTTGCTTTTTTTCTTTTTGAGTAAATTCACAACCTCCTTCTTTATCCAAGGTTCCCTTACCTTGCTATCCTTATCCTTTCTCCTTACTGGAACATGCCGGTCCCAATATTGACCCGTTGGGAACTCCACTCCAAATCTTCCTCCAGCCAGAAAAATATCCACTGACCATTGACTCTCTCTTTCCTATCACTCAGTTAATGTTGTATCCATGTTGCCCGTGCTCTTGTACCATGACTTATAATCTTCCGCACAATTTGTTGCATGCTATCTACTGGAAATCCATGTTAATCACATCAGTGACATTGCCCTCATTGACCCTTTCTGTTAAGTCATCAGAAAACTTCAGCAAGATAGTTTTACACAATTTCCCCTTGACATTTTTTAACCGACCCACCTTTTTTGATTTGTGAGAAACAGAGCTCACAATATAATAAATTTCAGTCTGAGTCAAATTCTGAAGCAGCGAATTTTATTGAAACATTCTTGCAAGAAGGGGTGACTAGTAGGTAGCCACCCCGATACAAAGATTACTCCACTATTTATACAGTTTAATTCTCAGTACTTCCCCATTTACCTCATTGGCCTTCAAACCTATCAGTATTCCTTATTGTGTTCTGCCCCTGCCCAGCTGTGCTCTGCCCTTGTTTACTTCTCCCCTACTCCAAGCCAGGTGACCTCCCCCCTATCAGTGACTTGGCTTGCCTCAGTGCTGACATGAGGGGAGATTGCTGAGCTTAGAATATCTTGATGTTCTTTTTCAACTTATCTATTTGTCTGTAACTTCTTCCAGTGTTTGCAGGCATGTTCCATTCTTGTATGCACATTTTAGCTTACTCAGCTCTTTGCTGAAACCATTATACACTGGTGTAGGTTAGTTCATTCACCTTGCATAAGCAATTATGCTTGCAGAAGTAACACTACTTTACCAATATCCCACACACGTGATTATCAGTTTTATCACAATAGTTGTTTCCAGAAGCTCTCCCAACACCAGTGTTAAACTGACAAGGCTGTCAATTCCAGGATTAACTTACAAGTCTTCACAGAACAAGGTCATAATGTTGATAACCCTCCAGTCTCCTGACACCTCCTCTCAGTCCAGAGGAGACTGTAATGTTGTGGCCAGTGCCCCTCTCACTTCAATCAGAATCCTTGGATGTATCTCATCCTGATCTGGTGTCCTGTTAACCCCGAGCGCCAACATCATTTGGACAGGTAATTGGATAGAAAAACTTTCCTCCTCAGTGTATCCGCACATTAACAGTTTACTGATTAGTATCATAGATGTTTTCTTACCCTCACTGGAAACATTTGAAAATAAACTCTCCAAAGTCCTAACCGCGAGCTCGCGCAGAGTCGGTTAAACGGCCGCGCCTCGAGACCCCGGGTGAGCCCTCGGGGCGGGCCTTTACTCTCATCCAGCTCTGATTGATCAGAACGTCTGTCAATCTCGTGCTTATAGCCAATAGAAGTGCGGTCCCGCGTTGGGAACGTCATCTGGAAGTGAATGTGGATGAAAAGAGAAATCGCTGGAGAAACTCGGCAGGTTTGGCAGCTTCTGTGGAGTTAAAACAAAGGTAACGTTTCAGATTCAGTGACCCTTCATCAGTCCTGAAAGTAGCTCGGAAAAAAGTGGCAGTTAGTGGCTCTCAATCCTGCAATAGGTGGAGATGGAGCCCAGAAAGAGAGAGAAGAGACGCAGATAAAGAGGATGGATAATTGTGAGGGAGGGAGAAATAAAAGCTGATACAGGGGAAAATGTAGGAGCAGATTACTGCAGATACTGGAATCTATTGAAAACAAGTCACATTCCTGATGAAGGGCTTATTTCCGAAATGTGGACGGACATCATTTCTGCGTTTTTGGGGTTTCCCTTGAGGGAAGGAGAGGATTGATAAATCAGTGGCTGAAAAGGTGGTGCAATGTGCAGGGATTCAGTTTCTTGGATCGTTGGGATTTCTTCTGGGACATAAAAGATCTGTTCAAAAAGGATGGGTTTCACCTGAACTGGAAAGGGACCAATATCCGACTGGGGAGATTTGCTAGTTCTACTTTCGGATCCTGCCAACATTTTTAGAGTGGTGAGGTGGGAGCTTCTAAGTAACAGTGCATAGACAGAAATATGAGGATGGTTCTGAATCAGAAAAGAGCAAGTTAATTCGAAAAGACAGACATGAGCGGTCAGAGAATGATTTAACTTTCAGGTAAGGCTGATAAGCTCAGTGCATGTATGGGAATGTGGGTTTGGGATGTCAAAGCTACTACAGGAGCTTGGCTGAGGAATTGACAAGAGAGGCAGCTCAACATTCCAGGCTTTAGGTGTTATAGGAGGGATAGTAAGAGAGGAGAGGGAATGGCATATTTAATTAAGGAATACATTACTACTGCAATTAGAATAGATATTTCTGAGGGACTGTCATAGTGTTAAAGTTTTGGTTGGTGAAGAATTTGTTAAATGTGTTCAAGAAAATTTTCTTTATCAATATATAAATGTTCCTGTGGAGAACGAGCAAAACTTGAATATCTTTTGCAAAATAAGGCAGAGCAAGTGACTGGAACTAGTGATTGTAATGCTGTTAGTTTTAAAATAGCTATGGAAATGAATAAATCTTCCAAAAAAGTTAAAGCTCTTAATTGGAAAAAGGCAAATTTTAAGGGAATGATGCAATAACTTTCAAAAGTTGATTAGAGCAGACTGTTTACAGGTAAAAGTATGACTGACAAGTGGGAGTCTTTAAAAGTGTGATAATGAGAATTCAGAAGCATATGGTCCTGTTGCTGGAAGGGTATAAAGAGGGTAGAAACATGCTTAAAAAGGAAATCAGAAAGGCAAAAAATGGAAAATTAGATAGCTTTGGCAAGTAAGATTTAAGATAACCCAAAAAAGATTCTATAAACACTTCAAGAGCAGAAGAGCAATGAGAGAGAGAGAGAGCGCGAGAGTAGGACCCTTTAAAGATCAACAATGTTGTCCTTGTGTTGAACCTCAGGAGGTGGGAGATATGGTAACTGAATATTTCACATCAATTTTTACTGTTGAAAAGAAATGGGGGCTTGAGAACTCCGGGAAATAAATATTGATATTTTAAAAACAGTTCACATTACATAAGAGGAAGAACTGGAGGATGATGGCATAGGCATTGATTACCGTGTTTAGCCGGCTCATCTTCAGCCATATCTTTCCATTTTTTCTTATTCTTAAATTATTCAAAATAGTGCTGTGTCATTGTGACAAATGAAATGTTTTCACTTTTTTATTGTATTTTTTATGTAAAATGCACATGCCAATAAAAAAATAATCAAAATCAAATCACACCAAAATTGGTGGTGTAGTGGACAGTACAGATGGTTATGTCAGAGTACAATGGAATAGTCATCATATGGGCCAATGTGCCAAGGAGTGGCAAATGGAGTTTAATTCAGATAAGTATGTGATTTTGCATTTTGGTATGGCAAATCAGGAAAGGACCAATACACTTAATGGGAAGTGTTGTCAAATAAAGAGACCTTGGGGTGCAGGTTCATTGTTCCTTGAAAGTGAAGTCGCAGGTAGACAGGGTAGTGAAGTAGGCTTTTGGTGTGCTTGCCTTTATTGTTCAGCGTGTTGAGTATGAGAGTTAGAAAGTAATGTTGCGGCTATACAGGACATTGGTTAGACCTTCTGGAATGCTGTGCGCAATTCTGGTCTCCCTGTAGTAGGAAAGATGTTGTTAAACTCGAAAAGTTTCAGGAAAGATTTACAAGGATGTTGCCAGGGTTGGAAGGTTTGAACTGTAGGGGGAAGTTGAATAGAGGCTATTTTTCCTGGAGTATTGGAGGCTGAGGGGTGACCTTTATAGAGGTTATTAAAATCATGAGGGGCATGGATAGGCTGAATCACCAAGGTCTTTTTCCCAGGGGAGAGGAGTGCAAAACTAGAGGGTATAGGTTTAGGAGACGGAATTGGATAATCAGAAGGACTTCGAGAAGGAATCGAGAAGTTTGGACAGTGCAGTGACACAGGATTGTTCCCAATTGTCAAACTTACTGTTGTTTCTGGCATTCTTACCTGCATTTCATTTCACTTAATTTTATGAAATCGGTCATTTCTTTCATGATCACAGCAGCTGGTAACATTTACATCATAACAGAACAGCTAACACTTTCATAGAGATTTTACAAAACGTGATTCACACCTGTCCAAGAAAGCAAATAAATTAATGATGAACATGGAAGATTTTGAATACAGGTAAACAGGTGAGAATGTAAATTCGAGAATTTAGAGGACAACATGCTCCATTATAAAGATTAAATCACATACTTTTTTAAAATTTGTGTCTTTTGATTGCAAATGCATTTTCAGCAATACTTTACTTGGTCTGTTTCCATTCAGTTCATCCTGGCCTGATGCTGATGTCACCCACTTTTATCATGACAGATTAAATGAAGTTAATTTTGACCCATCAAGCATGCAGATACAGCAGGCAGTGAAGAAAACTAATAGCTTTCTGGCCTTCATAACAAGAGGAATTGAGTATAGAAGCAAAGAGGTTCTTCTGCAGCTGTGCAGGGCCCTGGTGAGACCGCACATGGAATATTGTGTGCAGTTTTGGTCTCCAAATTTGAGGAAGGACATTCTGCCTATTGAGGGAGTGCAGCTTGGATTCACGAGGTCAATTCCCGGAATGGCGGGACTATCTTACTTGAAAGATTGGAGCGACTGGGCTTGTAAACCCTTGAGTTTAGAAGGCTGAGAGGGGATCTGATTGAGCCGTATAAGATTATTAAAGGATTGAACACTCTGGAGGCAGGAAGCATGTTTCCGCTGATGGGTGAGTCCCGAACCAGAGGACACAGTTTAAAAATAATGGGTAGCCCATTTAGAAAAGAGTTGAGGAGAACCGTCTTCATCCAGAGAGTGGTGAGTGTGTGGAATGCTCTGCCCCAGAAGGCTGTGGAGGCCAAGTCTCTGGATACTTTCAAGAAAGAGTTGGATAGAGCTCTTAAGGATAGTGGAATCAAGGGTTTTGGGGATAAGCAGGAACAGGATACTGATTGAGGATAATCAGCCATGATCATAATGAATGGTGGTGCTGGCTCGACGGGCAGAATGGCCTACTCCTGCACCTATTGTCTATATTATGTCAGATGACAATAACTTATTCAAAGACATGAATTTTAAGGGGTATCTTAAACAGGAGAAGGACCTGTTTACTCGGAATTATGATACTGGCCGAAGGAAAGTGCAGCCTCTCAACCTGCACTAGCCGTTACCTCATGGCTGTGGTGACAGCAGATCTATTTATTATAATCACATAGGTTATTCTGTGGCAGATTCAATGTATTAATTTCCCCTGTCTTTCCTGGATCTCACCACTATGTGTAGTGTTCACAATGCTCTGATTCATTCAGCCAAAAACTGTTCTGTCTGGTTGACAGTTACCTCCTCCTTTGATCGATGTAATTGTCATCTGTTTCTAGAACGTGGATACACAGTAATGCGCCAAGAAAAATGCAGCTGTCGTCCTCTGAATAACATGCATTCTGGTCTATTTTTAAAAACATCCCCTTCTACTATAGATACGAACTGACAGAGGTAATTGCCAATTGTTTCTGTTATCCAAAGCAGAATTATTTTTCTGTGCCCGTTGGGTGGGATTTGACTGTTTTGATTGGGTTTTAATGCCCTTGGTTCCATACACTTTAATTCTGTCGCTCAGTACTGACAGTGAGACATATTTTTGTGACAAGTCGGGCCCATCAGAGACTGAAGGGCCATAGCAAAGGAGAGAATCCCGGTGACCCAGAGGTGGAAAGCAGAAGAAAGTCTGTGATTTTACTTTTGTTGTTATCCGACATTTTCATCATTCTGTGGTCGGTGCAAGAATGATAGAATTCTTTTATTATAACATTCGGGGAACATACCTGAGACATTACAACAGTTCGGAATTTATATTTGCAATGGTTGGCGTTTCACTGGTGAATTTAAATTGCTGCATAAACACTCAGTTCAAGTTCAGACTGCAAGTCAAAGAAATGAAGTATCCTGTCATATTAATTATCCAATTAATAAATAAACAAAATATCGGAGAGTAGTCTAGAGAACCCAGTATATACATCGCATGAATGAAAAAAAAAACTCACGAAGGCTATTGCGAATAACTAGAACCCAAGCATTGAACCTTATAATACCCAGTGTCATTACCTTCCACTCCAAACAATATACGTTCTGTTTGCTATGAATTCTTAATTCAAGTCAGTGTATTATCCCGATCCCATTTGCTTTGATGTTGCAAACTAACTTTTCATGTGGGACTTTGTCAAAAGATTTCTGAAAATCTAAATACCCACGTCCACTAGATCTCCCTTATCTATTCTCTGAGATAATACCAACTTAACAAAATTATTTGAGGAAGTGACAAAGTTGATTGATGAGAGAAGGGCTGTAGATGTCATATACGTGGACTTCAATAAGGCGTTTGATAAGGTTCCCCAAGGCAGGCTGATGGAGAAAGTGAAGTTGCATGGGATCCAGGGTGTACTAGCTAGGTGGATAGAGAATTGGCTGGACAACAGGAGACTGTGAGTAATAGTGGAAGGGAGTTTCTCAAAATGAAGAACTATGACCAGTGGTGGAGTAGCAGTTAGTGAAGGGGACTGTCAGAGAATGCAGCAGATTATGGATAGATTGGAGAGTTGGGCAGAGAAATGGCAGATGGAGTTCAGTTTAGGCAAATGCGAGGTGATGCATTTTGGAAGATCCAGTTCTCAAGCAAACTATACAGTAAATTAGAATCCCTACAGTGTAGAAACAGGCCATTTGGCCCAACAAGTCCACACCAACCCAGTCCCCTACACCAATTAGTCTAGACCTCCCCTATCTAATGCACCTTGCTTACATATCCCCAAACACGATGTGTAATTTAGCAAGGTCAATTCACCTAACCTGCACATCTTTGGACTTAAGCCCTGAGGAAATTGACATCCGGAGAGATCTGCATGTTCAGGCCCATATTTCCCTGAAGGTGGTAATGCAGGTCAATAGAGTGGTCAAGAAGGCATACAGCATGCTTTCCTACATCGGATGGGGTATTGAGTACAAGATTTGTCAGGTCATGTTATAGTTGTATAGGACTTTGGTTTGGCCACATTTGGAATACAGCATACAGTTTTGGTTGCTACATTACCAGAAGGATGTGGATGCTTTGGAGAGGGTGCAGAGGAGATTCACCAGGATGTTGCCTGGTATGGAGGGTGCTAGCTATAAAGAGAGGTTGAGTAGAATAAGATTATTTTCATTAAAAAGATGGAGTTTGAGGGGGGGGATCCTGACTGAAGTCGACAAAACCATGAGAGGTATAGACAGGGTGGATAGCAAGAAGCTTTTTTATACCAGGGTGGGGGACTTAATTACTAGGGGTCACAAGTTCAAGGTGAGATGGGAAAGGGTTAAGGGAAATATGCGTGGAAAGTTCTTTACGCAGGGAGGAGGTAGAGATGGAATTGATAGCGTTGCTTAAGATGTATCTAGACAGCTACAGAATGGCCAGGGGACAGAGGGATACAGATCATTGTAAAATAGGTGACGGGTTTTAATTGAGGATCTGGATCAGTAGAAGCTTGGAGGGCTGAAAGGCCTGTTCCTGTGCTGTAATTTTCTTTGTTCTTTTTTGTTAGCGTGGTTTTGTCAGAGGGACAAAATGCATCACAAGTGTGGTGAAATTTTTCGAGGAAGTGACCAGGTCTTTGGAGGAGAGTAGGGCAATTGATGTAGTTTATATGGATTTTAGCAAAGCCTTTGACAAGATTATATTCAATTCCCTACAGTATAGAAACAGGCCATGCAGGCCAACAAGTCCACACTCACCCTCCAAAGGTTAACCCCCCAGACCCATTCCCCGACCTTTACTCCTGCCTAATGCACCTATCTCTATGGGCAATTTAGCATGGCCAATTCACCTAACCTGCACACCTTTGGACTGTGGGAGGAAAACAAGCACCCAGAGGAAACCCGCACAGACACAGGGAGAATGTGTAAACTCCACACAGACAGTCACCCAAGTCTTGAATCGAACCCAGGGCCCTGGTGCTGTGAGGCAGCAGTGCTAAGCACTGAGTCACTGAACTGTCCCAAAGCCACACATAGGAGATTAACAACTAAAGTAAAAACACATGGAATTCAGAATAAATTAGCAAATTGACTCAGTCAGAGGAAGCAGAGGCAAAGCTGAAAGAAGACACAATAGGTGCTAATTGGATTATGTAAACGGGTCCGGGTACTATCTGCTTGTCTCTCTCTGTGAGGGCTGGGGGCTAGCACCCCTCTTTGTTCCCTTGGGGTGTTGGTGTGTATTGGTCTGTCCGTTCCTGTCTGGTGGATGCCTGTCCTTTGTGTCAGGGTGGTTCTGTATCGATGGGTATGGGTGGGTTTCAGTCAGTCTCTTGATTTGATTAGGAGATGGGTTTCCATATTAATTAGCTCCGGAGTTTCGGTCTATGAGTCATGGTTAGTGTCTGGCCTAGTATGGATTTGATCTGTCCTCTGGCTCCCATCTCCCGGTCACGTGGGCGGACCGGCAACTGCTGAGTTCTGTGGGTTTAAGCAGCGGCTGCCGTTTTTAAAACACAAAATGAATTCCTATAGTTTTCCCGATGTAGGCATAGCCCCGTGGCAAATGTGGGGCGGCTCTGATGCCCGCTTGCATACTCCTCAGTGTCAACCCAACTGTAAGTCAGGAAGTAGGAGGGAGGGATGAACACAATGTAATTACAGTCACTAAGGAGGCTGGACTCAGCAAACAGATGATAGATCTCATCACCTTATGTCTTCATCCCAGAGTCTTAAAAGAGGTTGTTAATTCGGTTGTCGATGCATTAATGCAAATTCTTTGAATTTCCCAAGATTCAACTAGCAAAAGAATAGTTATTTCTTATTTTCCAAAGGCAAGTGCAAGTCATTGTGTTCCAGAGGCAATTCAATTGGACAAATTGATTGGCTTGAAGCAAAGCGCACTTTATTCTTACACTGCAGTTAAAGCTGAATGAAGGAGGAACAGACTATTGGTTCGCTTCAGCATTGTTTCATATGCTGTAGATGGGAGCTCTGTGAGTATTCCTTCATTTGAAAAGGGGATTTTCAGACTAAATAAGAGAGAATAATTGTATTAGATGAAATCAATCAAGTCCCATTCGCCAGCACCTGGCCCACACCCCTTCAAACCTCTCCCACTCAAATACCCATCCAGATGCCCCTGAAATGTCGCAATTGTACCAGCCTCCACCACCTCCCCCGGCAGCCCAGTCCACACACACACATACCTTTCATTTTCATTTTTCTCTTTTCCTTCTTCGCTTTTCCGTTTTTGATCTTTCTCCTCTGTTCTTTCTTCTCCTGGCCTTGGGACTCCTGGCCTCAGACTGTGTACAAACCCAGCCTGACAGTCTCGCGGCCCAGCTAAGCAATCTCTCAGTGGCCCAAGGTGCCGCTCTCACAATGGCTGAGCATGTGCAGTCTCTTGGCCAGGTGTGTTGATCTCTCGGCCGGCTGTGGTGATCTCTTGGCCGGGTGTGGGGATCTCGCAGCCCGCCATGGTAATCACTCAGCCCAGCGTGATGATCTCTCAGCCCAGTTTGGTGATCTCTCAGCCCGGCATGGTCAACTCGCAGCTGGGGAGATGGTGATCTCTCAGCCTGGCATGGCGATCTTCCAGCCTGGTATGGTGATCTCTTGGTCTGGCATGGAGATCTCTCGGCCTGGTGTGGCGATCTCTCAACCCAGTGTGATGATCTCTCAGCCCGGCGTGGGGATCTCTCGGCCCAGCATATGCAGTCTCTTGGCCAGCTGTCGCCTTAGCACGGACCTCTGATCTCAAGGTGATTCTTTGAAATGCGGTCCAACTGAGATTAAGCACTTAAAGACTGTAATGTTTGAACCTGCATCTTTATTCCTTTATTTTCCACTTTAAAGTAAGAAGGTGTGCAACGTGTAACTTTTAAACTTACATCGTGTGTTTTATGTTATACTATATTTACTTTAAAAATAAAAAGTGTTGAATTTTTAACATTGTTCTTTCTTCATACCTTCTTCTTAAAATTCTGTGCCAAGGTATTTGTCCCTAAGATGGTGCATTGTGTGGTGAATTTATACACTTCTCACTGTATTCCTGTACCTTTGTACTGAGTATATGTGACAATAAAATCAAAATCAAATTACAGACAAAAAAAAAGAAGAGTTGGAATAACTATTGAAAAACTTCGCAGGATAATGGGTTATTTATCTCATACACAGCAACTGCTCCAATAGAGTAACACATCCTTGGTGCAGGCAAATTCAGTAAAATAGATTGTCTCACATGCAATTCTGGACAAGGATTGCAATAGAGTTGTTCAAGATTACATTTACTTTCGGTGTTCTGGAAGCAATTCAATATTTATTTATCCCTTTAAATCTTTCCTATTCATGTCCCTGTCCAAATGTCTCCGAAATGTTGTAATTGTACCTGCCTGGACCACTTTCTCTGGCAGCCCATTCCATACACACACCCCCCTGCATGAAAATGTTACCCCTCAGGGAGGGAGTAGTGTATAAAAGGAGGGAGGTCTTGTTACAACTGCACGGTCACTGTTTAGACCACACATCGAGTATCGCGCTCAGTTTTGGTTTCAGTTATGAAAATGATATACTTACATTGGAAGCAGTTCAGAGAAGTCTCAGTTTCTGGGAGGAAGGGATCCTTGTTTCAAAAATCCAATTAACCTGGATTAGAAACATTAACTCTCTTATCCCTCCACAGATGCTGCCAGACCTGCTGCGGTTCTCCAGTGATTTCTTTTTGGCGTGTTCCAAGAGGTTTATATCGAGAATAATAAATACCCCGGAGTGAGTTACAGACTGGAATCTAATCAAGGGATTTGAAGTAGTGATCTGACTGGAAAGCCACATTGGAATTCTGAAAATGTGATTGCACTGATATTTTTGTCTCAACAGTATCCAGCGGAGGTGTCTTTTTAAAAGTAAAACTCAATATTCAAACCTCCATGTGCACTAGTCTGGGAAAGCCACATCTGGGAATGTATCTTCCAAGGTGAGTCTGTATCTCAGTAACCTAGAGTTGTTTCATAGCATCCCTGTTGCAGTGTTTTAAATGCAGGAAGAGCTCACTGAACAGAGAAGAACAAAGAAAAATGCAGCACAGGAACAGGCCCTTCGGCCCTCCAAGCCTGCACTGACACATGTTATCCTTCCATCCTCAAACTGTCTTCATTTCCAGGTTCCGTATCCCTCTATTCCCTTCCAATTTGTGTATTTGTCCAGGTATTCCTTGAATGCTGCTAATGTGTCTGCTTCTATCACCTCCTCTGGCAGTACATTCCAGGCACTCACCACCCTTTGTGCGAAAAACGGGCCTTGCACATCTCTTCTAAACTTCCGTCCTTGTGATTTGAACCTGTGTCCCTCGTAATTGAGGCCCCAACCTGTGAAAAAGCCTCATATTTCCACTTCATCCAATGCCATTCACAATCTTATAAACTTCTACATTCCAATGGAAACAAATCCAGTCTATCCAAACTTTCTTCATGGCTAAAACCACTCATGCTAAGGCAATACCCTGGCAAACCTTTTCTGTACCCTGTATAAAGCATCAATGTCCTTCTCATAGTGTGGTGACCAGAACTAGACACAATATTCCTAGTGCAGCCAAACTAAAGTTCTACAAAGCTGAAGCATAACATGCCTATCATAGAAATCATAGAATCCTTACAGTGTGGAAACAGGCCATTTGGCCCAACAAGTCCACACCTCCCCTCTGAAGATATCCCACGCAGATCCATTCCCCTCCCCTATTATTCCACATTTCCCCTGAATAATGCCTTACACATCTCTGAATGCTATGGGCAATCTAGCTTGGCCAATTCACCTAACCCACACATCTTTGGACTACTGTTATACTCAATGCCCATTCCAATGAAGGCAAGCATGCCATAGACCTTTTTACTCCCTTATCCACAAGCAAGAAAGGAAGCACATGTCAGGCATAGACAGGATAGATCGAGTGAATCCTTAGAAGAGTATACGTAAGAGAGAAATCAGGAGGGCAAAAAGGGGACATGAGATAGCTTTGGCAAATAGAGTTAAGGAGAATCCAAAGGGTTTTTACAAATACATTAAGGACAAAAGGGTAACTGGGGAGGGAATAGGGCTCCCCAAAGATCAGTAAGGTGGCCTTTGTGTGGAGCTGCAGGAGATGGGGCAGATACTAAACGAGTATTTTGCATCGGTATTTACTATGAAAAAGGACATGGAAGATATAGAATGTAGGGAAATAAATGGTGACATCTTGAAAAATTACAGAGGAGGAAGTGCTGGATGTCTTGAAATGCATAAAAGTGGATAAATCCCCAGGACCTGGTCAGGTGTCCCTGAGAAATCTGTGGGAAGTGATTGCTGGACCTCTTGCTGAGATATTTGTATTAGCGATAGTCACAGGTGAGGTGCTGGAAGACCGGAGGTTGGCTAACGTGGTGCCACTGTTTAAGAAGGGTAGTAAGGACAAGCCAGGGAACTATAGACCAGTGAGCCTGACGTCGGTGGTGGGCAAGTTGTTGGAGGGAATCCTGAGGGACAGGATGTACATGTATTTGGAAAGGCAAGGACTGATTAAGGATAGTCAATATGGCTTTGTGTGTGGGAAATCATGTCTTACAAACTTGATTGACATTTTTGAAGAAGTAACAGAGGATTGATGAGGGCAGAGCGGTAGATGTGATATATATGTACTTCAGTAAGGTGTTCGACAAGGTTCCCCATGGGAGATTGGTGAGCAAGGTTAGATCTGATGGAATGCAGGGAGAACTAGCCATTTGGATATAGAACTGGCTCAAAGGTAGAAGACAGAGGGTGGTGGAGGAGGGTTGTTTTTCAGACTGGAGGCCTGTGACCAGTGGAGTGCCACAAGGATCGGTGCTGGGTCCACTACATTTGAACATTTATATAAATGATTTGGATGTGAGCTGAAGACACCAAAATTGGAGGTGTAGTGGACAGCGAAGATTACAATGGGATCTTGATCAGATAGGCTAATGGCCCGAGGAGTGGCAGATGGAGTTTAATTTAGATAAATGTGAGATGCTGCATTTTAGGAAAACAAATCTTAGCAGGACATACGCATTCATGGTAAGGTCCTAGGGAGTGTGGCTGAACAAAGAGACCTTGGAGTGCAGGTTCATAGTTCTATGAAAGCGTAATCTCAAGTAGATGGGTTAGTGAAGAAGGCATTTGTTATGCTTTCCTTTATTGGTCAGTGTATTGAGTATAGGAGTTGGGAGGTCATGTTGTGGCAGTACAGGACATTGGTTAAGGCACTGCTGGAATATTGTGTGCAATTCCAGTCTCCTTCCTATTGGAAAGATGTTGTGAAACTTGAAAGGGTTAAGTAAAGATTTGAAGGGATGTTGCCTGAGTTGGAGAATTTGAGCTATAGGGAGAGGTTGAATAGGCTGGGACTTCTTTCCCTGGAGCATCGAACGCTGAGGGGTGATCTTATGAAGGTTTGTAAAATCATTAGGGGCATGGATAGGATAAATAAACAAAGTCTTTTCCCTGGGGTGTGGGAGTACAGAACTAGAGGGCATAGGTTTAGGGTGAGAAGGGAAAGATATAAAAGAGACCTCGGGGGCAACTTTTTCATTCAGAGGGTTTTACATAAATGGAATGAGCTGCCAGAGGAAGTAGTGGTGGCTAGTACAATTGCAACATTGAAAAGGCATCTGGATGGGTATGTGAATAGGAAGGGTTTGGAGGGATATAAGGAGAAAGTGAGGACTACAGATGCTGGAGATCAGAGCTGAAAATGTGTTGCTGGAAAAATGCAGCAGGTCAGGCAGCATCCAAGGAGCAGGAGAATCGACGTTTCGGGCATGAGCCCTTCTTCAGGAATGAAGGGATATGGGCCATGTGCTGGCAGGTGAGACTAGACTGTTTTGGGATGGCATGGATGAGTTGGATGGAAGGGTCTGTTTCCATGCTCCATATTTCTATGACTCTATGACACTGTGACACTGTGACACTGCCACCTTTAGTGATCTGTGGATGTGTACACCCAGATCCCTCTGCATGTTAATGCTCCGAAGGGTTCTGCCATTCACTATATAATTGCCAGCTGTATTTGACCTTTCAAAATGCATCACCTCACATTTGTTGAGATTAAACTCCATCTGCCATTTTTGTGCCCAAATGGTCTATGTTCTGTTGTACATCTGACAATCCTCCTCATTATCCGCAAGTCCACCAATCTTTGTATCGTCCCAATCTTTGTATCATCCACAAACATACTAATTAGACTCGTCACATTTTCCTCCAAATTATTTATAAAGGCCATGAACAGTAGAGGTTCCAGCTCTGATCCCTGTGAACACCACGAGTCATAGCCCTCCATTCTGAAAAGCTTCCTCCACCACTCCCCTCTGTCTCCTATGATTGAGTCAGTTCTAAATAGGAAAATCCATCTTGCCAGCTCACCCCCGATACCATGTGACTTCACCTTTTGTACCAGTCTGCCATGAGGGACCTTGTCAAAGGTTTTACTGAAGTCCATGTAGACAACATCAACTGGTGTTCCCTCATCAATCATCTTCATCATCTCCTCAAAAAACGTGGTCCAGTTAGGAAGGCACGACCTCTCCCAAACAAAACCATGCTGTCTGTCACTAATAAATTCAGTTTCTTTGAAATGCAAATAGATCTTGTCCGTGTGAATATTTTCCAATCATTTCCCTCACACTGACATAAGGCTCACAGGTCTGTAATTCCCAGGATTATCCCTGCTACCCTTCTTCAAGAATGGGACAACATCAGCTATTCTCCAGTCCTCTGGGACATCACCTGTGGCCAGAGAGAATACAAAGATGTCTGTCAATGCTGCAGCAATTTGTTCTCTTGTCTCCCTCAATATTCTGGGATAGATCCCATTAGGACCCAGGGACTTATTTACCTTAATACTTTTTAAGACACACAGAATGTTTCCATGTCCGTGTTTAACCTGATGTCATGAGGCTTCATGGGGTCTGGCATCAATGCTGAGCCCTTCCAGAGCACAGCCCTCTTGACTGTATCCCACGGAGCTGTTCCCTCTGCTGGCTCTGTCCTGCCAGTGGGACAGGACCTGCCCTGAGATGGTCATTGTGTTATCTGGGACATTGTCTGTAAAGTGGGATTCTGTGAGCGTGGCTATGTTCGTGGATATGTCTGTGAGGAATGTACTGCAGGGCAGTTTTAAGTGTTATACAAGAAAGAGTTAACACCTCTTGATTTCTTTCAATTTTAAAATCAAGCGGAACTAAATTGTTTTTCTCAGTTGAAGATAATTTAGTTCTCGTTTGCTTCAATAATCAGAGTACACGCCCGATTATTTCTCAATTCAGTAACTAAAGTAACCAGCTGAGTCACCTTCCCAACACACTGCCCGACCAAATACATTGAAAACGGCTTCGGAAAGGCCTGAATTCAAATATAGTGCTGTTGCACCTCACTGTCCCTCCAATAAAGAGTGAGTCGATGATGGGATCTGAAATCTGTCCAGAGAGCTTCCAAACTGGGTCCAGGCAGTTATTCAAATATCCCCTCACTACAGACAATTCAGAACTATCTCAGAGAGGGTGCAGAATATTCCGAAAGGGGAGAGGGACCAGCAGGATGTTGCTGGACACATTGGAACCCATGATACAGGATGGGAAAAGGACGAGGTTCTGAGGAGAGAAAATAGGAATTTAGGCAGGAACTTAAAAAGTCGATCCCGGAGGGTAGTTGTAGGAGGGGGTGAGGGTGTGAGTCCTTTTAGGGTAGAGAGTACGGGAAAGAATATCAGGCTTATATGATTTAACCAAATCAGAAATTATAGATGTACTTAATAAAAGCAGAGGGCTCAGTAAACGGATTCCCGCGGCTGGGTTTTGAGATTTCACTCCCTATTGCCGGTCTCCTCCCTCATTCATTCCATTTCACGGAGGCGCTATTTGACAGTAACTTTCTTAAAGGGGACAGGGACCCCATTCAATCTGTATCTAACAGGTCCGTGCTGATGGAGACAACTTGTTTGATGTCCTGCAAGCTGTTCAAGTCCCGGTAGATGGTTCTGAGGGGTTTAGTATTCTCATCTTTTCATAGTTTCGGGTGAGATAGTGCGCTGGGGAGTGGGGAGACCACAGTTTGATGAATGTCTGAATGAAATGCGGAAGGAGTAAATACCGAGCGATTGTGAGTGGGTTGGCAAATAAAGGGCCTTAATATAAAAATAAAGAAACATATAGTACAATATCTCACACAACCATAGAATAAGATGTTTGAAGGTGATTGACTCTCTGCATCAGTAAAGCCACGCCAGCTCGCCCACGGAGACATTGGGAATGATTAACTGATATGGGTGAGCAGGGCAGGACCTCAGCAGATCACAGGATATTCAGGGACAAAGGTTACAAGATAAACAAGTGACCACATCAGCGAACAGGCACCGTGTGTTTGAATCTGACCGGTAGATATGTAATAGACAGTGACCTGATGTCATCAAAATGCCGAGTTAATTGGATTATTAATTTGATGTAATTAATTTACAGACCTGATGGAATTAACTGCCTGGCCAACTGATTTACAGACCTGATGGAATCATCACCCAGTTGGTTGACTTGTGGACTTGATATGATCAACTGCACACGAACAGTTAGTTGCAGCCTGACATAACTTTGATGTCAGTAAGTGTAAGAATGTTTTTGTGCGGGTGTTTGACAGAGAGAGCTGGATTGTCCTGTGTGATGGTCTGGAGTTCCTCTCCTGGCTGTAATCGATTCCCGTTGGAATAAGCTGCTGTTCCTGCTGAATTGCCCAGGCCTTCAGAGTCTTCTTGTCTCAGAGACAGCGGTCACTCCTACAGCAGTAATATCTGGATTACTCCCAGTGCCGTGTCCCAGTGGGAATAGGAATAGGGGGCTAGAGGAATGTCTTCTGGGGTAGAAGAGACCTGTATCAGAAGGAAAGGTTGTACCTGAATTGCAAGGAGACTAATATACTGGTGGGGAGAGTTGCTCGAGCTGCTTGGGTTGGGGGAGATGGGGATGGAATTGACACCGAGGGAGATAGTGAGGAAAGGGATCAGTCTGAGGCTGGTATAGTTGGGAAAAGGGGCAAGTCAATTACACTTGGGCAGACAGGAATAAAGCAGACAGCGAAGTAAGACTGATAAATTAAACTGTATTTATTTCAATGCAAGTGGTCTAACAGGTAAGGCAGATGTCTCAGGGCATGGTTGGGAACATGGGACTGGGATATCATAGCAATTACAGAACTGAGGCTCAGGGATGGACAGGACTGGCAGCTCAATGTTCCAGGGTATAGATGCTCGAGGAAGGATTGAAAGGGGGGGTGGGGGGGAGGGGGCAAGAGAGGAGAGAGAGGCATATTTCAATTAGGGATAAAATACAGCTGTATTTTGGGATGATATTCTTGTGAGTATATCCAGGGAAATTATTCAGTTAGAACCAAGAAATAAGAAAGGGAAAATCACCTTATTAGGATTGTACTATAGATTCCAAACAGTTGGGGGAAATTGAAAAGCAAATTTTTAAGGTGATCTCAATTATCTGTAAGAATAATAGGCTGGTAATGTTAGGGAATTTGAACTTTCCAAAGCATAGAGACTGCCACAGTGTTAATGACTTGGTTGGAGAGGAATTCGTGAGTCGTGAGTTCATGGAATGCCCTGCCAGTAGCAGGGTGGACTCTCCCTCTTTATGGGCATTTAAACGGGCATTGGATAGGCATATGGAGGTTAGGTGGGCTTGGATCGGTGCAACATTGAGGGCCAAAGGGCCTGTACTGCGCTGTATTTTTTCTATGTTTCTATGAATTTATTAAGTGTGCACAAGAAAATGTTCTGATTCAGTATGTGCATATACCTTCTAAAGAAGGAGCAAAACTTGATCTACTCTTTGGAGATAAGGCAGAGCAGGTGACTGAGGTGTCAGTGGGGGAGCACTTTGGGGCCAGGAACCATAATCCTATTTGTTTTAAAATAATGATTGGAAAGGTAGAACGGATCTAAAAGCTAAAGTTCTAAATTTATAGGAAGGTCAATTTGAATGATATTAGGCAAGAACTTTCAAAAGTTGACAGGGGACAAATGTTCGCAGGTAAAGGGGCAGCTGGGAAATGGGAAGCTTTCAAAAATGAGACGAGAGTCCAGGGACAGTATGTTCCTATATGGGTGAAGGGCAAGGCTGGTAGCTTTAAGGAATGCTGAATGATGAGAGAAAATGGGGCCCTCAGGAGAGAATAGGGCCCATTAAAGATCAGCAAGACCACCTGTGGTACTACAGGAGATATGGGTGATGCTAAACAAATGTTTTACGTAAGTGTTTATTGTGAAGAAGAAGATGGAATCGAAAGAACTTGGGGAAATAAATAGTGACATCTTGATAAATGTCCACATTACAGAGGAGGAGGTGCAGGAAATCTTAAAACATATAAAGGTTGGTAAATCCACAGGAACTGTTCAGGTGTACCTTGAACTCTGTGGGAATCTAGAGAAGTGATTGCTCTGCCCCTTGCTGAAATATTTGTATCATCTGTAGTCACAGGTGAGGTTCCAGAAGACTGGAGGTTGGCTAATGTGGTGCCATTATTCAAAAAATGTGGTAAGGAGAGACAAGGGAACTATAGACTGGTGAGTCTGACATTGGTGGTGGGTAACATGTTGAGAGGGGATCCTGAGGGACTGGATTTACATATATTTGGAAAGGCAAGGGCAGATTTGGGATAGTCAACATGGGGCATTGTGTGTGGGAAATCATGTTTCACTAACTTAATTGAGTTTTTGTAAGAGGTAACAAAGGATTGATGAAGGCAGAGGGGTGAACATGATCTATAAGTACTTCGGTAAGGCGTTCTACAAAGTTCTGTATGGTAGATTGGTGAGCAAGATTAGGTCACATGGAACACAAGGGGAACTAGCCAATTGGATACAGAAGGTTGGAGACAGAGGGTGGTGATAGAAGGTTGCTTCCTAGACTGGAACCTGTGACCACCAGTGTGACATAGTGATTGACGCTGGGTCCACCACTTTTTGTCATTTATAAACATGATTTGGATGTGAACATGGGAGGGATAATTAGTAAATTTGCGATGACACCAAAATTGGAAGTGTAGTGGACAGCGGAGAAGATTCCCTCAGAGTACAACAGGACCTTGATCAGATGGGTTGCTGGGCTGGGGAGTGGCAGATAGAGTTTAATTTAGATAAATGTGTGGTGTTGCATTTTGGAAAGGCAAGCCAGGGTGGGACATATGCAGTTAATGGTAAAGTACTGGGGAGTGTTGCTAAACAAAGAGACCTTGGAGTGCTAGTTCATAGATGTTTGAAAATGGAGTCACAGGTAGACAGGGTAATGAAGAAGGAGTTTGGTATTTAGATATAGACTTAAGTTTTATTGTCACATGTACTCAAGTACAGGAGAACAGTGAAATGTGTGACAATGTCATCAAGCACGGTGCCATCTCAGGTACGAAGGTACCTCAGTACAAGACGTAGGTGCCCGGAGAAACACAAAAACTGAGAAGGAAAGCATTCCTGTGTTTCTTTTATTGGTCAGTGCATTGAGTATAGGAGTTGGGATGTCATGTTGTGGCTGTGAAGGACATTGGTTAGCTCACTATTGGAATGCTGCTTTCGAATCTGGTCTTCCTCCTATAGGAAGGATATTGTGAAACATAAAATGGTTCAGAAAACATTTACAAGGATGTTGCCAGGGTTGCAGGGTTTGAGCTATAGGGAGAGGCTGAATAGGCTGGGGCTATTTTCCCTGGAGCATCAGAGGCTGAGGGGTGATCTTGTAGGGATTTATAAAATCAGGAGTGGCCAGGATAGAGTAAATAGACAATGTCTATTTCCCAGGTGATAGGAGTCCAAAACTAGAGGTCATAGGTTCCAGGTTAGAGGGAAAAGATTTCAAAGGGACCTAAGGGGCAGTTTTTTTCTTGCAGAGGGTGATGTGTGTATGGAATGAGCTGCCAGAGGAAGTGGTGAAAGCAGGCACAATTACAACATTTAAAAGGCACCTGGATGGGTATATTAATAGGAAGGGTTTAGAGGGATTTGGGCCAAGTGCTGGTGAATGGGACTAGATTAATTTTGGATATTTGTTCAGCATGAATGGGTTGGAGTGAAGGGTCTTTTTCCATGCTGTACATCTCTATGATTTGATAACAACTGGGAAGTGCATGGGGCAGACTGACTAAGTACTGGCACAGGGCTGATCTAAACATTTTTCAACATTTAGCCAAATGGCCTGCCAATGACCATGCCTCATGGTTTTCTCTATACTGATGACTTAGAGTCATAGATGTGTACAACACAGAAACAGACCCTTCCATTAAAGCCGTTCGCCCTGAGCAGATCTGGTCCCATGAGTCAGCATTTGGCCCTTATCTCTCTAAACCCTTCTTATTCAAATATCCATCCAGATGCTTTCCAAGTGCTATAACTGGGGAAGTGTTCCCTGGAGGATGAATGCCTCATATTCTGCCTTGGGAGCCTGCAGCCACTCGGGTTAAATGCAGATTTCAACAGTTTCCTCATTTACCCTCCCCCCACATTATCCCAGTCCCAAGCCTCCAACTCAGCACCGCCCTCCTGACCTGTACATCATCTTTCCCATCTGTCTGCTCCACCCTACAGCCCCCTGACCTATCACCTTCTCCCTCACCTTCATCTGCCTATCGCTTTCCCAGCTACCTTCACCCCAGCACCACCCCCCAGCCCCCTCCCATCTATCTCTCCCGGCCTACAAGCCTCATTCCTGATGAAGGGCTTATGCCCAAAATGTTGATTCTCCTGCTCCTCAGATGCTGCCTGACCTGCCGTGCTTTTCCAGCACCCCACTCTAGACACTGATCTCCAGCATTTGCAGTCCTCACTTTCTCCGTGCTGTTAGGTAGTTTCATGCTATTGTGTTCAACAGGAGAGTTATGGCTGGTCGAGTCCCATAGAGACAAACACAACCCATTGGGTCATTGTTTCTGGAAGATTTATTCTTCTCGAAGGACTCTGCAGGGTTAGTGGTTTGACCAGACCTTCCCACATACCAGTTTCTGCTGTCTCCATGATGTAGGTTAGAAGTGGATGGAAGGCGGACTGTTTGTTGACTTCACATCACACGTTCTGGAATAAAATGATACTGTGATTTTGTAAAATGCCAGACTGTGAGGGAGTTGGGGAACAGATTGCTGGGCCTTTCTTTGAGTTATTCGTATAATTGACAGCCAAGGCTGAGGTGCCAGAAGACTGGACAGTGGCTACCATCGTGCTATTATTTAAGAAAGGTGGTAGGGTAAAGCTGGGGAACTATAGATCTGTGAGTCTGCTGTCAGTGGTGGGTAAGTTTTGAGAAAAAAAAAGTTAAAAAGGTACATGAAGAGGGACAGGTTGTTAATACATGGAGCTTATGGAGAGACCTGCATATGGATGGCTCTGGAGAGTTTTTTTTCTATGCGGACAGTGAAAACTGAATGGTGGATTATTGAGAAGGAATTGTTTTTTTCATTTGTTCAGTTCAGTGTTTGATTTCTCTTTAGTGTTTTTACTTTTTTTGCATGCTTCATTTTAAATCTCTGGGTAAGGAAAGGTATTTAATTTTATATATAAGGTGCTACTGAGAGCTTCTACTTTTTCGGATTAATGTTACTGACAGCCTGCAAGAGACATTAAGGTGTGATGACATTGAGGTGTGATAATCACAGCACGATCATTCAGATCGATAACTGCCCGTCAGGAAGGGTATGAAGGTGGTTTCGAAATCTCCTATGGATATTCCTCTCTCAAACAGATATTCTGTTTTGGGTATCATTGAATGGGAAAAGTAGGAATGGTTGTCAGATCTTGGGCACTAAGAATGAATTTTATGTTAAATAGGTTTGTCAAGATTTAAAAGATTAATATTTTTTGGGAACTCACATGCGAGGGGCACAGACAAGAGATTCTGCGGGAGTGTGTGAATCTAGGATAGTACGTTGCTTTTCTGGTGCCAGGGTGAAGGATGTCTCAAAATATTTGAAACAGATTGTCAAAGGGGAGAGTGAGAAGCCGGAGGTTGTTGTACACATTGATAGGAATGACATTGTACAAGAAAGGGTTGAAGCATTGCAGAGTGAGTGTAAGAGGTTAGGTAGAAGGTTAATAAACAGATTATGAAAAGTAGTAATCTCTAGTTTACTTCTGGTGCCAAGTTCTAATGAGTGAAGGAATAAGAGGACAGGGCAGATAAATCAATGGTTGACGAGGTGCTGTAATGTATAGGGTTTCAGTTTCTTGGATCGTTAAGATCTCTTCTCAGGCAGAAGAGATTTAAAAAGGATGGGGTTCGCCTGAACTATAAGGGGACCAATATCCTGGTGGGGAGATTTGCCAGTTCAATATTAGGAACTTGTAAACAGTTAGAGAGGTGGGTGGGGTCTTCCTAAGTAACATTGAAAATGAAAAGAAAGATGACAATGGTTCTGAATCAGAAAACAGCAAGATATTTAGAAAAGACAGACAAGAACAAGTCAGAACAGAGAAACTCTGAACACTTAAACTGCATTTATTTCAATGTAAGAGGCCTTATTGATAAGGCTAATGGACTCAGGGCATGTAAGGGAACTTGGGACTGGGATGTCATTGCTATTACAGAACTTGGCTGAGGAATGGAGAAGAGTCGACAAGTGTGGTGCTGGAAAAGTACTGCCGGTCAGGCAGCATCCAAGGAGCAGGAGAGTAGCTCTTCACTAGAAATGAGGGGATGGCCCAAGGGAGAGATAAATGGGAGGGATCTCGGGTTGGAGGCAAGGTAGCTAGGAATGTGACAGGTCGATGGAGGAGAGGGGTAATGGTGATAGATCAGAAAGGAGGGTGGAGCGGGATAGGTGGGAAGGAAGATGGACAGGTAGGACAGTTCAAGAGGGGTGTGCCAAGTTGGAATGTTGGATCTGGGATAAGGTGGTGGGGGGAATGAAGAAACCGAGGAAATCTACATTGATCCCGTGTGGTTGGAGGGGCCCAAGGTAGAAGATGAGGTTTTCTACCTCGAGGTGGTTAGAGTTTGGCAAACTCTCCCCCACTACTCTGCCAAGGACATGCCAGTACTGGACCTCCTCCACCGCCAAACTCCAGCCAGCCGACATCTGGAGGAAGAATACATTATCTTCCACCTTGGGACCATCCAACCACATGGGATCAATGTAGATTCCACCAGCTTCTTCATTTCACCTCCCCCCTCCTTTTCACAGAGCCGAACATCCAACCAGGCACCACCCTCTGGAACTGAGCGACCGGTCCATCTTCCTTCTCACCTATCTGCTCCACCCTCCTCCATCTACCTATCACATTCCCAGACCCTTCCCATTTAAGTCTCAGCCCCCCTTGGGCCATCCTCCCATTCCTGGTGAAGAACTTATACTTGAAATGTTGGCTCTGCCTAACCGGCTGTGCTTTTCCAGCACCACACGTTTTGATCTCCAGCATTTGCAGTCCTCACTTTCTCTTGAAGAATGGAAATGTCCATCAGCCTTATCAATAAGGCCTCTTGCATTGAAATAAATGCAGTTTAAGTTCAATGTTCTGTTTTAGGGTTTTCTCAGAAGGATATAAAGAGAGGCAAGAGAGGAGGAGTGTTGCATTTTTGATTAAGGAAAATATTACGGCTGTAATTTGAGAAAATATTTCTGAGGGACCATTTCATGAAAATATATGAGTTGAAGTTAGAAATAAGAAAAGGATGATCACCGTGATGGGATTGTACTATCGGCTCCCCAATAGTCAGAGGGCAATTGAGAAGCAAATATATAGAGAGATCTTAAATATATATAAGAATGATAAGTTTGAAATAGTAAGGGATTTAAATTTTCTAAACATTGATTCAGATTGCCAGAGTGTTAAAAAGTTTTGATGGTGAAGGATTTGTTAAATTGCAAGAAAATTTCCTTTGTCAAGATATAAATGTTCCTACTCGAGAAGGATCAAAACCTGAACTTCTCTTGGGAAATAAGACAGACCAAGTGACTGAGTGTTAGTCAGGGAATACTTTGGGAGCAGTAATCATAAAACAATCAGTTTTAAAATAGTTATGGAAAGGCACAGGTCTTCCATGAAAGTTAAAGTTCTTAATTAGAGTCAGTCAAATTTTAAAAGTATGAAACAAGAACTTTCAAAAGTTGATTGGAGTAGACTGGTCACAGATAAAAGGAACTAGGAGGAAGTGAGGATGAAAATGCTGGAGATCAGAGTCGCGAGTGTGGTGTTGGAAAAGCACATCAGGCTTCCTACTCATGGGATGCTGCCTGACTTGCTGGGCTTTTCCAGCACCACACTCTCGACTCTGTTCACAGGTAAAAGGATGATTGACAAGTGGGAGGCCTTCAAAAGTGTGATAACAAGAGTCCAGAAACATTCTGTTCCTGTTAGAGTGAAAGGCAAGGCTGGTAAGATTAGCGACAATGGATGAATGAAGATTTGAAGTTCAAGTCAAGAATAAAAAAAAACTATCAGAGAGCCAATTGGGATGAACAGATTGTCTTGAAGAGTATAAAGAGTGAAGAGACATCCTTAAGAAGGAAATGAGGAAGGCAATGAGGGGATAGGAGGTAGCCTTGGCAGGTAAGGTAAAGATAATCCAAAGAGATTCTATAAATACATTAAGAATGAGGGAGCAACTGGAGAGAGATCGGACCCCTTAAAGATCAACGAGGTTGTCTTTGTGTTGAACCTCAAGAAATGGGAGGGATATAAATGAATATTTCTGTTTTACTGTTGGGAAGGAATTGGATGCGAGAGAAATCAGGGAAATAAATACTGATGTTTTGGGGAAAGTTTACAGTACAGAAGAGGAAGTGCTGGGGATCTTAAAAAACATAAAGACAGGTAAACCTCCAGAACCTGATCAAGTGTGTCCCAGGACACTGTGGGAAGTTAGGGAGAAAATTGCAGGGCCCCTAGCAGAAATATTTGTATCATCAATAAACACAGGTGAAGAATTGGAGGACTGGGGTGTGGCTAATGTGCCATTGTTTAAGAAGGAGAAGCCTGGGAACGATCGACCTGTGAGTCTCACTTCGGTGGTGGGCACGTTTTTGGAGATGATTCTGAAAGATAGGATTTACACAGGGTGGAGAGGAAAGGATTGATTAGAGATGGTCAGTATGGTTTTGTGTGAGGGAAATCATGTCTGACACACTTAGTTAGGTTTGTTTTTTGGAAGTAACAGAAACCAATGAGGACAGAGTGGTAGATGGTGTTTGCTTGGCCTTTAGTAAAGCCTTTGACAAGGTTCTGCATGTTAGACTAAATAGTAAAGCTAGATCACATGGGATTCAGGGTGGGCTTGCCAATTGGATGCAATTGGCTTGATGGTAGAAGACAGCAGGTAATGGTGGATCATTGTTTTTCAGACTGGAGGCCTGTGACCAGTGGTGTCCCACAGGGAGCGGTACTGGCTCCACTTTGTTTGTCATTGAAATGAATGATTTAGATGAGAATATGCGAGGCATGGTTAATAAGTTTGTGGACGACACCAAAATTGGTGAAAATGACAGTGAAGAATGTTACCCGAGGTTACAAGGAGATCTTGATCAATTGGGCTAAAGGGCTGAGGGATGGCAGATGGAATTTAATTTGGATACAGGTGAGGTATTGCATTGTAGTAATACAACCAAGGACAGGACTTATTGGTCGGGCCCTGGGTAGTGTTGCAGAGCGGAAAGACCTCGGGGTTCAGGGACATATTTCTTTGAAGTTTGCATCACAGGTAGACAGGGTAGTTAAGGAGGTATTTAGCACCCTTGCCTTCATTGCACAGACCTTTGAGTATAGGAGTAATGTCAGAACTGACATTATATTGAAGTTCTACAGGGATTGGTGAGGCCTCTTCTGGTTTAATATATGCAATTCTCATCACCCTGTGATAGGAAGGATATTTTTAAACTGGAGAGGGTTCAGTAAAGATTTACCAAGATGTTGCCAGGAATGGAGGGTTTCCGATATAAACATGGACTGGAAAGGTGAGGACTTTTTTCACTGTTGTATTGGAGGCTGAGGAGTGACCTTATTGATGTTTAAAAAACCTTGAGGTGCATCGATAAGGAGAATGACAAGGGTCTTTTCCCTCGGGTTGGGCGTTCAAACCAAAGGGCTTTATTTTTACGGTGAGAGGAGAAAGGTTGAAAAATGACATGGGGGGCAGAATTTTTAGTAGTTTTGGTTGAGAATGAACTGCCAGAGGAAGTGATGAATGCAGGTACAGTTACAACATTTAAAATACATTTGGATAAGTTCATGAATAGGAAAGGTTTGGAGGGATATGGACCAAGCACAGCCAGGTGGGAATAGTTTAGTTTTGGAACATGGTCGGTGGGGCCTGGTTGGTCCGAAGGGTCTGTTTCCGTGCTGCATGACTCTATAACTCCATGACATTATGGTACGCAGTCAAAAGACACATTAGTCTCTGCACACGCTCACTTTGTCCTCCAGACCAGAGACTGGGACACAGCACGGGGCAAGGGTATTGTTGATGGACGGAGATACTGAGGGGCTTTTATATATAGTGGGTGTATAATGGAGGAACTACAGAGGGATAGTTCAGGATAGATGGAGCTGCATAGGGGAGGGCAATTAGACAGGGGCCATGGAGGGGGTCAGGGACCATGGGGGGGGGGGGGGACCATGGGGGGGGGGGACAGGGGCTAAATTTACGTTGGGGGGGGTGGGGTGCAGATTCAGGATTGAAAGACAGAAATCAAGAAGAGAGGGAAAGACAGAGAGAGAATGAGAGAAGAAGAAATAAATCAAGAAAGTGGGAAAGAACAGAGACAAAGGAAGAAGGAAGAGAGAAAAAGAAAAAAAGGAGAGTCTGTCAGGAGAGAGAGAGAAAGATAATGTGAGAGAGAAAGGTTGAGAGGGAGAGAGAGATGGAGTGAAATAGACAGTGAGTGAGAATCAGAGGCAAAGAGAGAGACAGAGAGAGGGAAAAGAGGAAAAATCAGAGGGTACAACCAGGAGATAAGGAAAGATGTGGCGAGATTAAAGAGGGGATATTCACCATTCCGGTTGGTCTGAGCTCTCTTGATGGTCTCTCACATTTCCTCTCTCCCATTTGGGACAGACTCTGCTCCAGGGGCTTGCGTTAGTAGGGGCTGGTTCAGGGAGGGGGTGAGGTTAAAGGATCAAAACTGGGATTGAGATTCAAACACTGCCCACACTCTCACACACAGACAGACAGAAACACACCGATACTCACCCCCTGCTCAGTGCACACGGTGAAAGGGACAATGGCTGCCAGAACCTGTTTGAAACATCCGCAGGTCTATCACTCAGAGCCCACTCTCTGCCCAAGTCCCAGGTTCCTCTACCCAGGGCATACCTCCCCCAGAGACGGAGCACAGCCAGAGCCATCTCAGTGGGATCACAGTGGGGGGGGGGGGGGGGGGGAGGGAGGGAGGAGGTGTGAGAGAATGCAGCAGGTAAACAGTTTCATCCAGTCTGCCTTTGTCTACTCCTACTTTGCATTTTATTGTTTGGAATGAAAGCCAAATGTATTTTCAAAATGATCCAATTCCTTTTTTTCTTTGGGGTTTCCTATTGATTATTGTAAAAAATCTCAATTTGAGATTGCCAGGAATCTAACCCAGGTCACCTGCTTGGAAGACATCTACACTGACCATGATAGCACCATCACCGTGCACTTTACCACAACACAGTCCCCAAAGATATTTAAAAAGACCTTTATCATGACAAATTAAACAGGGTTAATGTTGATTCACTGAATGTGATATTGGGTCAGGTGACAATATCTAAAATGAAGAGGTAGATTTGAAGGAGCATTGAAATTGGAGAGGGAGCTGGGTCATTGGGCAGGTGCAGGGAGGGAGTCCAGAAATCCCTGTGGTTGGGCTTGGATTCCCCGGCAATGCATCAGCTGGTTCGTGGAAAGGAGCAAATAAAGAAACAGAATGATATCAGAGAAATAGTTTAGTACAGACTGCCTTTGCCTTCTCCTGCTTCCAGAGATGGTAAGAATTCACGTGGAGGTACAGACAGTTCAGGAAGTGAGAACGACAGCAGGATTAGCAGATGAGTACGTGTTGGTGCATAAGACAAGCTTCTGGCCAGAATTTTGTCCAGTGAGGGATAGAAGTTGGGAGAACAGAAGATCCTACACGACGAAACCCAGAGTCGAGCACACTGGTATGATTTTCCCACAGAATAAAGAATCCCAAGAGGTGGACAGGAGATGAAAGGCCTCAGGTGTTTTCACTGTAATGAAGTGGGATACAGAAAATGACAGTGCCAGTGGTTTCAGAAGGGCACTGGGAAAAGGTGTTTACACTGCCAGAAGGTGGGACACGTACAGACACAGTGCTGCTCGTTAAAGAAAGGCACTATGGGAAAAGATGTGGGAAAAGAAGCAGAGCCAGTGGCCTTAGTGAAGGTAGTAAAGGAGACCCCAATAAGAGCCGAGGAGCTGCAGGAGAGTGCACAGCCGAGGCAGGGCTGGGTATGGGGTTAGTATCTGATCTCTACAAAAAATTTCAACTCTGTGGGTAAAGGTTACTCAAAGAACAGGGGGAGAAGGACAAGAAGTTATAATTTTGTGAGATACAGATCTAACCAGTCCCTGATAATAAGGGATGAGCGAATATGCATTCTTTCTGATTTGTTACACGAGAGTGTGGTAATTTGTGGGATAGATGGACAGAAATTTAGTGTTTCCCTGAGTAAGATCAGGTTGGAGTGCCAACCCAAGGTTGGGGAAGTTACAGTGGGAGTGATTGACAGAGTGTCCGTTCCAGGAATTCAGTTTGTTCTTGGGAATGATTTGGCAGGATCCAAGGTGGGAGTGACACCCTTTGTTGTGGAGAAGCCCAAGGAAGACCAAGAAACTGAGGAGTTAAAGCAGAAATATCCTGGTATTTTCCCAGTCTGTGTGGTAACCAGATTCCACTCTCATAAAACACAGCACAAAGCAAAAAGTAAAGAGAAAGATGAAGGAGTTGAGGTTCAGTTTGCGGATACTCTGCTTGATGTAATGGTGCAGGAAAAACCTGACCAGGCAGAGGGATAGACAGACGTGATTACTCCTGAAAGATGAAGAGATTGCAATAGCAAGACAAGATGATAAAACGTATATATGTGGATGCATACTCTGAAAAGGAGGCAGAGAATATTCCGGAGGGTTATTATCTGAAAGATAGAATCCTCAGACAGAAACGGCAGCTTAGTGCAGAGGAGAAATAGGCCGAAGTGCACCAGATTGTGTTGCCCGTAGCATACAGACAGGAGATGTTACGGGTAGCACATGAACTACCTTTAGGGGGTCATGTAGAGGTACGAAAGACTCAGGCTAAGGCCTGGAATGCACAAGGATATGGTTACCTTTGGCCATACCTGTCATACATGCCAAATGGTAGGTAAGCCACAGGCAGTAATAAAACCAACACCTTTGTTGTCAATTCCCACATTTGAAGAACCTTTCACGTGGGTTAGAATCGATTGTGTAGGTCCCCTCCTGAGAACTAAAAGTGGGAACCAGTAGATGTTAACCATAATGGATGTGTCTACCAATTTCCAGGGGCAATTCCATTACAGAGTATCAAGGCTAAAAGGGTACTAGGGGAGTTAGTATCTTTCTTCACATGGTATGGGCTACCCTGAGAGATTCAGTCCTACCAAGGGTCACATTTTACTGCGAGGCTGTTTAAGGTGGTTATGGATAGCTTCGGTATACAGCACCTTAATCCCAGTGAATGTCATCCTGAATCCCAGGGAGCTTTAGAAATGTGGGATCAGACCTTGAAGTCCATGTTGAGAGTGTACTGTCAGGATTACCTGCATGATTGGGATAAAGGTATCCCATTCGTGTTGTTTGTCATTAGAACTGCCCCAAATGAATCTATTCAGTTTACTCCCTTTGAGTTAATATTCAGTCATGAAGTGAGAGGCCCTTTGAAATTAATTAAAGAAAATTTGACAGGACCAAAGTCGGAGATCTCACACTTAGATTATGTATCAGAGACAAGGGAGAGACAAAATCAAGTAGGTGAGGCAGCTAAACAGCACGTTAAAAGGGCACAGTGTAGAATGAAGCAGGTGGTAGATAAAAGCTCTGAGACTCAGACATTTTCCCAAGGGAATGACATGTTAATATTGTTACCCAAGGTCAACGCCAACTCATATCCAATTCCCAGATTGGAGGACTGCATCGAGAAAGTCGGACAAGCCAATTACATCACTAATTAATGCGTGGGTCACTGGTGGTACTTTTATCAGAGTTGGTGAAAGAAATTTCTGCGTTTGTAACCCAGATGGGCTATATTAGTTTAAAGTGATGTCCTTTGGAATGAAGAATGTGCCCACCACATTCCAAAGACTCATGAACAGAGTTGTGGCTATGTTCACAAACTGAGCAGTCTATTTGGATGATAGGGTTCCCATTGTCCTTACCTACCATCCCCCAGCAACCATATCCAGAGGATCATTAGCCACTATTTCCAGCAAGATGCCACACCAGACATGCTCCAGCTAAGTTGAAGTTGTCAGTTGAAAAGAAAATCAGGAAAAAGGGAAAAAGGGGGAAAAAAAAGAAAAGAAACGGAAAAAGGAACAGATGGAGCAGAGGAGTTCTGGCTGGAGCATCTTACTCAGCCGCCATTTTGGATCTGCACAAAAAGCTGACTTGTTCCCAACTACCATCAGGTCTGAGGAAGAGCCACTTGACCCCAAACATTAACTCTGATTTCTCTCCACAGATGCTGCAGACCTGCTGAGCTTTTCCAGCAATTTCTGTTTTTATTGCTGATTTACAGCATCTGCAGTTCTTTCAGTTTTTATTTCATGATCAAACCTTGTCTCTCAGAATGGAGATTAATTGTTTGTTTCAGAATTTTCTCTCATTGTTGCCCTGGCACTGATGAACACTCACTGCTCTGTTATTCCTGGTCATTCCCACCACTGTTCTTGAAAGGTGGAAACATATCAACTGCCCTCCAATCCCCCGGCACCTTCCCTGTGGCCGGAGAGGAATTAAAGATTTGGGTCAGAGTCCCTGTAAGTTCCTCCCTTGTCTCCTTGGATACAATTCCTCGAGACCTTGGGGTCTGTCTACTTTTAAGCTTCCCAAAGTGAGGACATCTGCTCACATCATATATAAATCTGCTGAAGAGAAGCTGAGAGCGATGTTTATTTTAGAGTTTTCCTTCCCAATGCTATTCCCATCCTAGATGGGGGCAAAATGTGTTCAAAGAGTAATAGAGTCATTGAGATGTACAGCATGGAAACAGACCCTTCGGTCCAACCCATCCATGCCAACCAGATATCTCAACCTAATCTAGCCTCACCTGCCAGCACCCGGCCCATATCCCTCCAAACCCTTCATAATCATATACCCATCCTGATGCCTTTTAAATGTTGCAATCATACTAGCCTCCACCACTTCCTCCGGCAGCTCATTCCATACAGATGCCACCCTTTGCATGAAAACGTTGCTCATTTGGTCTCTTTTATATCTTTCCCTTCTCATCCTAAACCTATGCCCTCTAGTTCTGCACTGCCCCCACTCCAGGGAAGAGACTTTGTCGATATAGCCTATCCGTGCCCCGCATGATTTTATAAACCTCTATAAGGTCACCCCTGAGCCTCTGACACTCCAAGGAAAACAGCCCCAGCCTATTCAACCTCTTACTTTTGCTCAAATCCTCTAACCGTGGCAACATCCTTGTAAATTTTTGCTGAACCCTTTCGAGTTTCACAACACCCTTCCGATAGGAAGGAGACTAGAATTGCATGCAATATTCCAAAAGTGGCCTAACCGATATCCTATACAGCCGCAATATGACCTCCCAACTCCTGTACTCAATACCCTGACCAATAAAGGAAAGCATACCAAATGCCTTCTTCACTATCCTATCTACCTGCGACTCCACTTTCAAGGAGTTATGAACCTGCACTCCAAAGTCTCCTTGTTCAGCCACACTCCCTAGGACCATACCATTAAGTGTATAAGTCCTGCTGAGATTTGCTTTCCCAAAATGCAGCACCTTGCATTTATCTAAATGAAAGTCCATCTGCCATGTCTCAGCCCATTTACCCATCTGGTCAAAATCCTACTGAAATCTGAGATAACCTTCTTCACTATCCACTACACCTCCAATTTTGGTGTCATCTACAAACTTACTAACTATACCTCTGATGCTCACATCCAAATTGTTTATATAAATGATGAAAAGTGCCCAGCTGTGGCACTTTATTGATCACAGGCCTCAGCAAAATGATATATCCAAACAAAATCTATAACAGAACCTATACCAGGGAATCATTGCGGGGGGTAGAGGGAGGATGTATTGATTGGAATAGGTAGATCACTGTGATCCCTGAATGGGGCTTCTAACCTGAGCCAATCAGGGAACCTGCCTGACAGATGTCAACAGAAGATTCCCAGAGATGCTCTTCATTTGAGAGACTGCCTCTGAGCTGGCAGGTCAGCGCCTACGCACTGTGAACATGTAAATAACGGGTGACTTAGGGACAAGATAACGACCTCTGCATTTATTTCACTGTGCAGCAGGATCGAGATACTGAATAGTCTCTTCCTGTTCCTCTCTAAAAGACACGACAGGTTGAATGGCCTCCTCCTGTTCCCCTGTAACAGACATGAGGGGCTGAATGGCCTCTTGTTGTTCCTCGGTAACAGTTCTGAGGGGCTAAATGGGCTCTTGTTGCTCCCTTGCAACAGATCTGAGGGGCTGAATGGCCTCTTGTTGTTCCCCTGTCACAGACTGAAGAGTCTATTCTGAGGAAGGGTCACTGGACCAGAACCATTAACTCTGATTTCTCTCCACAGAGGCTGCCAGACCTGCTGAGCTTTTCCAACAATTTCTCTTTTTGTTTCCTTTTTTATGAGTGCAGGTAAAAGGTCAGAGGGAGGAGTTGGAGGGAGAGTGTTGAAAGAGGGTGAAGGGGTAGGTGGGATGGGGAGAGAACTCTTTTGCATAGAAACGGGCGGGGAGGGGAAAGTGACAGAAGAGTTCACCATCATGTTGTGCCTGAAATTCATTAAGGTGGGGCCACCAACAGGATAAAAGTCAGACCTTTTCTGAGTCCAGAATGTACAGCATCAGAGCAAGCCGGGATGTACCATCAATTTCCTCAGAGCTCAAGTCATTTAGATTCTCCAGAAACTGATAAGGTGGAGATTAGGAACAAAAACGAGAAGCAAACAATGAGGGGAGTTAGATATGAAAGTGAAAGCCATAACACAAATGGTGAGCGTATTATACAACAAGAAAATAGATGTTCGGGTTTGTGGGTACTGCAGTAATAATGGATGAATTCAAGTTGTATCTGAACTGTGGTAAGCCAAGTGAATGCTCATCCTGGGAAAAATGAATACCGTGAGCGTGTTTCAGCATGTTGAGCACCAAGCTTGAGACCAGGTTGGTTAGGAATTGATGTTGTGTGAGCAGGCGAGCTAATTAAAAACCTCGCTGCAAAGGAGTGTTTGGGACGAGTAATCATAATATATTGAATTTAATATGACATCTGAATACGAAATAGTTTTTGCCTTTTTTTCTCTTGAAATAAGGATTATAAACCTGAGCCAGGCAAGTTGACATCACTGAATTGGAAAAGTGTCTGAAACAAATTTAATGGAACCCCCTCCCCCTCCGGTCGTCACCTTCCACCCCACCGACCTCAGCATAAACCGCACCATCCAACGACATTTCCACCACCTACAAACGGACCCCACCACCAGAGATATATTTCCCTCCCCACCCCTTTCCGCTTTCCGCAAGGCCATTCCCTCTGTGACTACCTGGTCAGGTCCATACCCCTCCCCCACTACCCACCCTCCCACCCTGGCACCTTCCCCTGCCACCGCAGGAATTGCAAAACCTGCGCCCACACCTCCCCCCTCACCTCTATCCAAGGCCCTAAAGGAGCCTTCCACATCCAAAGTTTTACTTGCACATTAACCAATTTCATTAATTGTATCCATTGCTCCCGATGTGGTCTCCTCTACATTGGGGAGACTGGATGCCTCCTCGCAGAGCACTTTAGGGAACATCTCCGGGACACCCACACCAATCAACCACACCGCCCTGTGGCCCAACATTTCAACTCCCCCTCCCACACTGCCGAGGACATGTAGGTCCTGGGCCTCCTTCACTGCCACTCCCTCACCATGCGACCTCTGGAGGAAGAACACCTCATCTCCCACCTCGGAACACTTCAACCCCAGGGCATCAATGTGGACTTCACCAATTTCCTCATTTCCCACCCCCCCCCCCACCTTACCCCAGTTCCAACCTGCCAGCTCAGCACCATCCTCATGACCTGCCAATCTCCCTTCCCACCTTTCTGCTCCACCCTCCTCTCTGACCTATCACCTTTATCCCCACCTCCTTCCACTTATTGCATTCTTCTGCCCAGCCTCACCCCCTCCCATTTATCTCTCCACCCTGGAGGCTCCCTGCCTCATTACTGATGAAGGGCTTTTGCCCGAAACGTTGATTTTCCTGCCCCTTGGATGCTGCCTGACCTGCTGTGCTTTTCCAGCACCATTCTAATCTAGACTC
Organism: Chiloscyllium plagiosum; assembly: GCF_037043375.1. Classification (NCBI taxonomy): domain Eukaryota; kingdom Metazoa; phylum Chordata; class Chondrichthyes; order Orectolobiformes; family Hemiscylliidae; genus Chiloscyllium; species Chiloscyllium plagiosum. The sequence continues at coordinate 89,605,569 of NW_028270156.1, read as the reverse complement.
TAATCTCCACCATCTGCAGTCCTCACTTATGTCCCGCAAAATTTAATGGAAGCCAGGCAATGTACGTTATTTATAGAAATGCGGTGAGGTATAGAATATACACAGATCCCTCCAAGGTGCAAACAGCAAAAGGAAAAGATGACTTACGATGGTTAACAAATCAGTTAAAGGAGGATAACCCTGAGACTGCTCAGACAGTGGGGCACCTCGGTACAAGGTCCGTGGAATGGGCCCAATCTTGAATTCTGGATGGACAGGAAGTTAGGAGTTCTTTGGGAAGCCCACCACATGCCTGAGTCACCTCGAGTGTGTATGAGGTGTCACGGCCAAGTGCCTTGTCTGGAGGTTATGGATAGCTCCGATCGTGAACTGGAGATGGACTGATGCCTTTGCAGTCAATTGTGCCGGCGTTAACAGGCCTGCTCCTCTGCCATCCAACCCTGCATCCCAAGTTCTTTCCTCCCTCAGCCAACCCAATCCATGTTCAAGGAGGAACCTGTTCCCGAGCAGCGGTACCTGATGAGAGCCAATACTTCCATAGAGGGAGAGCTCCAGTGTGAGCCGACTGTATCCCAGACTGTGATCAGGTCCAGGTAGAAGACAGGCAATTCCTGGAACTAGACCCGAGTCTGGGACCACTGCTCGGAAAGGAACTACATGTCCTAACAGAGGCCGCACATCTGACAGAAGAAATACATGATCAGTGCCCACCACCTTGGAGGAAGCTCGACGTGAAAGTATCGCTGCAGGGTCTGAAGGTGGAAAGTTATGGGTATAAAGTCACACCAGCTCCTGACCACCCTCCTCAAGCAGGAGGCTCAGAACCGCAGCAGTGACCCGGTGTTATCCTCTAGGCCCAGAAAAACCCCAATGAGTTTTATCTGGATTGGGGAGCACCGGTCCTCATCTGGCAGGGTGTCCACCTGCCTCGGTCCGACCAAATGGTCCAAGCACCTTGCTCCAGGTGATCCTTGCAGAGGACATTGCTGAGTGGACCTCCTTGCACTTTCCCATCCTCCGCAGCTCTGTGAACATGAGGAGTGAGTCATCGGTGTACACCGTGAAAACCCAGCTCGAGCTCCAGCCCATGCAGAGCCATACCTTAAAGCAGCTTAATGCAAACTATATAGGAGTGGGACCATGCAGAGAGAGGAAAACCGGCCCATACAGGGGACAGGCCTGACCCATTGCTCTCCCAAAGCACAAGGCTGCCTTCGGGGACCTGTTAACCATTACTGGACACTCTGCGGCAGTGTACAGAGTCAGGTCTGAGTGACCTGCACATTCCGAACACAAAAGCTCACAGTGTCCTGAGCAGATACTCTCGATTCACTCTGTTGAGCATCGTTCCCTGATCAAAGGAGAGAAAGGCAGGTAACTGGCCAATCCTTTGGGAATAATCGATCACATTCCGTCCCAAGTGGGTGTTGTTGTGGATGATCCAGATCTTTAACAAAGAGATTCCCTTCTTAGATAACAGACTGGTGATGACCCTGCCCCAAGAAAGGACCATACCTCCAGGACTCACACATAGTCACTCCTTGAAGAAATAGGTCTGCTCCTGTACCATCCAAGGTACATATACGTTTATGAAGTGAATCTTTCAGCCTCTGAAATGAACCGTGAGTTGGAATGGATGGCTGGGTCTCCCTGACCCTCAAGATCTCCAGCTGAGAAAAGAGGCCAACAAGATAGCCACCCCTCCAGAATTGGAGGCCAGTTACTCAGAAAGACCCTTCCCTGCCAATTCAGGAGCCATGGAGCTTTGTCTCCTGATCCAGTCGGGGCTTCTTGCAGGAGGCTCACTGTGTAGATTCATTCTCTGAGGACTGAAGGATATGTTATCTGCACTCGGCCTTCCTGCTGCCTTTGACATTGAGGCGAGCTTCACTAATTAGTCTACTTTGTGGAACCTGGTCAAAGACTTTACTAAAGTCCATGTAAACAACATCTACTGCTCTGCCCTCATCCACCTTTTAGATAACTTCTTCAAAAAGCTTAATTACATTTGCAAGACACGATTTTCCTCGTACAAAAGGATGCCAACTATCCTGAATCAAATTCTGCCTCCATAAATATCCAAAAATCTTAGCTTTTAAGCTCACCTCCAACAATTTACCACAATAGATGTCAGTCTCACAGGTTCAATAGTTCTCCTTACAGCCCTTCTGAAACAAAGGCACAATATTAGACACTGTCCAGTCACCAGGTACCTCACTCGTTGTTATAGATGATGAAAACATTTTGCAAAGGGCCCCGTAATTCCCTCCCTTACTGTGTATATCTGAGTGGGATGCATTAGACCAGGTCCCAGAGATTAATCCATCTTTATATTCCCTAAAACCTCCAGAACACCTTCTTCTGTGATGTGAACTGTTTTTAAAACATTAATATTTATTATTACATTAAAATATCAGATATCATTTTATGACAGTGAATTCAGAGAAATTTAGAACCCAGCAAAGGAGGACCAAGAAACTGCTCGGGAAATCAAAAGGAGAACGTGAATGCAAACAAGAAACAAACAAATGGACAAAAAGCTTCAATCGATATTTGAAAGGGAAATGAAAGCAAAGTCCAATGTGGAGCAGTGAATGTGTGGACAGGATAAATTATTGTGGAGAACATGGAAATTACTGGGAAAATAAACAACTACTTTGTGTCTGTTTTCATGGAGTAAGATCCAGAAAATCCTCCAGAAACACCAAGTGACTGTGGGCCTTGTGCAAATAAAGAAAATAAAATCCTTCCTATCAGGGAGGAGGCAGGATTTGGAAACAAAGCTGGATTGAGCATTGATACGTCCGATAGACAAAATGTACTTCATCCCAGAATTCCGGAGGAAGCAGCAATAGAAGCATTGATTGCATTGGACAGCATTGGGTTTTGCTCTGGTCATTTGCAAAGGCAGGAGTCCATTCTGGGTAAGTGGAAGGTGATTAACGTGGGAGACAGTATGTACTGCAGATGTTGGAAGTCAGAATCAACAAATGTGAAGCTGGAACAGCAGAGCAGGTCAAGCAGCCTCCAAGGAACAGGAAAATCAATGCTTCCAGCCAAAACTCTTGGATAACCGGAATGTTATGAACTTAATCCGACTATTTGTGAAGGGAAGAAGAGGGAGATTGGAGACCTACAGATTTGGTAACTTGTTATCCACAGTCAGGAATCTGTTAGATTCTATGATAAAGAATGTGATCTTAGATATTTCGAATGTAACAGGAAAATTGGCAGAAAGATTATACATTGATGAAAGGGAAATCATTACTGAGAAATGTTTTTCAAAGTATTTGAAGATGTTTCTTGTAAACATGGACAATGGAGAACCAGAGATATGGTATAGATGTGTATTCCGGATGATTTTTGAAGACCTCACACAGTGAGTTAGCAAATAAAGTTAAAGGTGAGAGTATTGGCAAGAACATGTGCAAATGGAAAAGTAAAAGTTAGGTTTGCCTTCATTGAAAGGGATTTGGAATATCGAAGGAAGACATCCTGCACCAGTTGCAGAGAGTGTTGGCGAGACTGTATCTGGAGTGTTGTGTTCTGGTCTCCTGATCTGAGGAAGAACGTGCTGAGTACAGATGAACTACAATGGAGATTCTCCAGATTAATTCCTCTGTTGAGGAAACGTGGCCTGTGCTATTGAGAGGTTCAAAAGAATGAGGCATGATCTCGGTGAAGCTTAGAAAATTCACACAGAGGAGCCCAACTAACACAGAGACATGGAGAAGTGCTGGCAGGCAAGATTAGGAAGAATTCTAAAATATTCCAAATGCACATCAAGCAGAACAGAGAACCAGGGAGCAATTAGGGCCCATTAAAAACCAGCAAGGCAATCTGTGTGTGATGCTGATGAACATTGACAGATTCTTACATGACCGCTTCATATCTGTTTTACTTGGGAGAAGGAGGATGCAAGTAAAGAATTCGAGAAGGTGGACTATGAAGCTCTTCGGCAGATTGGTATAAAATGCGAGCAGGGATTGACGGTTATAGCTGGTATACAATTGGTCACATCCCCTGATCCGAATGACTTGTGTCTCAGGATACTGTGGGAGAGATGAGAGACGAAAAGGCCTAACCCCAAAAGGTTTAAGTCAACCTTTGTCACAGATGTGGCTCCAGAGGGATAGAGAACAGCTGGTGTGGTTCCACGTCACAGGAAGGGTGCTGGAGATAGACCAGACAACTTGCAACCAGCGAATATCTGATCAGTGTCAGAGAAACTATTGGAAAAAGCAGGGAAGGAGAAAATCGATCTCCGTTTGGAGAGGCAAGGTTTGATCAGGGAGAGACAGCATGAATTTTATCAGAGGGTCGTCTTGCCTAACGGATTTGAGTGACTCATTTTCGAGAAAGCCATTCATCTTGATTCTTAGCAAGATCATGAGAAAACCCCACATGGGAAATTGATAAACAAAGTAAAGTCTCATGGTGTCTTGGCAAGTTACATCCAAAATTGTCATCGTGGCAGGAGACAGAGGGTGGTGGTACAAGGCTGTCTGTGTGACTGGAAACCAGTGTCCGGTGGGTGTACCACAGCGATCAGTGCTGTGTCCCATATTATTTGTGGTACTCATGATGTAGATGTGAATGTGGAGGGGGGGGGGGGTTAGTTTGTGGGGACTGTGACGAATAAGTTTGCATTTGACACCAACATTGGCTGGTGGTTGACAGTTAGGAGGAAGGTCTTATGTTACAGGAAGATATAGATGGAATGGTCAGATGGCAGATCATTGACAGATGGGCTATAATCCTGATAAATATGAGGGGATGTACTTTGGAAGAAGGAAGCAGACAGGGGCATACACAATGAATGGCAGCACGTGAGGAAGCTCAAAGGTTGCTTCTCCAGAGATCCCTGATTTGAAAGGCTATTAGGTTACTCAAGAAGGCATATGGGACCATAGACATAACCATTCTTCATCGAGCCATAGATTATAAGAGCTATTTGGGACTTTGGTTAGACCACAGAGGAATACTGTGTGCATTTCAGGATTGCACAGGAAGAGGAGATTTACTAGGATGTTCCCTGGGATGGAACGTATCAGCTATCAAGAGCAACTGGGTAAGCTTGGGTTGTTTACTCTGAAGCAGAGAAGGCTCATGGGGATGTGATTCAGAAGGATAAGATTACGAGAGGCATGGACAGGGTGGATAGACAGCATTTGTTCCTTTTAGCCCAAGGGTCAAGAACAAAGGAACACACTTTTAAAGTATAGAATTTGAGGGTTAAAGAGGTTTTGAGGATTGTTTTGCACTGAGAGGTTGTTTGGGGTCTGCAATACACTTCCTGAGAAGGTAGTTGTCACGGGTAAACTCACAATTGTTAAACAGGACTTGGAGGAGGACTGGAAGTGCCATAACATTCACAGCTAAGGGCCTCGTGAAGGAAAGTGGGACTAATGCAGATTGCGCTGGATTTCAGATGGTACGGAGTCTGTGTTTCTGTGGCTGTGGAAGATCAATTAATGAGAACCTTTAGACAGGAATTGATGTGTTTCTGAAGAGGAGATGAACAAGGGTTAAAAGAGTGAGCTTGAACAGCCTCTAAAAGTATGTCAATGGGAAAGGTTAACGAAAACAAGTACAGCTTCCTTTCCAGTCTGAAACCCGAGAATGCAGAACAGGGAAATGGCAGAATGATGAAACAACTACTTCAGTTCTGTCTTCACAGGAGAAAACAAAACCAAAAAAAACTTCCTAACAAGAGAAGGAAACCTCAGTCTGGTGAGAAAAACAATGAACAGAATGGAATTAGGAAATTTGGAGAAATTATTGGGACTGAAGGTACTAGGCATAGACAAAGTTAACATAGATTTATGAAATGGGGACCATATTTGAGAAAACAACTGGTACCTAAATTATGAAGAAGTAATGGATGTGATGCATTCGGATTTTCAGAATGGTTTTTGATAAAGTTCCAATCTTAGTTTGTAAAATCACCCTATGGGATTGGGGCTAATATATGGACATGATTTTAGAATTAGAGACTGACAGGAAATAGTGAATCGGAATAAAATAATATTTTTGGAGGATAAGACTCATAGGCTGTCACAGGGATGGGTGCTTGGGCCCCCAGCTATTCACAATACTGATCAAACACGTGGTTGAGCGACTCACATTTAATATTTCCAAGCCTGATGATGGCTCTTAACAATGTAGGATTGTGAGTGGGTGAGGAAGATGTAAAATAACTCCAAGGTGATTGAGACAAGTGGAGTGGATGGGTAAATATGCGGGAGATCAAGAGCGATGTGGATAGATGTGACATTGTATACATTGGAAGGAAACATAGAAAGGCAGCCTACTGTTTGATAAGGGATTGATTGAACAACTGAGATCGATAAAAGGACTTACGTTCCCTTTTTTGTTTGCTTCTGTGCAGGCCTCAGAGGTCCATGCTGGGCAGCGATTTCTGAAGCTAGAAGTCAATACTGGGAATGGCATTGGCACGCTGACCAGTGTACATACACCCAGCCAAGTGGGTAGCTGTAACATTGAAAAGGAACTGGGTCTCCTTATACACTAGTCACTGAAAACAATACCACAGGAGCAGAAAACAGTCCGGGAGATAAATGGTGTGCTGACCTTCATTACGAAGGAATTTGACTACCGGAGTAATGGATGTCTTATTGTCACTGTACAGGGGCCTTGGTGAGACTTCATCTCAAACATTGTGCGGTGTTGTGTGCCATCTGGGTCTCCATACTGAATGAAGGACAATCCTGACATTAAGGGAGCGCAGTGAATGATGGCCAGACTGATCTCTGGGATGACAGGCTTGTTGTGGGATCAGTTTGGGTGGACTAGGCTTGTATTCCATCAGGTTTAGGAAAATGACTGGAGGACCCAGTGACATATACAAATCTCTGAGAGGATGAGACAGAGTGGGAACAGTGATGATAACTCCCCTGGCTGGGACATCTAAAACAACAGGCCACGGTATTAGGTACAGGCAGGTTACTCTGCATTGAAATGAGAATAAATGTCTGCACTCAGAGACTGGTGAACCTGGGGAATTCTCTACCACAAAAGGCCATGGAAGCCAAGACCCTGAATGTAAGGATCTCTAGATACTAAAGGGATGGTGAGAGAGCAGGAGTATGGTGGGGAAATGAAGGATCAGCTACCTTTATATTGAATGGAGAGAAAAATCAATAGACTGAAGGGACCACCACTGCAGTTCCTATTTGATATTTTTTTCAGTTGTGAATCACATTAAGAGATATGTACATTGTCTGGGAAAAGTGCATAGAGGCGATGTTCGACAATATGGGTGACTCTTAACTGATGTACAGGGCTGTTCCGTGATTCAGGATGGGGATGTTTGTACAGCCCTCTCCTCCAGTGAGTTGTGTAACTGTCGATCACTATTTATGACGGGATGGGACATGATTATTGGTCAATTGGTATTGGGATTATTTCACCTTCTCTATCAGATGTTAGTCCTGCTGCTTGGAATGCAAGCAGCCAAGTGCAGTAGCTTTAATGGGGTTGCCATCAGTTTTCAGTAGACATGGTTTTGACCCTGGCATATTCACCCACACTCTTCACTGAACCCTGGATTGATGGCAATGGTAGATGGAGAGATTATCCTGGGAGAAAAGTTACAGACTGTGGTTAAACCTGAATCTGGTGCTGTTGTGGTCGACAGCACCACATGAATGGCCAGTCTGAGCTGCAATATCTGTAATGCATTCTGCTACCTATCCCCCAGTTCACACCGAGACCCATTCACCCATCATCCCTGTACTCAGTGACCTACTCTGGTTTCTGATGGAGGAACACTTCAATTTTAATATCGTCATTCTCCTGAGGGTCCCTTCGTCGTGTCACACCTCCAATTTATCATATCACACAAAATCCTTTAATATGTTCATCTGAATCTTTTCCCTTCCAATAACGTCCTTGGTTCTTGTGAAAAAAAACAAAGAACAAAGAACTAAGAAAATTTACAGTCCAGGAACAGGCCCGTCAGCCCTCCAAGCCTCAGCCAATCCAAATCTACTGTCTAAACCTGTCGCTCAATTCCTAAGCATCTGTATCCCTCTGCTCCCCACCTACTCATGCATCTGTCCAGACGCATCTTAAATGAATCTACCGTGCCTGTCTCTACCACCTCTGCTGGCAATGCGTTCCAGGCACCCACCATCCTCTGTGTGAGTTACTTGCCGCGTGTATCCCCTTTAAACATTTCACCTTTCACCTTCAAAGCGTGACCTCTTGTTATTGAATCCTTCACCCTGGGAAAAAACCTGTCTCTATCCACCCTGTCTATACCCTTCACGAATTTGTAAATCTCAATCAGTTCCCCCCTCAATCTCCTTTTTCCTAATGAAAACAAACCAAACCTACTCAACCTCTCTTCATAGCTAGCACCTTCCATACTATGCAACATCCTTGTAAACCTTCTCTGCAACCTCTCTAAAATGTCCACATCCTTTTGGTAATGTGGCGACTAGAACTGTACACAGTATTCAAAATGTGGCTGAACCAATGTCTTGTACAATTTTAACATGACTTGCCACCCCAATTCCTCCACCTCCGCCATATCTGCTCCCAGAAGGACCAGTTCCACCATCGACTCCCACAGCTACCTGGATTACACCTCTTCCCATCCTACCTCTTGCAAAAATGCCATCTCGTATTCACAATTCCTCCGCCTCCGCCGTATCTCCTCCCAGAAGGACCAGTTCCACCATCGACTCCCACAGCTACCTGGATTACACCTCTTCCCACCCTACCTCTTGCAAAAATGCCATCTCGTATTCACAATTCCTCCGCCTCCGCCGTATCTCCTCCCAGGAGGACCAGTTCCACCATAGAACACACCAGATGGCCTCCTTCTTTAGAGACAGCAATTTCCCTTCCCACATGGTTAAAGATGCCTTCCAATGCATCTCGTCCACAACCCGCACTTCTGCTCTCAGACCGCACCCCTTTAACCGTATCAAGGACAGAACGCACCTGTGCAGCAACCTTCAGGGTACAATGGACCTGAACTCCCCGATCTCTCTGCCCATCAACTTATCCAAAGGCTCTTCCGTTCATTGTATAATTCGCTCTAGAATTAGACTTGCCGAAATGCATCACGTCACATTTGTCTGGATTGAGCTCCATCTGCCACTTTTCCACCCTACTCTCCAAGGAGAAAGTGAGGTCTGCAGATGCTGGAGATCAAAGTTGAAACTTTATTGCTGGAACAGCACAGCAGGTCAGGCAGCATCCAGGGAACAGGAGATTCGACGTTTCGGGCACAGGCCCTTCAGTCAGTTAAGAGTCACCCATATTGTCGAACATCGCCTCTATGCACTTTTCCCAGACAATGTACATATCTCTTAATGTGATTCACAACTGAAAAAAATATCAAATAGGAACTGCAGTGGTGGTCCCTTCAGTCTATTGATTTTTCTCTCCATTCAATATAAAGGTAGCTGATCCTTCATTTCCCCACCATACTCCTGCTCTCTCACCATCCCTTTAGTATCTAGAGATCCTTACATTCAGGGTCTTGGCTTCCATGGCCTTTTGTGGTAGAGAATTCCCCAGGTTCACCAGTCTCTGAGTGCAGACATTTATTCTCATTTCAATGCAGAGTAACCTGCCTGTACCTAATACCGTGGCCTGTTGTTTTAGATGTCCCAGCCAGGGGAGTTATCATCACTGTTCCCACTCTGTCTCATCCTCTCAGAGATTTGTATATGTCACTGGGTCCTCCAGTCATTTTCCTAAACCTGATGGAATACAAGCCTAGTCCACCCAAACTGATCCCACAACAAGCCTGTCATCCCAGAGATCAGTCTGGCCATCATTCACTGCGCTCCCTTAATGTCAGGATTGTCCTTCATTCAGTATGGAGACCCAGATGGCACACAACACCGCACAATGTTTGAGATGAAGTCTCACCAAGGCCCCTGTACAGTGACAATAAGACATCCATTACTCCGGTAGTCAAATTCCTTCGTAATGAAGGTCAACACACCATTTATCTCCCGGACTGTTTTCTGCTCCCGTGGTATTGTTTTCAGTGACTAGTGTATAAGGAGACCCAGTTCCTTTTCAATGTTACAGCCACCCACTTGGCAGGGTGTATGTACACTGGTCAGCGTGCCAATGCCATTCCCAGTATTGACTTCTAGCTTCAGAACTCGCTGCCCAGCATGGACCTCTGAGGCCTGCACAGAAGCAAACAAAAAAGGGAACGTAAGTCCTTTTATCGATCTCGGTTGTTCAATCAATCCCTTATCAAACAGTAGGCTGCCTTTCTATGTTTCCTTCCAATGTATACAATGTCACATCTATCCACATCGCTCTTGATCTCCCGCATATTTACCCATCCACTCCACTTGTCTCAATCACCTTGGAGTTATTTTACATCTTCCTCACCCACTCACAATCCTACATTGTTAAGAGCCATCATCAGGCTTGGAAATATTACATGTGAGTCGCTCAACCACGTGTTTGGGGAAAAGATTCAGATGAACATATTAAAGGATTTTGTGTGATATGATAAATTGGAGGTGTGACACGACGAAGGGACCCTCAGGAGAATGACGATATTAAAATTGAATTGTTCCTCCATCAGAAACCAGAGTAGGTCACTGAGTACAGGGATGATGGGTGAATGGGTCTCGGTGTGAACTGGGGGATAGGTAGCAGAATGCATTACAGATATTGCAGCTCAGACTGGCCATTCATGTGGTGCTGTCGACCACAACAGCACCAGATTCAGGTTTAACCACAGTCTGTAACTTTTCTCCCAGGATAATCCCTCCATCTACCATTGCCATCAATCCAGGGTTCAGTGAAGAGTGTGGGTGAATATGCCAGGGTCAAAACCATGTCTACTGAAAACTGATGGCAACCCCATTAAAGCTACTGCACTTGGCTGCTTGCATTCCAAGCAGCAGGACTAACATCTGATAGAGAAGGTGAAATAATCCCAATACCAATTGACCAATAATCATGTCCCATCCCGTCATAAATAGTGATCGACAGTTACACAACTCACTGGAGGAGAGGGCTGTACAAACATCCCCATCCTGAATCACGGAACAGCCCTGTACATCAGTGTAAAAGACTAGGATGCAGTATATGCACCATCCTCAGCCAAAACTATTGAATGGGTGATTCATCTCTCCCTTTTCATGATATTTTGAAGTCAGTTAAGAGTCACCCAAATTGTCGAACATCGCCTCTATGCACTTTTCCCAGACAATGTACATATCTCTTAATCTATACCCTCCTGTATTCTTTGACAGTCCCTTATGCTTTCTGCTACTCCACCAATCTTCATGTCATCTGCAAACTTGCTGATCATACCAACAGTGCCCTCTTCCAGATCATTACAAACAACAGTGGCCCCAACACTGACGCCCGTGGAACACCACTGGTCACCTTTCTCCATTTCGAGAAACTCCCTTCAACTACTACTCTCTGTCTCCTGTTGCTCAACCAGTTCTTTATCCACCTCGCGAGAACACCCTGCACACCATGTGACTTCACTTTCTCCTTTAGTCTACAATGGGGAACCTTATCAAACACCTTACTAAAGTCCATGTATATGACATCAACAGCCCTTCCTTCATCTATCAACTTGGTCACTCCTTCAAAGAACTCTAATAAGTTGGTAAGGCATGATCTCCCCTGCACAAAACTATCACTGATAAGATCATTCTTTTTAAAATATAAATAGATCCTAACCCTCAGATCTTCTCCAGCAACTTTCCCATCACTGACGTCAGGCTCACAGGTCTGTAGTTACCTGGAATATCCTTACTACCCTTCTTGTACAGGGGTACAACATGAGCAACCTTCCAGCCCTCCGGCACCTCACCTGTGTTTAAGAATGCTGACAGGGGATGAGAGGGGACGATGTGTTTGATGGTGCTGTCCTGCAGGAGGTGGTGGAAGTGGCAGGGATGATTGTGTGAATGTGGAAGTGAGTGCAGTGGAAAGTGAGGACAAGGGAATCTCCATCATTGTTCTGGAAAGGAGGTGAAGGGGTGAGGGTATAAGCACAGGAGGTGGGTCCGTCACAGATGAACGTCCTGTCCACCAGAGTTGGGGGGGGGGTGGGGGGGGGGGGGAGGATTTCTCATTTGAGGGAAATCGAAGCCATATCGGAGGTTTCCCACTGGAATGTGGCATCATCAAACAGAAATAACAGAGACACAGGGAACCTGGGAGAATCAAACATTTTAATTGCAGATTTTTGTCTTACATCTAACCTAAAGCGGGATGTAAAATATAGGGTCAGACACTTAAATAGATATTTCATAACGCTCAGCAATGATTGTTTCTGTTCAAAAAGAAGGACTCAATAAGAAGATGAATAACCCACAGTTTAAAGACTCTGACAAGGAGAGTATTCAATCCCAAACTAGAAAATACAAACTGGCAAGAACTAGTGTAGGCCCGATTTGGAATGCTTATTTTCGGAATAAGAGGCAGATTGTATCAAGTGAAAAACAAGAAAAATGTTATGAAAATAAATTGCCGTGCAATCTCAAAACAAGTAGCAAGCATTTCTCCGTGTATACAAGAAGATAGTTCAAGATGGGTGTGTGATCCTTGGAAGAAAGAAAGTCAGGCAAGTCCACGTCTCCAATTTGCCAGAGCGGCGAGGAGAGAAGGAGTGGTGAAGCGAGGGCTGTCGGGAAGGGTGAGTTTTCCCACATTAAAAGGGACTTATCTCGGGAGTTGGGCCTCCATTTGCTGAGAGGTGCGAGGGAGGAGCAAAGGACTTTTGGGAAGTCATATATTTGAGTAGTTCTGTTACCCAAAACACTACTCGGGTAGTGTCTCCCACCCATCCTCCTCCTCTAACCAAACAAAAAGGTTCTGTGCTCCAGATTGGTAAGGTAACAAGTTTATTTTTTATTCCTTATTTTTAACAGTCTCTTTGGAAATTTACAATCGTGGGAATGGAGGTTAGGGCAGTTGAATGTTCCTCCTGCAGAATGTGGGAGGTAAGGGTCACCACTAGTGTCCCTGCTGACTACAGCTGTGGGAAGTGCACCCAACTCCAGCTCCTCGAAAACCGCGTTAGGCAACTGGAGCTGGAGCGGGATGAACTTCAGGTCATTCGGGAGGCAGAGGGGGTTATTGAGAGGAGTTACAGGGAGGTCGTCACTCCTCAGGTACAAGAAAAAGGCAGCTGGGTTACAGTCAGGGGATGGAAAGGGAACCAGCAGGCACTGCAGGGATCCCCTGTGGCCATTCCCCTCAACAATAAGTATACCGTTTTGGATACTGTTGGGGGGGACAACTGACTAGGGGAAAGCACTGGGGCACAGGACTCTGGCACAGAGTCTGTCCCTGCTGCTCAGAAGGGAAGGGGGAAGAGAAGCAGAGCAGTAGTCATTGGGGGCTCTATAGTTAGGGCGACAGATGGGAGGTTCTGTGGGATGAGAGAGAGTCACGGTTGGTGTGTTGCCTCCCAGGTGCCAGGGTTCATGATGTCTCTGATTGTGTTTTTGGGATCCTTAAGGGGGAGGGGGAGCAGCCCCAAGTCATGGTCCCCATTGGCACCAACGACATAGGTAGGAAGAGAGATGGGGATTGAAGGCAGAAATTCAGGGAGCTAGGATGGAAGCTTAGAGCTTGGACAAACAGAGTTGTTGTCTTTGGTTTGTTGCCTGTGCCACGTGCTAGTGAGGCAAGGAAGAGGGAGAGAAAGGAGTTGAACACGTGGCTACAGGGATGGTGCAGGAGGGAGGGTTTTGGATCCTTGGATAATTGGGGCTCTTTTTGGGGTAGGTGGGACCTCTACAAGCAGGCTGGTCTTCACCTGAACCAGAGGGGTACCAATATCCTGGGAGGGTGGAAATTCACTAAGGCTATTGGGGTTGGTTTAAACTAATTCAGCTGGAGGATGGGAACCATAATTGTAGTTCATGTATAGAAAACGTTAAGAGTAGGGAGGTCCGAAATCAAGGGACACAAGATGGCACCGGCAAGCAAGAAGTTGGTTTGAAGTGTGTCTAGAAGTGTGTTTGAAGTGAAATGCCAGGAGCATCCGGAATAAGATGGGTGAACTTGCAGCATGGGTTGGTACCTGGGACTTTGATGTTGTGGCCATTTCGGAGACATGGATAGAACAGGGACATGAATGGTTGTTGCAGGTTCCAGGATTTAGGTGTTTCAGTAAGAACAGGGAAGGTGGTAAAAGAGGGGGAGGTGTGGCATTGTTGGTCAAGGACAGTATTACAGTTGTAGAAAGGTTGTTTGGGGACTCATCAACTGAGGTACTTTGGGCTGAGGTTAGAAACAGGAAAGGAGAGGTCACCCTGTTGGAAGTTTTCTATAGGCCTCTGAATAGTTCCAGAGGTGTAGAGGAAAGGATAGCAAAGATGATTCTCGATAGGAGTGAGAGAGACAGGGTAGTTTTCTTGGGGGACTTCAACCTTCCAAATATTGACTGGGAACACTATAGTACGAGTACTTTAGATGGGTCAGGTTTTGTCCAGTGTGTGCAGGAGGGCTTCCTGACACAGAATGTAGACAGGCCAACAAGGGGCGAAGCCACATTAGATTTGGTACTAGGTAATGAGCCCGGCCAGGTGTTAAACTTGGAAGTAGGTGAGCACTTTGGTGATAGCGATCACAATTCTGTTATGTTTCCTTTAGTGATTGAAAGGGATAGGTGTATACCACTGGACAAGAGTTACAGCTGGGGGAAAGACAATTACATTGTAATTAGGCAAGATTTAGGAAGCATAGGATGGGGAAGGAAACTGCAGGGGATGGGCACATTAGAAATGTGGAGCTTATTCAAGGAAAAGCTCCTGAGTGTCCAAGGTAAGTATGTACCTGTCAGGCAGGGAGGAAGTTGTAGAGCGCGGGAACCGTGGTTTACGAAGGAAATGGAATCTCTGGTCCAGAGGAAGAAGAAGGCTTAAGTTAGGATGAGATGTGAAAGCTGAGTTAGGGTGCTTGAGGGTTACAAGGTAGTCAGGAAAGACCTAAAGAGAGAGCTCGGAAGAGCCAGGAGGAGACATGAGAAGTTGTTGGCGGATAGGATCAGGGTAAACCCTCAGGCTTTCTATAGGTATTTAAGGAATAAAAGAATTACGAGAGTAAGATTAGGGCCAATCAAGAATAGTAGTGGGAAGTTGTGTGTGGAGTCAGAGGAAGATAGGGGAAGCACTAAATGAATATTATTCGACAGCATTCACTCTAGAAAATGACAATGTTGACGAGGAGATTACTGAGGTACAGGCTACTAGACTCGGTGGGATTGAGGTTTACAAGGAGGAGGTATTAGAAATCCTGCAGAGTGTGAAAATAGATAAGTCCCCTGGGCCGGATGGGATTTATCCGAGGATCCTCTGGGAAGCAAGGGAGGAGATTGATGAGCCTTTGGCATTGATCTTTAAATCGTCATTGTCTACAGGAATAGTGCCAGAAGACTGGAGGATAGCAAATGTGGTTCCTCTGTTCAAGAAGGGGAATAGAGACAATCTTGATAATTATAGACCAATGAGCCTTACTTCAGTTGTTGGTAAAGTGTTGGAAAAGGTTATAAGAGATAGGATTTATAATCATCTAGAAAAGAATAATGTGATTAGGGATAGACTGCACGGTTTTGTGATGGTAGGACGTGCCTCACAAACCTTATTGAGTTCTTTGAGAAGGTGACCAAACAGGTAAATGAGAGTAAACCAATTGATATGGTGTATATGGACTTCAGCAAGGCATTTGATAAGGTTCCCCACAGTAGGCTATTGTACAAAATGCGGAGGAATGGGATTGTGGGAGATATAGCAGTTTGGATCAGTAATTGGCTAGCTGAAAGAAGACAGAGGGTGGTGGTTGATGGGAAATGTTCATCCTGGAGTCTAGTTACTAGTGGTGTACCGCAAGGGTCGGTGTTGGGTCCACTGCTGTTCATCATTTTTATAAACCACCTGGATGAGCGTGTAGAAGGATGGGTTAGTAAATTTGCAGATGACACTAAGGTTGGTGGAGTTGTGGATAGTGACAAAGGATGTTGTAGGTTACAGTGGGACATATATAACTTGCAGAGCTGTGCCAAGAGATGGCAAATGGAGTTTAATGCGGACAAGTGTGAGGTGATTCACTTTGGTTGGAGTAACCGGAATGCAAAGTACTGGGTTAAGTGAAAGATTCTTGGTAGTGTAGATGGGCAGAGAGATCTCGGTGTCCAGGTACACAGATCCTTGAAAGTTGCCACCCAGGTTGACAGGGTTGTTAAGAAGGCATACAGTGTTTTAGCTTTTATTACTAGAGGGATCTAGTTCCGGAACCATGAGGTTACGCTACAGCTGTATAAAACTCTAGTGCGGCTGCAATACAAGAAGGATGTGGAAGCTTTGGAAAGGGTTCTGAGGGGATTTACTGGGATATTGCCTGCTCTGGAGGGAAGGTCTTGTGAGGAAAGGCTGAGGGACTTGAGGCTGTTTTTGTTGGAGAGAAGAAGGTTGAGAGGTGACTTAATAGAGACATACAAGATAATCAGAGGGTTAGATAGGATGGACAGGGAGAATTTTTTCCAAATATGGTGATGGCGAGCAAGAGGTGGCATAGCTTTAAATTGCGGGGTGATAGATATAGGACATATGTCAGAGGTAGTTTCTTTACTTAGAGAGTAGTAAGTGTATGGAATGCTTTGCCTGCAATGGTAGTAGATTTGCCAACTTTAAGTACATTTAAGTTGTCATCGGACAAGCATATGGACGTACATGGAATAGTGTAGGTTAGATGGGCTTCAGATTGGTATGACAGGTCGGAGCAACATCGAGGGCCGAAGGGCCTGTACTGCACTGAAATGTTCTGTACCGAGAGAGACTCAATTAAACTGTATAAATTGTGGAGTAATTTTTGGATCGGGGTGCCGACTTGTTACACACCCATCTTGCAAGAACGTTTCAATATAATTCGCTGCTTCAGGATTTGACTCGGACCGAAATTTATTGATACATGAGCTCTGTTTCTCACAATTTGTGGGCTCGTCTGGGATGTCCATCATCACCAGCAGGGTAGGCACCGTCGATGGCTGAGAAGACATATCCTGTTCCTTTTAGAACAGTCCTGTGTTCCTCGGTGGTGGGTTCCCCCTTCTGGTTGACTGATCGAGATCTGATGAGAATCTATCTGAAGGGCATGGATAGGATACATAGACAAAGTCTTTTCCCTGTGGTCGGGGAGTCCAGAACGAGAGAGCATAGGCTTAGGGTCAGAGGGGTAAGATATAAAAGAGACCTAAGGGGCAGCTTTTTCACGCAGAGGGTGGTACGTGTATGGAATGAAGTGCCAGAGGATGTGGTCGAGGCTGGTACAATTGCAACATTTAAGAGGCATTTGGATGGGTATATGAATAGGAAGGGTTTGAAGGGATATGTGCTGGCAGGTGGGACGAGATTGGGTTGGGATATCTGGTTGGCATGGACGGGTTGGACCGAAGGGTGTGTTTCCATGCTGTACATGTCTATGACTCTATGAGTGCTTATGAACTGGTCCGAAAAGCGCACAGACAGCGGTTCAGAAAGATAAAGAAGGAACCACATCAAACTTAAGTTGAGTTTGAAAGAATGAAACATAATCAATTTGATAGATGGTTGTGAGCCTTAAAGATAGATAAGACCCATGAGGCTGTGAGAGATTATTCTGCTGGAGGAGTTTAAAAACTCACTTCCAGAGATGGTCAGAATTCATATGGAAGAACAGAAAGTTCAGGAAATGAGAAGTGCAGCAGGATTAGCAGGTGAATACATATTGGTGTATAAGAGAAGCTTCCGGCCAGAATTTCGCCCTGTGTGGGATAGAAGTTGGGAGAAGGGGAGATCCTACACGAGGAAACAAAAAGTAGAGAAGACGTAAATATTTACCACAGGTTAGAAAACAAGCCCAAGAGGGTGGAAAGGAGGTGAAAGGCCTCAGGTGTTCCCACTGTGGGAAAGTGACACATGTAAAGTCACAGCGCTGGTTGTTGAAGAAAGGCATTGTGGGAAAAGATGTGGTAAAAGGAGCTGAGCCAGTGGCCTTAGTGAAGGTAGTAAAGGAGACCCCAAGAAGAGCAAAGGAGCTGCAGGAGACTCCACAGCTGAGGCAGGGGCTGGGTATGGAGTTAGTATCCGATCTCAACAAAGAATTCACCTCTGTGGGTAAAGGTTACTCTGAGAGAACAGGGGGAGAAGAACAAAAAATTATAATTTTGAGAAATATACAATTTAACCAGTCTCTGATGGTAAGAGATGAGTGAATTTGCACTCTTCCTGATCTGTTACCCGAGAGTTTGGTAATCTGTGGGATAGAGAGACAGAAATTTAACATTCCCTTCTGTAAGATCAGGTTGGAGTGCCAACTCAAGGCTGGGAGAGTAACAGTCCTGCCCCTCAGATGCTGCCTGACCTGCTGTGCTTTTCCAGTACCACTGTCTAATCTAGACTCTGGTTTCCAGCATCTGCAGTTCTTGGTTTTACCTGGGAGAGTAACAGTCAGAGTTTGACAGAGGGTTGGTTCCAGGAATTCAGTTTGTTCTTCTGAATGATTTGGCAGGATCCAAGGTGGGAGTGACATCCCTTCTTGTGGTGAAGCCCAAGGAAGATCAAGAAACTGAGGAGTTAAAAGAAAAATATCCTGATACTTTCACAGATTGTGTAGTAACAAGATCCCACTAACATAAGTCACAGCATGAAGCAAAAACTGAAGAGAAAGATGAAGGAGCTGAGGTTCAGTTAGCGAACACCCTGTTTGACGTAATGGTGCAGAAAAACCTGAACAGGCAGAGGGTCAGACAGAAGCGTTTAGTCCTGAAAGGCTAAGGGTCTTGCAACAGCAAGACAAGGCAATAAAAGATATATGTGTGGATGTGTACTCTGAAAAGGATTCAGAATGTATTCCTGAGGGTTGTTATCTGATAGATAGAATCCTCAGATAGAAATGGAGACCACGGCAGGTTAGTGCAGAGGAGAAATGGGCCAAAGTGCACCAGGTTGTGTTGCCGGTAGCTTACAGACAGGAAGTGTTACGGTCTCACATGAACTACCTGTAGGAGGTCACTGAGGGGTATGAAAGATTCAGGCTAAGGTACAAAAACATTTTTTATTGGTCTGGAATGCACAACGAGGTGGTTAACGTTTGCTGTACGTGTCATACATGCCAAATAGTAGGTAAGCCCCAGGCGGTAACAAAACCAGCCCCTCTGTTGCCAATTCCCTTTCGCGTGGGTTGTAATTGATTGTGTAGGTCCCCTCCCGAAAACTAAAAGTGGGAACCAGCACATGTTAACCATAATGGGTGTGTCTACCAGATTTCCGGAGGCAATTCCATTATGGAGTATCAAGGCAAAAAGGGTGGGAGAAGAGTTAGTAGCTTTGTTCACATGGTATGGGCTACCCAGAGAGATTCAGTTGGATCAAGGGTCACATTTTACTGCGAGGCTGTTTTAGGAGTTTATAGATAGCTCTGGTATACAGCATTTTAAATCCAGTGAATATCGTCCTGAATCCCAGGGAGCTTTAGAAAGGTGGCATCAGACCTTGAAGACCATGTTGACAACATACTGCCAGGATTACCCGAATGACTGGGATAAATGTATCCCATTCATATTGTTTGCCCCAAATAAATCCAATCATTTTACTCCCTTCGAGTTAATATTCAACATGAAGTGAGCAGCTGTTTGGAATTAATCAAAAAGAAATTGACAGGACCCAAGTCGTAGATCTCACACTTAGATTACGTATCAGAGGTGATGGAGACACTAAATCGAGTCGATGATTTAGCTAAACAGCACGTAAAGAGGGCACAGCGTAGAATGAAGCAGGTGGCAGATTAAAAACTCAGACTCAGACGTTTTCCCGAGGGGATGATGTGTTAGTATTGTCAGAAGCAATAGGCGATCCCTACAAAGCCAGGTTTAGGGGACCTATCAGATTGAGAAAAAGTTGAGTCAGGTGATCTATCTAGTAAAGATGGCAGATGGAAGAAAAACTGTACTGGGGATGTCATGTGAACATGCTGAAACCTCATTATGCTAGAGAGAAAGAATGAGAGACATAGACGTTAGTTACTGCCCTACAGAGCGAGGAATCAAATCCAGATATTATGAATTTTGATGTGCCTCAAAATATGTTAAAAAATGAAGAAATCTTTGAGGAGTTGGACAGGTTAGTGAGCTGTTGGTCTCAGGAGCATAGAACGCAGTTGAAAGGTTTGTTCCTGCAGTTTGAAGACATATGTAGGAATCAGATGGGGAGGATTAATACTGTTGTACATGAAGTGGACATAGGGAATACTGTTCTGATAAAACAACACCCCTATTGGCTTACTCTTTTCAAAGCCAGACAGGTCCAGCTGGAGGTGGAGGCCATGCTTGACAAGGACAGCATTGAACAGAGGCAGAGCGAGTGGAGTTTGCCGATCGTCTCAGTTCCCAGACCAAATGGGACTCAATGATTTTTTTGTGTATTATCAGAAGGTGAACAACATCACAAAATCGGACTCATATCAGACAAGCCAGTTACATCACAAAGTTAGACTTACTGTGTGGTTACCTTTTTTAGAGACGCTGATAGAAATTTCTGTGTTTGTAACCAGAAATGGGCTACATCAACTCAAGGCGATGCCTTTTGGAATGAACAATGCACCCACCACATTCCAAAGACACTTGAACAAAGTTGTGGCTGGGTTAACAGACTGTGCAGTCTATGGGGACGATGTAGTGATCTTTAGTAAGTCCTGGAAAAGGCACATGGTACAGTTGGCAGAACTCTGAATGATTACGAGAAGCAAAACTGGTAACAAACTTAAACAAAACTCAATTTGCGAAAGCAGAAGTGACATTCTTGGGATGTAGCATCAGTCATGGAAGGTTGACCCCCATGGAATGCAAAGACGAAGGCCATCAAGGAATTTCCACAACCAACCTCGAACAAAGAGGTGCAACAATTCTTGGAACTAAGCAGATTCTATCAGAAGTTTGTTCCAAACTTCAGCAGTGTAGTGGCACTGTTTACCGATTTGCTGAAGAATAACACAACGTTTTGGTGGGCAGAACAATGCCAGGAGGCATTCGGCCATTTCAAAGCAATATTAACCATCACACCAGTTTTAGCAACACCAAACCTTCCAAAACCTTTCAAAGTTGCCATGGATACTTGTGACACAAGAGTTGGAGCTGTACTGCTACAAGAAGATAAGGATGGGATTGAACTGCCAGGTGGTTACTTTTCAAAGAAACGCAACACCCTCCAGACAAAATACCTTATGTTTGAAAAAGAACTATTGAGTTTGGTACTGGCCTTACAACATTTTAATGTGGATATCACAAACAATGTGTCAGAGACGGTTGTACACACGGATCATAATCCTCTTTCATTCTTGGAAAGCTTTAAAGACAAGGAAATGAGACTATTTCATTGGGGTGTTATGTGACAGACTTTTAATTTAAAAATCGTACATGTTGTGGGTCACAAGAATGTAATCACAGATGCGGTATCGCGGATTTAACTGATAATGTATTGGTATCTATTCAATGTTTTATATATATATAAAATGAACCATCATAATGAAAAAATGGCTTTTTTTTTTCTCTATTTCTTAACCACATTACCATGACATACATATGACATGGTAATGTCCCTATACATATCCCTATATATATATATATATATATAGGGAAGAGGTTAATATGAACTTCGGTTAAAGTCATATGTATGTCATGGTAATGTGGTTAAGAAATAGAGGAAAAAAAAGCCATTTTTTCATTATGATGGTTCATTTTCTTCTTAAGGGGGGGCGGTGTTACGAAGGTATGGGTGTGTCCTGTACCTTTAAGAGAGACAGGAAGCTAGCAAGGCCTGACTGAAAGCACAGAGTGTCCTGAACAATTTAAAAATGTAACACTTGGTTGAAACAAATAGCTGGAGTTGCATTGCCATGGAATAAAAACAAATTCAAATTCGGCCAATCAGTCTAAATTCTGCCCCAGATACCAAAATCCAATCGAATTTGAATTTAGTGTTTTGATAACATCACACCAATGAAATGATTTGATGGTTTGGGGGATAAAACTAGACATTTTGAACAGTTCGGGGGAGCACTATCACGAACTGAACAAGAATAGACTGCTCATCGAATCGCTCTCTGACAGGTACCTGTTCGTAAGAAAAGCTGAGCAGGAGAAGACCGAGGAACAGCCAACCTAGAAAAATCTACAGAGGAAAATCTACAACGGAGAATCGACAAAGCTGACAGGTTTTGAATTGTGTTTTTTTTTAAACTTAGAGTTTATTTTTATCAGACCAGTATTGTAGAGTGGGCGGTAAAAGATAGGTTTAAGAAAAAGGAGTTGTAAATAGTTGTCAATGTTCTCTGTTGAACTTAAAGAATAAAATTGTGAATTTTTATTTGAAGTAGTAAAAACTGAGATGGTCCTTTGCCTTTTGAAATTTAACAGGTTACAGCAAGAGGTGAACATCTCTGTGTGTTGGGTTTAAATTAACAGAGGGGTGTATCCCGTGTCATAACACCCTGCTGACTCCATCTGCAGGAAGTGCATCCAACTGCAGCTCCTTGAAAAACACTTCAGGGACCTGGAGCTGGAGCTGGATGAACTTTGGATCATTCCGGAGGAGGGGGAGTTAATGAGAGGAGTTACAGGGAGGTAGTTGCACCTCAGGTACAAGAAAAGGGCAGATTGGTTTCAGCTGGAAATATGTTGCTGGAAAAGCGCAGCAGGTCAAGCAGCATCCAGGGAACAGGAGAATCGACATTTCGGGCATAAGCCCTTCTTCAGGATTGGTTTCAGTCAGGGGATGGAAAGGGAACGAGCAGGCAGTGCAGGGATCCCCTGCGGCCGTTCCCCTCAATAACATTTTGGATACTGTTGGGGGGGGGACTTACCAGGGGTAAGCCATGGGGAACAGGTCTCTGACACAGAGTCTGTCCCTGTTGCTCAGAAGGGTGGGGGAAGATGAGCAGAGCATTAGTCATTGGGGACTCCATAGTTAGGGGGAAAGGCAGGAGGTTCTGTGGGAACGAGAGAGACTCATGGTTGGAGTGTTACCTCCCATATGCCAGGGTTCACGATGTCTCGGATCATGTTTTCGGAATCATCAAATCATAGAATTTCTACAGTGTGGGAACAGGCCCTTCTGTCCAACAGGTCCACACCAATACTCGGAAGAGTAACCCACACAGATCATTCCCCTACCCTTTTATCCTTTCTTTACTCCTGACTAATGCACGTAACCTACACATCCCTGAAAACTATGGCCAAATTAGCACGGCCAATTCACCTAACCTGCACATGTTTGGATTGTGGGAGGAAACTGGAGCACATGGAAGAAACCCATGCAGACACCAAGAGAATGTACAAACTCCACACAGACCATCGCCCAAGGCTGGAATCGAACACAGGTCCTGAGTGCTGTGAGGTGACAGTGCTAACCACAAAGTCACTGTGCAACCCATAAGGATCCTCTTGAGGGTGATGGGGGAGCAGCCCCAAGGTGTAGTCCACATCGGCACTAATGACATTGGTAGGGAAAGGGGGGGGGGGAACTTAAGGCAGAAATTCGGGGAGCTAGGGTGGAAGCTTGGAGCTAGAACAAACAAATTTGTTATCTCTGGTCTGTTGCCCGTGCCAAGTGCTGGCGAGGCGAGGTATAGGGAGAGAGAGGAGTTGAACACGTGGCTACAGGGATGATACAGAAGGCAGGGTTTTGGATACCTAGATAATTGGGGCTCATTCTGGGTAGGTAGGACCTCGACAAACAGGATGGTGTACACCTGAACCAGGGGGGTTCCAGTATCCTTGGTGGGGAACTTTGATATTGCTCTTCGGGAGGGTTGAAACCAATTCAGCCAGGGGATGGGAACTGAAATTGTAGTTACAGTGTCCAGGAGGGTGAGGGTAGTGAGGTCAGAAATATGGTTTCATGGTCGCAAGAGTGCACCAGCAAGCAGGAAAATGGTTTCAATGTCAGGAGCATCCGGGATAAGGTGGGTGAACTTGCAGGATGGGTTGGTATCTGGAACTTTGATGTTGTGGCCGTTTCGGAGACATGGATAGAACAGGTACAGGAACGGTTGTTGCAGGTTCTGGGCTTCAGATGTTTCAGTAACAACAGGGAAGATGGTAACAGAGGGGGAGGCGTGGCGATGTTAGTCAAGGACAGTATTATGGTGGCAGAAAGGACATTTGAGGACTCATCTACTGAGGTAGAATGGGCTGAGGTCAGAAACAGGAAAGGAGAGGTCACCCTGTTGGGTGTTGTCTATGGGCCTCCGAATAGTTCCAGTGATGTCAAGGAAAGGAAAGGAAAGATGTTGAGGAAAGAAGGCATATGTTGTGTTAGGTTTTATTGGTAGAGGGATTGGGTTTTGGAGCCACGAGGTCATGTTGCAGCTGTACAAAACTCTGGTGCGACTGTACTTGAAATGCTGTACAGTTCTGGTCGTCATATTATAGGAAGGATGTGAAACCTTTGGAAAGGTTTCAGACAAGATTTACTAGGATTGCCTGCTATGGAGGGAAGGTCTTATGAAGAAAGGCTGAGGGACTTGAGGTTGTTTTCATTAGAGACAAGAAGGTTGCGAGGTGACCTAATTAAGACGTATAAGTTAATCAGAGGGTTAGATAAGGTAGACAGTGAGAGCCTTTTTCCTCAGATGGCAATGGCTCATACAAGGGGACATAGCTCTAAAATGAGGGGTGATAGATACAGGACAGATATCCGAGGTAGTTTCTTTACTCAGAGAGTAGTACGGCCATGGAAGACCCTGCCTGCAACAGTAGTATACTCACCAACATCGAGGGCTGAAGGACCTGTCCTGCGCTGTATTGTTCTGTGTTCTATGTTTAGTGTGAGGAATTGAATGGAAACAAAGTATGTTATTGTTGAAAATAAATGTGTAATCAAAAGACACAGAGTCCTGACACTATGTTATTTCCCCTTTTAAACTTCTCATGTTTTTGTTAGTTTGCCCAGATGTATGGGTCAGAGTATTCAGTGAGGAAGAGTGAACAGGAGCCTGTCGTTGCATTTCCCTCTCTGGCCTGCAGTGAAAGATTACATTCCTGCTTCAGGTAACTGTCTGTGTGGGGTTTGCACATTCTCCCCGTGTCTGCGTGGGTTTCATCAGGGTGCTTCAGTTTCCTCCCACAATCCAAAGATGTGCAGGTCAGGTGAATTGGTAATGCTAAATTGCCCACAGTGTTAGGTGCATTAGTCAGCGGTAAATGTAGGGGAATGGGTCTGGGTGGGTGACTCTTCAG
This sequence comes from Chiloscyllium plagiosum, assembly GCF_037043375.1. Taxonomy (NCBI): domain Eukaryota; kingdom Metazoa; phylum Chordata; class Chondrichthyes; order Orectolobiformes; family Hemiscylliidae; genus Chiloscyllium; species Chiloscyllium plagiosum. The sequence goes on along the minus strand of NW_028270156.1, from coordinate 89,580,317 downwards.
AGGGTCAGTGTGGACTTGTTGGGCCAAATGGCCTGCTTCCATACTCTGAGGAATCTAATCTCATCTCATCTAATACTCACCTTCCTCTATGTCATTTATTTTTCTACCCACTTCACTCACTGAGAACAGATTACTTGACATCAATGTCGCTTTTGTGCATATCTAATTCATCTTTTGGGTTTGCTTTTGTTGTCCCACTTCCTACTAATTGTTGCTTGTTGCTAACAGCACTTTACACTGGCTTTACACCTCCAGTCTCTTTCATTTTGCTCCTCAGATGGAGTCATTCCTTGCCCATTAGGAAAGGAGTGTTATCATGTTGCTGCTCCTCCTTCTTCTTTCGGTCCATTCCTCACGTGGACTCCTTGTCCCATTAACTGCTGCACCCAACGTTGGCTCTGAGTTACTTGGATTGATTCATCAATTGGATTATTTTTATCATTGGATATGTCATGGTGTACTTTAACTGGTCTCTGAAATGTTTCTGTGTCACCACATAAATAAGGGCATTTGTGCAGCAACTGAAGTTCCTCAGCATGAATCCAATCTGAACAAAGAGACTCAAAGAAACAGAATCCAAGGAATAACCAGCATTAAAGAAATATAAAATATGTACCAACGAGAGAAGTATGAAGCTGGCAGATATGGCAAAGAGCAAAATCACAGAATTCTTCCTGCTCTCTACCTCTGTTTTTCTCTGACCTCTCAGTTCCTTCCCCACCTTAATGGCCTCGAAGATATGTCTGACAGTCAGAATGTTGATAAAGACAATAAAAGTGAATGGGAATACTGGTGTTAAGAATCTTTCAAAATATTTAAAACATGTCCACTGAGGGTCATAAAGATAACCAGACCTGGTATAACAGTACCATGGAACATTGTTGATAATCTTTCCAGGTTTATATACAAAGGAATTGGGAATGTTCTTTAACCAAAAGAAGATGCAGATTGTTGTGAGAACCTTTGTTGCAGTTTTCCCTGTGCAATACTTAGTTTTCATCTCATTAAAACAAATGGCAGCAAATCGATCAAAGGAAAAAGCAACGGTGAACCACGCAGAACAATCAATGGTTAAGCAGCTGACAACAAAGATAACAGTACAAACAGGAGTGATGTGCAGGAAACATGGTGGATAATAATAACGTTAAAATCAGTGAAGAATGATACAAAAAACAATGAACAGTAGATCTGACACTGTCATGGCCTCCAGATAGTGAGTGCTGCATGTAGAATGGCCACATTTTCCCCAAGAGAGGATTACAATTACCACAAGACTAACTGTAAGAGAATGGATAAAGAGACTTGAGGTGATTGATCAAACATTCTCTGTGCCTGAGCCCAGACTGTAAGTAATGACACAAAGATAATTGTTGTTCCATGTTATATAAAGTTTAAAGAATCTGAACCACAGCAGCAAACTCTCTCTAAAAGGAACATTTGCATTTTTAACATGAGCAGCAGATTACTCACAGAAACATGGTCATATACTCAAGGTGTTTTTCGGTTCAGCAGCAGTCGATTTCATCTGCTTTCCAGGTTACTCTGATTGGCTGGCATTTCCCATAAGCTCACAGCATTCACACAAAGACACCTAGGATCAGTGAAACAAAGAATAGGAGACACCGAGCATGGATATTGATCGCAAAATTACTGTATTTGGTTTTGGAGTCTCCACAGTTCAGTTTGCCACCACAATTCTGTGTCCCCACTGTATGATCTGCAGGACAGGGCATTGAATCACCCCACAGTGTCCCAGGATGGATGGCCTTCACAATGATAGGATGAACAAATGAGAGGGCATTGAGTCCCTCCCTCATGCACAGGATTAAACATCCTGATGATCTGAACCATGAAGGTATTCAACAGTGAATCCAATCACATTGTGGTGAGTATCAAACCTGGTACAATCAAAAAAAACTTCAACATTTGTCCTAACTCCCCCTCCCCCCAACTTGTCCACGATGGTACAGCACAGCCTTCAGCAAATAAAACCTGAATTCATGCAACATTGGTCACTGTAACTGTCCTGAAGAAGAGTCCTGCCTGAAACCTTGACTCTCTTCCTCCTGAGATGCTGCCTGACCTGCTGTGCCTTTTCCAGCACCACGCTCTATCTGCAGCCCCCACTGTTTCCTCATTCCTAATGACCTGCTGAATTAGCGGTGTATTAGCGTTCATTAGCAGAGGGATTGAATTCAAGAGTTGTGAAGTGATGTTGCAACTGTACAGGACTTTGGTTAGGCCACATTTGGAGTACTGAGTGCAGTTCTGGTCGCCTCACTTTAGGAAAGATGTGGAAGCTTTGGAGAGGGTGCAGAGAAGATTTACCAGGATGTTGCCTGGAATGGAGAATAGGACGTACGAGGATAAGTTGAGAGGGCTAGGCCTTTTCTTGTTGGAACGGCGAAGGATGAGGGGTGACTTGATAGAGGTTTATAAGATGATCAGAGGAATAGATAGAGTAGAAGTCAGAAACTTTTTCCCCGGGTACAACAGAGTGTTACAAGGGGACATAAATTTAAGGTGAAGGGTGGAAGGTATAGGGGAGATGTCAGGGGTGGGTTCTTTACCCAGAGAGTGGTGGGGGCATGGAACGCGCTGCCTGTGGGAGTGGTAGAGTCAGAATCTTTGGTGACCTTTAAGCGGCAATTGGATAGGTACATGGATGGGTGCTTAAGCTAGGACAAATGTTCGGCACAACATTGTGGGCCGAAGTGCCTGTTCTGTGCTGTATTGTTCTATGTTCTAACAGCTGGAACTTCCACTCGGTCACATTTTCTCAAAACAAAGACAAAACAAAAATCAGAACCTTACATTCAAATTAATAAAGTGATGGCATCAAACAGGATAAATGTCCCCTTTGCTCCAACATTACACTAAAAGCAACACAAGTCTCAGTCCCCAGCACTTAGTCCATGGTCTTGAATGTTATGACCTTTCAGTGTTTATCCAAGTACTTTGTGAAGGTTTTGAGGATTTCTCCCACAATTCACCTCCTGGACAATGCAGCACAGGCCCCTACCATCCTCTGGGTGGCATCTCCCTTCTAAACCCTTAGCTTTTCAGCTTAAAATTACACCACCTTGATAATTGCCCTCTGATTAAGGGGGAAAACTGCTTAACATTCACCCTGTCCACATTCCCCTTGGTCTTATATACCCTGATTTCTGCTCTAAAGAAAGCAGCCCGAGCTTATCCAGCCTCCCCCTTCACAGCGAAACTGCTGCAGCCCAATGTCTTCACCCTCCCTCCAGTGCAATCATACCCATCCCATGGTGCAGTGACCAGAACTGCACACAATACTCCAACTGTGGCCTATCCAAATGACTGTAGAGCTCCAACAGGACCCTCCCTGCTCTGATAATCTCTGCCTCAAAGGGTAAAGACATGTTTCCTATCTGCCTTCATAACTGCCCACTTCACTCACTGGCCTCTGCACTGGGACTCGATTCCCCTCACTGACCTCTGCACTGGGACTCGATTCCCCTCACTGACCTCCGCACTGGGACTCGATTCCCCTCACTGACCTCCGCACTGGGACTCGATTCCCCTACTGGCCTCCGCACTGGGACTCGATTCGCCTCAATGGCCTCCGCACTGGGACTCGATTCCCCTCACTGGCCTCCGCACTGGGACTCGATTCCCCTCACTGGCCTCCGCACTGGGGCTCGATTCCCCTACTGGCCTCCGCACTGGGACTCGATTCCCCTCACTGGCCTCCGCACTGGGACTCGATTCCCCTCACTGACCTCCGCACTGGGGCTCGATTCCCCTCACTGGCCTCTGCACTGGGACTCGATTCCCCTCACTGGCCTCTGCACTGGGGCTCGATTCCCCTCACTGGCCTCTGCACTGGGGCTCGATTCCCCTCACTGGCCTCTGCACTGGGGATTGATTTCTGTCCTGCTGCCTCCAGGGATCTGTTAACAATCGCCCCAAGATCTTTCTGTTCCTATTAGCTTCCTCGTATCCTCCCCTTCATTGACTCCTGTCTTGTCGTGTAACTTCTGCCAGAGTCATCACCTCTCGTTTATCAGTTACATTTCATCAATCATTGATCTGCCCATCGGACCAATCTCTCCATTTCTACCAATAACCTGAGACTTTCTTACTCACTGTCAATGACTTGATCAGTATTTGTGATGTCTGTACAATTATCATTCCCAAGTGTCTCCTGCCCTCCCCTCCACCACAACACACACACACACACACAAACACAGACACACACACACGCACACACACCGACACATACACACACACACAGACATAGACAGACACACACTCACAGACATTCATACACATAGATACACAGACACACACACGCAGACACACAGACACACCCACACATATTATCATAACCACACCGACTCACGCACACAGACACACATACGTAGAACACACACACACACAGACAGACACACAGACATTCACACATACAGACACACACATAGACATACTCACACACACACAGACATACCCACGCAGACACATAGACAGACATTCTCACACACATATACCCACACAGACACACACACATATTCACACACACACGGAGTCTCACACAGACAGACAGACAGACAGACACACACACATACAAACACACACTCAAATATCCTGAGTCTCTGACTTCTCGTTTCCCTTCCTTGACATCTCTGTTTCTATTTCATGGGATAGACTGGCCACCAACGTCCACCATAAACACCAAGTCTATACATCCACATCCTGTATCCTGCAAAGACTCTATTCCATTATCCACCTTCCTCTATCTCCATCACATCTGTTCCGATGATGTCAACTTTGCCACCTTCCTACTTAACAAAGAATTCCCAGCTCCATTGTTGACAGGGCCCTCAGTGGGTCCAACCTACCTCCTGTACTTCAGTCCTCACCTCTTCTCTTCCCTGTCCAACAGAGATAGGGTTAATTGCTGTGCTCTTCCAGCACCATTGATCCAGAATTCCCATTGTCCTTACCTACCATCCCCCAGCAACCATATCCAGAGGATCATTAGCCACCATTTCCAGCGAGATGCCACACCAGACATGCCCCAGCTAAGTTGAAGTTGTCAGTTGAAGAAAAATCAGGAAAAAGGGAAAAAGGGGGAAAAAAAAGAAAAGAAATGGAAAAAAGAACAGGTGGAGCAGAGGAGTTCTGGCTGGAGCATCTTACTCAGCTGCCATTTTGGATCTGCACAAAAAGCTGACATGTTCCCAACTACCATCAGGTCTGAGGAAAGGCCACTTGACCCCAAACATTAACTCTGATTTCTCTCCACAGATGCTGCAAACCTGCTGAGCTTTTCCAGCAATTTCTGTTTTTATTGCTAATTTACAGCATCTGCAGTTCGTTCAGTTTTTATTTCATGATCAAACCTTGTCTCTCAGAATGGAGATTAATTCTTTGTTTCAGAATTTTCTCTCATAGTTGCCCTGACACTGATGAACACTCACTGCTCTGTTATTCCTGGTCAATCCCTACCACTGTTCTTGAAAAGTGGAAACACATCAACTGCCCTCCAATCCCCCGGCACCTTCCCTGTGGCTGGAGAGGAATTAAAGATTTGGGTCAGAGTCCCTGTAAGTTCCTCCCTCGTCTCCTTGGATACAATTCCTCTAGATCTTGGGGTCTGTCTACTTTTAAGCTTCCCAAAGTGAGGATATCTGCTCACATCATATATAAATCTGCTGAAGAGAAGCTGAGAGCGATGTTTATTTTGGAGTTTTCCTTCCCAATGCTATTCCCATCCTAGATGGGGGCAAAATGTGTTCAAAGAGTAATAGAGTCATTGAGATGTACAGCATGGAAACAGACCCTTCGGTCCAACCCATCCATGCCAACGAGATATCTCAACCTAATCTAGCCTCACCTGCCAGCATCCGGCCCATATCCCTCCAAACTCATCCAGATGCCTTTTAAATGTTACAATCATACTCACCTTCACCACTTCCTCTGGCAGCTCATTCCATACAGGTACCACCGTCTGTATGAAAACGTTGCTCCTTAGGTCTCTTTTATATCTTTCCCCTCTCATCCTAATCCTATGCCCTCTTAGTTCTGGACTCCCCGACCCCAGGGAAGAGACTTTGTCCATTTATCCTATCCATACCCCTCGTGATTTTATAAACCTCTATAAGGTCACCCCTCAGCCGCCGACGCTCCAGGGAAAACAGCCCCAGCCTGTTCAACATCTCCCTGTAGCTCAAATCCTCCAACTCTGGCAACATTCTTATAAATTCTTTTCTGAACACTTTCAAGTTTCACAACATCCTTCCGATAGGAAGGAGACTAGAATTGCACGCAATATTCCAAAAGTGGCCTAACCAATGTCCTGTACAGCCACAATATGACCTCCCCAATCCTGTTCTCAATACTCTGACGAATAGAGGAAAACATACCAAAGCCCTTCTCCACTATCCTATCTACCTGCGACTCTGCTTTCAAAGAGTTATGAACCTGCACTCCAAGGTCTCTTTGTTCAGCAACACTCCCTAGGATCTTACCATTAAGTGTATAAGTCCTGCTAAGATTTGCTTTCCCAAAATGCAGCATCTTGCATTTATCTCAATTAAAGGCCATCTGCCACTTCTCAGACCATTGGCCCATCTGATCAAGATTCCGTTTTAATCTGAGGTAACCCTCTTCATGGTCCACTACACCTCTGATTTTGGTGTCATGTGCAAACATACTAACTATACCTCACATCCAAATCAGTTATATAAATGATGAAAAGTAGTGGACCTAGCTGTGGCACTCCACTGGTCACAGGCCTCTGCAAAATAACCCTCCACCATCACCCTCTGCCTTGGTTTTGAATTCTAATTCTTCAGATAAACACATTCCAAAATTGTTTCAGACTAAGTGAAAGATAATGTTGTTAATAAAATAACATAATGCAGAAAAATGTCATGTATTTTACACACATTATGGTCTCCATCCTACAGAAAAGATATTGTGAAACTTGAAAGGGTTCAGAAAAGATTTACAAGAATGTTGCCAGAGTTGGAGGTTTTCAGCTGTAGGGAAAGGCTGAATAGGCTGGCCTGTTTTCCCTGGAGTGTTGGAGGCTGAGGGGTGACCTTACAGAGATTTATAAAAACATGAAGGGCATGGATAGGGTAAATAGACAAGGTCGTTTCCTTGGGTTGGGGGAATAAAGAGCTGGGGGCATAGATTTAGGATGAGAGGGGAAAGATTTAAAAGGGGCTTAAGGGGCAACATTTTCAAGCAAAAGTTGGTGTGGGGATGGAATGAGCTGCCAGAAGAAGTGGTGAAGGCTGGTACCATTACAACATTTAAAAGCCATCTGGATGGGTGTATGAATGTCCAGATTACAGAGGAGGAAGTGCTGGATGTCTTGAAATGGTTAAAGGTGGATAAATCCCCAGGACTTGATCAGGTGTATCCGAGAACTCTGTGGGAAGCTAGAGAAGTGATTGCTGGGCCTCTTGCTGAGATATTTGTATCATCGATAGTCACAGGTAAAGTGCCGGAAGACTGGAGGTTGGCAAACGTGGTGTCACTATTTAAGAAGCGTGGTAAGGACAAGCCAGGGAACTATAGACCGGTGAGCCTTACCTCAGTGGTGGGCAAGTTGTTGGAGGGAATCCTGAGGGACAGGATGTACATGTATTTGGAAAGGCAGGGACTGATTAGGGATAGTCAACATGGCTTTGTGCGTGGGAAATCATGTCTCACAAACTTGATTGAGTTTTTTGAAGAAGTAACAAAGAAGATTGATGAGGACAGAGCAGTAGATGTGATCTGTATGGACTTCAGTAAGGCGTTCGACAAGGTTCCCCATAGGAGACTGATTAGCAAGGTTAGATCTCATGGAATACAGGGAGAACTAACCATTTGGATACAGAACTCGCTCAAAGGTAGAAGACAGAGGATGGTGGTGGAGGGTTGTTTTTCAGACTGGAGGCCTGTGACCACTGGAGTGCCACAAGGATTGGTGCTGGGTCCTTTACTTTTTGTCATTTACATAAATGATTTGGATGCGAGCATAAGTAGTTAGTAAGTTAGCAGATGACACCAAAATTGGGGGTGTAGTGGACAGTGAAGAGGGTTACCTCAGATTACAACAGGAGCTGGACCAGATGGGCCAATGGGCTGAGAAGTAGCAGATGGAGTTTAATTCAGATAACTGCGATGTGCTGCATTTTGGGAAAGCAAATCTTAGCAGGACTTATACACTTAATGGTAAGATCCTAGGGAGTGTTGCTGAACAAAGAGACCTTGGAGTGCAGGTTCATAGCTCCTTGAAAGTGGAGTCGCAGGAAGATAGGAAAGTGAAGAAGGCATTTGGTATGCTTTCCTTTATTGGCCAGAGTATTGAGTACAGGAGTTGGGTGGTCATATTGCGGCTGTACAGCACATTCGTTAGGCCACTGTTGGAATATTGCATGCAATTCTGGTCTCCTTCCTATCACAAAGATGTTGTGAAACTTGAAAGGGTTCAAAAAAGATTTACAAAGATGTTGCCAGGATTGGAGGATCTGAGCTACAGGGAGAGACTGAACAGGCTGGGGCTGTGCTCCCTGCAGTGTCGGAGACTGAGGGGTGACCTTATCGATGTTTATAAAATTATGAGGGGCATGGATCGGATAAATAGACAAACTCTTTTCCCTGGGGTCGGGGAGTCCAGAACTAGAGAGCATAGGTTTAGGATGAAAGGGGAAAGATATAAAAGAGACCGAACGGGTAACTTTTTCACACAGATGGTGGTACGGGTGTGGAATGAGCTTCCAGAGGAAGTGATGGAGGCTGGTACAATTACAACATTTAAGAGGCATTTGGATGGGTGTATGAATAGGAAGGGTTTGGAGGGATATGGGCCGGGTGCTGTCAGGTGGGACGATATTGGGTTGGGATATCTGGTCGTCACGGACAGGTTGAACTAAAGGTCTGTTTCCATGCTGTACACCTCTATGACTCTATGAATAGGAAGGGCTTGGAGGGATATGGCACAAGTGCTGGCGAATGGGACTAGATTAGTTTGTGATATTTGGTCAGCCTGGATGAGTTGGACAGACGGACACACACACATACACACAAATAATGTTCCTGCCTTTCTACATAACACCTTCCTTTTCATGGAAAAACCATTCACTCTGCTCATCTACAGTTCCTTCAAACTTCGAACGGAGTGAATGTGTGAAGCTATCTCAATCAGAATCAGATTGGGTGATCTCACGCTTGTTCAGATAGGATTCAGATTAATGTAGTTGGCAGCCCTCACTAACTCTGTATTTCTGTTTTCTAGGAACCAAATAATGATAAATTAATATGACACTCAACGATAAATAATAAAACTTAAACATTTATTTCATAATTGGGACAGAAATATCAAGTTGGATTCTAAATCAGCCAGGAGGCCAGCCATCGAACTGGCTCATATTCAGATACTCCCCAACTCTTATCGTGGACCTGGGTCAAATCCTATCAATGACAGATATCAGAACTTCAATTTAATAAACATGTGGAATTATGACTCTAATGGTGACCACAAAACCCTTGTCAATTGTTGTTAAAACCCATCTGGTTCTCTAATGCCCTTTAGGGATTCGGGCTGTCCTTGTCTTGTCTGGGCTACATGTGACTCCAGACCCACAGCAATTGGTGCGGTTGGTGGAGGTCAGCCATCTAAGCTCCAGGCCCTCACAGCAGGAGGTCCTCAAGATTGTGTCCTAGTCCTAACTATCTTTAGTGACTGTATAACTGACCTTCTCTCAGGCAGAATGTCATGGGTCCGAGGGTTCGCTAATACTCACACAATGTTCAGCAGCATTCTTCCCTCCTCAGATACTGAAGCCTTCCATGTGGCTCTGCAGCAAGATCCGGGCAACTTCAGCTCCTCGGAAATGGCGTTAGGGAAGTGGAGCCGGAGCTGGATGAACTTCAGATCATTCGGGAGGCTGAGGGAGTAATTGAGAGGAGTTACAGGGAGGGAGTCATACCTCAGGTACAGGGGAAAGTAGATGGGTTACAGTCAGGAGGCGGAAAGGGAACCGGCAGACATTGCAGGGACCCCCTGTGGCTATTCCCCTCATTAACAACATACTGATTTAGATACTGTTGGGAGGGATGGCTTACCAGAGGTAAGCCATGGGGTACAGGCCTCTGGCACAGAGTCTGTCCCTGTTGCTCAGAAAGGAAGGGGAAAGAGAAGCAGAGAATTAGTCATTGGGAACTCAACAGTTTGGGGGAACAGATAGGAGGTTCTGTGGAACCGAGAGAGAATCACATTTGATTTAGTTGCCTCCTAGGTGCCAGGCTCCATGATGTCTTGGATCGTGTTTTCGGGATCCGTGAGGGGGAGGGGGAGCAGCCCCAAGTCATAGTCCGCATAGGCACCAACGACATAGGTAGGAAAAGGGATGGGGATTTAACGCTGAAATTCACGGAGTTAGGTTGAAGCTTAGTGCTAGAACAAACAGAGATGTCATCTCCTGTTTGTTACCCATGCCACATGCTAGCAAAGGATAGAGAAGAGTTGAACATGTGGCTACAGGGATGGTGCAGGAGGGAGGGATTTAGATACCTGGATAATTGGGGCTTATTCTGGGGTAGGTGGGCCCTGTTCAAACAGGATGGTCTACACCTAAACCACAGGGGTACACTGTCCTGAGGAGGAGGTTTGCTAATGCTCTTCGGGAGGGTCTAACCTAATTCAGCAGGGGGATGGGAACCTGAATTGTAGCTCCAGTGTCCAGGAGGGCAAGAATAGTGAGGTCAGAAATAAGGTTTCAAGGTGGCAGGAATGCATCGGCAGGCAGGAAGGTGGTTTCAAATGTGTCCACTTCAATGTCAGGAGCATCCGGAATAAGGTGGGTGACCTTGCAGCATGGGTTGGCATCTGGGGCTTCGATGTTTTGGCAATTTCAGAGACATGGATGGAGCAGGAACAGGAATTGTTGTTGCAGGTTCCGGGGTTTAGATGTTTCAGTAAGAACAGGGAAGGTGGTAAAAGAGGGGGAGGTGTGGCTATGTTAGTCAAGGACAGTATTATGGTGGCAGAAAGAACATTTGATGAGGACTTGTGTACTGAGGTAGAATGGGCTGAGGTTAAAAACAGGAAAGGAGAGATCCCCCTTTTGGGAGTTTTCCATAGGTTTCCAAAAAGTTCCAAGATGTAGAGAAAAGGATTGCAAAGATGATTCTGGATAGGAGAGAAAGTAACAGGGTCGTTGCTATGGGGGCCTTTGACTTTCCAAATATTGACTGGAAACATTGTAGTTCGAGTACTTTAGATGGGTCAGTTTTTGTCGAATGTGTGCAGGAACATTTCCTGACACAGTATATAGACAGGCCAACAAGGGACGAGGCCACATTGGATTTGGTACTGGGTAATAAACCCATCCAGGTTTTGATTTGGAGATAGTTGAGCACTTTGGTGATAGTGACCACAATTAGGTTACATTGACTTTAGTGATGGAAAGGGACAGGGATATATTGCAGGGAAAGTGATATCGTTGGAGGAAAGGCAATTACGACGTGATTTGGCAAGATTTAGGATGCATAGGATGGGAAGGAAACTGCAGAGGATGGACACAATTGAAATGTGGAGCTTTTTCAAGGAACAGCTACTGTGTGTCCTTGATAAGTATGTACCTGTCAGGCAGGGAGGAAGAGGTTGCGCGAGGGAACCGTGATTTTCTAAAGAAGTTGTATCTGTTGTCAAGAGGAAGAAGGAGGCTTATGCAAAGATGAGACATGAAGGGTCAGTTAAGGTGCTTGAGAGTTACAAGTTAGCCAGGAAGGACCAAAAGAGAGAGCTAAGAAGAGCCAGGAGGGGACATGAGTAATCTTTGGCAGGTAGGATCAAGCAAAACCTTAAAGCTTTCTAACGGTATATCAGGAAAAGAAGAATGACTGCAGTAAGATTAGGACCAGTCAAGCACATTAATGAGAAGATATGTGTGAAGTCCGAGGAGATAGGAGAGGCACCAAATGAATATTTCTCATTCGTATTCACACTGGAAAAAGACAATGTCGTCGAGGAGAATACTGAGATCCAGATTATTAGACAAGACGGGATTGAGGTTCATAAGGAGGAAGTGTTAGAAATTCTGGTAAGTGTGAAAATAGATATGTCCCCTGGGTCAGACGGGATTTATCCTAGGACTCTCTGGAAAGCCAGTGAGGAAATCGCAGTGCCTTTGGCTTTGATTTTTATGCTGTCATTGTCTTCAGGAATAGTGCCAGAAGACTGAGGGATAGTAAATGTCCCCTTGTTCAAGAAGGGGAGTAGAGACAACCCTGGTAATTATAGACTAGTGAGCCTCACTTTGATTGTGGATAAAGTGTTGGAAAAGGTGATAGGAGTTAGGATTTATAATCATCCAGAAAGGTCAAAGTTGATTAGGGATAGTCAACATGGTTTTGTGAAGGGTAGATTGTGCCTCACAAATCTTATTGAGTTCTTTGAGAAGATGAAAAAACAGGTGGATGAGGGTAAGGTCGTTGATGTGGTGTATGTAGATTTCAGTCAGGTATTTGATGAGGTTCTCCACGGTATGTTATTGCATAAAATACAGAGACATGGGATTGAGGGTGATTTAGCTTTCTGCATCAGACATTGGTTAGCTATCAGAAGACAGAGGGTGGTGGTTGATGGGAAATGTTTATCGGGGAGTTACTAGTGGTGTACCACAAGGATTTGTATTGGGTCTACTGCTGTTTGTCATTTTTATAAATGACATGGATGAGGATAAAGAAGGATGTGTTTGTTAAATTTGCGGATGACACGAAGGTGGATAGTGGGAAGTTGTGGGTAGTGTGGAAAGATGCTGCAGGTTACACAGGGACATAGGTGAGCTGCAGAGCTGGGCTGAGAGGTGGAAAATAGAATTTAATGCGGAAAAGTGTGAGGTGATTCACTTTGGAAGGAGGAACAGGAATATGGAGTACTGGGTTAATGGCAAGATTCTTGGTAGTGTGGTGAGCAGAGAGATCTCAGTGTCTTAGATTACTTACAGTGTGGAAACTGGCCCTTCAGCCCAACAAGTCCACACCGAGCCGCCGAAGCGCAAACCACCCAGACCCATTCCCCTACATTTATCCCTTCACCTAACACTATGGGCAATTTAGCATGGAGAAAGTGAGGACTGCCGATACTGGAGATCAGAGCTGAAAAAGTGCAGCAGGTCAGGCAGCATCAAAGGAGCAAGAGAATTGACGTTTCGGGCATAAGCCCTTCTTCAGGCAATTTAGCGTGGCCAATTCACCTAACCGGCACATTTTTGGACTGTGAGAGGAAACCGGAGCAAACCCACACAGACACAGGGCAAATGTGCAAACTCCACACAGTCGCCTGAGGCGGGAATTGAACCCGGGTCTCTGGCACTGTGAGGCAGCAGTGCTAACCACTGTGCCACCGTATCACCATGTCTATACACATAGATCCCAGAAAGTTGCGACCCAGGCTGATAGAGTTGTTAAGAAGGTGTACAGTGTGTTAGCTTCTATTAGTAGAGGGATTGAGCTTTGGAGCCATGAGGTCATGTTGCAGCTGTACAAAACACTGGTGCGGCCGCACTTGAAATGTGGTACAGTTCTGGTCGCTATATTATAGGAAGGATGTGGAAGCATTGGAAAGGGTGCAGAGGAGATTTCCCAGGATGTTGCCTGGTATGGAGGGAAGGACTTATGAGGAAAGGCTCAGGGACTTGAAGCTGTTTTTTGTTAGAGAGATGAAGGTTGAGAGGTGACTTTATAGAAACATACAAGATGATCAGAGGATTAGACAGGGTGGGCAGTGAGAGCCCTTTTCCTCAGATGGAGATGGCTAGCATGAGGGGACAGAGCTTTAAATTGAGGGGTGATAGATAGAGGACAGATGTCAGAGGTAGTTTCCTTACTCAGAGAGTAGTAAGGGCATGGAATGCCCTACCTGCAACAGTAGTAGACTTGCCAACTTTGACAGCATTTAAATGGTCATTGGATAAACATATGGATGATAACGATGTCATGTAGGCTAGATGGGCTTGAGATTGGTTTCACAAGTCGACGCAACATCGAGGGCCGAAGGGCCTGTACTGCGCTGTCATGTTCTATGTTCTATGTTTCAGGCCTGGGCTGACAAATGACAATTAACATGCGTGCCACACAAACACAAAACAATTATCACCTCCAAGAAGAGATCACATCGTTAACGCCGTGTGACATTCAAGGCTTTGCTGTTGCTGAATCCCCCACAATCAACAAGCTGGGAGTTCCCAGTGAGCTGAAAATGAAATGGGTTTACAATGTAAGTACTGTGGCTACAAGAGCAGCTCAGGGGGCAGGAACACTGCAGTGAGGGATGTACCTCATGGCTCCAAAAGCCTCTCCACCATCTCTAAGGCACACGTCAGGAGTGTGATGGAATACTCCCCACTTGCCTGGATGGAAATATCTCCAAGATCCCTCAAGAAATGGGATCCCAGCATGACCAAGCAGCCATATAAAAGCACAATGTTGCAGACACTCAAAATCCGAAATGAAATCAGAAAGTGCTGGAGAAATTCAGCAAATCTGGCAACACCTGTGGAGAGAAATAGAGAGTTAACCTTTTGAGTCCAATATAAGAATTCTTCAGAACAGTGCTGATCAGGAGTCATGTCAGACTAGAAACATTCATTCACTTTCTCTCTTCACAGGTACACCAGGTCTGCTGAGTTTCTCTAACATTTTCTCTTTTACAACAAAGTAACCAGTTTGATTAGCACCGCATTTCCAAACATTCAGTCCATCCACCACCGGTGTTCAGTAGCAGCACTGAGTATCATTGACAATACACACTGCAGAGACTCACCAATGCTCCGTAGACATCATCTTCAACATCTATGACCACTACCTTCCTAAAGACAAAGGCAGTAGATGTATGAGAACACCATGACCTGCATGTTCCCTTCCAAGCCACTCACCATCCTGACTTGGATATATATTCCTTGAGTGAAGTCCCAGTGGACCATAGGACTGCTCTCTCATTAGTGAGAAACAACTGGCCGTGAGTTTAACCTGAGGGTCACCGTGCCTCAGGGGAACGGTGAAGTTGGGAAGGTAGGACCTTCATGATGATCTCAGCCAGTGTGGGGATTGAACCTGTGCTGTTAACATAGAACATACTATAATACAGCATAGTACAGGCCCTTCAGCCCTCGGTGTTGTGCCGACCATTTATCTGACTCTATTGTTCTCTCCTCTGTGTGCCTATCCAAGAGTCGCTTAAATTGCACAAAATACGGAGGCGTGGGATTGAGGGAGTTTCAGCAGTTTGGATCAGAAGTTGGCTAGTTGAAAGAAGACAGAGGGTGGTGGCTGTTGGGAAATATTCACCCTGGAGTTCGTTACTAGTGGTGTATCACAAGGATTTGTTTTGCGTCCACTGCTGTTTATCATTTTTATAAATGACCTGGATGAGGGGTAGAAAGAGGGTTCGTAAATTTGCAGATGACACTAAGGTCGGTGGAGTTGTGAATAGTGCTGAAGGATATTGCAGCTAACAGAAGAACAAAGATAAGCTGCAGATCTAGGCTGCAAAGTGGAAAATGAATTTTAATGTGGAAAAGTGTGAGGTGATTTACTTTGGAAGGAGGAACAGGAATACAGAGTACTGGGTTAATGATAAGATTCTTGTTAGTGTAGATGAGCAGAGAGATCTTGATGTCCATGTACATAGATCCTGAAAGTTGCCACCCAGGCTGTTGAAGTTGAGGCTGTTTCTGTTAGAGAGAAGAAGGCTGAGAGGTGACTTAATTGAGATATACAAGATAATCAGAGGGTTAGATAGGGTGGACAGTGAGAGGTTTTTTCCTCAAATGATGTTGGCTGGCACAAGGGGACATACCTTTAAATTGAGGGGTGATATATAGGACAGATGTCAGGGGTAGTTTCTTTACACAGACAGTAGTAAGGGCATGGAACACTCGCCAACTTTAAGGGCATTAAATGGTCATTAGATAAACATGTGGATAAAAATGGAATAGTGCAGGATAGATAGGCTTCAGATTGGTTCCACAGGCCAGCATAACATCAGCGGCCGAAGGGCCTGTACTGCGTTGTAATGTTCTATGTTCTATGATCTAAATGTCCCTAATGTATCTGACTCTACTCCCACTGCTGGCAGGACATTCCACACACTCACCACTGTCTGTGTTAATAATCTGCCTCTGACATCTCACCTAAACCTCCCTCTAATCACCTTAAAATTATGGTCCCCCCATGATGACCATTTCCACCCAAGGAAAAAGTCTCTGTCTATTCCTTCTATCTGTGCCTTTCATCATCCTGTACACCTCTACCAAGTCAGCTCTCATCGTTCTTCACTCCAGTGGGAAAAGCTTTAGCTTCCTCAACCTTTCTTCATAAACATGCCCTCCTGTCCAGGCAGTATCCTGGTAAATTTCCTCTGCACCCTCTTGAATGCTCCCACATCCTTTTTATAATGAGGCAACCAGAACTGAACATAATATTCCAAGTATGGTCTAACCAGGGCTCTGTTGAGCTGCAGCATAACCTCATGGCTCTTAAACTCCATCCCTCCGCTAATGAAAACAAACACACCATACGTCGTCTTAACAATTGTGGGAGGGGTGGGGGGGATGACTTTGAGGGATCTATAGACATGGAAACCCAAGATCCCTCTGTCCCTTCACACTGCCAAGAATCCTGCCTTTAACCCTGCATTCTGCATTCCAATTTGACCTTCCAAAATGAATCACTTCACTCTTTTCCAGCTTCAACTCCATTTGACATTTATCAGCCCAGTTCTGCATCCTGAAAAATGTGTTGCTGGAAAAGTGCAGGAGGTCAGGCAGCATCCAACGAGCAGGAGAATCGACGTTTTTGGCATAAGCCCTTCATCAGGAATTGGCTTATGCCCGAAATGTCAATTCTCCTGCTCCTTGGATTCTGCCTGACCTGCTGCGCTTTTCCAGCAACACATTTTTCAGCTCTGATCTCCAGCATCTGCAGTCCTCACTTTCTCCCAGTTCTGCATCCTGTCAATGTCCCATTGTAACCTACAGCAGTCCTCCACACTATCCACCACCCCACCAAACTTCACGTCATCGACAAACTTACTAAACAACCTTCCACTTCCTCATACAGGTAATTTATAAAAATCACAAAGAGCAGAGGTCCCAGAACCGATCTCTGTACAACATCACTGATCACCAAGCTCCAGCCTGAATACTTTCCATCTATACCAGCCTCTGTCTTCTATGGACCAGCCTTTTCTGTATTCAGACAGCCAAATTTCCCTGTATCCTATGCCTCCTTACTTTCTAAATGAGTCTACCATGGGGAACCTTATTCAATGCCTTGCTAAAATCCATGTGCACCACATCCACTGCTCGACTTTCCTCAATGTGTTTTGTCACATCGTCAAAGGATTCAAAAAGGTTTGTGAGGCATGACCTGCCCCTCACAAAGCCATGCTGACTATCTCTAACCTAGCTATGGTTTTCCAGTTAATCATAAGTCCTGTCTCTCAGAATCCTCTCCAATAATTTGCCCAACACAAACATAAAACTGACGGATCTGTAATTCCCAAGATTTCATGCTGTCCTCACAAACGTAAAGTTCCCTCTCAGTAGTGAATATTGAAGGAAATTATTCGTTGAGGACCGACACTACCTCCTCCGACACCAGACACAAAGTCCCTGCACTCTCCCTGATTGGCCCTACCCTCACTCTGGTCATCCTCTTGTTCCTCACATAAGTGTGCAACACCTTGGGGTTTTCCTACATCCCACCTCCTTAAGCCTTTTCATGCCCCCTCCTGGCTCTCATCAGTCCATTCTTCACCAAGGCCCACATCCTGCCTACAACAGTTAAAGACTCACCAGCCTTAAGGGCATTTGAATGGTGATTGGATAAACATATGGATGAAAATGGAATAGTGTCAGATAGATGGGCTTCAGATTTTTTCCACAGGTCAGCGCAACATCGAGGGCTGAAGGGCCTGTTCTGCGCTCTAATGTTCTATCCTCTATTTTAGTGACCAGTTGATCACTAAAAGGCTGAAGGGTGAGGACAAAGGAGAGACCCGCAGAGACCCAGAGATGGAGAGCAGAAGGAAGACTGTGATTCTGCTCTTCACCATCTCTGGGAGCTTCACCCTCCGATGGTTCATCAATGTTGTAGATGTCTGAGATTATGTCATTCGAGGCATCAATCCTGATGATTACCCACCGTTTCTGTTAGTGTTCAGTGTTGTTGGTTACATGCTGCAGAGGTTACGTTGTTGTACAAACAGATTTATTTATGCAGCAACGCTGTCTACATTCAGAGGGAAGATCGGTATCACAGTAAAACCTCTGGCTACACAAATTCATTACCTTCTGAATAAATAAAACTCTTCATTGAAGCCAAAGGGATGGTCCTATTGTTCCCAAACTGTGGAATGATATTTTTCATTGACCCGTGGGATATGGGCAGCACTGGCTGGGCCAGCATTTTTTGCCCGTCCCTAGTTGCGCCTTGAGAAGGTGATGGTGAGTTGTCTTCTCGAACTCACTGCATTCCGTGTGGTGTAGGTAGACCCACAATGTGCCCCTTAGGGAGGGAGTTCCAGGACTTTGACCCAATGACACTGAAGGTACAGCGATATGTTTCCAAGTCAGGATTGTGAGTGGTTTGGAGGGGAACTTGTAGGGGGTGGTGTTCCCATGTATCTGCTGCCCTTGTCCTTCTAGGTGGAAGTGGTTGGGGGTTTGGAAGGTGCTGGCTGAGGATCATAGGTGAATTTCTGGAGAAATCCTGTGGCTGGTACACACAGTTGTCATGGAGCGTCAGTGGTGGAGGGAATGGATGCTTGTGGATGTGGTGCCAATCAAACCAAGGCCACTTTGTCCTGGCTGGTGTTGAGCTCTTGAGTGTTGTTGGAGCTGCCCCCATCCAGGCAAATGGGGAGCTATTCCATCACATTCCTGACAGAGAGTCCCTGTCCCAGTGCGGGATCCTGCTGATTCCCCATCGAAGCAAAATCCAGTGGAATTGTCAGGGACAATGGCTTTTCCCACTGGGGAATTCCTGTCAGCTTGAAACCCTGTCTAAATCTCCATCAAAATCAAATCCTTTGGAGTGTTCCGCTGTAATTAGATAGAATAGTTCATCAGAAAATGTTTGACTATTAAACACATGGTCTCCCTTCTCAGCAACAATTTAACAGACCCCCATACTCCTGCCACAAACAGCCACCTATGAGCTGTCTCAATGTGAGAAATTGTAGCAGGTGATCACATGACATGATCAGACCCCCACCCACCAAACATTTAATTATGCAGCAACTTTGTCTCGGTTCAGAGTGAAGTTCAGGAACACAGTAAATACGAATAGACTTTACACCTATTGTTAGAAAAGCTGAGCTATTTTGAGAATGAAATTAAAAAGAACTTCTGGGGTTTACATTTCAAAGAACAGAAACCAACAAATCCCATTCTAAAAGTTGAAAGATTTAATTTAAAATTGTTGAATGTATCACATCCCCATGACACTGGACTCCTTTGTCTATAAATTCTGATATTAAAATCCACAACAACCTGATGAAGGAGCAACGCTCCGAAAGCTAGTGTTTCCAAATCGGCCTGTTGGACTATAACCTGGTGTTGTGTGATTTTTAACTTTGTCCTTTCTAGACAGACTGAGCCTTGGATTTGTATCTGGATACCTTCAGTTCACCGTTACCTGAGTGAAACGATCAGAAGTTATTGTGTTCCTGCTGAACCACAGCAAACACTGGGACAGAAAGAAATATCAGCCCAT
Organism: Chiloscyllium plagiosum; assembly: GCF_037043375.1. Taxonomy (NCBI): domain Eukaryota; kingdom Metazoa; phylum Chordata; class Chondrichthyes; order Orectolobiformes; family Hemiscylliidae; genus Chiloscyllium; species Chiloscyllium plagiosum. The sequence continues at coordinate 89,560,565 of NW_028270156.1, read as the reverse complement.
CTTTATGAATGAGTTTTGTTTCAGATGTCAAAGATTGCACAGGAATTTAAAAATAATGTTGCAGAAGATCTACCTTCGGGCAAGAATCCAGTTGTATCCCTTGGACATGAACCAGTGTTTGTATCTGGTTTAGGTCAGGAGAAGCCAACGTGCTAGTACGAAGTAACAATCTCAGGCTCAGTCTGTCCAGAGAGGAGAAGGTAATAAACAGCTCACAGGAACAGGGGAAATGTACAGTGCAGGAGGAGGCCTTTCAGCCCAATGCCTTGGTACTAACAGAAAGCAGGGCTCCAGTCTCACCCACTTCCCAGCTGTTGGGATGGAGCCTGTAAAGTTCTGACCCTTAGGCTCCTATCCAAGATTTTATTTAAACTTAGTGAAGGTCTTGTTAGCTTTGAAGCAGTGTGTACCAAACACTTACTCCCTGTGAGGTGAATAATCATTTTCAACTGCCTTCTAATATTTACATCTCAGGCCCATTGTTATTGAGCCCCCTGTTAACAGAGATTAACCCGTCATCATGGAAACCAACCGAGTCGCTCCGTGCTAAATTATTTCCCTTTCAATCCATTCTTCCTGAAGTAAAGATCCAAAACTCTGCAGTGTTTCCTCTGTGCCATCTCACCAAAGCAATGTCCAGTTGTAGGAACTTTCAACTCCAGCTAATCTCCAACCTCATCAAGCAAAGGCTTTTCTTTCTCCTTCCTAACCGTGTGCTGTGCCTGTGTGAGAACTATTTTTTATTTGTATAGATCACCCAGACTGCCCTGTATCACAACATTCACCAACTATCTTCAGTTAATGAATATTTCACTTTTCCATGCAGTATACCAGATGGACGATATACAGTCGTATACTCATACCATCTGCCAATTATTTTGTTCACTCACTTTAACACCGTGTTCCTTTGCAGACTCTTACTGTCCAACTCATTCATTTCCTTTTTGACTTTGTATTAGTGTGAGTACAGTTTGTAAATATGAAGGGCCCAGCACTGATCTCTGACACTCTCCTTGTTATAGTTTGATGACCTGAAACTGACCCATTCTTTCCTGAATCTGTTTCTTGTCATGGTTTAATTCTCACTCTAAAGTATTAACCCCATCACCACGTGTTCTTATATTGGGTTGTAACATTATTTCTGGAATATTATACACTCCTTCAGAAATGTAAACCTGCTGCATCTGCTGACTGCCCTTTATCCATCCTGCTTGATATTCAGCAATGTTTTCCCCATGATAAATGTTAGACTAACACATGGATTATTTGCTGCTTTCTGTTTTCCATCGTTGGGTAGAGGAGGATAGTCGTCCACAATAATCTCAGTCAGTGACAGGGATTGAATCTCAGTCAGTGACAGGGATTGAACCTCAGTCAGTGACAGGGATTGACCCTCAGTCAGTGACAGGGATTGATCCTCAGTCAGTGACAGGGATTGAACCTCAGTCAGTGACAGGGATTGAACCTCAGTCAGTAACAGGGATTGAACCTCAGTCAGTGACAGGGATTGAACCTCAGTCAGTGACAGGGATTGAACCTCAGTTAGTGACAGGGATTGAACCTCAGTCAGTGACAGGGATTGAACCTCAGTTAGTGACAGGGATTGACCCTCAGTCAGTGACAGGGATTGAACCTCAGTCAGTGACAGGGATTGAACCTCAGTCAGTGACAGGGATTGAACCTCAGTCAGTGACTGGGATTGAACCTCAGTTAGTGACAGGGATTGGATCTCAGTTAGTGACAGGGATTGACCCTCAGTCAGTGACTGGGATTGAACCCATGCTGTTGACATCACTGTGCATTTCAAAACAGCTCTCCGCTAACCAACGCACTCTCACAGTGAGAATGGAATCAGAAGTTGGCATTCCCATCCAACTGGGAAATGGAGGTGAGGCTGGACTACTGCTCAAAGATTAAAGTGGAGATGCTGGTGAACAAAAAGAGGTTGTTGTGGTGTTAGCCCCTGGCAGGTAAAGCCGTGTGAATAATTTGACTGGACGGAGGGTAACCACCATCAGGACTGTTACCCCCTGAGAAATGAGCAGGTATCAAACAAAGCCGACAGTTTGAAAAATGTATTCCAAGAACGTTTCATTTTCACAAGTGGAATCCTTCTTATCTGTAATAGAACAGGCCATTCTGAGTGAGACCACAGGTTGGCATTTACTCAGTCTGGGAAGAAAGTTTCAGTTTAATGTGTTATTTAACCAAAGTCAATATCAAAATGAAGGGAGATTTCATCACCTTCTTCATCTCTTCCCTGAATTTGGGTTTGGGTAGCTTCATAATTACATGTGTTTGTGCAGAAACTCAAATACATTAGAATGTCCCCAGTATCAGTGGTGATGTATGTTGGAGCTGTATAAGCACCTCGGTAATGTACTGTCACTGTCTTTTTACTGGTTAAAAAGTTAATGATGGCTGTAAGCCACAAAAGGACAAAACTGCCTGATAGACTGAACAGTAAAACTATGGATTTCCTTCTGAGTTTCATCTCTGTGTCAGTGCTGTTCTCATTGCTGAGATCCCACAATCCCCTGCAGACTCTGCTGTCCACTAAAATACACCGGATTGTTCAAGAGTTAAACAGTAATCTCAAACAAAAAGGCAGCCATGCAACTGAAATCCTTTTTACCCAGGAGGCTGCCTCACCTGCAGTTAATGTGTAAAAGGTCACATTGGAGCGACTGCCTCAGGCAACGTTGGAAATTATTCAGCCAGGGTCATATGGAAACCAGCAGGATGTGTTCTGTAAAGCAATCAGGGCAGGGAATGCTGTCATCATCAGAGCAGCAGTTCGCACTGTGCAATAGTCTGTTTTAAATATCTGACAACAGATAGTTACAAAACGGTCAATTGTAAAGAAGACAGTCAACAAGACTGACATATCCAATGTGGCAGGAATAAAACACAGGATGACTTTACAAACTGCAGCGTAGGACAGAAATGAATCTGGAACGTGATATCTCAAAACGTGATACAATACCGAAAAACAGGACCAGGAAATCTGCAGTTGCCATGGAGAAAATGTACACCGAGATACGTTTGGAATGTCCACACTTTCCATTGGAGAGAATGATGATGGTCAGCAGGTTTGTTGTAAGAAGGAGAGAGAAGAGATAGCAAGGAGGACCTTCATATAAAATAAAATCACTGAAATTTTTGGGGTGCATTGGGTTGTGATATTCCATAGAGTTCACCACAGATTTGTTTTCACACGACAGATCAATGCTCCTGACAATTTGTCTGAGGAAAATAAATCTTTGAAGATTTAATACACTTGTTCTTTCAACAAACTTTACTTCCTATATATTAGATATAACTTCTTGATAATTGCTGAATATGTGTAGATTCCAGTAAAATGTTCAGTTTCATCACAAACATTACATTAAAGTCTTCAGACTTGATTTTCTTTGCTGATCCGCATCCTATGGGAGTTGCTCAGTAAATAAGGACTATACCCGAAATCTGTTCCATGAATACTATGCGTTGCCTTACTGGAAATGCCAAAGGCTGCAATAACAGGGGAATGAATGTTCTTTATCTGGAAAGTGTTCCCCCTGTTCTTTTATGAAGAATGAGCAAATTCCTTCAAGTTTTCTGGTTCCAAGTGAAAACATCTGAGATCCTTAATTTCACCTCCTTTATAGATCTGGCCATGTCCCTGAGAGGAAATGAGGGGGTGGAAGGTGACATCACCAGAACAGCTGAAGATGGAGTCACAGGGAGAATGGAATGGAATCCTTACAGGAGTCAGGATGTGAGGAAGTGTATTCCAGGTTACTGTGGGAGTCCATGTGTTTGGAATAGATATTGACGTACAGCCTTTCCACAGAAATGGAAACAGAGAGGCCAAGGAAGGGAAAAGTCAGAAATGTGGCCTTGAGGGAAAGACAGAAATTGGAAACAAATTAATATATTTTTCCTCTAATTCTAGCGAGAGCAGGAATAGCAGCAATTGCATCATCAACAGGTTGGAGAAAGAGCTAAATAGGACTGCGCCAAGAACTATTCCACCTTCCCCACAAAGACACAGATACACTGTGACCTGTGCAGGTAGCCAGAAGTAACCCTTTGACTTGGAGAAAGTGAGGCCTGTGAAAGGGAAACGGTTCCAAATGAGCTGAGCCAGGTGGATGGGAACGGTGGGGGATGGGGACTCTTTCTGAGGCAGAAGCAGAGAACCTTTAGACCATCCTGATGGGAGATGGATGGGCAGAGGGATCATACACCGCTCTCCCACCCCCCACCCCCATGGTGAACAGGAGGCAGCTCGGGCCAAAGGGAAATAAACCCAGCAATTGGCAAACTCACTTCAAGCCCCAGCACTATCGGATATGTAAGTGTTGCTTCAAGCCCCAACACTATCGGATATGTAAGTGCTGCTTCAAGCCCCAACACTATCGGATATGTAAGTTCTGCTTCAAACTCAGTAGTGGGGGGGACAAATTGGAAATTCAAGAACGAAGTTAAAGGGAAAGTGAGAATAACAGAAGTTCAGAAAGACAGCAGAATCAATGGAGCAGAAAACTCAATAAGGGTGAGGGGAGTAACAAATTAACACTGTTATATATGAATGCACGAAGCATAAGAAATAAAGTGGAAGAGTTTGAGGCTCAGTTGGAAATTGGCAGGTACGATGTTGTGGGGATAGCTGAGATGTGGCTTCAAGAGGCCAGGGCCTGGGAAATGAATATTCAAGGCTATATGGGCTATCGAGAGGTCAGACTAATGGGCAGAGGGGGTGGGGTGGCCCCATTAGTGAGGAATGATATTCAGCCCCTTGTGAGGGGGGGTATAGAATAAGGAGTTGTAGAGTCAGTCTGGATAGAGCTGAGAAATTGTCAGGGTAGAAAGACATTAATGGGAGTTAGCTGCAGGCCCCCAAACGGTAGTCTGGATGTAGGGTGCAAGTTGAATAAGGAGTTGAAATTAGCTGTTGCAAAGTTATGTGGGGGATTTCGACATGCAGGTAATCTGTGAGAATCAGTATGGTACTGGACACCAAGAAAGGGAGCTTGTGGAGTGCCTCCAAGATAGATTCTTAAAACAGCTTGTAGTGGAGCCTACCAGGGAGAAGGCAATTCTAGATCTGGTGTTGTGCAACAAACTGGATTTGATCAGAAACCTCAAAGTAAAGGAGCCATTAGGAGGTAGCGACCATAATATGATAAGTTTTAATCTGCAATTTGAGAGGGAGAAGGGAGAATCGGAAGTGTCTGTATTGCAGTTGAACAAAGGGAACTATGGAGCTCTTAGGGAGGAGCTTAATGTTCAATACCCTACCAGGGATGGCAGTGGAACACCAATGGCAGGTATTTCTGGATATAATGCAGGAGGTGCAGGATCAGTTCATTCCAAAGAGGAAGAAAAATCCTGACAGGAGGCAGGGGAGGCCGTGGCTGATGAGGGAAGTTAAGGACTGGAAAAAAAAAATAAAAGAAAAGAAATGTAGCACAGCAAAGATGAGTGGGAAGCCGGAGGACCGGGAAGCTTTTAAAGAGCAACAGAGGATAACTAAAAAGGCAATAGGCAGTTTGGCCAGTTTGCCTTGTACCTCAAAGGAGAATAGTAAAAGCTTTTTTAGATATGTGACAAGAAAAACAAAGGTTAAAACTAAAATTGGGCCCTTGAAGACCAGAAACAAGCAAATTTATTATGGGGAACAAGGAAATAGCAGAAGAGGTGAATAGGTACTTTGGATCTGTCTTCACTGGGAAGACACAAGCAATCTCCCAGATGTAATAGTGGCTGAAGGACCTGGGGTAATGGGTGAACTGAAGGGAATTTATATTTGACAGGAAATGGTGTTGGATAGACTGTTAGGTGTGAAGACTGTTCGGTCCCTGGGACCTGATGGTCTTAAGCAGATGGCTCTTGAAATCATGGATGCGTTGGTAACCATTTTCTAATGTTCTATAGATTCAGGATCAGTTCCTACGAATTGGAGGGTGGCTAATGTTGTCCCACTTTTCAAGGAAGGAGGGAGAGAGAAAACAGGGAATTATAGACCAGCTAGCCTGACATCAAGGGTGGGAAAGATGCTGGAATCACTTATAAAAGATGAAATTATGACTCATTTGGATAGCAATAAGAGGAGAGGTCAGAGTCAGCATGGATTTACAAAGGGGAAATCATGCTTGACTAATCTTCTGGAATATTTTGAGGATGGAACAATGAAGATTGACTGGTACAATAAGTCACAGTTTGAAGATATTAGGAGAAAGGTATAAAGGAGACATCAGAGGTAGGTTCTTTACACAGAGAGTTGAGAATGCATGGAGTGCGTTGCCAGCTGTGGTGGTGGAAGCAGAGTCATTGGGGACATTTAAGTGACTGCTGGGCATGCACATGGATAGCAATGAGTTGAGGGGTGCATAGGTTAAGGTACTATCTTTGACATTAGGATTAAATCTTGGCACAACATCGTGGGCGAAAGGGCCTGTTCTATGCTGTACTTTCCTATGTTCTATGTTCTTAAATGGACAAGGGAGAGCCAGTGGATGTCATGTACCTGGGCTTTCAGAAACCTTTGATAAAGTCCCACATAGGAGATTAGTGAGCAAAATTAGGCTACACGGTATTGGGGGCAAAATGCTGATTTGGACTGAAAATTGGCTGGCTGACAGGAAGCAAAGAGTAGTGATAAACAGGTCCCTTTTCGAATGGCAGGCGGTGAGGTGACCAGTGGGGTACCACAAGGTTCAGTGCTGGGACCGCAGCCGTTTACAATAAACATTAATGATATAGATGAAGGTATTAAATGTAATATTAGCAAATTTGCTGATGACACAAAACTGGGTGGCAAGCTGAGTTGTGAGGAGGATGTTATGAGAATACAGGGTGACTTGGACAGTTGGACAGATGCTTGGCAGATGTAGTTTAACGTGGATAAATGTGTGGTTATTCACTTTGGTGGCAAGAACAGGAAGGCAGATTACTATCTAAATGGAGTCAAGTTAGGTAAAGGGGATGTAAAACGAGATCTTGGTGTTCTTGTGCATCAGTGGAAAATGAGCACTGGAGATGCTGAAGATCAGAGCTTAAAAATGTGTTGCTAGAAAAGCGCAGCAGGTCAGGCAGCATGAAGGGCTTTTGCCTGAAACGTCGATTCTCCTGCTCCTTTGATGCTGCCTGACCTGCTTTTCCAGCAACACATTTTTAAGTTCTGTACATTAGTCAATGAAAGTAAGCATGCAGGTACAGCAGGCAGTGAAGAAAGCGAATAGCATACTGGCCTTCATAACAAGAGGAATTGAGTATTGGAGCAAAGAAGTCCTTCTCCAGCTGTACAGGGCCCTGGTGAGACCACACCTGGAGTATTGTGTGCAGTTGTGGTCTCCAAGTTTGAGGAAGGACATTCTGGCTATTGAGGGAGTGCAGTGTAGGTTCACGAGGTCAATTCCTGGAATGGCGAGACTATCATATGTTGAAAAATTGGAAAGACTGGGTTTTTATACATGAGTTGAGACGGTTGAGAAGGGATCTGATTGAGAAGTATACGATTATTAAAGGATTGGACACTCTGGAGGCAGGAAGCAAGTTTCTGCTGATGGGTGTGTCCAGATCCAGAGGACATAGTTTAAAAATAAAGAGTAGGCCATTGAGAACAGAGTTGAGGAGAAACTTCTTCACCCAGAGAGTGGTGGATATATGGAATGTTCTGCCCCAGAAGGCAGTGGAGGCCAAGTCTCTGGATACTTTCAAGAAAGAGATGGCTAGAGCTCTTAAAGACAGTGGAATCAAGGGTTATGGGGATAAGGCAGGAACAGGGTACTGACTGGATGATCAGCCACGATCATAATGAATGGAGGTGCTGACTCGAAGGGCTGAATGGCCTACTCCTGCACCTATTGTCTATTGTCTTTTGTAAGTGCGGCTTCCAATTGTTCTCCATTTCAATAAACCACAGTGCTCCCTTGTAATCATTACCCCACAACACCGTGAGCCTTTACCTCCTGCCATGACATTTGCTGGGTCATTTTATGGGATAAAAGCTAAGCTCAGGGCAGTCCCCTTTATCAATGACACATGTTACATCCTCAAAGAAATTCAATGGACACACACAACAATGTCGACTCTGCCAGATTATCTACAACTGATCAATGTGAGCTGCTGTATCTGGTTGAATAATACCTTCCAGCAGTTTCCCTGTGGTATGTTAAGCTAACCGGCCTGTGCTTCCTGCTTTCTGTCTCCCTTTTTTAATGCAGGGCTTCCACCCGCTACCTTCCAATACACTGGGGCTGAACCATGAATCACCAGGAACAGCAACAGGTTCAAGAATGGGATAGTAAAGCTCTTTCTCTTGCTGGTTCGCCCCATTCTCCATCAGAGTGGATGATTTCTTTAGGAGCTGACAGATTCTGACTGGTGTATGGCCAAGGTAATGGAAGGGAATCTGTCTTGTTGCAAATGGTGGTGGAGAATGGTCACTCTGTGCACTTTTCACTGTCCTCATGTGTTCCGATACGTGAACACACGTGACAAGAGAATTTAATTCTAGTTCTAAACTCAAACCCCAGGGAATCAATTCGGTTAACTAAATAATTCGAACATCGAACAACACAGTGCAGAACAGGCCCTTCGGCCCTCGATGTTGCGCCGACCTGTGAACTATTCTCAGCTCGTCCCCCTACACTATCCCATCATCATCCATGTGCTTATCCAAAGATTGTTTAAATCTCCCTAATGTGGCTGAGTTAACTACATTGGCAGGCAGGACATTCCACACCCTTACCACTCTCTGAGTAAAGAACCTGCCTCTGACACCTGTCTTAAATCTATCACCCCTCAATTTGTAGTTATGCCCCCTCATACAAGCTGATGTCACCATCCTAGGAAAAAGACTTTCACTGTCTACCCTATCTAATCCTCTCTTCATCTTGCATGTCTCTTTGAAATCCCCTCTTAGCCTTTTTCTTTCCAATGAGAATAGACTCAAGTCTGTCTGCCTTTCCTCATAAGGCCATCCCTCCAGACCAAGCAACATCCTGGTAAATCTCCTCTGCATCTTTTCCAACGCTTCCACATCCTTTCTGAAATATGGCGACCAGAACTTTATGCAATACACACACAAACACACACACAATCTGAAATAAACTGTCTGAATTTTCTGGCAGCCAAAAGCTTGTCTGTCAACATGTTTTGTTCAGATGTGTTTCAGAATTAATCAAGGGGACTTTGACTCCGATGGCTGGGTCAGAATTTACTGCCCTTGAGATTGTGGTGGTAGCTGCTTTCTTGTGCCACTACAGTCCTGATGATGTGGGAACAATTGGTCAGTAGTGTGAAGGGAATGGGGGGAGAGGGATGTTCCAGGATTGTGACAGAGGGACACCGAAGGAATTGCCCTATTCAAATGGTTATTCTGTCTTGGAGAGAGGTAGAGAGTCAACTGATGGTGAGTTTAACCAAAGTACTACTTCACCTCTCTACATCTCACACCAGCTGTCCAGCAAACTGTGCTAACTTACCACCTGCAATGGTGGGGACTGGACGGCTGGTTTGCGATGGAGAGTGACACCAACATCCTATTTTGGATTTGGTGCTTGGCAACGAACCAGGTCAGGTGTCAGATCTCTCAGTGGGAGAGCATTTAGATGATAGTGATCACAACTCCCCCAGCTTGACAATACTCATGGATAGGGATGGGAGCAGATGGTATAAGAGAGCATTTAATTGGGGAGGGGGAATTACAATGCTATTAGACATGAACTGGGGCATCTAAATTGGGAACAGATTTTCTCAGGGAAATGCATGACAGAAATGTGGAGATTTTTTAGGGAGCACTTGCTGATAGTGCTGGGTAGGTTTGTCCCACTGAGGCAAAGAAGGGATGGTAGGGCGAAAGAACCTTGGGTGACAAGGGATGTGGAAGATTTGGTCAAGATGAAGAAGGAAGCTTACTTAAGGTTGAGGATGGCAAGGATCAGACAGGGCTCGAGAGGGTTACAAGATAGCCTGGAAGGAACTGAAGAATGGACTTAGGAGATCTAGGAGGGTGCATGAAATATCTTTAGCAGGTAGGATTAAGGAAAACCCTAAGGTGTTCTACACTTATGTGAGGAACAGGAGGATGGCCAGAGTGAGGGTAGGGCTAATCAAGGACAGCAGAGGGAACTTGTGCCTCGAGTTGGAGGAGGTAGGGGAAGTCCTTTATCAATCATTATTCACGAGGGTGAGGGACCTTGGCATTTGTGAGGACAGCGTGAAATAGGCCGATCTACTCAAACAGGTTGATCTACTCAAACAGGCTGATGTTAAGAAGGAGGATGTGCTGAAAATTTTGAAAAACATAAGGATATATAAATCCCCAGGGTCAGATGGAATATACACTGGGATACAAAGGAAATGAGGGAAGAGATTGCTGCACCCTTGATGATGATCTTTATGTCCTCACTGTTCACTGGAGTAGTGCCAAATGATTAAAACATGGCAAATGTTATTCCCTTGTTCAAGAAAGGGAATAGGGATAATCCTGGGAAATACAAACCAATCAGTCTTAAGTTTGTGGTGAGAAAGTCAATGGAGAGGATTCTGAGGGACAGGATTTTTGATTACTTGGAAAACTGAAGCTTGATTAGAGATAGTCAGCATGGCTTTGTGAGGGGCAGGTCATGCCTCACAAACTTTAATGAATTCTTTGAGGATGTGACAAAACACATTGCTGAAGTAAGAGCAATGAATGTGGTGTAATTAGATTTTTGCAAGGCATTTGATAAGGTACCCCATGGTAGGCTCATTCAGAAAGTAAGCAGGTATGGGATACAGGGAAACATGGCTGTCTGAATACAGAATTGACTGACCCATAGCAGACAGAGGGTGGTAGTAGATGTAAAGTATTCAGCTCAGTGACCAGTGGTGTTCCTCGGGGATCGGTTCTGGGATCTCTGCTCTTTGTGATTTTTATAAATGACCTGGATGAGGAATGGGAAGGGTGGGATACTAAGTTTGCCGATTGGGTGAATGTTGGTGGAGTGGTAAATAGAGTGGAGGACTGCTGTAGGTTGCAACAGGACATTGACAGGATGCAGAACTGGGCTATTAAGTGTCAGATGTAGTTCAATCTGGAAAAGTGTGGAATGATTAATTTTTGGAAGGTTGAATTTAAATGCAGATTACAGGGTTAAAGGCAAGATTCTTGGCAGTGTGGAGGAACAGAGGGATCTTGTCCATAGTTCCCTCAAAGTTGCCATCCAAGTTGATAGGGCTGTTAAGAAGGTGTAGGGTGTGTTGGCTTTCATGAGCATGGCAATTGAGTTTCAGAGCCATGAGGTTATGCTGCAGCTCTATAGAGGTAAAAACAATGACTGCAGATGCTGGAAACCAGATTCTGGATCAGTGGTGCTGGAAGAGCACAGCAATTCAGGCAGCATCCGAGGACAGGCCTAGTTAAACCACGGTTGAAATTTTGTGTTCAGTTCTGGTCACCTCATTATAGGAAGGATGTGGAAACTTCAGAGCTGGGGCAGAGGAGATTTACCCAGATTCTTCCTGGACTGGGGCGCATGTCTTATGAAGATAGGTTGAGGAAAATCAGGGTTTTCTCATTTGAGTGAAGATAGATGCGAGGTGACTTGATAGACGTGTCCATGATGATGAGGTACAGAGAGTGTGGATACCCAGAGACCTTTTTCCTCAGCTGGAAATGGCTCTCACGAGAGGGCATAAATTTTAAGGTGATTAGAGGAAGATTTGAGGGGATGTCAGAGGTAGGTTCTTTACACAGGCAGTGGTGGGTGTGTGGAATGCAATGCCAGCAGTAGGAGTGGAGTCAAATACATGAGGGATATTAAAGTGACTCTTGGATAGACACATGGAAGGTGGAACAATAAAGGGCATGTAGATTCCTTTGATCTTGGAGGAGGATAAAAGGTCAGCAGAACATCGAGGGCCGAAGGGCCTATACTGTGCTTTCCTGTTCAATGTCTGATGTTAACAGCACAGGTTCAATTCCCACACTGGTTGAAGTAAAAAATCACACAACATCAAGTTATAGTCCAACAGGTTTATTTGGAAGCACGAGCTTTTGAAGTGATGCTCCTTCATCAGTGCTTCAAAATCTCGTGCTTCCAAATAAACCTGTTGGACTATAACCTATTGTTGTGTGATTTTTAATTTTGTCCACCTCAGACCAACACCAGCTCCTCCAAATCACGCTGGTTGAGATCACCATGAAAATCCTACCTTCTCAAACCCCCGCTCCCCTGAGGCATGGTGACACTCAGGTTAAACACACGACCAGTCATGTCTCTGAGAGATCAGCCCTAAGGTCCAATGGGACTATAGCGACTTTACTGAAGGAACATAGATCAAAATCAGGATGGTGAGTGGCTTGAAGGGAACATGCAGGTTGTGGTGTTCTCATGCATCTATTACCTGTTTCTTTAGGAAGGGAGTGGTCATAGATGTTGAAGATGCTGTCGACAGAGCACTGGTGGTGGATGGAATGAATGTTTGTAGATGTGGTGCCAAAAAAACTGGTTACTTCATTGTAAAAGAGAAAATGTTAGAGAAACTCAGCAGGGTTGGTGTACCTGTGAAGAGAGAAAGTGAATGAATGTTTCTAGTCCGACATGACTCCTGATCAGCACTGTTCTGAAGAAGTCTTATATTGGACTCAAAAGGTTAACTCTATATTTCTCTCCACAGGTTTTGCCAGATTTGCTGAATTTCTCCAGCACTTTTTGATTTCATTTCAGGTTTTGAGTGTCTGCAACATTGTACTTTTATATGGCTGCTTGGTCAGGCTGGAATCCCATTTCTTGAGGGATCTTGGAGATATTTCCATCCAGGCAAGTGGGGAGTATTCCATCACACTCCTGACGTGTGCCTTGGAGATGGTGGAGAGGCTTTTGGAGCCATGAGGTACATCCCTCACTGCAGTGTTCCTGCCCCCTGAGCTGCTCTTGTAGCCACAGTACTTACATTGTAAACCCATTTCAGTTTCAGCTCAATGGGAACTCCCAGCTTGTTGATTGTGGGGGATTCAGCAACAGCAAAGCCTTGAATGTCAAAAGGCGTTATTTCTGTGATCTCTTCTTGGAGGTAGTAGCTGTTTCACATTTGTGTGGCATGCATGTTAATTGTCATTTGTCAGCCTAGGCCTGGAACATAGACCATGACAGCGCAGTACAGGCCCTTCAGCCCTTGATGTTGTGCCGAGCTGTGAATCCAATCTGAAGCCCATTGAACCTGCACTATTCCATTGTCATCCATGTGTTTATCCAATGACCTTAACGTTGGCAAGTCTACTACTGTTGCAGGCAGGGTGTTCCATGTCCTTACTATTCTCTGAGTGAAGATAGATGCGAGGTGACTTGATAGACATGTCCATGATGACGAGGTACAGAGAGTGTGGATACCCAGAGACCTTTTTCCTCAGCTGGAAATGGCTATCACAAGAGGCCATATATTTTAAGGTGATTAGAGGAAGATTTGAGGGGATGTCAGAGGTAGGTTCTTTACACAGCCAGTGGTATCTATCGCCCCTCAATTTAAAGCTCTGTCCCCTTGTGCTAGCCATCTCCATCCAGGGAATAAAGCTCTCACTGTCCTCCCGATATAATCCTATGATCATCTTGTGTGTCTCTTTTAAGTCACCTCTTAACCCTCTCTCCAACAAAAACAGCCTCAAGTCCCTGAACCTTTCCTCATAAGACCAGCTCCATACCAGGCAACATCCTGGGAAATCTTGTCTGCATCCTTTCCAATGCTTCCATATCCTTCCCATAATACGGCGACTGGAACTGTACGCAACACTTCAAGTGCGGCCTCAACAGAGTTTTGTACAGCTGCAACATGGTTGCGTGGCTCCGAATCTCAATCCCTCTCCCAATAAAAGCTAAGGCACTGTACAAAGTTAAAAATCACACAACACCAGGTTATAGTCCAACAGGTTTAATTGGAAGCACACTACCTTTCGGAGCGACGCTCCTTCATCAGGTGATTGTCCGGTCGCTCCGAAAGCTAGTGTGCTTCCAATTAAACCTGTTGGACTATAACCTGGTGTTGTGTGATTTTTAACTTTGTACACCCCAGTCCAACACCGGCAGCTCCAAATCATAAGGCACTGTACACCTTCTTAACAACCCTGTTAGACTGGGTGGCAACTTTCAGGGATCTATGCACATGGACACAGAGATCTCTCTGCTCATCCATACTACCAAGAATCTTCCCATTAATCCTGTACTCTGTGTCCCTGTTGTTCCTTCCAAAGTGAATCACCTCACACTTTTCCGTATTAAACTCCATTTACCACCTCTCAGTGAACACCTTACTGACAATCGAAGTAAGGCTCACTGGTCTATAATTACAGGGTTGTCTCTATTCTCCTTCTCGAACAAGGGGACAACATTTACTATCCTCCAGCCTCTGGCACTATTCCTGTAGACAATGACAAAATAAAGATCAAAGCCAAAGGCACTGCAATCTCCTCCCTGGTTTTCCAGAGAGTCCTAGGATAAATCCCATCTGGCCCAGGGGACATATCTATTTTCACACTTTCCAGAATTGCTCACAGTTTCTCCTTATGAACCTCAATCCCTTCTAGTCTAATAGTTTGTACCTCAGTATTCTCCTTCACAACATTGTCTTTTTCCTGTGTGAATACTGATGAAAAATATTAATTTACTGCCTCTCCCACCTCCTCAGACTCCATGCACAACTTCCTATTACTGTCCTTGACTGGTCCTAATCTTACTCCAGTATTTTTTTGTTCCTGACATCCCTCTGGAAAGCTTTCCGGTTGCCTCGTTCCCACCTGTCAAAGCCTTCTCGTGTCCCCTCCTGGCTCTTCTTAGCTTTCTCTTTCGATCTTTACTGGCTAATTTTAAATCTCAAGCAGTCCAACTGAGCCTTCACATCTCGTCTTAAGCGTTCTTCTTGTTCTGGACAAGAGACACAATTTCTTTAGTAAACCACGGTTCCCTTCCCTCCCTGTCTGACATGTACATATTTGTCAAGGACATACAGTAGCTGTTCCTTGAACAAGCTCCACATTTTAATTGTGCCCATTCCCTGCAGTTTCCTTCCCATCCTATGCATCTAAACTCTTGCTGAATCGCATCATAATTGCCTTTCTCCCAACTATATCTCTTACCCGGCAGGATATACTTTTCGATTTCCATCACTGAAGTGAATGTAACCGAATTGTGGTCACTATCACCAAAGTCTGGATTAGTGGTGCCAGAAGAGCACAGCAGTTCAGGCAGCATCCGAGGAGCAGTAAAATTGACGTTTCGGGCAAAAGCCCTTTATCAGGAATACAGGCAGAGAGCCTGAAGGGTGGAGAGATAAGTGAGAGGAGGGTGGGGGTGGGGAGAAAGTAGCATACAGTACCATAGGTAATTGGGGGAGGGGATGAAGGTGATAGGTCGGGGTGGGGGTGTGAGTGGATAGATGGAAAAGAAGATAGGCAGGGAGGACAAGTCATGGGGACAGTGCTGAGCTGGAAGTTAGAAACTAGGATGAGGTGGGGGAAGGGGAAATGATGAAGCTGTTGAAGTCCACATTGATGCCCTGGGGTTGAAGTGTTCCGAGGTGGAAGATGAGGTGTTCTTCCTCCAGGCGTCTGGTGGTGAGGGAGTGGCGGTGAAGGAGGCCCAGGACCTCCATGTCCTTGGCAGAGTGGGAGGGAGAGTTGAAATGTTGGGCCACAGGACGGTGTGGTTGATTGGTGCGGGTGTCCCAGAGATGTTCCGTAAAGCGCTCTGCTAGGAAGCGCCCAGTCTCCCAAATGTAGAGGAGACCGCATCGGGAGCAACGGATACAATAAATGATATTAGTGGATGTGCAGGTAAAACTTTGATGGATGTGGAAGGCTCCTTTAGGGTCTTGGATGGAGGTGAGGGAGGAGGTGTGGGCGCAGGTTTTGCAATTTCTGCGGTGGCAGGGGAAGGTGCCAGGATGGGAGGGTGGGTTGAAGCGGGACGTGGACCTGACCAGATAGTCACGGAGGGAACAGTCTTTTCAGAAGGTGGAAAGGGGTGGGGAGGGAAATATATCCCTGATGGTGGGGTCTGTTTGGAGGTGGCGGAAATGATTTGGTTTATGTGGAGGTTGGTAGGGTGGAAGGTGAGCACCAGGAGCGTTCTATCCTTGTTACGGTCGGAGGGGTGGGGTCTGAGGGCAGAGGTGCGGGATGTGGACGAGATGCGTTGGAGGGCATTTGGGAAGGGAAATTGCGGTCTCTAAAGAAGGAGGCCATCTGGTGTGTTCTGTGGTGGAACTGGTCCTCCTGGGAGCAGATACGGCAGAGGCGGAGGAATTGGGAATATGGGATGGCATTTTTGCAAGAGGTAGGGTGGGAAGAGGTGTAATCCAGGTAGCTGTGGGAGTTGGTGGGTTTGTAAAAAATGTCGGTATCAAGTCGGTCGTCATTAATGGAGATGGAGAGGTCCAGGAAGGGGAGGGAGGTGTCAGAAATGGTCCAGGTAAATTTAAGGTCAGGATGGAATGTGTTGGTGAAGTTGATGAATTGCTCAACTTCCTCGCGAGAGCACGAAGTGGTGCCAATGCAGTCATCAATGTAGCGGAGGAAGAGGTGGGGAGTGGTGCCGGTGTAATTACGGAAGATGGACTGTTCTACGTAGCCAACAAAGAGACAGGCATAGCTGGGGCACATACGGGTGCCCATGGCTACCCCTTTGGTCTGGAGGAAGTGGGAGGATTCGAATGAGAAATTGTTAAGGGTGAGGACCAGTTCGGCCAAACGAATGAGAGTGTCAGTGGAAGGGTACTGTTGGGGACGCCAGGAGAGGAAGAAACAGAGGGCTTGGAGGCCCTGGTCATGGCGGATGGAGGTGTAGAGGGATTGGACATCCATGGTGAAGATGAAGCGTTGGGGGCCGGGAAAATGGAAGTCTTGGAGGAGGTGGAGGGTGTGGGTGGTGTCTTGAACGTATGTAGGGAGTTCCTGGACTAGGGGGGGATAGGACAATGTCGAGGTAGGTAGAGATAAGTTCAGTGGGGCAGGAGCATGCGAGACAATGGGTCGGCCAGGGTGGTCAGGCTTGTGGATCTTGGGAAGGAGGTAGAACCGGGTAGTGCGGGGTTCCCGGACTATGAGGTTGGAAGCTGTGGGTGGGAGATCTCCTGAGGTGATGAGGTTGTGTATGGTCTTGGAGATGATGGTTTGGTGATGGGGGGTGGGGTCATGGTCGAGGGAGCGGGAGAAGGAGGTGTCTTCAAGTTGGCTTCAGCAGTGTAGAGGTCAGTGCGCCAGACTACCACTGCACCTCCTTTTTCTGCTGGTTTAATAGTGAGGTCGGGATTGGAGCAGAGGGGGTGGAGGGCTACGCATTGTGAGGGTGAGAGGTTGGAGTGGGGGAGGAGGGTAGACAGGTTGAGGCGGTTAATGTCCCGGCGCCAGTTGGAAATGAAGAGGTCGAGGGCGGGTAATAGGCCAGCACGGGGTGTCCAGGTGGATGCAGTGTGTTGGAGATGGGTGAAGGGGTCCTCGGAAGGTGGGCGGGAGTAGTGATCGTAAAAGTAAGCTCGATGGCAGAGGCGGCGGGAGAAGTGTTTGGCATGTATTAAATTCATTGACGCGTGGGCGGAGGGGGATAAAGATGAGTCCTTTGTTGAGGACTGGTCATTTGTCCTCAGTGAGGGGAGGTCTGGAGGGATAGTGAAAACACGGCAGGGCTGGGAGCTGGGATCTGGTGTGGGTGTGGAGCTGGGAGTGGAGCGGAGCCTGTAACTGGAGTGGGTGTGGTGTTGGGGGGAATGGGGGTAGAGTCATGAGCAGGGGTGGCGTTCCCCTCAGGGTTCTGGGGGGGTGGGGATGGTGACAGTGGTATCTGTGGGACGCGTGTCAGCAGAATGCAGGTGAGTGGCGTTGGTGGGGGCGGAAGTGGTGGCAACTACGGCTAAAGGTGGGGGGGGAACGGAAGTCACTGAGCCTCGAACCTCTCACCCTCACAACGTGCTGCCCTCCACTCCCTTTGCTCCAATCCCGACTTTACCATCAAGCCAGCGGATAAAGGGGGTGCAGTGGTAGCCTGGCGCACTGACCTCAACACCGCTGAAGCCAAACGCCAACTCGAGGACACCTCTTCCTACCGCCCCCTCGACCATGACTCCATCCCCCATCACCAAATCATCATCTCCTAGACCATACAGAACCTCATCACCTCAGGATTTCTCCCACCCACAGCTTCCAACCTCATAGTCCAGGAACCCTGCACTGCCCGGTTCTACCTCCTTCCCAAGATCCACAAGCCTGACCACCCTGGCCGACCCATTGGCTCAGCATGCTCCTGCCCCACTGAACTCATTTCTATATACCTCGACACTGTCCTATCCCCCCTAGTCCAGGAACTCCCCACATACATTCGAGAGACCACGCGTGCCCTCCACCTCCTCCAAGACTTCCATTTCCCCGGCCCCAAAACCTCATCTTCACCATGGATAGCCAATCCCGCTACACCTCCATCCGCCATGACCAGAGCCTCCAAGCCCTCCGTTTCTTCCTCTCCCGACGTCCCCAACAGTACCCTTCCACCGACACTCTCATTCATTTAGCTGAACTGGTCCTCACCTGTAACAATTTCTCCTTTGAATCCTCCCACTTCCTACAGACCAAAGGGGTAGCCATGGGCACCCGTATGGGCCCCCGATATGCCTGTCTCTTTGTTGGCTACGTAGAACAGTCCATCTTCTGTAGTTACACTGGCACCACATCCCACCTCTTCCTCCACTACGCTGATGACTACATTGGCGTCACCTCGTGCTCCCGCGAGGAGGTTGAGCAACTCATCAACTTCACCAACACATTCCACTCTGACCTTAAATTTACCTGGACCATCTCTGACACCTCCCTCCCCTTCCTGGACCTCTCCATCTCCATTAATGACGACCGACTTGATACCGACATTTTTTACAAACCCACCAACTCCCACAGCTACCTGGATTACACCTCTTCCCACCCTACCTCCTGCAAAAATGTCATCCCCGTATTCCCAATTCCTCCGCCTCTGCCGTATCTGCTCCCAAGAGCACCAGTTCCACCACAGAACACACCAGATGGCCTCCTTCTTTAGAGACCGCAATTTCCCTTCCCACATGGTTAAAGATGCCCTCCAATGCATCTCGTCCACATCCTGCACCTCCACCGTCAGACCCCACCCCTCCAACTGTAACAGGGATAGAACGCACCTGGTGCTCACCTTCTACCCTACCAACCTCCGCATAAACCAAATAATCCACCGACATTTCCGCCACCTCCAAACAGACTCCACCACCAGGGATATATTTCCATCCCCACCCCTTTCTGCCTTCTGAAAAGACCATTCCCTCCGTGACTACCTGGTCAGGTCCACACCCTGCTTCAACCCACCGTCCCATCCTGGCACCTTCCCCTGCCACCGCAGGAATTGCAAAAACTGCGCCCACACCTCCTCCCTCACCTCCATCCAAGACCCTAAAGGAGCCTTCCACATTCATCAAAGTTTTACCTACACATCCACCAATATCATTTATTGTATCCATTGCTCCCGATGCGATCTCCTCTACACTGGGGAGATTGGATGCTTTCTAGCAGAGCGCTTTAGGGAACAACTCTGGGACACCCGCACCTATCAACCACCCCGTCCTGTGGCCCAACATTTCAACTCTCCCTCCCACTCTGTCGAGGACATGGAGGTCCTGGGCCTCCTTCACGGCTGCTCCCTCACCACCAGACGCCTGGAGGAAGAACACCTCATCTTCCACCTCGGAACACTTCAACCCCAGGGCATCAATGTGGACTTCAACAGTTTCCTCATTTCTCCTTCCCCTACCTCACCCCAGTTCCAAACTTCAGCACTGTCCCCATGACTTGCCCTACCTGCCTATCTTCTTTTCCACCTATCCACTCCACCCTCCCCCCGACCTATCACCTTCACCCCCTCCCCCACTCACCTATTGTACTCTATGCTACTTTCTCCCCACCCCCACCCTCCTCTCACTTATCTCTCCATGCTTCAGCCTCTCTGCCTGTATTCCTGATGAAGGGCTTTTGCCCGAAACATCGATTTTACTGCTCCTCGGATGCTGCCTGAACTGCTGTGCTCTTCCTGCACCACTAATCCAGAATCTGGTTTCCAGCATCTACAGTCATTGTTTTTATCTACTATCACCAAAGTGCTCACCTACCTCTAAATCTATCACCTTGCCCAGTTCATTAACCAGTACCAAATCCAATTGTCCTTGCCTCTTGTTGACCAATTTGCATAATCTGTCAGAAAACCCTCCTGCAGATGTTGGACAAAAACTGACCCATCTAAAGTACACAAGCTATAGTGTTTCCAGTCAATATTTGGAAAGTGAAAGACATCATAACAATTACACTGTTACTTTCTCTCCTATCTAGAATAATTCTTGCAATCCTTTACACTACATCTCTGGAACTTTTTGGAAGCCTATACAAAACTCCCAACAGGAAAAAGCTCTCCTTTCCTGTTTCTAAACTTTGCCTGTTCTACCTCAGGAGATGGGTCCTCATCAAACATCCTTTCTGCCACCTGTAATACTGTCCTTGACTAACAATGCCACACCTCCCCCTCTTTTACTACCTTCTCTGTTCATATTGAAACATCTAAACCCTGGAACCTGCAACATCATTCCTGTCCCTGCTCTCTGCATGTCTGTGAAATGGCCAGAACATTGAAGTCTTAGGTACCAACCCATGCTGCAAATTCACCCACCTTATTCCGGATGCTCCTGGCATTGAAGTAGACACACTTCAAACCACCTTCTTGCCTGCCGCTGCACTCCTGTGATCTTGAAACATTATTTTTGACCTCACTACTCTCAACCTTCTGTACACTGGAGCTATAATTCAGGTTCCCATCTTTTGCTGAATTAGCCTCACCATTCCTGAAGAGCATAAACATATTGCCCCCCAAGGATATTGGTACCTCTCTGGTTCAGGTGTCAACCATCCTGTTTGTAGAGGACCCATCTACCCCAGAATGAGCCCCAATTATCCAGGTATCTGAAACTGTCCCTCCTGCACCATTTCTGTATCCATGTGTTCAACTGCTCTCTCTCCCTATTCCTCATCTCGCTAGCAAGTGACATGGGTAGCAATCCTAAATTTCTGCCCTAAATCCCCAGCCCTTTTCCTACCTATGTCATTGGTGCCTATGTGGAACATGACTTGGGGCTACACCCCTCCCCCTTAAGGATACCGAAAACACAATCAGAAACGTCATGAACCCTGGCACCTGGGAGGCAACACATCAACCGTGAGTCTCTCTCATTCCCACAGAACCTTCTATCTGTCCCCCTAACTATGGAGTCCCCAATGACTAATGTTCTGCTCCTCTTCCCCCTTCCCGTCTGAGCACCAGGGACATACTCTGTGCCTGAGATCCGTACCCCATGGCTTACCCGTGGTAAGTCGCTACCCCGCAACAGTATCCATAACAGTATACTTGTTATTGAGGGGAACGGCCACAGGGGTCCCTGCACTGTCTGCCAGTTCCCTTTCCGTCCCCTGACTGTCATCCATCTGCCTTTCCCCTGTACCTGAGGTGTGACAACTTCCCTGTAACTCCTCTCAATTTCTCCCTCAGCCTCCCGAATGATCCGAAGTTCATCCAGGTCCGGCTCCACTTCCCTAACGCCGTTTCCGAGGAGCTGAAGTTGCCAGGATCTTGCTGCAGAGCCACATGGAGTGCTTCAGTATCTGAGGAGGGAAGAATGCTGCTGAACATTGTGTGAGTATTAGCGAACCCTCGGACCCATGACATTCTGCCTGAGGGAAGGTCAGTTATACAGTCACTAAAGATAGTTAGGGCTAGGACACAATCTTGAGGACCTCCTGCTGTGAGCTTAGATGGCTGACCTCCACCAACCGCAACAATTGCTGTGGGCCTGGAATCACATGTAGCCCAGACAAGACAAAGACAGCCCTGATCCCTAAAGGGCATTAGAGAACCAGATGGGTTTTAACAACAATTGACAAGGGTTTCATGGTCACCATTAGAGTCATAATTCCACAGTCGTAATTCGGAAACGTCATGAACCCTGGCACCTGGGAGACAACGCATCAACCGTTCCACATCATAATTCTGCCATCTGTCATTGATAGGATTTGATGCAAGTCCAGGAGAATAGTTGGGAAGTATCTGAGTATGAGTCAAATCAATGGCTGGCCTCCTGGCTGATTTAGAATCCAACTTGTTATTTCTGTCCCAATTACAAAATAAAAGTTGACGTTTTATTATGTCTCATTGAGTGTAATATTATTTTGTCTCTATTTGGTCCCTTGAAAATCAGAAGTCAGACAGACTGAGTGTGGGCTGTCAACAACATGAACTTGAATCCTATCTGAACAGTTGTGACATCACCCAAGTTGAGATTGAATCATGAATTTGCTCAGTAGAAAGTTTAAATGGACGAGAGATGAGCAGAGTGAGTTGGTTTTCCATGGAAAGGAAGGCATTACATGATTGTGTGTGGTGTATATTGGGTGTGTGAGTGTGTGTGTGTGCACGTGTGTACGTGTGTGAGAGAGAGAGAATCATAGAGATGTACAACACAGGAACAGCCCCTTTGTTCCATTTCTGCCAGATATCCTAAATTAATCTCGTCCCATTTGCCAGCACTTGGCCAATATCCCTCTAAACCCTCATTGTTCACATACCCATCCAGATGTCTTTCAAATGCAATTGTACCAGCCTCCAGCACTTCCTCTGTTTATTCCACACACGCACCACCCTCTGCATGGCAAAATTGCCCCTTAGGTCCCTTTTAAATTTCTCCCCCACCCAGGAAAATGTCCTTGTCTATTTATCCTATCCATGCCCCTCCATATAAACCTCTATAAGGTCACTCCTCAGCCTCCAACGCTCCAGGAAAAACCTCAGCCTTTCCAGCCTCTCCCTACAGCTCAAATCCTCCAACACTTGCAAATCTTTTCGGAACCCTTTCAAGTTTCACAACATCCTTCCGGTAGGAGGGAGACCAGATTTGCACACGGTATTCCAAAAGTGGCCCCTAAACAATGTCCTGGAACAGGACCTCCCAACTACTTTACTCAATTCACTGACCAATAAAGGAAAGTATACCAAATGCCTTCTTCACTATCCTATCGACCTGCAACTCCACTATAAAGGAACTATGAACCTGCACTCCAAGGTCTCTTTGTTGAGCAACACTCCCCAAGATGTACCATTAGTGGATAGGTCCTGCTCTGATTTGCCTTTCCAAAATACAGCACCTCACATTTCTTTAAATTAAACTCCATCTGCCACTCCTTGGCCCATCTGGACATGATCCTGTGTAATCTGAGGTAACCTCCATTTTGATGTCATCTGAAAACCTCTGAACTATACCTCCTATGTTCACATCTAAATCATTTGTATAAATGACGAAAAGAAATGGACCCAGCACCAATTCATGTGGCAAACCACTGATCAAAGGCCTCCAGTCTGAAAATCAACCCTCCACCTCTCCCCTCTGCCTTCTACCATTTGAGCCAATACTGTATCCAAGTGGCTGGTTTTCCCTGAATTCCATGAGATCTAACCTTGCTAACCAGTCCACCATGAGGAACCTTGTTAAACGCCTTACTGAAGCTCATGTAGATCACACCCACTACTCTGCCCTCATCAATCTTCTTCACAAGCACAAAGTCATGCTGACTATCCGTAAACAATCCTTGTCTTTCCAAATATATTCCCTCCAACAACCTGCCCACCATCGATGTCAGGCTCACCGGTCTATAGTTTCCTGGCTTTTCCTTACCATCTTTCTTAAATAGTGCCACGACATTAGCCAACCCTCAGTCTTCCAGCACTTCACCTGTGACTATCAATGACATAAATGTCTCAGCAAGGGGCCCAGCAATCACTTCCCGAGTTTCCCACAGAGTTTGAGGGTACACCTGATCACGCCCTGGGCATTTATCCACTTTTATGCATTTTAAGCCCAGCTCCTCCTCCTCTGTAATATGAATATTTTTAAGATGTCACTATTTCTTTCCCCATGTTGCATTATCTTTCATGTCCTTCTCCACAGTAAACATTGATGCGAAATACTCATTTAGTATTTCCCCAATCTCCTGTGGTTTTAAACATAGGCTGCCTTGCTGAACTTTGAGGGGCCCTATTCTCTCCCCAGTTACCCTTTTGTCCTTAATGTATTTATAAAATCCCTTTGAATTCTCCCTAATCTTATTTGCCAGTGTTACCTCATGTCCCCTTTCAGCCCTCCTGATTTCCCTTCTAAGTATACTCCTACTGCATTTATGCTCTTCTCATGGTTCACTCACTCTCTGCTGTCTGTACCTGGCATATGCTTCCTTCTTTTTCTTAACCAAAACCTCAATTTCTCCTGTCATCCAGCATTCCCTACACCTACCAGCTTTGCCTTTCACCTTAACAGGAATACATTCTCTCTGGACTCTCAATATCTCATGTTTGAAGGCTTCCCATTGTCCAGCCCTGTGTACCTTTATTGTGAGTTTAGAGATACAGACTTGATGGAGGGAAGGGCCCATCTCTGTCCTGGATGATGCCATCATTCTATGGTTTTGAACTGAAGGGTCTGAGTATTTTTGTCTTTGTTTTGAGAAAATGTGACCGAGTGGAAGTTCCAGCTGTTGGTGTGGTCGGTGTCAGCTTCAGGTTCTGTGTTAGAGTACTCATTCACAGAGAGAGTTTTCTGAAATCAGTTGTATAACTGAATTAACAAGGAAAGCAGTGGGATAACAGTGATCAGTACAACAGCTCTCAAGGAGCTCGACAACATGAGGTATTGAATGACTGAATAACCTCATCAGAATGAAAGTCATCACTGAAAAGAAAATCAAAAAGTATTTAGATATTTATGGGATTGATAGTGAGTGAAATATTTCAAGTATTGTTGCTTGAAATCAAATGGAAATGAATGTTTGAGACCTAACAGGATCAGATTAATCCAGTCTTTGGGGTATTCAAATCCAGACGCAAATCTCAATGCTGTCACATCATTAAAATAAACCTGCTGTCGTAACTTGTTTGTTCAAAATGATATTAAAAAGTTTGAAGGTGTAATCACGGTTTCCCAGTGGAGATACCACACAATATAAAACAAAGTCTCTGGAACTGTGTCAGCTCCATCTCCGAGAGAATTCTCCAATTTCAACAGATTGCCAGCAGCAGGAAGGGAAAGGTTGTGTCACAAACAACGAAATGCATCTTCTCAGGGAAAGGATCGAGAGAGTGTATGAGACTATTCTGGCTTTCGTTGGTGTTCCTGGTAAGTGTTGGAACAACTTAACTTATATAAACCTCGGCATTGAATCATCCCCATTTCTCCCGACAGCTGATAGTTATTATATTCCCATTTAGCAAAGCAAATACTGAAGCCAGTTGATAGTGTCCTCACTTACTGAGTTAAAGTGAATAGTTTGTAGTTTGGAGGCTCCTCAGTAATGTTTGTTTCCCTATACTGTGCAGAGTGGGTTTACATTGAGGCCACAGTGTTTACCAAGACTGTTTAACAAGACTTTAACAAGACTACCTCTCTCTGTGGTAGTTCACAGCCTGTTATGGGTTTTGTAACAACCCACCTCTCAGTGACACCTTATGTTTCCCATTCCTTGATGGAAAGGGATTGTGTTGGTGGATCTTGCTCAGGTAGCTCACTTCAAATGGGAGCCTAGATACAGCAGGGCAATAGTTGGGTTCAGCAGGTATTAGGGATTAGAAGACAATGGTGTTTGCAGATAGAGTGCGGTGCTAGAAAAGGCACAGCAGGACAGGCAGCATCCGAGGAGCAGTAGTAATTGACTGCCATTGAACCAAAACACCTTGGGTATATGATCATGTTTCTATGAGTAATCTACTGCGCATGTTCTTCCCTATGTCCTTTAAAAGTTCAATGATTCATTGAAAGAGATTCTTTAAACTTCATATAACATGGAACAACAATTATCTTTGTGTCATTACTTACAGTCTGGGCTCAGGCACAGAGACTGTTTCATTAATAACTTCAAATCTATTTTTTCCTTTCTCCTACAGTTAGTCTAGTGGTGATTGTAATCTTAGCTCGGGGTAAATGTGGTCTTTCGACGTGCAGCACTCGCTATCTTGTGGCCATGACAACGTCAGATCTACTGTTCATTGTTTTTTATATCATCCTTCACCAATTTCGACAGTATTATTATCCACTGTGTTTCCTGCAAATCACTCCTGTTTGTGGTGTTATCTATGCCCTCAACCGCTTGAACATTGATTGTTCTGCGTGGTTCACCATTGCTTTTTCCTTTGATCGATTTGTCTCCATTTGTTTACATGAGATGAAAACTAAGTATTGCACAGGGATAACTGCAACCAGGGTTCTAGCAACAATCTGCATCTTCTTTTGTTTAAAGAACATTCCCAACTCCTTTGTGTATTACCCTGGAAAGATTATCAACAATGTTCCATGGTACTGTTATATCAGACCTGGTTATTATAATGACCCTCGGTGGATAGGTTTTAGATATTTTGAGACTTTTTTAACACCAATGTTCCCATTCACTTTTATTGTCTTTATCAACATTCTGACTGTCAGACATATCTTCGAGGCCATTAAGGTGCGGAAGGAACTGAGAGGTCAGAGAAAAACACAGAATGATCCAGAGGTAGAGAGCAGGAAGAATTCTGTGATTTTACTCTTTGCCATATCTGCCAGCTTCATACTTCTCTGGTTGTTGCATATTTTATATTTCTTTAATGCCGGTTATTCCTTGGATAAAGTTTCTTTTGGTCTCTTTGTTCAGATTGGATACATGCTGAGGAACCTAAGTTGCTGCACAAATGCCCTTATTTATGTGGTGACACAGAAACATTTCAGAGACCAGTTAAAGTATGCCATGACATATCCAGTTAGAACAATAATTCAATTAGTGAATCAATCCAAGTAACTGAGAGCCAACATTAGGTGCAACAGAGAACGGAACGAGGAGTCCACGTGAGGAATGGACCGAAAGGAGAAGGAGCAGCAACATGATAACACTCCTTTCCTCATGGGCAAGGAATGACTCCATCTGAGGAGCAAAATGACAGAGACTGGAGGTGTAAAGCCAGTGTAAAGTGCTGTTAGTAATCAGCAACAATTTGTAGGAAGTGGAGGAACAAAAGCAAAACCCAAAAGAGGAATTAAATATACACAAAAGCTACATTTATTCCAAGTAATCCATTCTCAGTGAGTGAAGAGGTTAGAAAAATAAATGATATGGAGGAAGATGTAATCATTCACTGCAGGCCAGAGAGGGAAATGCAACGACAGGTTCCTGTCCACTCTTCCTCACTGAATTCTCTGAGCCACACATCTGGGCAAATTAATACACACGAGAAGTTTCCTGTTAGAAAGAGGAAAGAACATACTGTAAGGATTCTGTGTCTTTTGATTGCACATTTATTTTCAACAATAATTGAGTTTGTTTCCATTCAGTTCCTTGCTTCGATTACTGGCTATCACAAATTAAGATTTTCACATTTATCAGGAGGAAACCATAAAAACAAAGGGAATTTGATCAGTTTGAAAATACATTTGGCTTTCATTCCAAGACAATACAGTGCAAAGCAGGAGTAGACAAAGGCAGACTGGATGAAACTGTTTACCTGCTGCATTCACTCACACATCCTCCCTCCCTTCCTCCCAACTGTGATCCCACTGAGATGACTCTGGCTGTGCTCCATCCCTGGGGGAGGTATGCCCCAGGTGGAGGGAGCTGGGAGCTGACTGAATGAGCTGGGAATTGGGCAGAGAGGGGGCTTTGAGTGAGAGACTTGGGGATATTTCAAACAGGTTCTGGCAGCCATTGTCTCTTTCACTGTGTGCACTGAGCAGGGGGTGAGTATCAGTGTGTTTCTGTCTGTTTCTGGGTGACTGTGGGTGTGGGGAGTGTTGAACCTCAATCCCAGTTTTGATCCTTTAACTTCACCCCCTCCCTGGACCAATCCCTCCTAAAGCAAGGCCCTGGAGCAGAGTCTGTTCCAAATGGAGAGAGGGAGAGAGCTCGGGCCAACTGATATGGTGAATATCACCTCTTTAATGTGGCCATATCTTTCCTTATCACCTGTTTGTATCTCTCTGATTTTTCCTCTTTTCTCTCTTTCAGTCTTTCGCTTTGTCTCTATCTCTCACTCTCTGTCTGTATCACTCTACATCTCCCTCTCCCTCTCAACCTTTCTCTCTCACACTATTTTTCTTTCTCTCTCTCTCTTTATCTTACTGACAGCCTCTTCTTTTGTATTTTTCTCTCCTGCCTCTTCTTTCTATCTTTATCTATGTTCTTTCTCACTCTTTTGCTCTTTCTTCTTCTCTCATTTTCCCTCCATCTTTCCTTCTCTTCCTTTTCTTCCCTATTTCTGTCTTTCAATCCTGAAACAGCACCCTTCCCTTCAATTTTGGACACCCTCCCCCTCCAACAGCACATTTAGCTCCTGTCTCCCTCCATGACCCCTGTCCATTTGCCTTTCCCTATGCTGCTTCATCTCCCCTGAACTGCCCCTCTGCAGTTTCTCTGTTTCACACCCACTGCATAATAAAGCCCCTCGGTATCTCCATCCATCAACAATACCCTTCCCCCTGCTGTGTCCCAGGTCCTGGTCTGGAGGACAAAGTGAGTGTGTGAAGAGACTAACGTGTCTTTTGACTGCGTACCATAATGTCATGGAGTCATAGAGTCATGCAGCACAGAGACAGACCCTTCGGATCAACCAGGCCACACCCACCATGTTCCAAAACTAAACTATTCCCAACTGCTTGCGCTTGGCCCATATCCCTCTAATCCTTTCCTATTCATGAACTTATCCAAATGTATTTTAAACATTGTAACTGTACCTGCATCCACCACTTCCTCTGGTAGTGCATTCCACACATGAACTACTCAAAATCCTGCCCCTCATCTCCTTTTTCAATCTTTCTCCTCTCACCTTAAAAATACACCCCCAGGTTTGAACTCCCCCACCCGAATGAAAAGAATCCTGTCATTCACCTTATCTATGCCCCTCATAATTTTATAAACATCAATAAGTTTACCCCTCATCCTCCAATGCAACAGCCCATTGTTATATCTCAAACTGATGTGCAGGTCTGGGGAAGTGGCCATGTTAAATTGCCCATAGTGTTAGGTACATTAATCAGAAATGGGTCTGGGTGTGTTACTCTTCAGAGGGTCAGTATGGACTTGCTGGGCCGAAGGGCCTGTTTCCATACTGTAGGGAGTCTAATAGAAGGAATCTAACCCTCCATTCCTGGCAACATCTTGGTAAATCTTAACTGAACCCTCTCCAGTTTAATCATATCCTTCCTATAACAGGGCGATGAGAATTGCACACATTAATCCAGAAGAGGACTCATCACTATCCTGTACAAGTTCAATATGATGTCAGAACTCCGATACGCAAAGGTCTGAGCGATGAAGGCAAGCATGCTAAACACCTTCTTAACTACCCTGTCTAACTGGGAGGCTAATTTCAAAGAAGTATCTCCCTGACCCTGAGGTCTCTCTCTGCTCTCCCACACTACCCAGGGCCCTACCATTAAGTCCTGACCTTGTTTGTATTACCACAATGCAATACCTCACGTTTATCCAAATTAAACTCCATCTGCTACTTCTCAGCCCATTGACCCAATTGATCAAGATCTCTTTGTGATCTTGGGTCACATTCTTCACTGTCTATTTTACCATTTTGGTGTCATCCACAAACTTACTAACCATGCCTCCTACATTCCCATCCAAATCCTTTGTATAAATGACTAACAGAAGTGAAGCCAGTACCGCTCCCTGTGGGACACCGCTGGTCACAGGCCTCCAGTCTGAAAAACAATGATCCACCATCACCTGCTGTCTTCTACCATCAAGACAATTACATATCCGATTGGGAAGTCCACCCTGGATCCCATGTGATTTAACTTTACTAACCTGTCTCCCATGCAGAGCCTTGTCAAAGGCTTTACTAAAGTCCAACCAAACAACATCTAACACTATGTCCTCATCAATCATTTTGGTTACTTCTAAAAACAAACCCAATCAAGTGTGTGAGACATGACTTTCCTCACACTAAACTATACTGACTATCTCGAATCAATCCTTTCCTTTCCTCTCCACCCTGTGTAAATCCTACCTTTCAGGATCATCTCTAAAAACGTCAGACTCGCAGGTCAATAGTTCCCAGCCTTCTCCTCACATCCCTTCTTAAACATATTAACCACACCCTAGCCCTCCAGTTCTTCATATGTGTTTTTAGATGATACAAATATTTCTGCTCAGGCCCCTGCAATCTTCTCTCTAACTTCCCACAACGTCCTGGGACACACTTGATCAGGTCCTGGAGGTTTATTTATCTTTATGTTTTTTAGGATCTCCAGCACTTCCTCTTCTGTTTTCTGTGAACTGTTCTCAAAACATCAATATTTATATCCCTGATTTCTCCAGCTTCCACTTCTTTCTCAACAGTCAAAACTCATTCGAAATATTCATTTATATCTCTCCCATCTCTTGAGATTCAACACAAAGACAACCTCGTTGGTCTTTAAGGGATCTTATTCTCTCTCCAGTTGCTCTCTCACTCGTAATATATTCATAGAATCTTTGGATTATCTTTACCTTACCTGCCAAGACTATCTCCTGTCCCCTTGTTGCCTTCCTCATTTCTTTCTGAAGAGTGTCCCTACACTCTTTATACTCTTCAAGACATTCAGTTGATCCTAATTGTCTCTCTAATAGATGATCATTTTTTATTCTTGACTTGAACTACAACATCTTTATTCATCCATTGTTCCCTAACCTTACCAGCCTTGCCTTTCACTCTAACAGGAACAGAATGTTTCTGAACTCTTGTTGTCACACTTTGGAAGGCCTCCCACTTGTCAGTCCTCCTTTTCCCTGCGATTAGTCTACTCCAATCAACTTTTGAAAGATCTTGTTTCATATCCTGGAAATATGCCTATTCCAATTCAGACCTTTAACTTTTATGGAAGACTTATCCTTTTACATAACTATTTTGAAATTATTTGTATTATGTTCTCAGGTCCAAATGTGTTCCCTGACTAACACGTGGAAGTGGGTACTATCGATGCTGGAGATTAGAGTTAAGATTAAAGTGGTGCTGGAAAAGCACAGCAGGTCAAGCAGCATCCGAGGAGCAGGAAAATCAATGCTTCGGGCAAAAATCCTTCATTCGAAATTTTGGGCAAAAGCTCTTCATCAGAAGGGCTTTTGCCCGAAATTCCTGATGAAGGGTTTTTGCCTGAAGCATTAATTTTCCTGCTCCTCGGATGCTGCCTGATCTGCTGTGCTTTTCCAGCACCACTCTAATCTTCCCTAACACATCAGTCACTTAACCTGCCTTATTTCTCAAGAGAAGTTCAAGTTTTGATCCGTCTCTATTGGGAACATTTATAGAACATAGAACAGTTCAGCACAGAACAGGCCCTTCAGCCCACGATGTTGTGCCGACCACAGATCCTCAAGTACGCACCCTCAAATTTCTGTGACCATATGCATGTCCAGGAGTCTCTTAAATGTCCCCAATGACCTTACTTCCACAACTGCTGCTGGCAATGCATTCCATGCTCTCACAACTCTCTGTGTAAAGAACCTGCCTCTGACATCCCCTCTATACTTTCCTCCAACCAGCTTAAAACTATGACCCCTCATATTATACATTTCTGCCCTGGGAAATAGTCTCTGGCTATCGACTCTATCTATGCCTCTCATTATCTTGTATACCTCAATTCGGTCCCCTCTCCTCCTCCTTTTCTCCAATGAAAAAAGTCCGAGCTCAGTCAATCTATCTTCATAAGATAAGCCCTCCAGTCCAGGCAGCATCCTGGTAAACCTCCTCTGAACCCGCTCCAAAGCATCCACATCTTTCTTATAATAGGGCGACCAGAACTGGACGCAGTATTCCAAGTGCGGTCTAACCAAAGTTTTATAGAGCTGTAACAAGATCTCACGACTCTTAAACTCAATCCCCCTGTTAACGAAAGCCAAGACACCATATGCTTTCTTAACAACCCTGCCCACTTGGGTGGCCATTTTAGGGGATCTATGTACCTGCACCCCAAGATCCCTCTGTTCCTCCACACTGCCAAGAATTCTATCCTTAATCCTGTACTCAGCTTTCAAATTCGACCTTCCAAAATGCATCACCTCGCATTTATCCAGGTTGAACTCCATCTGCCATGTCTCAGCCCATCTCTGCATCCTGTCAATGTCCTGCTGCAGCCTACAACAGCCCTCGAAACTGTCAACGACACCTCCAACCTTTGTGTCATCTGAAAACTTGCTGACCCATCCTTTAATTCCCTCATCCAAGTCATTAATAAAAATTATATACAATAGAGGCCCAAGGACAGAGTCCTGTGGAACACCACTCACCACAGACTTCCAGGCAGAATATTTTTCTTCTACTACCACTCGCTGTCTTCTGTTGGCCAGCCAATTCTGTATCCAGACAGCTATGTTTCCCTGAATCCCATTCCTCCTGACCTTCTGAATGAGCCTACCATGGGGAACCTTATCAAATGCCTTGCTGAAGTCCATATACACCACATCCACAACTTGACCCTCATCAACTTTTCTAGTCACATCCTCAAATAACTCGATAAGGTTTGTGAGGCATGACCTGCCCCTCACAAAGCCGTGTTGACTGCATTTAATCAAGCCATGATCTTCCAGATGGTCATAAATCCTATCCCTCAGAATCCTTTCTAACACCTTGCAGACGACAGACGTGAGACTTACTGGTCTGTAATTGCCAGGGATTTCCCTATTTCCTTTCTTGAAGAGAGGAATTACATTTGCCTCTCTCCAGTCCTCAGGTATGACTCCAGTGGAGAGCGAGGATGAAAAGATCTTCGCAAGTGGCGAAGCAATTGCATTTCTCGTTTCCCAAAGCAGCCGAGGACAAATCTGGTCCAGGCCTGGCGACTTGTCAATCTTAATGTTTCACAAAATTTTCAGCACATCAGTTTCCTCTATCTCTATCCATTTCAGCATGCACACCTGCTCTTCAACGGTTTCATTCACTACAAAGTTCGTTTCTTTCATAAAGACAGAAGCAAAAAACTCATTTAGGGCTTACCCTACCTCCTCAGACTCCACACACAAATTCCCTATGCTATCCCTGATCGGCCCTACTCTTTCTTTGACCATTCTCTTATTCCTCACATAAGTGTAAAATGCACTTGTGTTCTCCCTAATCCGTTCTGCCAAGCCTTTCTCGTGCCCCCTCCTGGCTCTCCTCAGACTATTTTTAAGCTCCTTTTTAAGCAAGGGCCTGCCTGTAATCCTGTAGAGCTGCGCTTACCCTAGCTTCCTCCACCTTATGTAAGCTACCTTTTTCCTTTTAACGAGAAGCTCCACTGCTCTCATCATCCAAGGTTCCTTTATCTTACCACTTCTTGCCTGTCTCAGAGGGACACATTTATTTTCTTGTAATTGAACAAATTCTTCGCCATCAAATCCTTTAATACCATGCCAGTCTGAGACAGTATTTGGAAAATTAAAATCCCCTACTATTACAACCTTATTATCTTAGCTATATTTGAAGTCTCTTGAAATATTTGCTTCTCAATTGCCCTCTGACTATTGGGGCGTTGATAGTAAAATCCCATCAAGGTGGTCATCCCTTTCTTATTTCTAATTTGAACCCATATATTTTCACTAAATGATCCCTCAGAAATACCTTCTCTAATTACAGGAGTAATATTTTCCTTAATCAAAAATGCCAGCCCTTCTCCCACCTTGCCTCTTTCTGCCCTTCCTGTACCATCTAAAATCCAGAACACTGAGCTGCCAGACTTTTCCATTCCTCATCCATGTTTCTGTGATAGCGATGACATCCCAGGCCTATGTTCCCTTACAGGCCCTGAGTTCATCAGCCTTATCCATGAGACCTCTTGCATTGAAATAAATGCAGTTTAATTGTTCAGTGTTCCTTTGTTCTCTGACTTGTTCTTGACTGTCTTTTCTAAAGAACGTTCTGTTTTCTGATTCAGATTCATTGTCATCTTTCTTTCTATTTTCACTGTTGTTCAGAAAGCCCACACCCCACCTCTCTCAAATCTTACAATCTCCTGAAATAGAACGAGCAAATCTCCCCACTAGGATATTGGTCTAGTTCAGGTGAAACCCATCCTTTTAAACAGGTCTTTTCTGTCCCAGAAGAGATCCCAATGTTCCAAGAAAGTGACTCCCTGCACATTGCAGCACCTCGTCAACCATTGATTTATCTGCCCTGTCCTTTTATTCCTTCCCTCATTAGAACTTGGCACCAGAAGTAAACCAGAGATTACTTTTTTTTATATTCTGTCTTTTTTAACCTTCTACCTAACCAGTTATACTCACTGATTAGATTAGATTCCCTCCAGAGTGGAAACAGGCCCTTCAGCCCAACAAGTCCATACCGACCCTCCAAAGAGTAATCTATCCAGACCCATTTCCCTCTGAGTTGAAACTTTATTGCTGGAACAGCACAGCAGGTCAGGCAGCATCCAGGGAACAGGAGATTCGACGTTTCGGGCACAGGGCCTGTGCCCGAAACGTCGAATCTCCTGTTCCCTGGATGCTGCCTGACCTGCTGTGCTGTTCCAGCAATAAAGTTTCAACTTTGATCTCCAGCATCTGCAGACCTCACTTTCTCCTCCCATTTCCCTCTGAGTAATGCACCGAACATTATGGGCAATTTAGCATGGCCCAGTGGGTGGCACGGTGGTTAGCACTGCTGCCTCACAGCACCAGAGACCCTGGTTCAATTCCCGCCTCAGGCGACTAACTGTGTGGAGTTTGCACATTCTCCCCGTGTCTGTGTGGGTTTCCTCCGGGTGCTCCGGTTTCCTTCCACAATCCAGACTAATCAAATATCTATCTCTAATCTCAACATTCATCATGTCCCTCTCCTCAGTGAATACTGATGCAAAATAATCATTCAGAATCTAACCCATTCTCTCAGGTTCGACACACAGCCTTCCTTCATTATCCTTTAGTTACCCGCTTGCTTCTTATATAAGAATAAAAGGCTTTGGGATTGTCCTTAATTCTGCTTGCTAAAGCTATTTCATGACTCCTTTTGGCCCACTTGATTCATCATTTAAGACAGGTTCTACTCTTCCAATATTCCTCCAGGGCCTGTTCTCTTCTTAGCTGCCTTGACCTTATATACGCTTCCCTATTCCTCTTGGTTAGTCGTATAATTTCTCCTGTCATCCACAGTTCACGAATTTTGCCTTTCCTATCCTTTGCTTTCATGCCTACCCTGCACTAACTTTAAGCTATCTTTGAAAGCCTCCCACATATCAAATGTGGATTTCCTTTCGAATAGCTGTGTCAAATCCACATTTCCCAGCTCCTGCCTAATTTTGATATAACTGGCCTTGACCCAGTTTAATACTCTTCCTTTAGGACCACTCTCATCTTTGTCTACAAGTATTCTAAAACTTACAGAATTGTGGTCACTGTTCCCAAAGACATCCCCCACCGCAACTTCTACCACCTGGCCTGGCTCATTCTCCAACACCAAGTGCAATGTGGCCCCTTTCCTCATCGGCCTATTGACATACTGCTCTAAAAAATTCTCCTGGACGCTTCTTACAAGTTATGCCCCATCCAGACCTCTGACACTACGTGTATCCCAGTCGATGTTGGGAAAATTAAAATCTCCCGTCACCACTACTCTGTTGCCTCTACAACATTCCAAAATCTGTTTACCTATTCATTCTTCTACCTCACGCTCACTGTTGGGATGCCTGTAATACAGCCCCAACAATGTAACTGCACCCTTATTTCTCAGCTCCACTCATAATGCCTCGCTACTCAAGCCCTCCATAGTGTCCTTTCGCACAGCCGTGCTATCATCCCTGACAAGCAATGCAACTCATCTCCCCCTTTTACTTCCCTCCCTGTCCTGTCTGAAGCGTCTATATCCTGGAAGGATAGTGAAGGGGCTGGAGGGGGATAAGGAGGTAAGGAGGGTGTAGGTGCTGGAAGGAAATTAGAGATAACGAGGGGTGTTGGAGCTGGAGAGGTTTACAGAGGTAGGGAGTGGTATAGGGGTTGGAGGCTGTTGGAGAGATATGGAATAATATTGATAGTCAAGATGGCTTCTCATACAGGGAGGGATGTAACTGCTGGATGGTGACACAGAGAGAGGAGGGGATGTCATGGCTGGAACAGATTACTGGGATAGGGACAGATGTAGTGTCTGGAGAATATTACAAAAATAGGGATGAGTTTTGTTGGATGGTGGAATTGAAAGAGATAGGGAGGTTTGTAGTTTCTCAAGGACATTAGAGAGATGAGGGGTGTACAAATAGAGCAGGTTTACAGATATAGGGAGGCTTGTTGTGGCTAAAGGAGGTAACAGAGATTGGAGGGTTGTAGGTGCTCTGGGAGGTGGCAGAACTGGGGAGGTGTGCAGGAGCTGGAGCATGTTACAAAGATAGGGAAGAGTTTAGGGGCTGGCAGAATTTACAGAGATAGGAGGTTTACAGAGATTAACGGAAGTGACAGAGATGGAAGGATTCTAGGTGCTATAGGAGGTTACAGAGATAGGGATGGGTGCTGGGGCTGAGGGACAGTATAGTGAGAGTTTCAGTATCTCCCTGTTTGATCGCAGTGAGGCCTCTTGAACTGGACAGGTCAAAGTGTGACCTCACTGTGTACATCACAGAGAGAGCTCAGACATCACAACTGGTGTGTAAACTGGCTTCATCGGAGACACGAGGCGGCTCCAGGAAACACAGGGAAGGCTAGGTCACTGCACTGACCGTGTCTCTGGCTGATCTGTCTGAGAGTGAATGTGATCAGCAAGAAGATCAAAACAGCTTCACTTCACAGAGACCACATTATATTGCATAAATCCCATTAGTGAGGTGATCAGACAGAAGATGGTGAGGTTTGAAAGGTCCCTGAAAAAAATCTTTTTCTCGAGGTTTTGGTGGAGATAGGGGAAGACAGGACAAGCTGTTTGGTCGATGGGAGGAATGAATCCAGTTGGTGGCTAGAAGGGAGAGGTGAGGGGCTGGGAAGGGAGTCGGGGATAGGAAAGGGGGTTACTTGAAATTGGAGAACTCAATGTTGAGTACTCCGTGTTGCAGGCTGCCCAGACGGAAGATGAGGTATTATTCCTCCAATTTGTAGTTTAATTTGTTGTGGCAGTAGAGGAAGCCAAGGATGGTCATGTCAGAAAGGAAGTGGGAAGGGAAAGTAAAATGGACTGTGACTGGGAGGTCTCGTCGGCCTCTGTGGGCCTGGCTGAGATGCTTGGCAAACCATTTGGTCTCCCAGATGTAGACAACTCCACACCGGGAGCACTGGATACAGTAAACTAGGTTGAAGGAGAGGCAGGTGAACCTCTGTCTCACCAATGATGCAAAACCTACCAGCACACCACCCCCTTCACCTCCATCCAGTGCCCCAAACAGTCCTTACAGGTGAGACAATTTCAAATAGCCCCCTTTCCCATCCCAGCTCCTCCCTGCTCCCTTCCATTCCTCTCATCGACCCTTCCTCCCAGCCACCAACCGGATTCACTCCTCCCATTGACCAACCAGGTCATATCCTCTACCTGTCTTCACCTATCCCCACCAACACCCTGCCCCTGCCACCCCCTTTATCTGCAGCTCCCCACAAACCTACCCCCAGTCCTGAAGAAGAGTTACCCTCAAAATATTGCCTTCTCCACCTCCTGATGCTGCCTGGCTTGCTGTGTTCTTCCAGCCTCCTGCTTGTCTCCCTTGGAATTCAACATCTGCAGTTTTCTTTGTCTCTGAGCAAGGAAATGGTCAGCCTGTGGAATATGGGATTCTGGGAGGTTCGAAGTATCAGAGATAAACATATCTCCTGGAAATGTGACAGTGTGCATAAACTAGAGTTCTTTTTTCGAGAATGGGAGTAACTGTAGGCCATCCACGGGGCTGAGGATGAGGGGGATAACACATTTACGGAGGTGGCTACATCACAGTTAGTGTGTATGGGTAAATAAGGAAAACATGACAGCCAGGTATCTCGGGTGTTCCCTGAGATGATCGAGATCAGAAATCATTTTCCTGCTTTGGAAGCTTGTGATGGAAAGAATTCATCAGAGGAACGCAGACAGAGTCACGTCAGCTGGACAGGGTGGTAGGAAGAGTGGGTACATAGTACTGATAATGGGTTCATTATTTAGGGGAACAGAGTGGAGTTTCTACAGTTATAAACATACCTTCAGCATGCGATGATAACCTCCTTGCTACCAGGGTCAAGGAAATCACAGAACAGCTGCAGGAAATTCTGCTGCAGGAGCATCAAACAACAGAGGTATTGCTCCATGTTGGTGACAAAGACCTCGGTGGGAAAGCGGAGATGTGGTCCATGAAACAGATTTGAAGCAGCAAGGAATGAGATTGAAAAGCAGGATGTGGAAACAGTATTCTCAGAATCACTGCCAGTCCCATGTGTTGATCAGAATCTGAGCAGAATAATTGGATGGTTGAACATGTGTCTGGAAAACGGGTTCAGAACATCAGGCAGCATGTTTCAAGGCATTAGGACCAGTTCTGGAGCAGGCTAGAACTCAACAAGATGGACAGTTTACATCTTGGTAGGACTGGAATGAACATCCATACAATTCCTCCAAATAGGTTTGTGAGTGCTGTTGGGGAGGTGATAGTCGAGATGAGAAATGGCTTGGGAATGTAAGTGGCATCTTGGCTTCAAGGGAAGGCTGCATTCATATTCTGTCCCTCCCCGATCAGTTTCTTGGTCATGTGCTGCTGGATCCTAAATTGCTCCCAATCATCAGACTTACTATTGTTTCTGGAATTGTTATCAGCCATTTCATTTCACTTTCTGCAACAAAACCTGTAATTTTTTTTCAAACCATCATACCAGCTGGTAACATTTGCAGGATAGCAGAACATCGAACACTTTCATATTGAGTTTATGCAACAAGACTCACCCAATCCGAAAAAAAAATGAAATCAGTGGAAGATTTCCACACTGTAAGTAATCTAATCTAATCTAATCTAATCTAATCTAAAGAACATGGAACATTTTGAATACGAGTGAGAATTTAAAATCGAGAATTTGGAGGACAATATGCCTGTGTTGGTTCTTGCAATCACAGGATGATCAGGGAATATTGGGATTTACTGGGATATGCAAAGCAGGAGGGAGGAAGACATTTGGACAAAGTAAAGGTATGGAGTTTATAATCTGGTCTCCAGCTGATATGGTGCTTGTTACAAAGGTCCTAAAAAATGACTGTTTCACCAAATATGAACTGAGGCAGGTATATAGGAGCTGTTTTGCAGATGGAAACAATTCTTCATGGTGATGTAAATATCATTTTGAATTTATCACACCCTTCAATATGAAGCCACAAGCGAACAGGGTTCATCCAGAGTCAGTTCACAGTGAGCTCCATGGAGACAGTGAGAGCCACAAAACATTTTCATGGAAGTACGAGATGTCGCCTCATTTTCCATATCCGACCCCATTCCCAAGCTTCGGATCACATCTGCCACCAAGCCCTCTAATTGGGCCTTGGAGTTTCCCAACGACTTTCCCAAAGATTGTGTAAAGAAATGAATAATGAAATGGAGTGATATCAGTCTCAGGGCAGGGCAGACAGTGTGAATGGGCAAAATAAATTATCGATGAAAATATGTTTGTAATGAAAAGGCAGTTTTTTTTTCTGTTTACACATCACATTATTTAGTCTTTATAACAGGAACTTTTGTTTTTCACTTTTTCCAGATGTATATATCAGAGACTTCAGTACGGAAGAATGGACAGGAGCCAGTCATTGGTTTTGCCACTCTGGTCTGCGGTGAACAGTGATAATTCCCTCAGGTCATGTTTTTTTATCAGTGTCTGGTTCACACACTGAGAATGGATTGCTTCAGATGACTGCCCTCTTTTGGTTGCTTTGGATGAATTTTCTTTTGTGCATATTTAATTCCTTTTTCGGTTTTGCTTTTGTTGTCCCACTTTCTCCTAATTGTTGCTTATTGCTGACAGCACTTTACACTGGCTTTACACCTCCAATCTCATTCACTTTGCCCCTCAGATGGAGTCATTCCTTGCCCATTAGGAAAGGAGTGTTATCATGTTGCTGCTCCTCCTTCTCCTTTGGGTCCATTCCTCACGTGGACTCCTCATTCCATTCTCTGCTGCACCTAATGTTGACTCCCAGCTACATGCATTTATTCATCAATTGAACTATTTTTAGAAGTGGATATTTCACTGCATACTTTAACTGGTCTCTGAGACTATTCTGCATCACCACATAAATAAATGCATTTATGCAGCAACTTAAGTCTCGCACCATAAATGTGATTAGTTCAAAGAGATAAAAATCATCCAAATAATAACCAACATTGAAGAAATATAAAATATACACCAACCAGAGAAGTATGAAGCTGACAGCTACAACAAAGAGTAAAGTCACAGATTTCTTTCTGCTCTCTATCTCGGGGTCATTCTCTATTTTTCTTTGACTCCTCAGTCCCTTACATGCCTTAACTGCCTGAAAAATGTGTCTCATACTCATGTTTTGTGGCTGTCACTGTCTCCATGGAGCTCACTGTGAACTGACTCTGGGTGAACCCTGTTTGCTTGTGGCTTCAAATTGAGGGGTGTGATAAATTCAAAATGATATTTACATCATTATGAAGAATTGCTTCCATCTGCAAAATAGCTCCTAAACGCCTGCCTCAGTTCATATTTGGTGATCCAGTCATTTTTTCGGTTGTTATATCTGGACCTTTGTAACAAGCACCATATCAGCTGGAGACCAGATTATAAACTCCATACCTTTACTTTGTCCAAATGTCTTCCTCCCTCCTGCTTTGCGTATCCCAGCAAATTCCAATATTCCCTGATCAACCTGTGATTGCAAGAACCAACACAGACATACTATCCTCCAAATTCTTAATTTTAAATTCTCACTCATGTATTCAGGATGTTCAGAAAGAGAATAAAAGTGAATGGGAGAAGTGGTGTTAAAAATGTTTCAATATATCGATAACTCAGCCAATGAGCACCATTATAATATCTGTAGGTGGTGTAACAGTACCATGGAACATTGTTAATGATCATTTCGGCTTCAAATCGAAAATAGTTGGGAATATTCTATCAAGAAAGGAAAATTCAGATTATTGCTAGAACCCTCATTACAGTTTTCTCTGTGCAATACTGAGATGTCATCTGATGAATATAAATGGCAACAAATCATTCAAAAGAAAAAGCGACAGTGAACCAGACAGAACAATCATCGGTCAAGCGGCTCAGGGCATAGATGGCGCTACAAACAAGAGTCATGCCCAGAAGGCACCATG
Source organism: Chiloscyllium plagiosum (assembly GCF_037043375.1). Classification (NCBI taxonomy): domain Eukaryota; kingdom Metazoa; phylum Chordata; class Chondrichthyes; order Orectolobiformes; family Hemiscylliidae; genus Chiloscyllium; species Chiloscyllium plagiosum. The sequence continues at coordinate 89,519,270 of NW_028270156.1, read as the reverse complement.
GATAATAATAGTAAGTAAACTTAGAAAGGATGATATCAAAAGTAACGTACAGTAGATCAGACACTGCCATGGTTACCAGATAGCGAGCGGTGCATGTCGAAAGACCACACTTGCCCTCAGATAAGATTAGAATTGCTGCTCGACTAACTGTAAGAGAGAGAAAGGAAAAAAAGAGACAAAGTTACTGATCAAATATTCTCTATGCATGATGGATTTTAGCACAAAGATAATTGTTGCTCTGTGTCTTATCATCTGAACCATTATAGTAACACCTCTCAAATCAAAAAATTGCCCTTCTAGAGACACATAGGGAAATGCATCAGCAGCAAATCACCCCCAGAAACAAGTTAATATACTCAATATGTTTTGGTGGAATCAGAAGTTGTTTCTTCTCTTTCATAGGTTACTCTGACTGGCAGGAGTTTCTCATAAGACCACAACATTCACAAGAAGACACCTGGGATCAATAAAGTAGAGAATGGGAGACACCTGACATGGACATTAACTGCAAAATGTTTGCATTCAGTTTTGGAGTCTCCACAGCTCAGATTGCCTCCAGAATTTTATATCCACACTTTATGAAGGACAGTACAAGATATAGAATCACGGCACAATAACCAGAAATGGATGCCCTCAACATTATGGACAGGTGAATGATTGGACATTGAGTCACTCCCTCATGTACAGGATTGAACATACTGACAATCAGAACTTTGAAGGTATTCAGCAGTGAATCCAACCACCATGTTCCAGGTTAGATTGCACCAAAATTAAAAGAAGTGCTTTTTTTAAAAAATCTGTACAGTGTGGAAACAAATCCTTCAGCCCAACAAGTCCACACCAACTCTCTGAAGAGCATCCCACTCAAACACCTGCCTTCCAATCCCAGTAATTCTGTGTTTCCCATGGCCAATCCACCAACCCTGCACATTTTTGGACTGTGTAAGGAGACCAGAGCACCCAAATGAAACTGATACAGACCCAGGGAGAATGTGTAATCAACACATAGTCACCAGAAGCTGGGATTGAACCTGTCTTCCTGGTGCTGCAAGACAGCAGTGCTAATCACTGAGCCACCATGTCGCCCAACTTCCAATATTTGTGATGGAATTCCGCCACATGTTCAAGCCTGTAAACCATAGTCTTCACACAAATAAAATCTGACTCTATTGCATCTTTCCAGTTTAGAAATCAGACACTTTTTTTTAGATTAGATTACAGTGTGGAAACAGGGCCTTCGGCCCAACAAGTCCACACTGACCCGCCGAAGCGCAACCCACCCATACCCCTACATTTACCCCTTACCTAACACTACAGGCAATTTAGTATGGCCAATTCACCTGACCTGCACATCTTTGGACTGTGGGACGAAACCGGAACACCCGGAGGAAACCCATGCAGACACGGGGAGAACGTGCAAACTCCACACAGTCAGTCGCCTGAGGCGGGAATTCAACCCGGGTCTCTGGCGCTGTGAGGCAGCAGTGCTAACCACCGTGCCACCCACTGGGCCATGCTAAATTGCCCATAATGCTACCGTGCCGCCCACGGTGTCCACCACCCCCACTTTTTTTTTCTAAAAAAGAAATTACAGCCAGATTAAGCAAAGCTTCTTGCCTGATGTCCATGTTCATGCACCCAAACTCCTCTCCTAGTCCCTCTCCCTGTGAATGGAAACCCTCCTCCCAGATTTGGAGCACACACTAGGGCTAAGAGTCTTCACGGTTTAACCAGCACTCTCTGTGGAGATCACCAGAATTGCATCACAACTTGTTCAAGGAGACCAAACACAGACTAGCCTTTATTGTCACATAAACTCAATGAGTACAGTGAGGAGTTTATACCTCACCAATTACAAAAGTAAAAGTTCAGGACAGCAGACCACGCTGGCAGCTAGTTTTCAGTCCGCATCAGTGACACACAATGCCGGGAAGCGCTATGCAAGGAGGCTGCTACGCCAGACTAGGACGTTGCCATGTCGCCCCGGGGGGCTGCTGCACCAGGCGGGGAGGTCACTGTGCTGTAAGGCCACTGTACCAGGTCAGGAGGATGCCACACTGAGAGGCCACTGCACCAGGATGGGAGGATGGCACGCCACGCTGGAAGGCTGCTGCGCTAGGCTGGGAGGCCCTTGCAACAGGCCAGGAGAATGCCACGCCTCACCGGAATGCTGCTATGGGAACATTAAGGATGTCCACAACATGCCAGGAAGCTGTTGTGCCAGGCCAGGAGACCGTGAGAGGAGGCTGCTGTGCCAGGCCAGGAGTCATCACCAAAGGGCGCAAATCATCTCTGCAGGCAAGGAATCGTGCTCCCTAGATGACGGGAGTGGTTGCCAGAGGCTGGGAATCGTCTCTGCAGGCAAGGAATCATTGCTCACCAGCGGCCAGGAAGGAAAGGAGCAGGAAAAGAGAAAGAAGAACACGTGGAGCGGATGAGTTCTGGCTGGAACATCCTACTCCGCTGCCTTCTTGGAGCTTGGTATCAGGGACTGCTGCTGTGGATCCAGTCCAATGTCAAAGATTAGGGGAGATGATGGCGTTTTGGTCTTGTGAGACAATGATTTCAAAGATCAAGGGGAGCTGGGTTCGATATCCACAACGGCAGACGGTGAATTCAATACAAATCTAGACTTAACTGTCTAATGGTGACCACTAAACTGTTGTCAGTTGTCAGGAAAAAAAGAATCTCATCTCCTTCACAAATGTCTTTCAGAGAAGGAAAGCTTTCATTCTAACATGGACTGGGCTACATGGGACTACAGTGTGTCGGAAATATGCCATTAAGAGGGATTTATTTTGTCCTGTTTCTCTTGAAGAGAGCTATTGTCAACTAATGGTGAGGTGTCTGCTCCTTGGAAAGCAGAGTAAATAGCTTTGATATTTTTTAAATTTACACAACAACATCTTGAGTGGATGGAGTTAGGCTCACAAACTCCCAGGGTTTTAGTTTCTGCTTTCTGTTGTTGAACTTCGTGTTTTGGAGTTGAAACTGGTCAATACAGCTCTCTCTCTGCTGCTCCAAAAAAAAAATCTTGAGGGCTCTCTCAGTTGTTGAAAGGGTTCTTTCAGTATTTCATTCTGCCACGTTAGAATGAGAAGACCGCAATGAGAATCACACTGTTTTGCTGAATTTGCTTTCGCCAAGAACATGTTTATGGATGAGTTAAAACACAAATTACTTTGTCTCTGGTCAATAATATAAAATAGAATGCATCTGCAAAGACAATTCTGCAAATGCAAATTCACTCATTGACTTATGTGTGTGTGTGTGTGTGTGTGTGTGTGTGAGAGAGAGAGAGAGAAAGAGAGTGTGTGTGTTGGGGGTTGGGGGAGAGGGACAGAGTGTGAGTGTGTGCATGCTGAGTGGAGTGTGTAGAGATGGATACCCATGAGGATGGCCTCAACGGGATTTGATACCCATGAGGATGGCCTCAACGGGATCTGGGGTTCATGTTACACTACAGTTGACTCCATTACACTATATACACACATATACTCACACATACACATACATTCTTATATGCACATACACTCACATTGACCCTTTCACATACATATTCTCTCTCTCAGCCACACACACATACAATCCCCACTTGCACTCCCTCTCACAGGCTTATACTCCGTCACACTCACAGTCTATCAAGCATGCACACACGCTCGCACACACACACACTCTCTCCCTTACACACTCACATGCATACACATGCATGCACACACACAAACATTTAAGTCAATGGGCTGAATTTGCATTTGCAGAATTGTATTTGTAGATACAATCTATTTTGCTCAAAAAGCACACAACCTGCAGGCAGTGAATGCAGGCAGTTAATCCATGTAACATTTTATAAGTTCCTACGTTGGAACTAGAACCAGTCTGACTCAAGGATGGAATAGATACAGTCTCTAACCTCACACACTTAATGCGTTGTCTGAGCAGCGATGTCACTTTTTTTTGTAAAACCTTAAGTTATCTTGGGAATATGACTTGAAAGAAATTCTGGGATTTACATATTAATGAATTAAAACCCTCAATCCATTCTAAAAGAAAGACTTAACAGCAATCTAGATTTCTTCAATATATTGTATCAGTTGCATGACACTATGATCTTGTGCTCTCAATTCTGTGTCTTATGAACCTGCCCCATGAGCTACCTGACGAAGGAGAGGTGTTACGAAAGCTACCACAGATACACAATCCTTTATCTGAACCCTCAGGACCAGTTCGTTTTTGGAATTCGGAAGTTTTTGCATTTCAAAATAAGTGACTGTTTAATCGTGAAATTTTTAAAAATTGTACTGAACAGCAGTCTCATTGGTGGGTATTACAGGCCCTGAGACAGAATTGACGCCTGCTAGTGCTGGGTCATGCCCCCATGTCACATCTGAGCGATGTGGGTTGAGTGGGTGTGGAGTTGGGTTAACTGTTTGCAGGCCAAACAACTTTGTGAATGAGAAAAATCTTCACAAAAGGAACTTTGGATTTGGGAGCTTTTCGGATTTCAGGATTTTGAATAAAGGATTGACTACCTGTACTTCTAAATAAACCTGTTGAACTATAAAAGCAAATTACTGCGGATGCTGGAATCTGAAACCAAAAGAGAAAATGCTGGAAAATCTCAGCAGGTCTGGCAGCATCAAAGCTTTGACAAAGGGTCAGTTAGACTCGAAACGTCAGCTCTTTTCTCTCCTTACAGATGCTGCCAGACCTGCTGAGATTTTCCAGCATTTTCTCTTTTGTCTGTTGAACTATAACTTGGTGTCGTATGATTTGATTAAGATCTGATTTAGGAACAGATTTTCTGTAAATGCAATACAAACAGTCCTGAGTTTGTCACACTTTAGAGTTAACACTTGCTTCTTTGGAAGCGGCTGGGAATAAAAAATGGGAAATGTGTGACAGAGTCTGGACAACCGACAAAGTCAGAATATTTGTCATTATCATACAAAAAGAAGAGAAATGCCCACAACTCGAGAAATTGGATTTGTGAGCTCTGTTAGTGACATTAAATATGCTGGGCAAAATCGAGTCGTAATGTCTTAAGTCAAATGTCTCATTCAAGATTTTCTCTATTTAATGGCCCACATTCTGCATTCTGTACTGTTAATTCTCTGACATGCTCTCAAACTCAATTATTAATCATAGTCACAATATTGCAGATACTAAAGTCAGTTATTTGTTGAAACAGGTATTTTTATTCCTATTAATATTTTTTTATTCCTGTATGTCCATCCTCCTATTCACCTGTCCACTCCACCCCCTTCCATGAACCAATCACAATTACCCCCACCTGCATCCACCTATCACCATCTCGCCTGCTCTTCCCCCAGCCATACCCCCCATTTATTTCTAAGCTCCCCTCCCCTCCCCTTCCCTCCCCAGTCCTGATGAAGGATCCCAGCCCCAAACATCATCGACTTCCCTGCTCCTCCAATGCAGACTGACCTGCTGTGCTTCTCCAGCTCCACATCTGTTGACTTATATTTGTTTATCTCCAACGGATCATTTAACTTTGGAAACTTTGGACCAAACATATCCACCCAACTGAGAAGATTTTCCCACATACAATCCATCACATTTCCAAGCTACATTCATAGCTCCATTTGCGAACAGATCAGAAATGAGAAATATAATACAAATAAAGCATCACATGGTTTCAAATAAGCTATCATGCTATTTCCCACTGCAGTCAGATATTCCATTGCATTCAGTTCCCCACAACCAATTAAAGTTTATAGTCTGAGTTACTCCTCCTGAGGTCACGGGTATTCTGCTGTTAGTGCTCCACATTTACTCCAATACTGTATTTACAGATACCCACAGAAAAGCAAGAATACTGGCTCAGATGTTCGTATCTGAGCAGTTACCCACATTCTGTACAATTCTACAATGACACATCCTCCCAGCAACATGAGGGTCCAGCCTGAGGTTTGTGATCCCCATTCAGTACAATTCCATGATCAGGAATACCTTCACTCAGAGTGATTCCTGGAGATCTGGATCAACAGTACACAACATTCTAATTAATCTCTGGTTAATGCAGAGTGTCTGTGAGCTACAGACAGAGTTTCTTTCCTCAGCTGAGGAATTACACCACAGAGTAAGTTTGGAAATGTTAACTGCAGACATTGATCTCATACAGTGGAAACTCGCATTAACCCAGTGATCTGTCCTCACCAATGTCATGACCCCATACATCTACTGACTGATAAAAACCCACAAGATGGTCAAAGCCATCTCTGCTGACCCTCACCTTTTACTCCATAATAACCTGCTGTACCGATTGATTACCCTGTTTTATCTGGGCTCCCATTTGGAGTGAGCTGCCTGAACAAGATCCACCAACACAATCCCTTTCCATCAAGGAATGGGAAACACCAGGTGTCACTGAGAGGTGGGTTGTTACAAAACCCTTTTGAACGATAGCAGGCTGTGAACTACCACAGAGAGAGAGGGTGGTCTTCCGAAACCCTTTCTAGACCAGCCAGGGCCGGTGCTCATCCAAACCCCTCAATGTGGCCTCAGTGTAAACCCATTCTGCACTGTATAGGGAAACACACAATGCTGCACATTACTGAGGAGCCTCCGAACTGACAATCTATTCACTTTAAATTCAGTCAGTGAGGACACTATTGTCTGACATCAGAATTTCCCTTGCTAAATGGAAATATAACAATTATCAGTTGTAAATGGAAATAACTATGTTTCAATGCAGTGATTTATGCAATTTAAGTTCTAACAAAACCTCCCAGGAACACCAACGACAGCAAGGGTGGTGTAGCATACTGTAGTGATTCTTAGCCTTAGAAAATACATTTTGTTGTTTGTGAAACAACCTCCCCCTTCCTGCTGCTGGCAATCTGTCCAAATTGGAGAATTCTCTCAGAATTGGAGATGAGACAGTTCCAGAGACTTTATTTTATATTGTGTTGCATCTCCACTGGGAAACTGTGATTGCACCTTCAGGCTTCTTATAATTTTGAACAATAGCTTTATTTTAATGATGTGATATCATTGAGATTTAATCTGTAATTGAATACCCCAAAGACTGCATTAATCAGATCCTGGTCTCAACCGTTAATTCCAACTTGTCTTCAAACAACAATACTTAAATTATTTCAAGCACTATTAGCCACATCAACATCTCAATAACTTTTGATATCCCTTTCAGTGATGACCTTCATTCTGCTGAGGCTATTCAGACATTCAATATCTCATGTTGGAGAGCTCCTTGAGAGCTGTTCTACTGCACGCTGTTATCCCCCAGCTTTCCTTGTTCATTCAAACTCATTTGGGAAATTCTATCTTGCCTAATACTGTCAAAATTTACCTTCCTTAACTTTGAGACCAGCTTGATCCTTTTCCACCACTACTTTAAAACTACAAAGAACAAAGACAAAGAAAATTACAGCACAGGAACAGGCCCTTCGGCCCTCCAAGCCTGCGCCGATCCAGGTCCTCTGTCTAAACCTGTTGCCTATTTTCTAAGGATCTGTATCCCTCTGCTCCCTGCCCATTCATGTATCTGTCTAGATACATCTTAAATGATGCTACTGTGCCCACCTCTACACCTTCCCTGGCAACTCTTTCCAGGCATCAACCATCCTCTACATAAATAACTTTCCACGTATATCTCCCTTAAACATTTCCCCTCTCACCTTTAACTCGTTATCCCTAGTAATTGAGACCCCCACTCTGGGAAAAAGCTTCTTGCTATCCACCCTATCTATACCTCTCATGATTTTGTAGACCTCAATCTGATCCCCCCCTTCAACCTGCATCTTTCTAATGAAAATAATCCTGATCTACTCAACCTTCCTTCATCGCAAGTACCCTCCATACCAGGCAACATCCTGGTGAACTTCCTTTGCACACTCTCCAAACCATCCACATGCTTTTGGTAATGTGGCAACCAGAACTGTACGCAGCATTCCAAATGTGGCTGAACCAAAGTCTTACATAACTGTAACATGACTTGCCAACTCTTGTCCTCAATACCCCATCCAATGTAGGAAGCATGCCATATGCCTTCTTGACCACTGTATAGACCTGCATTGCCACCTTCAGGATATAATGTGGGTGGCACGGAGGTTAACACTGCTGCCTCACAGTGCCGGAGATTCGGGTTCAATTCCCGCCTCAGGCAACTGTCTGTGTGGAGTTTGCACATTCCCCCTGTGTCTGCGTGAGTTTCCTCCGGGTGCTCTGGTTTCCTTCCACAATCCAAAAATGTGCAGGTTAGGTGAATTGACCATGCTAAATTGCCAGTAGAGTTAGGTGAAGGAGTAAATGTAGGGGAATGGGTCTGGGTGGGTTGCTCTTCGGAGGGTCGGTGTGGACTTATTGAGCCAAAGGGCCTGTTTCCACACTAGAAGTAATCTAATGAACACCCTGATCTCTCTGCACATCAATTATCCCCAGGGCTTTTCCATTCAATGTATAGTTCGCTCTGTAATTGGATTTTCTAAAATGCATCATCTCGCATTTTCCTGCCCAACTCTCCAATCTATCCATATTCTGCTGCATTCTCTGACAGTCCCCTTCACTACCTGCTACTCCACCAATCTTAGTGTCATCTGCAAACTTGCTAATCAGACAATTCATACCTTTCTCCAGATCATATATGTGGAACACACTGACCACGGTTCTCCATTTTGAGAAACTTCCTTCCACTACTACTCTATCTCCTGCTGCCCAGCCAATTCTCTATCCATCTAGCTTATACACCCTGGACCTCATGCCACCTACCATTGGGAACCTTACCAAATGTCTGACTGAAGTCCATGTATATGACATCTACAGCCCTTTCCTCATCAATCAACTTTGTGACTTCCTCAAGGAATGCTATTAAGTTGGTAAGGCATGACTTCCCCTGCAAAAAGACATGTTGCCTATCACTGATAAGCCCATTTTCTTCCAAATGGGTATATATCTTTTCCCTCAGTATGGCAGGCTCTTTGGTCTATAATTGCGTGGGTAATCCCTGCTACCTTTCTTAAACAAGGGGACAGTATTTGCAATTCTCCAGTTCTCTGGGACCTCACCAATGTTCAAGGATGCTGCAAAGATATTTGTTAAGGCCCCAGTTATTTCCTCTCTCACGTCCCTCAGTAACCTGGGTTAGATCCCATCCAGACCTGGCGACTTGTCCACCTTAATTCCTTTTAGAATACCCAACACGTGCTCCCTCCTTTTGCCAACTTGACCTAGAGTAATCAAGCATCTATTCCTAACCTCAACATCTGTCATGTCCCTTTAATCGGTGAATACTGACGCAAAGTATTCATTAAGAATCTCACTCATTTTCACTGACACCATGTATAACTTCCCTCCTTTGTCTTTGAGTGGACCAACCCTTTCTCTAGTTACCCTCTTGCTCCTTATATATGAATAAAAGACTTCAGGATTTTCCTTAAACTTGTTTGCTAAAGATATTTCATGAGTCCTTTTAGCCCTCTTAATTCCTCATTTCAGATTGGTCCTACCCTCCAGATATTCTTCCAAAGTTTACGTACCTTCCTTATGTACGCTTATGTCGATCTTATGTATGCTTCCTTTTTCCTCTTTGCTAGTCTCACAATTTCACCTGTCATCCATGATTGCCTCATCTTGCCATTTCTATCCTTCATTTTCACATAGACATATCTGTCCAGCTGTCTAATCAACCTCTCTTTAAAAGCCTCCCACATAGCAAAGAGAATTATAATCACTGGCCCCAAGGTGCTGTCCCATTGACTCCTCAGTCACTCGCCCTGCTTTATTTCCCAAGGTCAAAAAGGCTACCTGGTGAAGGAGCAGCGCTCCAATAACACGTACTTCCAAATACCTGTTGGACTATAATCTGGACTTTTAACTTTGACAACTCCAGTCTAATATTGGCACCTCCATATCATTATTTCCCAAGAGTAGACCAAGTTTTGCTCCTTCTCTAGTTGCTACATCCACAGACTGATTATGAGAATTTTCTTGCACAGAATCTTCACCCAAGCCCTTGATACTATTAAAAGTAATATTAGCAAATTTTCTGGGTGGCAGGGTGAAATGTGAGGAGGATGTTAGGAGAATACAGGGTAACTTGGACAGGCTAGGTGAGTGGATGGATGCATGGCAGATGCAGTTTAATGTGGATAAATGTGTGGTTATCCACTTTGGTGGCAAGAACAAGAAGGCAGATTACTACCTAAATGGAGTCAAGTTAGGTAAAGGGGCAGTACAATGAGATCTAGGTGTTCTTGTACATCAGTCAATGAAAGCAAGCATTCAGGTACAGCAAGTAGTGAAGAAAGCTAATAGCATGCTGGCCTTCAAAACAAGAGGAATTGAGTGCAGAAGCAAAGAGGTCCTTCTGCAGCTGTACAGGGTCCTGGTGGAACCACACCTGGAATATTGTGCGCAGATTTGTTCTCCAAATTTGAGGAAAGACATTCTGGCTATTGAGGGAGTGCAGCGTAGGTTCACGAGGTCAATTCTTGGAATGGCGGGACTATCATATGCTGAAAGATTGGAGCGACTGGGCTTGTATACGCTTGAGTTTAGAAGGCTGAGAGGGGATCTGATTGAGAAGTATAAGATTATTAAAGGATTGGACACTCTGGAGGCAGGAAGCATGTTTCCACTGATGGGTGAGTCCCATACCAGAGGACACTGATTAAAAATAATGGGTAGGCCATTTAGAACAGAGTTAAGGAGAAACTACTTCACCCAGAGAGTGGTGGGTGTGTGGAATGCTCTGCCCCAGAAGGCTGTGGAGGCTAAGTCTCTGGATACTTTCAAGAAAGAGTTGGATAGAGCTCTTAAGGATAGTGGAATCAAGGGTTATGGGGATAAGGCAGGAATAGGATACTGGTTGAGGATGATCAGCCACGATTATAGTGAATGGTGGTGCTGGCTCGAAGGGCAGAATGGTCTACTTCTGCACCTATTGTCTATTATCTATTGTCTATGGCAGTCGTAGTCTACTTTTGAAAGTTAAAATCCTCTACTCTTACCACCCCATTATTGTTACAGATAACTGTAATCTCCTTACAAATATGCTTTTCAATTTTATGCTGAAATATTTAGGAGTGAAATATTTAACAGTGGTTAGCACTGCTGCCTCACAGTGCCAGAGACCCGGGTTCAATTCCCGACTCAGGCGACTGACTGTGTGGAATTTGCACATTCTCCCCATGTCTGCTTGGGTTTCCTCCGGGTGCTCCGGTTTCCTCCCACAGTCCAAAGATGTGCGGGTCAGGTGAATTGGCCATGCTAAATTGCCAGTAGTGTTAGGTTAAAGGGGTAAATGTAGGGGTATGGGTGGGGTTGCGCTTCGGCGGGTCGGTGTGGACTTGTTGGGCCGAAGGGCCTGTTTCCACACTTTAAGTAATCTAATCTAATCTAATCTAATCTAATCTAATCTAATCTAATCTAATCTAATCTAATCTACTGTCAGACGCTTTGTTGAATTTGCATTGTAAAACACAAAATTTGGTCTAAGGACCAAAATCTGTGAGATTGTGTTTTATCACTCGATACCTGATACTGTATATGATTATTGCAATCAAGAATTGTTATTAGTAGACACTTTACAATATCAGTATCCGTATTACTCATAAACACTGCACATTATTACTATTATCAGTGAAAATAAACATTGGGGGTTGACTTTGATTCTATTCATATTTCTTTCTATTCTATCCAGGTTGTACAATGTTAATCTCACAGATTTTTGGTCTAAAGATTTCTCCACTGCTGTTGTTGTGTACAGTTCGGTCACCACAATACCAGAAGGATGTGGATGCTTTGGACAGGGTACAGAAAAGATTTACCAAAATGTTGGCTGGCCTGGGGGATTTTAGCAATGAAGAAAGGTTAGATAGACTGAATTATTCAGAGAGACAGGTTCCAGGTGTCAGTGGTGGTGTGTTTAAAAGAGATGTGTGAGGCATGTTTTTCACGTGAAGTGCAGTGAGTGACAGGAACACGCTGCCAGAGGTGGTAGTGAAAGCTGACACAATAGCAGCATTTTAGAAGCACCTGTATCAACACATGAATAGGAAGAAAATAGAGGGATATTTGATCCTGTAAGTGAAGACAGTTTTAGGATAGAAGGGCAAAATGTCTCAGCACAGGCATTGAGGACTGAATGGCCTGTTCCTGTGCTGTATTGCTCTTTGTTCTTTGCTGGTACAAACCAGTCACTGAAAGTTCTGGATTTGAGATCAAATTCATTCACAAACAAATTTGTCCCCACTGTCTCCTGCCTCATACATAAGACCTTAAGACATAGGAGTGGAAGTAAGGCCATTCGGCCCATCGAGTCCACTCCGCCATTCCATCATGGCTGATGGGCATTTCAACTCCACTTACCTGCATTCTCCCCATAGCCCTTAATTCCTTGTGACATCAAGAATTTATCAATCTCTGCCTTGAAGACATTTAGCGTCCCGGCCTTCACTGCACTCCGTGGCAATGAATTCCACAGGCCCACCACTCTCTGGCTGAAAAAATGTCTCCGCATTTCTGTTCTGAATTTACCCCCTCTAATTCTAAGGCTGTGTCCACGGGTCCTAGTCCCATCGCCTAATGGAAACAATTTCCTAGCGTCCACCCTTTCCAAGCCATGTATTATCTGGTAAGTTTCTATTAGATCTCCCCTTAATCTTCTAAACTCCAATGAATACAATCCCAGGATCCTCAGCCGTTCCTCGTATGTTAGACCTACTATTCCAGGGATCATCCGTGTGAATCTCAGCTGGACACGCTCCAGTGCCAGTACGTCCCTCCTGAGGTGTGGGGACCAAAACTGGACACAGTGCTCCAAATGAGGCCTACCCAGAGTTTTATAAAGTCTCAGTAGCACAATGATGCTTTTATATTCCAACCCTCTTGAGATAAATGACAACATTGCATTCGCTTTCTTAATCACGGACTCAACCTGCATGTTTACCTTTAGAAAATCCTCGACTAACACTCCCAGATCCCTTTGTACTTTGGCTTTACGAATTTTCTCACTGTTTAGAAAGTAGTTCATGCTTGTATTCTTTTTTCCAAAGTGCAAGACCTCGCATTTGCTCAGATTGAATTCCATCAGCCATTTTCTGGACCACTCTCCCAAACTGTCTAGATCCCTCTGCAGCCTCCTCATTTCCTCAGTACTACCTGCCTGTCCACCTAACTTTGTATCATCGGCAAACTTCGCTAGAATGCCCCCAGTCCCTTCATCCAGATCATTAATATATAATGTGAACAGCTGTGGCCCCAACACTGAACCCTGCGAGACACCACTTGTCACCGGCTGCCATTCCGAAAAAGAACCTTTTATCCCAACTCTCTGCCTTCTGTCAGACAGCCAATCCTCAATCCATGCCAGTAGCTGACCTCGAACACCACTGGCCCTCCATTTACTTAGCAGCCTCCCGTGTGGCACCTTATCAAAGGCCTTTTGGAAGTCTAGGTAAATCACATCCACTGGGTTTCCCTGGTCTAACCTACTTGTCACCTCTTCAAAGAATTCCAACAGGTTTGTCAAGGACGACCTCCCCTTACTAAATCCATGTTGACTTGTTTTATTCCGACCCTGCTCTTCCAAGAATTTAGAAACCTCACCCTTAATGATGGATTCTAGAATTTTACCAATAACCGAGGTTAGGCTAATTGGCCTCTAATTTTCCATCTTTTGTCTTGATCCTTTCTTGAACAAAGGGGTTACAACAGCGATCTTCCAATCATCCGGGACTTGCCCTGACTCCAGTGACTTTTGAAAGATCTCAACCAACACCTCCGCTATTTCCTCAGCCACCTCCCTCAGAACTCTAAGATGTAGCCCATCGGGGCCAGGAGTTTTATCAATGTCATACATGCCTGCAGGTTTGGAAAAGATTGGGTTAGTGTCTGTCTTTTTGCTAATATAAAATATAATGTGATCTAGTCTCTTTTATCGGTAACATATGTCAAGGATTATTAAAATATTACCTCCGTTTTATTTATAGTTGTGTTCAATCTGTTTATTTCCTGTTTTCTCTTCAATCTGTTTCCGGCTGTTTGGGAATCAGTTCAGCCCAAAGGGACAGAGACAATTGGAGTCAGCACAGGAACCTACAGCTGCACTGACTGTATCCGTGGGTGAATGTTTCAGACTCTTCAGGGCTAGAACAAAAAAGAACAACTTTCACGTTGTTGGGGTGGCAATGATATAAGGGGTTAGAATAGAGAGAGTGCAGGATTAAAACTACACGACACATGGATATAGGTCAATAGGGGCACGGAGGAGAAGTCACAATGAAAACCCATGTGTGTCTCCCCCATTGAGAAACAGCTGGGGCTTATTTTCAGTTGAAAATGAATCAATATTTGATGTAAAAGTAGGAGACTGCAAGGTTTAAGTTGGTGTCTCAGAGAGAACAGATAGACAAAGGCCACAATACAACATGGTATTTATGACTCCTAATGGATATAATATGGAGGTGTCGGTGATGGACTGGGGTGGACACAGTTAAAAATCCTACCCCACAAGCTACCTGATGAAGGAGCAGCTCTCTGAAAGCTAGTACTTTTAAATGAACCTGTTCGACTATAACCTGATGTTGTGTGATTTTTAATTCAATGGATAATGTGGGAGAGCTTGGACATAGGTTCGAAGAAATAACTTGAAACCCATTTAAATCAGCTGGCAGATCCTCTGAAAACTTTAATCCTCGGTTCAAAGTCCTGATGTCAGGGCTTGGGTTTGCACCATCTGACCAATTAGAACATCACATGTCACCTATTAACAGTTAATTAGAAATTAGTTAATTATGCAGTTAGCACTACAATATAATTTGATTCAGTTAAATATGTTAACCTTTTATTATCTTCAGGGAACATTTATTCAACTCGGATGGTTTATCCTGATTAACTGTAATAAAGTTGTATTTTCCTCAAAGATGTCTGAACTCTAGCAGTCAGTCCCAAACACTAAATTAGAACAAGGCTATTGATTGGTATGTTTTCTGCTCAAAATCATGCATGTAACTATATTTTGTCTATAGAAGTCACAACTATATCTATATCACCTGTCTCTTATGGAAAACATGTACAGTCACCAGTAGAGGGGGAATCATGTGTTTGTCTGTGTGAGAGGGCTGGATATTCAGAATCTAGCAGAGGGAGATTGCTGTTGGTGGTGTACATTCTGTAATTGACACTGTCCTGAATGTCAACATCTTTAACACAAATTGTGTCAAGCAACTATTTCCCAACATTGACTGTAGATGAACTATTGACGAAAAATGGAACAGCCTTGTAACATTCAGTTACAAATTCCTAGGAATGAAGTACCTTTGTTTCATGCATGTATGTTCAACTCATCATACATTTCTGTTAATTTTTAAAAACATTTTGTCCATTTGTATAATTGCTTTATGTTAAATTGTAGAATGTATTTAGCATAATTTGTATAATCTCAAACACATTAAAATGTTGATTAAAGTTACCTTTCCTCCTTTGGTCATTTCATGACAACTGCATAGCTTATACAAGTATAATTAGTCCATTCAGTCAATTTGTATTCTTAGTAAGTCAAGTGCCTCCTCTGGCGAGTCATCATCCAGAGGAGCAGCATCTGAAAGATACTAAATTTCAGCATGGAAGTTTGGGCATGGAGGTACAGGGGTAAGCAAGGGTCGATTAACCAGATTCCTCTTTGGTTTAGGCAAAAAACAATATAAGGTCCGCTTCATGCATAGGCGGATGACAATGTATATTCCTAAGATGAGACAAAGGACTATCAATACGTCCCATATGATCCACCCATATAGCGACCATAGCCAGCAAGTAACACTCCATCCACATGAATCGGATAATGGTGCGGCAGGTACCTTCCCTGTGTCTTGACCCGATTTATTGATAACATCTGTGTTGTCCAAATGTTTTTCGAGAAATCATCGAAGTAGATGCGGGCCAATGACTGAACAAGCACCTCCTTTAGCAAGGAGGAAATCTAGCACGAGCTGATTCTGAGCATCATCATCCGGATCTCCTGTAACTCTTTGTTCACCAGCTTCAGAGCATGGGCAGTCGAGTTGGCAAGTTTTTCTATGTCATATGCCAGGTCACTTATCTGATCTTGGGCCATCTCAACACACCAGCCAGGAATAAGACCTCCCAGCAACCTGGACCACCAGGCTTGTTGATGGAAGAAGTTGTGTAAGTTTTGTTTGTCCTTTACTTTTTATTCCGTACTGATTCACATGTTGGTGGGTGTTCCATTCATCATCTATTTCAGACATTTCATGGTGGAGGGTAAAATGTGGTAACGTGTGTACTACGGCACAACTTCCGTACCCCCAGTCATTGGGTAAATATGAGTCGGCTTTGTTTTCACATAGTCAATGAAGGCTAAAAGGAGCTCCAAGGGTGTGCTTCTGTGAGTGAATGAGGAGTCCACTCAGAGAGAGAGCTGAATCTTATAAACAGTGAGTGCTACCAAATGTTATGTTCAGTTGTCCAAGGGAATTAACGGATGGAGAACAGGGGTATGATCAGTGTCTTTGATAATATTTTTAAATAGTTTTTGTTTCATTTGCCCCATATTGAGGGTACCAGAAGGTCTTTCAGTGCACCATTTTAACAGCAGACCAACGTTAATATTGAATCCTTGAGGTTTGTACACTTTATACAGCAACGTGCTTCTTCTACCGAATGGGTGTTTCCATCACAAACAAGGGACTGCATAAGTCCTATTTACACACTGTATATCAGAATGATAGAAGAGTGAGTAGATAACACATGGATCAGGAGGTTCAGCTTAAATAAAGAAACCATTAGTAACAGGAGGAGGATTTGGAGTGCATAGTATTTTTGGTCTTGGTTCATCTTTCCAGCTTGTCTTGTCAATTGCTGTAGCTACTGAATACAGGAAACATGTAAAGGTATTGCTGTCAGTGGCAGTAGGTTGGATCGGAGAGGATTCCATTAAGAAGGTGTAGATGGTCAGTCTCATTTTGGTACTGTGTGCTCAATATTGCAATCTATACAGTTCAGTTTGAGAGGGGAACAGACAAACATTTCAAAGTATTATACAGAGCAGATGAGGTTATGGAATTATGCCATCTCATGATGACTGGCATAGAAGTGTTGTGAGGATGACAATAAGGTCGAGAGTGATATTTACTTACACAATGTGAATAGTTTAAATGAGATTCAGCTGGGCAGCTGCATTCATAACTTCCCATGGTTTTAGTACAGGTTTCACTTATACAGTCACACTGGAGTTTAGCCGGTCTGCGATATCACAGATGGGTTGGTTACAGCTGGGCGCATGTACTTGGGTTGGGTTTTCATCAGATGCCAGTTCCACCTGCCAACACCCAGCCCATATCCCTCCAAAACCTTCCTATTCATATACCCATCTAAATGCCTCGTAAATGTTGCAATTGTACCAGCCACTACCACATCCTCTGGCACCTCATTCCATACACGTACCACCCTCTGCGTGAAAAAATTGCCTCTTAGGTCTCTTTTATATCTTTCCCCTCACCATAAAGCTATACCCTCTAGTTCTGGACTCTTCGACCTCAGGAAAAAGACTTTGTCCATTTATCCTATCCATGCCCCTCATAATTTTGTAAACCTCTCAGCTTCCGACACTCCAGGGAAAACAGCCCCAGACTGTTCAGCCTCTCACTGTAGCTTAGATCCTCCAACTCTGGCAACATCCTTGTAAATCTTTTCCGAACCCTTTCAAGTTTCATAACATCTTTCCGATAGGATGGAGACCAGAAATGCACACAACATTCCAACAGTGGCCTATCCAATGTCCTGTACAGCCACAACATGACCTCCCAACTCCTGTACTCAATATTCTGACCAATAAAGGAAAGCATACCAAATGCCTTCTTCACTATTCTATCTACTTGTGACTCCACTTTCAAGGAGCTATGAACCTGCACTCCAAGGTCTCTTTGTTCAGCAACACTCCCTAGGACCTTACCATTAAGTCTATAAGTCCTGCTAAGATTTGCTTTCCCAAAATGCAGCACCTCGCATTTATCTGAATTAAACTCCATCTGCCACTTCTCAGCCCATTGACCCATCTGGTCCAGATCTGAGGTAACCCTCTTCGCTGTCCATTACACCTCCAATTTTGGTGTCATCTGCAAACTTACTAACTGTACCTCTTATGCTCGCATCCAAATCATTTATGTAAATGACAAAAAGTAGAGGGCCCAGCACAGATCCTTGTGGCACACCACTGGTCGCAGGCCTCCAGTCTGAAAAACAACCCTCCACCACCACCCTCTATCTCCTACCTTTGAGCCACTGTAACCAAGTGGCTAGTTCTCCCTGTATTCCATGAGATATAACCTTGCTAATCAGTCTCCCATGGGGAACCTTGTCGAACGTCTTACTGAAGTCCATACAGATCACATCTACTGCTCTGCCCTCATCAATCTTCTTTGTTACTTCTTCAAAAAACTCAATCAAGTTTGTGAGACATGATTTCCCACACACAAAGCCATGTTGACTATCCCTAATCAGTCCTTGCCTTTCCAAATACATGTACACCCTGTCCCTCAAGATTCCCTCCAACAACTTGCCCACCGCCGAGGTCAGGCTCACCGGTCTATAGTTCCCTGGCTTGTCTTTACCACCCTTCTTAAACAGTGGCACCACATTTGCCAACGTCCAGTCTTCCACCACCTTACCTGTGACTATCGATGATACAAATATCTCAGCAAGAGGCCCAGCAATCACTTCTCTAGCTTCCCAGAGTTCTCAGGTACACCTGATCAGGTCCTGGGGATTTATCCACTTTTAACCGTTTCAAGACATCCAGGACTTCCTCCTCTGTAATCTGGACATTTTGCAAGATGTCACCATCTATTTCCTTACAGTCTACATCTTCCATATCCTCTTCCACAGTAAATACTGATGCAAAATATTCATTTAATATCTTCCCCATTTTCTGTGGCTCCACACAGAGGCGCCTTGATGATCTTTGAGGGCCTTATTCTCTCCCTAGTTACCCTTTTGTCCATAATATATTTGTAAAAACCCTTTGAATTCTCCTTACTTCTATTTGTCAAAGCCATCTAATGTCCCCATTTTGCTCTCTTGATTTGCCTCTTAAGTATACTCCTACTTTCTTTGTACTCTTCTAAGGATTCCCTCGATCTATTCTGTCTATACCTGACATATGCCTCCTTCTTTTTTCTTAACCAAACCCTCAATTTCTTTAGTCATCCAGCATTCCCTATACTTACCAGCCTTCCCTTCCACCCTGACAGGAATATACTTTCTCTGGATTCTTGTTATCTCATTTCTGAAGGCTTCCCATTTCCAGCTGTCCCTTTACATGCCAACATCTGCCTCCAATCAGCTTCCTTCTACTAATTTTCTTACCTGACCTTTTAAGGTACCATTGGCTCTTTCTACAATTCCTGCTGCTTGGGGGTAGTTGGCACAATGGAACTTTTTATTCATATTCAAACTCTTACACAGTGCCTTGGCTAGCCCCACACAGAAGTGGGGGCCATTGTTGGAAGAGACTGTTACTGGCATTCCAAATCTGGGTATGATTTCCCTTAGTAGAATTTTACAAGTAGTTGTTGCTGTGCAGTCAGTACAGGGATAAGCTTCAATCCATTTACTAAATATATTGATTATCACTGAGCAATATTTATAACAATGACATCTCGGTAACTCTACAAAATCTAACTGGATAGTATCAAAAGGTGCACTTGGCAAGGGAGCTTCATCTGGTGGATACTTTACTCCTTTCCCCAGATTATGCTTTTTACAAATTAAGCAATTTGCAGCTGCTTGTTTTGCTTTTTCTTGCAGGTGGGGATGTCACCAAATTTGGAGAATTCTGCCCACCATTCCTTCCTTACCTATATTCTTGCGTGTATGAACATTATCAACTAGAATAGGCAAAGTCGTGTTGGGCAGACATGTCTGTCCTACCGGCATAACCCAAAGCTTATTGTAACATAACAACCATGGTCTATCCATCTTTGTTTCTCCTCATCAGAGGTGTCCCCCTGATGGGTCCGTATTTACTCTAGGTCAGGCATGGTCAGGGTGTCAGAAGAGGTTCCCTATTTGTCATTTCCGTAACCACGTCTTTTTGCTCAAAAGCTGCTTTCTTAGCCGCTTAGCAGAGTTGTGGCCGGAGGATGGTCTTCACTGTGAGTGAATAATCCTATGGCCTGACGATGGTCAAAACTGTGTGTGAACAATCCCGTGGCTTGAGGATAGTCAATACTGTGTGGGAATAATCATGTACCCTGTGAATGGTCAAGACAGTGTGTTCGTTAATCCTGTGTCCGTATGCTGGTCAATACTGTGTGTGAATAATCCTGTGGCCTGAGAATCATCAATACTGTGTGGGAATAATCCTGTGACCTGTAAATGATCAAGACAGTGTGTTCATTAATCCTGTGGCCGTAGGCTGATCAATACTGTGTGTGAATAATCATGTAGCCTGAGGATTGTGAATTCTATGTTGGCAAAATCCTGTGACCTGCAAAAGTTGACGACTGAGTGTTCATTAATCCTGTGGCCGTATGCTGGTCAATACTGTATCTGAATAATCCTGTTGGCTGAGAATATTGAACATTGTGTGTGAATACTCCTGTGGCTTGTGTTTAGTCAATACAGTGTGTGAATAAACCTCTGGCCTGTGAATCATCAATACTGTGTTTGACTAATCCTTGGACTGCGTATGAACAATACTATGTGTGAACAATCCTGTGGACTGTGAATGGTCAATAGTGTGTCAGAGTAATCCTGAACTTGAGGATGTTCAATACTGTGTGTGAATAATCCTGTGCCCTGTGGATTGTCAGTACTGTGTGGGAATATTCCTGTGACCTGTTAATTGGTAAAGAGAATGTGTTCATTAAATCTGTGGCCTCCGGTTGGTCAATATAGTGTGTGAATGATCTTATGGTCTTAGGATGGTCAATACTGTGTATGAATAACCCTTGACCTGAGGATGATCAAAACTGTGTGAGAGTAATTCTGTGGATGGAGGATGGTGAATAATAATGGGGCCTGAGGGCAGTCAATACTGTGTGTGAATAATGCTATGGGCTGTGAATCGTCAGTAGTGTGTGTGTATAACCCTTTGCCTAAGGATGGTCAATACTGTGAGTGAATAATAATGTGGGCTGTGGATGGTTAATGCTGTGTGATAGTAATCCTGTGGCCTGTGGATGGTCAATGCTGTGTGATAATAATCCTGTGGCCTGTGGATGGTCAATGCTGTGTGATAATAAAACTGTGGCCTGTGGATAGTCAATGCTGGGTGTTAATAAACTGTGGCCTGTGCATGTTCAGTACTGTTTGTACTGAATGGCCAAGGCAATGTGTTTATTAATCCTGTGTGTGTATAATCCTGTGGGCTGGGAATGTTGAATATTGTGTGTGAATACTCCTGTGGCCTCTGTACTGTCAACACAGTGTGTAATTAATCCTGTGGCCTGAGGCTGGTCAATAATGTGTGTGAATAATTTTGCTACCCGAGGATTGTCAATACTGAGTGTGAATATTCCTGTGGACTGTGAATGGTCAATACTGTGTGTGAGTAATCCTGTAGACGTAGAATTGTCAATACTGTGTGTGAATAATCCTGTGGCCTGACAATGGTCAATACAGTGTGAGAATAATCCTGGTGCCTGTGGATGGTCAATACTGTGTAGGAAAAATCCTATGGCCTGAGGATTGTCAATACTGTGTGTGAATGATCCATGGCCTGAGCATGGTGATACTTTGTTTAAATTTTCCTCTTCCATGAGGATGGTCAATACTGTGTGAGAATAATCCTGTGACCTGTAAATGATCAAGACAGTGTGTTCATTAATCCTGTGGCCGTAGGCTGGTCAATATTGAGTGTGAATAATCATGTAGCCTGAGGATTGTGAATTCTATGTTGGAACAATCCTGTGACCTGCAAAAGTTGAAGACTGAGTGTTCATTAATCCTGTGGCCGTGTGCTAGTCAATGCTGTGTGTGAATAATCCTGTGCACGGTGAATGGTCAATACTGTGTGTGAATATTGCTGTGGCCGTTTGAATCGTCAATATTGTGTGTGAATAATCCGGTGACGTGTAAATGAACAAGACAGTGTGTGCATTAATCCTGTGGCTGTATGCTGGTCAATACTGTATCTGAACAATCCTGTTGGCTGAGAATATTGAACATTGTGTGTGAATACTCCTGTGGCTGGTGTTTAGTCAATACAGTGTGTGAATAAACCTGTGGCCTGTGAATCATCAATACTGTGTTTGACTAATCCTTGGACTGCATATGAACAATACTATGTGTGAACAATCCTGTGCCCTGTGAATGGTCAATACTGTGTGTGAACATTGCTGTGGCCTGAGAATCGTTAATACTGCGTGGAAATAATCATGTGATGTGTAAATGTTTAAGACAGTGCGTTCATTAATACTGTGGCCGTATGGTGGTCAATACTATGTGTGAATAATCATGTGGACTGAGAATAGTCAATACTGTGTGGGAATAACCGTTGGGCCGAAGGATAGTCAATACTGTGTGTATTAAATATTCTGCTGCCCGAGGATATTCAATACAGTGAGGGAATAATCCTGTGGACTGAGAATGCTCCATACATTGTGTGAAAAATTACGTTGCCTGAGGACAGCCATACTGTGTGTGACTAATCCTGTGGCTTTAGAATACTCAATAATGTATGGGAATATTCCTGTGGCCTGTGACTCGTCAATACTGTGTGTGAATAATCCTTTGGCCTGAGGATGGTCAATACTGTGTGGGAATAATCCTTTGGACAGTGAATGATCAATACCATGTATGCATAATGCTCTGGCCTGTGAATCGCCAATACTGTGTGTGAACAATCCTGTAATTTGAGAATTGTCACTACTGTGAGTGAATATTCCTGTAGCCTGATGATGGTCAATACAGTGTGAAAATAATCATGTGCCCTGAGGATAGTCAATAGCGTGTGTGATTACTCCTGTGGCCTGAGAATGGGCAATACTGTGTGTGAACAATCCTGTGGCCTGAGGATGGTTAATACTGTGTGAGAATAATTCTGTGGTCTGAGGACGGTCAATACTGAGTGTGAACAATCCTGTGGCTTGAGGATGGTTAATACTGGATGCGAATACTTCTGTGACCTGCACATGGTCAAGACAGTGTGTTCATTAATCCTGTGGCCGTATGCTGGTCAATACTATGTGTGAATAATCCTGTGGCCTGAGAATGTTCAATACTGTGTGGGAATAATCCTCTGGCCTGAGAATGGTCAATACAGTGTGTGAATACTCCTGTGGTCTCAGGATGTTCAATACTGTGTGTGAACAATCCTGTTTCTTGAAGATAGTTAATATTGTGTGAAAGTAATTCTGTGACCATGTAAATGGTTAAGATAGTGTGTTCATTAATCCTGTGGCCGTGTTCCAATCAATACTGTGTGTGAATAATGCTGTGGGCTGGGAATATTGAATATTGTGTGTGAATACTAGTGTGTCCTGAGGATGGTCAGTACTGTGTGTGAATAATCCAGTGGCCTGAGGACGTTCAATGCAGTGTGCGAATAATCCTGAGGTCTGAGGATTGTGAATAGAGTGTGTGAGTAATCCTGTGGCCTGAGAATGTTCAATACTGTGTGCAAATTATCCTGTGGCCTGAGGATTGTGAATACAGTGCCTGAGTAATCCTGTGGCCTGTGAATTGTGAATACTGTGTGTGAATAATCCTGCGGTCTGTATACTGTCAATACTATGTGTCAATAATCCAGTGGCCTGAGGATGTTCAAAATAGTGTGTGAATAATCCTGTGGCCTGAGGATTGTCAATATTGTGTGTGAAAAATCCATGCCCTCAGGATGGTCAATACTGTGTGTGTGAACAATCCCGTGGCTTGAGGATGGTCAATACTGTGTGGGAATAATCCTGTGACCTGTAAATGGTCAAGACAGTGTGTTCATTAATCCTGTGGCCGGAGGCTGGTCAATACTATGTGTGAATAATGATGTGGTCTGAGAATTGTCAATACAATGTGGGAATAATCCTGTGACTTGCAAATGTTGAAGACAGAGTGTTCATTAATCCTGCGGCCATGTGCTAGTCAATGCTGTGTGTGAATAATCTTGTGCCCTGTGAATGGTCAATACTGTGTGGGAATAATCTGTGGCTTGTGCATGGTCAATACTGTTGTGAATAATCTTGTGGCCGGAGGCTGGTTAATACAGTATGCGAATAATCTTGTGGTCTGATGATGGTCAATACTGAATAATCCTGTGCCGTGAGGATGTTCAATATTGTGTGTGAATAAACCTGTGGCCTGTGACGGTCAATGCTGTGTGTGAATTATCCTTAGACAGTGAATGGTCAATAACACGTGTGAATAATCCTCTGACCCGTGAATGGTCAATACTGTGTGTGAATAACCCTTGGCCTGAGGATAGTCAGTACTGTGTGTGAGCAATCCTGTGGCCTGAGAATGGTCAAACCTATGTGCGATTAATCCTGTTGACTAGGTTTATTCAATGCTCTGTGTGAATAATCCTGTGGACTGTTAACAGTCTATGCTGTGTGTGAATAATGCTGTGGACTGTGAATGGTGAATACTGTGTGCGAATAATCCTGCGGCACGAGGCTGGTCAATATTATTTGTGAACACTCCTGTGGCCTGAGGATGGCCAGCACTCTGTGGGAATTATCCCATGGCCTGAGGATGGTCACTTCTGTATGGGAATAATCCTTTGGTCTGAGGAAGGTCAAAACTGTGTGTGAATAATCCTGTGCATAGTGAATGCTGAATTCTGTGTGTGAATAACCCGTGGATGGTCATTACTGTGTGTGAACAATCCTGTGACCTGACGGTAGTGAGTACTGTCTGTGAATAATCCTGCAGCCTGAGGGTGATCAATACACTGTGTGAACAATCCTGTGGCCTGAGAATGGTCAAAAATGTGTATGAATGAAACTGAGACCTGTAAATGGTCAAGACAATGTGTTCATTAATCCTGTGGCCTAATGGTGGTCAATACTGTGTTTGAGTATTCCTGTGACCTGAGAATGTTTAATTTTTTTTTTAGTATCCCTGTGTACTGAGGATGGTCAATAATGTGTGTAAATAATCCTGGGGAACTATGAATGCTCAATACTGTGTGGGAATAATCTTGTGGCCTGAGAATGGTCAATGCTGTGTGTGAATAATCCTGTGGCCTGATGATGGTCAATACCTTGTGAAAATAATCCCGTGGCCTGAGGATTGTCAATACTGTGTGTGAAAAATCCTGTGGCTTGAGGTAGTCAATACTGTATATGAATAATCCTGTGTCCTGATAATGGTCAATACAGTGTGTGAATAATCCTGGTACCTGAGGATGGTCAATACTTTGCATGAATAATCCATGGCCTGAGGATGGTCAATCCTGTGTGGGAACAATCCTGTGACCTGTAAATGATCAAGACAAAGTGTTCATTAATCCTGTGCCGTGTGCTAGTCAATACTGTGTGTGAATAATCCTGTGCCCTGTGAATGATCAATACTGTGTGTGAATATTGCTGTGGCCTGATAATCGTCAATACTGCTTGGAAATAATCCTGTGACGTGTAAATGATCAAGACAGTGTGTTCATTAATGATGTGGCCGAATGGTGGTCAATACTGTGTGTGAATAATCCTGTGGACTGAGAATGGTCAATACTGTGTGGGAATAACCGTTGGGCCAAAGGATCGTCAATCCTGTGTGTGTTAAATATCCTGCTGCAAGAGGGTGTTCAATACAGTGAGTGAATAATCCTGTGGCCTGAGAATGGTCCATACAGTGTGTGAATAATTCTGTGGCCTGAGAATGGTAATTCATGTATGGGAATAATCCTGTGGCCTGAGATTGATCAATGCTGTGTGGGAATAATCCTGTGGCCTGAGGATGTTCAATACCTTGTGTGAATAATCTTGTGGCCTGATTATGGTCAATACTGTGTGAGAATAATCATGTACCCTGTGAATGGTCAAGACAGTGTGTTCGTTAATCTTGTGTCCGTATGCTGGTCAATACTGTGTGTGAATAATCCTGTGGCCTGAGAATCATCAATACTGTGTGGGAATAATCCTGTGATCTGTAAATGGCCCAGATAGTGTGTTCATTAACCCTGTGGCTGTATGCTGGTCAATACTGTGTGGGAATAATCCTGCTGGCTGAGAATATTGAATATTGTGTGTGAATACTCCTGTGGGCTGAGTTTGGTCAATACAGTGTGTGAATGATACTGTGGCCTGAGCATGATCAATACTGTGTGTGATAATCCTTTGGCCTGTGAATGGTCAATACTGTGTGTGACTAATCCTTGGCATGAGCATGATCAATACTATGTGTGAACAATCCTGTGGCTGTGAATGGTCAATACTGTGTCAGAATAATCCTGTGGTTTAAGGATGTTCAATACGGTGTGGGAATAATCCTGTGACCTGTTAATTGGTAAAGAGAATGTGTTCATTAATCCTGTGGCCTCGGGTTGATCAATGCAGTGTGTTAATGACCTTATGGCCTTAGGATGATCAATACTGTGTGCGAATAATCCTCTGGCCTGTGAATGGTCAATACTGTGTGTGAATACTCCTGTGGCCTGTGAATGGTCAAGACTCTGTGGGAATCATCCTGTGGCCTGAGGTTGGTCAATACAGTGTGTGAAAACTTATGTTGCCTGAGGATGGTCAATACTGTGTGTGAATAGTCCTCTGGCCTGAGAATGGTCAATACTATGTGTGAAAAATGCTGTGGACTGTGAATGGTCAATACTGTGTGTGAGTAATCCTGTGGACGGAGTATGGTCAATACTGTGTGTGAGTAATCCTGTGGGTGGAGAATGGTCAATACTGTGTGTGAGTAATCCTGTGGACGGAGAAAGGTCAATACTGTGTGGGAGTAATTCTGTGGGTGGAGAATGGTCAATACTGTGTGTGAGTAATCCTGTGGACGGAGAAAGGTCAATACTGTGTGGGAGTAATTCTGTGGACGGAGAATGGTCAATACTGTGTGTGAGTAATCCTGTGGACGGAGAAAGGTCAATACTGTGTGGGAGTAATTCTGTGGGTGGAGAATGGTCAATACTGTGTGTGAGTAATCCTGTGGACGGAGAAAGGTCAATACTGTGTGTGAGTAATCCTGTGGAAGGAGAATGGTCAATACTGTGTGTGAGTAATCCTGTGGACGGAGAATGGTCAATACTGTGTAGGAGTAATTCTGTGGGTGGAGAATGGTCAATACTGTGTGTGAGTAATCCTGTGGACGGAGAAAGGTCAATACTGTGTGGGAGTAATTCTGTGGACGGAGAATGTTCAATACTGTGTGTGAGTAATCCTGTGGAAGGAGAATGGTCAACAATGTGTGTGAGTAATCCTGTGGACGGAGAATGGTCAATACCGTGTGTGAATTAACCTGTGGCCTGAGAATTGTGAATACAGTGTGTGAATAATCCTGTGCACTGTGAATTCTCAATAAAGTGTGTGAATAATCCTCTGGCCCGTGAATCGTAAATACTGTGTGTGAATAACCCTTGGCTTAAGGATGGTCAATACTGTGTGTGAATAATTCTTTGGACTGTGAGTGGTCAATACACTGTGTGAATAATGCTGTGGCCTATGAATCATCAATATTGTGTGTGAATAATCCTGTGGCCTGAGTATGGTCAATACTGTGTGGGAATAATCATGTACCCTGTGAATGGTCAAGACAGTGTGTTCGTTAATCCTGTGTCCGTATGCTGGTCAATACTGTGTGTGAATAATCCTGTGGCCTGAGAATCATCAATACTGTGTGGGAATAATCCTGTGATCTGTAAATGGCCCAGATAGTGTGTTCATTAACCCTGTGGCTGTATGCTGGTCAATACTGTGTGGGAATAATCCTGCTGGCTGAGAATATTGAATATTGTGTGTGAATACTCCTGTGGGCTGAGGTTGGTCAATACAGTGTGTGAATGATACTGTGGCCTGAGCATGATCAATACTGTGTGTAATAATCCTTTGGCCTGTGAATGGTCAATACTGTGTGTGACTAATCCTTGGCATGAGCATGATCAATACTATGTGTGAACAATCCTGTGGCTGTGAATGGTCAATACTGTGTCAGAATAATCCTGTGGTTTAAGGATGTTCAATACGGTGTGGGAATAATCCTGTGACCTGTTAATTGGTAAAGAGAATGTGTTCATTAATCCTGTGGCCTCGGGTTGATCAATGCAGTGTGTGAATGACCTTATGGCCTTAGGATGATCAATACTGTGTGCGAATAATCCTCTGGCCTGTGAATGGTCAATACTGTGCGAGGATGATCAATACTGTGTGTGAGTAATCCTGTGGACGGAGGATGGTCAATACTGTGTGGGAATAATCCTGTGGCCTGAGGATGGTAAAACTGTGTGGTAATAATCCTGTGACCTGTAAATGATCAAGACAGTGTGCGTATTAATCCTGTGGCCGTCGGCTGGTCTGTACTTTGTGAATAATCCTGCTGGCTGAGGCTATTGAATATTGTGTGTGAATACTCCTGTGTCCTGAGGTTGGTCAATACAGTGTGTGAATAATACTCTGGCATGTGAATGGTCATTACTGTGTGTGACTATACCTTGGCCTGAGTATGATCAATACTATGTGTGAATGATTCTGTGGCCTGAGCATGGTCAATAGAGTGTCAGAATAATCCTGTGTCTTCAGGATGTTTAATACAGCATGTGCATAATCCTCTGGGCTGAGAAAGGTCAATAATGTGTGTGAATAATCCTGTGGCCGTATGCTGGTCAATACTGTGTGTGAGTAATCCCGTGGACTGAGGATGGTCAGTAGAGTGTGTGAATAATTCTGTGCACTGTGAATGCTCAATACGTCGTGTGAATAATTCCGAGGCTTGAACATGGTCACTACTGTGTGGGAATAATCCTGTGGCCTGAGGTTGGTCAATACAGTTTGTGTGTAATCCTGTGGGCGAGGATGATCAATACGGTGTGTGGTTAATCCTGTGGACTGAGAATGATCAACACTGTGACTGAGTAATCCTGTGGAATGAGGGTGGTGAGTATTGTGTGAGAATAATCCTTTGGAATGTGAATGGTCAATACAGTGTGTGAATAATCCTGTGCACTCTGAATCATCAATACTGTGTGTGAATAACTTTTGCCTGAGGATGGTCAATGCTGGGTGTGAATAATCCTGTGGCCAGAGAATGGTCAATACTGTCTGGGAATAATCCTGTGACCTGCAAATGGTCAATACAGTTTGTTCATTAATCCTGTGTCCGTATGCTAGTCAATACTGTGTGGAAATAATCCTGTGACCTGTGAATCATCAATACTGTGTGAGATTAACCATTTGTCTAAGGATTGTCAATACTGTGTGTGAATGATAATGTGGCCTGTGGATGGTAAATGCTGTGTGTTAATAATCCAGTGGCCTGTGGATGGTCAATTCTGTGTGGGAGTAATCCTGTGGCCTGAAGATGATCAATGATGTGTGTGAAAACTCGTGTGGTCTGAGGATGGTCAATACTGTGTGTGAAAAATGCTGTGGACTGTGAACGGTCAATACTGTGTGAGAGTAATCCTGTGGACGGACGATTGTCAATACTCTGTGTGAATGATCCTGTGGTCTGCAAATTGTCAACACAGTGTGGGAATAACCCTTGGCCAAAGAATGGTCAATATTGTGTGTGAATAATCCTTTGAATTGTGAATGGCAAATACACTGTATGAATAATCCTGCGGCCTGAGGATGGTAAATACTGTGTCTGAATAATCCTTTGCTGAAGGATGGGCAATACTGTGTGTGAATAATAATATGGTCTGTGGATGTTCAATGCTGTGTGATAATAAACCTGTGGGCTGTGGATGGTCAATACTATGTGTTAATAATCTCTGGCCTGTGCATGGTCAATACTGATTGCAAATTATACTGTGGGCTGTGGATGGACAATACTGTGTGTGAATAATATTGTGGTTTGAGAATGGTCAATACTGGGTGTGAATAATTCTGTGACCTGTGAATCATCAATACTGTGTGTGAATAACCTTTGCCTGAGGATGGTCAATACTGTGTGTGAATAACCCTGTGGCCTGAGGATGGTCAATGCTGGATGTGAATAATCCTGTGGCCTGAGAATGGTCAATACTGTGTGGGATTAATCCTGTGACCTGCAAATGGTCAATACAGTTTGTTCATTAATCCTGTGTCCGTATGCTAGTCAATACTGTGTGGGAATAATTCTGTCGGCTGGGAATGTTGAATATTGTGTGCAAGTACTCGTGTGGCCTCAGGATGGTCACTACTGTGTGTGAATAATCCTGTGGCCTGAGGATGTTCAATACTGTGTAGGAATAATCCTGTGTCTTGAGGATTGTCAATACTGTGTGTGAATAATCCATGGCCTGAGGATGGTCAATAATGTGTTTGAATAATCCTGTGGCCTGTGAATTGTCAATACTGTGTGTCAATAGCCCCTTACCTAAGGATAGGCGATACTGTGTGAATAATAATGTGGCCTGTGGATGGTCAATGCTGTGTGATAATAATCCTGTGGGCTGTGGATGGTCAATACTATGTGTTAATAATCTGTGACCTGTGCAATGTCAATATTGTTTGCAAATAATACTGTGGCCTGTGAATGGCCAAGACTGTGTGTGAACAATCTTGTGATTTGAGAATGGTCAATATTGTGTGTGAATAATCCTGCGGCCTGTGAATCATCAATACTGTGTGTGAATAACCCTTGGCTGAGAGTGGTCAATACTGTGTGAAAATAATCTTGTTGCCTGAGGATGATCAGTACTGTGTGGGAATAATCCTGTGGCTTGAGGGTTATCAATACTGTGTATGAATAATCCATGGCCTGAGGATGGTCAATCCTGTGTGGGAATAATCCTGTGACCTGTAAATGGTCAAGACAGTATGTTCATTAATTCTGTGGCCATAGGCTGGTCAATATTGAGTGTGAATAATCATGTAGCCTGAGGATTGTGAATTCTATGTTGGAACAATCCTGTGACCTGCAAAAGTTGAAGACTGAGTGTTCATTAATCCTGTGGCCGTGTGCTAGTCAATACTGTGTGTGAATAACTTTTGCCTGAGGATGGTCAATGCTGGGTGTGAATAATCCTGTGGCCAGAGAATGGACAATACTGTCTGGGAATAATCCTGTGACCTGCAAATGGTCAATACAGTTTGTTCATTAATCCTGTGTCCGTATGCTAGTCAATACTGTGTGGTAATAATCCTGTCGGCTGAGAATGTTGAATATTGTGTGCGAGTACTCGTGTGGCCTGAGGATGGTCAATACGTGTGAATAATTCTGTGATCTGTGAATCATCAATACTGTGTGAGATTAACCATTTGTCTAAGGATTGTCAATACTGTGTGTGAATGATAATGTGGCCTGTGGGTGGTAAATGCTGTGTGTTAATAATCCAGTGGCCTGTGGATGGTCAATACTATGTGTTAATAATCTGTGACCTGTGCAATGTCAATATTGTTTGCAAATAATACTGTGGCCTGTAAATGGCCAAGACTGTGTGTGAACAATCTTGTGATTTGAGAATGGTCAATATTGTGTGTGAATAATCCTGCGGCCTGTGAATCATCAATACTGTGTGTGAATAACCCTTGGCTGAGAGTGGTCAATACTGTGTGAAAATAATCTTGTTGCCTGAGGATGATCAGTACTGTGTGGGAATAATCCTGTGGCTTGAGGGTTATCAATACTGTGTATGAATAATCCATGGCCTGAGGATGGTCAATACTGTGTGGGAATAATCCTGTGACCTGTAAATGGTCAAGACAGTGTGTTCATTAATTCTGTGGCCATAGGCTGGTCAATATTGAGTGTGAATAATCATGTAGCCTGAGGATTGTGAATTCTATGTTGGAACAATCCTGTGACCTGCAAAAGTTGAAGACTGAGTGTTCATTAATCCTGTGGCCGTGTGCTAGTCAATACTGTGTGTGAATAACATTTGCCTGAGGATGGTCAATGCTGGGTGTGAATAATCCTGTGGCCAGAGAATGGTCAATACTGTCTGGGAATAATCCTGTGACCTGCAAATGGTCAATACAGTTTGTTCATTAATCCTGTGTCCGTATGCTAGTCAATACGTGTGGTA
Organism: Chiloscyllium plagiosum; assembly: GCF_037043375.1. Lineage (NCBI taxonomy): Eukaryota > Metazoa > Chordata > Chondrichthyes > Orectolobiformes > Hemiscylliidae > Chiloscyllium > Chiloscyllium plagiosum. The sequence continues at coordinate 89,487,163 of NW_028270156.1, read as the reverse complement.
ATAATCCTGTCGGCTGAGAATGTTGAATATTGTGTGCGAGTACTCGTGTGGCCTGAGGATGGTCAATACTGGGTGTGAATAATTCTGTGACCTGTGAATCATCAATACTGTGTGAGATTAACCATTTGTCTAAGGATTGTCAATACTGTGTGTGAATGATAATGTGGCCTGTGGGTGGTAAATGCTGTGTGTTAATAATCCAGTGGCCTGTGGATGGTCAATACTGTTTATTAATAATCTGTGGCCTATGGATGGTCAATTCTGTGTGGGAGTAATCCTGTGGCCTGAAGATGATCAATGATGTGTGTGAAAACTCGTGTGGTCTGAGGATGGTCAATACTGTGTGTGAAAAATGCTGTGGACTGTGAACGGTCAATACTGTGTGAGAGTAATCCTGTGGACGGACGATTGTCAATACTCTGTGTGAATGATCCTGTGGCCTGCAAATTGTCAACACAGTGTGGGAATAACCCTTGGCCAAAGAATGGTCAATACTGTGTGTGAATAATCCTTTGAATTGTGAATGGCAAATACACTGTATGAATAATCCTGCGGCCTGAGGATGGTAAATACTGTGTCTGAATAATCCTTTGCTGAAGGATGGGCAATACTGTGTGTGAATAATAATATGGTCTGTGGATGTTCAATGCTGTGTGATAATAAACCTGTGGGCTGTGGATGGTCAATACTATGTGTTAATAATCTCTGGCCTGTGCATGGTCAATACTGATTGCAAATTATACTGTGGGCTGTGGATGGACAATACTGTGTGTGAATAATACTGTGGTTTGAGAATGGTCAATACTGGGTGTGAATAATTCTGTGACCTGTGATTCATCAATACTGTGTGTGAATAACCTTTGCCTGAGGATGGTCAATACTGTGTGTGAATAACCCTGTGGCCTGAGGATGGTCAATGCTGGATGTGAATAATCCTGTGGCCTGAGAATGGTCAATACTGTGTGGGATTAATCCTGTGACCTGCAAATGGTCAATACAGTTTGTTCATTAATCCTGTGTCCGTATGCTAGTCAATATTGTGTGGCAATAATCATGTCGGCTGGGAATGTTGAATATTGTGTGCGAGTACTCGTGTGGCCTCAGGATGGTCACTACTGTGTGTGAATAACCCTGTGGCCTGAGGATGTTCAATACTGTGTAGGAATAATCCTGTGGCTTGAGGATTGTCAATACTGTGTGTGAATAATCCATGGCCTGAGGATGGTCAATAATGTGTTTGAATAATCCTGTGGCCTGTGAATTGTCAATACTGTGTGTCAATAGCCCCTTACCTAAGGATAGGCGATACTGTGTGAATAATAATGTGGCCTGTGGATTTTCAATGCTGTGTGATAATAATCCTGTGGGCTGTGGATGGTCAATACTATGTGTTAATAATCTGTGACCTGTGCAATGTCAATATTGTTTGCAAATAATACTGTGGCCTGTGAATGGTCAAGACTGTGTGTGAACAATCTTGTGATTTGAGAATGGTCAATATTGTGTGTGAATAATCCTGCGGCCTGTGAATCATCAATACTGTGTGTGAATAACCCTTGGCTGAGAGTGGTCAATACTGTGTGAAAATAATCTTGTTGCCTGAGGATGATCAGTACTGTGTGGGAATAATCCTGTGGCTTGAGGGTTATCAATACTGTGTATGAATAATCCATGGCCTGAGGATGGTCAATCCTGTGTGGGAATAATCCTGTGACCTGAAAATGGTCAAGACAGTGTGTTCATTAATTCTGTGGCCATAGGCTGGTCAATATTGAGTGTGAATAATCATGCGGCCTGAGGATTGTCAATACTATGTGGGAACAATCCTGTGACCTGTAAATGGTCAAGACAAAGTGTTCATTAATCCTGTGCCGTGTGCTAGTCAATACTGTGTGTGAATAATCCTGTGCCCTGTGAATGATCAATACTGTGTGTGAATATTGCTGTGGACTGAGAATGGTCAATACTGTGTGGGAATAACCGTTGGGTCAAAGGATAGTCAATACTGTGTGTTAAATATCCTGCTGCCCGAGGGTGTTCAATACAGTGAGTGAATAATCCTGTGGCCTGAGAATGGTCCATATTCTGTGGGAATAATCCTGTAGCCTGAGGATGGTTAATACAGTGTGTGAATAATCCTGTGGCCTGAGAATGGTCATTCATGTATGGGAATAATCCTGTGGCCTGAGAATGGTCAATGTTGTGTGGGAATAATCCTGTGGCCTGAGAATGGTCAATCCTGTGTGGGAATAATCCTGTGGCCTGAGGATGTTCAATACTTTGTGTGAATAATCCTGTGGCCTGAGTGTGGTCATATTCTGTGTGGGGAAAATCCTGTTGACTGAGGACGGTCAATACTGTGTGTGAATAATCCTGTGGCCTGTGAATGGTCAAGACTCTGTAGGAATCATCCTGTGGCCTGAGGTTGGTCAATACGGTGTGTGAGTAGTCCTTTGGCCTGAGAATGGTCAATACTATGTGTGAAAAATGCTGTGGACTGTGAATGGTCAATACTGTATGAGAGTAATCCTGTGGCCTGAGAATGGTCAATACTGTGTGTGAATGAACTTGTGACCTGAGAATTGTGAATACAGTGTGTGAATGAATAATCCTGTGCACCGTGAATGCTCAATACAGTGTGTAAATAATCCTGTGGACTGAGGGCAGTCAATACTGTGTGTGAATAATCCTATGGCCGTGAATCGTAAATACTGTGTGTGTATAGCCCTTTGCCTAAGGATGGGCAATACTGTGTGTGAATAATGATGTGGCCTGTGGATGGTCAATATTGTTTGCAAATAATACTGTGTCCTGAGGATGGTCAATACTGTGCGTGAATAACCCTTGGCCTGAGGATGGTCAATACAGTGTGTGAACAATTGTGTTGCCTGAGGTTGTTCAATACTACTTATTAATAATCCTGTGGCCTGAGAATGGTCAATATAGTGTGAGAATAATCCTGTTGCCTAAGGATGATCAATACTGAGTAGGAAAAATCCTTTGGCTTGAGGTTATCAATACATTGTGTGGATAATTCATGGCCTGAGGATGGTCAATACTGTGACTTCAGGAGGGTCAATACTATGTGGGAATAATCCTGTGACCTGAAAATGTTGAAGACAGAGTATTCATTAATTCTGTGGCCATGTGCTAGTCAATGCTGTGTGTGAATAAACCTGTGCCCTGTGAATGGCCAATACTGTGTGTGAATATTGCTGTGGCCTGAGAAACGTCAATACTGTGTGGGAATAATCCTGTGACGTGCAAATGAACAAGACAGTGTGTGCATTAATCCTGTGGCTGTATGCTGGTCAATACTTTATCTGAATAATCCTGTTGGCTGAGAATATTGAACATTGTGTGTGAATACTCCAGTAGCTTGTGTTTAGTCAATACAGTGTGTGAATAAACCTGTGGCCTGAAGTTAGTCAATACTGTGTGTGAATAATCCTGTGGCCTGTGATTCATCAATACTGTGTTTGACTAATTCTTGGACTGCGTATGAACAATACTATGTGTGAACAATCCTGTGGACTGTGAATGGTCAATAGTGTGTCAGAGTAATCCTGAACTTGAGGATGTTCAATACTGTGTGTGAATAATCCTGTGCCCTGTGGATTGTCAGTACTGTGTGGGAATATTCCTGTGACCTGTTAATTGGTAAAGAGAATGTGTTCATTAAATCTGTGGCCTTGGTTGGTCAATACAGTGTGTGAATGATCTTATGTCCTTAAGATGGTCAATACTGTGTATGAATAACCCTTGACCTGAGGATGATCAATACTGTGTGTGAATAATAATGTGGCCTGAGGGCAGTCAATATTGTGTGTGAATAATGCTATGGGCTGTGAATCGTCAGTACTGTGTGTGTATAATCCTGTGGGCTGAGAATGTTGAATATTGTGTGTGAATAATCCTGTGGCCTCTGTACTGTCAACACAGTGTGTAAATAATCCTGTGGCCTGAGGCTGGTCAATAATGTGTGTGAATAATTTTGTTACCCAAGGATTGTCAATACTGTGTGTGAATAATCCGGTGGACTGTGAATGGTCAATACTGTGTGTGAGTAATCCTGTAGACGTAGAATTGTCAATACTGTGTGTGAATTAACCTGTGGCCTGAGAATTGTGAATACAGTGTGGGAATAATCCTCTGGCCTGTGAATCATCAATACTGTGTTTGACTAATCCTTGGACTGAGTATGAACAATACTATGTGTGAACAATCCTGTGGACTGTGAATGGTCAATAGTGTGTCAGAGTAATCCTGAACTTGAGGATGTTCAATACTGTGTGTGAATAATCCTGTGCCCTGTGGATTGTCAATACTGTAGGGGAATATTCCTGTGGCCTGAGAATGTTCAATACAGTGTGATAATAGTTCTGGTGCCTGTGGATGGTCAATACTGTGTAGGAAAAATCCTGTGGCTTGAGGATTGTCAATACTGTGTGTGAATGATCCATGGCCTGAGCATGGTGATACTTTGTGTAAATTTTCCTCTTCCATGAGGATGATCAATACCGTGTGGGAATAATCCTGTGACCTGTAAATGATCAAGACAGTGTGTTCATTAATCCTGTGGCCGTAGGCTGGTCAATACTGTGTATGAATAATCCTGTGCCCTATGTATGTTCAATACTGTGTGTGAACATTGCTGTGGCCTGAGAATCGTTAATACTGTGTGGAAATAATCATGTGATGTGTAAATGATCAAGACAGTGCGTTCATTAATCCTGTGGCCATATGGTGGTCAATACTGTGTGCGAATAATCATGTGGACTGAGAATGGTCAATACTGTGTGGGAATAACCGTCGGGCCGAAGGATAGTCAATACTGTGTGTGTTAAATATCCTGCTGCCCGAGGATGTTCAATACAGTGAGTGAATAATCCTGTGGCCTGAGAATGATCATACATTGTGTGGAAAAGTACGTTGCCTGAGGACAGCCATACTGTGTGTGAATCATCCTGTGGCCTTCAAATAGTCAATAATGTATGGGAATAATCCTGTGGCCTGTGACTCGTCAATACTGTGTGTGAATAATCCTTTGGCCTAAGGATGGTCAATACTGTGTGGGAATAATCCTTTGGACAGTGAATGATCAATACCATGCATGCATGATGCTCTGGCCTGTGAATCGCCAATACTGTGTGTGAACAATCCTGTAATTTGAGAATTGTCACTACTGTGAGTGAATATTCCTGTAGCCTGATGATGGTCAATACAGTGTGAAAATAATCATGTGCCCTGAGGATAGTTAATAGCGTGTGTGATTACTCCTGTGGCCTGAGAATGGGCAATACTGTGTGTGAACAATCCTGTGGCCTGAGGATGGTCAATACTGTGTGAGAATAATTCTGTGGTCTGAGGACGGTCAATACTGAGTGTGAACAATCCTGTGGCTTGAGGATGGTTAATACTGGATGCGAATACTTCTGTGACCTGTAAATGGTCAAGACAGTGTGTTCATTAATCCTGTGGCCGTATGCTGGTCAATACTATGTGTGAATAATCCTGTGGCCTGAGAATGTTCAATACTGTGTGGGAATAATCCTGCGGCCTGAGAATGGTCAATACTGTGTGGGAATAATCCTCTGGCCTGAGAATGGTCAATACAGTGTGTGAATACTCCTGTGGTCTCAGGATGTTCAATACTGTGTGTGAACAATCCTGTTTCTTGAAGATAGTTAATATTGTGTGAAAGTAATTCTGTGACCATGTAAATGGTTAAGATAGTGTGTTCATTAATCCTGTGGCCGTGTTCCAATCAATACTGTGTGTGAATAATCCTGTGCCCTGTGTATGTTCAATACTGTGTGTGAACATTGCTGTGGCCTGAGAATCGTTAATACTGTGTGGAAATAATCATGTGATGTGTAAATGATCAAGACAGTGCGTTCATTAATCCTGTGGCCATATGGTGGTCAATACTGTGTGCGAATAATCATGTGGACTGAGAATGGTCAATACTGTGTGGGAATAACCGTTGGGCCGAAGGATAGTCAATACTGTGTGTGTTAAATATCCTGCTGCCCGAGGATGTTCAATACAGTGAGTGAATAATCCTGTGGCCTGAGAATGATCATACATTGTGTGGAAAATTACGTTGCCTGAGGACAGCCATACTGTGTGTGAATCATCCTGTGGCCTTCAAATAGTCAATAATGTATGGGAATAATCCTGTGGCCTGTGACTCGTCAATACTGTGTGTGAATAATCCTTTGGCCTGAGGATGGTCAATACTGTGTGGGAATAATCCTTTGGACAGTGAATGATCAATACCATGTATGCATAATGCTCTGGCCTGTGAATCGCCAATACTGTGTGTGAACAATCCTGTAATTTGAGAATTGTCACTACTGTGAGTGAATATTCCTGTAGCCTGAGGATGGTCAATACTGTGTGAAAATAATCATGTGCCCTGAGGATAGTCAATAGCGTGTGTGACTACTCCTGTGGCCTGAGAATGGGCAATACTGTGTGTGAACAATCCTGTGGCCTGAGGATGGTCAATACTGTGTGAGAATAATCCTGTGGTCTGAGGACGGTCAATACTGAGTGTGAACAATCCTGTGGTTTGAGGATGGTCAATACTGGGTGCGAATACTTCTGTGACCTGTAAATGGTCAAGACAGTGTGTTCATTAATCCTGTGGCTGTATGCTGGTCAATACTATGTGTGAATAATCCTGTGGCTTGAGGATGTTCAATACTGTGGCCTGAGGATGTTCAATACTGTGTGTGAATAGTCCTGCGGCCTGAGAATGGCCAATACTGTGTGGGAATAATCCTGTGGCCTGAGAATGGTCAATACAGTGTGTGAATACTCCTGTGGTCTCAGGATGTTCAATACTGTGTGTTAACAATCCTGTGGCTTGAAGATAGTTAATATTGTGTGGAAGTAATTCTGTGACCATGTAAATGGTTAAGACAGTGTGTTCATTAATCCTGTGGCCGTGTTCCAATCAATACTGTGTGTGAATAATGCTGTGGGCTGGGAATATTGAATATTGTATGTGAATACTAGTGTGTCCTGAGGATGGTCAGTACTGTGTGTGAATAATCCAGTGGCCTGAGGACGTTCAATGCAGTGTGCGAATAATCCTGAGGTCTGTGAATTGTGAATAGAGTGTGTGAGTAATCCTGTGGCCTGAGAATGTTCAATACTGTGTGCAAATTATCCTGTGGCCTGAGGATTGTGAATACAGTGTCTGAGTAATCCTGTGGCCTGTGAATTGTGAATACTGTGTGTGAATAATCCTGCGGTCTGTATACTGTCAATACTATGTGTCAATAATCCAGTGGCCTGAGGATGTTCAATACAGTGTGTGAATACTCCTGTGGCCTGAGGATTGTCAATATTGTGTGTGAAAAATCCATGCCCTCAGGATGGTCAATACTGTGTGTGTGAACAATCCCGTGGCTTGAGGATGGTCAATACTGTGTGGGAATAATCCTGTGACCTGTAAATGGTCAAGAGAGTGTGTTCATTAATCCTGTGGCCATGTGCTAGTCAATGCTGTGTGTGAATAATCCTGTGCCCTGTGAATGGTCAATACTGTGTGGGAATAATCCTGTGACGTGTAAATGACCAAGACAGTGTGTTCATTAATACTGTGGCCGTATGGTGGTCAATAACTTGTGCGAATAATCCTGTGAACTGAGAATGTTCAATACAGTGTGTGAATAATCTAGAGGCCAGAGGATTGTCAATACTTTGTGTGAATAATCCTGTTGCCTGAGGACGGTCCATACTGTGTGTGAATAATCCTGTGGCTTTAGAATGGTCCATAATGTATGGGAATAATCCTGTTGGCCTGAAAATGGTCAATGCTGTGAGTTAATAATCATGTGGCCTGAGAGTAGTCAATAAAGTGTGGGAATAATCCAGTGGCCTAAGAATAGTCAATACTGTGTGTGACTAAGACTGTGGCCTGTGGATGGTCAATACTGTGTGTTAATAATCTGTAGCTTGTGCATGGTCAATACTGTTGTGAATAATCTTGTGGCCGGAGGCTGGTTAATACTGAATAATCCTGTGCCCTGAGGATGTTCAATATTGTGTGTGAATAATCCTCTGGCCCGTGAATGGTCAATACTATGTGTGAATAACCCTTGGCCTGAGGATGGTCAATACTGTGTGTGAGCAATCCTGTGGCCTGAGAATGGTCAAAACTATGTGCGATTAATCCTGTTGACTAGGGTTATTGAATGCTCTGTGTGAATAATCCTGTGGTCTGTTAACAGTCTATGCTGTGTGTGAATAATGCTGTGGACTGTGAATGGTGAATACTGTGTGCGAATAATCCTGCGGCACGAGGCTGGTCAATATTATTTGTGAACAATCCTCAGGCCTGAGGATGGCCAACAATCTGTGGGAATTATCCCGTGGACTGAGGACGGTCAGTTCTGTATGGGAATAATCCTTTGGTCTGAGGATTGTCAATACTGTGTGTAAATAATCCTGGGAAATATGAATGCTCGATACTGTTTATGAATACACCTGTGGCCTAAGGTTTGTCAATAATGTGTGTGAATAATCTTGTGGGCTGATGGTGGTCAATAACATGTGAAAGTAATCCTCTGGCTTGAGAATTGTCAATACCGTGTGTGAATAACCCTTGGCCTGTGGATGGTCAATAATGTGTGTGAATAATCCTGTGGCCTGAGGATGGTCAATACAGTGTGTGAATAATCCTGTGCCTTTAAAGTGACAAGGCAGTGGATTCAAAAATCCTGTGGCCGTAGACTGGTCAATACAGTGTGTGAATAATTATGAGGCCTGAGGATGTACAATACTGTGTGCGAATAATCCTGTGGCCTGTGAACGTCAATACTGTGTGTGAATTATCCTTGGACAGTGAATGGTCAATACCATGTGTGAATAATCCTCTGGCCTGTGAATCATCAATACTGTGTGTGAAGAACTCTTGGCCTGAGGATGGTCAATACTGTGTGTGAACAATCCTGTGCACGATGAATGCTGAATACTGTGTGTGAATAACCCTTGGATGGTCATTACTCTGTGTGAACAATCCTGTGACCTGAGGGTAGTAAGTACTGTCTGTGAATAACCCTGCAGCCTGAGGGTGATCAATACACTGTGTGAACAATCCTGTGGCCTGAGAATGGTCAAAACTGTGTATGAATGAAACTGAGATATGTAAATGGTCAAGACAGTGTGTTCATTAATCCTGTGGCCTAATGGTGGTCAATACTGTGTTTGAGTATTCCTGTGACCTGAGAATGTTTAATTTTTTTTTGTGTATCCCTGTGTACTGAGGATGGTCAATAATGTGTGTAAATAATCCTGGGAACTATGAATGCTCTATACTGTGTGGGAATAATCTTGTGGCCTGAGAATGGTCAATGCTGTGTGTGAATAATCCTGTGGCCTGATGATGGTCAATACTTTATGTGAATAATTATGTTGCGTGAGGATGGTCAGTACAGTGTGTGAGTAATCCTGTGGCCTGATGATGGTCAATACCTTGTGAAAATAATTCTGTGGCTTGAGGATCGTCAATACTGTGCGTGAAAAATCCTGTGGTTTGAGGTAAGTCAATACTGTATACGAATAATCCTGTGTCCTGATAATGGTCAATACCGTGTGTGAATAATCTTGGTACCTGAGGATGGTCAATAATGTGTGTCACTAATCCTGTGGCCTGTGAATCGTCAATACTGTGTGTGAATAATCCTCCGGCCTGTGAAGTGTCAATATGGTGTGTGAATAATCCTGTGGCATGAGGATGGTCATAACAGTGTGTTCATTACTCCTGGGTCTGTAGGCTGGTCAATACTGTGTGAATTACCCTTGGCCTGAGGATGGTCAATACTTTGTGTGAATAATCCTGTGACCTGTAAACTGACAAGGCAGTAGGGTCAAAAATCCTGTGGAAGTAGGCTGGTCAATACAGTGTGTGAATAACCCTGAGGCCTGAGGGTGGAGAATACTTGTGTGAATAATCCTGTGGACTGTGGATTGTCAATACTGTGTTTAAATAATCCTGGGAACTATGACTGCTCAATACTGTTTATGAATACTCCTGTGGCCTGAGGTTTATGAATATTCCTGTGGCCTGAGGTTGGTCAATACTTTGAGTGAATAATCTTGTGGCTGGAGGCTGGTCAATAATGTGTGAAAATAATCCTGTGGCCTGCGGAATGTCAATACTGTGTGTGAATAATCCTGTGGCAGTAGGGTGGTCTATACTATGTGTGAATAATTCTTTGCGTGGGGATGTTCAGTAATGTGTGCCACTAATCCGGTGGCTTGAGGATGTTCAATACAGTGTGTGAATAATCCTTTGGACAGTGAATGGTCAGTTCCATGTGTGATTAATCCAGTGGCCTGAGGTTGTTCAATACTGTGTGTGTGAATAATGCTGTGGGCTGTGAATGGTCAACGCTGTGTGTGAACAATCCTGTGGACTGAGGATGGTCAATACTGTGAGTGAATAATCTTGTGGCTGGAGGCTGGTCAATAATGTGTGAAAATAATCCTCTGGTTTGAGGATGATCAACTCTGTGTGATTAATCCTGTTGCCTGAGGTTGTTCAATCCTGTGTGAGAATAATCTTGTTACCCGTGAATGGTCAATCCTGTGAGTGAATAATCCTGTGGTCTACGGATGGTCAATACTGTGTGAGAGTAATCCTGTGGACTGAGGATGGTCAACATGATGTGTAATTATTCCTTTGTACTGTGAATGGTCAACACGATGTGTGAATAATTCTGAGACCTGAGGATGTAGGATACTGTGTGCGAATAATCCTGCAGCTTGAGGATGGAGGATACTTGTGTGAATAATCCTGTGGACTGTGGATTGTCAATACTGTGTGTAAATAATCCTGGGAACTATGAATGCCCGATACTGTTTATGAATACACCTGTGGCCTAAGGTTTGTCAATAATATGTGTGAATAATCTTGTGGGCTGATAGTGGTCAATAACATGTGAAAGTAATCCTCTGGCTTGAGAATGGTCAATACCCTGTGTGCATAACCCTTGGCCTGTGGATGGTCAATAATGTGTGTGAATAATCCTGTGGCCTGAGGATGGTCAATAATGTGTGTGAATAACCCTGTGGCCTGAGGATGGTCAATACAGTGTGTGAATAATCCTGTGCCTTTAAAGTGACAAGGCAGTGGATTCAAAAATCCTTTGGCCGTAGACTGGTCAATACAGTGTGTGAATAATTCTGAGGCCTGAGGATGTACAATACTGTGTGCGAATAATCCTGTGGCCTTTGAATGTCAATACTGTGTGTGAATTATCCTTGGACAGTGAATGGTCAATACCATGTGTGAATAATCCTCTGGCCTGTGAATCATCAATACTGTGTGAGAATAACTCTTGGCCTGAGGATGGTCAATACTGTGTGTGAAAAAACCTGTGGACTGAGGATGGTCATTTCTGTTTGTTAATAATACTATGGCCTGAGGATGGTCAATACTGTGTGTGAATAATCCTGTGCACTGTGACTGCTCAATACTCTGTGTAAATAAACCTGTGGCCTGAGAGTAGTCAATAAAGTGTGGGAATAATCCAGTGGCCTAAGGATAGTCAATAATGTGTGTGAATAAGGCTGTGGTCTGTGAATGGTCAATACTGTGTGTTAATAATCTGTGGCCTGTGGATGGTCAATAATGTTGTGAATAATCTTGTGGCCGGAGGCTGGTTAATACAGTGTGTGAATAATCTTGTGGTCTGATGATGGTCAATACCGTGAATAATCCTGTGCCCTGAGGATATTCAATATTGTGTGTGAATAAACCTGTGGCCTGTGACAGTCAATGCTGTGTGTGAATTATCCTTAGACAGTGAATGGTCAATACCATGTGTGAATAATCCTCTGGCCTGTGAACCGTCAATACTGTGTGTGAATAACCCTTGGCCTGAGGGTGGTCAAAACTGTGTGCGAATAATCCTGTGGCCTGTGAACTGTCAATACTGTTTGTTAATAATAGTGTGGTCTGTGGATGGACTATACAAAGTGTTGAATAATCCTGTGCACTGTGAATGCTCAATACTGTGTGTGAATAGTCCTGTGGGCTGAGGATGGTCAATACTGTGTGTGAATAATCCTATGGCCTGAATATCAATACAGTGTGTGAAATATCCTGTGGCCTTAAGACAGTGAGTACAGTTTGTGAATAATCCTGTGACCTGTAAGTGGTCAAAACAGTATGTTCGTTAATCCTGTGGCCGGAGTGATCAATACTATGTGTGATTAATCCTGTGTCCTAAGAATGTTGAATATTGTTTGTGAACATTCCTGTGGCTGGAGGTTGGACAATACTGTGTGTGACTGATCCTCTGGCATGTGAATCATTAGTACTGTGTGTGAATAACCCTTGGCCTGAGAATGATCAAAACTGTGTGTGGGTAATCCTGTAGCCTATGTATGATCAATACGATGTGATTAATCCTGTTGTCTGAGGTTGGTCAATCCTGCATGAGAATAATCCTGTTATCTGTGAATGGTCAATGCTTGTGTGAATAATCCTGTGGGCTGTGAATGGTCAATACTGTGAGTGAATAATCCTGTGGTCTTCGGATGGTCAGTACTGTATGTGAGTAATCCTGTGGACTGAGGATGGTCAACATGATGTGCAATTAATCCTTTGGACTGTCAATGGTCAATACTGTGTGTGAATAATTCTGTGGCCTGAGGATAGTCAATACTGTGTGTGAATAATCGTCCGGACTGATGATGGTCAATGATCTGTGTGAAAAACCCTGTAGCCTGTGAATCGCCAACACTGTGTGTGAATAAACCTTTGTCTAGGGATGGTCAATACTGTGTGTGAATAATTCTGTGTACTGTGACCGCTCAATACTCTGCGTGAATAAACATGTGGCCTGAGTGTAGTCAATACTGTGTGGGAATAATCGTCCGGAATGATGATGGTCAATACTGTGTGTGGATAATCCTGTTGTTTGAAGATGTTCAATAATGTGTGTGACTAATCTGATGGCCTGATGATGGTCAATGCTATGTGTTAATAAGACTGTGCCCTGAAAATAGTCAATACTGTGTGGGAATAATCCTGTGCCTTGAGGATATTCAATAGTGTGTGTGGATACTCCTGTGGCCTGAGGATGGTCAATGCAGTGTGTGAATAATCCTGTTGCCTGAGGTTGTTCAATACTGTGTGTTAATAATCCTGAGACCTATGAATGGGCAATACTGTGTGTGAATAATCCTGCAGCCTGAGAATGGTCAATACTGTGTGTTGATAAACTTGTGGCCTGTGAATCGTCAATACTGTGTGTGAATAATAATGTGGCCTGTGGATGGTCAATGCTGTGTGTTAATAATCTGTGGTCTCTGCATGGTCATTTCTGTTTGTTAATTATACTGTGGCCTGTGCATGGTCAATACAGAGTATGAATAATCCTGTGTGCTGTGCATGCTCAAAACTGTGAATAATCCTGTGACCTGAGGGTTGTCAATACTATCTGTGAATAATCCTGTGTCCTGAGGACGGTCAGTACAGTGTGTGAATTATCCTCTGGCCTGTAATTCGTAAATGCTTTATGTAAGTGCTCCTGTGGGCTGAGGATGGTCAGTACTGTGTGTGAATAATCCTATGGCCTGAGGATCAATACAGTGTGTGAAATATCCTGTGGCCTTAAGACAGTGAGTACTGTTTGTGAATAATCCTGTGACCTGTAAGTGGTCAAAACAGTATGTTCGTTAATCCTGTGGCCGGAGTGATCAATACTATGTGTGATTAATCCTGTGTCCTAAGAATGTTGAATATTGTTTGTGAACATTCCTGTGGCTGGAGGTTGGACAATACTGTGTGTGACTGATCCTCTGGCATGTGAATCATTAGTACTGTGTGTGAATAACCCTTGGCCTGAGAATGATCAAAACTGTGTGTGGGTAATCCTGTAGCCTTTGGATGATCAATACGATGTGATTAATCCTGTTGCCTGAGGTTGGTCAATCCTGCGTGAGAATAATCCTGTTATCTGTGAATGGGCAATGCTTGTGTGAATAATCCTGTGGGCTGTGAATGGTCAATACTGTGAGTGAATAATCCTGTGGTCTTCGGATGGTCAGTACTGTATGTGAGTAATCCTGTGGACTGAGGATGGTCAACATGATGTGCAATTAATCCTTTGGACTGTCAATGGTCAATACTGTGTGTGAATAATTCTGTGGCCTGAGGATAGTCAATACTGTGTGTGAATAATCGTCCGGACTGATGATGGTCAATGATCTGTGTGAAAAACCCTGTAGCCTGTGAATCGCCAACACTGTGTGTGAATAAACCTTTGTCTAGGGATGGTCAATACTGTGTGTGAATAATTCTGTGTACTGTGACCGCTCAATACTCTGCGTGAATAAACATGTGGCCTGAGTGTAGTCAATACTGTGTGGGAATAATCGTCCGGAATGATGATGGTCAATACTGTGTGTGAATAATCCTGTAGCCTGTGAATCGTCAACACTGTGTGTGAATAAACCTTTGCCTAAGGATGGTCAATACTGAGTGTGAATAATTCTGTGTACTGTGACCGCTCAATACTCTGCGTGGATAAACATGTGGCCTGAGTGTAGTCAATACTGTGTGTGAATAATCCCGTGGCCTGAGGATAGTCAATTCTGTGCGGGAATAAGGCTGTGGCCATTGAATGGTCACTACTGTGTGTTAATAATCTGTGGCCTGTGCATAGTCAATACTGTTTGTTAATAAAACTGCATCCTGTGAATGGTCAATACTGTGTGTGAATAATCCTGTGTCCTGAGGGTAGTCAATACTGTGTGTGGGTAATCCTGTGACCTGTAAATGTTCAAGACAGTGTGTTCAAAAATCCTGTGGCCATAGGCTGGTCAATACAGTGTGTGAGAAATCCTGTGACCCGAGGATGGTCAATATTGTGTGTGGATAATCCTGTTGTTTGAAGATGTTCAATAATGTGTGTGACTAATCTGATGGCCTGATGATGGTCAATGCTGTGTGTTAATAAGACTGTGCCCTGAAAATAGTCAATACTGTGTGGGAATAATCCTGTGCCTTGAGGATATTCAATACTGTGTGTGGATACTCCTGTGGCCTGAGGATGGTCAATGCAGTGTGTGAATAATCCTGTTACCTGAGGTTGTTCAATACTGTATGTTAATAATCCTGAGACCTATGAATGGGCAATACTGTGTGTGAATAATCCTGCAGCCTGAGAATGGTCAATACTGTGTGTTGATAAACTTGTGGCCTGTGAATCGTCAATACTGTGTGTGAATAATAATGTGGCCTGTGGATGGTCAATGCTGTGTGTTAATAATCTGTGGTCTCTGCATGGTCATTTCTGTTTGTTAATTATACTGTGGCTTGTGCATGGTCAATACAGAGTATGAATAATCCTGTGTGCTGTGCATGCTCAAAACTGTGTGAATAATCCTGTGACCTGAGGGTTGTCAATACTATCTGTGAATAATCCTGTGTCCTGAGGACGATCAGTACAGTGTGTGAATTATCCTCTTGCCTGTAATTCGTAAATGCTTTATGTAAGTGCTCCTGGGGGCTGAGGATGGTCAATACTGTGTGTGAATAATCCTATGGCCTGAGGATGGTCAATAGTGTGTATGAAAAATCCTGTGGCCACTGATGTGGTGGTTTTGGATGAGCAGCTGGTTGATCCTCTCCCTCCAATTTCCCTCCCTATCTCTGTAAACCCCTCCAGCTGCAGCAATCCGTACTGGCTTTGTAACACCGTTCAGGTCCTGGCCACTCTCTGTAACACTCTCACCACCTCCAGCACCTTCATCTCTCCCTGTTCCTGTCACGTCATTAAACCCTGACAATGATTCACGTTCCACCTGCCCTCGTCCTGCGAGCAGACCCTTTGCGATTCCTTTAAAACTTACTCTTAAAGCCCGCTCTCACTTCTGGATTTTAAGCATGTTTTGCTGATCTTGTTTGCCTCATAATCTAATATGATCCATTTTGTCCTGAGTGAGGGACATGAGTGAGTTTCTTGTTGAGGTTTTGTCTGTTTCGATGGAATGTACTTTTTTTGAGTGACTCACACTGTTTCTTCTAATGTTTCCACTGTTCATTTACAGATACATGTTCCAGTCTGTTTAGCCTGTTTATCTTGGTCACTTCTCCTGTCAAATTTACGCAATTGGCTATTTTTGTTTTTCATTGTAATTTGTCCTTTCTGTGATTCACTCTAAAACTTTATATTTCTTTAAACTGCACTTTATCACAATATCCCAGAGGATCTCGCCAGGTGACATTACTCATTCACTAAGTTTCATCACACAACCATCGATCTGACATAGTTATGTCCCTAGCCAGTTGCACAATGAGTTATTCAAAGAAACACTGAAAAATAATTATCTGTACTCCCCTTCCACTATCACTGTTGTCAGTGTGATTGTCCCAGATTATGCGAATATTGAAGTTTCCCAAAATTATTTCCCAAAATTACCCAAAATTATTATTTTGATAATTATCAAAATTCCAATTAATTCCTGTTGAATGCAGTGATGTGCAATGAAATGCTGTTCGGTGGCTAAAACTGTTCTACTTATTCTGTCCTTGGCAAGTAGTAGCCAGAATTTACATTCCGACTCTACTTCATGATCTGCGGCCAAATGCTTTCTCTGTAATGCCTTTATTTTCCATTATAGTTCTCGTTGCGCATTTTGCCTGAGTTTCCACAAGGTTATGAGCTATTTAATACTTGCGTTCACCTTTTGTTCGCCCTGTAACCGTGTCTCTCTGGTGTCAAAATTTCTTTTATCTCTGTGTCACAAATCCATCTACCTTATTGCAGAGACCTTGTCCATGCAAAAAAAAGACATAATTTACTCTTTCCCACAATGTCCTGTCACATACCTATTCGCTGATGTACAGGTTTAGTTAAACTCTGTCCCTTTCGGTTCCTTTCTGCTTGTCTTCAGCCAAATTCCCATGCTGTTCCGATGCTTCACATTTTCTCTTTGGATTTGGAAAGCTCCTTTCACCTGAACCCTGTCCCTGCATCCTCTCTGTCAGTTTAAAGCCCTGTACATAAACCTACCGACAGGTGTGGGATGTGGGTGTCTCTGGCTGACCAGCCTTTCTTGCCCAGCCCTAGTTGCCCTTGAGCTGAGTAACTTGCTTGGCCATTTCAGAGGGTCATTGAGAGGCAAACACTTTGTTGTGGTTATGTAGTGCAGGCCACGTCAGGATGTGTAGATGTCCATCTCTGAAGGACAAGTGTTTGGGTTTTTTGTACATCAGCAATGGTCTCATACTTACATGTGGATTGTTAATTACTATTTTTAAAATTATTGATTTCAAATTCTACCATTTCTGATGGTGGGATTCAAACCTTTCTCCCCTGTACATTAGCTGAGGTTTTGGATTCATGCTCGAGCAGTTATATCACTCGGCCATCACTTCACCTGCTCGATGGTTGCCCATCCCTGAACACTGACGCCAGTGCATCATGAAGCTAAACCCGTTCTTCCAACACAATTGTTTGATCTTGATAACTTGCTGCACTCTGGTGATATCACTCAGTATCTCTCCATGTGGTATCCCTCACTGTGTGGGTCTAATTGCTGCCTCTGTCAGTGTCTCTCGCTCAGGATCTCCAGATCCTGAGCCAACAGAATTCTCCACTCCAGAGAGATGCAGCAGCACAGGCCAGGTCTGGAAACTGAGATTTTCCAGATCTCTGTGTGATACAGTGCCATTTTCCATGTGTAACCCTCACAGCATTAGTCTAATTTCCCATTCTGTCTATCTGTCTGTCTCCTACACGTACTCAGGAAGGTCCTGACTCAGTAGACTTCCCAACTGCTGGGTGTCTCGTCAATCATCCCATTGAAGATGGTTGGTCAGCCAGAGAGACAAAGAGCAGGGGGATCTGGAGCCTTCAATAAATCCTGGAGTGAGGTAAGATTACTCACAGTGCACAGGGCAGAGAGCAATGAGAGGCCTCCAAACATCAGCTAACAGGACATGACATAGATACAGTGCTGGAGGGGGAGCACAATACAGACATACCCCAGGCTCAATCACTGCCCATAATGTAAGGTCTGTTGTACTAAGACTAACTACACTGCAACACTGAATCTATGTCATATCTTGGTGACCAATGTCTTCAATAATTTTTTAAATCCTATAACAGTTGCTATCTTTGTAACCTCCTCCCTTCCTTATAGTCACTTCACTAATTTGAAACGTACTGCATTCCAGCCTACCAGCCCTATCGCTGTAGCTTGCTTCAGTGTCTACAACATGCCTTATCTCAGTAGTCTCCTCCTCTTTAACTGGATACAGAGTCATGGAGCACGGAAACAGAACCTTCACTCCAACTCATCAATGCTGACCATGATTCTTATACTAGACGTGTCACATATGCCTGTGTTTGGCCCTTATCTCTTCAAACTTTCTCCTCTCCATGTATCTCCCCAAATGTCTTTTCCATTGCTGTGGTTCTGTTCGCCGAGCTGGAAGTTTTTGTTGCAAACGTTTCGTCCCCTGGCTAGGTGACATCATCAGTGCTTGGGAGCCTCCTGCGAAGCGCTTCTTTGATGTTTCCTCCGGTGTTCATAGTGGTCTGTCCCTGCCGCTTCCAGTTGTCAGTTTCAGCTGTCCGCTGTGGTGGTTGGTATATTGGGTCCAGATCGATGTGTTTGTTGATGGAGTTTGTGGATGAATGCCATGCCTCTAGGAATTCCCTGGCTGTTCTCTGTCTGGTTTGCCCTATGATAGTAGTGTTGTCCCAGTCGAATTCATGTTGCTTGTTGTCTGCGTGTGTGGCTACTAAGGATAGCTGGTCGTGTCGTTTCGTGGCTAGTTGATGTTCATGTATGCGGATTGTTAGCTGTCTTCCTGTTTGTCCCATATAGTGTTTAGTGCAGTCCTTGCATGGTATTTTGTACACTACATTCGTCTTGCTCATGTTGGGTATCGGGTCCTTCGTTCTGGTGAGTTGTTGTCTGAGCGTGGCTGTTGGTTTGTGTGCCGTTATGAGTCCTAGGGGTCGCAGTAGTCTGGCTGTCAGTTCCGAGATTCACTACAAGAGTATACAGGAAAGCCACACACACAGACCAAGTCCTAAACTATGAAAGTAACCACCCCAACACACACAAACGAAGCTGCATCAGGACACTATTCAAAAGGGCCACAACACACTGCAGTACACCAGAACTGCAAAAAGAATACAATGTATTCGCCAAAAATGGATACCCGCGCAACTTCATCAACAGATGCCTAAGAGAAAGACCACGGAATGAGGACATACCACAACCAAAAGGACTAGCCATTCTCAGGCCAAGGGTTAGGCCACTTTTTGAACAGAAACAATCATTGCTGAGCGTTATGAAATATCTATTTAAGTGTCTGACCCTATATTTTACATCCCGCTTTAGGTTAGATGTAAGACAAAAATATGCAATTAAAATGTTTGATTCTTTTCAATCTTTCAAGAAGATCTTCTCCATGTGGCCGAACACATGATCAGCCGAGAGTGACTCCATTTTCCCAGGTTCCCTGTGTCTCTGTTATTTCTGTTTGATGATGCCACATTCCAGTGGGAAACCTCCGATATGGCTTCGATTTCCCTCAAATGAGAAATCCTCCCCCCCCAACTCTGGTGGACAGGACGTTCATCTGTGACAGACCCACCTCCTGTGCTTATACCCTCACCCCTTCACCTCCTTTCCAGAACAATGATGGAGATTCCCTTGTCCTCACTTTCCACTGCACTCACTTCCACATTCCCACAATCATCCCTGCCACTTGCACCACCTCCTGCAGGACAGCACCATCAAACACATCGTCCCCTCTCATCCCCTGTCAGCATTCTTAAACACAGGTGAGGTGCCGGAGGGCTGGAAGGTTGCTCATGTTGTACCCCTGTACAAGAAGGGTAGTAAGGATATTCCAGGTAACTACAGACCAGTGAGCCTGACGTCAGTGATGGGAAAGTTGCTGGAGAAGATCTGAGGGTTAGGATCTATTTATATTTAGAAAAGAATGACCTTATCAGTGATGGTTTTGTGCAGGGGTGATCATGCCTTACCAACTTAATAGAGTTCTTCGAGAATGTGACCAAGTCGATAGATGAAGGAAGGGCTGTTGATGTCATATACATGGACTTTAGTAAGGTGTTTGATAAGGTTCCCCATTGTAGACTAAAGGAGAAAGTGAAGTCACATGGTGTGCAGGGTGTTCTAGCCAGGTGGATAAAGAACTGGTTGAGCAACAGGAGACAGAGAGTAGTAGTTGAAGGGAGTTTCTCGAAATGGAGAAAGGTGACCAGTGGTGTTCCACAGGGGTCAGTGTTGGGGCCACTGTTGTTTGTAATGATCTGGAAGAGAGCACTGTTGGTATGATCAGCAAGTTTGCAGATGACATGAAGATTGGTGGAGTAGCAGAAAGCATAAGGGACTGTCAGAGAATACAGGAGGGTATAGATTGACTGGAGAGTAGGGTGGAAAAGTGGCAGATGGAGCTCAATCCAGACAAATGTGACGTGATGCATTTAGGCAAGTCTAATTCTAGAGCGAATTATACAATGAACGGAAGAGCCTTGGGATAAGTTGATGCGCAGAGAGATCTGGGAGTTCAGGTCCATTGTACCCTGAAGGTTGTTGCACAGGTGCGTTCTGTCCTTGATACGGTTAAAGGGGTGCGGTCTGAGAGCAGAAGTGCGGGATGTGGACGAGATGCGTTGGAGGGCATCTTTAACCACGTGGAAAGGGAAATTGCTGTCTCTAAAGAAGGAGGCCATCTGGTGTGTTCTGTGGTGGAACTGGTCCTCCTGGGAGCAGATACGGCGGAGGCGGAGGAATTGGGGTGGCAAGTCATGTTAAAATTGTACAAGACATTGGTTCAGCCACATTTAGAATACTGTGTACAGTTCTAGTCGCCACATTACCAAAAGGATGTGGACGCTTTAGAGAGGTTGCAGAGAAGGTTTACAAGGATGTTGCACAGTATGGAAGGTGCGAGCTATGAAGAGAGTTTGAGTAGGTTCGGTTTGTTTTCATTAGGAAAAAGGAGATTGAGGGGGGAACTGATTGAGATTTACAAATTTGTGAAGGGTATAGACAGGATGGATAGAGACAGGCTTTTGCCCAGGGTGAAGGATTCAATAACAAGAGGTCACGCTTTGAAGGTGAAAAGTGAAATGTTTAAAGGGGATACACGCGGCAAGTACCTCACACAGAGGGTGGTGGGTGCCTGGAACGCATTGCCAGCAGAGGTGGTAGAGACAGGCACGGTAGATTCATTTAAGATGCGTCTGGACAGATGCATGAGTAGGTGGGGAGCAGAGGGATACAGATGCTTAGGAATTGAGCGACAGGTTTAGACAGTAGATTTGGATTGGCTGAGGCTTGGAGGGCTGACGGGCCTGTTCCTGGACTGTAAATTCTCTTTGTTCTTTTTCACAAGGACCAAGGACGTTATTGGAAGTGAAAAGATTCAGATGACCATGTTAAAGGACTTTATGTGATATGATAAATTGGAGGTGTGACACGACGAAGGGACCCTCAGGAGAATGAAGATATTAAAATTGAAGTGTTCCTCCATACGAAATCAGAGTAGGTCACTGAGTACAGGGATGATGGGTGAAAGGGTCTCGGTGTGAACTGGGGGATAGGTAGCAGAATGCATTACAGATATTGCAGCTCAGACTGGCCATTCATGTGGTGCTGTCGACCACAACAGCACCAGATTCAGGTTTAACCACAGTCTGTAACTTTTCTCCCAGGATAATCTCTCCATCTACCATTGCCATCAATCCAGGGTTCAGTGAAGAGTGTGGGTGAATATGCCAGGGTCAAAACCATGTCGACTGAAAACTGATGGCAACCCCATTAAAGCTACTGCACTTGGCTGCTTGCATTCCAAGCAGCAGGACTAACATCTGATAGAGAAGGTGAAATAATCCCAATACCAATTGACCAATGATTATGTCCCATCCCGTCATAAATAGTGATAGAGCATTTGTGATCTCAAGAAATAGTGATCGACAGTTAAACAACTCACTGGAGGAGAGGGCTGCACAAACATCCCCATCCTGAATAACGGAACAGCCCTGTACATCAGTGTAAAAGACTAGGATGCAGTATATGCACCATCCTCAGCCAAAACTATTGAATGGGTGATTCATCTCTCCCTTTTCATGATATTTTGAAGTCAGTTCGGAGTCACCCATATTGTTGAACATCGCCTCTATGCACTTTTCCCAGACAATGTACATATCTCTTAATGTGATTCACAACTGAAAAAAATATCAAATAGGAACTGCAGTGGTGGTCCCTTCAGTCTATCGATTTTTCTCTCCATTCAATATAAAGGTAGCTGATCCTTGATTTCCCCACCATACTCCTGCTCTCTCACCATCCCTTTAGTATCTAGAGATCCTTACATTCAGGGTCTTGGCTTCCATGGCCTTTTGTGGTAGAGAATTCCCCAGGTTCACCAGTCTCTGAATGCAGACATTTATTCTCATCTCAATGCAGAGTAACCTGCCTGTACCTAATACCGTGGCCTGTTGTTTTAGATGTCCCAGCCAGGGGAGTTATCATCACTGTTTCCACTCTGTCTCATCCTCTCAGAGATTTGTATATGTCACTGGGTCCTCCAGTCATTTTCCTAAACCTGATGGAATACAAGCCTAGTCCACCCAAACTGATCCCACAACAAGCCTGTCATCCCAGAGATCAGTCTGGCCATCATTCACTGTGCTCCCTTAATGTCAGGATTGTCCTTCATTCAGTATGGAGACCCAGATGGCACACAACACCGCACAATGTTTGAGATGAAGTCTCACCAAGGCCCTGTACAGTGACAATAAGACACCCATTACTCCGGTACTCAAATTCCTTCGTAATGAAGGTCAACACACCATTTATCTCCCGGACTGTTTTCTGCTCCCGTGGTATTGTTTTCAGTGACTAGTGTATAAGGAGACCCAGTTCCTTTTCAATGTTACAGCTACCCACTTGGCTGGGTGTATGTACACTGGTCAGCGTGCCAATGCCATTCCCAGTATTGACTTCTAGCTTCAGAACTCGCTGCCCAGCATGGACCTCTGAGGCCTGCACAGAAGCAAACAAAAATGAGAACGTACGTCCTTTTATAGATCTAGGTCGTTCAATCAATCCCTTATCAAACAGTAGGCTGCCTTTCTATGTTTCCTTCCAATGTATACAATGTCACATCTATCCACATCGCTCTTGATCTCCCGCATATTTACCCATTCACTCCACTTGTCTCAATCACCTTGGAGTTATTTTACATCTTCCTCACCCACTCACAATCCTACATTGTTTAGAGCCATCATCAGGCTTGGAAATATTACATGTGAGTCCCTCAACCACGTGTTTGATCAGTATTGTGAACAGCTGGGGGTCAAGCACCCATCCCTGTGACAGCCTATGAGTCTTATCCTCCAAAAATATTATTTTATTCCTATTCACTATTTCCTGACAGTTCTCTAATTCTAAAATCATGTCCATATATTAGCCCCAATCCCATAGGGTGATTTTACAAACTAAGATTGAAACTTTATCAAAAACCATTCTGAAAATCCGAATGCATCACATCCATTACTTCTCCGTAATTTAGGTACCAGTTGTTTTCTCAAATATGGTCCCCATTTCATAAAACTATGTTAACTTTGTCTATGCCTAGTACCTTCAGTCCCAATAATTTCTCCAAATTTCCTAATTCCATTCTGTTCATTGTTTTTCTCACCAGACTGAGGTTTCCTTCTCTTGTTAGGAAGTTTTTTTTGTTTTGTTTTCTCCTGTGAAGACAGAACTGAAGTAGTTGCTTCCTCATTCTGCCATTTCCCTGTTCTGCATTCTCGGGTTTCAGACTGGAAGGAAGCTGTACTTGTTTTCGTTAACCTTTTCCATTGACATACTTTTAGAGGCTGTTCAAGCTCACTTTTATAACCCTTGTTCATCTCCTCTTCAGAAACACATCAATTCCTGTCTAAAGGTTCTCATTAATTGATCTTCCACAGCCACAGAAACACAGACTCCGTACCATCTGAAATCCAGCGCAATCTGCATTAGTCCCACTTTCCTTCACGAGGCCCTTAGGTGTGAATGTTATGGCACTTCCAGTCCTCCTCCAAGTCCTGTTAAACAGTTGTGAGTTTACCCGTGACAACTACCCTCTCAGGAAGTGTATTGCAGACCCCAAACAACCTCTGAGTGAAAAACAATCCTCAAAACCTCTTTAACCCTCAAATTCTTTACTTTAAAAGTGTGTTCCTTTGTTCTTGACCCTTGGGCTAAAAGGAACAACTGCTGTCTATCCACCATGTCCATGCCTCTCGTAATCTTATCCTTCTGAATCACATCCCCATGAGCCTTCTCTGCTTCAGAGCAAACAACCCAAGCTTACCCAGTTGCTCTTGATAGCTGATACGTTCCATCCCAGGGAACATCCTAGTAAATCTCCTCTTCCTGTGCAATCCTGAAATGCACACAGTATTCCTCTGTGGTCTAACCAAAGTCCCAAATAGCTCTTATAATCTATGGCTCAATGAAGAATGGTTATGTCTATGGTCCCATATGCCTTCTTGAGTAACCTAATAGCCTTTCAAATCAGGGATCTCTGGAGAAGCAACCTTTGAGCTTCCTCACGTGCTGCCATTCATTGTGTATGCCCCTGTCTGCTTCCTTCTTCCAAAGTACATCCCCTCATATTTATCAGGATTATAGCCCATCTGTCAATGATCTGCCATCTGACCATTCCATCTATATCTTCCTGTAACATAAGACCTTCCTCCTAACTGTCAACCATCAGCCAATGTTGGTGTCAAATGCAAACTTATTCGTCACAGTCCCCACAAACTAACCCCCCCCCCCCCCCCCCCCCCTCCACATTCACATCTACATCATGACTACCACAAATAATATGGGACACAGCACTGATCGCTGTGGTACACCCACCGGACACTGGTTTCCAGTCACACAGACAGCCTTGTACCACCACCCTCTGTCTCCTGCCACAATGACAATTTTGGATATAACTTGCCAAGACACCATGAGACTTTACTTTGTTTATCAATTTCCCACGTGGGGTTTTCTCAAGATCTTGCTAAGAATCAAGATGAACGGCTTTCTCGAAAATGAGTCACTCCAATCCGTTAGGCAAGACTATCCTCTGATAGAATTCATGCTGTCTCTCCCTGATCAAAGCTTGCCTCTCCAAACATAGATCGATTTTCTCCTTCCCTGCTTTTTCCAATAGTTTCTCTGACACTGATCGGATATTCGCTGGTTGAAAGTTGCCTGGTCTATCTCCAGCACCCTTCCTGTGATGTGGAACCACACCAGCTGTTCTCTATCCCTCTGGAGCCACATCTGTGACAAAAGTTGACTTAAACCTTTTGGTTAGGCCTTTTCGTCTCTCATCTCTCCCACAGTATCCTGAGACACAAGTCGTTCGGATCAGGCGATGTGACCAATTGTATACCAGCTATAACCGTCAATCCCTGCTCGCATTTTATACCAATCTGCCGAAGAGCTTCATAGTCCACCTTCTCGAATTCTTTACTTGCATCCTCCTTCTCCCAAGTAAAACAGATATGAAGCGCTCATGTAAGTATCTGCCAATGTTCATCAGCATCACACACAGATTGCCTTGCTGGTTTTTAATGGGCCCTAATTGCTCCCTGGTTCTCTGTTCTGCTTGATGTGCATTTGGAATATTTTAGAATTCTTCCTAATCTTGCCTGCCAGCACTTCTCCATGTCTCTGTGTTAGTTGGGCTCCTCTGTGTGAATTTTCTAAGCTTCACCGAGATCATGCCTCATTCTTTTGAACCTCTCAATAGCACAGGCCACGTTTCCTCAACAGAGGAATTAATCTGGAGAATCTCCATTGTAGTTCATCTGTACTCAGCACGTTCTTCCTCAGATCAGGAGACCAGAACGCAACACTCCAGATACAGTCTCACCAACACTCTCTGCAACTGGTGCAGGATGTCTTCCTTCGATATTCCAAATCCCTTTCAATGAAGGCAAACCTAACTTTTACTTTTCCATTTGCACATGTTCTTGCCAATACTCTCACCTTTAACTTTATTTGCTAACTCACTGTGTGAGGTCTTCAAAAATCATCCGGAATACACATCTATACCATATCTCTGGTTCTCCATTGTCCATGTTTACAAGAAACATCTTCAAATACTTTGAAAAACATTTCTCAGTAATGATTTCCCTTTCATCAATGTATAATCTTTCTGCCAATTTTCCTGTTACATTCGAAATATCTAAGATCACATTCTTTATCATAGAATCTAACAGATTCCTGACGGTGGATAACAAGTTACCAAATCTGGAGGTCTCCAATCTCCCTCTTCTTCCCTTCACAAATAGTCGGATGAAGTTCATAACATTCCGGTTATCCAAGAGTTTTGGCTGGAAGCATTGATTTTCCTGTTCCTTGGAGGCTGCTTGACCTGCTCTGCTGTTCCAGCTTCACATTTGTTGATTCTGACTTCCAACATCTGCAGTACATACTGTCTCCCACGTTAATCACCTTCCACTTACCCAGAATGGACTCCTGCCTTTGCGAATGACCAGAGCAAAACCCAATGCTGTCCAATGCAATCAATGCTTCTATTGCTGCTTCCTCCAGAATTCTGGGATGAAGTACATTTTGTCTATCAGACTTATCAATGCTCAATCCAGCTTTGTTTCCAAATCCTACCTCCTCCCTGATAGGAAGGATTTTATTTTCTTTATTTGCAAAAGGCCCACGGTCACTTGGTGTTTCTGGGGGATTTTCTGGATCTTCCTCCATGAAAACAGACACAAAGTAGTTGTTTATTTTCCCAGTAATTTCCATGTTCTCCACAATAATTTATCCTGTCCACACATTCACTGCTCCACATTGGACTTTGCTTTCATTTCCCTTTCAAACATCGATTGAAGCTTTTTGTCCATTTGTTTGTTTCTTGTTTGCATTCACGTTCTCCTTTTGATTTCCCGAGCAGTTTCTTGGTCCTCCTTTGCTGGGTTCTAAATTTCTCTGAATTCACTGTCATAAAATGATACCTGATATTTTAATGTAATAATAAATATTAATGTTTTAAAAACAGTTCACATCACAGAAAAAGGTGTTCTGGAGGTTTTCGGGAATATAAAGATGGATTAATCTCTGGGACCTGGTCTAATGCATCCCACTCAGATATACACAGTAAGGGAGGGAATTACAGGGCCCCTTGCAAAATGTTTTCATCATCTATAACTACAAGTGAGGTGTCTGATAACTGGACAGTGTCTAATATTGTGCCTTTATTTCAGAAGAGCTGTAAGGAGAACTAGTGACCTGTGAGACTGACATCTGTTGTTGTTAAATTGTTGAAGGTGAGCTCAAAAGCTAAGATTTTTGGATATTTATGGAGGCAGAATTTGATTCAGGATAGTTAGCATCCATTTGTATGAGGAAAATCGTGTCTTGCAAATGTAATTGAGTTTTTGAAGAAGTTATCTAAAAGGTGGATGAGGGCAGAGCAGTAGATGTTGTATACATGGACTTTAGTAAAGTCTTTGACCAGGTTCCACAAAGTAGACTAATTAATCGAGTTAGATCGCAAGGGATTCAGAGTGATCTTGCCACTTGGATACAAAACTGGCTTAATGTCAGGGGACAGAGTGACGGCAGAGGATTGTTCTCCCATAGAGGGCAGTATGTAGGGAGTCTGCACTCTGCTGCTGCTGTCCTTGGAAAATAGATGCTGAGTTGTTGTAACTGACAGGAGCTGGAGTAGGTTGAGGCCTAGAGCATGGAGTCTCTAGCGCTGCAGCCTGCCTGCCTGGAAGCACTTGAACGTGGGATTCTCTGATGCTTTTACTGCCTTTGTAAGCCTGGTGGCCTGTATTTTTCCTCAGTGAGTTGAAGACTGCTGTAATTGCACCTCCTCTGCAGGGGAGAAAATGCTGAGGATTGGGGCCTCCAGCCTGGGCCTTAGGTACTGCAGCTTGGAGGGGACTAAACTTGCGACTTGCTGTCACTGCTGCTGCTGCCCTGAGAAGCCTGATGGTCTGCAATTCTATTCACCGGTGCCTGGAAGATTTGTTTCTGGAGCCTGGATGTCTTCTTCAGTTTGGGGATTCTGGCCTGGACACTAATTTCTTGGAGGGGGGAGAGGGAGCTGAACACTTACAGTGAGTGGCTGTATGTTGGAGTCCTGGAAGTATTTGGAGCCTGGACCATCTCCTTTTGGCTGCTGCTTTGTGACTGTAACGTATTTGCTGCCAGGGACTATTGCTCTAGGCACTGGGGAGCAATTGTTTTGCACCTGTGGTTTGGGAGCAGGTCAGGGCATGGTTGCCAGGGTGACTGGACCGGCAAGTCAAGCCTAACAGGACTCTCTCAGTTTCCTTTACTGACTATTTATGTGAGGGGAGATGTTGGTCTAGGTTGGGAGGGGCGATGGTGATCACAGGACTCTGTAAAACAACACCGAGGGTGGGGCCCAGTCATTCCTACATGGGGGTGGATGCATCTTTCACCTCCCCCACCAGCCCCTCCCGGGGCATTGTCACCCTTTCCTTATTTAACAAACCAGCTCAGGACGAAATGTTACATTCACCCCAACATGACCATTAAGACCTGTCAGCGGCCTTGGTGGGGCTAGTCTAGTTCCCCACCATTGTCGCTGCATCAAAGATTTATGGGAAGGCAGTGTTCTTCCTGAAGACTGAGCAGGTGGTGCAACTCACCCTGGAGAAGGGCCTTACTGTCACTACGATGGTATTGCCTGTTGACCTTCTGGAGGTAATTTCCCAGAGGGTCATTTTTAGATTAGATTAGATTACATTACAGTGTGGAAACAAGCCCTTCGGCCCAACAAGTCCACACCGACCCGCCGAAGCGAACCCACCCATATCCCTACATTTACCCCTTACCTAACACTATGGGCAATTTAGTATGGCCAATTTAGCTGACCCTGCACGTCTTTGTGACTGTGGGAGGAAACCGGAGCACCCGGAGGAAACCCACGCAGACACGGGGAGAACGTGCAAACTCCACACAGTCAGTCGCCTGAGGCGGGAATTGAACCCAGGTCTCTGGCGCTGCGAGGCAACAGTGCTAACCACTGTGCCACCGTGCCGCCCACAAACACAGATACAGACACACACTGACAAACACAGACACCCACAGAGTGAGACAGACACACACAGACAGAGACACACCACAAAGACTCACACACATAGACGGAGATACACAGTCACAGACACACACAGACTCTCACAAACACACATACAGAGTCTCACACAGACAAACAGGCACCCATTTTGTTGAACATCCTGCCCTTTGTTCCATTTGATTTACTTCCATCACACCTTTGCCAGCTCGGGGAGATGATGTTGTGTATCGTGTCAGTACTGCTTGGTCTAAAGGAGGTCTTTGCTTACCTGGCATTCTGGTCAGTGAAGGCTATGCGGTGTCATGCTTGCAAGGAGGTGGGACTACTCTGGAGGAATTGGCCTGCCTTGAAGACCGCTGCCAAGTTGGAGAATGGAATACAGTCTTTGCAGGATGCAGGATGTGTGGATGTATAGGCAAGGTGTTTATGATAGACATTGGCGTCCAGTCTATCCCATGAAATATAAACAGAAATGTCAAGGAAGGGAAATGAGAAGTCAGAGAATCGGGGTATTTGTGTGTGTGCCTGTTTGTCTGTGTGAGACTGTGTATGTGTGTTTGTGAGAGTCTGTGTGTGTCTGTGTGTCTGTGACTGTGTATCTCTGTCTATGTGTGTGAGTCTTTGTGGTGTGTCTCTGTCTGTGTGTGTCTGTCTCACTCTGTGGGTGTCTGTGCGTGTCTGTGTTTGTCAGTGTGTGTCTGTGTATCTGTGTTTGTCAGTGTGTCTGTGAGTGTGTGCCTGTGTGTGTGTGCCTCTGTCTGTGTTTGTGTATGTCTATCTGTGTCTGTGTGTGTGTCTATCTGTCTGTGTCTGTGTGTGTCTATCTGTCTGTGTAAGTGTGTGTGTTTGTGAATGTGTGTGTGTCTATCTGTCTGTGTGTGTCTATCTGTCTGTGTAAGTGTGTGTGTCCACACACACACTTACACAGACACACACACTCACAGACACACACAGACACATTCACACACTGGGACTCGATTCCCCTCACTGACCTCTGCACTGGGACTCGATTCCCCTCACTGACCTCTGCACTGGGACTCGATTCCCCTCACTGACCTCTGCACTGGGACTCGATTCCCCTCACTGACCTCTGCACTGGGACTCGAGTAAGGGAGTCTGCACTGGGACTCGAGTCCCAGTGCAGACTCCCTTACTCGAGTCCCAGTGCAGAGGTCAGTGAGGGGAATTGAGTCCCAGTGCAGAGGTCAGTGAGGGGAATCGAGTCCCAGTGTGTGAATGTGTCTGTGAGTGTGTGTGTCTGTGTAAGTGTGTGTGTGGACACACACACACACACAGACAGATAGACACACACACATTCACAAACACACACACTTACACAGACAGATAGACACACACAGACACGCACAAACACAGACACAGACAGATAGACACACACACAGACACAGATAGACATACACAAACACAGACAGAGACACACACACACAGGCACACACTCACAGACACACTGACAAACACAGATACACAGACACACACTGACAAACACAGACACGCACAGACACCCACAGAGTGAGACAGACACTCGAGTCCCAGTGCAGAGGCCAGTGAGTTAAGTGGGCAGTTAAGAAGGCAGATAGGAAACATGCTTTTACACATTGAGGCAGAGATTATCAGAGCAGGGAGGGTCCTGTTGGAGCTCTACAGCCATTTGGATAGGTCACAGTTGGAGTATTGTGTGCAGTTCTGGTCACTGCACCATGGGATGGGTGTGATTGCACTGGAGGGAGGGTAAAGGACATTCACCAGAACATGGCTTGGGCTGCAGCAGTTTCGCTGTGAAGGGGGAGACTGGATAAGCTCAGGCTGCTTTCTTTAGAGCAGAGATCGGGGTATATAAGACCAAGGGAGATGTGGACAGGGTGAATGGAAAGCAGTTTTCCCCCTTAGTCAGAGGGCAATTAACAAGATGGTGTAATTTTAAGCTGAATGGCAAATGGTTTAGAGGGGACATGCCACCCAGAGGATAGTAGGGGCCTGCGCTGCATCGTCCAGGAGGGGAGTTGAGGTAGAAATCCTCAAAACCGTCACAAAGTACTTGGATAAGCACTGAAATGTCAAAACATTCAAGACCATGGACTAAGTGCTGGAGACTGAGACTTGTGTTGCTTTTTGTGTAATTTTGGAGGTACAAACTCGATGGACCAAAGGGGACATTTATCCCGTATGATGCTATCATGCTATTAATTTGAATGTAAGGTTCTGATTTTTGTTTTGAGAAAATGTGACCGAGTGGAAGTTCCAGCTGTTGGTGTGGTCAGTATCAGCTTCAGGTTCTGTGTTAGAGTGCTCATTCACAGAGAGAATTTCCCAAATCAGTCGTGTAACTGAATTAATAAGGAAAGCTGTGGGATAACAGGGTGCAGTGGAACAGCTCTCAAGGAGCTCGACAACATGAGGTATTAAATGACTGAATAACTTCAGCAGAATGAAAGTCAATACTGAAAAGAATATCAAAAGATATTCAGATATTGATGGGATTGATAGTGGGTGAAATTTTGCAAGTATTGTTGTTGAAGACAAATTGGAATGAATATTTGAGACCGAACAGGATCAGATTAATCCAGTCTTTGGGGTATTCAAATACAGACTTAAATCTCAATGCTGTCACATCATTAAAATAAACCTACTGTCGTAACTTGTTTGTTCAAAATGATATTAAAAAGTTTGAAGGTGTAATCACGTTTCCCAGTGGAGAGACCACACAATATAAAACAAAGTCTCTGGAATTGTGTCAGCTCCATCTCCGAGAGAATTCTCCAATTTCAACAGATTCCCAGCAGCAGGAAGGGAAAGGTTGTGTCACAAACAACGAAATGCATCTTCTCAGGGAAAGGATCGATAGAGTGTATGAGACCATTCTGGCTGTCTTTGGTGTTCCTGGTAAGTTTTGTAACAACTTAACTTCTATAAACCTCTGCATTGAATCATCCCCCTTTTTCCCGACAGCTGATAGTTATTATATTCCCATTTAGCAAAGCAAATACTGAAGCCAGTTGATAATGTCCTCACTTACAGAGTTAAAGTGAATAGTTTGTAGTTCAGAGGCTCCTCAGTAATGTTTGTTTCCCTATACTGTGCAGAGTGGGTTTACATTGAGGCCACAGTGTTTACCAAGACTGTTTAACAAGACTTTAACAAGACTACCTCTCTCTGTAGTAGTTCACAGCATGATATGGGTTTTGTAACAACCCACCTCTCAGTGACACCTGGTGTTTCCCATTCCTTGATGGAAAGGGATTGTGTTGGTGGATCTTGCTCAGGCAGCTCACTTCAAATGGGAGCCCAGATACAGCAGGGCAATGGGTGGGTTCAGCAGGTCATTAGGGATTAGAAGACAATGGTGTCTGCAGATAGAGTGCGGTGCTAGAAAAGGCACAGCAGGACAGGCAGCATCCGAGGAGTAGTAGGAATCGACTGCCATTAAGCCAAAACACCTTGGGTATATGACCATGTTTCTGTGAGTAATCTACTGCGCATGTTCTTCCCTATGTCCTTTAAAAGTTCAATGATTCATTGAGAGAGATTCTTTAAACTTCAAATAACATGGAACAACAATTATCTTTGTGTCATCACTTACAGTCTGGGCTCAGGCACAGAGAATGTTTCATTAATAACTTCAAATCTATTTTTTCCTTTCTCTTACAGTTAGTCTAGTGGTGATTGTAATTTTAGCTCGGGGTAAATGTGGTCTTTCGACGTGCAGCGCTCGCTATCTTGTGGCCATGACAACGTCAGATCTACTGTTCATTGTTTTTTATATCATCCTTCACCGATTTCGACAGTATTATTATCCACTGTGTTTCCTGCAAATCACTCCTGTTTGTGGTGTTATCTATGCCCTCAACCGCTTGAGCATTGATTGTTCTGCGTGGTTCACCATTGCTTTTTCCTTTGATCGATTTGTCGCCATTTGTTTACATGAGATGAAAACTAAGTATTGCACAGGGAAAACTGCAACCAGGGTTCTAGCAACAATCTGCATCTTCTTTTGTTTAAAGAATATTCCCAACTCCTTTGTGTATTACCCTGGAAAGATTATCAACAATGTTCCATGGTACTGTTATATCAGGCCTGGTTATTATAATGACCCTCGGTGGATAGGTTTTAGATATTTTGAGACTTTTTTAACACCAATGTTCCCATTCACTTTTATTGTCTTTATCAACATTCTGACTGTCAGACATATCTTTGACGCCATTAAGGTGCGGAAGGAACCGAGAGGTCAGAGAAAAACACAGAATGATCCAGAGGTAGAGAGCAGGAAGAATTCTGTGATTTTACTCTTTGCCATATCTGCCAGCTTCATACTTCTCTGGTTGTTGCATATTTTATATTTCTTTAATGCTGGTTATTCCTTGGATTATGTTTCTTTTGGGCTCTTTGTTCAGATTGGATATATGCTGAGGAACTTAAGTTGCTGCACAAATGCACTTATTTATGTGGTGACACAGAAACATTTCAGAGACCAGTTAAAGTACGCCATGACATATCCAGTTAGAACAATAATTCAATTGGTGAATCAATCCAAGTAACTGAGAGCCAACATTAGGTGCAGCAGAGAACGGAACGAGGAGTCCACGTGAGGAATGGACCGAAAGGAGAAGGAGCAGCAACATGATAACACTCCATTCCTCATGGGCAAGGAATGACTCCATCTGAGGAACAAAATGACAGAGACTGGAGGTGTAAAGCCAGTGTAAAGTCCTGTTAGTAATCAGCAGCAATTAGTAGGAAGTGGAGGAACAAAAGCAAAACCAAAAGAGGAATTAGATATTCACAAAAGCTACATTTATCCCAAGTAATCCATTCTCAGTGAGTGAAGAAGTTAGAAAAATAAATGATGTGGAGGAAGGTGTAATCGTTCACTGCAGGCCAGAGAGGGAAATGCAACGACTGGCTCCTGTCCACTCTTCCTCACTGAATTCTCTGAGCCACACATCTGGGCAAATTAAAACACACGAGAAGTTTCCTATCCGAAAGAGGAAAGAACATACTGTAAGGATTCTGTGTCTTTTGATTGCACATTTATTTTCAACAATATTTGACTTTGTTTCCATTCAGTTCCTTGCTTCGATTACTGGCAATCGCAAATTAAGATTTTCACATTGATCAGTAGGAAACCATAAAAACAAAGGGAATTTGATCAGTTTGAAAATACATTTGGCTTTCATTCCAAGACAATACAGTGCAAAGCAGGAGTAGACAAAGGCAGACTGGATGAAACTGTTTACCTGCTGCATTCTCTCACACCTCCTCCCTCCCTTCCTCCCCACTGTGATCCCACTGAGATGACTCTGGCTGTGCTCCATCCCTGGGGGAGGAATGCCCCAGGTGGAGGGAGCTGGGAGCTGACTGAATGAGCTGGGAATTGGGCAGTGAGGGGGCTTTGAGTGAGAGACTTGGGGATGTTTCAAACAGGTTCTGGCAGCCATTGTCTCTTTCACTGTGTGCACTGAGCAGGGGGTGAGTACCGGTGTGTTTCTGTCTGTTTCTGGGTGACTGTGGGTGTGGGGAGTGTTGAACCTCAATCCCAGTTTTGATCCTTTAACTTCACCCCCTCCCTGAACCAATCCCTCCTAAAGCAAGGCCCTGGAGCAGAGTTTGTTCCAAATGGAGAGAGGGAGAGAGCTCGGGCCAACTGATATGGTGAATATCACCTCTTTAAGGTGGCCATATCTTTCCTTATCACCTGTTTGTATCTGTCTGATTTTTCCTCTTTTCTCTCTCTCAGTCTTTCGCTTTGTCTCTATCTCTCACTCTCTGTCTGTATCACTCTACATCTCTCTCTCCCTCTCAACCTTTCTCTCTCACACTATCTTTCTTTCTCTCTCTCTCTCTTACTGACAGCCTCTTCTTTGGTATTTTTCTCTCCTGCCTCTTCTTTCTATCTTTATCTATGTTCTTTCTCACTCTTTTGCTCTTTCTTCTTCTCTCATTTTCCCTCTATCTTTCCTTCTCTTCCTTTTCTTCCCTATTTCTGTCTTTCAATCCTGAAACAGCACCCTTCCCTTCAATTTTGGACACCCTCCCCCTCCAACAGCACATTTAGCCCCTGTCCCCCTCCATGACCCCTGTCCATTTGCCTTTCCCTGTGCTGCTTCATCTCCCCTGAACTGCCCCTCTGTAGTTTCTCTGTTTCACACCCACTGCATAATAAAGCCCCTCGGTATCTCCATCCATCAACAATACCCTTCCCCCTGCTGTGTCCCAGGTCCTGGTCTGGAGGACAAAGTGAGCATGTGCAAAGACTAACGTATCTTTTGACTGCGTACCATAATGTCATGGAGTCATAGAGTCATGCAGCACGGCGACAGACCCTTCGGACCAACCCGGCCACACCGACCATGTTCCAAAACTAAACTATTCCCACCTGCCTGCGCTTGGCCCATATCCCTCTAATCCTTTCCTATTCATGAACTTATCCAAATGCATTTTAAACACTGTAACTGTACCTGCATCCACCACTTCCTCTGGTAGTGCATTCCACACATGAACTACTAAAAATCCTGTCCCTCATGTCCTTTTTCAATCTTTCTCCTCTCACCTTAAAAATACACCCCCCAGATTTGAACTCCCCCACTCGAGGGAAAAGACCACTGTCATTCACCTTATCTATGCCCCTCATAATTTTATAAACACCAATAAGTTTACCCCTCATCCTCCAACGCAACAGCCCATTGTTATATCTCAAACTGATGTGCAAGTTTGGTCAATTGGCCATGTTAAATTGCCCACAGTGTTAGGTACATTAGTCAGAAATGGGTCTGGGTGTGTTACTATTCGGAGGGTCAGTATGGACTTGCTGGGCCGAAGGGCCTGTTTCCATACTGTCGGGAGTCTAATAGAGGGAATCTAACCCTCCATTCCTGGCAACATCTTGGTAAGTCTTTACTGAACCCTCTCCACTTTAATAATATCCTTCCTATAACAGGGCGATGAGAATTGCACACATTAATCCAGAAGAGGCCTTATCACTGTCCTGTACAAGTTCTATATAATGTCAGAACTCCTATACTCAAAGGTCTGAGCGATGAAGGCAAGCATGCTAAACACCTTCTTAACTACCCTGTCTAACTGGGATGCTAATTTCAAAGAAGTATGTCCCTGACCCTGAGGTCTCTCTGCTCTCCCACAATACCCAGGGCACTACCATTAAGTCCTGACCTTGTTTGTATTACCAAAATGCAATACCTCACGTTTATCCAAATTAAACTCCATCTGCTACTTCTCAGCCCATTGACCCAATTGATCAAGATCTCTTTGTAATCTTGGGTCACATTCTTCACTGTCTATTTTACCATTTTGGTGTCATCCACAAACTTACTAACCATTGCCTCCTACATTCCCACCCAAATCCTTTGTATAAATGACTAACAGAAGTGGAGCCAGTACCGCTCCCTCTGGGACACCGCTGGTCACAGGCCTCCATCTGAAAACCAATGATCCACCATCACCAATTACATATCCAATTGGCAAGCCCACCCTGAATCCCATGTGATCTAACTTTACTAATCTGTCTCCCATGCAGAGCCTTGTCAAAGGCTTTACTAAAGTCCAACCAAACAACATCTACCACTCTGTCCTCATCAATCATTTTGGTTACTTCTAAAAACAAACCCAATCAAGTGTGTGAGACATGACTTTCCTCACACTAAACTATACTGACTATCTCTAATCAATCCTTTCCTCTCCACCCTGTGTAAATCCTACCTTTCAGGATCATCTCTAAAAATGTATCCACCACCGAAGTCAGGCTCGCAGGTCAATAGTTCCCAGACTTCTCCTCACATCCCTTCTTAAACATATTAACCACACCCCAGTTCTCCAGTTCTTCATATGTGTTTTTAGATGATACAAATATTTCTGCTCAGGCCCCCGCAATCTTCTCTATAACTTCCCACAACTTGATCAGGTCCTGGAGGTTTATTTATCTTTATGTTTTTTAGGATCTCCAGCACTTCCTCTTCTGTTTTCTGTGAACTGTTCTCAAAACATCAAAATTTATATCCCTGATTTCTCCAGCCTCCACTTCTT
Organism: Chiloscyllium plagiosum; assembly: GCF_037043375.1. Lineage (NCBI taxonomy): Eukaryota > Metazoa > Chordata > Chondrichthyes > Orectolobiformes > Hemiscylliidae > Chiloscyllium > Chiloscyllium plagiosum. The sequence continues at coordinate 89,449,962 of NW_028270156.1, read as the reverse complement.
TCTCAACAGTCAAAACTGATTCGAAATACTCAATTATATCACTCTCATCTCTTGAGATTCAACACAAAGACAACCTCGTTGGTCTTAAAGGGATCTTATTCTCTCTCCAGTTGCTCTCTCACTCTTAATATATTCATAGAATCTTTGGATTATCTTTACCTTACCTGCCAAGACTATCTCCTGTCCCCTCGTTGCCTTCCTCATTTCCTTCTGAAGAATGTCCCTCCACTCTTTATACTCTTCAAGACATTCAGTTGATCCTAATTGTCTCTCTAATAGATGATCATTTTTTATTCTTGACTTGAACGTCAACATCTTTATTCATCCATTGTTCCCTAACCTTACCAGCCTTGCCTTTCACTCTAACAGGAACAATGTTTCTGAACTCTTGATGTCACACTTTGGAAGGCCTCCCACTTGTCAGTCCTCCTTTTCCCTGCGATTAGTCTACTCCAATCAACTTTTGAAAGGTCTTGTTTCATAACCTGAAAATTTGCCTATTCCAATTCGGAACTTTAACTTTTATGGAAGACTTATCCTTTTCCATAACTATTTTAACATTATTGTATTACGATCACTTGTCCAAAAGTGTTCTCTGACTAACAGGTGGAAGTGGGTACTATCGATGCTGGAGATTAGAGTCAAGATTAAAGTGGTGCTGGAAAAGCACAGCAGGTCAGGCAGCATCCGAGGAGCAGGAAAATCAATGCTTCGGGCAAAAATCCTTCATTAGGAATTTCGGGCAAAAGCTCTTCATCAGAAGGGCTTTTGCCCGAAATTCCTGATGAAGGGCTTTTGCCCGAAGCATTGATTTTCCTGCTCCTCAGATGCTGCCTGATCTGCTGTGCTTTTCCAGCACCATTCTAATCTTTCCTGACTAACACATCAGTCACTTGCCCTGCCTTATTTCCCAAGAGAAGTTCAAGTTGTGATCCATCTCTCGTGGGAACATTTATATACTGATAAAGAAAATTTTCTTGCAATTGAACAAATTCTTCACCATCAAATCCTTTAATAGGATGGCAGTCTGAGTCAATGTTTGGAAAATTAAAATCCCCTGCTATTGCAACCTTATTATTCTTACATACATTTGAGATCTCTCGACATATCTGTTTCTCAATTGCCGTCTGACTATTGGGGAGTCAATAGTGAAATCCCATCAAGGTGATCATCCCTTTCTTATTTCTAATTTGAACACATATATTTTCACTAAATGATCCCTCAGAAATACCTTCCCTAATTACAGGAGTAATAATTTCCTGAATCAAAAATGCCAGTCCTTCCCCTGCCTTGCCTCTTTCTGTCCTTCCTGTACCATCTAAAACCCAGAACACTGAGCTGCCAGTCTTTTTCTGTCCTCAGCCATGTTTCTGTGATAGCGATGAGATCCCAGGCCCATGTTCCCTTACAGGCCCTGAGTTCATCAGCCTTATCCCTGAGACCTCTTGCATTGAAATAAATGCAGTTTAAGTGTTCAGTGTTCCTTTGTTCTCTGACTTGTTCTTGACTGTCTTTTCTAAAGAACGTGCTGTTTTCTGATTCAGAACCATTGTCAGCTTTCTTTCTATTTTCGCTGTTGTTTAGAAAGCCCCGCCCCACCTCTCTCAAATCTTACAATCTCCTGAAATAGAACGAGCAAATCTCCCCACCAGGATATTGGTCTAGTTCAGGTGAAAGCCATCCTTTTAAACAGGTCATTTCTGTCCCAGAAGAGATCCCAATGTTCCAAGAAAGTGACTCCCTGCACATTGCAGCTCCTCGTCAACCATTGATTTATCTGTCCTGTCCTTTTATTCCTTCCCTCATTAGATCTTGGCACCAGGAAGGAGAAAGGGGAAAGATCCCTTCCTAACATGGTGCCATTATTTAAGAAGGGGGTAAGGAAAAGCCAGGGAACTACAGACTGGTGAACCTGTTGTCAGTGGTGGGTGAGTTTTGAGAAAAAACAATCAAGTTAAAAAAGTAGATGAAGAAGGACAGATTGTTTATACACGGAGCTTGTGGAGAGGCCCGAATAGGGACGGCTCGGGAGAGGTTTGTGTATCCGGACAGTGAAAGCTGAATGTTGGATTATTTGAGGAGGAGCTTGTAGTAAACCAGAGATTACTATTTTTTTATATTCTGTTTTTTTTAACCTTCTACCTAACCAGTTATACTCACTGATTAGATTAGATTCCCTCCAGAGTGGAAACAGGTCCTTCAGCCCAACAAGTCTATACCGACCCTCCAAAGAGTAACCCACCCAGACCCATTTCCCTCTGACTAATGCACCTAACATTATGGGCAATTTAGAATGACCTGGTGGGCGGCACAGTGGGTGGGCGGCACGGTGGCACAGTGGTTAGCACTGCTGCCTCACAGCGCCAGAGACCCAGGTTCAATTCCCGCCTCAGGAGACTAACTGTGTGTGGAGTTTGCACATTCTCCCCGTGTCTGCGTGGGTTTCCTCTGGGTGCTCTGGTTTCCTCCCACAATCCAAAGATGTGCAGGTTAGATGAACTGGACACGCTAAATTGCCCATCGTGTTAGGTGTAGGGGAATGGGTCTGGGTGGGTTGCGCTTCGGCGGGTCGGTGTGGACTTGTTTGGCCGAAGGGCCTGTTTCCACATTGTAAGTAATCTTATCTAATCAATATTCAAAATGGAATATCTGTCTGAGAGAGGAATAGCCACAGGAGACTTCGAAACCACCTTCAAACCCTTCCTGAGGCACAGTTATCTATCTGAATGATCTTGCTGAGTAATCACTTCGCTAAATCTATTTGTCATCACACTCAATATTTCTTACAGACCATCAGTAACATTAATCCAACAAAGAAGAAGCTCTCAATAGCACATTAAATGTTAATTCAAACTATCTTTCCTTTCCCACAGATTTAATATGAAGCATGGAAGGAAAAAATAACAATATAAATATGAAAAAGAAATCAAACACTTAACTGAAAAAAATGAGAAAACAAGCTCCTCCTCAAATAATCCAACATTCAGCTTTCACTGTCCGGATACACAAACCTCTCCTGAGCCGTCCCTATTCGGGCCTCTCCACAAGCTCCGTGTATAAACAATCTGTCCTTCTTCATCTACTTTTTTAACTTGATTGTTTTTTCTCAAAACTCACCCACCACTGACAACAGGTTCACCAGTCTGTAGTTCCCAGGCTTTTCCTTACCCCCTTCTTAAATAATGGCACCATGTTAGGAAGGGATCTTTCCCCTTTCTCCTTCCTGGGCCTCTCCATCTCCATTTCTGGCAACAGACTCAACATGGACATCGACTTCAAATTCACAGACTCCCACAGCTACCTGGACTACACCTCCTCTCACCCCCACTCCCATTAAAACACCTTCTCTGCTTCCCAATTCCTCCGCCTCTGCAGCATTTGCTCCCAGGTGGACCAATTCCACCATTGAACATCCCAGATGGCTTCCTTCTTCAATGACCACAGTTTCCCCTCCCACGTGGTTGACAATGCCCTCCAATGCATCTACTTCACTTCCTGCACCTTTGCCCTTGAACCCCATCTCTCCAATCACACCAAGGACAGAACCCCCATGTCCTCACCTTCTACTCCACCATCCTCCGGATACAACGCATCATCCTCTGCCATTACTGTCACCTACAAACAGACCCCACTACCAGGGATGTATTTCCCGCCCCACCCCTATCTGTATTCTGCAGAGACCATTCCCTCCGTGACTCCCTTGTTAGGTCCACACCTCCCACCAACCCACCCTCCCCTCCTGGCACCTTCCCTGGCCACTGCAAGAAGTGCAAAGCCTGCACTCACACTTCCCGCCTCACCTCCAAAAATGGATCCTTCCAAATCCAGCTGAGATTTACCTGTACTTCCACACACATCATCCACTGTGTCCGTTGCTCTTGGTGTGGTTTCCTCTACATTAGGGAGACAGGGCGCCTAGTTGTGGAATATTGCAGAGAACATCTCTGGGATACATGCACTAAACAGCCCCCCCACTCTGTGGCTGAACACTTTAACTCCCCCTCCCACTCTGCCAAGGATATGCAAGCCCTGGGCCTCCTCCACTGTGAAACTCAAGCCACCTGATACCTGGAGGAAGAACGCCTCATCTTCCACCTTGGGACCCTCCAACCCTATGGGATCAATGTAGATTTCACCAGTTTCTTCATTTCACCTCCCCCACTTTATCCCAGATCATCTCCAACAACAGAGAATCAAACCATCATCCTTTGATGTTCAATGGGGTTACCGTTGCTGAATCCTCTCCTGTCAACATCTTGGGGTTACCATTGACCAGAAACTGAATTGTACTCGCGATATAAATACAGTGACAACAGAGCAGGTCAGAGGCTCGGAATACTGCAGTGAATGACTCACCTCCTGATCCCCCACAGACCGTCCACCATCTACAATACACCAGTCAGGATTGTGATGGAATACTCCCCACAGGCCTGGATGGGGGCAGCTCCAACAGTATTTCAGAAGCTTGGCACCAGTCGGGATAAAAGAGCCCACTTGATTGCCACGATATCCACAAACATCCATGTTATTTTCACCACTGACCCGCAGGAGCAGCAATGTGCACCAGCGGCAAGGTGCCCTGCAGAAATTCACAGAAGCTCCTTAGACAGCACTTTCCAAACCCACAGCACATTCTCAACGACCACTAGGGATGGGCAATAATTGCCGGCCCAACCAGCGATGCCCAGGAATGGAGTAGAATTCATTTAAAATGTTACCCAATCACAACCAATGATGGGCACTGGGTTTTAGGTTTTGTGAGTGTAAGCTGGTTGGGTCCAGGCAGTAACCTGTTTGCTGTGAAGAACTGAAGAGAAATGCTGTCTGGAACAATCTGTCAGTCTTTCAGAGGCATGGCCTACATACATAGCATCACACAGACACTGACCTTCATATACCAGATTACTCACACGGGACAGAGGTGGAAGCGATTTAAAATGTATTTGTATCTGGACTGAAGAATATTTGAAAACACAGTTAGTATCCAAATGAAATATTTTCAAAAGTGCTTGAACTTTATAATAATTTGATCTGGGTGTGATAACCAGGCACATTTGTGCACTTTGTGTTCAACAGATTTCAGTCTGAAAATTAAACCAAACAAATGGTGGACCTGTGTTTATTGGACAATTAAAGTGGACACGGTTAGTATTGAAGAACAATCATTGGACACGAAAGGTTATCTCTGATTTCTCTTCACAGATGCTGCTGAGCTTTTCCAGCAAGTTTTGCTTTTGTTTCTGATTTAAAACATCTGCTGACATGTGCTGAAAATGGTTGATGAGGGATTCAATGTAAGCCCCATGTGCTGCAGTATTCCATCACCTTTGTAACACCTTCATTAAGGATCTGGTCCAGGGGGCAGAATTACAGAGCCTTTCTTGATCAGTGCATTGAGTGTAGGAGTGTGGCTGCAAATGACATTGGTTCAGCCACTTTTGAAATATTACATTCAGTTCTGGTCTCCCTGCGAAAGGAAAGATGTTGTTAAAGTTGAAATGTTGCAGAAAAGATTTATAAGGATGTTACTGGGGCTCAAGGGTTTGAGGTATCGGAGGCTGAGGGGTGACCTCATCAAGGTTTGTAAATCATGAAGGGCATGGAGAGGGTGATTTGCAAGGTCTTTTCTCCAGGGAAGAGGAGTTCAAAACTAGAGCCCATCAGTTTCAGTTGAGATGGGAAAATTTAAGAGGACGTAAGTGGCAACTTTTCTTGTACAGAAGTTGGTGCGTGCATGGAATGAGCTGCCAGTGGAAGTGGTGGAGGCTGGTACACTTACAGCATTTGCAAAGGTATCTGGATGGGTATAGGAATAGGAAGGGTTTAGAGGGATATGGGCCAAATGCTGGCAAATAGGACTAAATCTGTTCACAATGAATGGGTTGAATGAAAGGGTCAGTTTCTGTGCTGTACAAGTCTATGACAATTTAACCCTATGTCGTCAACACAGAGAAAACCGGGAGACATGGTTTTGGCAGATCATTGGTCTAAATGTTGAACAGTGTTTAGATCAGTCCTGGGCCAATGCTTCGTTCACCTGCTCCATGCAGTTCCGAGCTTTAATAGAAACACAGTGTCAGAGAGACATACTGTCACAAAAGCACGGAAACAGACCCTTCAGATCAACCCATCCATACTGACCAGATATCCGAAATTAATCTAGTCCCATTCTCCAGCACTAAGCCCACATCCCTCTCAATCCTTACTATTAATCTACCCATCCAGATGCCTTTTCAATGTTAGAAGTGTGCCCGCTTTTAAAAACTTCCTCTAGCAGCTCATTCCATGCACACATCACTCTCTTCAAGAAGAAAACTGCCCCTGAGGTTCCTTTTAAATCTTTCCCCTCCAAACTTTACCTCTGACCTCTAGTCTTGGACTCCTCTTGCCTGGGAAATAGATATTGGCTATTTACCTTATCCCTGCCCCTCCTAATTTTATAAATCTCTATCAGGTTCTTTATCAGCCTCCGACACTCCAGGGAAAATACCCTCAGCCTATTCAGCACCTCCTGATAGCTCAATCCCTTCAACCCTGGCAACATTTTTGAAAACCTTTTCTGAACTCTTTCAAGTTTCACAACATCCTTCCTGTAGGAGGGAGACCAGAATTGAATGCAGTCTTCCAATAGTGGGCTAACCAATGTCCTTCACAGAAACAACTTGACCTCCCAACTCCTGTACTCAATGCACTGATCAAAAAAAAGCAAGCATTCCCCAGCACTGCAGAGGAGAGAGAGTGGGACCCGGTAGTGCAGAGGAGAGAGAGAAAGTGAGCAGGGGTGTCAGGGAGAGAGAGAGTGGGACCTAGCAGTGTGAGGGAGAGAGAGAGTGGGAGCGGGCATTGTGAGGGAGAGAGAGAGAGTGGTAGCCGGCAGTGTGAGGGAGAGAGAGAGTGGGAGCCAGCAGTGTGAGGGAGGGAGAGAATGGGAGCCGGCAGTGTGAGAGAGAGAGTGGGGGTGGGCAGTGTGAGGTCGAGAGAGTGTGAGCTGGCAGTGTGAGGGAGAGAGAAAGTGGGAGCTGGCAGTGTGAGGGAGAGAGTGGGAATGGGCAGTGTGAAGGAGAGACAGTGGGAGCTGGCAGTGTGAGGGAGAGAGAGAGTGGGAGCCGGCAGTGTGAGGGAGAGAGAGAGTGGGAGCGGGCAGTGTGAGGGAGAGAGAGAGTGGGAGCGGGCAGTGTGAGGGAGAGAGAGAGTGGGAGCCGGCAGTGTCAGGGAGAGAGAGAGTGGGAGCGGGCAGTGTGAGGGAGAGAGAGAGTGGGAGCCGGCAGTGTGAGGGAGAGAGAGAGTGGGAGCTGGCAGTGTGAGGGCGAGAGAGAGTGGGAGCGGGCAGTGTGAGGGAGAGAGAGAGTGGGAGCTGGCAGTGTGAGAGAGAGAGAGTGGGAGTTGGCAGTGTGTGAGAGAGAGAGAGAGTGGGAGCTGGCAGTGTGAGGGGGAGAGAGAGTGGGAGCTGGCAGTGTGAGGGAGAGATTGAGCAAGTTATCCAAGATTGTGGAACAGGCACCTTCGGCCCGTCTGCTCCAGGCTGGCCATATTTTCTTTCCCTCTCTCTCCTTCTAATATATATTTTCTTTCCCTTCTGGAGTTCTGTCGAGAGACAGCAGTGGTGATGCATTGTAGGAAGTGTGCCAGTGGTCGTGGGTCACGTGTGCTGTTGGATGACCATCTGGGGTGTGGATGTGGTTGTGGGCCTGAGCCTAACATGGTCAGAGCAAGCCGGAGTGGGACCATTCGGCGCAACCATTGGCACCGAGCGATTTGGTGCGGCCTGTTTGGCGCAGCCCATTTTGCCGCAGAACCATTTTGGTGCAGATATATGGTTTCAAGTAGTTTGTAGTTATTATTAAAATAAAATATAACCCATTAAAGTAGATGGAAAGACATAGCGTCATTTCAAAGATAAAAGTATGAGCTGCTGAAACTGTAGAGGGAAGTTTACAAGTGATTAACGAGTGCCTAGAAAATATGTCGGAAGCTTGCCAAGGAACGATGCCTAACAACAGAGCACTGAAGATAATGATTATTTGGACAAGGAAAGAAATTGCTGATTACCCAGTAATTCCAAGAAATTTAGAAGAACTTGTAATTCCAGATTGCTTTAAAACATATTCTGTTAATGAATATAATGAAGAACAATTTTTACTATCTTGACAGCAGTAGCACCACCTGCAGATTTCTTATATTTTGAAGAAAAAGGAATGTCACGTTTCTGAAACAATCAAAAAAGTTATATGTTGATGGAACATTCAAAATTTCCCCAGCTCTATTTTCACAAGTTTATGTTATTTTAGGGGAAATACATAAAGGTGTGTTCCCATTGTTGTGTGCTTTACTCCCAAAAAGTTACAAACAACAGATGATAAATTATTTGAAATGGTTCTGGAAATACAGCCTGAATGCCACCCTGACATTATCAACTGTGACTTTGAACTTGCAAATTTCAAACGTTTACAGCAGCATTTTCCTTCTGCAGAAATCCGGGGATGTTTTTTTCACCCGGCTCAAAATATGAGAAAACATCCTGCCAGTTTGGGACACTTGAGTATGTATAACATTGACTTGAAGTACACCGCTTTTTCCAGTTGGAATGTGGAATTTATATGAAAGAACTTTAAGCAATGTGGACAGAACAAACAATCATGCAGAAGCTGCCCACAGGAGATTACAATGTGAACTTGGAGTGAAACATCCAGTTATTAGGAAATTTATTGGCAGTTTACGAAAAGTTCAGAGAAGAAGGGACATTTACTATGAGCATCTTGTAGCAGGGCATGATATTCCATTGAAATTAAAGAAATTCAGGGAAGCAGATGTTAGAATACAAACACTTATAAGAAAATTTAGTGAGAGAAATGATGTTGAGTATTTACGAGGGATTGCCGATAATTTTGAATAAAGGTCATATTTTAGATTTTTTGTAATTAACTTATTTCTTTTATTTCTTTTACTTTTTAACATTTTTACTAAAGAGAATAACATTATTTTTATTTTTATTGCTTTCATTAATGCTTTAACTAAGCCTGAAAAGGAATAAATATGAGCTGCGCTGATATTGTTCTGCTCCTAAATGGTTCTGCGGCAAATGGGCTGCACCAAACAGGCCGCGCCAAATCGCTCTGTGCCAAAATGGCTGCGCCAAGTGGTCCTAAACCTGAGCAAGTCCGAAGTGTCAATGGGGGAGATACCCCCCACCCCTACCCCCAGCATCTGCAGCATCGAGAGCAGGGAGATGGAGGTTTCCCAAACAGCGGGCCCAAGCAAAGGGGATCGAGCCTTCACAGGGAGTGCACTTCAGAAACACTGGGCAACTTTTACTGTTATTCCTTCATTGTTCCACTTAACACTATGAAGGACTGCAATGTTAACATTTAACTTTATTTCTTGATTTTTCTACTTATACGAAGAAACACAGTCATGCTTTCCCTCTAACTTAGTTGTTGTATTACTACACGTACCGTGTTTGATGACGTTGTGCACATTTCACTGTACTCCGGTATCCCTGTACTTGAGAATATGTAACAATAAAGTTTACATCTGAATCTAAATACCAAACACCTTCTTCACTCCCCTGTCCACGCATGACTCCATTTTCAAACATCAATGAACCAGCACTTCAAGGTCTCTTTGTTTAGTAACACTCCCGAGGACCTTACCATTAAGTGCATATGTCCTGCCCTGAGTTGCCTTCCCAAAATGCAGCACCTCACATTTATCTAAATTAAACTCCATCGGCCACTCCTCAGCCCAGTAACCCATCTGATCAAGGTCCCATGGTACTCTGTGGGAATTTTTGCTGTCCACTACATATCCAATTTTGGTGTTGTGGGATATAGGTAAAGTAGTGTTACTTCTACAATTACAATTATTTATACAAAGTAAATGAACTCACACCAGTGTGTAATTGTTTCAGCCAAGAGCTGAGTCAACAAGAATGGAAACTATGTGGAGGAAATACATAATTGTTTTTGTATCAGCTAAAATTGTATGCAAGAATGAAACGTGACAGCAAAACAGTGGTAGATATTACAGGCGAATAGATAAGATGCTGTGAGGGGAGGAATAAGCTAGATACGCCTGTACAAACAGTAGGTATAAACATCTGTTTACCACTTTTACAGAAACACAGGAACAAACCCCGATTAAAAGGGTTATAAGGATCGGTATGGTAGGGGAAGGTACAGATGGAGGGAGTGGATAATGGTGAAGAAAGGATATGCCTAACAATGACCCACAGTGGGATGAGGTCAAACGGCCTTGTGAGGCCAGAAATAAGCATTTTGTCACAGACAAGGCCGGATAAGGCAAGAGATAAACAGGAGTAATGGGTGCTGGTCTTAGGGAAGTGGAAGATGTAAACAGGGGAGGAGCAATGAAAAACAAAAGAAACCAAGTTATATAAATATCATGTATTAATTGAATTTAGTGTGTGTGTCCCTTGCCTTGGAGACAATGGACATCACACCCTCTTGCAAGAGTAAAATAAAGGACACTACTGATTCAGATTTTGTCTCGGACTGCAATTATTGAAGCGGGTGAGCTTTGTTTCTCACAATTGGGGGCTGTCTAGGATGTTCTTCCATCACAGGGGGGTGTGGCTGGCCCTGGACACTGGGAAGACGCGTCCCGTTCTCAATTGAGGAGCGGTCTCGTGTCCCAGTTTGGTCCGCTCCCTTGGGCGACTGTTACGGATCCCACAAGAGGGACATCTGAATCAGACAGTGATAGGGGGTCGATAGAAAATACGGCGAAAAGGGGCCAGGCAACTCTGTGCACAGACCAAGGTAAGAAACCTGACTTTTAAGTATTGCCTTGGTGGCCGGGAAAAGGGGTATTTACTCGCTGAGGGACTGGCGAGGGCCCCGGGAAATGGGGGGTAGGCAGAGTAGCTGTCACGGAGTAAAGGAAGAAGAAAAAGTCCCTGGTAACATTCCTCCTGAAAGTCCGTTGGAGAGGATGTTGCGGAAATGGACAAGCAATACTTGTACAAGGGCAAAAGATAAAAAGAAAATGATTAAATATTATTGTTTAGTATGCACCAAAGAACCAATCCTTCGTCCGTCTGTCTTCTGGCCAAAGCATGGTTCGGACGAGGATTGGATATGTCAGTATTTAGGTTTGTATGTGAATAAAAAAACAACCTTTTAGTCAAGAGGAGGCGGACTATGCGTCCTGTTGGAAGGACAGTTTGGGAATGATGGGAGTAAAGACAAAGGATTCCCCCTCTGCCCCACCCAGTCCCTGGGATCCTCTTGGCTGTTTGCCCCCCCCCCTCCCGTACCATAAAATCAGGTTAGGTGAAAATGGGGAGGAGGAGAGACAGACAGACAGGGACAGGGAACAGATGACTCACAAGAGGAGGATGAAGGGGCGGTGGATGGGGATGTTGTTGTTCCTGACCCTCAATCCTCAGCAAAAGAAAGGAAAACTACAGTAGATGTAGAGGAGGCCTCCGGAGGATCTAATCAAAGCCTAAGGGGGAAAAACAAAAAAAAAGGGAAGAACGTAACAACTTATCCCCTTCGGGAGGTACCATTAGGGGACAAAGAGATTGGGTTTGTAAGTGCCCCCCTCACCAGTGGGGAGGGTCAGAACATTTAAGAAGGAAATGAAGGTCCTGGTTGAGGATCCGGTGGGGTTGTCTGAACAAATTGATCAATTTTTGGGGCCCAGTCTGTATACCTGGGCTGAGTTAATGTCTATTTTGAATATACTATTTATTGGGGAAGAAAGGGGACTTATACGAGGAGCTGCGATTAAAATATAGGACAGGGAACATCTGATTGGAGATGGGGATGCTGGACAGGGAGAGGTGAAGTTTCCCCTCAGAGACCCCCAGTGGGAAAATCAAATCAGAGAAGAAATGAGGGAATTGAAAGACCTGATTCTAAAAGGAATAAGAGAGGCAGTTCTGAAGTCACAGAATTTGACTAAAGCCTTTGAAGTTAGACAGGAGAAAGATGAGACTCCCTCAGCTTTCTTGCAAAGATTAAGGGACTCAATGCGGAAATATTCTGGAATGAACCCTGAGGACCCAGTGGCACAGGGTCTTTTGAAAGTACATTTTGTGACAAAGGCATGGCCAGACACAGAGAAAGATACAGAAGATAGAAGGGTGGAGTGAAAAACCATTAGATGAATTGTTAAGAGAGGCACAGAAAGTGTTTGTAAAGAGAGAGGATGAGAGACAAAAACAGAAGGTGAAATGATGGTAGCTATGGTTGATGAGGTAGTTAAGAAAAGAATGGAACCAATAGTGAGTAACCGGAGCGGCGGGTGGCAGTATGTAGGACAGAGAGGAAAGGGGAGAGGGAGAGGACAAGGGGTAGCATTTGATAGGGTTCGATCGACAGGGGCAGAGATGGAGGTCTCCACAGGCAGGATGCTATTATTGCGGAAAGATAGGGCATTTTAAGCGGGAGTGTCCTGATCTACAAAGGGAAGAAAGGGCTATTCTGCTTATGAATTTTGATGAAGAATAGGGGTGTCAGGGGCTCCTGCCCCCGGGGACCCACCAGGAACCTTTGATAAACTTGAAGGTGGGACCCTGTAGGGAAGAGGTAGTCTTCCTAGTAGATACGGGGGCAGCACGGTCATCGCTGAATTTTAAACCAAAGAAAGTAGAAATGTCAACACGATCAATTACTGTTTCGGGGGTAAAAGGGGAAGGATTTACTGTTCCAGTATTTGAACCTATGATGATAGAAGGTCCTAAGGATAGGGTCACAGGGGAACTGCTGTATATCCCTGATATAGGAAGTAACTTACTAGGGAGAGACTTAATTATCCTTTTAGGACTGGAGATTGGAAATCAGGATAAAGGATTAGTTGTACAAATGGCAATGTTTACAGAGATGTGGAGAGAGAGATAGACCCTATTGTATGGACTAGAGAAGGGAATCGTGGAAAACTACAGATCCCTCCCCTTTTAATAAGTTTAAAAAGGAAAGGGGACGTTGTCTGTGAGTGACAATATCCCATTTCCATAGAAGGTAAATGAGGACTGCAGCCAGTAATTGAGGGACTGATTAGAGATGGACTGTTGGAGCCATGCATGTCTCCTTATAATACCCCAATTCTACCAGTGCGGAAATCTGATGGAACTTATCGATTGGTGCAGGATTTGAGAACATTAAATCGAATAGTACAGATCAGGCACCCAGTGATGCCTATATGTTATTAAGTAAGATCCCTCATGACCACAAATGGTTTAGTGTGATAGATTTCAAGGATGCCTTTTGGGCTTGTCCCTTGGCAGAGGAAAGTAGGAATTTGTTTGCATTTGAATGGGAAGATTCCAAGACAGGACAGAAACAGCAATACCGATGGACCGTGGTCCCCAGGGGTTTACGGAATCCCCGAATTTATTTGGACAGATGTTAGAACAAATATTGGAGAAATTTAGCAGCCCCAAGGGGACTACCCTGTTGCAGTATGTAGACGACCTCTTAGTAACAGGAAAAAGAAGAGAAAGAGTAGTAGAAGCCACTAACAAATGATTGAATTTCCTGGGCCAGCAAGGACTGCGAGTATCTAAAAACAAACTCCAATATGTGCAGCAAGAAGTGAAATACTTGGGACATTTAGTTAGTGAGGGAAAGTGAAAGATAAGCCCGGAACGGATAGAGGGAATAGTGGGGATGCTGCTGCCCAGGACTAAACTGGAGTTATGTAAATGTTTGGGTCTAACGGATATTGCAGATCGTGGATTGATTCCTATGCTCAGAAGACTAAGAAATCATATCTCAAACTATTAGAGGAGGAACCAAAGTGTCTAAGTTGGGATGATGAGGAAAAAGAACTAGTTGAGGAACTCAAAAGAGATCTGATTCATGCCCCCGTGTTAGCCTTACCTTCCCGAGATAAACCTTTCCACCTCTTTGTCACCGTAGATAAGTCAGCGGCTTTGGGAGTATTAACCCAGAGGTGGGGAGGAATGAAACAGCCAGTAGCATATCTTTCAAAGCTATTGGATCCAGTATCCCGGGGGTGGCCTGAGAGTGTGCAGGCTGTGGCTGCCACTGCACTGTTGGTGGAGGAAAGCAGAAAGCTTACGTTTGGGGGAGCCCTAATAGTAAGCACCCCACACCAAGTGAGAACGATCCTAAACCAAAAAGCTGGGCAATGGTTGACAGACTCGCGGATTCTGAAATATGAGGCAATATTAATAGAAAAGGATGATCTAGTGTTGGTCACTGACAATTGTTTAAATCCAGTTGCCTTTCTTTGGAAAGGGGAAGGAGACTGTCCTCAGAATCCAGGGCACGACTGCCTTGACATTATAGAATACCAAACTAAGGTCCACATGGACCTGAGAGATGTTCCACTTCATGCAGGGGCTAGACTTTTTATAGACGGATCATCCCGGGTGACTGAAGGGAAAAGACGTAATGGGTATGCAGTCGTAGATGGGATGAAAGGTAGTGTGGTGGAGGCAGGAAGGTTGCCGAATGGGTGGTCAGCTCAGGCCTGCGAACTCTATGCATTGGAAAGAGCCCTTAGGGCATTAGAAAATAAAGAGGGAACAGTATACACTGACTCTAAATATGCATTTGGTGTTGTGCACACTTTCGGAAAGATATGGCAGGAAAGAGGACTGATCAATAGCCGGGGGAAGGAATTAGTTCATGAAGAATTGATTAAACGGGTCTTGGAGTCCTTATTACTCCCCCAAGAAATAGCAGTAGTGCATGTAAATGGTCATCAGAAAGGAAATGAACCAGAAGTTAGGGGAAATAGATTAGCCGATGAAGTGGCTAGGGAAGCCGCCCTGAACCCACAAGGAGTGGTGATTCATTCCCTACTGTCCCAGGTCCTAGGGAAGCTCCTATATTTACTGAAAGAGAAGAAAAAGAATTGAGAGATTTAGGGGCTGCAAAAACAGCAGACGGGCATTGGAGGTTACCTGATGGAAGGGAAATGTTATACAAAATGATGATGCGGGAGATTATGGCCATCCTACACCAAGGCAGTCATTGGGTAGTACAAGCAATGTGTGATTTAGTTCTTAGGGAATATGGATGTAAAGGAATATATACAATTGCTAAACAAATATGTGAGGGATGTGTAATATACAGAAAGTTAAATAAGAAAGTCTTGAGAAAACAGACCCTGGGAGGTAGAGACCCAGGATTGAGACCCTTCCAGAGTATACAAGTAGATTATGCTGAGCCACCCAGAGTAGGAAGACTAAAATATATGTTGGTCATAGTAGATCATTTATCCGGTTGGGTTGAGGCATAACCCCTGACTACTGCCACTGCGAGGGGGGTGTCTAAAACAATATTGGAGCACATAATTCCCCGATATGGGCTAGTGAACCGTATAGATTCCAACCAAGGAACTCATTTTACCTCTAAAGTGTTACAGAGGGTAATGAAGGGGTTGGGAATTTCCTGGGAGTTCCATACTCCATGGCACCTGCCATCATCGGGAAGGGTTGAGAGAATGAACCAAACACTCAAACGACAGCTCTCTAAATTGATAATAGAAACCAGACTCCCTTGGACCAAATGTTTACCTATAGCTCTCTTGCAAGTACGAACAGCCCCAAGGAAAGATTTGGGACTATCCCCCTATGAAATCTTATTTGGATTACCTTACCTGGGAATGAATGGAGAATTGCCAATTCCCGAAACTAAAGATTTGTTTTTAAAGAAGTATATATTGGGCTTGTCCTCCTCTTTGTCTTTCCTCAGGAAACAGGGTTTATTGGCACAGGCTCCACCCCTTGAATTCACCGTTCAACCCATCCAGCCGGGCGATTGGGTCTTAGTAAAATCATGGATAGAGACTAAATTGCAGCCGGCTCTTTTGACAACCGAAACGGCAATAAGGATGGCGGAGAAAGGCTGGACTCGCTACACTCGGATCAAAAGGCCAGTGGAATCTCCAGTTGAGGAAGAGGTCTGGACAGCCGAATCAACGCAAGAACCACTGAAACTCAGGCTAAAGAGACCTTGAGTAACTGATTATACAGTGGCGACGCGAGCGCGGGATTATTTCTGTAAGATTGTATATTAACTCTTTTTGTGCTTCAGCATGATGTTTAGAATACTGGGAATGCTTAGAGTTATGATGCTCGCCCTCTTAGTATTGGGATTTTGTCAAATATCATTTTCATACGTGTTATTAACGGTTCCTGAGTCTGATAATCTACAAGTAATAGACGCTGATGCATGCAGCTTAGTAAATTGTGGGGATGTAGATAGTCAGAGACAGTACCGCAGCTCTGAGATACATCTTAAGTCCTATGGGGATGGCCTTGGGGATGGTACTTGGTATAATGGTCTCGTCACTGTACAACGGGCCCCCTTCCGACCAGCTCGTGATTGTCCCGATAAAAAGTGTAACCCAATATACCTAGCAATAAAGAAAACCACATGGCACGAAGCAATTCGGGTGGGGGTGGCACCTATGAGATACAATTAAATGAAACATTTGGGATAGACATGAAAGCAAACGGGAAGGATTTCTCGGGCTGTTGTTTTCAAATTAGCGTAGGACAGGGAAAACGGGTAGAATTACTGGGTAATGAGAT
Source organism: Chiloscyllium plagiosum (assembly GCF_037043375.1). Classification (NCBI taxonomy): domain Eukaryota; kingdom Metazoa; phylum Chordata; class Chondrichthyes; order Orectolobiformes; family Hemiscylliidae; genus Chiloscyllium; species Chiloscyllium plagiosum. The sequence goes on along the minus strand of NW_028270156.1, from coordinate 89,433,428 downwards.
ACAACCTTTCACCCCTCCCGATAATCCTAAAGTAGTAAAAATTATAGAGGTAAAGGACTTGAAACAGACTATCGAAATAGAAACTGGGTACGGGGATGCAAATGCCTGGGTTGAATGGGTAAAGTATACTGTAAAACGTCTGAACAAGAGCAATTGCTATGCATGTGCCTCCGGTAGGCCAGTGGCCCAGGTGGTTCCCTTTCCGCTCGGGTGGAAGCGAGACAGGAAGGGCATGAAATGTATGATAGCCCTGTATCAGGATGAGACTGCATGGAATGATAGGAATTGTACCTCCCTAGCTCTGATGTTCCCTCCCTTGGAGGAGAAAGATGCAAAAGACCCCCCCACATTTTCCACCGCAGTTGGAAATCACACGTCGTGTGTGCGTAGGCGAGGTACAAGTCGGTCGAGAGATTTGGGGGAGCTGAAATTATGTACAGAGATTAAGAATGTTACCGAAACGGAGAAGGGAGGGAACTACTCAGCACTAAAGGTTCACCGAGCGGATCTGTGGTGGTACTGTGGAGGCAAAATATTGAGATCCACGCTACCTCCGGATTGGAGAGGGATATGTGCAATTGTACAATTGGCAATTCCATTTACCCTGGCATTTGAGAAGGAAAAGATAGTAGGGAAAAAGGGAAGGGGTAAGAGATTACTGTTAGACACTTCTTTCAATGACAGGATTTGTCTTGATTCGGTAGGAGTCCCTCGGGGAGTACCTCAGGAATTCAAGGCTCGTAACCAGATTGCAGCAGGCTTTGAGTCAGCTCGCTTTTGGTGGGTAACAATTAATAAAAATGTAGATTGGATAAATTACATTTTCTATAATCAACAGGATGGCATGGGAGAACAGAATGGCCCTTGACATGATTTTAGCAGAAAAAGGGTGTATGTGTGTGATTTAGGAAGAAGTTGTTGTACCTTTATTCCTAATAACACTGCACCTGATGGTTCAATTACTCGGGCCTTGAGGGGATTGACTACCTTAGCAGAGGAACTGGCTGAGAATTCAGGAGTAGACACATCTCTCACGGGATGGCTTGAATCATGGTTTGGAAAATGGAAGGGAGTGGTGGTTTCCATCCTCACTTCCCTGATAGTAATAGTCGGGGTATTGGTGGCCATTGGCTGTTGTATCATACCCTGTATACGAGGGCTCACCCAGAGGCTGATTGAGACAGCCTTAATGAAACAGATGCCCCTAAAAGGGAATCAGGCAGAGGAACTTTATCGACTAAATAATGAGGGGATGAGTGAGACCAAGATGGATGAAATCTCCGGAATGATGCTTGCGAGTTTCGGGGGCGATGCTTAAAAGAAAAATTGCAGAAGATAACAAATGGTAATTAAAGAAAAAGGGGAAATTGTGGGATATAGGTAAAGTAGTGTTACTTCTGCAATTATAATTACTTATACAAAGTAAATGAACTCACACCAGTGTGTAATTGTTTCAGCCAAAAGCTGAGTCAACAAGAATGAAAACTATGTGGAGGAAATACATAATTGTTTTTATATTAGCTAAAATTGTATGCAAGAATGAAATGTGACAGCAAAACAGTGGTAGATATTACAGGCGAATAGATAAGATGCTGTGAGGGGAGGAAGTTGAGCTAGATATGCCTGTACAAACAGTAGGTATAAATATCTGTTTCCCACTTTTACAGAAACACAGGAACAAACCCCAATTAAAAGGTCATAAGGATCAGTATGGTTGGGGAAGGTACAGATGGAGGGAGTGGATAATGGTGAAGAAAGGATATGCCTAACAATGACCCACAGCGGGATGAGGTCAAACGGCTGTGTGAGGCCAGAAATAAGCATTTTGTCACAGACAAGGCCGGATAAGGCAAGAGATAAACAGGAGTAATGGGTGCTGGTCTTAGGGAAGTGGGAGATGTAAACAGGGGAGGAGCAATGAAAAACAAAAGAAACCAAATTATATAAATATCATGTATTAATTGAACTTAGTGTGTGTGTCCCTTGCCTTGGAGACAATGGACATCACACCCTCTTGCAAGAGTAAAATAAAGGACACTACTGATTCAGATTTTGTCTCGGACTGCAATTATTGAAGTGTGTGAGCTTTGTTTCTCACAGGTGTCATCTGCAAAATTACTGACTCTACCTCCAATGGTCACATTCAAATCGTTTATAAAAATGACAAAAAGTGATGACCCACACTGCCTTCATCAATCCTGATTTGGAGGTGCCGGTGTTGGATTGGGGTGAACAACGCTAAAAATCACACAGCACCAGGTTATAGTCCAACAGGTTTACTTGGAAGCACTAGCTTTTTGAATGTTGCTCCTTCATCAGGTCATAAGATTATAAGACACAGAATTTATTGCAAAAGTTTACAGTGTGATGCAACGGTATTATATATTGAAAAAGACCTGGATTGTTTGTAATGTTTCTCATCTTTTAGAATGACCATGTTGTTTTCAGTTTCATATGAAAATCCCAGAACTTTTTTTTAAAGTTACATTCTCAAGTGAACTTTACCAGTAGCTGCCATGTCAGCTCAGGTAATGTATTGAAGGTGTGAGGTACCCTGTGTGAGGCTGTCTGTGCCCAGATGTTCAGACTGATTCTTTTTCTGAAATAAAAAGGATTTTCAGAATGTCACATGGTTTTTGAGCAAACTAAAATGTAATTCTGCAAGTCCAAATTGCCCCCACATATGTGTGTGTGCGCGCGTGGTGGGGGGGAGGGGGTGTTTGAGTGTCTGTGAGAGAGTGTGCGCATGTGTCTGAATGTGAGTGTTAAAGCTGTATAAGTCGAAGAGAGGTTGCGTGTATGTGTGAGTGTGGGTGTGAATGTATGAGCGTATGAGAGACAGCTTGTGTGTGAGAGAGGGTTTGCATGAGTGTATGGGTCTGTAGGAGTGTGTGTTTGTGAGAGAGTGTGTGTAGTGCAGTGGGGTCACCTGGAGTGTGACATGACCCCAAAGTCTCAGTTGAGGCCATCCCCTTGAGTACCAAACTTGGCTATCAGCCTCTGCTCGCCCACTTTATGTTGTAGCCTGTCCCGAAGTCCAAATTGGAGGATGGTCAGCCAAAGGTCTGAGGGTCGAACATCCTGGATCGCTGAAGTGTTCTCTGACTGGGAAGGAACACTCCTGTCTGTTGATTGTTGTGTGGTGTCTATTCATCCATTGCCATAGCCTCTGCTTGGTCTTGCCAATGGACCATGCCTCGGGGCATCTTTGCCTGCAGCGGAGGAGATAGACCACGTTGGCCGAGTCACATGATTACCTGCCATGTACCTGGTGGGTGGTGTCCCACAGGTAATGGTGGTATCCGTTTCAACACTCTGATATGTCTTACAGCGTTCACTGTGACAATATTGTATGGTGTTGTCCTGAAAGTCGGGCATTTTGCTGCGAACATTAATTTGTTTGAGGTTTGGTGGTTGTTTAAAGGTGAGCAGTGGAGGTGAAGGGAAGGCCTTGATGAGGTGCTCATCCCTATTGATAATGTGTTGCAGGCTGTGAAGAACATGGTGTAGTCTTTCAGCTCCCGGGAAATACTGGGCAATGAAGGGTACCCTGTCAGTTGCAACTCGTGTCTGTCTCCTGAGGAGGTCATTATGGTTTCTCACTGTGGCACGTCGGAACTGGTGGTCAATGAGTTGAGCATCGTACCCTTTTATGAGGGCATCCTTGAGTACTTCCAAGTGTCTGTCACATTCCTCCTCATCTGAACAGATCCTGTGTGTGCATAGGGCTTGTCCATAGGGGATGGCTGTTTTAATGTGTTTCAGATGGAAGCTAGAGAAGTGTAGCATTTTGAGGTTATCCATGGTTTTGCAGTACAGTGAGGTGTCCAAGAATGAGACAGTTACTAAAGAGTAGTCTGTGGTGAGTTTGATGATGGGATGAAATCATTGATATCACTGTGTAGTTGTTCAGTGACTCCTCACCATGGGGGCAGTGGAAGGAAATGTCAGCAAAATACCTGCTGTATAGTGTTGGTTGGAGGTCCTGTGTAGAGAAGTCTTGTTCAAACCTGATCTCAAGGATGCGCTCATAAGAACGGGATACGATCGACCACCAGTTCCAACTTGCTGCAGCAAGAAACCATAATGGCATCCTCAGGAGACAGACACAGGCAGCAACCGACAGGGTACCCTTCGTTGTCCAGTACTTCCCAGGAGCCAAAAGACTACACCATGTTCTTCACAGCCTGCAACATATTATCAATGAGGATGAGCACCTCGCCAAGACCTTCCCCATATTTCCACTTCGCGCTTTTAAACAACCACCAAATCTCCAAAGAGATTATTTAAGTAAAAAGGAGAAAGAATAACTGGAGACATGTATGTTTAGAACCACATGAGATGGGTGAGGTTCTCAATGATTATTTCTCCTCTGTGCTTACTGTGGAGAAAAACATGAAGATTGGGAACTTGAGAGATCTCTCAGCCCGACATGGTGATCTCTCAGCCCAGCGTGGTGATCTCTCGGCCCGATGTGATGATCTCTCAGACCAGCAAAGTGATCACTTAGCCCAGCCTGAGGATCTCTTAGCCCAGCATGGTGTTATCTCAGCCCGGCATATCTATCTCTCTGCCCGGTGTGGTGATCTCTCAGCCTGGCCTACGGATCTCTAGACCCGGTGTGACCATCTCTCAGCCAGGTATAGTTGACCCACAATGCTGGTAGGGAGGGAATTCCAGGATTCTGACCCAATGACTGTGAAGGAACAACGGTATATTTCCAAGTCAGGATGGTGAGTGGCTTGGAGGGGAACTTGCCGGTGATGTTCCCAGGTACTTGCTGCTCATTGTCCTTCGAGATAGAAGCTGTCCTTCTAGATAGAAGGTGCTGCCTAAAGATGTTTGGTGAATTTCTGCAGTGCATCTTGTAGATTGACACACTGCTGCTCCTGAGCACCGGTCGCAGAGGGATTGAATGTTTGTAGATGTGGTGCCAATCAAGCGGGTTGCTTGGTCCTGGATGGTGTCAAGCTTCTTGAGTGTTGTTGGAGCTGCTCCCATCCAGGCAAGTGGGAAGGATTCCATCACACTCCTGACATCATATATTTTATGCAGCACTAATATTACTCTAAAAATAAAAAAAGTTTAATTTTTAAGTTTGTTCTTTCTTTCTACCTTCTTCTTAAGATTCTATGATTAGGTATTTGTCCCTGAGATAGTGCATTGTATGGCATTATACACTTCTCACTGTATTCCTGTACCTTTGTACTGAGTACACGTGACAATAAAATCAAAATCAAATTACAGACAAAAGAAAGAAGAGTTGGAATAACTATTGGAAAACTTAGCAGGACAATGGGTTATTTATCTCATAAACAGCAACTGCTCCAATAGCATAACATCCCATAAATACATCCTTGGCACAGGCAAATTCAGTAAAATAGATTGTCTCACATGCAATTCTGGACAAGGATTGTAATAGAGTTGTTCAAGATTACATTTACTTTCAGTGATCTGGAAACAGTTCAATATTTATTTATCCCTTTAAATCTTTCCTATTCATGTCCCTGTCCAAATGTCTCTGAAATGTTGTAATTGTACCTGCCTGGACCACTTTCTCTGGCAGCCCATTCCATACACACACCCCCTCTGCATGAAAATGTCGCTCCCCAGGTCCCTTTTAAATCTTTCCCCTGTCACCTTAAACCTGTGCCATCTGGTTTTGGACTCCCCTGCTCTGGAGAAAAGGCCTTGGCTATTCATCTTGTCTCTGGCCCCTCATGATTTTATAAAGCCCTGTACAAGAAGCTGCGTAAAAGATGCTGCAGAAGATATTGTTGCATTTTGCCAGTGATGATATATAAGCAGGGCAGAAGATGAAAGCCTGATAACCAGGAAACAGAGAATCAGAATAAAGGCTTCAGTTTCAGACTGGTAACTAATGGAGTGTCACAGGGATCAATGCTGAGACCTCAACTATTTACAATCACATTAAACTACTGGGTTGAGCAAATGGGAAGGAAGAGGAACCTGGAGTATAATGTGGCTGTGGCATGAGGTTGTTTGATTGACAGGAATAACAGAGAGCAGAACATTATTTAAAAGGGCAGAGACGACAGAATTCTGTAGGAGGGGAATCTGCCTGTTCTTGTACAGGAATCTAAAAGAGTAGTATACAGGTGCATCAAAGAATTCGGTAGTCAGATGGAATATTAACCTTTAATGTAAGGGAGTAATGTATAAAAGGAGGGAGGTCTTACAGCCACACAGTCACTGTTCAGACCACACATTGACTATTGCATTCAGTTTTGGCTTCCTTTACTAAAAAGATATACTTGTATTGGAAACAGTTCAGAGACGTCTCAGTTCCGGGGAGGACACTGGATTAGAAACGTTAACTCTCTTACCCCTCCACAGATGCTGCCTGACCTGCTGCGTTTTTCCAGTAGTTTCTTTCTTGTGTTTTCCAACACGTTTCTATATGGAACAGTAAATATCCCAGAGTGAGTTACAGACTGAAATCTAATCAAGGGGTTCGGAGTAGTGATCTGACTGGAAAGACACTGGAATTCTGAAAATATGATTGCACAGATATTTTTATTCTCAATAGTATCCAGGGGAGGGGTCTTTTTAAAAGTAAAACTCAATAATTAAACTTCCGTGTTTACTAGTCTGGGAAAGCCACATCTGGGACTGTATCCTCCAAGGTGGGTCTGTATCTCAGTCACCTGGAATTGTTTCCTGGTTACTGCCTTTTCATAGCATCCCTGTTGCAGTGTTTTAAATGCAGGAAGAGCTCACTGAACAGAGAAGAACAAAGAACAATACAGCACAGGAACAGGCCCTCCAGCCCTCCAAGCCTGCACTGACACATGTTACCCTTCCATCCTCAAACTGTCTTCATTTCCAGGATCCGTATCCCTCTATTCCCTTCCTATTTGTGTATTTGTCCAGGTATTCCCTTGAATGCTGCTAATGTGTCTGCTTCTATCACCTCCTCTGGCAGTACATTCCAGGCACTCACCACCCTTTGTGTGAAAAACGGGCCTTGCACATCTCTTTTAAACTTCCCTCCTCGTGGTTTGAACCTGTGCCCCTCGTAATTGACTCCTCCACCCTGGGAAAAAGTCTCATATTTCCACTTCATCCAATGCCATTCACAATCTTATAAACTTCTACTGGGTCAGCCCTCAATGTCCTGCATATCCAGTGGAAACAAATCCAGTCTATCTAACCTTTCTTCAAAATCCCACATACCAAGGCAACACCTTGGTAAACCTGTTCTGTACCCCCTCCAAAGCACCAACATCCTTCTAGCAGTGTGGTGATCAGAACTGGACACAATATTCCAAGTGCAGTCTCACTGAAGTTCTATAAAGCTTTAGCAAAATTTTCCTGACATAGAAATCATAGAATGTCTATAGTGTGGAAACAGGCCATTTGGCCCAACAAGTCCACAACGATCCTGTGAACAGTATCCCACCCTGACCCACTCCCCTCCCCTATTACTCTATATTTCCCCTGACTAATGCACCTAACCTACATATCCCTGAACACCATGGGCAATTTAGCTTGGCCACGTCACCTAGCCTGCACATCTTTGTACTATCCATGTACTCAATGCCCCTTCCAATGAAGGTAAACTTGCCATAGGCTTTTTTACCCCCTTATCCACCAGCACTGCCATCTTCAGTGACCTGTGGACCTGCACACCCAGATCCCTCTGCATGTTAATGCTCCGAAGGGTTCTGCCATTCAATGTATAATTTCCAACTGTACTTGACCTTCACAAATGTATCACCTCACATTTGTCTGGATTAAGCTCCATCTGCCATGTTTCTGTCCATGCCTCCAACTGATCTATATACTGTTGTATCCTCTGACAATTTTCAATATCGACAACTCCATCATCTTTATATCATCCCAATCTTTTTATCGTCTGCAAACTTAGACCAACTATGTTTTCCTCCAAATTATTTATAAAGATCATGAACAGTAGAGGTCCCAGCTCTGATCCCTGTGGGACACCACTAGTCACAGCCCTCCATTCTGAAAAGCGTCCTCCACCACTCCCCGCTGTCTCCTATGATTGAGTCAGTTCTAAATAGGAAAATCCATCCGGCCAGCTCACCCCTGACACCATGTGATTTCACCTTTTGTACCAGTCTGCCATGAGGGACCTTGTCAAAGGTTTTACTGAAGTCCATGTAGACAACATCAACTGGTTTTCCCTCATCAATCATCTTCATCATCTCCTCAAAAAAGTGGTCAAGTTAGTAAGGCACGACCTCTCCCGCACACAACCATGCTGTCTGTCACTAATAAATCCATTTTCTTCAAAGTGCATATAGATCTTGTCCATCTGAATCTTTTCCAATCATTTCCCTACACTGACATAAGGCTCACAGCTCTGTAATTCCCAGGACTATCCCTGCTACCCTTCTTAAACAATGGGACAACATCAGCTATTCTCCAGGCCTCTGGGACCTCACCTGTGGCCAGAGAGAATACAAAGATGTCTGTCAATGCTGCAGCAATTTGTTCTCTTGTCTCCCTCAATATTCTGGGATCGATCCCATCAGGACCCAGGGACTTATTTACCTTAATACTTTTTAAGACTCAGAGTGTTTCCGTGTCCGTGTTTAACCTGATGTCATGAGGCTTCATGGGGTCTGGGACATTAACGCTGAGCACTTCCAGCACAGCCCTCTTGACTGTATCCCACGGAGCTGTTCCCTCTGCTGGCTCTGTCCTGCCAGTGGGACAGGACCTGCCCTGAGATGGTCATTGTGTTGTCTGGGACATTGTCTGTAAAGTGGGATTCTGTGAGTGTGACTATGTTCGATTGTTGCTCGATTAGTCTGTGAGGAATATACTGCAGGGCAGTTTTATGTTTTCTCCAATAAAGAGTTAACATGTCTTGATTTCTTTCAATTTTAAAATCAAGCCGGACCAAACTATCTTTTTCAGTTGATGACAATTTAACTATTTTTCACTTCAATAAGCCGAGTACACAACTCAATTCAATAACTGCAGTAACCAGCTGGGTCACCTTCCCAACACACTGCCCGACCAAATACATTGAAAACGGCTTTGGAAAGGCCTGAATTCAAATATAGTGCTGCTGCACCTCACTGTCCCTCCAATAAAGAGTGAGTCAATGATGGGCTCTGAAATCTGTCCAGAGAGCTTCCAAACTGGGTCCAGGCAGTTATTCAAATATCCCCTCACTACAGACAATTCAGAACTATCTCAGAGAGGGTGCAGAATATTCCCAAAGCGGAGGGGGACCAGCAGGATGTTGCTGTACACATTGGAACCCATGATACAGGATGGGAAAAGGACGAGGTTCTGAGGAGAGAAAATAGGAATTTAGGCAGGAACTTAAAAAGTCGATCCCGGAGGGTAGTTGTAGGAGGGGGTGAGGGTGTGAGTCCTTTTAGGGTAGAGAGTACGAGAAAGAATATCAGGCTTATATGATTTAACCAAATCAGAAATTATAGATGTACTTAATAAAAGCAGAGGGCTCAGTAAACGGATTCCCGCGGCTGGGTTTTGAGATTTCACTCCCTATTGCCGGTCTCCTCCCTCATTCATTCCATTTCACGGAGGCGCTATTTGACAGTAACTTTCTTAAAGGGGACAGAGACCCCATTCAATCTGTATCTAACAGGTCCGTGCTGATGGAGACAACTTGTTTGATGTCCTGCAAGCTGTTCAAGTCCCGGTAGATGGTTCTGAGGGGTTTAGTATTCTCATCTTTTCATAGTTTCGGGTGAGATAGTGCGCTGGGGAGTGGGGGGACCACAGTTTGATGAATGACTGAATGAAATGCGGAAGGAGTAAATACCGAGCATTTGTGAGTGGGTTGGCAAATAAAGGGCCTTAATATAAAAATAAAGAAACATACAGTACAATATCTCACGAACCCATAGAATAAGATGTTTGAAGGTGATTGACTCTCTGCATCAGTAAAGACACGCCAGCTCGCCCACGGAGACATTGGGAATGAGTAACTGATATGGGTGAGCAGGGCAGAACCTCAGCAGATCACAGGATATTCAGGGACAAAGGTTACAAGATAAACAAGTGACCACATCAGCGAACAGGCACCGTGTGTTTGAATCTGACCGGTAGATATGTAATAGACAGTGACCTGATGTCATCAAAATGCCGAGTTAATTGGATTATTAATTTGATGTAATTAATTTACAGACCTGATGGAATTAACTGCCTGGCCAACTGATTTACAGACCTGATGGAATCATCACCCAGTTGGTTGACTTGTGGACTTGATATGATCAACTGCACACGAACAGTTAGTTTGTAGACTGACATAACTTTGATGTCAGAAAGTGTAAGAATGGTATTGTGCGGGTGTTTGACAGAGAGAGCTGGATTGTCCTGTGTGATGGTCTGGAGTTCCTCTCCTGGCTGTAATCGATTCCCGCTGGAATAAACTGCTGTTCCTGCTGAATTGTCCAGGCCTTCAGAGTCTTCTTGCCTCAGAGACAGCGGTCACTCCTACAGCAGTAATATCTGGATTACTCCCAGTGCCGTGTCCCAGTGGGAGTAGGAACAGGAGGGTCGAGCAGATGAATGCGCGGCTGAGGAGCTGGTATTGGGGAGAAGGATTCATATTTTTGAATCATTGGAATCTCTTCCAAAGCAGAGACTTGGGACTGCCATAGCGTTAAGGGTTTGGATAGAGAGGAATTTGTGAAGTGTGCACAAGCAAATGTTCTGATTCAGTATTTGGATGTACTTACGAAAGAAGAAGCAAAACTTGACCCACTCTTGGGAAATAAAGCAGGACAGGTGACTGAGCTATCAGTCAGGGAGCGCTTCAGGGCCAGTGACCCTAATCCTATTAGATTTAAAATAGTGATGGAAAAAGACAGAGCAGGTCTAAAAGTTAAAGATATTAATTTAGAGGAAGGCCAATTTTGATGATATTCGGCAAGAACTTACAAAAGTTGATTGGAGGTGGGTATTCACAGGTAAAGGACGGCTGGAAAGTTGGAAGCCTTCAACAATGAGATAATGAGAGTCCAGAGACAGTATGTTCCTGTTAGGGTGAAGGGCAAGGCGGGTAGGTGTAGGGAATGATCGATGACTAGAGAAAATGAGGTTTTGTTCAAGAATAAGAAGGAAGCATATGTCAGGTGTAGACAGCAGGGATTGGGAGAATCTCAAGAAGAATATAAAGGCAGGAGAAGTATACATAAGAGGGAAACCAGGAAGGTAAAAATGGGACATGAGATAGCTTTGGCAAATAGGGTTAAGGAGAATCCAAAAGGATTTTATAAATACATTAAAGACAAAAGGGTGATTATGGAGAGAATAGGGTCCCTGAAAGATCAACAAGCCCACCTGTGGATCAACAAGCCCATCTTGCATCAGTGTTTATTGTGAAGAAGGAGATGGAAGCATGAGAACTTGGGGAGTAAATATCTGTAATAAGGACATCTTCAAAATGCCCATATAACAGAGGAAGAGGTACTGGACATCTTTAAACACATAAAAGTTTATATATCCTCAGGACCTGTCCAGGTGTACCCGAGAGCTCTGTGAGAAGCTCGGGAAATGATTACTGGGGCCCTTGCTGAGATATTTATATCATCAATAGTCACTGATAAGGTGCCAGAAGGCTGGGGGTTGGCGAACGTGGTGTCATTGTTCAAGAAATGTGGGAAGGAGATCGATGAGCCTGACATCGGTGGTGGGCAATATGTTGAACGGGATCCTGAGGGATCCTGAGGATTTACATAAATTTGGAAAGACAAGGACAGATTAGAGTTAGTCAACATGCTGGGAAATCATGTTTCATTAACTGAATTGAGTTTTTTAAAGAAGTAATGAAGAAGATTGATGAAGGCAGGGTGGTGAATGTGATTTATATGGACTTCAGTAAGGCGTAAAACAAAGTTCTGAATGGTCAGTTGTTTAGAAACATGAGGTCACGTGGAATACAAGTAGAATACTAGCCATTTGGATACAGAAGGTAGGAGACAGAGGGTGGCGATGGAAACCTGTGAGACCTGTGACCAGCGGTGTGACACATTGATTGGTGCTGGGTCCACCGCTTTTCATCATTTATGTATCTCCCTCATGACGCTTCGGGCTTGCTCTGACCATGTTAGGCTCGGGCCCACAGCCACATCCATGACTCAATGGACCGAATGGCCTTATTTCCACTCCTATGTCCTATGTCTTGTGGTCACACCCCAGATGGCCATCCGACAGCACTCAGGACCCACGGTTGCTGGCACACTTCCCACAATGCAACACCAGTGCTGCCTCTCAACAGAACTCCAGAAATGAAGGAAAATATATATTAGAAGGACAGAGAGGGAAAGGAATATAGCCAGCCTGGAGCAGATGGACCGAATGTGCCTGTTCCACAATCTTGGATAACTTGCTCAATCTCCCACTCACACTGCCCGCTCCCACACTCTCTCTCTCCCTCACACTGCCGGCTCCCACTCTCTCTCTCCCTCACACTGCCCGCTCCCACACTCTCTCTCTCCCTCACACTGCCCGCTCCCACTCTCTCTCCCTCACCCAGCCCACTCCCACTCTCTCTCTCCCTCACACTGCCCGCTCCCACTCTCTCTCCCTCACACTGCCCGCTCCCACACTCTCTCTCTCCCTCACACTGCCCATTCCCACTCTCTCTCCCTCACACTGCCCATTCCCACTCTCTCTCCCTCACACTGCCCATTCCCACTCTCTCTCCCTCACACTGCCCATTCCCACACTCTCTCCCTCACACTGCCCGTTCCCTCTCTCTCTCCCTCACACTGCCCGTTCCCTCTCTCTCTCCCTCACACTGCCCGCTCCCACACTCTCTCTCTCCCTCACACTGCCCATTCCCACTCTCTCTCCCTCACACTGCCCATTCCCACTCTCTCTCCCTCACACTGCCCATTCCCACTCTCTCTCCCTCACACTGCCCATTCCCACTCTCTCTCCCTCACACTGCCCATTCCCATTCTCTCTCCCTCACACTGCCCATTCCCACTCTCTCTCCCCCACACTGCCGGCTCCCACTCTCTCTCCCTCACACTGCCGGCTCCCACTCTCTCCCCCACACTGCACGCTCCCACTCTCTCTCTCCCTCACACTGCCCATTCCCACTCTCTCTCCCTCACACTGCTCGCTCCCACACTCTCTCTCTCCCTCACACTGCCCATTCCCACTCTCTCTCCCTCACACTGCCCATTCCCACTCTCTCTCCCTCACACTGCCCATTCCCACTCTCTCTCCCTCACACTGCCCATTCCCACTCTCTCTCCCTCACACTGCCCATTCCCACTCTCTCTCCCTCACACTGCCCATTCCCACTCTCTCTCCCTCACACTGCCCGTTCCCTCTCTCTCTCCCTCACACTGCCCGTTCCCTCTCTCTCTCCCTCACACTGCCCGCTCCCACTCTCTCTCTCCCTCACACTGCCCATTCCCACTCTCTCTCCCTCACACTGCTCGCTCCCACTCTCTCCCTCACTCGGCCCGCTCCCACTCTCTCTCCCTCACACTGCCCGCTCAGACTCTCTTTCTTCCTCACACTGCCAGTTCCCACTCTCTCTCCCACACACTGCCGGCTCCCACTCTCTCTCCCCCACACTGCCGGCTCTCACTCTCTCTCTCCATCACACTGCCGGCTCCCACTCTCTCTCCCCCACACTGCCGGCTCTCACTCTCTCTCTCCATCACACTGCCGGCTCCCACTCTCTCTCCCTCACACTGCCCACTCCCACTCTCTCTTTCCCTCACACTGCCCGCTCAGACTCTCTCTCTTCCTCACATTGCCCGCTCCCACTCTCTCTCCCTCACACTGCCAGTTCCCACTCTCTCTCCCTCACACTGCCCACTCCCACTCTCTCTCTCCCTCATACTGCCGGCTCCCACTCTCTCTCTCCCTCATACTGCCCGCTCCCACTCTCTCTCCCTCACACTGCTCGCTCCCATTCTCTCTCCCTCACACTGCCCGCTCCCACTCCCTCTCTCCCTCATCCGAAATTGATTTTCCTGCTCCTTGGTTGTGCCTAACCTGCTGTTCTTTTCTAGCACCACTCTGATCTCCAGCATCTGCAGTACCCATTTCTGCCGAATGGAAAAGACTGGCAGCTCAGTGTTCTGGGTTTGAGATGGTGCAGAAGGGATAGAAAGAGGCAAGGCAGGGGGAGGGCTGGCATTTTTGATTAAGGAAAATATTACTCCTGTAATTAGAGAAGGTATTTCTGAGGGATCATTTAGTGAAAATATATGGGTTCAAGTTAGAAATAAGAAAGGGATGATCACCTTGGTGGGGTTTTATATCAGCTCCCCAATAGTCAGAGGGCAATTGAGAAGCAAATATGTCGAGAGATCTCAAATATATGTAAGATTAATAAGTTTGTAATAGTAGGGGATTTTAATTTTCCAAACATTGAATCAGACTGCCATGGTGTGAAAGTTTTTGATGGTGAAGAACTTATTCAATTGCAAGAAATTTTTTGCAATAGATATATAAATCTTCCTACGAGAGATGGACCAAAACTTGACCTTCTCTTGGGAAATAAGGCAGGGCAAGTGACTGAAGTGTGATCAGGGAACACTTTTGGACCAGTGATCATAATGCCAGTAACTTTAAAATAGTTGTGTAAGAGGATGAAAGTTAAAGTTCTTAATTGGAGTGAGGCAAATGGGTATGAAAGGGTATGAAACAAGAACTTTCTGGAGCAGAATGATCGCAGAGAAAAGGATGACTGACAAGTGGGAGGCCTTCCAATGTGTGAGAACAAGAATTCAGAAACATTCTGTTCCTGTTAGAGTGAAAGGCAAGGCTGGTAAGATTAGGGTGCAATGGATGAATAAAGATGTTGAAGTTCAAGTCAAGAATAAAAATAACCATCTATTAGAGAGACAATTGGGATCAACTGAATGTCTTGAAGCGTGTAAAGAGTGTAGGGACATTCTTTAGAAGGAAATGAGGAAGGCAAAGAGGGGACAGGAGACAGCCTTGGCAGATAGGGTAAAAATTATCCAAAGAGGTTCCATAAATACATTGAGTGGGGGAGCAACTGGAGAGAGAGTAGGACCCCTTAAAGACCAACAAGGTTGTCTTTGTGTTGAACCTCAAGAGATGGGAGAGATATAAAAAATATTTTGCATCCATTTTTATTGTTGGGAAAGAAATGGAAGCTGGAGAAATCAGGGATATAAATATTGATAAATAAATATTTTGGAAACAGTTCACAGAAAACAGAAGAGGAAGTGCTGGAGATCTTAAAAAACATAAAGATAGATAAACCTGATCAAGTGTGTCCCAGGACGTTGTGGGAAGTTAGAGAGAAGATTGCAGGGCCCCGAGCAGAAATATTTGTATCATCAATAAACACAGGTGATGAACTGGAGGACTGGGGTGTGGCTAATGTGTCATTGTTTAAGAAGGGATGTGAGGAGAAGTCTCGGAACGATCGACCTGTGAGTCTGTCCTCGGTGGTGGGTAGGTTTTTAGAGATGATCCTGAAAGATAGGATTTACAGAGGTTAGAGAGGAAAGGATTGATTAGAGATGGTCAGTCTGATTTAGTGTGAGCAAAATCATATCTCCCATTTGATTGGGTTTGTTTTTGGAAGTAACCAAAATGATTGATGAGGACAGAGTGTTAGATGGTGTTTGCTTGGCCTTTAGTAAAGCCTTTGATGAGGCTCTGCATGATCGACTAATTGGTAAAGTTAGATCACATAGGATTCAGGGTGGGCTTGCCAACTGAATACAGAATTGGCTTTTGGCAGAAGATGGTGGAACATTGTTTTTCAGATGGAGGCCTGTGACCAGCAGTGTCCCACAGGGAGCGGTACTGGCTCCACTTCTGTTAGTCATTTATACAAAGGATTTGGATGGGAATGTAGGAGGCAATGGTTAGTAAGTTTGTGGATGACACCAAAATGGTAAAATAGACAGTGAAGAAGGTGACCCAAGATTACAAAGAGATCTTGATCAATTGGGTCGAAGGGCTGAGGAGTAGCAAATGGAGTTGAGTTGGATAAATGTGAGGTATTGCATTGTGGTAATACAAACAAGGTCAGGACTTAATGGTCGGGCCCTGCGTAGTGTGGGAGAGCAGAGAGACACCTCAGGGTTCAGGTGCATAGTCCTTTGAAATTTGCATCCCAGTTAGACAGGGTAGTTAAGAAGGTGTTTAGCATGCTTACCTTCATCGCTCAGACCTTTGCGTATAGGAGTTCTGACATTATATAGAACTTGTACAGGACAGTGATGAGGCCTCTTCTGGATTAATGTGTGCAATTCTCATCGCCCTGTTATAGGAAGGATATTATTAAACTGGAGAGGGTTCAGTAAAGATTTACCGATATGTTGCCAGGAATGGAGGGTTTGAGATATAGACATGGGCTGTTGCACTGGAGGGTGAGGGGGTGACCTTATTGATGTTTAAACAATCATGTGGGGCACAGATAAGATGAATGATAAGAGTCTTTTCCCTCGGATGGGGAGTTCAAACCTGGGGGTATATTTTTAAGGTGAGAGGAGAAAGATTGAAAAAGGACGAGGGGCAATGGTTTTAGAATGTTGGATGTGGAATGAACTATCAGAGGAAATGATGGATGCAGGTACAGTTACAATGTTTAAAATACATTTGGACAAGTTCATGAATAGGAAAGGTTTGGAGGGATATGCGCCCAGCGCAGGCAGGTGGGAATAGTTTAGTTTTGGAACATGGTCGGTGTGGCCGGGTTGGTCCGAAGGGTCTGTCTCCGTGCTGCATGACTCTATGACTCCATGACATTACTGTACGCAGTCAAAAGACACGTTAGTCTCTGCCCTTTGCCCTCCAGCCCAGGGGCTGGGACACAGCAGGGGGAAGGGTATTGTTGATGTATGGAGATACCGAGGGGCTTTTATATGCAGGGAGTGCTTAATGGAAGAACTACAGAGAGACAGATCAGGTGATTGATGAAGCTGCACAAGGGAGGCAATTAGACAGGAGGCATGGAGGGGACAGGGGTAATGGAGGGGACAGGGGTAATGGAGGGGGACAGGGGTAATGGAGGGGGACAGGGGCCATGGAGGGGACGGGGTAATGGAGGGGGACAGAAGCCATGGAGGGGGACAGGGGCAATGGAGGGGGACAGGGGTAATGGAGGGGGACAGGGGCCATGGAGGGGGACAGGGGCCATGGAGGGGGACAGGGGTAATGGAGGGGGACAGGGGCCATGGAGGGGACAGGGGCAATGGAGGGGGACAGGGCCCATGGAGGGGACAGGGGTAATGGAGGGGGACAGGGGCCATGGAGGGGACAGGGGTAATGGAGGGGGACAGGGGCCATGGAGGGGACAGGGATAATGGAGGGGGACAGGGGCCATGGAGGTGGACAGGGGTAATAGATGGGGACAGGGGCCATGGAGGGGACAGGGATAATGGAGGGGGACAGGAGCCATGGAGGGGACAGGGGTAATGGAGGGGGACAGGAGCAATGGAGGGGGACAGGGGCTAAATTTGCAGTGAGTGGGAGGTTGTCCAATATTGAAGGGGGGAATGCAGATTCAATCTCAAGATTGAACAAGAGAAACAGGGAAGGAAAGGAAGAGAAGGGGAGAGAAAAATGAGAGAAGAAGAAAGAGCAAGAGAGTGGGAAAGAACACAGTAAAGGTGGGAAGAAGAGACAGGAGAGAAAAATACAAAAGAAAAGGCTGTCAGTAAGAGAGAGAGAGCGAAAGATTGAGAGGGAGAGAGAGAGATGTAGAGTGATACAGACAGAGGGTGAGAGACAGAGGCAAAGAGAGGGACAGAGAGAGAAAAGAGGAAAAACCAGACAGACATAAGCACGTGCTAAGGAAAGATATAGTGAGATTTAACAATTGATATTCACCATTCTGGTTGGTCTAAGCTCTCGTGATGGTCTCTCACACTCTTTCTCTCCCATTCAGGACAGACTCTGCTCCAGGGGCTTGCTTTTGAGATTCAACCATTCCCCACACTCTCACACACAGAGACAGACAGAAAGCCTCAGTTACTTACCCCCTGCTCAGTGCACACGGTGAAAGTTGAGTAGGTGAGGATAGTTTTCATTAGAAAAAAGGAGATTGAGGGGGGACCTGATTGAGGTCTACAAAATTATGAAGGGTATAGACAGAGTAGACAGAGATAAGCTTTTTTCCCAGAGTGAAGGATTCAATAATGAGAAGTCACACTTTCAAGGTGAGAAGTGAAAAGTTAAATGGGGATACACGCGGCAAGGACTTCACACAGAGAGTGGTGGGTGTCTGGAACACGTTGCCAGCAGAGGTAGTAGAGGCAGGCACAGTAATTTCATTGAAGATATGTCTGGACAGATGCATGAGTAGGTGGGGAGCAGAGGGAGACAGATGTTTAGGAAATGGGCGATAGGTTTAGACAGAGGCTTTGGATCGGCTCAGTCTTGGAGGGCCGAAGGGCCTGTTCCTGGGCTGTAAATGCTTTTGTTCTTTGAAGGGAAAATGGCTGCCAGAACCTGTTTGAAATATCCCCAAGTCTCTCACTGAAACTCCCCTCTCTGCCCAAGTCCCAGCTCATCCAGTCAGCTCCCAGCTCCCCTCTACCCAGGGCATACCTCCCCCAGGGATGGAGCACAGCCAGAGTTACCTTAGTGGGATTAGATGGGGGGAGGGAGTGAGGAGGTGTGAGAGAATGGAGCAGGTAAACAGTTTCATCCAGTCTGCCTTTGTCTACTTCTACTTTGCATTTTATTGTCTTGGAACAAAAAACAAATGTATTTTCAAACTGATTAAATTCCTTTTGTCTTTGGGGTTTCCTATTGATCAATGTGACAAATCTCAACTTGCAATTGTCAGGAATCTAACCCAGGTCACCTATTTGGAAGACAGCTACACTAACCACGATAGCACCATCACTGTGCACTTTACCACAACACAGTCCCCAAACATAGTTAAAAAGACCTTTATCATGACAAATCAAACAGAGTTCATATTGATTCACTGAAAGTGATATTCGGTCAGGTGACGATAGCTTATATGAAGAGGCAGATTTGAAGGAGCACCTGAAATCGGGGAGGGAGCTGGGTCATTGGGCAGGTGCAGGAAGGGAGTCCAGAAATCCCTCTGGTTGGGCTTGGATTCCCCGGCAACGCATCAGCTGGTTCATGGAAAGGAACAAATAAAGCAACGGAATGATATCAGAGAAATAGTTTAGTCCAGACTGCCTTAGTCTCCTCCTGCTTTGCATTTTATTGTTTTAGAATGAAAGCCACATGTATTCACAAACTGATCAAATTCCTTTTCTCTTTGGGGTTTCCTCCTGATCAATGAGAAAATCTAAAAGTGCGATTGCCAGGAACCAACACGAGGAATTGAATGGAAACAAAGTAAATTATTATTGAAAACAAAGGTGCAATCAAAAGACACAGAATCTTTTCAATATTTTATTTCCTTTTTCAACAGGAAACTTCTCGTTTTTTAAAAAAATTGTCCAGATGTGTGGCTCAGAGAATTCAGTGAGGAAGAGTGGATAGGAGCCTGTCGTTGCATTTCCCTCTCTGGCCTGCAGTGAACAATTACACCTTCCTCCACATCATTTATTTTTCTACCCAATTCACTCACTGAGAACGGATTACTTGGGATGAATATCTAATTCGTCTTTTGGATTTGCTTTTGTTCCTCCACTTCCTACAAATTGTTGCTGATTACTAACAGCACTTTACACTGGCTTTACACCTCCAGTCTCTGTCATTTTGCTCCTCAGATGGAGTCATTCCTTGCCCATGAGGAAAGGAGTGTTATCATGTTGCTGCTCCTCCTTCTCCTTTCGGTCCATTCCTCACGTGGATTCCTCGTTCCGTTCTCTGCTGCACCTAATGTTGGCTCTCAGTTACTATGATTGATTCATCAATTGAATTATTGTTCTAACTGGATATGTCATGGCGTACTTTAACTGGTCTCTGAAATGTTTCTGTGTCACCACATAAATAAGGGCATTTGTGCAGCAACTTAAGTTCCTCAGCATGTATCCAATCTGAGCAAAGAGAAGAAAAGAAACAGAATCCAATGAATAACCGACATTAAAGAAATGTAAAATATGCAACAACCAGAGAAGTATGAAGCTGGCAGATATGGCAAAGAGTAAAATCACAGAATTCTTCCTGCTCTCTACCTCTGGATCATTCTGTGTTTTTCTCTGACCTCTCAGTTCCTTCCGCACCTTAATGGCCTCGAAGATATGTCTGACAGTCAGAATGTTGATAAAGACAATAAAAGTGAATGGGAACAGTGGTGTTAAAAAGGTCTCAAAATATTTAAAACTTGTCCACCGAGGGTCATAAAGATAACTGTACGTGACATAACAGTACCATGGAACATTGTTGATCATCTTTCCAGGTCTATATACAAAGGAGTTGGGAATATTCTTTAAACAAAAGAAGATGCAGATTGTTGCTAGAACCCTGGTTGCAGTTTTCCCTGTGCAATACTTAGTTTTCATCTCATGTAAACAAATGGCAACAAATCGATCAAAGGAAAAAGCAATGGTGAACCACGCAGAACAGTCAATGCTCAAGCGGTTGAGGGCATAGATAACACCACAAACAGGAGTGATTTGCAGGAAACACAGTGGATAATAATACTGTCGAAATCGGTGAAGGATGATATAAAAAACAATGAACAGTAGATCTGACATTGTCATGGCCACCAGGTAGCGAGTGCTGCATGTAGAAAGGCCACATTTGCCCCGAGCTAAGATTACAATCACCACTAGACTAACTGTAAGAGAAAAAAAAAAGGGACTTGAGGTTATTAATCAAACATTCTCTCTGCCTGAGCCCAGACTGTAAGTAATGACACAAAGATAATTGTTGTTCCATGCTTTATGAAGTTTAAAGAATCTGAACCATATCATCGCATTCTCTCTAAATGAATCATTTGCACATTTAAAGGAAATAGGGAAGAACATGAGCAGCAGATTACTCACAGAAACACAGTCATATACTCAAAGTGTTTTTGGTTCAGCAGCAGTCAATATCATCTGCTTTCCGGGTTACTCTGACTGGCTGGCATTTCCCATAAGCCCATAGCACCCATACAAAGACACCAGGGATCAGTAAAACAGAAAAGCAGGCACCTAGTATGGACATCGATCACAACATTCTTCTATTCGGTTTGGGAGTCTCCACAGTTCAGTTTACATTCAGAATTCGACATCCACACTGTATGAACCACAGGCTGGGCATTTAATCACAATATGGATGAACAAATGATAGGGCATTGAGTCCCTTTCTCATGAAGATATTCAGCAGTGAATCCAATCACCATGTCCCAGATTGGATATCCACTTTAATCAGAAAAACTTCAGCATTTGACCTGACTTCCCTCATCTGTCCAAGATCGTACAGCACAGCCCTCATGCAAATAAAATCTGAATCCCCACAACACTGGTCATGGTAATGCTCTGGTTTAAAAAGCAGACACTTTATCTGGGATGAAGCAAAGCTTCCTGCCTGATGTCGAGGCCTATGCTCCCAAGCTTCTCTCCTCAGCCCTCTCCTAGTGAATGGAGATTCCCCCTCTCAGATTTGGAGTGAATCCTGGGGCTAGAATACCCCACAGTTTACCCAGCATTCTCCATGGAGTTCACTAGACTTGTACCACGGCTGTGCATTGCAGAGTAATAAATACTTATCAAAATTGATAGTCAAAGACAAAATAACATTCTCAAATGAATGCACCTTCACGAAGACCATTATTGTTTGGGGAACATCAAAGTGTAACAGCAACAAAGGGCAATGAAGGAAATATCCTGTTGGACAAAGTTGTTTGATCCTCTGTGGGAGATCCGCTGCCACAATACTCCAGATCTTAGAGTTTGTCCTATTAGACACTGTACCACGGTACTGTGCATCATTTTACAAATGGCACACTGACATGTCTGTTCACCAATCAAAGAATTCAACAATACACTTCATAATTGGCCTCCTGTGCTCAACATCCCTCCCAGTGATCTGTCCTCACAAATACGATGCCGTCACACATCCACTGACTGATGAAAACACACAAGACTATCAAACTCATCCTTGCTGACCATCACTTATCACTCCTGATGACTTGAGTTGATACAGCATGGTGCTGGAAAAGGTACAGCAGGTCAGGCAGCATCCCAGGAGCAAGAAAGTCCATATTTTGGGCATGACTTCCCCCACCCCACCCCCCAAAATGTCCACGATGGAATAGCACCTCCCGCAAATAAAATCTGAATCCATGCAACATTGGTCACTTTAACTGTCCTGAAGAAGGGTCCTGCCCGAAACTTTGACTCTCTTGTGGGCCGAAGGGCCTGTTCTGTGCTGTATTGTTCTATGTTCTATGTTCTTGCTCCTCGGATGTTGCCTGCTGTGCCTTTTCCATCACCACGGTCTATCTGCAGCCCCCATTGTCTCCTCATTCCTAATGACCTGCTGAACCCACCCATTACCCTGCTGTATCTGGGCTCCCATTTGGAGCGAGCTGCCTGAGCAAGATCCACCAACACAATCCCTTTCCATCAAGGATTGGGAAATACTAGGTGTCACTGAAAGGTGGGTTGTTACAAAACTCATCTGACCGATAGCAGGCTGTGAACTACCACAGAGAGAGGGTGGTCTTCCGAAACACTTTCGAGACCTGCCAGGGCTGATGCTCAGCCAAACTCCATCAATGTGGCCTCAGTGTAAACCTATTCTGCACAGTAGAGGGAAACACACAATGCTGTCCATTACTGTGGAGCCTCCGAACTGACAATCTATTCACTTTAAACTCACTAAGTGAGGACACTATTGTCTGCCATCAGGATTTGCTTTGCTAAATGGAAATATAATAATTTATCAGTTGTCGGTAGAAATCAGGATAATTCAATGCAGAAGTTTATGTAAGTTAAGTTGTTGCAAGACCTACCAGGAACACCAACGACAACAAGCATGGTCTCGTACACTCTATCGATCCTTTCCCTGAGAAGATGCATTTCGTTGTGTGTGATACAACCTTTCCCTTCCTGCTGCCTGCTATGTGTCGAAATCAGAGAATTCTCTCGGAGATGAAGCTGACACAGTTCCAGAGACTTTATTTTATATTGTGTGGTATCTCCACTGGGAAACTGTGATTACACCTTCAATTTTTTTAACATAATTTTGAACAAACAAATTATGACAACAGGTTTATTTTAATGATGTGATAGCATTGAGATTTATGTCTGTATTCGAATTCCCCAAAGACTGGATTAATCTGATCCTGTTAATTCTCAGGGAATCTACTTTGGCTTCAAGCAACAGTTCTTGCAAATTTCACTCACTATCAGTCCCATCAATATCTAGCTACCTTTTGAAATTCGTTTCAGTGATAACCTTCATTCTACTCAGACATTCAATACCTCGTGTTGTAGAGCTTTTGGAGAGCTGTTCCACTGCACACTGTTATCCCACTAATTTCCTTGTTAATTCAGTTATATGACTGATTTGGGCAATTCTCTCTGTGAATGAGCACTCTAATACAGAACCTGAAGCTGGTACCGACTACACCAACAGCTGGAACCTCCACTTGGTCACATTTACTCAAAACAAATTATTACATCCAGATCAAATTCATAGAATGATGGCATCATACAGGACTGACATGGCCCTTCGCTCCATCGAGTCTGTATCTCTCAAATCACACTCAAAGCTATACATGGCTAGAAAATGGGAAGCCTTCACAAATGAGATAACGAGAGTCCAGAGAGAATGTGTTCCTGTTCGGGTTAAAGGCAAGGCTGGTAGGTGTAGGGAATGCTGGATGACTGGAGAAATTGAGATGTTGGTTAAGAAAGAAAAGGGAGACATATGTCAGGTTTGGACAGCAGAGACCATGTAGGCATATATTTAAGAGGGAAATCAGGAGGGCCAAAAGGGGACATGAGATAGCATTGGCAAATAAGGTCATAGAGTCATAGAGATGTACAGCATGGAAACAGACCCTTCGGTCCAACCTGTCCCTGCCGACCAGATATCCCATCCCAATCTAGTCCCACCTGCCAGCACCCGACCCATATTCCTCCAAACCCTTCCTATTCATATACCCATTCAAACACCTCTTAAATAATGCAATTGTACCAGCCTCCACCACATCCTCTGGCAGCTCAGACCATACATGTACCACCCTCTGTGTGAAAAAGGTGCCCCTTAGATTTCTTTTATATCTTTCCCCTCTCACCCTAAACCTATGCCCTCCAGTTCTCGATTCCCCAACCACAGCGAAAAAACTTTGTCTATTTATCTTATCCATGCCCCTCATAATTTTGGAAACCTCTATAAGGTCACCTTTTAGCCTCCGACGCTCCAGGGAAAACAGCCCCAGCCTGTTCATCCTATCCCAATAGCTCAAATCCTCCAACTCTGGCAACATCCTTGTAAATCTTTTTGGAACCCTTTCAAGTTTCACAACATCTTTCTGGTAGGAAGGAGACCAGAATTGCACGTAATATTCCAACAGTGGCCTAACCAATGTCCTGTACAGCCGCAATATGGCCTCCCAACTCCTGTACTCAATGCTCTGACCAATAAAGGAAAGCCTATCAAACACCATCTCAAATTGGGTGATGTCACATTAGTTCAGATAGGCTTCAAGTTCACGTAGTTCACAGCCCTCACTCCGTCTGTCTGTATTCACATTTTCTCGAGACCAAATAGAAGGAAACCAATATTACACTCAATGAGAAATAATAAAACTTAAACATTTATTTCAAAATTGGGACAAAAATGACAAGTTGGATTCTAAATCAGCCAGGAGGCCAGCCATCGAACTGGCTCATATTCAGATACTCCCCAACTCTTATCGTGGACCCGGGTCAAATCCTATCAATGACAGATGGCAGAACTTCAATTTAATAAACATGTGGAATTATGACTCTAATGGTGACCACGAAACCTTTGTCAATTGTTGTTAAAACCCATCTGGTTCTCTAATGCCCTTTACGGATTAGGGCTGTCCTTGTCTTGTCTGGGCTACACGTGACTCCCGACCCACAGCAATTGGTGCGATTGGTGGAGGTCAGCCATCTAAGCTCCAGGCCCTCACAGCAGGAGGTCCTCAAGATTGTGTCCTAGCCCTAACTATCTTTAGTGACTGTATAACTGACCTTCCCTCAGGCAAAATGTCATGGGTCCGAGGGTTCGCTAATACTCACACAATGTTCAGCAGCATTCTTCCCTCCTCAGATACTGAAGCACTCCATGTGGCTCTGCAGCAAGATCCTGGCAACTTCAGCTCCTCGGAAATGGCGTTAGGGAACTGGGCACAGAGCTGGATGAACTTCGGATCAATTGGGAGGCTGAGGGAGTAATTGAGAGGAGTTACAGGGAGGTAGTCACACCTCAGGTTAGGGGAATGGTAGATGGATTACAGTCAGCAGACAGTGCAGGGACTCCCTGTGGCCATTCCCCTCAATAGCAAGTATACTGTTTTGGATACTGCTGCGGGGGATGACTTACCAGGAGTAACACATGGGGTAGAGGACTCTGGCACAGCATATGTCTCTCGTGCTCAGAAGGGAAGGGGGAGGAGGAGCAGAACGTTAGTCATTGGGGACTTCATAATTAGGGGGAATGATAGAAGGTTCTGGGGGAACGAGAGAGACTGACGGTTGATGTATTGCCTCCCAAGTGCCAGGGTTCATGATGTTTCTGATCGTGTTTTCGGTATCTTTAAGTGGGAGGAGGAGCGGCCCCAAGTCGTGCTCCACATAGGCACCAACAACATATGTAGGAAACGGGATGGGGATTTAAGGCAGATATTCAGGGAGCTAGGGTGGAAGCTTAGTGCTAGAGCAAACAGAATTGATGTCTCTGGTTTGTTACCCATGTCACATGCTCGTGAGGTGAGGAATAAGGTGACATTGTATTTGAACATGTGGCTACAGGGATGTTACAGGAGGGAGGGTTTCAGATACCCGGATAATTGGGGCTCATTCCGGGGTAAGTGGGACATCTACAAACAGCATGGTCTACACCTGAACCAGAGGGGTTCCAATATCCTTGGGGTGCAATTTATTTATGTGCTTCATGAATGTTTAAGCTAATTCAGCAAAAGATGGGAACCTGAATTGTAGCTCCAGTGTGCAGGAGGTGGAGAGTAGTGAGCTCATAAATAAAGTTTCAAGATCACAGGAGTGTAACAGAAAACAGGAAGGTGGCTTGAAGTGGATCTACTTCAATGCCAGGAACATCTGGAATAAGGTGGGTGAAATTTCAGCATGGGTTGGTACCTGGGACTTTGACGTTGTGGCCATTTTGGAGACATGGATCGTTTGTTTCAGGTTCCGTGTTTTAGATGTTTCAGTAGGAACAGAGATGATGATAAAAGAGGGGGAGGTGAGGCATTGTTAGACAAGGATAGTATTACGGTGGCTGAAAGGACGTTTGATGATGCTCATCTACTGAGGTAGAATGGGCTGAGGTTAGAAACAGGAAAAGAGAGGTCAACCTATCTGGAGATTTGTATAGGCTTCTGAAAAGTCCTAGGGAAGTAGAGTAAAGCATTGTAAAGATGATTGTGAATAGGAGAGAAAGTAACAGGGTAGTTGCTATGGGGACCTTTAACTTTCCAAATATTGACTGAAAATGTTTACTTTAGATGGGTCAGTTTTTGTCCAACGTGTGCAGGACTGTTTCCTGACACAGTATGCAGATAGGCAGACAAGGGGCGGGGCCACATTGGATTTGGTACCGGCTAATGAGCCAGGCTTCATGTTAGATTTGGAGGTAGGTGAGCACTTTGGTGACAGTGACCACAGTTCGATTACATTTACTTCAGTGATGGAAATGGACAGTCATATTCCGCAGGGCAAGAGATATAGTTGGGGTGAAAGCAATTATCGAGGGGAAAGTGAGGACTGCAGATGCTGGAGATCAGAGCTGAAAATGTGTTGCTGGAAAAGCGCAGCAGGTCAGGCAGCATCCAAGGAGCAGGAGAATCGATGTTTCGGGCATGAGCCCTTCTTCAGCGCTTCTGTTTCTGATGTGATTAGGATTTAAGATGCATAGGATGAGAAGGAAACTGCAGGGC
Source organism: Chiloscyllium plagiosum (assembly GCF_037043375.1). Taxonomy (NCBI): domain Eukaryota; kingdom Metazoa; phylum Chordata; class Chondrichthyes; order Orectolobiformes; family Hemiscylliidae; genus Chiloscyllium; species Chiloscyllium plagiosum. The sequence continues at coordinate 89,406,427 of NW_028270156.1, read as the reverse complement.
ACAATTGAAATGTGGAGCTTGTTCAAGGAAGAGCTACTGTATGTCCTTGATAAGTATGTACCTGTCAGGCAACGGGGAAGTGTTTGAGAGAAGGAACCGTGATTTACTAAAGAAGTTGAATCTCTTGTCAAGGGAAGAGGGAGGCTTAAGATGAGACGATAAGGTTCAATTAGGGCGCTTGAGACTTACAAGTCAGCCAGTAAGGATCTAAAGAGAGAGCCAGGAGGGAACATGAGAAGTTTTGGCAGGTAGGAACAGGAAAACACTAAAGCATTCGAGACTCATGTCAGGTATAAAAGAATGACTCGAATAAGATTAGAACCAGTCAAGTACAGTAATGGGAAGCTGTGCGTGCAGTTCGAGGAGATAGGAGAGGTACAGAATGAATATTTTTCATCAGTATTCACACTGGAAAAAGGCAATGTTGTTGAGGAGAATACTGAGGTACAGACTATTAGACAAGACGGGATTGAAGTTCATAAGGAGAAACTGTTAGCAATTCTGGAAAGTGTGAAAATAGATGTGTCCCCTGTGCCAGATGGGATTTATCCTAGGACTCTCTGGGAAGCCAGGGAGGAGATTGCACTGCCTTTGGCTTTGATGTTTATTTTGTCATTGTCTATAAGAATAGTGCCAGAAGACTGGAGGATAGTAGATGTTGTTCCCTTGTTCAAGAAGGGGAGTAGAGACAACCCTGTAATTATAGGCCAGTGAGCCTTACTTCAATTGTGTGTAAAGTGTTCGCAAAGGCTAGAAGAGTTAGGATTTATGATCATCGAGAAAGGACTAAGTTGATTAGGGATAGTCAAAATGCTTTTGTGAAGGGTAGATCGTGTCTCGCTAACCTAATTGAGGCATGGGGTTGAGGGTGATTTAGTGGTTTGGATCAGAAATTCGCTCACTGTAAGAAGCTGTAAGATGTCAGAGGTAGTTTCCTTATTCAGAGAGTAGCAAAGGCATGGAACGCCCGGCCTGCAACAGTCGTAGACTTTCCAACTTTAAAATCATTTAAATGGTCATTGGATAAACATGGATGAGAATGGAGTAGTGTAGGTTAGGTAGACCTCTGACTGGTTTCACAGGTTGGCACAATATTGAGGGTCGAATGGCCTGTACTGCGCTGTAATGTTCAATGTTCTATGTTCCAGGCCTGGGCTGACAAATGGCAATTAACATCCGTGCCACACAAATGCGAAACAATTACTACCTCCAATAATAGATCACATAAATAACGCCTTTAGACATTCAAGGCTTTGCTGTTGCTGAATCCCCTACAATCAACAAGCTGGGAGTTCCCATTGAGCTGATAATGAAATGGATTTACAATGTAAGTACTGTGGCTCCAAGAGCAGCTCAGGGGGCAGGAACACTGCAGTGAGGGATGTACCTCAAGCCTCTCCACCATCTCCAAGGCACAGGTCAGGAATGTGATGGAATACTCCCCACTTGCCTGGACGGAAATATCTCCAAGATCTCCCAAGAATTTGGATCCCAGCATGACCAAGCAGCCAAATAAAAGCACAATGTTGCAGACACTGAAAATCCAAAATGAAGTCAGAAAGTGCTGGAGAAATTCGGCAAACGTGGCAGCACCTGTGGAGACAAACAAAAAGTAAGGTTGTTTCTTATCTTTCTCGATTGAATATAAGTTTGTTATTAATTTTATAGCAACTTGAACTAAGCTTTCTACTTTAGTACTGAGTGGGTGTTCAGATAAGTCGGGTATGGATGCTAGGGCAGTTGCTTGCTCCTCCTGCAGAATGTGGCAGGTGGGAGACAGGGCACACGACTCTGCTGGCGACATCTGCGGGAAGTGCACCCAATTCCAGCTCCTTGAAAACTGCGTTAGGGAATTGGAGCTGGAGCTGAATGAACTACGGATCATTCGGGCGGCTGAGGGGGTAATTGAGAGGAGATACCAGGAGTTGGTCACTCCTAAGGCTCAGGACAAGGATAGATAGGATACAGTTAGGGGGAGGAAAGGGCCCAGACAGACAGTGCAGAGATCCCCTGTGGAAAATCCCCTCAACAATAAGTATACCGTTTTGGATACTGCTGGGGGGAATGACCTACCAGAGGAAAGCCATAGCAGTCAGTTCTCTGGCACTGAGCCTGACACTGTGCCAAAGAAGGGAAGGGGGCAGAATAGAAAAGTACTCGTGGTAGGGGACTCGATAGTTAGGGGAATCGACAGGAGATTTTGTGGTCAGGATCGGGATACCCGGAAGGTATGTTGCCTGCCTGGTGCCAGGGTCCGGGACATCAATGATCGGGTGTATAAGGTTCTAAAAGGGGAGGGCGAACAGTCAGAAATCGTGTTACATATTGGCACTAATGATATAGCCAGGAAAAGGATCGAGGATATAAAAAGTGATTTCAGGAAGTTAGGATGGAAGCTGCAAAGCAGGACGAACAGAGTAGTGTTCTCTAGTTTACTCCCGGTGCCACGAGATAGCGAGGCAAGGAACAGGGAGCGGGCGTAGCTTAACACGTGGCTGCGCAGCTGGTGTAGGAGGGAGGGCTTCAGATATGTAGATAATTGGGATGCCTTCTGGGGAAGGTGGGACCTGTACAAAAAGGACGGGTTGCATCTGAACTGGAAGGGGACCAATGTCCTGGGAGGAAGGTTTGCTCAAGTCGTTCGAGAGGGTGTAAACTAGTATTGGCAGGGGGTGGGAACCTAAGCTGTATACCAGAGGTGAGAGTTGATGCAGATGAGGCAATAGCAAGAGGTAGACCAGATAGTGGGAAGGACTTTCCTGGGAAGGAACTAAGGGATCAGTTAAAGTGTGCTTGCTTTAACGCAAGGAGTATCAGGAATAAAAGTGATGAACTTAGAGCATGGATCAGTACCTGTGCTATGATGTTGTGGCCATAACAGAGACATGGGTTTCTCAGGGGCAGGAATGGTTGCTGGATGTTCCATGGTTTATAGCATTTAAAAAGAATAGGGAGGGGGGAGAAGAGGAGGGGGTGTAGCACTACTAATCAGAAAGGGTATCACAGCTACAGAAGCTTCCATTGTCGACGAAGATCTGCCTACCGAGTCAGTATGGGTGGAAATTAGGAACAGCAAGGGAGCAGTCACCTCATTAGGGGTTTACTACAGGCTCCCCAATAGCAGCAGGGAAATGGAAAAAAGCATAGGTTGGCAGATTTTGGAAAAGTGTGGGCGTAGTAGGATTGTTATAATGGGTGACTTTAACTTTCCCAATATTGATTGGAACCTCCTTCGAGCAGAAGATTTGAATGGAGCTGTTTTTGTAAGGTGTGTTCAGGAGGGTTTCCTAACTCAGTACGTTGACAGGCCGACCAGGGAGAGGCCATTCTAGACTTGGTGCTCGGAAACGAGCCGGGGCAGGTATCAGATCTTGTGGTGGGAGAGCATGTTGGTGATAGTGACCACAACTACCTCACATTCTACATAGCTATGGAGAAGGAGAGGATTAGGCAAAATGGGAAGATATTTAATTGGGAAAGAGGAAACTATGATGTGATTAGACATGAGTTAGGAAGCATGGATTGGAAGCAATTTTTCCATGGTAAAGGCACTATACACATGTGGAGACTGTTTAAGGAACAGTTGTTGCAAGTGATGAATAAATATGTCCCTCTGAGACAGGCAAGAAGTGGTAAGATAAAGGAACCTTGGATGACGAGATCGGTGGAGCTTCTCATCAAAAGGAAAAAGGTAGCTTACATAAGGTAAGGAAGTTAGGGTCAAGCTCAGCTCTAGAGGATTACAGGCAGGCGAGGAAGGAGCTCAAAAATGATCTGAGGAGAGCCAGGAGGGGGCATGAGAAAGGCTTGGCAGAACGGATTAGGGAGAACACAAAAGCATTTTACACTTATGTGAGGAATAAGAGAATGGTCAAAGAAAGAGTAGGGCCGATCAGGGATAGCATAGGGAATTTTTGTGTGGAGTCTGAGGAGGTAGGGGAAGCCCTAAATGAGTTTTTTGCTTCTGTCTTTACGAAAGAAATGAACTTTGTAGTGAATGAAACCTTTGAAGAGCAGGTGTGCATGCTGGAATGGATAGAGATAGAGGAAGCTGATGAGCTGAAAATTTTGTTAAACATTAAGATTGACAAGTCGCCAGGCCCGGACCAGATTTGTCCTCGGCTGCTTTGGGAAACGAGAAATGCAATTGCTTCGCCACTTGCGAAGATCTTTGCATCCTCGCTCTCCACTGGAGTCGTACCTGAGGACTGGAGAGAGGCAAATGCAATTCCTCTCTTCAAGAAAGGAAATAGGGAAATCCCTGGCAATTACAGACCAGTAAGTCTCACGTCTGTCGTCTGTAAGGTGTTAGAAAGATTCCGAGGGATAGGATTTATGACGATCTTGAAGAGCATAGTTTGATTAAATACAGTCAATACGGCTTTGTGAGGGGCAGGTCAGCCTCACAAGCCTTATCGAGTTATTTGAGGATGTGATGAGAAAAGTTGATGAGGGTCGAGCTGTGGATGTAGTGTATATGGACTTCAGCAAGGCATTTTTATCATGGTTCCCCATGGTAGGCTCATTCAGAAGGTCAGGGAGAATGAGATACAGGGGAACATAGTTGTCTGGATACAGAATTGGCTGGCCAACAGAAGACAGCGAGTGGCAGTAGAAGGAAAATATTCTGCCTGGAAGTCTGTGGTGAGTGGTGTTCCACAGGGCTCTGTCCTTGGGCCTCTACTGTTTGTAATTTTTATTAATGACTTGGATGAGGGGATTGAAGGATGGGTCAGCAAGTTTGCAGACGACACAAAGGTTGGAGGTGTCGTTGACAGTATAGAGGGCTGTTGTAGGCTGCAGCGGGACATTGACAGGATGCAGAGATGGGCTGAGAGGTAGCAGATGGAGTTCAACCTGGATAAATGCGAGATGATGTATTTTGGAAGGTCGAATTTGAAAGCTTAGCTCAGGATTAAGGATAGAATTATTGGCAGTGTGGAGGAACAGAGGGATCTTGGGGTGCAGGTACATAGATCCCTTAAAATGGCCACACAAGCGTACAGGGTTGTTTAGAAAGCATATGGCATCTTGGCTTTCATTAACAGGGGGATTGAGTTTAAGAGTCGTGAGATCTTGTTGCAGCTCTAAACTTTGGTTAGACCGCACTTGGAATACTGCGTACAGTTCTGGTCACAATATTATAAGAAAGATGTGGATGCTTTGGAACGGGATCAGAGGAGGTTTACCAGGATGCTGCCTGGACTGGAGGACTTATCTTATGAAGAGAGGTTGACTGAGCTCAGACTTTTATCATTGGAGAAAAGGAGGAGGAGAGGGGACCTAATTGAGGTATACAAGGTAATGAGAGGCATAGATAGAGTCGATAGTCAGCGACTATTTCCCAGGGCAGAAATGACTAACACGAGGTGTCATAGTTTTAAACTCTTTGGAGGAAAGTATAGAGGGGATGTCAGAGGCGGGTTCTTTACACAGAGAGTTGTGAGAGCATGGAATGCGTTGCCAGCAGCAGTTGTGGAAGCAAGGTCATTGGGGACATTTAAGAGACTACTGGACATTCATATGGTCACAGAAATTTGAGGGTGCATGCATGAGGATCAGTGGTCGGTACAACATCGTGGGCTGAAGGGCCTGTTCTGTGCTGTACTGTTCTATGTTCTGTGTTCTATGTTCTGTGTTAACCTTTTGAATCCAATATAACTCTTCTTCAGAACAGTGCTGACGAGGAGTTATGTCAGACTAGAAACATTCATTCTCTTTCTCTCTTCACAGTTACACCAGGCCTGCTCAGTTTCTCCAACATTTTCTCTTTTATGATGAAGTAACCAGTTTGATTGGCACCACATCTACAAACATTCAGTCCATCCACCACAAATGCTCCGTGGACAGCACCTTCAACATCCATGAACACCACCTTCCTAAAGGCAAAGGCAGTAGATGCATGAGAACACCATGACCGGCATGTTCCTTTCCAAGCCACTCACCATCCTGACTGGGATATATATTCCTTTAGTAAATTCCCATTCGATCATAGGGCTGATCTCTCAGAAACATGACTGATTGTGTGTTTCACCTGGATCACCATGCCTCAGGGGAGCGGGGGGTTAAGAAGGTGGGATTTTTATTGTGATCTCAACCAGTGTGGTTTGGAGGTGCCAGTGTTGGTCTGGGGTGGCCAAGGTTAAAAATCATACAACACCAGGTTAGAGTCCAAAAGATTTATTTGGAAACACCAGCCTTTGGAGCACTGATGAAGACATAGCACCTCAAAAGTTAGTGCTTCCAAATAAACCTGCTGCTGCATGATTTTTAACTTCAACCAGCGTGGGAATTGAACTTGTGCTGTTAACGTCGAACATTGAACAAGAAAGCACAGGACTGGCCCTTCAGTCCTCGATGTTGTGCTGACCTTTTATCCTCCTCGAAGATCAAAGGAACATCCATGCCCTTCATTGTTCCACCTTCCATGTGCCTATCTAAGGGTCACTTAAATATCCCTCATGTATCTGACTCTAATATCACTGCTGGCAGTGCATTCCACACACCCACCGCTCTCTGTGTGAAGAATCTACCTCTGACATCCCCCCAGACCTTCCTCCAATCATCTTAAAACTTGTGATAGCCAATTGTGAAGCATGATCTGCCCCTCACAAAGCCATGATTACTATCTCTAATCAAGCTATGGTTTTCCAAGTAATCAAAAATCCTGTCTGTCAGAATCCTCTCCAATTATTTGTTTACCACAGATGTAAGACTGGCTGGTTTGTAGTTTTCAGAGTTAACCCTATTCCCTTTCTTGAACAAAGGAATAACATTTGCCACACTTCAATCATTTGGCACTATTCCAGTGGACAGTGAGGATGCAAATGTCATCGTCAAAGGCGCGGCAATCTCTTCCCTCGCTTCCTGTATATCCTAGGTGTATCCTGTCTGGCCCATGGGACTTATGTATCATAAAACATAGAACATAGAACATTACAGCGCAGTACAGGCCCTTCGGCCCTCGATGTTACGCCGACCTGTCATACCAATCTGAAGCCCATCTAACCTACACTAATCCATGTACGTCCATATGATTGTCCAATGTCGACTTAAATGTACTTAAAGTTGGCAAATCTACTACTGTTGCAGTCAAAGCATTCCATACCCTTACTACTCTCTGAGTAAAGAAACTATCTCTGACATCTGTCCTATATATATCTCCCCTCAATTTAAAGCTATGCCCCCTCGTGCTCGCCGTCAGCATACTTGGAAAAAGGCTCTCCCTGTCCACCCTATCTAATCCTCTGATTATCTTATATATCTCTATTAAGTCACCTCTCAACCGTCTTCTTTCTAATGAAAACAACCTCAAGTCTCTCAATCTTTCCTCGTAAGACCTTCCCTCCATACCAGGCAACATCTTAGTAAATCTCCTCTACACCCTTTCCAAAGCTTCCACATCCTTCTTATAATGCGGTGACCAGAACTGTACACAATACTCCAAGCGCAGCTGCACCAGACTTTTGTACAGCTGCAGCATAACCTCATGGTTCCGGAACTCGATCCCTCTATTAACAAAAGCTAAAAGAGTGTATGCCTTCTTAACAACCCTGTCAACCTGGGTGGCAACTTTCAAGTATCTGTGTACATGGGCACCGAGATTTCTTTGCTCATCTACACTACCAAGAATCTTACCATTAGCCCAGTACTTTGCATTTCAGTTACTCCGACCAAAGTGAATCACCTCACGCTTGTCCGCATTAAACTCCATTTGCCACCTCTCAGCCCAGCTCTGCAGCTTATCTATGTCTCTCTGTAACTTACAACATCCTTCATCACTACCCACAAATCCACCGACTTTAGTGTCGTCTGCACATTTACATACCCACCCTTCTACACCCTCATCCAGGTCATTTATAAAAATGATGAACAGCAATGGACCCAACACCAACCCTTGCGGTACACCACTAGTAACTGGACTCCAGGATGAACATTTCCCATCAACCACCACCCTCTGTCTTCTTTCAGCAAGCCAATTACTGATCCAAATTATTATATCTCCCACAATCCCATTCCTCCGCATTTTGTCCAATAGCTTACTGTGGGGAACCTTATCGAACCCCTTGCTGAAATCCATATACACCATATTAACCAGTTTAATCTCATCTACTTGTTTGGTCACCTTCTCAAAGAACTCAATGAGTTTTGTGAGGCACGACCTCCCCTTCACAAAACCGTGCTGACTATCCCTAATTAATTTTTTTTTTCTCGATGATTATAAATCCTACCTCTTTTAACCCTTTCCAACACTTTACGAACAACTGAAGTAAGGTTCACTGGTCTATAATTACCAGGGTTGTCTCTACTCCCCTTCTTGAACAGGGGAACCACATTTGCTATCCTCCAGTCTTCTGGCACTATTCCTATAGACAATGACAATTTAAAGATCAATGCCAAAGGCTCGGAAATCTCCTCCCTGGCTTCCCAGAGGATCCTAGGATAAATCCCATCCGGCCCAGGGGACTTATCTATTTTCACACTCTGCAGGATTTCTAATATGTCTTCCTTGTGAACCTCAATCCCACCGAGTCTAGTAGCCTGTATCTCAGTATTCTCCTCGACAACATTGTCGTTTTCTAGAGTGAATACTGTCGAACAATATTCATTTAGTGCTTCCCCTGTCTCCTCTGACTCCACACACAACTTCCCACTACTATCCTTGATTGGCCCTAATCTTACTCTCGTCATTTTTCTATTCCTTAAATACCTATAGAAAGCCTTAGGGTTTACCCTGATCCTATCCGCCAACAACTTCTCATGCCTCCTCCTGGCTCTTCTGAGCTCTCTCTTTAGGTCTTTCCTGGCTACCTTGTAACCCTCAAGCGCCCTAACTGAGCCTTCACCTCTCATCCTAACATAAGTCTTCTTCTTCCTCTTGACCAGAGATTCCACTTCCTTCGTAAACCACAGCTCCTGCGCTCTACAGCTTCCTCCCTGCCTGACAGGTAGATACTTATCTAAGACACATAAGAGCTTTTCCTTGAATAAGCTCCACATTTCTAATGTGCCCATCCCCTGCAGTTCCTTCCCCATCCTATGCTTCCTAAATCTTGCTTCATCGCATCGTAATTGCCTTTCCCCCATCTGTAACTCTTGCCCAGTGGTATACACCTATCCCTTTCTATTACTAAAGTACACATAACAGAATTGTGATCGCTATCACCAAAGCGCTCACCTACTTTCAAGTCTAACACCTGGCCAGGCTCATTCCCCAATCCCAAATCTAATGTGGCTTCGCCCCTTGTTGGCCTGTCTACATACTGTGTCAGGAAGCCCTCCTGCACACACTGGACAAAAACTGACCCATCTATAGTATTCGTACTATCGTGTTCCTGGTCAATATTTGGAAAGTTGAAGACCCCACGACAACTACCCTGTCTCTCTCACTCCTATCGAGAATCATCTTTGCTATCCTTACCTTTTTCAAACTTTTCAGCACATCCTCCTAATAGACATTTTGAGCATAAACTGTTTGAGCAGATCAGCCTGTTTCACGCTGTCCTCACAAATGTCAAGGTCCCTCGCCGTAGTGAATACTGAAGCAAAGTATTCATTAAGGACTTCCCCAACCTCCTCCTCCACCTTCAGGCACAAGTTTCCTCTACTGTCCTTGCTCAGCCTCACCCTCACTCTGGCCATCCTGTTATTCCTTACATAAATATAGAATGCTTTAGGGTTTTCCTTAATTCTACCCACTCAAGGCTTTTTAATGCCCCCTCCTAGCTCTCCTAAGTCCATTCTTCAGTTCCTTCCTGGCTACCTTGTAACGCTCTGGAGTCCTGTCTGATTCTTGCCTCCTCAACCTAAAGTAAGCTTCCTTCTTCCTCTTGACTAGATGTTCCACATCCTTTGTCACGCAAGGTTCCTTCACCCTATCATCCCTTCTTTGCCTCAGTGGGACAAACCTGTCCAGCACTATCAGCAAGTGCTCCCTAAACAACCTTTACATTTCTGTCGTGCATTTCCCTGAGAACATCTGTTCCCAATTTAGATGCTTCAAACAAGATTATGAGTGCTAGTAAATTCGGACAGGAAGAGGCATAACCATTAGAATTCAACTCAGAATCCCTACAGTGTGGAAACAGGCCCTTCATCCTATCACGTCCACATTGACCTTCCAAAGAGGAACCCACCCACACCCATTTCACTTCCCTATATTTATCCCTGACTACTGGACCTAACCTACACATCCCTGAACTCTGTGGGCAATTTAGCATGGCCAATTCACCTAACCAGCACATCTTTGGAAGAAAACATATTTATTTCAATACAAGTGGGCTAATGGGTAAGGTAGGTGAACTCAGGGCATGGGTAGGAACATGGAATTGGGATATCATAGAAATTACAGAGACATGGCTCAGGGATGGACAGGACTGGCAGCTTAATGTTCCAGGGTAATAGATGCTAGAGGAAGGATTGAAAGGGGGCAAGAGAGGGGAGGGAGTGGTGTATTTTTTTTTTGATTAGGGATAATATTACGGCTGTACTTAAGGTGATTATCCCTTTCTTATTTCTCAGTTCCACCCAAATTTTTTTTATTCATTTATGGGACATTGGGTGGCGCTGGCTGGCCAGCACTGACAGCCCATCCCTATTTGTCCCTTGAGAAGGTGGTGGTGAGCTGCCTTCTTGAATCACTGCAGTCCAGTTGCTGTGGGTTGACCCACAATGCTGGTAGGGAGGGAATAATTTCCCTGGATGTAGTTACAGGAATAATCACCTTAATATGATTCTATTGTCGACTCCCACAAGTCAGTGGGAAATTGAGAAGCAAATTCGTTTGAAGATCTCAGTTATCTGGAAGAATAACAGCGTGGTGATGGTAAGGGATTTGAACCTTCCAAAGCACAGACTGGGACTGCCATGGTGTTAATGTCTTGGTTAGAGAGGAATTTGCTAAGTGCCTACAAGCAAATGTTCTGATTCAGTATGTGGATGTTCTTACTAAAGAAGGAGCAAAACTTGACCTACTCTTGGGAAATAAAGCAGGGCAGGTGACTGAGATATCAGTGGTGGAGCGCTTCAGGGCCAGTGACCATAATCCTATTAGATTTAAAACAATGATGGAAAAAGACAGAGCGGATCTAAAAGTTAGAGATTTGAATTTAGAGGAAGGCCAATTTTGATGATATTCGGCAAGAACTTTCAAAAGTTGATTGGAGGTGGGTATTTTCAGGTAAAGGACGGCTGGAAAGTTGGAAGCCATCAAAAATAGGATAATGAGAATCCAGAGACAGTATGTTCCAGTTGGGGTGAAGGGCAAGGCTGGTAGGCATAAGGAAAGACAGATGACCAGAGAAAATGACGTTTTGTTCAAAAATAAGAAGGAAGCATATGTCAGGTATAGACAGCAGGATTCTGGAGAATCTCAAGAAGAGTATAAATGCAGTAGAAGTATACATAAGAGTGAAATCAGGAAGGAAAAAAATGGGACATGAGATACCTTTGGCAAATAAGGTTAAGGAGAATCCAAAGGGATTTATAAATGCATTAAAGACAAAAGGGTAATTATGGAGAGAATAGGGCCCCTGAAAGATCAACAAGCCCACCTGTGGAACCGCAGCAGATGTGGGAGACACTAAACGAGCATTTTGCATCAGTGTTTACTGTAATATGGATATGGAAGCATGAGAACTTGGGGAAATAAATATCTGTAATATGGACATCTTCAAAAGTGTCCATATTACAGAGGAGGAGGTGATGGACATCTTTAAACATATAAAGGTTGATATATCCACAGGACCTGTCCAGGTGTACCTGAGAGCTATGTGAGAAGCTCAGGAAATGATTACTGGGCCCCTTGCTGAGATATTTATATCATCAATAGTCACTGATCAGGTGCCAGAAGGCTGGGGTTTGGCGAACGTGGTGTCATTGTTCAAGAAATGTGGGAAGGAGAAGCCAGGGAAATATAGATCGGTGAGCCTGGCATTGGTGCTGGGCAATATGTTGAGCTGAGATCCTGAGGGATCCAGAGGGATCCTGAGGATTTACATAAATGTGGAAAGGCAGATTAGAATTTGCCAACATGGTGGGAAATCCTGTCTCATTAACTGAATTGAGTTTTTTAAGGAAGTAATGAAGAGGATTGATGAAGGCAGAGTGGTGAATGTGATTTATATGGACTTCTGTAAGGCAGAAAACAAAGTTCTTCGAGGAGAAGGTGAGGACTGCAGATGCTGGAGATCAGAGCTGAAAATGTGTTGCTGGAAAAACTCAGCAGGTCAGGCAGCATCCAAGGAACAGGAGAATCGACTTTTCGGGCATAAGCCCTTCTTCAGGAATAAGGAAAGTGTGTCCAGCAGGCTAAGGTAAAAGGGACTTGGGGGAGGGGCGTTGGAATTGCAATAGGTGGAGGGAGGTCAAGGTGAGGGTGATAGGCTGGAGTGGGATGGGGGCGGAGAGGTCCAAGGACCTGCATGTCCTTGGTGGAGTGGGAGGGGGAGTTAAAGTATTGGGCTACGGGGTGGTTGGGTTGGTTGGTCCGGGTGTCCCAGAGGTGTTCTCTGAAACGTCGATTCTCCTGTTCCTTGGATGCTGTCTGACCTGCTGCGCTTTTCCAGCAACACATTTTCAGCATAAAACAAAGTTCTGCATGGTCAATTGTTTAGAAACATGAGGTCACGCGGAATACAAGGAGAAGACTAGCCATTTGGATGCAGAAGGTAGGAGACAGAATGTGATGATGGAAAATTGCTTTCCAGACTTGAGACCTGTGACCAGCGGTGTGACACGTTGATTGATGCTGGGTCCACCGTGTTTCATCATTTATGTATCTCCCTCATTGACACTTCGGGCTTGCTCTGACCATGGGCTTGGGCCCACAGCCACATCCACGCCCAAGATGGCCATCTGACAGCACTCAGGACCCACAGCTGCTGCCACACTTCCCACAATGCAGTACCACTGCTGCCTATTGACAGAACTCCAGTAGGGAAGGGAAACAATACGAGGAGAGAGAGGGAAAGGAAAGATGGCCAGCCTGGAGTAGATGGGCCTACTGTACCTGTTCCACAATCTTGGATAACTTTCTCAATCTCTCCCTCACACTGCCAGGTCCCACTCTCTCCCTCAAACTGACGGCTCCCATTCTCTCTCCCTCACACTGCCAGCTCCCACTCTCTCTCCCTCACACTGCCTGCTCCAACTCTCTCTCTCCCTCACACTGCCGGCTCCCACTCTCTCTCCCTCACCGTGCCAGGTCCCAGTCTCTCTCCCTCACACTGCCGGTTCCCACTCTATCTACTTTGCAATGCCGGGGTTGCTTGCTTTTATTGTCAGTGCATTGAATATAGGAGTTGGGAGGTCATGTTATGGCTGTCAAGGAAATTGGTTAGCCCACTGTTGAAATATTGCATTCAATTTTATTTTCCCTGCCACAGGAAGAATGTTATAAAACTTGAAAGGGTTCAGAAAAGGTTTACAAGGGTGTTGTAGGATTGAAAGTTTTGAGTTAGAGGGAGAAGCTGAATAGGCTGCGGCTATTTCCCTCAAAGGTTGAGGGGTGACCTTGTAGACATTTATAAAATCATGAGGGGAATGCATAGGGGAAATAGCCAATATCTATTTCCAAGACTAGAAGTTGTAGGTTCAAGGTGAGAGGGGAAAGATTTTAAAGGGACTTAAGGGGCAGTCCTCTTCTTGTAGAGACTGATGTGTACGTGGAATGAGCTGCCAGAGGAAAAGGCTGGTCTAATTAAAACATGTAAAAGGCATCTGGATGCCTATTATTAATAGGAAGGGCTTAGAGAGATGTGGGGCAAATGCTGGCGAATGGGATTAGATTAATTTCGGGTATCTGGGCGGGATGGAAGGTTTGAACCAACGGTCTATTTCCGTGCTCTACATCTCTATGACGCTATGACTCTATTAAAGATAGGAAGTGCATGGGGCAGACTGTCCAAGCGTTGGCACAGGGTTGATCTAAACACTTTTCAACATTCAGACAAATGATCTGCCAACAACCATGTCTCACAGTTTCTCTATGCTGATGACTGAGAGTTAAATTGTCATAGCACGGACACAGACCGCTCCGTTAAACCCATTCACCCTGAACAGATCCAGTCCCATTTGCCAGCACATGACCCCAATCCCTCTGAACCCTTCCTATTCATATAACCATCCGATGCCTTTCAAATGCTGTCATTGTACCAGCTTCCACCACTTCCTCTGGCAGCTCATTCCATGCACGCACCGACTTCTGTTCGAGAAAAGTTGCCCCTTGGGTCCGTCTTAAATTTTCCCATCTCAACCTAACACTGTGCGCACCAGTATGAACTCCTCTTCCCCTTAGAAAAGACCTTGGCTATTCACCCTATCCATGCTCTTCATGATTTAGCAAACCTCTCTGAGGTCATAGATTCAGAGAGTTACAAAGATGTACAGCACAGAAACAGACCCTTTGCTCCAACTTGTCCATGCTGACCAGATATCCCAATCCAATCTCGTCCTACCTGCCTACACCCAGCCCATATCCTTCCAAACCCTTCCTATTCATACACCCATCCAGATGCCTCTTAAATGTTACAATTGTACCAGCCTCTATCACTTCCCCTGGCAGCTCACTCCGTGCATTTACCACCCTCTGCATGAAAAAGTTGCCTCTTCGATCACTTTTATATCTTTCCCCTCTCACCCTAAATCTATGCCCTCTAGTTCTGGACTTCGCCACCCCAGGGAAAAGATTCTGTCTATTTATCCGATCCATGCCTCTCATAATTTTGTAAACCTCTATAAGGTCACCCCTCAGCCTCCGATGCTCCAGGAAAAACAGCCCCAGCCTGTTCAACCTCTCCCTATAGCTCAAATCCTCCAACCCTGACAACATCCTTGTAAATCTTTTCTGAACCCTTTCAAGTTTCACAACATCTTTCCGATAGGAAGGAAACCAGAACTGCACGCAGTATTCCAACAGTGGCCTAACCAATGTCCTGTACAGCCGCAACATGACCTCCCAACTCCTGTACTCAATACTCTGACCAATAAAGGAAAGCATACTAAATGCTTTCTTCACTATCCTATCTACCTGCGACTCCACTTTCAAAGAGCTATGAACTTGCACTCCAAGGTCTCTTTGTTCAGAAACAGGTCACTTCGCAGCCTCCATTAGGACAAGCCCTCAAGGGCAAGTGACATTCTTGTACATTTCTTCTGCAACATTTCAAGTTTAACAACATCTTTCCTATAGCAGGGAGACCAGAATTGAATATAGTATTCCAAAAATGGCCTAACTAATGTCATGTACCCCTACACTCAATGCACTGACCAATATAGGCTCTTTAATTCTGCACCCTGGACTAGATCCTTAGTGAAGGTGTTACAAAGGTGATGGAATACTGTAGCACATGGGATCTCACATTGAATCTCTCGTCAACCATATGCAGTGTATGTCAGCTCCACAACTTCAGTGTCCAAAAACAATTGTGCAACGACATTGATGTCCGGTATAATCCCAACCAACATCCTTTTGTGTGACTCGAGACAGAGTGTCAATGATTTCCAGAGAGTCCTGAGCTTCAACAGCAAAGTCTAAGTATTGGAGGTCATAAATCTTTTGACCATATCCAAAAAAAAAAGACAGATGCTTTAAATCAGAAACAAAAGCAAACATTGCTGAAAAAATCTCAGCAGCATCTGTGAAGAGAAATCAGAGTTAACCTTTCGTATCCAGTGACTGTTCTTCAATACTAACCATGTCCACTTTGATTGTCCAATAAACGCAGGTTCACCCATGCGTTTGGTTGATTTTCAGACTGAAATCTGTTGAAAACACAGAACACAAATGTGCCTGGTTATCACACCCAGATCAAATTATTGTAAAGTTCAAGCACTTTGAAAATATCTTATTTGGATATTAACTTCTTTACCAAATTGTTTTCATGACAACATTTTAACTGTGTTTCCAAATATTTTTCAGTCCAGATACAAATACATTTTAAATTGCTTCCGCCTATCTCATGTGGGAGTAATCTGGTATATGAACTTCAGTGTCTGTGTGATGCTATGTATGTAGGCCATGCCTCTGAAAGACTGACAGATTGTTCCAAACAGCATTTCTCTTCAGTTCTTCACAGCAAACAGATTACTGCCTGGACCCAACCAGCTTACACTCACAAAACCTAAAACGCAGTGTCTACCATTAGTTGTGATTGGACAACATTTTAAATAAATTCTAATCCATTCCTGGGCATCGCTGGTTGGGCCGGCAATTATTGCCCAACCCTAGTGGTTGTTGAGAATGTGTTGTGGGTTTGGAAAGTGCTCTAAGGAGCTTCTGTGTACATTTATAAAACTATTGAAGATCGTTGGGCCGAGGACATTCTCCTGAGGAACTCCAACAGAAATGTTCTGTCGTTGTGATGACTAACCGTCAACAATCACAACCTTCTTCCTTTGTGCCAGGTACAACTCCAACCAGCAGAGAGTTTTCCTCGATTTCCATTGGCTCCAGATTTGCTCAGGCTCCTTGATGTCACACTCAGTCAAACGCAGCTTTAACATTAAACCCAGTCATACTCACATCACTCTCTGGTATCATCTCTTTTTCTCCAAGGCAATGGGCACACACCACTCCCTCAGTGGAGAGGGGCAACTGGTGCTGAGTGTAACCTTGGGGTCACCATAGCTCAGATCAGGGTAAGAAGAAGAGTCCTTCATGGTAGCATCATCTAATGTGGGAACAGGGCCAATGTAGTTGCATGCCTCGATATTGCAAACCAGCTATCCAGCTCACTGAGGGAAGAGTGACTGAATGGGCATTCTCGAGAGAAGGATATCTTTGGAAAACAATGCAATTTAGAGATGGGAGTGTTTGATTGGAAAACAATATTGCTTGTGGAATGAAAGTTATCATTTCATTAATTAATGTGATAGAATTGTCCAGTCTTTAAAACTTAATTTTAGAAATACATGTATATTTATTTGAGCACTTAATATGCATTGTCATAATCTGTTTGTTCACATTTGAATGAAACACTCATTTGAAGAGTGGTGGCACCTCACAATCCCCAGGTGATCCTCCATGGTATAGGTTAAAGGGCTGGGCAATGTGGGACATCAGTGTTTGATGGAGAGAGATTGACTGCAGCATGAAAACACAGATTATCTCAATGCTTAAAACATTTGCAATTATGAATAAATTATTCAAAATGATTCTTGCCATATTAGTATTCCTGATAAGTGATTAAAATTATTGAAGCTTTGTAAATCTGGGTGAGAGTTGCTCCCTGCACTTTGTGATGGAAGATGTTACGTTCTGGTCCAGTGGTCGCCATTACACCGACACTCGAACATTGGTGTCTCTTATTATGTCAGGTGTTATGAATGTTCTCTGTGGTTTAATTCTGATTTGTGAGGGCTCTTGCAGTGCAGTGGCAGTGTCCCTACCTCTGAACCACAAGGTCTGTGTTCAAATGCAAACCTGCATTGAAGGTGTGTTTCTAGGAAGGAGAGAAGGAGGGGCTAGAGAGGAGGGGAGTGGTGTTTTAGATAAGGGAAAACGTCACGGCAGTACTTAGAGAGGATATTCCTGATGGATCATCCAGTGAAGTTGTATGGTTGGAACTGAGAAAAATGAAGGGTGTAATCACATTGTTGGGATTACACTCTCGCCCTGCCCTGCGCGCCCCCCACCCCCAATAATCAGCAGGAAATTGGGGAGAAAATACGTGGGGAGCTCGACAAAGGCTATAAGAATGATAGGGTTGCAAGAAAAGGGGATTTTAACCTTCAAAATATGGACTGGGAATGGATTGGAGAACTTACTCGGTATATTCAGGAAGATTTTCTCAATTAATATGAAGGCGGTCCTCCATGAGAAGGGGCAAAACCCAACCTTCTCTCAGGAAATAAGGCAGGGCAAGTGACTGAGGTATTAGAGGGGGGAGCACTAACTGCTATTCGATTAGTTTTAAAATAGCTAAGGAAAGTTAAAGTGTATGGAGCTGACAGTGGGGTCTTTGGACATTACAATACGTAAGTGTGATTTGTAGAAACCGTTTCTGAGTCTTGTAATTGAGAGTGAGATTCACTCAGCATTCAGGTCTCTGTTATTCTTTACAAGCCTGATAGATTATGTTCATATACTAAATTCAAAGTTTGTGAGAAGATTTGTAGCTCGGGTGCTCGTTGCTGTGGTTCTGTTCGCCGAGCTGGAAGTTTTTGTTGCAAACGTTTCGTCCCCTGTCTAGGTGACATCCTCAGTGCTTGGGAACCTCCTGTGAAGCGCTTCTGTGGTGTTTCCTCCGGCATTTATAGTGGCCCGTCCCTGCCGCTTCCGGTTGTCAGTTTCAGCTGTCCGCTGTAGTGGCCGGTATATTGGGTCCAGGTCTATGTGTTTGTTGATGGAGTTTGTGGATGAGTGCCAAGCTTCTAGGAATTCCCTGGCTGTTCTTTGTTTCGCTTGCCCTATAATGGTAGTGTTGTCCCAGTCAAATTCATATTGCTTGTCATCTGCATGTGTGGCTACTAGGGATAGCTGGTCGTGTCGTTTCGTGGCTAGTTGATGTTCGTGGATGTGGATCGTTAGCTGTCTTCCTGTTTCTCCTACATAGTGTTTTGTGCAGTCTTTGCATGGGATTTTGTACACTACGTTAGTTTTGCTCATGCTGGGTATCGGGTCCTTAGTTTTGGTGAGTTGTTGTCTGAGAGTGGCTGTTGGTTTGTGTGCTGTTATAAGTCCTAGTGGTCGCAGTAGTCTGGCTGTCATTTCAGACATGTTCTTGATGTATGGTAGTGTGGCTAGTCCTTTGGGTTGCGGCATGTCCTCGTTCTGTTGTCTCTCCCTAAGGCATCTGTTGATGAAATTGCGAGGATATCCGTTTTTTGCGAATACCTTGTATAGGTGTTCCTCTTCCTCTTTTAGCAGTTCTAGTGTGCTGCAGTGTGTTGTGGCCCTTTTGAACAGTGTCTTGATGCAACTTCGTTTGTGTGTATTGGGGTGGTGGCTTTCATAGTTCAGGACTTGGTCTGTGTGTGTGGCTTTCCTGTATACCTTAGTGGTGAATTCTCCGTTTGGTGTTCTCTGTACCCTCACGTCTAGGAATGGGAGTTGGTTGTCCTTTTCTTCCTCTCTCATGAATCGGATTCCTGTGAGTCTGAGTGGGATGTCTGGTTTGTGCACTTTCGGTAGTCCATAGAATCTGGGGGTGTTGTTGCTTTCAGGTTTCATTCTTTGTAGGTCTGACCTGGTTATCTGTCCGTTTTTTTGTTTTAGTATGTTTCGGGTGGTAGCTGGAGAAATGTAGCATTTGGAGGTTATCCATGGGTTTGCAGTACAGTGAGGTGCTGAGGTGTCCATCCGTGATGGAGATTCTTGTGTCCAAGAATGAGACAGATACTAAGGAGTAGTCTGTGCTGAGTTTGATGATGGGATGAAATCATTGATATCACTGTGTAGTTGTTTCAGTGACTCCTCACCATGGGGGCAGTGGAAGGAAATGTCAGCAATATACCTGCTGTATAGTGTTGGTTGGAGGTCCTGTGGTAGAGAAGTCTTGTTCAAACCTGAACTCAAGGATGCGCTCATAAGAACAGGATACAATGCTCAATAACTGGAGACATGTATGTGCAGAACCACAGGAGATGGGTGAGGTTCTCAATGAATATTTCTCCTCTGTGTTTAACGTGGAGAAAGACATGAAGATTGGGAACTTGGGGAAGTTAGTGGTGATATCTTGGTGATAGTTTGTTTCACAGTAAAAAGGTGTTGGTTGTATTAGAATGTATGAAGGTGGATAAATCTCCTGGTCCTGACCAATATTTCCAAGAGCACTGCAAGAGGTTAGAGAAGACGTTATGAGGCCAGTGAATATAATCCCAGTCTACTCAGTCTCTCCTCAGGAGCCAAACCCCTCAACTCTGAAATCAACCGAGTGAACCTCCTCTGCACCCCCTCCAGTGCCAGTCCATCCTTTCACAAGGAGACCAAAACTACACACAGTACGCCAACTGTGCCCTCACCAGCATCCTATACAGCTGCAACATAATCTCTCTGCTTTTAAACTCAATCCCTTTAGCAATGAAGGATAAAATTCCATTTGCCTTATTAATAGCCTGTTCCACCTGCAGACCAATCTTCTGTGATTCATGCACAAGGACACCCAGGTGCAAGGACACACCAAGGACACAACATGCTGCATTTTTTAACTATTCAAGTGTGGCGACCTCTCAGCCCAGCATTTTTTTTAGATTACCTATAGTGTTGAAACAGGCCATTCGACCCAATAAGTCCATACCGACCCGTCGAAGTGCAACCCACCCATACCCATTCCCCTACATTTATCCCTTCACCTAACACTACGGGCAATTTAACTTGGCCAAGTCACCTAATCTGCACATTTTTTGGACTGTGGGAGGAAACTGGAGCACCCAGAGGAAACCCACGCAGACACGGGGAGAATGTGCAAACTCCGCACAGACAATCATCTGAGACAGGAATTGAACCCGGGTCTCTGGCGCTGTGAGGCAGCAGTGCTAACCACTGTGTCACCGTGCCGCCCAACCATCTCTTAACCCAGCATAGTGATCTCTCAGCCCAGCGTGGTAATGTCTCAGACCAGCGCGGAGATCTCACAACCCGGCATGATAATCTCTCAACCCAGCGTGAACATCTCTCAGACTGGCATGGTGATCTCTCAGCCCAGAACGGTGATCTCTCAGCCCAGTGTGGTAATCTGTCCGCTCGACGTGGAGATCTCTCAGCTCTCATGGAGATCTCTTAGCTCAGTGTGGTAATCTCTCAACCCAGCATGGACATCTCTCAGACTGGCATGGTGATCTCTCAGCCCAGAACGGTGATCTCTCAGCCCAGTGTGGTAATCTGTCAGCTCGACATGGAGATCTCTCAGCTCTCATGGAGATCTCTTAGCTCAGCGTGGTAA
Organism: Chiloscyllium plagiosum; assembly: GCF_037043375.1. Taxonomy (NCBI): domain Eukaryota; kingdom Metazoa; phylum Chordata; class Chondrichthyes; order Orectolobiformes; family Hemiscylliidae; genus Chiloscyllium; species Chiloscyllium plagiosum. Next base: position 89,385,545 of record NW_028270156.1, on the reverse strand, counting down.
TTTCTCAACCCAGCATGGACATCTCTCAGACTGACATGTTGATCTCTCAGCCCAGAACGGTGATCTCTCAGCCCAGTGTGGTAATCTGTCAGCTCGACATGGAGATCTCTCAGCTCTCATGGAGATCTCTTAGCTCAGCGTGGTAACCTCTCAACCCAGCATGGACATCTCTCAGACTGGCATGGTGATCTCTCAGCCCAGAACGGTGATCTCTCAGCCCAGTGTGGTAATCTGTCAGCTCGACATGGAGATCTCTCAGCTCTCATGGAGATCTCTTAGCTCAGCGTGGTAATTTCTCAACCCAGCATGGACATCTCTCAGACTGACATGTTGATCTCTCAGCCCAGAACGGTGATCTCTCAGCCCAGTGTGGTAATCTGTCAGCTCGACATGGAGATCTCTCAGCTCTCATGGAGATCTCTTAGCTCAGCGTGGTAACCTCTCAATCCAGCATGGACATCTCTCAGACTGGCATGGTGATCTGTCAGCCCAGAACGGTGATCTCTCAGCCCAGTGTGTTAATCTGTCAGCTCGACATGGAGATCTCTCAGACTGGCATGATGATCTGTCAGCCCAGAATGGTGATCTCTCAGCCTGTTGTGGTAATCTGTCTGCCCGGCATGGGGATCTCTCAGACTGGCATGGCGATCTCTTGTCCTGGCGCGCCGATCTCTCGGCCTGACATGGGGATCTCTCGTCCTGGCGTGGCGTCACTCGGCCTGGCATGGCGATCGCTTGGCGTGGTGCTCTTTTTGGCTGGCGTGAAAATTTGTCAGTCCAGTGCGGTGATCTCTCAGCCTGGTGTGGTGATCTGTTAGCCTGGTGTGGTGATCTCTCAGAACAGCAAAGTGATCTCTCAGTCCAGTGCCCTGATTTTTGGCACAGTGCAGTAATCTCTCAACCCGGCATGGTGATCTCTCAGCCCGGCATGGTGATCTCTCAGCCCGGCCTGAGGATCACTTAGCCCAGCATGGTGTTATCTCAGCCCGGCACACCTATCTCCTGTGGTGTGGTGTGATGTGGTGATCTCTCAGCCCGGCCTGCAGACCTCTCGGTCTGGCGTGACGATATTCAGCCAGTTGTGGTGATCTCTCAGCCAGGCGTAATGATCTCTCAGCCTGCACGATGATCTCTCAGCCTGGCACAATGATCTCTCAGCCTGGCACGATGATCTCTCAGCCTGCACGATGATCTCTCAGCCTGGCACAATGATCTCTCAGCCTGGCACAATGATCTCTAAGCCTGCATGATGATCTCTCAGCCCGGTGCGGTGATCTCTCAGCCCGGTGCGGTGATCTCTCGGCCCGGTGTGGTGATCTCTCGGCTCAGCATGTGCAGTCTCTCGGCCAGCTGTGGCCTTAGTGTGGGTCTCTGATCTCACTGAGGCTAAGCACTTAAGAAAGATTGTAATGTTTGAACTTGCACTTTATTTATTTATTTTCCTTTTAAAACTTAGAGGGTCTGCAACATGTAGCTTTTAACCTCACTTCAATTTTTAAAATTTGTTTTATGGGACTTGAGCATCACTGGCTGGCCAGCACTGACAGCCCATCCCTATTTGTCCTTGAGAAGGTGGTGGTGAGCTGCCTTCTTGAATCACTGCAGTCCACTTGCTGTGGGTTGACCCACAATGCCGGTAGGGAGGGAATTCCAGGATTCTGACCCAACGACTGTGAAGGAACAATGGTTTATTTCCAAGTCAGGATAGTCAGTGGCTTGGAGGGGAACTTGCCAGTGATGCTCCCAGGTACTTGCTGCCCTTGTCCTTCTGGATGGAACCAGTCATGGGTTTGGAAGGTGCTGCCCAAAGATCTTTGGTGAATTTCTGCAGTGCATCTTGTAGATAGACACACTGCTGCTCCTGAGCACTGGTGGCGGAGGGATTGAATGTTTGTAGATGTGGTGCCAATCAAGCGGGTTGCTTGGTCCTGGATGGTGTCAAGCTTCTTGAGTGTTGTTGGTGCTGCACCCATCCAGGCAAGTGGGAAGGATTCCATCACACTCCTGACATCATATATTTTATGCAGCACTATTATTACTGTAAAAATAAAAAAAGTTCTTTCTTTTCTTTCTACCTTCTTCGTAAGATTCTGTACCGAGGTATTTGTCCCTAAGATGGTGCATTTTGTGGTGACATTATACACTTCTCACTGTATTCCTGTACCTTTGTACTGAGTACATGTGACAATAAAGTCAAAATCAAATTACAGACAAAAGAGTTGGAATAACTATTGGAAAACTTAGCAGGATAATGGGTTATTTATCTCATAAACAGCAACTGCTCCAATAGAGTAACATCCCATAAACACATCCTTGGCACAGGCAAATTCAGTAAAATAGATTGTCTCACATGCAATTCTGGACAAGGACTATAATAGAGTTGTTCAAAATTACATTTCCTTTCAGTGTTCTGGAAACAGTACAATATTTATTTATCCCTTTAAATCTTTCCTATTCATGTCCCTGTCCAAATGTCTCCGAAATGTTGTAATTGTACCTGCCTGGACCACTTTCTCTGGCAGCCCATTCCATACACACACACACACCCTGCATGAAAATGTCGCTCCTCAGGTCCCTTTTAAATCTTTCCCCTCTCACCTTAAACCTGTACCATCTGGTTTTGGACTCCCCTGCCCTGGGGAAAAGACCTTGGCTATTCATCTTGTCTCTGGCCCCTCATGATTTTATAAAGCTCTGTCCAAGAAGCCGTGTAAAAGATGCCACATAAGATAATGTTGCATTTTGCCAGTGATGATATATAAGCAGGGTAAAAGATGAAAGCCTGATTACCAGGAAACAGAGAATCAGAATAAAGGCTTCAGTTTCAGACTGGTAACTAATGGAGTGTCACAGGGATCAATGCTGAGACCTCAACTATTTACAATCACATTAAACTACTGGGTTGAGTAAATGGGAAGGAAAAGGAACCTGGAGTATAATGTGGCTGTGGCTTGAGGTTGTTTGCTTGACAGGAATAACAGAGAGCAGAACATTATTTAAAATGAGAGACTACAGAACTCTTAGGAGGAGGATCAATTTTAAAATCAAGCCGGACCAAACTATTTTTTTTCAGTTGAAGACAATTTAACTATTTTTCACTTCAATAAGCAGACAACTCAATTCAGTAACTGCAGTAACCAGCTGGGTCACCTTCCCAACACACTGCCCAACCAAATACATTGAAAACGGCTTCGGAAAGGCCTGAATTCAAATATAGTGCTGCTGCACCTCACTGTCCCTCCAATAAAGAGTGAGTCAATGATGCGATCTGAAATCTGTCCAGAGAGCTCCCAAACTGGATCCAGGCAGTTATTCAAATATCCCCTCACTACAGACAATTCAGAACTATCTCAGGGAGGGAGCAGAATATTCCCAAAGGGGAGAGGGACCAGCAGGATGTTGCTGTACACATTGGAACCCATGATACAGGATGGGAAAAGGACGAGGTCCTGAGGAGAGAAAATAGGAATTTAGGCAGGAACTTAAAAAGTCGATCCCGGAGGGTAGTTGTAGGAGGGGGATGAAGGTGTGAGTCCTTTTAGGGTAGAGAGTATGAGAAAGAATATCAGGCTTATATGATTTAACCAAATCAGAAATTATAGATGTTTTTTATAAAAGCAGAGGGGTTAGTAAACGGATTCCCACAGCTGGGTTTTGAGATTTCACTCCCTATTGCCGGTCTCCTCCCTCATTCATTCCATTTCACGGAGGCGCTATTTGACAGTAACTTTCTTAAAGGGTTAAAAATCACACAACACCTGGTTATAGTCCAACACGTTTAATTGGAAGCACACTAGCTTTCGGAGCGACGCTCCTTCATCAGGTGATAGTGGAGGGCTCAATCCTAACACAGAATTTATAGCATTTACAGTGTGATGTAACTGAAATTATATATTGAAAAATTGATTGTCTGTTAAGCCTTTCATCTGTTAGAATACAGTGATAGTTTCACTTCTTTCATGTGTAAATCAGAAAACCTTTTTTTTAAAAAGTTGCATTCTCGGGTTAGCTGTTAACAATGGTCATAGCTAGACATTATGTTGAAGGTATTGGCCCCCTGTGCTCTCTGTCTATGCCATGATGTTTAGATTGATTCTAATCTAAAAAGTGAGATAACAGAGTTTTACATGGATTCATGCAGTTTTTGAGCAAAGTACAATGTAACCCTGCAAGTACAAATTCACCCCACAAAATCTATGTGGGCCTTTGTCTGTGTGTGTGTGTGTCTGTCTGGGTTGGGGGCTGTGAGTGTGAGAAAGTGTATGTGTTTGTGTAGTGAGTGCAGAGTGTCTTAAGTCTGTGAGGGGGTGCATGTGTGAGTGTGTGTGTCTATAAGGGTGTGTGTGGGTGTCTGTGTGTGTGTCTGTGTGTATGTGTGTCCATGTGTATGCGTGTATAGGTGTGCCTCTGTGTGTGTGTGAGTGTGTGTGTCTGTGTGTATGTGTGTCCATGTGTATGCGTGTATAGGTGTGCCTCTGTGTGTGTGTGAGTGTGTGTGTGTGTGTGTATAGTGCAATGGTGGTCACCTGTAATGTGACATGAACCCAAGGTCCCGGTTGAGGCCCTCCCTATGGGTACCGAACTTGGCTATCAGCCTCTGCTCGGCCACCTTTCTCTGCTGCCTGTCCCGAAGTCCACCTTGGAGGATGGTCACCCGAAGGTCCGAGGTTGAATGTCCTGCACCACTGAAGTATTCCCCAACTGGGAGGGAACCCTCCTGTCTGTTGATTGTTTTGCGGTGCTCTCTGCCTCAGGGCATCCTTGCCTGCAATGTATAAGATAGACAACGTTGGCTGAGTCACATGAGTACCTGCCACGTACAAGGTGGGAGGTATCCCCACGTGTAATGGTGGTATCTATGTCCACACTCTGACACGTCTAACAGCACTTACCGTGACAGGGTTGTGTGGAGTTGTTCTGAGAGCCAGGCAGCTTGCTACGTACAATGGTCTGTTTGCGGTTTGGTGGTCGTTTAAACGCAAGTAGTGGAGGTATGAGGAAGGTCTTGATGAGGTGCTCATCCTCATTGATAATGTGTTGCGAAGAACATGGCATAATGTTTCAGCTGCTGGGAAATACTGAACAACGAAGGGTACCCTGTCGGTTGCAGCACATGTCTGTCTCCTGAGGAGGTCATTACGGTTCCTTCCTGTGGCACGTCGGAACTGGCGGTCGATGAATTTGGCATCGAAACCCTGTTCTTGTGAGGGCATCCCTGAGTACTTCCAGGTGTCGGTCACATTCCTCCTCATCTGAGCAGATCCGGTGTATGTGTATAGCTAAGCTCAGTACCCATAGGGAGGGCCTCAACCAGGACCTTGGGTCATGTCACATTACAGGTGACCACCATTGCACTATACACACACACACACACCCTCACAGACTTAAGACACTTTGCACTCACTACACACACACACACATACACTTTCCCTAACCCAGACAGACACACACACAGACAAAGACCCACATATATTTTGTGGGGTGAATTTGTACTTGCAGAGTTATAGTGCACTTTGCTCAAAAACTGCAAACATTCATGAGGAACTCTGAGCTCAAAAACTGCATGAATTTATGTATAACTCTGTTATCTCACTTTTTAGACTAGAATCAATCTAAACATCAGGTCATAGACAGAGAACACAGGGGGCTAACACCTTCAACATATTGTCTAGTAATCACCATTGTTAACAGCTAACCCGAGAATGCAACTTTTAAAAAAAATAGTTTTGTGATTTACACATGAAAGAAGTGAAACTATCACTGTATTCTAACAGATGAAAGGTTTAACAGACAATCAATTTTTCAATGTATAATTTCAGTTACATCACACTGTAAATGTTTGCGATAAATTCTGTGTTAGGAATGAGCCCTCCACTATCACCCGATGAAAGAGCGTCGTTCCGAAAGCTAGTGTGCTTCCAATTAAACCTGTTGGACTATAACCTGGTGTTGTGTGATTTTTAACTTTGTACACCCCAGTCCAACACCGGCATCTCCAAATCATTTCTTAAAGGGGACAGAGACCCCATTCAATCTGTATCTAACAGGTCCGTGCTGATGGAGACAACTTGTTTGATGTCCTGCCAGCTGTTCAAGTCCCGATAGATGGTTCTGAGGGGGATTAGTATTCTCATCTTTTCATAGTTTCAGGTGAGATAGTGCGCTGGGGAGTGGGGAGACCACAGTTTGATGAATGACTGAATGAAAGGCGGAAGGAGTAAATACCGAGCGATTGTGAGTGGGTTGGCAAATAAAGGGCCTTAATATAAAAATAAAGAAACATACAGTACAATATCTCACACAACCATAGAATAAGATGTTTGAAGGTGATTGACTCTCTGCATCAGGAAAGCCACGCCAGCTCGCCCACGGAGACATTGGGAATGATTAACTGATATGGGTGAGCAGGGCAGAACCTCAGCAGATCACAGGATAATCAGGGACAAAGGTTACAAGATAAACAAGTGACCACATCAGCGAACAGGCACCGTGTGTTTGAATCTGACCGGTAGATATGTAATAGACAGTGACCTGATGTCATCAAAATACCGTGTTAATTGGATTATTAATTGGATGTAATTGATTTACAGACCTGATGTAATCATCGCCCAGTTGGTTGACTTGTGGGCTTGATATGATCAACTGCACAATAACAGTTAGTTTGTAGACTGACATAACTTTGATGTCAGAAAGTGTAAGAATGATATTGTGCGGGTGTTTGACAGAGAGAGCTGGATTGTCCTGTGTGATGGTCTGGAGTTCCTCTCCTGGCTGTAATCGATTCCCGCTGAAATAAACTGCTGTTCCTGCTGAATTGCCCAGGCCTTCAGAGTCTTCTTGCCTCAGAGACTGCGGTCACTCCGACAGCAGTAATATCTGGATTACTCCCAGTGCCGTGTCCCAGTGGGAGTAGGAATAGGGGGCTAGAGGAATCTCTTCTGGGGTAGAAGAGACCTATATCAGAAGGAAAGGTTGCACCTGAATTGCAATTGAGCAAAATGGAGTTAGAAGATAAACAAAGAGAGAGAAAGAGGAAAAGAGAGAGAGAGAAAGTTCTGACCTAAACAAAGAGAGAGAGAGAAGAAAGTAAAAGAGAAAGAAAAAGAGAGAGAAGCACATGAGAGAGAAAGGGAGAGAAGAGAGAGAGAGACAGAGAGAGAGGAAAAAGAAAGAGAGAGAGAGACAGAGAGAGAGGAAAAAGAAAGAGAGAGAAGGTTGTTCCCTGAGCAAACACAGAGAGAGTTTGAACTTGAGAAGTTGCGACTTAGTCAGCAAAGTCAAGATAACAGGATGGAGATTAAAGGAGAAGGTAGTGATACACACAAATATGTCAAGCTCAGCCACATTTTAATGAGAAAGATGTTGAAGCCTTCTTTATTTCATTGAAAAAATTGTCTAGGCAGATGGAGTGGTCTGAGAATTTATGGGTGATGCTAGTTCAGACTAAACTGGTCGGCAGAGCTAGTGAGGTATTTGACATGCTGTAAGATGTGGGGTCAAGAGATTATGTTGAGGTTAAACAGGTTATTTTGAGTGCTTATGAATTGGTCCCAAAAGCGTACAGACAATGGCTCAGAAATATAAAGAAGGAACCAGGTCAGATTTATGTTGAGTTTGAAAGATTTAAACATAATCATTTTGATAGATGGATGTGAGCCTTAAAGATAGATACGACCTATGAGGCTCTGAGACATTATTCTACTGGAGAAGTTTAAAAACTCACTTCCAGAGATGATCAGAATTCATGTGGAGGAACAGAAAGTTCAGAAAGTGAGAAGCGCAGCAGGATTAGCAGATGAATACATATTGGTGTATAAGAGAAGCTTCCGGGCAGAATTACGCCCTGTGTGGGATAGAAGTTGGGAGAAGTGGAGATCCTACACGAGGAAACAAAAAATAGAGAACACGTAAGTATTTACCGCCGATTAGAAAACAAGCCCAAGAAGGTGGAAAGGAGGTGAAAGGCCTCAGGTGTTCCCACTGAGGGAAAGTGGCACATGTAAAGTCACAGTGCTGGTTGTTGAAGAATGGCATTGTGGGAAAAGATGTGGTCAAACAAGCTGAACCAGGTTACAGCAAGGGGTGAGCGCCTCTGTGTGTCAGGTTTAAATTAACAGAGGGGCTTATCCTGTGTCATAGCACCCAGCTGACTCCCTCTGCGGCTAGTTCACCCAACTGCAACTCCTTGAAAAACACTTTAGGGACCTTGAGCTGGAGATGGATGAACTTTGGATCATTCTGGAGGCGGGGGACTTAATGAGAGGAGTTACAGGGAGGTAGTTGCACCTCAGGTACAACAAAAGGGCTGATGGGTTACAGTCAGGAGATGGAAAGGGAACTAGCAGGCAGTGCAGGGATCTCCTCCAGCCGTTCCCCTCAATAACAAGTAGACTATTTTGGATACTGTTGGGGGGAACGACTTAACAGGGGTAAGCCATGGGGAACAGGTCTCTGACACCGAGTCTGTCCCAGTTGCTTAGAAGGGAGGGGGAAGATGAGCAGAGCATTAGCCATTGGGGACTCCATTGTTAGGGGGAAAGGCAGGAGGTTCTGTGGGAACGAGAGAGACTCATGGTTAGAGTGTTCCCTCCCAGGTGCCAGGGTTCACGATGTCTCAGATCATGTTTTTGGAATCATCGAATCATAGAATTCCTACAGTGTGGGAACAGGCCCTTCTGTCCAACAAGTCCACACCGACCCTCCGAAGAGGAACCCACCCAGACCCATTCCCCTACCCTATTATCCTATATTTACCCTGACTAATGCACCTAACGTACACATCCCTGAAAACTATGGCCAAATTAGCATGGCCAATTCACCTAACCTGCACATGTTTGGATTGTGGGAGGAAACTGGAGCACCTGGAGGAAACCCATGTAGACACCGAGAGAATGTCCAAACTCCACACAGACTGTCGCTCAAGGCTGGAATCGAACCCTGGTCCTGAGTGCTGAGGTGACAGTGCTAACCACGAAGTCACTGTGCCACCCATAAGGACTCCCTTGAGGGTGACGGGGAGCAGCTCCAGGGTGTGGTCCACATAGGCACTAACGTCATGGGCAGGGAAAGGGGTGGGGAACTTAAGGCAGAAATTCAGGGAGCTAGGGTGGAAGCTTGGAACTAGAACTAACAGAGTTGTTATCTCTGGTTTGTTGCCCGTGCCAAGTGCTGGCAAGGCAAGGTATAGGGAGAAAGAGGAGTTGAACACGTGGCTACAGGGATGATACAGGAGGCCTAGATAATTGGGGCTCATTCTGGGGTAGGTGGGACCTCTACAAACAGGATGGTCTACACCTGAACCAGAGGGATTCCAATAACCTTGGTGGGGAACTTTGATATTGCTTTTGGGAGGGTTGAAACTAATTCAGCCAGGGATTGGGAACCGAAATTGTAGTTACAGTGTCCAGGAGGGTGAGAATAGTGAGGTCAGAAATATGGTTTCATGGTCGCAAGAGTTCACCGCAAGCAGGAAAATGGTTTCAATGTCAGGAGCATCCGGAATAAGATGGGTGAACTTGCAGGATGGGTTGCGACCTGGGACTTCGATGTTGTGGCCGTTTTGGAGACATGTATAGAACAGGCACAGGAATGTTTGTTGCAGGTTCTGAGGTTCAGATGCTTCAGTAACAACAGGGAAGATAGTAAAAGAAGGGGAGGCATGGCGATGTAAGTCAAGGACAGTATTATGGTGGCAGAAAGGACATTTGAGGACACGTCTACTGAGGTAGAATGGGCTGAGGTTAGAAACAGGACAGGAGAGGTCACCCTGTTGGGTGTTGTCCATCGGCCTCCGAATGGTTCCAGAGATGTCAAGAAAAGAAAAGGAAAGATGTCGAGGAAAGAAGGCATACGGTGTGTAAGGTTTTATTGGTAGAGGGATTGGGTTTTGGAGCCACGAGGTCATGTTGCAGCTGTCCAAAATTCTGGTGCGACTGGACTTGGAATGCTGTACAGTTCTGGTCGTCATATTATAGGAAGGATGTGAAAGGTTTCAGAGAAGATTTACTAGGATTGCCTGCTTTGGAAGGAAGGTCTTAAGAGGAAAGGCTGAGGGACTTCAGGCTGTTTTCATTAGAATCAAGAAGGTTGCGAGGTGACCTAATTGAGACATATAAGATAATCAGAGGGTTATATAAGGTAGACAGTGAGAGCCTTTTTCCTCAGATGGCAATGGCTCATACGAGGGGACATAGCTCTAAATTGAGGAGTGATAGATATAGGACAGATGTCCGAGGTAGTTTCCTTACTCAGAGTAGTAGGGCCATGGAAAACCCTGCATGCAACAGTAGTATACTCACCAACATCAAGGGCTGAAGGATCTGTCCTGCGTTGTAATGTTCTGTGTTCTATGTTTAGTGTGAGGAATTGAATGGAAACAAAGTATGTTATTGTTGAAAATAAATGTGTAATCAAAAGACACAGAGTCCTGACACTATGTTATTTACCCTTTTAAACTTCTCGTGTATTTTGTTAATTTGCCCAAATGTGTGGCTCAGAGTATTCAGTGAGCAAGAGTGGAGAGGAGCCTGTCGTTGCATTTCCCTCTCTGGCCTGCAGTGAAAGATTACATTCCTGCCTCAGGTGACTGTCTGTGTGAGGTTTGGACATTCTCCCCGTGTCTGCGTGGGTTTCATCAGGGTGCTTCAGTTTCTTTCCACAATCCAAAGATGTGCGGGTCAGGTGAATTGGTAATGCTAAATTGCCCACAGTGTTAGGTGCATTAGTCAGCGGTAAATATAGGGGAATGGGTCTGGGTGGGTGACCCTTCAGAGGGTCAGTGTGGACTTGTTGGGCCAAATGGCCTGCTTCCATACTCTGAGGAATCTAATATCATCTCATCTAACACTCACCTTACTCCATATTATTTATTTTTCTACCCACTTCACTCACTGAGAACAGATTACTTGACATCAATGTCGCTTTTGTGCATATCTAATTCATCTTTTGGGTTTGCTTATGTTGTCCCACTTCCTACTAATTGTTGCTCGTTGCTAACAGCACTTTACACTTTCATTTTGCTCCTCAGATGGAGTCATTCCTTGCTCATGAGGAAAGGAGTGTTATCATGTTTCTGCTCCTCCTTCTACTTCTGGTCCATTCCTCACATAGACTCCTCATTCCGTTCTCTGCTGCACCTAATGTTGGCTCTCCGTTACTTGGATTTATTCACCAATTGAATTGTTTTTCTAACTGGATATGTCATGGCATATTTTAACTGGTCTCTGAAATGTTTCTGTGTCACCACATAAATAAGGCATTTGTGCAGCAATTTAAGTTCCTCAGCATATATCCAATCTGAGCAAAGAGATCAAAGGCAACAGAATCCAAGGAATAACCGACATTAAAGAAATATAAAATATGCAACAACCAGAGAAATATGAAGCTGGCAGATATGGCGAAGAGTAAAATCACAGAATTCTTCCTGCTCTCCACCTCTGGATCATTCTGTGTTTTTCTCTGACCTCTCAGTTCCTTCCGCACCTTAATGGCCTCGAAGAGATGTCTGACAGTCAGAATGTTGATGAAGAGAATAAAAGTGAATGGGAACATTGGTGTTCAGAATCTTTCAAAATATTTAAAACTTGTCCACTGAGGGTCAAAATAATAACTAGACCTGAAATGACAGTACCATGGAACATTGATAATCTTTCCAGGTTTCTATACAAAGGAGTTGGGAATGTTCTTTAACCAAAAAAAAGATGCAGATTGTTGCGAGAACCGTTGTTGCAGTTTTCCCTGTGCAATACTTAATTTTCATCTCATGTAAACAAATGGCAACAAATCGATCAAAGGAAAAAGAAACAGTGAACCACGCAGAACAATCAATGCTCAAGCGGTTGAGGACATAGAGAACAGTACAAACAGGAGTGATGTGCAGGAAACACTGTGGATAATAATAACGTTGAAATCGGCGAAGAATGATACCAAAAGCAATGAACAGTAGATCTGACACTGTCGTGGCCACCAGATAGCGAGTGCTGCATGTAGAAAGGTCACATTTTCCTCGAGCGAGGATTACAATTCCCACAAGACTAACTGTAAGAGAACGGATAAAGAGACTTGAGGTCATGGTTCAAACATTCTCTGTGCCTGAACCCAGACTGTAAGTAATGACACAAAGAGAATTGTTATTGCATGTTAAAATTTAAAGAATCTTAACCACATCAGAAAACTCTCTCTATAACGAACATTTGCATTTTTAACATGACCAGCAGATTACTCACAGAAACACGGACATATACTCAAGGGTTTTTTTGGTTCAGCAGCAGGCGATTTCATCTGGTTACTCTGACTGGCTGGCATTTCCTATAAGCCCACAGCATTCAGACAAAGACACCTGGGATCAGTGAAACAAAGAATAGGAGACACCGAACATGGACATTGATCGCAAAATTACTGTATTTGGTTTTGGAGTCTCCACAGTTCAGTTTGCCATCAGAATTCTATATCCCCACTGTATGATCTATAGGACAGGGCATTGAATCACCCCACAGTGTCCCAGAATGGATGGCCTTCACAGTGTTAGGATGAGCAAATGATAGGGCATTGAGTCCCTCCCTCATGCACAGGATTGAACATCCTGATGATCTCAACCACGAAGATGTTCAGCACTGAATCCAATCACATTGTGGTGAGTATCCAACCTGGTACAATCAGAAGAAATTTCAACATTTGTCCTAACTCCCCACCCCCTCCCCCACCCCCCGACCTGTGCACGTTTGTACAGCACAGCCTTCAGCAAATAAAACCTGAATTCATGCAACTTTGGTCACTGTAACAGTCCTGAAAGAGTCCTGCCTGAAACCTTGACTCTCTTCCTCCTGAGATGCTGCCTGACCTGCTGTGCCTTTTCCAGCACCGCGTTCTATCTGCAGACCCCATTGTCTCCACATTCCTAATGACGTGCTGAACCCACCCATTACCCTGCTGTATCTGGGCTCCCATTTGGAGTGAGCTGCCTGAGCAAGATCCACCAACACAATGCCTTTCCATCAAGGAATGGGAAACACCAGGTGTCACTGCCAGGTGGGTTGTTACAAAACTTATCTGACCGATAGCAGGCTGTGAACTACCACAGAGAGAGGGTGGTCTTCCGAAACCCTTTGTAGACCAGCCAGGGCCAGTGCTCAGCCAAATTCCATCAATGTGGCCTCAGTGTAAACCCATTCTGCACAGTATAGGGAAACACACAACACTGCACGTTACTGCGGAGCCTCCGAAGTGACAAACTATTCAATTTAAACTCAGTCAGTGAGGACACTATTGTCTGACATCAGGATTTGTCTTCCTAAGTGGAAATATATTATTATCAGTTGTTGATAGAAATAAAGATGATTCAATGCAGAGGTTTATATGAGCTCAGTTGTTACAAGATTTACCAAGAACAACAACGACAGCGAGGATGGTGTCAAACACCTGATCCACCCTTTCCCTGAGAAGATCCATTTTGTTGTTTGTGACACAACCTTTCCCTTCCTGCTGCTGGGAGTCTGTTGTAATCGGAGAATTCTCTCGGAGATGGAGCGGACACAGTTCCAGAGACTTTGTTTTATATTGTGTGGTATCTCCACTGGGAAACTGTGATTACATCTTTTTATATCATTTTGAACAAACAATTAACGACAACAGGTTTATTTTAATGAAGTGATAGCATTGAGATTTAAGTCTGTATTTGAATACCCCAAAGACTGGATTAATCTGATCCTGTTAGGTCTCAAATGTTCATTCCAATTTGTCTTCAACAATAATACTTACAATATTTCACTCACTATCAGTCCCAGCAGCATCGAAATAGTTTTCGATATTCTTTTCAGTGATGACCTTCATTCTGCTGAGGTTATTCAGTCGTTCCGTATCTCATGTCGTCGAGCTCCTTGAGAGCTGTTCTACTGCACACTGCTGTCCCACACCTTTCCTTGTTAATCCTGTTACACGACTGATTTGGGAAATTCTCTCTGTGAATGAGGACTCTAACACAGAACCTGAAGCTGATGCCGACCACACCAACAGCTGGAACTTCCACTTGGTCACATTTTCTCTAAACAAAAATCAGAACCTTACATTCAAATTAATAGAGTGATGGCATCAAACAGGATAAATGTCCCCTTTGCTCCAAAATTACACTAACAGCAATACAAGTCTCAGTTCCCAGCACTTAGTCCATGGTCTTGAATGTTATGACCTTTCAGTATTTGTCCAAGTACTTTGTGAAGGTTTTGAGGATTTCTCCCTCAATTCCCTCCTGGACAATGCAGCACAGGCCCCTACTATCCTCTGGGTGGCATGTCCCCTCTAAACCCTTCCCTTTTCAGCTTAAAATTACACCACCTTGTTAATTGCCCTCTGACTAAGGGGGAAAACTGCTTAACATTCATCCTGTCCACATTCCCCTTGGTCTTATATACCCCGATCTCTGCTCTAAAGAAAGCAGCCTGAGCTTATCCAGCCTCCCCCTTCACAGCGAAACTGCTGCAGCCCAAGCATGTTCTGGTGAATGTCCTTTACCCTCCCTCCAGTGCAATCACACCCATCCCATGGTGCAGTGACCAGAACTGCACACAATACTCCAACTGTGGTCTATCCAAATGGCTGTAGAGCTCCAATAGGACCCTCCCTGCTCTGATAATCTCTGCCTCAAAGGGTAAAGGCATGTTTCCTATCTGCCTTCATAACTGCCCACTTAACTCACTGGCCTCTGCACTGGGACTCGATTCCCCTCACTGACCTCTGCGATGGGACTCGATTCCCCTCACTGACCTCCGCACAGGGCCTCGATTCCCCTCACTGACCTCCGCACAGGGCCTCGATTCCATTCACTAGCCTCTGCACTGGGACTCGATTCCACTCATTGGCCTTTGCACTGGGGCTCGATTCCACTCACTGGTCTCCGCAGCGTGACTCGATTCTCCTCACTGGCCACCGCACTGGCACTTGATTCCCCTCACTGGCCTCTGAACTGGGACTCGATTCTCCTCACTGCCCTTTGCACCGAGGCTTGATGCCTGTCCTGCTGCCTTCAGGATTTGTTAACAAGTGCCTTAAGATCTTTCTGTTCCTCTGAGCTTCTTCGTATCCTCCCATTCATTGAGTCCTGTCTTGTCGTGTAACTTCTGCCAGAGCCATCACCTCTCGTTTTGAGTTACATTTCATTCATCATCATTGATCTGCCCATCGGACCAATCTCTCCATTTCTACCAATAACCTGAGACTTTCTTACACACTGTCAACGAGTTGATCAGTATTTGTGATGTCTGTACAATTATCATTCCCAAGTATCTCCTGCCCTACCCCTGCCCCACAACACACACACACACACACACAAACACACAGACAGACAAACACGCACACACACACTTACACACAGACATAGACAGACAGACACACACTCACAGACATTCACACACATAGACACACAGATACACACATAGACACACACATAGACACACACACACACTCATACAGACAGACAGGCACACACACACACTGACATACATTCACACACACACAGACACACGCATAGACATAGTCACACACACAGACATACACACACGCACACATACCCACACAGACACAGACACACACACGCATGTAGTCTGACACTGACAGACATACAGACACACACATACCCACACATAGGTAGTCACACACACACACACACACACACACACACACACACCTGACTTCTCGCTTCCCTTCCTTGACATCTCTGTTTCTATTTGGTGGGATAGACTGGACACCAATGTCTATCATAAACACCTTGTCTATACATCCACATCCTGTATCCTGCAAAGACTGTATTCCATTCTCCAACTTCCTCTATCTCTATCACATCTGTTCCGATGATGCTAACTTCTATAAAGGAGCCTCCTAAATGTCCACTTTCTTCCTTAACAGAGGATTCCCAGCTCCGTTGTTGACAGGACCCTCAGCGGATCCAACCTATCTCCTGTACTTTGGTCCTCACCTCTTCTCTTCCCTCTCCAACAGAGATAGGATTCCCATTGTCCTTACCTACCATCCCACCAGCAACCATATCCAGAGGATCATTAGCCACCATCTCCAGCGAGATGCCACCACAAGACATGCTCCAGGTAAATTGAAGTCATCACTTGAAAAAAAATCAGTAAAAATTGAAAAAGGAGAAATAAAAAGAAGAAAGAAACGGAAAAAAGAACAGGTGGAGCAGAGGAGTTCTGGCTGGAGCATCTTACTCTGCCGCCATTTTGGATCTGCACAAAAAGCTGACATGTACCCAACTACCGTCAGGTCTGAGGAAGGGCCACTCGACCCCAAACATTAACTCTGATTTCTCTCCACAGATGCTGCAAGACCTGCTGAGCTTTTCCAGCAATTTCTGTTTTATTGCTAATTTACAGCATCTGCAGTTCTTTCAGTTTTATTTCATGATCAAACCTTGCCTCTCAGAATGGAGATTAATTCTTTATTTCAGAATTTTTTCTCATAGTTGCCCTGACACTGATGAACACTCACTGCATTGTTATTCCTGGTCAATCCCTACCACTGCTCTTGAAAGGTGGAAACACATCAACTGCCCTCCAATCCTCTGGCACCTTCCCTGTGGCCGAAGAGGAATTAAAGATTTGGGTCAGAGTCCCAGTAAATTCCTCCCTCATCTCCTTGGATACAACTCCTCCAGACTCTGGGGTCTGTCTACTTTTAAGCTCGCCAAACTGAGGACATCTGCTCACATCATATATAAATCTGCTGAAGAGAAGCTGAGAGTGATGTTTATTTTGGAGTTTTCCTTCCCAATTTTATTCCCATCCGAGGTGAGGGCAAAATGTGTTCAAAGAGTCACAGAGTCATTGAGATGTATAGCACGGAAACAGACTCTTCAAACCAACTCGTCCATGCTGTAGGGAGAGGCTGAATAGGCTGGGCTGTTTTCCCTGGAATGTTGGAGGCTGAGGGGTGACCTTATGGAGATTTATAAAAACATGAGGAGTCTGGATAGGGTAAATAGACAAGGTCTTTTCCCTGGGTTTGGGGAATCAAGAGCTAGGGGGTATATATTTAGGATGAGATGGGAAGGATTTAAAAGGGACTTAAGGGGCAACATTTTGAAGCAAAGTTTGGTGTTGGTATGGAATGAGCTGCCAGAGGAAGTGGTGAAGGCTGGTACACTGTCAAGTTGGATTCTAAATCAGCCAGGATGTCAGCCATTGGACTGACTCATATTTCAGATACTTCCCAACTCTTATCGTGGACCCGGGTCAAATCCTGTCAATAATAGATAGCAGAACTTCAATTGAAACACGTGGAATTATGACTCTAATATTGACTATGAAACCCTTGTCAATTGTTGTTAAAAACCCTTCTGGTTCTCTAATGCCCTTTAGGGATTACGGCTGTCCTTTCATCAACTGTGCTACATGTGACTCCCGACCCACAGCAATTGGTTCCGTTGGTGGAGGTCAGCCATCTAAGCTCCAGGCCATCACAGTAGGAGGTCCTCAAGATTGTGTCCTAGCCCTAACTATCTTTAGTGACTGTATAACTGACCTTCCCTCAGGCAGAATGTCATGGGTCAGAGGGTTCGCTAATACCCACACAATGTTCAGCAGCATTCTTCCCTCCTCAGATACTAAAGCACTCCAAGTGGCTCTGCAGCAAGATCCTGGCAAATTCAGCTCCTTGGAAACGGCGTTAGGGAACTGGAGCTGGAGCTGGATGAATTTCGGATCATTCTAGAGGCTGAGGGAGTAATTGAGAGGAGTTACAGGGAGGTAGTGACACCTCAGGTACAGGGAATGGGAGATGAGTTACAGTATTGTGGGCGGCACGGTGGCCCAGTGGTTAGCACTGCTGCCTCACAGCGCCTGTAGACCCGGGTTCAATTCCCGACTCAGGTACAGGGAATGGGAGATGAGTTACAGTATTGTGGGCGGCACGGTGGCACAGTGGTTAGCACTGCTGCCTCACAGCGCCAGAGATCCGGGTTCAATTCCCGACTCAGGCGACTGACTGTGTGGAGTTTGCACATTCTCCCCGTGTCTGCGTGGGTTTCCTCCGGGTGCTCCGGTTTCCTCCCACAGTCCAAAGATGTGCGGGTCAGGTGAATTGGCCATGCTAAATTGCCCGTAGTGTTAGGTTAAAGGGGTAAATGTAGGGGTATGGGTGGGTTGCGCTTCGGCGGGTCGGTGTGGACTTGTTGGGCCGAAGGGCCTGTTTCCACACTGTAAGTAATCTAATCTAGTCAGGAGATGGAAAGGGAACCGGCAGACAGTGCAGTGGCCCTTTCCCTCAATAACAAGCATACTGTTATGAATACTGTTGCAGAGGATGACTTACCAGGTAAGCCATGGGTTACAGGTCTCTGGCATAGAGTCAGTCTCTGTTGCTCAGAAAAGAAGGGGAAAGAGGAGCAGAACATTAGTCATTGGGGACTTCATATTTAGGGGAACAGATAGGAGGTTCTGTGGCAACGAGAGAGACTCATATTTGGTGTGTAGCCTCCCAGGTGTCAGGATTCATGGTGTCTCAGATCGTGTTTTCGGGATTCTTGAGGGAGAGGGGGAACAGACCCAAGTTGTGGTCCACATAGGCACTAATGACATAGGTAGGAAAAGGGATGGGGATGCAAGGCAGAAATTCATGGAGTTAGGATGGAAGTTTAGTGCTAGAACAAACAGAGATGTTATCTCAGTATTGTTACCCATGCCACATGCTAGCAAGGAATAGGGAAAGAGAAGAGTTCAACATGTGACTACAGGGATGGCGCAGGAGTAGGTGGGATCACTACAAACAGGGTGGTCGACACTTCAATCAGAGAGGTAAACAATCCTGGGGTGGGGGCATGTTTGCTCATGCTCTTCAGAAGGATTTAAACTAATTTAGCAGGAGATGGGAACCTGAATTGTAGCTCCAGTGTACAGGAGGTTGAGAACAATGAGGTCAGAAATAAGGTTTCAAGGACGCAGGAGTGCAGCGGCAGGCAGGAAAATGGTTTGAAGTGTGTCTACTTCAATGCCAGGAGCATCCGAAGTAAGATGGGGGAACTTGCAGGATGGGTTGCTACTTGGGACTTCGATGTTGTGGCCATTTTAGAGACACGGATCGAGTAGGGACAGGAATGGTTTTTGCAGGTTCCAGGGTTTAGATGTTTCAGAAACAACAGGGAAGATGGTAAAAGAGGGGGAGGTGTGGCGATGTTAGTCAAGGACAGTATTATGGTGGCAGAAAGGACATTTGATGAGGACTCATCTATTCAGGTAGAATGGTCTGAGGTTTGAAACAGGAAAGGAGTGGTCATCCTGTCGGGAAGTTTGTATAGGCTTCTGAATATTTTCAGAGATGTAGAGCAAAGGATTGCAAAGATGATTCTGGATAGGAGAGAAAGTAACATGGTAATTGTTATGGAGGCCTTACCTTTCCAAATATTGACTGGAAACACTGTGGTTCAAGTACTTTAGATGGGTCAGTTTTTGTCCAATGTGTGCAGGAGCATTTCCTGACACAGTATATAGACAGGCCAACAAGGGGCGAGGCCACATTGGATTTGGTACTGGGTAATGAAACCGGCCAGGTGTTTGACTTGGACGTAGTTGAGCACTTTGGTGAAAGTGACCACAATTTGGTAATGTTTACTTTAGCGATGGTAAGGGACAGGGATATATAACAGGGAAGGAGATATAGTTGGGGGAAAGGCAATTATGATGTGATTCAGCAAAATTTAGGATGCATAGGATGGAAAGGAAACTGCAGGGGATGAGCACAATTGAAATGTGGAGCTTTTTCTAGGAACAGCTACTGCGTGTCCTTGATCAGTATGTACCTGTCAGGCAGGGAGGAAGTGGTTGAACGAGGGAACCATAGTTTACTAAAGAAGTTGAATCTCTTGACAAGGGGAAGAAGGCTTATATAAAGATGAGATGTGTGAAGGCTCAGTTAGGATGATTGTGAATTACCAGTTAGCGAGGAAGGACCGAAAGAGAGCGCGAAGAAGAGCCAGGAGGAGACATGAGAAGTCTTTGGGATGTCGGATCAAGGAAAACCTTAAAGCTTTCTAACGGTATATCAGGAAAAAACAAATGACTACAGTAAGATTAGGACCAGTCAAGGACATTATTGAAAAGTTCTGTGTGGATTCTGAGGAAATAGGAGAGGTGCTAAATGAATATTTTTCATCAGTATTAAAACTGGAAAAAGGCAATATTGTCAAGGAGAATACTGAGTTGTGAACTCTTAGACGAGAGGAGATTGAGGTTCATAAAGAGGAAATATCAGCAAGTCTGGAAAGTGGGAAAATAGATACGTCCCCTGGGCTGGATGGAACTTATCCTAGGATTCTCTGTGAAGCCAGGGAGGAGATTGCAGACACTTTAACTTTGATCTTTATGTCACGATTGCTGTCAGGAATAGTGCCAGAAGACTGGAGGACAGTAAATGTCGTCCCCTTGTTCAAGAAAGGGAGTAGAGACAATCCTGGTAATAATAGACCAGTGAGCCTTACTTTGATTGTGGGTAAAGTATTGGAAAGGGTGATAAGAGAGAGGATTTATAATCATCCAGAAAGGACGAAGTTGATTAGGGATAGGGTAGGTTGTGCCTCATTGAGTTCTTTGAGAAGATGAACAAGCAGATGGATAAGTGCAAAGTGGTTGATGTGGTGTATATGAATTTCAGTCAGGCGTTTGATAATGTTCTCCATGGTAGGCTATTGCACAAAATACAGAAGCATGGGACTGAGGATGATTTAGCTTTTTCAATCAGAAATTGGCGAGCTGTAAGAAGACAGAGGGTGGTTGATGGAAAATATTTATCCCAGAGTTCGGTTACTAGTGGTGTACCACAAGGATCTGTTTTGGGTCCACTGCTGTTTGTCATTTTTATAAATGACTTGGATGAGGGTGTAGAAGGATGGGTTCATTAAGTTTGCGGATGTCACTAATGTTAGTGGAGTTTTGGACAGTGCGGAACGATGCTGCAGGTTACAGAGGGACATAAATAAGCTGCAGAGCTGGGCTGAGAGGTGGAAAATAGACTTTAATGTGAAAATGTGTGAGGTGATCCACTTTGATGGAGCAAAAGGTATTCAGAGTACTGAAATAATGGGAAGATTCCTGGTAGTGTGGATGAGCAGAGAGGTCTTAGTGTCCATGTACATAGATCCCTGAAAGTTGTTACCCAGGTTGATAGGGTTGTTAAGAAGGCTTACAGTGTGTTACCTTTTATTGGTAGAGGGATGGAGTTTCGAAGCCATGTGGTCATGCTGCAGCTGAACAAAACTCCGGTGCGGCCGCACTTGGAGTATTGTGTACAATTCTGGTCACCACATTATAAGAAGGATGTGGAAGCATTGAAAAGGATGCACTGGAGGCTTCCCAGCCTGTTGTCTGGTCTCAAGAGAAGGTCTTGTGAGGAAAGGCTGAGGGACTTGAGGTTGTTTTTGTTACAGAGAGGAAGGTTGAGAGGTGACTTCATAGAGACATACAAGATGATCAGTGGATTACATAAAAACAAATTACTGCAAATGCTGGAATCTGAAACTAAAAGAGAAAATGCTGGAAAATCTCAGCAAGTCTGGCAACATCTGTAAGGAGAGAAAAGATCTGGCGTTTTGAGTCTAACCGAGTCAGTTAGACTCGAAACGTCAGCTCTTTTCTCTCCTTGCCGATGCTGCTAGACCTGCGGAGATTTCCCAGCATTTTCTCTTTGGGTTAGTGGATTAAATAGGTTGGACAATGAGAGCCTTTTTCCCTGGGTGGAGATGGCGAGCATGAGGGGACAGAGATTTAATTTGAGGGATGATAGATATAGGACAGATGTCAGAGGTAGTTTCCTTACTCAGAAAATAGTAAGGGCATGGAACACATTGCCTGCAACAGTACTAGACTTGTCAAATTTAAGAGCATTTAAATGGTCATTGGATAAACAGATGGATGATAATGGAATCATGTAGGTTAGGTAGGCTTCAGATTGGTTTCATAGGTCGGCACAACATTGAGGGCTGAAGGGCCTGTACTGCGCTGTCATGTTCTATGTTCTATGTTCCAGGCCTGGGCTGACAAATAGGAGGAAGTGAGGACTGGAGATGCTGGAGATCAGAGCTGAAAAATGTGTTGCTGGAAAAGCCCAGCAGGTCAGGCAGCATCAAGGAGCAGGAGAATCGACGTTTTGGGCATAAACCCTTCTTCAGGAATTGGATTCCTGAAGAAGGGCTTATGCCTGAAACGTCGATTCTCCTGCTCCTTGGATGCTGCCTGACCTGCTGCGCTTTTCCAGCAACACATTTTACAGCTCTGGGCTGACAAATGACAATTAACATCCGTGCCACACAAATGCGAAACAATTACTACTTCCAATAAGAAATCACAGAAATAACGCCTTTTGACATTCAAGGCTTTGCTGTTGCTGAATCCCCCACAATCAACAAGCTGGGAGTTCCCATTGAGCTGAAAATGAAATGGATTTACAATGTAAGTATTGTGGCTACAAGAGCAGGTCTGGGGGCAGGAACACTGCAGTGAGGGATGTACCTCATGGCTCCAAAAGCCTCTCCACCATCTCTAAGGCACACGGCAGGAGTGTGATGGAATACTCCCCACTTGCCTGGACGGAAATATCTCCAAGATCCCTCATGAAATGGGATCCCAGCATGACCAAGCAGCCATATAAAAGCACAATGTTGCAGACACTCAAAATCCGCAATGAAATCAGAAAGTGCTGGAGAAATTCAGCAAATCTGGCAACACCTGTGGAGAGAAACATAACGTTAACCAGTTGTGTTCAATATCACCCTTCTTCAGAACAGTGCTGACAAGGAGTCATGTCGGACTACAAACATTCATTCTCATTCTCTCTTCGCAGTTATACCAGGCCTGCTGAGTTTCTCCAACATTTTCTCTTCTACAACAAAGTACCCAGTTTGATTAGCACCGCATTTACAAACCTTCAGTCCATCCACCACCGGTGTTCAGTAGCAGCACTGAGTATCATTGACAACACACACTGCAGAGACTCGCCAATGCTCCGTAGACATCACCTTCAACATCTATGACCACTACCTTCCTAAAGATAAAGGCAGTAGATGTATGAGAACACCATGACCTGCATGTTCCCTTCCAAGCCACTCACCATCCTGACTTGGATATATATTCCTTCAGTAAAGTCCCTGAAGTCCCAGTGGACCATAGGGCTGCTCTCTCATTAGTGAGAGACAACTGGCTGTGAGTTTAACCTGAGGGTCACCGTGCCTCAGGGGAACGGTGAGGTTGGGAAGGTAGGACCTTCATGATGATCTCAGCCAGTGTGGCGACTGAACTTAACATGTTCTATGTTAACATAGAACATACTATAATACCGCATAGTACAGGCCCTTCAGCCCTCGATGTTGTGCCGACCATTTATCTGACTCTATTGTTCTCTCCTCTATGTGCCTATCCAAGAGTCGCTTAAATTGCACAAAATACAGAGGCATGGGATTGAGGGTGTTTCAGTAGTTTGGATCAGAAGGTGGCTAGTTGAAAGAAGACAGAGGGTGGTGGTTGATGGGAAATGTTCACCCTGGAGTTCATTACTAGTGGTGTATCGCAAGGATTTGTTTGGGGTCCATTGCTGTTTGTCATTTTTATAAATGACCTGGATAAGTGTGTACAAGGATGGGTTAGTACATTTGTGGATGACACTATGGTCGGTGGAGTTGTGGATAGTGCTTAAGGATGTTGCAGACTACAGGGGACATAGATAAGCTGCAGAGCTGGGCTATTGTGGAAAAGTGTGAGAAGATTCACTTTGGAAGGAGGAACAGGAATAAAGAGTATTGGGCTAATGGTAAGATTCTTGGTACTGTAGATAAGCAGAGACATCTCAGCGTCCAGGTACATAGATCCCTGAAAGTTGCCACCCAGTTTGATAAGGTTGAGGATGTTTTCATTAGAGGGAAGAAGGTTGAGAGGTGACTTATTTGAGCCAATATAAGATAATCAGAGAGTTAAATAGAGTGACAGTGAGAGTCTTTTTCTTTGGATGGCGATGGCTAGCATGAGGGACATAGCTTTAAATTGAGGGGCGACAGATTTAGGACAGATATCAGAGGTAGTTTCTTTACTCAGAGAATAGTAGGGGCATGGAAAGCCCCACCTGCAACAGTAGCAGACTTGCCAACTTTAAGGGTATTTAAATAGTCATTGGGTCGACATATGGATAAAAATGGAATAGTGTAGGTTAGATGGGCTTTAGATTGGTTCCACAGGTCTGCACAACATCGAGGGCCGAAGGGCCTGTATTGCGCTGTAATGTTCACTGTTCTATGATCTAAATGTTCCTAATGTATCTGACTCTACTCCCACTGCTGGCAGTGCATTCCACACACTCACCACTGTCTGTGTTAAGAACCTGCCTCTGACATCTCCCCTAAACCTTCCTCGATTCACCTTAAAATTATGCTCCCCCAAACCTTCATGATGGCCATTTTCCAACCTCAAGGAAAAAATCTCTGTCTATTCCCTCTATCTGTGTCTCTCATCACCTTGTACACCTCCATCTTGTCAGCTCTCATCCTTCCACACTCCAGTGAGAAATACCCTCGCTCCCTCAACCTTTATTCATAAGACATGCCCTCCAGTCCAGGCAGCGCCCTCTCTAAAGCTCCCACATCCTTCCGATATTGAGGCAACCAGAACTGAACACAATATTCCAAGTGTGGTCTAAGCAGGGCTCTACAGAGCTGCAGCATAACCTCATGACTCTGAAACTCCATCCCCCTACTAATGAAAGCAAACACACCATACATTGTCTTAACAACTGGGGGTGGGGGGTGGGTGGGGAGTTACTTTGAGGGATCTATAGACATGGAAACTGAAGATCCTTCTATTCCTCCAAACAGCCAAGAATCCTGCCTTTAACCCTGTATTCTGCTTTCCAATTTAACCTTCCAAAATTCATCATTTCACTCTTTTCCAGGTTGAACTCCATCTGACACTTATCAGTCCAGTTCTGCATCCAGTCAATGTCCCGTCGCATCCACCAACAGACCTTCCACCAACCTTCATGCCATTGGCAAACTTACTAACCCACCCTTCCACTTCTTCTCCAGGTCATTTATAAAAATCACAAAGAGCAGAGGTTCCAGAACTGATCCCTGCAGGACACAACTGGTCACCAAGCTCCAAGCTGAATATTGTCCGTCTACTACCACCCTCTGTCTTCTACCGGTCAGTCAATTCTGTATCCAGACAGCCAAATTTCCCAGTATCCCATGCCTCCTTACTTTCTGAATGAGCCTTCCATGGGGAACCTTATCAAATGCTTGCTAAAATCCATGTGCACCACATCCCCTGCTCTACCTTCCTCAGTGCATTTTGTCAAATCTTCAAAGGAGTCAATAAGGTTTGTGAGGCATGACCTGCCCTCACAAAGCCATGCTGACTATCTCTAACCAAGCTATGGTTTTCCAACTAATCATAAATCCTGTCTCTCAGAATCTTCTCCAATAATTTGCCCAACACATAAGTAAAACTGTCTGGTCTGTAATTGCTAAGATTACCCTATTCCCTATCATGATTAAGGGAATAACATTTGCCACCCTCCAATTATTTGGCAACACTCCAGTGGACAATGAGGACACAAAGGTCATTGTCAAAGGCACAGCAACCTCTTCCCTCA
Source organism: Chiloscyllium plagiosum (assembly GCF_037043375.1). Taxonomy (NCBI): domain Eukaryota; kingdom Metazoa; phylum Chordata; class Chondrichthyes; order Orectolobiformes; family Hemiscylliidae; genus Chiloscyllium; species Chiloscyllium plagiosum. Next base: position 89,359,919 of record NW_028270156.1, on the reverse strand, counting down.
CTTCCTGTAGTAACCTTGTGTATATTCCTTCCTGCCAGGGGGAGTTAGCTATCCTTAAAACTTTCAGCGCATCCTCCTTTTTAACATCAACCTGCTTGAGCATGTCAGCCTGTTTTATGCTGTCCTCACAAACATCAAGTTCCCTCTCAGTAGTGAATAATGAAGCAAAGTATTCATTGAGGACCAAGACTACCTCCTCCTCCGACTCCAGGCACAAGTTCCCTCCACTGTCCCTGATTAGCCCTACCCTCACTCTGACCATCCTCTTGTTCCTCACATCAGTGTAGAACGCTTTGGGGTTTTCCTTCATCCTGCCTCCTAAAGCCTTTACATGCACCCTCCTAGATGTCCTAAGTCCATTCTTCAGTTCCTTCCCACCTACCTTGTAACCCTTTAGAGCCCTGTCTGATGCTTGCCTCCTCAACCTGAAGTAAGCTTCCTTCTTCCTTTGACTAGATGTTCCACATCCCTTGTCACCCAAGGTTCCTTCACCCTACCATCCCTTCCTCAGTGGTACAAACCTGTCCAGCACTATCAGCAAGTGCTTCCTAAACAACCTCCACATTTCTGTCGTGCATTTCCCGGGGAATATCTGTTCCAGTTCCTGCCTAATACCATTGTAATTCCCCCTCCCGCAATTAAATACTTTCCCAGACCATCTGCTCCTATCCCTCTCTTTGAGTATAGTGAAAGTCATGGAGTTGTGATGACTATCACCGAAATACTGTCCCACCGAGAGATCTGACACCTGGCCTGGTTCGTTGCCAAGCACCAAATCCAACATTTGATGTTGGTATCACTCTACATCACAACTGTGCTAACTGAGCCCCTGCAGCACTGGGGGCTGGACGGCTGATGTGAGATGTAGAGAGGTGAGGTGGTACTTTGGTTAAACTCACCATCAGTTGTCTCTCTCCCTATCTCCAAGACAGAGCAGCCTTTTGGATTGTGCAATTCCTTCGGTATCCCTCTTTCACAATCGAGAGAGAAGGTTGAAAGGCGATTTGACACATTCAAGATAATCAGGGATTCAATAGGGTGGACAGTATTCAGCCGTTTTGCTTGGATGGTGATGGCTTGCACGAGGGGACACAGCTTTAAATTGAGGGATGATAGATATAGGACAGATATCAGAGATAATTTCTTTAGTCAGAGAGTATTAGGGGCATGGAACGCCCTGCCTGCAACAGTAGTAGACTTCCCAACTTTAAGGGCATTTGAATGGTGATTGGATAAACACATGGATGAAAATGGAATTGTGTAGGAGAGATGGGCCTCAGATTGGTTCCACAGGTCAGTGCAACATGGAGGGCCAAACGGCCTCTACTGCGCTGCAATGTTTGATGTTCTACGTTCTATTTTAGTGACCTGTTGAGCCTGGAAGAGGCTGAAGGGTGAGAGCAAAGGAGAGAATCGCAGAGACCCAGAGATGGAGAGCGGAAGGAAGGCTGTGATTCTGCTATTCACCATCTCTGGGAGCTTCACCCTCCCGTGGTTCATCAATGTTGTAGATTTCTGAGATTATGTCATTCGAGGCATCAATCCTGATGATTACCCACCGTTTCTGTTAGTGTTCAGTGTTGTTGGTTACATGCTGCAGAGGTTACGTTGTTGTACAAACAGATTTATTTATGCAGCAACGCTGTCTACGTTCAGAGGGAAGATCAGTAACACAGTAAAACCTCTGGCTACACAAATTCATTACCTTCTGAATAAATAAAACTCCTCATTGAAGTCAAAGGGACGGTCCCATTGTTCCCAGACTGTGGAATAATATTTTTCATTGACCCGTGGGATATGGGCAGCACTGGCTGGGCCAGTGTTTTTTCCCGTCCCTAGTTGCCCCTTGAGAAGGTGATGGTGAGCTGTCTTCGTGAACTCTCTGCACTCCATGTGATGTAGGTAGATCCACAATGTGCCCCTTCGGGAGGGAGTTCCAGGACTTTGACCCATTGTCACTGAAGTCTGATGTATCTGCTGCCTTTGTCTTTCTAGATGGAAGTGGTTGAGGGTTTGGAAGGTGCTGGCTGAGGATAATAGGTGAATTTCTGGAGAAATCCTGTGGATGGTACACACTGCTGTCATGGAGCATTGGTAGTGGTGGGACTGGATGCTTGTGGATGTGGTGCCAATCAAATAGAGGCCACTTTGTCCTGGCTGGTGTCGAGCTCGAGTGTTATTGGAGCTGCCCCCATCCAGGAAAATGGGGTCTATTCCATCACATTCCTGACGTTTCCTGTCCCAGTGCAGGATCCTGCTGATTCCCCATCGGAGCACAACCCAATGGAATTGTCAGGGACAATGGCCTTTCCCACTGGGGAATTCCTGTCAGCTTGAAACCCTGTGTAAATCTCCATCAAAATCAAATCCTTTGGAGTGTTCCGCTGTAATTAGATAGAATCGTTCATCAGAAAATGTTTGACAATTAAACACATGATCTCCCTTCTCAGCAACAATTTAACAGACCCCATACTCCTGCCACAAACAGCAGCCTATGAGCTGTCTCAATGTGAGAAATTGTGGCAGTGATCACATGACATCATCAGACCCCACCCACCAAACATTTAATTATGCAGCAACTTTGTCTCGGTTCAGAGTGAAGTTCAGGAATGCAGCAAGTACTTGGTTGCACGAACTCATTGCATCATGTGTAAATAAAACTTATGAACAATAACAAATGACTGGGCTTGGTATTTTTCAGCATCAAGCTTCCTAGTTGCAACTGGCTGCTACTCCAATGCAATCCCAAACAGAAATTTCCTGTGAGTGAAGATTCAAAACAGGGCAACCCATCTCCCTTGTGTGGAAAGTGATACACTGCCACCCTCTGCTGGCCTCTCCATGCCACTGCACAAGGGGCTCACCGATGAAAAACCTCAATGATTCAGTCAGAGAGGGACAGAAGGGCAACAGCTCACGGCACCATCAACACACACACACACATACAGACAAACACACAGACTCACACACACACACAGAGTCACACATGCACACCGACTCTCTCTCTCTCGCTCTCTCTCACACACACACACACACAGACAAACACACAGACTCTCACACACACACAGAATCACACATGCACACCGACTCTCTCTCTCTCTCACACACACACACAAGGCTGGTGTGGAGAGGTTTGCTATTGGATTGAGGTCCCGCAGTGTGGAACACGCTCCTGTGGAAAAATATCATGCACCCTCTGCAATGTGGGAAATGATTTATCTTTGAGCAGTATTCCTGATGTTATACATTACATAGAGTGTTTCTGCTGCAGTTGCTTCTACTCACCTCCAAGTGAACTCTTTTGTGAGAAGACGGTGAATTTTATTGCACCTTCTGCATGTTGCCATTTTTTCTGATGTACTCTCACAAATTCTAAGTCAGAATTGATTCAAAAGTGGAAGGGTGAGACCAGCACTGGGCATGTTCATCTCCTTCTCCTCATATCTCAGGGTCAACATCGGGAGGGCTCGGGAAAAACTGGTCTGTGTCTCCAAAGGCATTCTTTGTAAAACGAAACAAACATCCATTGTGAGCGATTCACAGACTTTGATGTTTTCTCCAAAAGAGATCTGCCACTTGTGCAAAGGCGTGGGGCGTCCAGCAGAGAGCGACATTGTATCACTTTAAAAACAAGAAGGACCAAGAGCAAAAGAGAGCGAGAGAGGATTCATCCCAAAAACACATTGGACAGAGACACAGAGATACATACAAACATAGAGACATACTCTGTATATGACATGAAGTCTTGATTCTGTATCCTCTGTATAGGTCAGTAAACTAGAGATCTAGGATGTGGCCTCTTATGAACAGGTGGTAAACCTTCTTTGAATTAAAAATTGAAAGAAATACTTAGCTATTTAAAAAAATCAGGAGAGTTAAACAGGACAGACTTCCAAAACATGAAACCAGATGTGTCCAACACACCATGCTTCTACGGATTACCAAAAATACACAAACGTCGGGCCCCCCTCAGACCCATAGTCTCCCTACCTGGTACACCAACATCCAGACTAGCCAGAGAACTCCACCAAAATCTAAAACACCTAACTGAAGATGCACACTCCTCCATTCACTCCACCCAAGAATTCCTGAACATCATCAAAGACACCAAGATATAAGAGGTCAAAATAATGGTTTCCTTGGACATTATATCCCTTTTCATATCAATTAACATCGACTTGGCCAAAGAAACACAGGCATCATTACTAGCAAAAACAGGACCACAAACACCAGACAGCACCAACTTCATCAGCAAAGACAATATCCTCAAGCTAGTGGACCTGTGCCTCACAACACACATCACATTCAATAACAAAACTGACAAACAAGTCAACGGAACACCCATGTGATCACCAATATCAGGGCTCATCACGGAAGCAGCAATGCAGAGACTTGAACAGGCTGCCCTCCCATCTATCCAACCCAAACTTTGAGTCTGCTACTTGGATGACACCTTTGTCATCACAAACCAGAACAAATTAGAGGAAACATGCAACACCATCAGCAATATCCTGACAGACATAAAATTCACAAAACAGGAGGAGAATGACAACAGACTCCCATTCCTGGATGTACAGTTGAACGTGCAGTTAATGGAGAGCTTCAAACCAACATCTACAGAAAAAAAAAACAAACACAGACCAAATACTTAACTTCAGAAGCAATCATCCCAACACCCGCACCTGGAGCTGCATCAAGACATCATTTCAAAGAGATGCATCACACTGCAGCACCCAAGAACTACAAACAGCAGAGGAAAAATACCTATACAACATTTCCAAGAAAAGCAGATACCCAGTAAACACTTATATTCCTGATGAAGGGCTTTTGCCCGAAACATCGGTTTTTGTGCTCCTCTGATGCTGCCTGACCTGCTGTGCTTTTCCAGCACCACTCTAATCTAGACTCTGGTTTCCAGCATCTGCAGTCCTTGTTTTTACCCAACAAACACAATCTGCCAATTCCTCAGAAACAAACCCAAACAAGCAGACACAACACAACTGGAAACTATAGCCACATTACCTTACATCACAGACATTTCAGAAATGATTTCCAGACCACTCGGACTCCTTGGCATCATGGTAGCCCACAAACTGACCAACACACTTAACCAGTGACTAATGAACCTAAAGGATCCATTAGATACTACCAGCAAAACTAATGTCATTTCCAAAGTACCATGCAAGAACAGTAAAATATACTGCAGGACAAACAAGCAGGAAACTTGCCATCAGGATACACGAACACCAACTGGGCACCAAAAGACATGATCCATTATCACTAGTTTCCATACATACAAAGAAGGACACCACTTTGACTGGGACAACAGACACATATTAGTACAGGCGTAACAAAGACACGCATGAGAATTCTTTGAGGCACGGCATTCTAACCAGAACTCCATCAATAAACAAATCAATTTAGATCTTATCTATCTTGCCTTGAAAAAAAAACGGAGATGACATCACCCATCTTAAGTATTGAGAAGCTATGAATTAGTCAGGAATGTCAAGTCGACAGGATGAAGGTGAAGAGAGATGGTAGTGATGCATAGAATTATGTTAAAAATTTGCTGCATTGTAATGAGAAAGATGTTGAAGCTTTTATTTCATTTGAAAAATTGGCGAGGCAGATGGAGTGGCCAAAGAATGCGTGGATAGTGCTAGTTCAGACTAAACTGGTAGGCAGAGCTAGTGAGGCATTTGCAACACCCTCAGATGAAGGATTAAAGGATTATGCGGATATCAAAAAGGCCAGTTTGAGTGTTTATGAAGTGATACCAGAAGCATTTAGATTGCCGTTCAGAAAAGTAAAGAAGGAACAAGGTCAGACTTAAGTTTGTTCGAAAGAATTAAATGTAGTAACTTTGATTGATAGGTGCAGGCCTTAAAAATAAGACCTATGAGGCTCGAAGAGATTATTCTGCTGGAGTAGGGGAGAGCTTTCATAACAAAATAAAGAGTAGGTCACACTGGAAGTAGTTTACCATAGGTCAAAAAGGAAACCCAAGAGGGTGGAAAGGAAGTGAAAGAAGGTGTGTTCACTTTAATGGAGTGGGATACAGAATATTACAGTGCCTGTGATTTAAGTAGGGCACTAGGAGAAGGTGTTTTCACTGCCAGGAAGTGGGACACATGAGATTACAGTGCTGGTAATTGAAGAAAGGCACTATGGAAAAAGATGTGGGAAAAGGGGTTAAACCAGTGGGATTATTGGAAGTCGTAAAGGAAACACCATGAAGGGTTGAGAAGTTGCAGGAGAGTGAACAGCCTAGGCAGGGGCTGGGTGCTGAGTTGGTGTCTGATCTTTATAAAAACCTCACGTCGGTGGGGTAACGTTTACTCAGGACAAACAGGGAGGAGACGGGAAAGAAGTATAAGAAGGGAAATTATCCAATTTTGAGATATCCAGGAGCTAATTAGTCTCTAGTGGTAAGAGATGAACATATTTAGACTTTTTCTGATACGTTACCCAAAAGAGTAATTTGTGGAATAGATGGACAGTAATTTACCATTCCCCTCTTTAAGATCAAGTTGGAGTAACAAATCAAGACTGGGGAAATAGCAGTGGGACTGATTGACAGACTGTCAGTTCCAGGAACATAGTTCGTTCTTGGAAACTATTTTGTAGGATCCAAAGTGGAAGTGACATCTTTTGTTGTGGAGAAGCCAAAGGAAGACCAGGGAACTGATGAGTTCAAGAAAAATAGCCTGGAATTATTCAAGAATGTGCAGTAACAAGATTCCACTGTATTATGTCACAGCAAGAAACAAAAACTAAAGGGAAAGACAAAGGAATCGAGCCTCAGTGAGCGGACACCCTGTTTGGTGTAATGGTGCAGGAAAAACCTGAAAAGGTCAGGAATTTAGCCGCTGAAAATGTGTTGCTGGAAAAGCGCAGCAGGTCAGGCAACATCCAAGGAACAGGAGAATCGACGTTTCGGGCATAAGCCCTTCTTCAGGAATGAGGAAAGTGTGTCCAGCAGGCTAAGATAAAAGGTAGGGTGGAGGGACTTGGGGAGGGGCGTTGGAAATGCGATAGGTGGAAACAGGTCAAGGTGAGGGTGATAGGTCAGAGTGGGTGGGGGCGGAGAGGTCAGGAAGAAGATTGCAGGTTAGGAAGGCGGTGCTGAGTTCGAGGGATTTGACTGAGACAAGGTGAGGGGCAGGGGAAATGAAGAAACTGGTGAAATCTGAGTTCATCCCTTGTGGTTGGAGGGTTACTAGGCGGAAGATGAGACGCTCTTCCTCCAACCGTCGTGTTGTTGTGGTCTGGCGGTGGAGCAGTCCAAAGACCTGCATGTCCTTGGTGGAGTGGGAGGGGGAGTTGAAGTGTCGAGCCACAGAGTGGTTGGGTTGGTTGGTCCGGGTGTCCCAGAGGTGTTCTCTGAAACGCTCCGCAAGTAGGCAGCCCTGTCTCCCCAATATAGAGGAGGCCACATCGGGTGCAGCGGATGCAATAGATAATGTGTGTGGAGGTGCAGGTGAATTTGTGGCGGAATTTGTGGGGCCTTGGAGGGAGGTGAGGGGGGAGGTGTGGGCGCAAGTCTTTCACCTCCTGCGGTTGCAGGAGAAGGTGCCGGGAGTGGAGGTTGGGTTGTTGGGGGGTGTGGATTTGACGAGGGAGTCATGGAGGGAGTAGTCTTTACGGAACACTGATAGGGGAGGGGAGGGAAATATATCCCTGGTGGTGGGGTCCGTTTGGAGGTGGCGGAATTGACGGCGGATGATACGCTGTATATGGAGATTGGTGGGATGGTAGGTGAGGACCAGTGGGGTTCTGTCCTGGTGGCGGTTGGAGGGGCGGGGCTCAAGGGCGGAGGCGCGTGAAGTGGAAGAGATGCGGTGGAAGGCATCGTCGACCACGTCGGGGGGGAAATTGCGGTCCTTGAAGAAGGAGGCCATCTGGATTGTACGTTTTTGGAACTGGTCCTCCTGGGAGCAGATGCGGCGGAGACGAAGAAATTGGGAGAATGGGATGGCGTTTTTACAGGGGGCAGGGTGGGAGGAGTCTGTACACCTAGGTGACTTCCTGCAGGTAGTTCATGTGCTACCTGTAACACTTCCTGTCTGTATGCTACGGGCAACACAATCTGGTGCACTTCTCCTCTGCACTTACCTGTTGTGGTCACCATTTTCATCTTAGGATTCTATCTTTAAGATAATATCCCACAGGAATACATTTTGATTCCTTTTCTGAGTATGGGTTAATTATATATATATATAGATATATATATATATATCTTGTTTGAAGAACCTTTCACACAGGTTGTGATTGATTGTGTAGGTCCCCTCCATAAAACAAAAACTGGGAACCAGTACCTGCTAACCATAATGGATATGTCTACCAGATTTCCAGAAGCAATTCCATTATGGAGGATGAAGGCAAAAAGAGTGGTAGCTTTCTTTACGAAGTATGGGCCACCCAAAGAGATTCATTCAAACAAGGGTCAAATTTTCCTGCTAGACTGTTTTAAGAACGTAAGTCATGGATAGCTTAAGCATACAGCACTTTAAATCAAGTGCGTATCATCCTGAATCCCAGGGAGCTTTGGAAAGGTGGCATCAGACTCTGAAGAACATATTTAGAGCGTACTATCAGGATTAGCCGAATGATGGGCATAAAGGTATCCCATTTATTTGGTTTACCACTGGAGATGCCCCAAGTGAATCTACTCAGTTTGCTCCCTTTGAGTTAAGATTCGGAAATGAAGTTAGATGCCCTTTGAAATTAAGTAAAAATTATTTGATTTGGGCTGAAGTCAGAGATCTCACACTTGGATTATGTGTGGGAGTTGAGGGAGAGATTAAATCAGGCAGATGAGTTCACTAAACAGCACCTGAAGAGTGCACAGCAGAGAATGAAGAAGGTTCCAGATAAAAACTCTAAAATTCATGTCCGAATCTTAACTCAAAGGGAGCAAACTGAGTAGATTCACTTGGGGCATCTCCAGTGGTATCCCAGCTAATCCTAAAGTAGGCACTAAATAAGGTCTTCAGGGTGTGATGCCACATTTCCAAAGCTTTCCCATGGGGATGATGTATTAGTGTTGTCACCTGTGGTAGTAGATCCTTTCAAAGCAAGGTTTAGTGGCCCCTATCAAATTGAGAAAATGTTGAGTCAGGTAAACTATCTGGTAAAAGTACCAGATAGAAAAAAAACTGTTTCAGATGCATCATGTGAATATGCTAAAACCTTACAATAATAGAGACAGGAATCTGGAGAAACAGGTGTTAGTTACTGCCATGCGGTGTGAGCAATGCCCCACAGAATGGGAAATTGATGGTCTCGTGGTATTATCACTGAACTGTTAATCCAGAGACCCAGATAATGCTCTGGGGACCCATGTTCAAATCCTGCCATGGCAGATGGTGGAATTTGAATTTAATAAATATCTGGAATTAACAATCTAACAACAACCACAAATCCATTGCCAATTGTTGGGAAAACCCATCTCATTCACTAATGCCCTTTAGGGAAGAACACTGCCACCATTACCTGATCTGGCCTACATGTGACTCCAGAATCACAGCAATGTGGTTAACTCCTAACTGCCCTCTGGCAATTAGGGATGGGTAATAAATGCTGCCGAGTCGGCGAGACACTCATCCCATGAATGGATAAACAAAAAAAAATCCACATGTTGTGAATTTTGACATACCTCAAAGCTCTTTAAATAATGAAGTCGTTGAAGAAGTGAGGTAAGATAATGAGCTATCCGTCTCATATGCAGGAATAACATGGGGAGGACAGATGCTATTGTGCATGAGGGAGAAGTATGGAATGCTGTTCCAATAAAATAACACACCTACAGGTTTAATCCTTTCAAAACAATACAGGTCCAAAGGAAGTGGATGCAATGCTCAACAAAGATAACATCAAACTCAGTCAGAGTGAGTGGTGTTTGCCGATCATGTTAGTTCCCAAACCTGACTGGACTCAATGATTTTGTGTGGACTATTATCCAATACCAGGATTTGAGAAAGTTGGACAAGTCACCAACATCACAAAGTTCGACTTATTGCATGATTTCTGGCAGGCACCTTTATCAGAGAAAGAAAAGAAGTTTCTGCATTTGTAACCCAAAATGTATGAAATCAAAGTGATACCCTTTGGAGAGAAGAAGGCACCAGCCACATTCTGAAGACTCATAAACAGAATTGTGGCTGGATGAACAAATTGTGCACTTTATCTGGATGATGTAGTGATCTTTAGTGTTTCATGGAAGGGTCACATGGTACAGTGGCAGAGGTCTTTGAATATGAGAATTCGCAAAGGCAGACATGATGTTTTTGGGGAGTAACATTGGACATGAAAGGGTGACCACAAGGAACACGAAGACAAAGGCAATCGAAGAATTTCCATGACCATCCTCAAAGAAGGAGGTGCTTCGATTTCCGGGATTAAGTGGGTTCTATCGAAAGTTTGTTCCAAATCTCAGCAGTGTGGTAGCACTGCTGACAGATTTACTAAAGAAGAATACAAAATGTTTGTGTTCAGAACATTTCCAGGAGGCAGTTGACAATTTAAAAGCTGTATTAACCATTGCATTAGTTTTATCTATACCAACATTTTTGAAACTCTCCAAAGTTGCAATCGATGCTAGTGATATAGGAGTTGGAGCTGTACTGCTACAGAAAAATGATGACGGAACTGAACCATCAATCGGAAACTTTTGAAAGAAGTTCAACACTTAGCAGCCAAGATACACGACCATTGAAAAAGAATGATTGATTTGTACTGGCCTTACAACAGTTTAATGTTTGTGTGACAAACCATGTGTTGGACACGATTGTGTATAAGGACCACAATCCTCTTACATTCTTGGAAAGATTTAAAGTAAAATAAATGAGAATATTTCATTGGAGTCTTATGTTACAGACTTTTAATTTACAAATTGTATATGTTGCAGGTGGTAAAAATGTGATAGCCGATTCGTTTTCGTGGATTTAAAGGAAAACGTACAGATAAGATTGGACAGATTCCAAAGTTATATAAGTGAGCAGAAATTAATATGAAAAGTATAATGTAGATTAAAGACCTATTTATTTCAGTGTAAAGGGTTTAGGAATTAGAAAACAAAATGTCTTTTCATTATGGTGATTCATTTTTTTTAAGGGGTGGGTGTTATGAAGTTTGTTCTGTATTTTTAAGAGAGAGCAACTACCATCACAACAGAAACACAGGGAGAGCTGATATCTTGCTCTGTAAGAAATTAGGAAACACTCTCTATCAAAGATACCTTTTCATATGGAACATTCTCACATGAAGAAAGAAAGAAGACAACCCAGGAAGATCTTCAACCAGAAGAAAGACACAGTAGACAACAATCGCTGTATAATTTTGAATTGAAATTGATGTATTTTAATAAATATCTTATTGGAGCAATGTATTGTTATAGACTTGGAGGCTGATAGTAAGCAGTTAAGAAGTGGAGGTAGAGGGTTAGAGCTGAAAATGGTTATTAAATGTTCACTTTTACTGTTAAAAGTAAATTGATGTTATTTTCTTTAAATAGTGGAATTTGAGAGTTCTCTGTCAATCATATTTTAACAGATTACCATGTGAGGTAAACCTTTCTGGGTGTTTGGTTTAATAAACAGATGGTTTCACCCCCATATCATAACAAAATGGACGGCTCTGGAGAGGTTTTCTCATCTGGACGTTGAAAACTGAATGTTGGATCATTTGAGTAAATGTCGTTTTTTTTTTCATTTGTTCAGTTATGTTTTTCATTTTTTAAATGTTTTTCATTTTTTTACCTGCTTCATATTAAATCTGTGTGTAAGGAAAGGTCGATGAATTTTATATATGAGGTGCTGTTGAGACTTTCTTCTTTTCAAGATTAATGTTCTGAGGACCCTCAACAGACTTTGAGTGCGATAACTAGTAGAATTTGAGAAATGATTACACAGCAGGATCATTCAGATAGATAATTGCCCGTCAGGAAGGGCATTAAGGTGGTTTAGATCTCTCCTGTGGCTATCCTTCTTTCAAACAGTTATTCCATTTCGGGTATTGTTGAGTGAGAGACTATCGCTGATAAAATAGAAGTGGTCATCAGATCTGGGATGCTAAGAATGAATCTTATGTGAATTGGGTTTGGTAAGATTTAAAAGAATAATTTGTTTTCGAAAACTCTCCTGCGATGGGCACAGACAGGAGATTCTGCGGTAGTGAGTGTGAATCTAGAATAGTACATTGCTTTTCTGGTGCCAAGGTGAAGGATGTCTCAAAACGTTTGAAGCACATTGTCAAGTGGGTGAGTGAGAACCCAGAATTTGTATACACATTGATAGGAATGACATAGTTAGAGAAAGGGTTAAGGCTTTACAGAGTGAGTATAAAGAGGTTAGGTAGAAGGTTAAAAACCAGAAAGTGAAAAGTTGTAATTTCTGGTTTGCTTCCAGTGCCAATAATAAGGGAAGGAATAAAAGGATAGGGCAGATAAATCAATGGTTGATAAGGTGCTGCAATGTGCAGGGATTCATTTTCTTGGTGCATTGGGATCTCTTCTGGGATAGAAAAGACCTATTTAAAAGGATGGGTTTCCCTGAACTAGACCAATACCCTGGTGGGGAGGTTTGCTAGTTCTATTTTTGGAGCTTGCACATATTTAAGTGAGGGGGGGGGGGGGGAGCTGAGGGGCTTTCTGTGTAACATTGGAAATGGAAAGAAAGATGACAATGGTTCTGAATCGGAAACCAGCAAGTTATTTTCAAAAGACAGACAAGAGCAAGTCAGAACAAAGGAACACTGAACACTTAAACTGCATTTATTTCAATGCAAGAGTCTTATGGATAAGGCTGATGAACTCAGGGCATGTCAGAAAATATGGGACTGGGATATCGAAGCCATTACAGAAACCTGACAGAGGAATGGAAAAGACTGGCAGCTCAGTGTTCAGGGTTTTAGATAGTATGGGAAGGATAGAAAGAGAGGCAAGAGAGGAGGAGGAGTGGCATTTTTGATTAAGGAAAATATTACTACTGTAATTAGAGAAGATATTTCTGGGGGATCATTTAGTGACAATATATAGGTTGAAGTTCGAAATAAGAACGGGATGATCACCATGATGGGATTGTATTATCCGTTCTCCAATAGTTAGACGGCAATTGAAAAGCAAATATGTCAAGAGATCTTAAACATATGGAATAATAATAGGGTTGTAAGAATAGGGAATTTTTGATTTTGCAAACATTGACCCAGGCTATCATGGTGCTAAAGGTTTTGATGGTGAAGAATTTGTTCAGTTGCGAGAAGATTTTATCATTATATAAACGTTCCTACAGAAGAAAGAACAAGCTTTGAACTTCACTTGGGAAATAAGGCAGGGCAAGTGACTGAAGTGTTAACAGGACAACACTCTGGGACCAGTGATAGCAAAATTAATATTATTCAAATAGTTAGGTGAAAGAATAAGTCTTCCGTAAAAGTTAAAGGTCTTAATTGGAATAAGACAAATTTTAAGAGTATGAAACAAGACCTTTCAAAAGTTGATTGGCATAGACTGATTGCAGGTGAAATGACGACTGAAAAGTAGGAGGCCTTCAAAAGTGTGACAACAAGAATTCAGAAGCATTCTGTTCCTGTTAGAGTGAAAGGCAAGGCTGGTAAGATTAGAGATGAATAAAAATGCTGAAGTTAAAGTCACGAATAAAAAATAATCATCTATTAGACTGACAGTTGGAATCAACTTAATGTCTTGAAGAGTATAAAGACTGTAGGGGCATTCTTCAGAAGGAAATGAGGAAGGCAAAGAGGAGATATGAGATACCCTTGGCATAAAAGGTAAAGATAATCCAAAGAGATTATATAAATGCATTAAGAGTGAGGGAGCAACTGGAGAGAAAGTAGGACCCCTTAAAAACTAACGAGGTTGCCTTTGTGTTGAAACTTGAGATGGGAGAGATGTAATTTAATATTGCACAGGTTTTACTGTTGGTAAAGAAATGAAGGCTACAGAAATCATGAAATAAATACTGATGTTTTGAAAAGGAAAAGAAAGTGCTCGATAGATAAACCTCCAGGATCAACTATGTCCCAGTAGAAAGTTAGGGACAAAATTGCAGGACCCCTCGCAGAAATATTTGTATCATTAATAAACACAGGTGAAGAACTGGAGGACTGGGGTGTGGCTAATATGTCATTGTTTAAGAAGGGATGTGAAACTATTGACCTGTGAGTCTGATTTCATTAGTGGGTAAGTGGTTGGAGGTAATTCTGAAAGTTAGGATTTACATAGGTTGGAGAGGAATGAATTGGTTAGAGTTAGTCAGCATGGATTTGTATGAGGAACATCATATCTCACACACTTGATTGGGTTTGTTTTTAGAAGTAAGCAAAATGATTGAGGACAGAGTGGTAAATGTTGTTTGCTTGGCCTTTGGTAAAGCCTTTGACAAGGATCTCCATGGTAGACAGGTCAGTCAAGATAGATCAGATGGAAGTCAGGCTGAGCTTGCCAATTGGATATATGATTAGCTTCATGGTAGAAGACAGCAGGTAATGGTGGAGCATTGTTTTTCAGATTGGAGTCCTGTGACCAGCGGTGTTTCACTTCTGTTTGTCATCTATATTCTCATCCAAATCATTTATACAAGAGGCGTGTTTCGTAAGTTTGTGGATGACACCAAAATGGTAAAAAGGGCAGTGAAGAATGTGACCCAAGATTACAAAGAGATCTTGATCAATTGGGTTAAAGGGCTGAGGAGTGTTAGATGGAGTTTGGATAAACATGAGGTATTGCATTGTGGTAATACAAACAAGGACAGTATTTAATAGTAAGACCCTGGGTAGTGTTGAAGAGCAGAGCAACCTCAGGGTTCGGGGACATAATTCTCTGTAATTTACATCACATGGAAAACAGGGTGGTTAAGAAAATATTTAGCATGCTTGCTTTCATTGCTCAGACCTTTGAGTATAGGAGTTCTGACATTATATTGAACTTGTATTAGGCATTGGTGAGGCCTCTTCGGGATTAATGTATTCAATTTTGGTCACCCTGTTATTGGAAGGATACTATTAAACTGGAGATGGTTTAAGAAAGCTTTGCCAAGATGTTGCCTGGAATGGAGGGTTTCAGATATAAAAGTGGGCTGGAAAGAAAAGGACTTTTTGAGAGGTGACCTTATTGATATTTTAAAAAGGGCACGTTTTAAGGAAGAGTGGACAGGAGCCTGTCGTTGCATTTCCCTCTCTGGCCTGCAGTGAATGATTACACCTTCCTCCATATCATTTATTTTTCTAACCTCTTCACTCACTGAGAACGGATTACTTGGGATAAATGTCGCTTTTGTGCATATCTAATCCCTCTTTTGGTTTTGCTTTTTTTGTTCCACTTCCTACTAATTGTTGCTGATTACTAACAGCACTTTACACTGGCATTACACCTCCAGTCTCTTTCATTTTGCTCCTCAGATGGAGTCATTCCTTGCCCATTCGGAAAGGAGTGTTATCATGTTGCTGCTCCTCCTCCTTTCGGTCCATTCCTCAGGTGGACTCCTCGTTCCGTTATCTGCTGCATCCAATGTTGGCTCTGAATTATTTGGATTGATTAATCAATTGAATTATTTTTATCATTGGATATGTCATGGCATACTTTAACTGGTCTCTGAAATGTTTCTGTGTCACCACATAAATAAGGGCATTTGTGCAGCAACTTAAGTTCCTCAGCATATATCCAATCTGAGCAAAGAGACTCAACGAAACAGAATTCAATGAATAACCGACATTAAAGAAATATAAAATATGCAACAACCAGAGAAGTATGAAGCTGGCAGATATGGCAAAGAGTAAAATCACAGAATTCTTCCTGCTCTCTTCCTCTGGATCATTCTCTGTTTTTCTCTGACCTCTCAGTTCCTTCCTCACCTTAATGGCCTCGAAGATATGTCTGACAGTCAGAATGTTGATAAAGATAATAAAAGTGAATGGGAACAGTGGTGTTAAAAAAGTCTCAAAATATCTAAAACTGATCCATCGAGGGTCGTTAATATAACTGTATGTAACATAACAGTACCATGGAACATTGTTGATCATCTTTCCAGGATAATATACAAAGCAGTTGGGAATGTTCTTTAAACAAAAGAAGATTCCGATTATTGCTAGAACTCTTGTTTCAGTTTTCCCTGTGCAATACTTAGTTTTCATCTCATGAAAACAAATAGTGACAAATCGATCAAAGGAAAAACCAACGGTGAACCACACAGAACAATCAATGGTCAAGCGGCCGAGGGCATAGAGAACACTACAGACAGGAGTGATGTACAGGAAACACAGCGGATAATAACGTTTCAGTAGGTGAAGGATGACATAAAAAATAATGAACAATAGATCTGATGTTGTCATGGCCGCTAGATAGCGAGTGCTGCATGGAGAAAGACCACATTTGCCCCGAACTAAGATTGTAATCACTGCGAGACCAACTGTAAGAAAAAGGAAAAAAAGAGACTTGAGGTTATTAATCAAACATTCTCTGAGCCTGAGCCCAAACTGTATGCAATGACACAAAGATAATTGTTGTTCCATGAAGTTATATGATGTTTAAAGAATCTGAACTATGTCAGCAAGCTCTCTCTAAATGAATCATTTGCACATTTAAAGGACATAGGGAAGAACATGAGCAGCGGATTACTCACAGAAACACGGTCATATACTCAAGCTGGTTTTGGTTCAGCAGCAGTTGATTTCACCTGCTTCCAGATTACTCTGACTGGCATTTCCCATAAGCCCACAGCATCCACACAAAGACACCTGGGATCAGTAAAACAAGGAATAACAGACACCTAATATGGACATTGATCACAAAATTTCTGTATTTGGTTTTGGACTCTCCACAGTTCAGTTTGCCTCTGGAATTCTATATCCACACTGTATGAACTACAGGACAGGGCATTGAATCACCCCACAGTATCCCAGAATGGATGGCATCCACAATACAGATGAACAAATGATAGGGCATTGGGTCCCTCCCTCATGTACAGGATTGAACATCTTGATGATTGGATCCATGAAGTTATTCAGCAGAGAATCCAATCACCATGCCCCAGGTTGGATACCCACCTCAATCAGAAAAACTTCAACATTTAATATGACGTCCCTCGTCTGTCCAAGATAGTACAGCACAGCCCTCACACAAATAAAATCTGAAATCCAACAACACTGGTCTCTGGTTTAGAAAGCAGGCACTGTATCTGGGAGGAAGCAAAGCTTCCTGCCTGATGCTCAGGCTCAAGCTCCCAAGTTCCTCTTCTCATCCCTCTCCTTGTGAATGGAGATTCCCCCGCCCAGATTCGGAGCACACACTGGGGCTGGAATACCCCACAGTTTGCCCAGCATTCTCCATGAAGATCACTAGAATTGTACCATTTTTTGGCATTTCAGACTAATAAGTATTTATCAAAATTGATCGCCAAAAACAAAATGACAATCCCAAATGAATACACATGGAAACACCTTCATATAGACCATTATCGTGTGGGGAATATCAAAGGATAACAGCAACAAAGAGCAAAGTGGGAAGCATCCTGTTGGACACAGTTGTTTGATCCTCTGTAGGAGAGCTGCTGCCACAATGCTCCAGATCTCAGTGTTTGTCCTATTAAACACTGCACCGTGGCACTTTGCATCATTTTACATAAGGCCCACTCGCACATTTTTTTGACAATCAAATAATCAACAATTCAACTTGGTTCAGAAAAAGAAGGAAGCATATTTCAGGTATAGACAGGATAGATTGAGTGAATCCTTAATAGAGTATAAAGGAAGTAGGAGTATACTTAAGATGTAAATCAGGAGGGCATAAAGTGCATTGGCAAATAGAATTAAGGAGAATCCAAAGGGATTTTACAAATATATTAAGAGCAAAAGGATAACCAGGGAGAGAATAGTGATCCTCAAAGATCAGCAAGGCGGCCTTTGTGTGGAGCCAGAGAAAATGGGGAAGATATTAAATGAATATTTTGCATCGGCATTTACTGTGGAAAAGGATATGGAAGATACAGACTGTAGGGAAATAGATAGTGACATCTTGCAAAATGTCCAGATTACAGAGGAGGAATTGCTGGATGTCTTGAAATGGTTAAAGGTGGATAAATTCTCAGGACCTGAGCAGGTGTACCCAAGAACTCTGTGGGAAGCTAGAGAAGTGATTGCTGGGCCTCTTGCTGAGATATTTGTATCATCGATAGTCACAGGTGAGGTGCCGGAAGACTGGAGGTTGGCAAACGTGGTGCCACTGTTTAAGAAGGGTGGTAAAGACAAGCCAGGGAGCTATAGACCGGTGAGCCTGACCTTGGTGGTGGGCAATTGTTGGAGAGAATCCTGGAGGACAGGATGTACATGTATTTGGAAAGGCAAGGACTGATTTGGGAAACTCAATATGGCTTTGTGCGTGGGAAATCATGTCTCACAAACACGATTGAGTTTTTTGAAGAAGTAACAAAGAAGATTGGTGAGGGCAGAGCAGTAGATGTGATCTTCAGTAAGGCGTTCGACAAGGTTCCGCAATGGGAGACTGATTAGCAAGGTTAGATCGCATGGAATACAGGGAGAACTAGCCATTTGGATATAGAACTGGCTCAAAGGTAGAAGACCTAGGAGAGGGTGGTGTTGGAGGGCTGCTTTTCAGACTGGAGGCCTGTGACAGTGGAGTGCCATAAGGATCGGTGCTGGGTCCTCTACTTTTTGTCATTTACATAAATGATTTGAATGCGAACATAAGAGGTACAGTTAGTAAGTTTCCAGATGACACCAAAATTGGAGGTGTCGTGGACAGCGAAGAGGGTTACCTAAGATTACAACAGGATCTGGACCAGATGGGCCAATGGGCTGAGAAGAGGCAGATGGAGTTTAATTCAGATAAATGCGAGGTGCTGCATTTTGGGAAAGCAAATCTTAGCAGGACTTACACACTTAATGGTAAGGTCCCAGGGAGTGTTGCTGAACAAAGAGACCTTGGAGTGCAGGTTCATAGCTCCTTGAAAGTGGAGTCGCAGGTAGATAGGATAGTGAAGAAGGCGTTTGGTATGCTTTCCTTTATTGGTCAGAGTATTGAGTACAGGAGTTGGGAGGTCATGTTGCGGTTGTACAGGATGTTGGTTAGGCCACTGTTGGAATATTGAGTGCAATTCTGGTCTCCTTCTTATCGGAAAGATGTTGTGAAACTTGAAAGGGTTCATAAAAAATTTCCAAGGATGTTGCCAGGGTGGGAGGATTTGAGCTAAAGGGAGAGACTGTCTTCCCTGGATTGTCAGAAGCTGAGGGGTTACCTTATAGAGGTTTACAATATTATGAGGGGCATGGATAGGATAAATGGACAAAGTCTTTTCCCTGGGATCGGGGAATCCAGTACTAGAGGGCATAGATTTAGGGTGAGAGGGGAAAGATATAAAAGACACCTAAGGAGCAACTTTTTCACGCGGAGGGTGGTACATGTATGGAATGAGCTGCCAGAGGATGTGGTGGAGGCTGGTACAATTGCAACATTTAAGAGGCATTTGGATGGGTATATGAATAGAAATGGTTTGGAGGGTGCTGGCAGGTGGGACTAGATTGGGATGCGATAACTGGACGGCGTGGACAGGTTGGACCGAAGGGCCAGTTTCCATGCTGTACATCTCTACGACTCTATGACTCTATGAACAATGCATATCATAATTGGAACCCTGTGCTCAACACCCCTCCCGGTGATCCGTCCTCACAAATATCATGGTCCCTCACATCCACAGACTGACAAAAACACACTAAACGGTCAAAGTCATCCATGCTGACCATCACGTATCACTCCGGATGACCTGAGTTGATAGAGCGTGGTGCTGGAACAGGTACAGCAGGTCAGACAGCATTCCAGGAGCAAGGGACTCGATGTTTCAGGCACGACCCTTCTTGAACATTTGAAACGACTCCTCCCCCTCTGTCCATGATCTCCTCACACAAATAAAACCTGAATCCATGCAACATTGGTCATTGTAACGGTCCTGAAAAAGGGTCCTGTCCGAAAAGTTGACTCTCTTGCTCCCTAGATGCTGCTCCAGCATCTGCAGCCCCATTGTCTCCTCATCCCCAATGACCTGCACAACCCACCCATTGCCCTGTTGTATCTGGGCTCCCATTTGGAGCGAGCTGCCTGAGCAAAATCCACCAACACAATCCCTTTCCATCAAAGAATGGGAAACACCAGGTGTCACTGCGAGGTGGGTTGTTACAAAACCCATGTGACCGATAGCAGACCACAGAGAGAGGGTGGTCTTCCGAAACACTTTCTAGACCAGCCAAGGCCGGTGCTCAGCCAAACTCCATCAATGTGGCCTCAGTGTAAACCCATTCTGCACAGTATAGGGAAACACACAATGCTGCACATTACTGAGGAGCCTCCGAACTGACAAACTATTCACTTTAAACTCAGTCAGTGAGGACACTATTATCTGGCAGTGGGATTTGCCTTGCTCAGTGGAAGTATAATAACTAGGTAAAAACAATAACTGCAGATGCTGGAAACCAGATTCTGGATCAGTGGTGCTGGAAAAGCACAGCAATTCAGGCAGCATCCAACGAGCAGCAGAATCAATGTTACGGGTATCGATTTTGCTGCTCGTTGGATGCTGCCAGAATTGCTGTGCTCTTCCAGCACCACTGATCCAGAAAGGAGTATAATAACTGTCAGCTGTTGGTAGAAATAAGGATGATTCAATGCAGAGGTTTATATGAGTTAAGTTATTACAAGACTTACCAGGAACACCAACGACAGCAAGGATAGTGTGGTACACTCTATCCATCCTTTCCCTGAGAAGATCCATTTCGTTTTTTGTGACACAACCTTTCCCTTCCTGCTGCTGGCAATCTGTCTGAATCGGAGAATTCTCTCGGAGATGGAGCTGACACAGTTCCAGACACTTTGTTTTATACTGTGTGGTATCTCCACTGGGAAACTGTGATTACCTCTTCAATTTTTTTAATATCGTTTTGAACAAACAAGTTATGACAACAGGTTTATTTTAATGATGTGATATCATTGAGATTTACATTGGTAATTGAATACTGGATTAATCTGATCCAATTAGTTCTGAAGTGTTCATTCCTATTTAGTTTCAAACAACAATCCTTACATTATTTCACTCACTATCAGTCCCCTCAACATCTAAATGTCTTTTGATATTCTTTTCAGCAATGACGTTCGTTTTTCTGAGGCTATTCAGTCATTCAAGACCTCATTTTGTCGAGCTCCTTAAGATCTGTTCTTCTGCACACTGTTATCTCACAGCTTTCCTTGTTAATTCAGTTATATGACTGATTTTGGGAAATACTCTCTGTGAATGAGCTCTCTAATACTGAACCTGAAGCTGATACTGACCACACCAACAGCTGGAACTTACACTCGGTCACATTTTCTCAAAACAAAGACAGAAATAATCAGACCCTTCAGTCCAAAATCAGAGAATGATGACACCATCCAGAACAGAGATGGCCCTTCACTCCATCCAGTCTGTATCTCTAAACTCACACTCAAAGCTACACAGGGCTGGAAATGGGAAGCCTTCAAGCATGAGATAACGAGAGTCCAGAGAAAGTATGGTTCTGTTAGGGTGAAAGGAAAGGCTGGTAGATGCAAGGAATTCTGAATAACTGGAGGAATTAAGGTTTTGGTCAAGTAAAAGAAGGAAGCATTTGTCAGGTAAAGACAGCAGAGATCGAGTGAATCCTCAGAAGAGTACAGAGGCAATAGGAGCATACTTAATGTGGAAATCAGGATGATAAAAAGGGTACATGAGATAGCTTCGGCAAACAGGGTTAAGGATAATCCAAAGGGATTTTATGAATACATTAAGAACAAAAGGATAACTAGGGAGAGAATACAACAAAGGCTACAAAAACAAACAGAGGATAACAAAGAGAGAAATAAGGAAGGAGAGGATCAAATATGAAGGTAGGCTAGCCAGTAATATTAGAAATGATAGTAAAAGTTTATTTCAATACATAAGAAACAAACAACAGGCAAAAGTAGATATTGGGCCACTTCAAACTGATGCTGGAAGCCTAGTGATGGGAGATAAGGAAATAGCTGGAGAACTTAATAAGTACTTTGCGTCAGTCTTCACAGCAGAAGACATGAGTAATATCCCAACAATTAAAGGGAGTCAGGGGGCTGAGTTGAGTATGGTTGCCATTACAAAAGAGAAAGTGCTAGAAAAGCTAAAAGGTCTTAAAATTGATAAATCTCCTGGCCCCGATGGGCTACATTCTAGAGTTCTGAGGGACGTGGCTGAGGAAATTACGGAAGCGTTGGTTGAGATCTTTCAAAAGTCACTGGAGTCGGGGAAAGTCCCGGATGATTGGAAGATCGCTGTTGTAACCCCCTTGTTCAAGAAAGGATAAAGACAAAAGATGGAAAATTATAGGCCAATTAGCCTAATCTCGGTTGTTGGTAAAATTCTAGAATCCATCCTTAAGGATGAGGTTTCTAAATTCTTGGAAGAGCAGGGTCGGATTAGAACAAGTCAACATGGATTTAGCAAGGGGAGGTCGTGTCTGACAAACCTGTTGGAATTCTTTGAAGAGGTGACAAGTAGGTTAGACCGGGGATACCCAGTGGATGTGGTCTATCTAGACTTCCAAAAGGCCATTGATAAGGTGCCACACAGGAGGCTGTTGAGCAAGATGAGGGCCCACGGTGTTCAAGGTGAGCTACTGGTATGGACTGACGATTGGCTGCCTGACAGAAGGCAGAGAGTTGGGATAAGAGGCTCTTTTTCGGAATGGCAGCCGGTGATAAGCGTTGTCCCACAGGGTTCAGCCGCAGCTGTTCACGTTATATATTAATGATCTGGATGAAGGGACTGGGGGCATTTTACCGAAGTTTGCCGACGATACGAAGTTAGGTGGACAGGCAGGTAGTACTGAGGAAGTGGGGAGGATGCAGAAGGATCTAGACAGTTTGGGAGAGTGGTCCAGAAAATGGCTGATGGGATTCAATGTGAGCAAATGCGAGGTCTTGTACTTTGGAAAAAAGAATACAAGCATGGACTACTTTCTAAATGGTGAGAAAATTCATAATGCCAAAGTACAAAGGGATCTGGGAGTGCTAGTCGAGGATTCTCTAAAGGTAAACATTCAGATTGAGTCCGTGATTAAGAAAACGAATGCAATGTTGTCATTTATCTCAAGAGCGTTGGAATATAAAAGCACTGTTGTGCTACTGAGACTTTATACAGCTCTGGTTAGGCCCCATTTGGAGTACTGTGTCCAGTTTTGGTCCCCACACCTCAGGAAGGACATACTGGCACTGGAGTGTGTCCAGGGGAGATTCACACGGATGATCCATGGAATGGTAGATCTAATATACGAGGAACGGCTGAGGATCCTGGGATTGTATTCATTGGAGTTTAGAAGAATAAGGGGAGATCTAATAGAAAATTACAAGATAATACATGGCTTGGAAAGGGTGGACGCTAGGAAATTGTTTCCGTTAGGCGAGGAGACTAGGACCTGTGGACACAGTCTTAGAATTAGAGGGGGTAAATTCAGAACAGAAATGCAGAGACATTTCTTCAGCCAGAGAGTGGTGGGCCTGTGGAATTCATTGCCACGGAGTGCAGTGGAAGCCGGGATGCTAAATGTCTTCAAGGCAGAGATTGATAAATTCTTGATGTCACAAGGAATTAAGGGCTACGGGGAGAGTGCGGGTAAGTGGAGTTGAAGTGCCCATCAGCCATGATTGAATGGCGGAGTGGACTCAATGGGCCGAATGGCCTTACTTCCACTCCTATGTCTTATGGTCTTATGGTCTTAACTGATCGATCAGCAAGGCAGGCTATATGTGGAATTGTGGCGCGGTGGCTCAGTGATTAGCACTGCTGCCTCACAGCGCTAGGAACCTGGGTTCGAATCCAGCTTTGGGCAACTGTCTGTGTGGAGTTTGTGCCTTCTTCCTGTGTCTGCGTGTGTTTTCTCCAGGTGCTTTGGTTTCCTCCCACAGTCTGGAGATGTACAGGGTAGTGGAATTGGCTGTGCCAAATTGCCCATAGTGTTCAGGGATGTGTAGGTTAGGTACAATGTCAGGGGTAAATATAGGGTAGGGGAATGGGTCTGAGTGGGTTATTCTTTGGAGGTTCAGCGTGGACTTGTTGGGCCAAAGGGCCTGTTTCTACAGGGTAGGTATTCTACGAACAATGAGGGAAATCTAAATGAGTATTTTGCGTCAGTATTTACTGTGCAGAAGGACATGGAAGATACAGAATGTGGGGAAGTAGATCGTGATATTTGGAAAATGTCCATATTACTGAGGAGGAACTGCTGGATATCTTAAAACACATAAAGGTAGATAAATCCCTTTGCTCCGATCAGGTATATTCGAGAACTCTGTGGGAAGCTATGAAAGTGATTGCTGGGCGCCTTGCTGAGAAACTTGGATCATATGTAATCACAGGTGAGGTGCCGGAAGACTGGAGGTTGATTAACGTGGTGCCACTATATTAGAATGGTGGTAAGGCAAAAACAGGGAACTAGAGAACGGTGAGCCTCATATCAATAGTTGGCACATTGTTGGAAAGAATTCTGAGGAATAAGATTCACATGTATTTGGAAAGGGAAGAACTGAAATCTGAAAAGTTAACTTGACTTTGTGTGTGGGAAGTCATGTCTCACTAACTTGATGGATTTGCCTGTGATTCTACTTTCGACAAATTGTGAACTTGCACTCCAAGGTCTGTTTGTTTGGCAACACTCCCCAAGACCTCACCCTAAGGTGGATAAATCCTGCCCTGATTTGCCTTTCTAGAATGCAGCACCTCACATTTATCTAAATTAAACTCCATCTGCCACTCCTCAGCCCATTGGCTCATCTGATCAAGATCCCATTGTACTCAAAAGGAACCTTCTTGTTTGTCCATTACACCTATAAAACAGGAGGAGAACGACAACAGACTCCCATTCCTAGACGTGACAGTTGAACGTACAGTTAACGGAGAGCTTCAAACTAACATCTACAGAAAAAACAAACAAACACAGACCAAATACATAACTTCAGAAGCAATCATCCCAACACCCAGAACTGGAGCTGTATCATGACATTATTTCAATGAGATCCATCACACTGCAGCAGCCAAGAACTACAAACAGCAGAAGAAAAATATCCATACAACATTTTCAAAAAGAACGGGTACCAAATAAACACAATCTGCTGATTCCTCAGAAACAAACCCAACAAGCAGACACAATGCAATCAAAAACTATAACCACATTACTTTACATCAAAGACGTATCAGAAATGACTTCCAGATTACTCAGATCCTTTGGCGTCATGGTAGCCCACTAACCTACCAACACACTTAATCAGCGACTAATGAACCTAAAGGATCCATTAGCTACTACCAGCAAAACTAATGTCATTTACAAGACACCATGCAAGAATTGTAAAATATACTACATGGGATAAACTTGCAGGAAACTTGCCACCAGAATACATGAACACCAACTAGCCACCAAAAGACTTGACCCACTATCGCTAGTTGCCATACCTACAGACAAAGTAGGACACCACTTTGACTGGAAAAACACACGCATCCTAAGATAGACGAAACAAAGACATGCATGAGAATTCTTAGAGAACTCCATCAATAAACACATCGATTTAGATATCATTTTACCTTCCCGCGACAACAAGAACCAGAAATGACATCACCTACCTTAAGAAACCAAGATTGATACATAGAGAGGTGGGACATACCACCAGCACCTCACCAGAGACTCTCACTGATGATTGTACCTAGTCATGGTGACAAAACGTCTGAAAACAAAACTTTCAGCTCAGTGAGAAAACGTAGATACTTCCCATCAACCTGTAGACAAGTCTTCTCAGAAATCGCTATAGGCTTTTATTGTTTGAGCTGGGGATGTAGCGGGTGGTGTGGTGGATATGGATAGAATGAAGTTCCTGGGTTTGCAGGGTGTATGTATCCAGGGGTTATATGGTGGTTTTGGGGTGAATAGGCTCAGAAGAAATGTGGACTGGACGTGTGCTGGGTGTGCTGGGGGTTATGGGGTGAAAGGTGTGGAGCTGGAAAGTGTTGGTGGTATGGATCTGGAGGATTTGGGGATTAGGAATGGGTATGGTGCTGGTATGTGGGTGGGCAGGTGTTTATGGAGCTGGAGATGACAGAGTGGGTAACATGTAGCTGGGATGTATGGAAATATGGGACTTGGGGTTTGAGGCTGAGGGCTATTGAGAGTTATGGGCTGTTGCAGGTACCGGGGCAGGGGGAAAATTGTGGGCTTTAGACTGAAGTGTATTGCAGGTAATGGGGCTGGGGGATATCGGGTATTATAGGCAGCTTTAACAGGCATATGGAGCTAGAAGGGTATTGGAGGATATGGAGTGAAGGGTATGGGGCTTTTGGATCTGGAGGGTACTAAGCTGAGGAGCACGAAGTGTTATGGAACTATTTGGTCATGGATTAGGCTGGTATGCAGCTGTGGGTGTGTGGGGCCGGGGGAATGGGGATAGGGGTGTGACAAGTGGGGTTGAGACCTGAGGGCTATTGGGTATAGGGCTGGGAGCTATGGCTTTGGGGTATAGAGCTAGAGGAGGGTACAGGCCTGGAGAGTATGGGGCTGGGGGAGGGGCAGGAAGTGGGGGAGGTGGTGCGGTCACTTTGAATCTGGCAGGGAATGGACCTGGTTTTGGATAGACTTGAATTTGGTGTGCATGGGGAGACATGGGGAACTGAAGGGTGAGGAATGAGGTGGGGTGTAAATCAGGGGGATTGGGATTGTGGAGGGACAGTGGCTGGGGAAAATGGGTTTTGGGGGAGTAGGGGAATGAGGCTGGGTGAAATGCAGAGTAAGGGTGTGGGGGGTATGGGGGTTGTGGATGTGGGGGAACATGGGCATATGAATCGGGGAATACAGAGATATGGAGTTGGTGATATGTAAATGGAGGATTTTGGGTTAATGAAACTGAGGGTTATGGACTACGATGGTGTGTAGTTGGGGGGATGTCATTGCAGTTGTGGAGGGATGGGGATGTGTAGGACTTACGGGGCTTGGGTGCATGGGGCTGAGGATGCAGGGGTACAGGAAGAGAAACAGAGGTTATGGAGTTCTTGAATATGGATAAGGTATGAAGCTTGGGGGTATGGGAGTGTGTAGTATGCAGAAGTCTGCAGTGAATGGGGCCTGGATAACAGGATGAATGGGGTTAGGGGTTATGTGTGACCATTGGGATGAGTATGCTCTGGATGATGGAATGTCAGGGATATGGACAGAATTGAGCACCCAGTGGAGTGGACCGTAGGTTGGGGTAGTAGATTGTGGGTAATGTGACAAAGGGCTTATTAGGGATATTGGGATGAATGGGGCTTAGGGGGTATGATGGAGGTATAGAACTCATGGAAATGGAGTGGGAGTGTGAGGGCTGTACATATGACTGGGTATAGGGTGGGGGTAGGAACGAAGCTGGAGAGTCATGGAGTCATAGAATCATACAGTCACAGAGATGTACAGCATGAAAACAGACCTTCGGTCCAACCCGTCCATGCCGACCAGATATCCCAACCCAATCTTGTCCTACCTGCCAGCACGCGGACCAT
This sequence comes from Chiloscyllium plagiosum, assembly GCF_037043375.1. Taxonomy (NCBI): domain Eukaryota; kingdom Metazoa; phylum Chordata; class Chondrichthyes; order Orectolobiformes; family Hemiscylliidae; genus Chiloscyllium; species Chiloscyllium plagiosum. Next base: position 89,332,335 of record NW_028270156.1, on the reverse strand, counting down.
ATCTCTCCAAACCCTTCCTATTCATATACCCATCCAAATGCCTCTTAAATATTGCAATTGTACCAGCATCCACCACTTCCTCTGGCAGCTCATTCCATTCGCGTACCACCCTCTGCGTGAAAACGTTGCCCCTTAGATCTCTTCTATATCTTTCCACTCTCACCCTAAACCTATGCCCTCTAGTTTTGGGCTCCCCGACCCCAGGGAAAAGACTTTTCCTATTTACGCTATCCATGCCCCTCATAATATTGTAAACCTTGATAAGGTCACCCCTCAGCCTCCGATCCTCCAGGGAAAACAGCCCCAGCCTGTTCAGCCTCTCCCTATAACTCAAATCCTCCAACCCCGGCAACATCCTTGGAATTCTTTTCTGAACCCTTTCAAGTTTCACAGCATCTTTGCGATAGGAAGGAGAGCAGAATTGCACTATTCCAACAGTGGCCCAATCAATGTTCTCTACTGCCGCAACATGACCTCCCAACTCCTGTACTCAATACTCTGACCAATAAAGGAAAGCATACCAAACGCTTTCTTCACAATCCTATCTACCTGCGACTCCACTTTCAAGGAGCTATGAACCTGCACTCCAAGGTCTCTTTGTTTAGCAACACTCCCTAGGACTTTACCATTAAGTCTATAAGTCCTGCTAAGATTTGCTTTCCCAAAATGCACCTCGCATTTATCTGAATTAAACTCCATCTGCCACTTCTCAGGACATTGGGCCATCTGGTCCAGATCCTATTTTAATCTGAGGTAACCCTCTTCACTGTCCACTACACCTCCAATTTTGGTGTCATCTGCAAAGTTACTAACTGTACCTCTTATGCTCGCATCCATATCATTTATGTAAATGACAAAAAGTAGAGGACCACTCCACTGGTCACAGGCCTCCAGTCTGAAAAACAACCCTCCACCAACACCCTCTGTCTTCTATCTTTGAGCCAGTTCTGTATCCAAATGGCTAGTTCTCCCTGTATTCCATGAGATCTAACCTTGCTAATCGGTCTCCCATTGGGGAACCTTGTCTAACGCCTTACTGAATTCCATATAGATCACATCTACTGCTCTGACTTCTTCAATCTTCTTTGTTACTTCTTCAAAAAACTCAATCAAGTTTGTGAGACATGATTTCCCACACAGAAAGCCATGTTGACTATCCCTAATTAGTACTTGCCTTTCCAAGTACATGTACATCCTGTCTCTCAGGATTCCCTCCAACAACTTGCCCACCACCGACATCAGGCTCATAGGTCTATAGTTCCCTGGCTTGACTTTACCACCCTTCTTAAACAGTGGCACCACATTTGCCAACTACACCTGTGACTATCGATGATACAAATATCTCAGCAAGAGGCCCAGCAATCACTTCTCTAGCTTCCCACAGAGTTCTCGGGTACAACTGATGAGGTCCCAGGGATTTATCCACCTTTAATCATTTCAAGACATCCAGCACTTCCTCCTCCCTAATCTGGACATTTTGCAAGATGTCACCATCTATTTCCTTAGAGTCTATATCGTTCATATGCTTTTCCACTGTAAATACTGATGCAAAATATTCATTTAATATATCCCCCATTTTCTGCGGCTCCACACAAAGACGGCTTTGCTGATCTTTGAGGGGCGCAATTCTCTCCCTAGTTACTCTTTTGTCCTTAATATATTTGTAAAGACCCTTTGGATTCTCCTTAATTCTATTTGCCAACGCTATCTCATGTCCCCATTTTGCCCTCCTGATTTCCCTCTTAAGTATGCTCCTACTTACTTTATACTTGTCTAAGGATTCACTCGATCTATCCTGTCTATACCTGACATGTGCTTCCCTCTTTTTCTTAACCAAACCCTCAATTTCTTTAGTCATCCAGCATTCCCATACCTACCAGCCTTTCCTTTCACCCTGACAGGAATATACTTTCCCTGGATTCTTGTTATCTCATTTCTGAAGGCTTTCCATTTTCCAGCCGTCCCTTTACCTGCGAATATCTGCCTCCAATCAGCTCTTGTATGTTCTTGCCTAATACCGTCAAAGTTGGCCTTTCTCCAATTTAGAACTTCAACTTTTAGATCTGGTGTATCCTTTTCCATCACTATTTTAAAATGAATAGAATTATGGTCACTGGATCCAAAGTGCTCCCCCACTGACACCTCAGTCACCTGCCCTGCCTTATTTCCCAAGAGTAGGTCAAATCTGGCACCTTCTCTAGTAGGTACATCCACATTCCTATCAGAAAGATATTGTGAAATTTGAAAGGGTTCAGAAAAGTTTTACAAGGGTGTTGCCAGGGTTGGAGGATCTGAGCGATAGGGAGAGGCTGAACAGGCTGGGGTTGTTTTCCCTGGAGCGTTGGAGGCTGAGGGGTGACCTTATAGAAGTTTACAAAATTATGAGGGACATGAATAGGATAAATAGACAAAGTCTTTTCCCTGGGGTCGGGGAGTCCAGAATTAGAAGGCAAATGTTTAGGATGAGAGGGGAAAGATATAAAAGAGACGTAAGGGGCAACCTTTTCACGCAGAGGGTGTTACGTGTATGGACTGAGCTGCCAGAGGAAGTGGGGGAGGCTGGTAGAATTGCAACATTTAAGAGGCATTTCGATGGGTATATGAATAGGAAGGGTTTGGAAGGATATGGGCCGGGTGCTGGCAAGTGGGACTAGATTGGGTTGGGATATCTGGTCGGCATGGATGGGTTGGACCGAAGGGTCTGTTTCCATGCTGTACATCTCTATGACTCTATGACATACTGAATCAGAAAATTGTCTTGTACACACCTAAGAAATTCTTCTCCATCTAAACTTTTAACACAATGGCAGTCCCAGTTGATATTTGGAAAGTTAATATCCCCTACCCTAACTACCTTATTATTCTTACAGATAGCTGATATCTCATTACAAGTTTGCTTCTCAGTTTCCCTCTGACTATTAGAGGGTCTATAATACAATCCCAATAAGGTGATCATCACTTTCTTATTTCTCAGTTCCACCCAAATAACGTCCCTGGATGTATTTCCGGGAATATCCTCCCTCATTACAGCTGTAATCCATCCCTTATCAAAAATGCCACTCTCCCTCCTCTCTTGCCTCCCTTTCTATCCTTCCTGTAGCATCTGTATCCTGGAACATTAAGCTATCAGTCCTGCCCATCCCTGAGCCATGTTTCTGCAATTGCTATGATATCCCAGTCCCATGTTCCTAACCATGCCTGAGTTCATCTGCCTTCCCTGTTAGGCCCCTTGCATTGAAATAAATGCAATTTAATTTATAAGTCATACCTTGGCCCTGACTGTTTCACTCACTTCTGTTCTCAACTGTACCAGTCTCAGACTGATCTCTTTCCTCACTATCTCCCTGGGTCCCACTCCCACCCCCACCCCCACCTGACAAGTTTAAATGAGGGACTTGTCTGGGTTTATCAATCTAGTGTGTTCTGGGGTTCTGTGGAACTGAGAATTATTGAAAAATGTTGTATGTAACTACAGGAGTAATGAGAGTTATGGGGCTTGGAGTATTTTGAGGAATTGGATGAGGTAAGTGGAAATATGGGGCTCGGCGTATGAGGATGAGGGAAAAGGGAATATGCAGAGAGAGGTGTATGGGCTGGAGATTTGGGGTATATGGGTGTTTATGGAGCCGGTGTTATTGGATGAGGTGAATGGGGCAGAGCTGGCCCATGGTGATGGATTGGGGGTATGGGGTAGGTTGGTTTGCGGTGGGATGGGTGGAGGGTAATAGTGTTGAGGGGGTGTAACAGGGTGAGAGACGTGAATATAATAGAGAACCTGGGGGCTTGATGTAAGTGAGGAGTGAATGTGAGTGGGAGTATGTGAGTAATTGCTCTGGAGAGAGTGCGAAAATAATACTCTAGAATATTGCCAGGGCTGGAGAATTGTAGCTCCAAGGAGATGTTTGAGAGGTTCGGGTTGTTTTCCTTGGAATAGGGAAGGCTGAAGGATGACATGGTTGAGGTATACGAAGCTGTGAGGAGTACAGGTAGCATAGACAGGAGTCAATGGGTCTCCAGGCCCTTTTAAACTCATTCACAGGATGTGGACATCATTAGTTCGGCCAAGATTTATTGTTCATCGCTAATTGCTATGTTCCTGGAGGGATGGAAAAATGCAGGCCATTGCCTGTAAATGTTTTCCACCAGTAACGTATCCTTCTTTTCTTGAACAGAAATGGAACATTTGCAAATCAACGGTTATCTGTCACCACTCTGATGTGGGAGGAGAATTACCACCCAGCCTTTCTTCAAATAATACAGGAAGCACCTCATCCCAACAGCTGGCCTTTCAGTTTTGAAAGTTGCTAACTTTTTAATTACAAGCCCTCTCTAGTTTCATTCTATTCTGTATCACTACTGCCTCCTCCTCGACTGATTAATCAGAATCATTCTCTTCTCAAATGAATTGTTGTCGCATTCTCATTTAGTATCTCAGCCATGTTCTCAGTCTCCATATGACACTCTCTAGCCTATTCCCACCATTTTCCATAATTGCCCTTTTACTGTTTATAGACGTTGTCGCTGTGGGTATGTTCCCCAAATTGGGAAGTTGATTTGCAGACATTTTCTTCCTGTTCTCGTGACATCCGCAGTGCTTTGGTGCTTCCTGTGAGGTGCTGCTGTACTGTGTCTTCTGGAATTGATTTGCTTTTGATTTTGATTTGCTTCCAGTTGCTGGTTGTTTGTTGCAGTGGTCAGTGCACTGGGGCTGATGGATGAGTGCCATGCCTCTGGAAATACTCTGACTGTCCACTGTTTACCCAGTCCTATCATCATTGTGTTGTGGTCCATCAGTGAGTATGGCTACCAGGGTCAGCTGGTCATGGCGGTTCGTGGCGAATTGGTGTTCATGGATGTAGATTGCTAGTTGCCTGCCTGTCTGTCCTATACAGTGTTTTGAGCGGTCTTTGCATGGAATCTTGTAAACTAAGTTTATCTTGCACATGACGGAGATTGGGTCTTTTGTTCCGATGAGTTGTTGTCCAGGTTGTCGGTTTATGGGCTGTCATGAATCCGAGTGGTCAGAACAGTCTGCCTGTTCATTCCGAGACATTATTTATGTAAGCTAGTATGGCTAGTGTGTTGGGTCGTGGCATGCCCTTGTCGTGTTATTGGTCTGCTAGGCACCTGCGGATGACGTTGTGGGGATATCCGTTCTTGGCAAAGACTTTGTAGAGGTCATCAGAAGAAAAGACCCCATCCCCATCATATGCAAGACAAACGTAGTTTATAAGATTCCCTGCAAAGACCACATGAAACACTGTATGGAACAAACAGGCAGACAACTCACAATCTGTATCCATGAATACCAACTCACCACTAACCGCCACAACCAGCAGTCCCTGGTAGCCATACATACAGATGACAATGACCACAAATTCAACTCGGACAACACAACAATAACAGGACAGGTTAAACAGAGGTGAGTCAGAGAATTTCTACAGGCATGGCACTCATTCATGGACTCCATCAATAAACACACTGAGCTAGACCCAGTATATAGGGTGGCACGGTGCCTCAGTGGATAGCACTGCTGCCTCACAGCATCAGTGTCCCAGGTTCGATTCTCAGTTTGGGTGACTGTCTGTGTGGAGTTTTGCACATTCTCCCCGTGTCTGCATGGGTTTCCTCCGGGTGCTCCAGTTTCCTCCCACAGTCCAAAGATGTGCAGGTCAGGTGAATTGGCCATGCTAAATTGCCCGTCGCGTCAGGTGCATGAAATAGGTCTGTGTGGGTTACTTTTCAGAGGGTCGGTGTGGACTCTTTGGGCCGAGGGGCCTGTTTCCACACTGTAGGGAATCTAATCTAATCTATACCACCCACTGCAATAATCAACCAGAACCAGCAACGGGAAGCAGCAGGAATGAAACCAAATACATTCCAGAAGACACATGATGTGGTTGAAGGAAAGATGGGACTGGCAGCTCAACATTCCCAGGGATTGAACTTGCTGTGACAATAGGGGAATGTAAGAGAAGTGGAGCATTACATTATTGATAAAGGAAACCATCAAAGTTGTAATGAGGGAGAATGTCCAAGAAGGATCATTGAATGATGCCATTTGGAGAGAGTTTAGAAATTTAAAGAAAGGATGGTTCCCTTGCTGGATTATACTGAAGGCCTCCCAACCACCAGAGTGAGATAAATGAACAGATATGGAGACAGAAAGGTGTGAGAGAAACAGGGTTATAGTTTTAGGGAATTTCAAATTTGATAACATTAACTGGGATGGAATTTTGAAAATTCATTCAGTAGAGCTTTTTGTATCAACGAATAGATCGCCGACTAGATATGGGACAGTCCTGAACCTGAGGCAAGGGGATGAAGCTGATAAAATGGTCAAGTTTCAGTGGGTGAGAATTTTGGGGGTTACAGACCATAATTCTGTAAGTTTTCCTGTCATTTTGGAGAGAGGTAAGGATAGAAGTTAAAAGTCTAAATTGGGGGACGGTCAAGTTAAATATCATTAGATAGGATTCAGCAAACACAGACTGTAAACACAAAAGCAGTTACTTCCAGATGAGTCTCCATTTGAAAAGTGGGGATCTTTGTAAGCTGATATAGTAAGGATTGAGGGCCAGTATGCTTCTCTCAGAGCGAAAGGCAAGGGCAGTAAGTTCAGAGAATTCTGGATGTCAAGGGCTAAGTTTTCCTTAAGAAAGGAATTAGGGGGGCAAAGATGGATCACAAATGTGGCCAGGTGGCCAGCAGCAGTAATAGCTTTGAGGCTGATTAAAAGCTACAATCAAGTATGCTGGGAATTTTATTGAGGCTACTTCAAACTATGACCTTAGTGTCATGCATTGATGAAATAAAACCAATGTCATGGTAGTTTGGCACCATGACAGACTGGCACTATAGTACCTTACATGAAGCATGGCTGTGTAACACTTGGGAGTTTTTTTCCAACCAATAAAACTCCATTGGCTGGGATTGAACCATGTGATCTGCTTTCTGTCAATTAATTGGCTGCGTGCCAAAGGAGTGTTTTTGGGAGGAGATAAAAGTTTGAGATAAAATTTAGCAGAACAAAGAATTTTGCAGGAGGAGTATTTGCAATGTGTCCTTCAGAGAAGATGAAGGACCATGAGGAAAGATCTATACTGAAAGCAAAGTTCTCAGTTTTTACTATATCTGGTTTTAAATACCTTCCAGCAGTTTCCCTGTGATATGTTAAGCCAACCAGCTTGTGCTTCCTGCTTTCTGTCTCCCACCCGCTACCTTCCAATACACTGGGGCTGAACCATGAATCACCAGGAACAGCAACAGTTTCAAGAATGGGATAGTAAAGCTCTTTCTCTTGCTGGTTAGCCCTATTCTCCATCAGAGGGGCAATTTCTTCAGGAGCTGACAGATTCTGACTGGTGTATGACCAAGGCTTTGGAAGTCAGTCTATTTTTTGCAAAGTTAAAAATCACACAACACCAGGTTATAGTCCAACAGGTTTAATTGGAAGCAAACTAGCTTTCGGAGCGACGCTCCTTCATCAGGTGATTGATGGAGGAGCGTCGCTCCGAAAGCTAGTGCACTTCCAATCAAACCTGTTGGACTATAACCTGGTTTTGTGTGACTTTTAACTTTGTACACCCCAGTCCAACACTGGCATCTCCAAATCATATATTTTTGCAGACATCTTAGTTTGGAAACTAAGATGGTGGTGGAAAATTGCAACCGTAAAATTTTTACTGTCGTCATGTATTCCTATACTTGACAATAAAAGCTAAATCTAGTCCTAATTTTAACATCAAGCTTCTCAGATGTCAATTCAGTTAACTAAACACTTATATTGTTTACAGTCATTTAACAAGTATTGTTGGTTTTGTATACATCAGATTGAAATCTTTACCTGGCAATGATATTAGATTATTAATTAAGACAATAGTTCCACCTGGAAAGTGAAGGTTTGAAGTGCTGGCAGTGAGCCAGTCCCCACAGGATAGGTGATGGGAACTCTTTTTTTTTCAGACAAATCACCCTGAGCCTGCTCTTGACCCAGGTCTCATTCCCCATGTCCTTCAGATCAGTTCTTTTGATATCATACCCTTACACTAACAGTCATCAAACATTGTCAGTTTGGATGTGAAACTGCTCACTCTAGCAGTTACTGTGCACTTCTGATACTTGTGTTAACCCACAATTACATCAGAGATAATGATAATTCTGCTAATACAATTACACCTTCAATGTTGGTTACAGAGTACACTCTCATTACAATGACAGTAACTGATTTGCTGCACAGTTGACATGGGCACTATGCTTTATTCCTCTCGAACTCAAACACTGACCAGTCAGGGATCACGAGAGGTATATGTGCTTCTGAGACATAAGGACTGACAAAATATTAGGATTATTATTCAGGATTATAGGAAGTTACTTTTAGCAGTGGGGATTTTATGACCTGCTACATGGACTAACCACTACCTGATAATGCTGTCTGAAAATGCTTCACAGTTCAGAAGCTTCTCTAAGAAAATTCAGCCAGCACTGCTCTCTACTCATCATGGTTAAAATGTGATTGAACTGAGCATTTGGGAATTTGCCTAATTCCCTTGTAGCAATAGTTATACCCCTTCCTATCCAAACACACACACACAAAATCCACTGAACGTGTCTACCAAATATTTTGCACACCCAACAATTTTATTTATATATTTTTGCAAGCTCTCTTAATCTTGTTCGTGAAAATGTTTCATCAGTTAATTAAAGGGGCTTAAACTTCGATGGCTGGGTCAGAGTTGTGGGCGGCACGGTGGCACAGTGGCACAGTGGTTAGCACTGCTGCCTCACAGCGCCTGAGACCCAGGTTCAATTCCCGCCTCAGGCGACTGACTGTGTGGAGTTTGCACGTTCTCCCCGTGTCTGCGTGGGTTTCCTCCGGGTGCTCCGGTTTCCTCCCACAGTCCAAAAATGTGCAGGTCAGGTGAATTGGCCATGTTAAATTGCCCGTAGTTTTAGGTAAGGGGTAAATCTAGGGGTATGGGTGGGTTGCGCTTCAGCGGGTCGGTGTGGACTTGTTGGGCCGAAGGGCCTGTTTCCACACTGTAATCGAATCTAATCTAATCTAAAAAAATTTACTGCCCTTGAGCATGTGATGGTCGCTCCTTTCTTGTACCACTGCAGTCCTGATGGTGTCGGAACAATTGGTCGGGGATGTGGAGGGGAAGGAGTAGAGGGAATTTCCAGGATATTAACAGAGAGACATTGAAGGAAATGCCGGAATTCAAGAGGATGTTTTCTCTGAGAGAAAGACAACAGATGGTGAGTTTAACTTTAGGATCACATCATCTCTCTACATCTCACACACCAGCTGTCCCGCCAACTGTGTTAACTGACCCAGTGCAGCAGTGGTTCCAGGACCGCCAGCTCATGATGTAGTGTGACACAGGTTTAATCCCCATACTAGGTAAAAACAATGAATGCAGATGCTGGAAACCAGATTCTGGATTATAGTGGTGCTGGAAAAACACAGCAGTTCAGGCGGCATCCGAGGAGCAGTAAAATCAACGTTACAGGCAAAATCCCTTCATCAGGAATAGAGGCAGAGAGCCTGCAGGGTGGAGAGATAAATGAGAGGAGGGTGGGGGTGGGGAGAAAGTAGCATAGAGTACAATAGATGAATGGGGGTGGGGGTGGGGATGGAGGTGATAGGTCAGAGAGGAGGATGGGGAGGGTAGCAAAGAGTACAATGGGTGAATGGGGGTGGGGATTAAGGTGATAGGTCAGAGAGGATGGTGGAGTGGATAGGTGGAAAGGAAGATAGGCAGGTAGGACAAGTCATGGGGACAGTGCTGAGCTGGAAGTTTGGAACTGGGGTGAGGTGAGGGAAGGGGAAATGAGGAAACTGGTGAAGTCCACATTGATGCCCTGGGGTTGAAGTGTTCTGAGGTGGAAGATGAGGCGTTCGTGATCCAGCATCGGGTGGCGAGGGAGCAGCGGTGAAGGAGGGCAGGACCTCCATGTCCTCGGCTGAGTGGGAGAGGGAGTTGAAATGTAGGGCCACAGGGCGGTGGGGTTGATTGGTGCGGGTGTCCCGGAGATGTTCCCTAAAGTGCTCTGTTAGGAGGGAATCCAATCTTACCAATGTAGAGGAGACCGCATCGGGAGCAACGGGTGCAATAAATGATATTGGTGGATTTGCAAGTAAAACTTTGATGGATGTGGAAGGCTCCTTTGTGGGACCTAGGATAGAGGTGAGGGAGGAGGTGTGGGCGCAGGTTTTGCAATTCCTGCGGTGGCAGGAGAAGGTGCCAGGATGGGAGGGTGGGTTGAAGGGGGGCGTGGACCTTACCAGGTAGTCACGGAGGGAATGGTCTTTGAGCAAGGTGGAAAGGGGTGGGGAGGGAAATATATCCCTGGTGGTGGGGTCCGTTTGGAGGTGGCGGAAATGTCGGCGGATGATTTGGTTTATGCGAAGGTTGGTAGGGTGGAAGGTGAGCACCAGGGGCATTCTGTCCTTGTTATGGTTGGAGGGGTGGGTCTGAGGGCGGAGGTGTGGGATGTGGACGAGATGAGTTGGAGGGCATCTTTAACCACGTGGGAAGGGAAATTGCGGTTTCTAAAGAAGGAGACCATCTGGTGTGTTCTGTGGTGGAACTGGTCCTCCTGGGAGCAGATATGGTGGAGGTGGAGGAATAGGGAATACAGGGATGGCATTTTTGCAGGAGGTAGGGTGGGATGAGGTGTAATCCAGGTAGCTGTGGGAGTTGGTGGGTTTGTAAAAAATGTTGGTGTCAAGTCGGTCGTCATTAATGGAGATGGAGAGGTCCAGGAAGGGGAGGGAGGTGTCAGAGATGGTCCAGGTAAACTTAAGGTCAGGGTGGAATGTGTTGGTGAAGTTGATGAATTGCTCAACCTCCTCGCGGGAGAATGAGGTGACGCCAATGCAGTTATCAATGTAGCGGAGGAAGAGGTGGGGAGTGGTGCCGGTATAACTGTAGAATATGGACTGTTTTACGTAGCCAACAAAGAGACAGGCATAGCTGGGGCCCATACGGGTGCCCATGGCTACGCCTTTGGTCTGGAGGAAGTGGGAGGATTCGAAGGAGAAATTGTTAAGGGTGAGGACCAGTTCGGCCAAACGAATGAGAGTGTCGATGGAAGGGTACTGTTGGGGACGTTGGGAGAGGAAGAAACGGAGGGTTTGGAGGCCCTGGTCATGGCGGATGGAGCTGTAGAGGGACTGGATATACATGGTGAAGATGAGGCGTTGGGAGCCGGGGAAACGGAAGTTTTGTTAGGAGGTGGAGGGCATGGGTGGTATCTCGAACGCATGTGGGGAGTTCCTGCACTAGGGGGAAATAGGACAGTGTCGAGGTAGGTAGAGATGAGTTCTGTGGGGCTGGACAATGCGTCGGCCAGGATGGTCAGGCTTGTGGATCTTGGGAAGGAGGTAGAACCGGGCAGTGCGGGGTTCCTGGACTATGAGGTTGGAAGCTGTGGGAGGGAGATCTCCTGAGGTGATGAGGTTCTGTATGGTCCGGGAGATGATGGTTTGGTGATGGGGAGGAGTCATGGTCGAGAGGGCGGTAGGAAGAGGTGTCTTCGAGTTGGCGTCTGGCTTCAGCGGTGTAGACGTCAGTGAGCCAGACTACCACTGTACCCCCTTTATCTGCTGGCTTGATGGTGAGGTCGGGATTGGAGCAGAGGGAGCAGAGGGAAGCGCATTGTGAGGGTGAGAGGTTGGAGTGGGGAAGTGTGGTAGACAGGTTGAGGCGGTTAATGTCCCGGCGGCAGTTGGAAATGAAGAGGTCGAGGGCGGGTAATAGGCCAGCGCGGGGTGTCCGGGTGGATGGAGTGTGTTGGAGGTGGGTGAAGGGGTCCTCAGAAAGTGGACGGGATTCCTGATTGTAAAAGTAAGCTCGGAGGCAGAGGCGGCGGAAGAATTGTTCGACGTCACAGCGTGTATTAATTTAATTGATGCAAGGGCGGAGGGGGATGAAGGTGAGTCTTTTGCTGAGGACTGATCGTTCGTCCTCAGTGAGGGGGATGTCTGGAAGGATGGTGAAAACTCGGCAGGGCTAGGAGCTGGGACCCGGTGTGGGTGTGGAGCTGGGAGTGGGGGCGGAGCCTGTAACTGGAGTAGCTGTGGTGTTGGGGGAAATGGGGCTGGAGTCATGAGCAGGGGTGGTGTTCCCCTCAGAATTCTGGGAGGTGGGGATGGTGACAGTGGGATCTGTGGGGGGCGTGTCAGCAGAATGCAGGTGAGTGGCGTTCGTGGGTGCGGAAGTGGTGGCGACCACGGCAGTGGGGAAGTCACTGAAGGTGTGACATCAGCGATTATGTGAGGGGCAGAAGTGAACCACGGCAGTAGGGGGTGTGCTGAGATCACCACAAAGCTCTCATTTTCTCAACATCACCTGCGGCATGGTGACCCTCAGGTTAAACCCATGGCCAGTCTTGCCTTGGCAATGAGAGAGCAACCCTATAGTTTTCTGGGACTATGGTGATTATATCTATGCAAGTCAGGATGGGGAGTGCCTTGAAAGGCAACATGCAGGTGGTGGTGTTCCTTTGCATCCAGTGCCTTTGTCTTTAGGATAGTATTGGTCATGGATTTAGAGGATGCTGTCTTTGGAGCACTGGTTAATTTCTGTAGTACATCTTGTCAATGATACATAGTGGTGCTACAGAACATCGGTGGTGGATAGACAGCATGTTTGTAGGTGCCAATCAAACTGGCTCATTGTGGTTAAACAGAAAGTTGAGCTTTTTCAGATCAGGCATGGTGCAACTGTGAAAAGAGAAAAAGAAAGAACGTTTATCTTCCAACACAAATCCTCTTCCAAACTGTTCTGAAGAAGAACTTTACTGGATTCAAAAGATTAACTTTGTATTTTCTCTCCACAGATGCTGTCAGGCTTGTTGAAATTCTCCAACACTTTCTGCTTTAATTTCAGATTTCAGGTCTGTGCAGCACTGTGCTTTGATACGACTGCTTTGTCATGGTGTAATCCCTTTTTTGAGTTTATTGGAGTTACATTCATTCAGGCAAGTGGAGAGTGTTCTGTCACCATTCTGATGTGTGCCTTGTAGATAGTGGGGAGGCTTTCAGAGTCATGCAATGGGGTACTCACTGGCGCACTCTTGCCCTCCAACATGCTCTTGTAGACACGTATATCATGAATTCAGTTCAGTTTTTGGCTCAATGGTAATTCTTAAATGTTGATCATAGGGGATTCAGCATTGGCAAAGCCATTGAATGTCAAGGGGTGCTATTTGGGTGATTTCTTACTGTGGGTAGTAATTGCTTCATGTTTGTGTGGTGTGAAGGTTAATTGTCACTTGTGTTGGGGAGATTTCACTGGGGTGTTTAATGTAGGGCTAGGGAGGGTGACACTTCTAGCCCTGAAATGGTTAACAACAGCCAAGCGAGCTGCTGCAGGCGACTGCGTGACTACCTGGCTGGAGCTTGTAAGGGATATGCATAATGTTAATTAAATCTTGGAGCCTGTAAATACCAGCCAGTATTAATTGCCCCATCGAAACTCGGGATTAATAAAGAAACCGATCGGAATCTGTAACTGTTAGACAAGTGTGAATTGCTCTATCGGAACCTGTAACTAGTGAGTGTGAATGGCTCTATTTAAGTCTAAAGTTGATAAGGGTAATTGACAATTTAGTTAAACTGAAACTATTGAAAATGGCTAGCCTGTCAGACGCATAATAATTCCTTGAAACAATGAACTATTGAATACGGGATCGGAACCGCTCCCGGGGATGGCTGAGCCATTGTCAAGCACAGCAGGAGCTGGACAGGCACTTCGATGCGTCCAATAGGAGGACGGATCCCCAGCGCGCGCAGATGAATGGACCAATGGGGAAGGCGAACTGACCGGGGACTCCAGGCAGCGCGAAGTATAATTGTGTCAAGTTTGAACGAGAAGGGAGAACGCCTTCTCCAATGAATGCATGCTTGTAGATTCGTTGTACCAGTTAAGATTCTGTGAATAAACTGCTATCTGCGTCTAACCATAGTTGCCAGTGTGAGTCTCTCCTTCCGAAAGAACACGCAAAGACGGGACCCCGCGAGTCCGTCTTAACACTTGTCAGCCCAGGCCTGGAAGTTGCCAGGATCTTACTGCAGAGCCACATGGAGGGCTTCAGTATCTGAGGAGGGAAGAAAGCTGCTGAACATTGCGCAAGTATTGGCGAACCCTCGAATTAATGACATTCAGACTGAGGGAAAGTCAGTTATACAGTCACTAAAGATCTTGAGGACTTCCTGCTGTGAGGCCCTGGAGCTTAAATGGCTGACCTCCACCAACCGCACCAATTTCAATGAGATTGGAGTCACATGTAGCCCAGACCATTGACTGTAATATTAATTTGTCTCTATTCGGTTTTGAGAAAATGGCAATACAGTCAGACAAAGTGGTGGCTGTCAACTACATTAACATAAATTCATTGTGAACAACTGTAGACCATCCAGTTTGATTCTGATGAAGATGGGTTAATAGATTTGCTCAGTAAGATATTTGAAGTAAAAATGGATGAGCAGAGGAATTATTTTCCCATGCTAAGGAAGGTGCTAAGTAGAAATGGAGCAGAATGGTTTACATGTGTGTAAGGTAAACATGGTTTGTGTAAATGTCTATGTGTATGTGTGTAAATACGTAAGACATTCTTCCATATTATGAGTATTTTATTAAGAACTCGATCTGTCACTTAGTCTTAAAGGACTTTGCAACGTTATTATCTATAAAATTGGAATTTGGAAACTAGGGTTTAGGGAACACATTTAACCCAGCCTCCATAAGGATGGGAACAGCATTGGGAAGGAGAATTATATAAAGCAGAACACCAACCTCGCTCTCAGTCTCTCTGAAGTGATTTCGAGTTGATGTGAGCAGGTATTGTAGGTTTGAGAGCTATAAGATGGACCAATCCTGAAATCTGGAGGAATTGTAACCAAGGAGAGAGAGAGGAAATTACAGAGACTCTGACTCCAATCTTTAATTCCTCTCTAGACACAGTGGAGGTGTCAGAGGACTGCAGGACAGCTGATGTGTTCCCACTTTCCAAGAAGGGTGCTAGAGACAGACCAGCGAGTGTCGCATCAGTGTTAGGGAACGGTTGGAGAAAATTCCAAAGGAGAGTATTAATCTCCATTTGGAGAGGTAAGGTTTGATCACGGAGAGACAGCATAGCTTTGTCAGAGGGAGGTCATACCGAATAAATCTGGTGGAGTTTATTGAGGAGGTGAGTAGATGAGGATAGAGCAATTAATGTAGTTCATATGGATTTCTGTAAAGCCTTTGACAAGGTCCCAGAAAGAATCATAGAGATATACAGCATGGAAGCAGACCCTTCACATGGGAGATTGAGAACCAAGTTAAAGACACATGGCATCCAAAGTAACTTGGCAAGTTGGCTCCAAAACTGGCTCAGTCAAAGGAGGCAGAGGATGTTGGTAAAAGTCTACTTGTATAAGGCGTGTGTGCCAGGGAGCAGTGCCAGGCCCCTTATTGTTTGTGATATTGATAACTGGTATTGGTTGTGTTTGTGTGTGCATGTGTGCATTGGGACTAGGGGATGAGAGGGTCAAGGTGTCAATTTGGGATGATAGGTAAGTTTGTGGATGACAGCAATATTAACTGGATGGATGGCAGTGAGGAAAATAGTTTGATGTTAACGATAGATGTCAATAGATTGGTAAGATGGGCAGATCAGTGGCAGATGAAATGTAACCAATTAAAAATAAATTGATAAATGTGAAGCAATGCACTTTGTTAGAAGTAACAAGACAAGGCAGCACTCAATGTGTGGTAGGACCCTCGGAATCTCAGAGGAACAGAAAGATCTTGAAGTGATTGTTAACAGATCCCTGAAGGCAGCTGGACAGGTCAATAGGGGAGTTCAGAAGGCATTGAGGTCACATGCCTTTACTAATCGAGTTAGAAGAAAGTGAGGACTGCAGATGGGAATGAAGAAGGGTTCATGCCCGAAACGTCAATACTCCTGCTTCTTGGATGCTGCCTGACCTGCTGCGCTTTTGCAGCAACACATTTTCAGCTTTACTAATCGATTATATATTATAAGGGCAGGAAGGTCCTCTCGGAAGGAGCTGTACATGAGTCATACAGTCATAGACGTCTACAGCATGGAAACAGGCCCTTTGGCCCAACGTGCCCATGCCACTCAGTTTTCGCAATTAAACTCTTCCATTTGCTTGCATTTGGTCCATACCCTTCCAGACCTTTGCCATCCACGTACCTGCTCAAATTGTACTCACTTCCACCACTTCCTCTGGCAGCCCGTTCCAAATACTCATCACCCTCTGTGAGAAAACAAATTGCTCCGTGGACCTTTTGTATCTCTTCCCTTAAACCTATGCCCTCTAATTATCGGGGAACATCTGTTAACTGTCTACCTTATATTGGCCTCTCATGATTTTGTAAATCTCCAGAAGGTCATTCCCTCAGTCTCCAATGCTTCAGAAATATGTACCAACCAATTCAACCTCTCCTTATAACTCAAACCTTCCAGTCCAGGTAGCATCCTAATAAATCCTTTTTGTATTCCGACTAGTTTATTAAAATCCTCTCCACAGTCGGGTGACCAGAACTTTACGCAGTACTTCAAATGTGGCCTCACCATTGTCTCATAGAGCTGTAACAAGACATCCTGATCCCTGTACTCAGTGCTCTGACCAATGAAAGAAAACACAGATCTCTGTAATCTGCAACATTCCCCAAGATCCTGACATTGACTGTACAAGTCCCGGACACCAGCCCTTCCTGTGGAGGAACAGAAAGTTCAGGAAGTGGGAAGGGCAGCAGAATTAACAGACTAGTTCATGCAGGTGCATACGATAAGCTCCCAGCCAGAATTTCGTCCAGAGAGGGATCGACGTTGGGAGAAAGGGAGATCCTACACTACTAAACCAAGAGTCAAGCACACTGGTAACATGTTCCCACAGGTTAAAGGATCCCAAGAGGGCGGACAGATGGTGAAAGGCCTCAGGAGTTTTCACTGTAATGGAGTGGGACACAGAAAATGACAGTGCCAGTGGGTTCAGAAGGGCACTGGGAAAAGGTGTTTACACTGCCAGAAGGTGGGACACGTACAGACACAGTGCTGCTCGTTAAAGAAAGGCACTATGGGAAAAGATGTGGTAAAAGAAGCTGAGCCAGAGGCCTTAGTGAAGGTAGTAAAGGAGACCCCAATAAGAGCCGAGGAGCTGCAGGAGATTGCACAGCCGAGGCAGGGTCTGGGTATGGGGTTAGTATCTGATCTCTGCTAAGAATTCACCTCTTTGGGTAAAGGTTACTCAGAAAGAACAGGGAGTGGGGGGGAGGGGGGGGGGGTGCGGGGGGGGAAGGACAAGACGTTATAATAATTTTGTGAGATACAGGATCTAACCAAACACTGTTAGTCAGGGATGAGAGAATATGAACTCTTTCTGATCTGTTACCCGAAAGTGTGGTAATTTGTGGGATGGATGCACAAAAATTTAGTTTTCCCCTCTGTAAGATCAAGTTGGAATGCCAGCTCAAGACTGGGGAAGTTACAGTGGGAGTGAGTGACAGAGTGTCCGTTCCAGGAATTCAGTTTGTTCTTGGGAATGTTTTGGCAGAATCCAAGATGGGAGTGACACTCCTTGTTGTGGAGAAACCCAAGAAAGCCCAAGAAACTGAGGAGTAAAAAGAGAAATATCCTGGTATTTTCCTAGTCTGTGTGATAACCAGATCCCATTATCACAAGTCACTGCACAAAGTGAAAAGTAAAGAGAAAGATGAAGGAGTTGAGGTTCAGTTAGTGGATATCCTGTTTGATGTGATGGTGCAGAGAAAACCTGAACAGGCAGAGGGTCAGACAGAAGTGTTTAGTCCAGAAAGGCTAAGGGAATTACAACAGCAAGACAAGGCAATAAAAGATATATATGTGGATACGTACACTGAAAAGGAGGCAGAGAATGTTCCGGAGGGTTATTATCTGAAAGATAGACTCCTCAGACGGAAATGGAGACCATGGCAGGTTAGTGCAGAGGAGAAATGGGCCGAAGTGCACCAGATTTTGTTGCCGGTACCATACAGACAGGAAGTGTTACGGTGAGCACATGAACTATCTGTAGGAGGTCACTAGGGGTATAAAAGGCTCAGGTTAAGGTACAAAAACATTTTTATTGGCCTAGAATGCACAAAGATGTGATTAATGTTTGTCATACCTGTCATACATGCCAAATGGTAGGTAAGCCATAGGTGGTAATAAAACCAGCACCTTTATTGCCGTTTCCCACATTTGAAGAACCTTTCGCGCGGATTATAATTGATTGTGTGGGTCCCCTCCCGAGAACTAAAAGTGGGAACCAATACTTGTTAACCATAATGGATGTGTCAACCAGATTTCCAGGGGCAATTCCATTACGGAGTATAAAGGCAAAAAGGTTAGTAGAGGCTACAGACAGTATGGGCTACCAGAGAGATTCAGTCCGACCAAGGGTCACATTTTACTGCTAGGCCTCAGCAGATTCTATTGGAAGTTTGTTCCAAACTTTAGCAGTGTAGTGCCACTGTTAACCAATTTGCTGATGAAGAACACAAAGTTTCAGTGGACAGAACCATGCCAGGAGGCATTCGACCATTTGAAATCGATATTAACCACCAAACCAGCTTTAGCTACACCAAACGTTTCAAGACCTTTTAAAGTCACCATCGATGCGAGCGACATTGGAGTTGGAGCCGTACTCCTCCAAAAAGATGAGGATGGGATTGAACTGCCAGTTGGTTACTTTTCAAAGAAGATCAACATCCACTACAGGAAATACTCCTCAATTAAAAAGGACCTCTTGAGTTTGGTACTGGTCTTACAGCATTTTGATGTGGATATCATGACCAATGTGTACACTAACTACAATCTGTTTACATTCTTAGAATGTTTTATGGACAAGAATATGAGACTATTTTGTTGGAGTCTTATGTTGTGGACGTTAAATTTAAAAATCATACTTGTTGCAAGTCAGAAGAATGTATTCGCAGATGCGTTATCGCTGATTAAACTGATAGAGTTCAGATGAGATTTGTCTTTATTTAATGATATACAATTTACAGGTATATGGGAAAAAGGTAAGGTGAACTTACAGTAAAGTTATCTGTATGTTCAGGTAATGTGTTTTAAAAGGTTGGGAAAGAAATGATGCCACCTTTTCATTATGATGGTTCATTTTTTTCTTAATGGGGGAGATGTTATGAAAATGTGGGTGTACCTTTAAGAGAGTGAAAGACTTGGCAAGTACACCAAGTGCTGGAGAATTTATAAAGTAACATTTTGATTAAGTACAAACAGCACTCGCTGAGTGGCCTAGAGACAAACACAAGTTTGAATTCGGCCAACCAGTTTAAATTATACCCTGATAAAAAAGACCAATTTCCAATCAAGTTTGAATTGAACATATTGACAATCTTAAAAGCCAATGACATAATCTAATGCTCTGGAGTATAAGACCAGGGAAAATTGAACAGTTGAGAGGAGAACTGCCAAGTACTGTGTGCAGTTCTGGTCACTGCACCATGTGAAGGATGTGACTGCACTAGAGGGAGAACAAAGGAGATTCCCCAGAATGTTGTTCAGGATGTCGCAGTTTAGCTGTGAAGGAGGAGGTTGGATAAGCTTGGGTTACTTTCTTTAGAGCAGAGATCAGCGTATATCAGACTGAAGGGCACGGACAGGGTGGATAGAAAACAGTTGTACTCCTTTGTCAAATGAACAATAACAAGCTGGTGCAGACTGTGAGATGAAAGGCTTGTGGTTTAGAGGGACAAACTACCCAGAGGATGGTTGGGATCTGCATTGCACGGCGTGAAAGGGTAGTTGATGTGGAATCCTCAAAACCTTTAAAAAATACTTGGTTGAGCACTGAAATGTTGCAACATTCAAGATTATGGAGGAAGTATTAGGAAGTGAGACTTGTGTAGCTGTAGCGTAATTTTGGAGGGAGGAACACAATGGATGGATGGGTCACCTCTGTCCTGTATGATACTGTCATTCTGTGATTCTGAAGATATGGTTCTGAATTCTTTTTGTTTTTCCTTTTGAGAAAATATTGCTCACTGTCAATTCCAGGTTCTGTATTAGAATGCTTATTCATGGATAGAATTTCCCAAGTGAGTTGTGTAACTGAATTAACAAGGTGTGGGGGAGCTGATGTTGGACTGGGGTGGATAAAGTTAAAAATCACACGACACCAGGTTAGAGTCTAACAGATTTATTTGTAAGTATTAGCTATCGGAGCACTGCTCCTTCATCAGGTAGCTATGGAGCAGGATCATAAGACAAGAATTTATAGCAAAAGATCACAGTGTCATGCACAGATACATGGGCGAGACCAAGCAGACGTTGCAACAATGGATGAATGGACAAATACCAAATAAGCGCCAGGCAGGGATGTTCCTCACAATCGGGGAACACTTCAGTGGTCAGGGACATTCAGCCTTGGATCTTTGGGTGACCACCCTCCAAAGCAGACTTTGGGATACGCAACAACACAGAGTGGCCGAGCAGAGGCTGATCACCAAGTTTGGTAAACATGAGGATGGCCTCAACCTGGACCTTGCGTTCATGTCACATGACAGGAGACACCACTACACCATACACTCTCACACTCATACACATACAGTCTTACATGCTCACACATTCAAGCAGGCACTCTCTTGTACATACACTCTCTCAGACATACACCTCCCCCAACAACCCCACACACACGCACACCCTCTCACAGGCTTTTCCTGCATTACACTCATGCAGGCACTCTACCAAGTATGCACACATGCAAACAGACATTCTCTCACGCACACTCACATCCACACATTCCCTCCCTCGCTCTCTCTGCCTCACATGCACATGCGCATGCGCGTGCGCACGCGCACACACACACACATACATATATATGTCTATCGGGTGAATTTGCATTTGCAGAATTGTATTTGCAGATGCATTCTATTTTGCTCAAAATACAAACAACCTGCAGGCATTCATTCCATCTTATCAATTGCTACTTTGATAATAGAACCAGTCTGACTCAAGACTGGGATACAGACAGACTCTAACCTCACACCTTCAATGCATTGTCTGAGCTGACATGTCACCTTTTTACATAAAACCTTAAGTTATCAAAAATTATTTTTCAAAGAAGATCTGGGATTGACAAATTAATGAATCAAAACCTGCAATCCATTCTAAAAGATCAAAGACTTAACAGCAATATGGTTTTGTTCAATATCTTATTTTAGTTGCATGATGCAGTGATCCTTTGCTATAAATTCTGTGTCTTAAACCTGTTGGACGATAACCTGTTCTTGTGTGATTTTAACTGAATTAACAAGGAAAGCTGTGGGATAACAGTGTGCAGTGGAATAGCTCTCAAGGAGCTCTCCAACATGAGATATTGAATGTCTGAATAACCTCAGCAGAATGAAGGTCATCACTGAAAAGGATATCAAAAGATATTTAGATGTTGATGGGATTGATAGTGAGTGAAATAATGTAAGGATTGTCGTTTGAAGCCAAATTACAATTAACATTTCAGACTTAATAGGATCAGACTAATCCAGTATCCAATTACAGATGCAAATCTTAGTGACATCACGTCATTAAAATAAACCTGTTGTCGTAATCTGTTTGTTCAAAATGGTATTAAAAACATAAAGGTGTAATCACAGTTTCCCGGTGGAGCTACCGCATAATATAAAATTAAGTCACTGGGACTGTGTCAGCTCCAGTTCTGGAATTCTCCAATTCTGCCAGATTGCTCGCAGCAGGAAGGGAAAGGTTACTTCACAAACAATAAAATGCATCTTCCAATACAAATGGTCGCAAAAGTATTTTACACCATCCTTGCTGTTGTTGGTGTTCCTGGTAAGTCTTGTAACAATTCATGTTGCACAAATTTCTACGTAAAATCAATGTACATCCATTCTATGACTGATTGTTATATATCCATTGAGCTAGGCAAATCCCGATGTCAGACAATAGTGTCCTCACTGACTGAGTTTAAAGTGAATAGTTTGTCAGTTCGGAGGCTCCACAGTAACGTGCAGCGTTGTGTGTTTCCCTATACTGTGCAGAATGGGTTTACACTGAGACCATATTGATGGAGTTTGGCTGAGCACCGGCCCTGGCTGGTCTAGAAAGGGTTTCGGAAGACCACCCTCTCTCTGTGGTAGTTCACAGCCTGCTATCGGTCAGATGGGTTTTGTAACAACCCACCTCGCAGTGACACCTGGTGTTTCCCATTCTTTGATGGAAAGGGATTGTGTTGGTGGATCTTGCTCAGGCAGCTTGCTCCAAATGGGAGCCCAGATACAACAGGGTAATGGGTGGGTTCAGCAGGTCATTAGGAAGTGATAAATGAGGGTCAGCACTGATCGCTTTGAACATCTTATGTGTTTTTATCAATCAGTAAATACGTGGGAGCATAATATTTGTGAAGACAGATCACTAGGAGACATGTTGATCACAGAGTTACAATTCTGATCTGTATTGTTACGAAGAGAGGAAGGTCGAAACCCTCTGATGATTAACTGACACACAAACTCCAATCAGTTATGACGAGAGAAGAGATTCCCTTCTAATTACAATTAAATCCAAAACACCTCTCCCCTCATAACCTATTAAAGTGGATTAAAAGGAAAGAAACTCCCTGATCCCCACTTTATAAATAACAAATAACTATTTATTTATTCATCTCTAACAATAAACAATTTAACAGAATTACAAGCAAACCAGGATTGCTAGCAAATACCTAAGTACTAAGTATTTCCATACTGAACTAAATTCTACTGGAATGAATGCTGTTCAGATAAACACAAGTTCCACTTGTATAAATACAAATAATAAGAAATTGAAACCTAATCACTGCAGGTTCACACGGTCAATGTATTCTCTACTTTAACTCCAATCTTCCTTCTGTTGATCTCACATCACAAACACCTTTTTTCTCATGATCCCCTGGGAGGATATTGAGCTGGAAATACTGTGGTACCTTTGAAGGGTCCTTTTGGAGATTTCTGTGAATGCCCGATATTTACTCTTCCAATGACAGTTGGCTGTCAGTTCAGATGGCAGGTGGCTCTCTGCCGATTTTCAACATTCACAGCTCTACATCCCCCACAATGACCCATTAAATTCTCATCATTTGATTGGCTTTCAGGTGTTAAAACAACCCATTTCAAATTCAATTGGACCTTAGTCTCCAAGTGCCATTTTAAATTAAATGGCTGAATTTTAACTATGTCTGGATGAAAATGCTGCTTGGGCCTACTAACTGAAAAGTCTTTTAATTCACTTGTTTCCATTTTGGAGCTGTCTGCACAAGGCTTATAAACTTCCAAGTGAAGTCAAAGCACAATCCCTTAAAGGGACCACACCACTGCTTTTCAATTCATTTTACAATTTTCCCAATTTTACACACTCAAATTGTAACAGTATTGTTGAAATATTTGACTGTCAAATCGACATTTGAGATGTGCCATTTGTAAAATGATGCACAGTGCCATAGTGCAGTGTCTAATCGGACAAACCCTGAGATCTGGAGAGTTGTGGCTGCAGCTCTCCCACTGTGGATAAAATAACTTTGTCCAACAGGATGTTTCCCACGTTGCCTTTTTTTGCTGTTATCCTTTGATGTTTCTCAAAGGTGCACTAATTTGGGGTTGCTATTTCATTTTTAGCCATCCATTTGGATAAGTATTTATTATTATTGTGATTATTGTTATTATTATTTTGTTGATACTGACATTTTGGAGATGCATCCCCTGGACATGTTTTTGAATGGATTCACTGTGAGGCCATAGTGTTACACCATGGAGTGCAGTACTCCATCAATTGTGTGACATCTCTGCTGTTGTGCCTGGTCCAGAGGCCTCAGAACAGTGGAGACTGTGTAGGACAACAGGATGTTTCTCTGATGAAAGCCAAGTTGGTTTGGGGTGATGTGTGGTTTCAGATATTTGATATTGTTGTGCTGCTCAGAGGCTCCAATCAGGATCAAGAACATCTTGCTGTACAGAGTGAAAGTCAGCCCTGCTGTCGGACTCTCCAGTTGACATGATGTTCAGCATTGAGGGACGTGGTGAGTTAGATATGGCACCAGGGTTCATAGTCCATTAGCAGCACACTGCTGAAACAATATAAATCATCTGTCGACCCTGATATAACATGATGTTCTTTGCCTCTTAGCACAGGACAAAATTGCACTGATTATCCCATGGGATGTCTGGCAAAACAGTGATTGTGGTTTACAGATGAAGTGGTTTATTGGAGGTGACATTTCGATACTGAGTAACTCCATACTGTTTTGTGGCTATTGAGAGATAGAAAGTAAGTTGGGGGTGGGACTGAGTTAGTATTGAAGGTTCTTGTTGTTACCAGCTAGCACTTGGACGTTTTTAAATGCTTGCAATGCTAACACTGAGCTGAACTTTCACACAGTACATTGTAAATGTCAGGGCTGCTGCATCAACACTGCTACCTGGGACACATCTAGCACAGCATGTTATATACATCAGGTGAGTAATACAGGGGGTCAAATTCTTTGTTGCAATAACAAAACTTCTCTTCATCCCAAAGTAGTTCACTTGAAGGAAAATGCAGTCGATGGAGTGTTGGGTGGGGAGATATCAAATGAACTTCATGTGATATCCAATATGATTATGTAAGATTCAGAGAACAAATGTTCCTTCCACAGTGCCAGAGGTGAGTATAATACCGAACACTGACTCAACAACAATAATAACAAAACCACAGAAATGGTGGAATATATCAGCAGGTCTGGCAGCAGTTGCAGACAGAAATTAGAGTTAATGCTTCACATCCAGTCACTGTACCTGAAAGGTTAACGCTGACATCTCTCCACAGATGCTGAGCTTTTCCAGCAATTTCTGGTTTTGTTTCTGATTCTGTGCATCCACAGTTTTTTTCAGTTTTGATAGACGACTGAATGTTCTGGGGCAGAAGCATCCTGTGGTGGCTTTTATTGGAGATTTGTTGTATTGCTCATTTGAAGTTCAGTCTTTACTTCCCCAGCGGATCCTCCGCATTGATGTGGAGTACTGTCTGAACGCTGATCCATTGCTGTGCATGAAGGATACATTTAACATTTGACTTACTGGGCACTGGTCTGGGGTAGTGCATGTTCCCAATGTGTGATATCAGTTTAACGCAGTTAACATTTCCAAACTAACTCTGTGGGTAATTCCTCAGCTGAGGGAAGAAACTCTATCTGTAGCTGACAGACATGCTACATTATCCAGGGATTGACTGGAATGTTGTGTACTATTGATCCGGATCTCCAGGAATCACTCTGAGTGAATGTATTATTGATCATGGAATTGTACTGAATGGGGATCACAAACCTCAGGCTGGACCCTCTGATTGCTATCGTTTCATGTTGCTGGGAGGATGTGTCATTGTAGAATTGTACAGAGTGTGGGTGACTGCTCACATATGAACTTCGGAGCCAGTATTCTTGCTTTTCTGTGGGTATCTGTAAATGCAACATTAGAATAAATGTGGAGCATTAACAGCAGGATACCTGTGATTCCAATTGCAACTTTCACTGTAGAACTATATTACATGTGAGTCAATGTCCTGAAGAGAATACTCGATTCTAACGACAATGTAATTCAATGAGCATTTTTCAATTAGCGTTGATGATAGTTATGGTTGTTGGAGGTCAGTCATCTCAGCTGTCGTACATTTCTGCAAGAATTATTCAGAGTCGTAGCTTGGCCCTAACATGTACAGCTGCCTCATCAATGCCTACTCGGGAGGGTTTCAGCTGGAGACCCACAGGGCTGAGAACCACAGCAGCAGGTCAACAAGTGGAGGGATTGAGGGGAAGGTTGACATTATGACCAGTAAGTCTGAAAGGAAGGGCAGGCAGGGTCAGCTTAGTGAACAGGATGGCACTGATGGACTGAAGTGTGTTCATTTCTATGTACGCAGTATTCTTGATAAGGCAGATGAGCCTGGTGCCTGGATCAGTACATGAGATTATGATGTGACCATTACAGAGAGGATTAGGACTGGCTGCTCAACTTTCCAGGATTTCATTATTTTGGATGAGATAAAGATGAGTTTTTTTTAAAAAATGGAGGATTTTAGTTGCATTCCTAATCAAGGAGAATATCACATTTGTACTCAGAGGATATACTGGAGGGCACATCCACTGAGGTAATATGGGTAGAGCTCAACAAAAGGACGGAACGATCATTCCGATGAGATTATACTAAAGCCCCCCACCCCAATCAACAATCACTGAGTCATTGAAGAACAGATGTGTGGACAGGTAATGGAAAGGGTTGTCATAATAGGTGACATTAACTTTCCCAATATTGACTGGGACTCGTTTACAGCAAGAAGCTTAGACGGGGAAGAATATGTTAGGTGCATCCAAGAGGGTTTGTTGAAACAGTATGTGGATCGTCTACCATGGGAGGGGCCGTACTGAACTTTGGCAAATGAGACTGGACTGAGGATTGACCTCACACTGAGAGACCATTTTGGAAATAGTCATTACAACTCTTTAGGTTTTAAGCGTGCAAAGAATAAGGATAATTCTGGACCCTGCATCAAAGTACTAAATTTGGGGAGGGCCAATTATACCATTATTAGATGGGTTCTCAGCAGGAGCTGTTATCAGACAAGTTCACATTTGACATGAGGGAATTGTTTAAAGACTTGCTGATGAGAGTTCAGGACCAGCATGTTCCAGGAAGGAGGATGGCAAGGTACAGGACCCTTGGATAATGAGGGAGGTTGTGAATTTAGTCAAAAAGATAAAGGGAAGCAATGTAAGGTTTAGGAAGCTAAAATCAGACGGGGTCCATGAGGAATATAAAGAAAGTAGGAACGTTCATCAAGCAGGATATTGGGAAAGCAAGGTGGTTTCACAGAATGTCCTTGACAAGAAGGGTTAAAGAGAATCCCAAGATATTTTATGCATACATTAAAAGTAAGAGGATAACTCTGGAGAGGGGAGGACCACTCAAGGATAAATTTTGTGCTTGGAGGCAGAGGATGTGAGTGAGATCCTAAATGAATAATTTTCATCAGTATTCACCCAGGAGAAGGATATGGAGGATAATGAGATTAGTGTGGGACATGTGAATAGCTAGGGCATTTTTAGGTCAAGGAAGAAGTGGTATTGGGTCTCTTAAAGAGAAATTGAAGTGGATATCTGCACAGGACCTGATGGGATCTACCCCAGGATATTGAGAGAAGCAAGAGGGGAGATTGCTGGCATCATGACCAAGATCGTTGTATCATCTCTAGCCACTGGAGAGATCCATGAGTAGCTAATGTTGCTCCTCTGTTCAACAAGAGAAATAGAGAACATCCAGACAATTATACACTGGTGAGTCTCATATCAGTGGTTGGGAAGCTAGTGGAGAAGATTCTCAGGCATAGGATTTATGTGCTTTTGGAAATGTCTGGCCTAATTAGGGTCTGTTACCTAATTGGGCCATGTCTTGATTTTTCTCTTGAGAAGGTGAGAAAAGTGATTGATGGTAGAGTAATGGATGTTGTTTACGTCAATTTTATTCAGGCTTTTGACAAGGTCTCTTATGCTACACTCATCCAGAAAATGAAGCTGCCATGGGATACATGGTGACTCGGCCACTTGGATTCAGAATTGGCTTGCTTACAGAAGGCAGACGGTCGTGGTGGAAGGGTGCTTATTTTCCTGGCTGGGTGTCTGTGTTCCAAAGGAATAAGAACTTGAACCTCTGCTGTTTGTGATTTTTATGAATGACTTGGACGAAAACATAGATGGATAGGTTAGTAAGTTTGAACGTGACACAAAGATTGGGGAGTCATGGATAGTGTAGAAGGTTGTCAAAAATACCGTGGATAGAGATAAATTGCAAATAATGGCAGAGAAATGGCAGGTGGAGCTGAATCCGGGTAAGTGGGAGGTGTCACAATTTGGGAGAACAAATATTTAGGAAACGTATACAGTTAATGGCAGGACTCTGAACAACAATGTTTTCAGAGGGAGCTTGGATCTTAGTCCATAGCTGCCTGAAAGTGGCCACGCAAGTAGGTAGAGCTGTGAAGAAGGCCTATGACATGCTCACTTTTATTGGTCAGGGCATTGACTTTAAGAGTCAGGATATCATGTTGCAGCTTTATAAGATTCACTTAAGGGTATTGCATTAAATTCTGGTCGCCACATTACAGGAAGGATGTGGATGCTTTGGAGATGGGGCAGAAGAGGTTTATCTTGATGCTGCTTGGATTAGATGGTATGAATTATAATGAGAGGCTCGAAAAAACCCAGGTTATTTTCTCTGGAGTGGCACAGGCTGAGGGGAGACTTGATCGAAGTATATAAAATTATGAGAGGCATAGAAAAGGTTGAGAGTCAAAATCTTTTTTCCCGGAGTTGAAATGTCCACTGCTAAAGGACATGAATTTTAGGTGAGGGTGGTGGTGTGGGGGGTGGGGGAGTTCAAAGGAGATGTAAGAGGCAGGTCTTCTACACAGAGCACTAGGTGCCTGCAACATGCTGCCAAGGATAGTGCTAGAGGCAAATATGACAGAGGCGATTAAGGGACTTTTAGATAAGCACATGAATAAGCAAGGAAAGGAGGGATATAGACCATGGGCAGCAAAAGGGATAATTTAATTTCGAATCATGTTCAGCACAACACCTTGGGCTGAATTGCCTGTTCCTCTGCTGTATTGTCCGGTGTTCTATGTAATGCCCTTCTCTCCATCGTAATTTCCAAATTAGAGATGCTTTCTCGTGATTGTACAATGTTCAGCATCATTTGCAACTCCTTCGCTAATGAAGAGGTTTATGTCCATGTACAGCAAGATAATAAACAGCTTGGTCTGATAATTGACAAGTAACATTCCTACCCCACATGCAATGACAATCTCCAAAAGTGAGAATCTACCAATCTCCCATTGGCTTACTATGACATCACCATCACTGAATGTAAGGTAATCAACAACATGGGCCAATTGTTGACAAGAAAATGACCTGGCCCAGCCTTACAAATGCTGTGGTAACAGGAATATGTCACATGCCCTGATTACCGTGGCAATAAGCTCCCCGCCCAGCTCTCCAATCCATGTCCAGGAAGCAGACCTCGGGTGAGATGGAATTCTAACCATGTATCTGGCTGAGGGATTTAAGAGTGTGACCATGGTTCAGTGGTTAGCATTGACCCCTTACAGCACCAGGGACCCAGATATGATTCCAGCCTTGCACGACTGTCTGTGTGGAGTTTGCACATTCTCCCGATGTCTGTGTGAGATTGCTCCAGTTTCTTCCCACATTCCAAAGTTATGCAGATTGAGTGGATTGGCCATGCTAAATTGCCCCATAGTGTCTGGGGATACGCAAGTTAGGTAGGGTTTTTAAAAATTTATTCATGGATGTGGGTGTCACTGGCTAGACAAGCATTTATTGCCCAAACCATAATTGCCCAGATGATGTACAGAGTCAACCACATTGCTGTGGGTCTGGAGTCACGTAGGCCAGACCAGGTAAGGATACAGTTTCCTTCACTGCAGGACGTTAGTGAACCAGATGATTGACAATGGATTCATGGCCATCATTAAACTCTTAATTCCAGATTTTTTAAAGCTCTAATTCAAATTCCACTGTCTTCCATGGCGGGATTCGAACCCATGTCTCCTGAGCATTACCTGGGTATCTGGATTAACAGTCTGGTGATAATATTGCTACGCCATCACCTCCCCATGATGGTTAGTCATGATAAAAACCATAGACCTTGGGGGAGGATCTGGGTGGGATGCTGTGTGGAGGACTGCAGCAGTCTCGATGGGCCAAATGACCTCTTGCTGCACTGTAGGGTTTCCGTGATCCTACCACAGAAACAGGTTCTGGTGCCAATCTGTGGTACACTTCTGGTGATCTCCATGGAGAATGCTGGGTAAACTGTGGGGTTTTCTAGCCCCAGTGTGTGCTCCAAAGCTGGGAGGGAGAATCTCCATTCACAAGGAGAGGGCCTGGAAGAGGAGCTTGGGAACATGAGCCAAGACATCAGGCAGGAAGTTTTGCTTCATCCCAGATAAAGTGTCTGCTTTCCACACCAGAGCGTTACCATGACCAGTGCTGTGTGGACTCAGATCTTATTTGGTTTGGGGCTGTGGTATGCCATCTGGGAAATGTGGGGGGAGTCTGTACCAAATGTTGAAGTTCTTCTCATTGCGGTGGGTATCCAACCTGAGACATGATGCTTGGGTATACTGCTGAATACTTTCATAGTTCAAATTGTCATAATGTTTAAGCCTTTACAGGAGAGAGGGACTCAATGCACAATAATTTGTTCATCCATATTGGGGGGGGGGGGGGGGGGCATCCATTCCTGGAAACTGTGGAGTGATTCAATGCCCTGCACTGTCCTTCATATAGTGTGGACATACAATTCTGGAGGCAATCTGAGCTGTGGAGACATCAAAACCACATACAGAAATTTTGCATTTGATGTCTGCGTTCGATGTCTTCTATTCTTTGTTTTCCTGATCCTCGGTGTCTTTATGTGGGTGCTGTGGGCTTGTGGGAAACTCCAGCCAGTCAGAGTAACCTGGAAAGCAGGTGAAATCAACTGTTCCCAAAACAAAACATTGACTGCATGACCTTGTTTCTGTGAGCAATCCTATGTTCTTCCCTTTAAAAGTGCATCCATTCATTTGGAGAGAATTTGCTGCTGTGGTTCAGATTTTTAAAATTTCACATGACATGGAACAACAATTATCTTTGTGTCATCACTTACAGTCTGGGCTGAGGCACAGAGAATGTTTGATCAGTAATTTCAAGTCCTTTTCTCCTTTCCCTTACAGTGAATATATTGGTGATTGTAAAATAGTTTGGGCCAAGTGTGGTCTTTCTACATGCAGCACTCACTATCTGGTGGCCATGGCAATGTCTGATCTACTGTTCATTGTTTTTGATGTCATTTTTCGCGAATTTATGACCTATTACTATCCACTGTGTTTCCTGGACATCACTCCTGTTTGCTGTGTTCTCCATACCCTGAGCTGCTAGACCATTGACTGTTCTGCCTGGTTCACTGTCGCTTTCTCTTTTGATCGATTTGTTGCCATTTGTTTTCATCAGATGAAATCTCAGTATTGCACTGAGAAAATTGCAATGAGGGTCCTAGCAACAATCTGTATTTTCTTTTCTTTAAAGAACATTCCCAATTACTTTCGATATAAACCGAGAAAGATCATCAACAATATTCCATGGTACTGTCATACCAAGTCTGCTTATTATAATGGCCGTGGGTGGATAAGTTTCAAATATTTTGAAAATTTTTTAACACTATTTCTACCATTCACTTTTATCATCTTTATCAACATCCTGACTGTCAGACACATCTTCGAGGCGATTAAGGTGCGTAAGGGACTGAAGGGTCAGAGAGAAATAAAGAGTGACTCAGAGATAGAGAGCAGGAAGAATTCTGTGATTTTACTCTTTGCCATATCTGCCAGCTTCATACTTCTCTGGTTGATATATATTTTACGTTTCTTTAATGCTGGTAATTCCTTGGATTTCACTGCTATGCAAATCTTTCTCAAAGTTGGATATATGCTGAGGAACTTAGGTTGCTGCACAAATGCATTTATTTATGTGGTGACACAGAAAGCATTCAGAGGCCAGTTAAAGTATGCAGTGAAATATCCACTGATAAAACTAATTCAAATGATAAATAAATCCAAGTAACTGAGAGCCAACGTTGGATGCAGCAGGTAACGGAACGAGGAGTCCACGTGAGGAATGGACCGAAAGGAGAAGGAGGAGCAGCAACACGATAACACTCCTTTCCTCATGGGCAAGGAATGACTCTATCTGAGGAGCAAAATGAAAGAGAGCAATGTAGTGTAAAGTGCTGTTAGCAATGAGCAACATTTAGTAGAAAGCTGACCAACAAAAGCAAAACCGAAAGCAGAATTAGACTTTGAGAAAAGATACATTCATCCCAGAAACAAAAATAAATGACATGGAGGAAAAGACCTGGGGAAACGCAAACACAGGGTCCTCTTCCTCGCTGAATTCACTGATCCATACATCGGTACAATTTTTTTTAAAAAAGCAAGTTTCAATTATAAAAAGATAATAATATCCTGGAAAGATTCTGTGTCTTCTAGTTGAAAATTTATTTGTTTCTATTCAATACTGATAACATTCCGTTTCTTTATTCATTCCAAAAAATAAAACGGAAAGGAGGAAAAGACAAAGGCAGTCTGTACTAAACTATTTCTCTGACATCACTCTGTTTCTTTATTTGTTCCTATCCACGAATCAGCTGATGCCTTGCCGGGGGAATCCAAGACAACCAGAGGGATTTCTGGACTCTCTCTCTGCAGCCGCCCAATGACCCAGCTCCCTCTCTGATTTCAGAATCTGCTTAAGATACCTCTTCATGTAAATTATTGTCACCTGATCCAATATCACCTTGAGTAAATCAACATTAACTCTGTTTAATTTGTCCTGATCAAAAGTAGAAGACAGAGAGTGATGGTAGAGGGTTGTTGTTCAGACTGGAGGCCTGTGACCAGCGGAGTGCCCCAAGGATCGGTGCAGCTGACACCAAAATTGGAGGTGTAGTGGACCGCAAAGAGGGTTACCTCAGATTACAACAGGATCTTGATCCGATAGGCCAATGGGCTGAGGAGTGGCAGTTGGAGTTTAATTTAGATAAATATAAGGTGCTGCATTTCAGAAAGGCAAATCAGAGCAGAACTAATACACTTAATATGAAGGTACTAGAGAGTGTTGCTGAACAAAGAGACCTTGGAGTGTAGCTTCATATTTCCTTGAAAGTAGAGTCGCACGTTGATGTGATAATGAAGGCGGTGTTTGGTATACCTTCCTTTATTGGTCAGAGTATTAAGTACAAGAGTTGAGAGGTCACGTACAGGACACTGATGAGGCCACTTTTGGAATATTGTGTGCAATTCTGGTCTCCTTTCTATCAGAAGGATGCTTTTAAACTTGAAGGGGTTCAGAAAAAATTGAGGATGTTGCCAGGGTTGGAAGATTTGAGCTAGAGGGAGAGGTTGAATAGGCTGGACCTGTTTTCCCTGGAGCATCTGAGGCTGAGGGGTGATCTTATGGAGATTTATAAGTCATGAGGGGCATAGATATAAAGCTTTCATTCCAAGGCAGTAGAATGCAAAATAGGATTAGAGAGAGAGGCAGACTGAACTAAACAATTTACCTGCTGCTTTTTCTCTCACCTCTTTACTCCCTCCATTCCTCTCCCCTCTAATTCCACTGAGATGACTCTGGTTGTGCTCCATCGTGAGGGAGATATGCCCCGGAAAGGGGGAGCTGGGACTTAGACAAAGAGGGGGCTTTGAGTGACAGTCCTGGGGATTTTTAAAACAGGTTCTGGCAGCCATTGTTCCTTTCACTGTGTGCACTAAACAGGGGGTGAGTATCAGTGTGTTTCCATCTCTCTCTGTGTGTGAGAGTGTGGGGAGTGTTTGAATCTCAATCCCAGTTTTGATCCTCTAACCTCACCCCTTCCCTGAACCAGCCCCTCCTAAAGCAAGGCCCTGGACCGGGGTCTGTCTCTAATGAGAGAGAGGGAGTGTGACAGAGACCATCGAGAAAGCTAGGGTCACCCAGAACAGTGGCTATCACTTCTTCCATCTCGCTGTGTCTTTCATTATCACCTGTTTGTAACTGTCTGATTTGTCCTCTTTCTTTGCTCAGTCTCTTTCTTTTTCTCTGTCTCTCACTCTGTATGAATTTCAACTTTTCTCTCACACACTGCCTTTCTCTCTCTCTCTCTCCCTTCTTTCTGACAGCCTTTTCTTTAGTCTCTCTCTCTCTCTCCTCCTTCTTTCTACCTTTGTCTATGTTCTTTCCAATTCTCATCCTTTCTTTCTTCTTCTCTCACTTTTCCTCTGCTTCCTTCTCTTTCTTCTCTTCCCTATTTTTGTCTTTCAATCCTGAAACTGCACCTCCTTCCAATTTTACACAAACCACTCCTCCCACCCACCCCGCAAATTTTGCAATCTCCCAGATTTAGCTCCTGTCCCCTCCATGGCTCCTGTATAATTTCCCTCCCCTGTGCAGCTTCATCTCCCCTGAACTGTCCTTCTGTAGTTCCTCCATTACATAACCATTGCATATAAAAGCCCCTCAGTATCTCCATCCATCCACAATACCCTTTCCCTGCTCAGTGACCCAACCCCTGGGGTGGAGAACAAAGTGAACATGTGCAGAAATGAACCTGCCTTTTGACTGCCTACCTCAATGTCATCGTGTCACAGTGTCATACAGCACGGAAACAGACCCTTCAGTGCAACATGGTCTGCACCAACCATGTTCCCAAAGTAGACCAGTCCCACCTGCCTGTGCTTAGCCCATATCCCTCCAAATCCTTCCTATTCATGAAGTTATCCAAATGTCTTTTAAACATTTCAACTGTACCTGCATCGAACATTTTTCTGGCAGTTCTTTTCATACACGAACCACTCTGTGTCAATAAGTTGCCTGTCATGTCCATTTTAAATTATTTTTCTCTCACCTTTAAAAATATGTCCCCTGGATTTGAACTCCCTCACACCGGGAAAAGAGCCTTGTCATTCACCTTATCCATGCCCCTCATGATTTTATAAACCTCAGTAAGGTCACCCCTCAACCTTCAAAGCTCCAGTGAAAGACGTCCCAGCTGTTCCATGTTTTTATGTCTCGAACTTCCCTTTCCGGCCACATAGAACATAGAACATCACAGCGCAGTACAGGCCCTTCGGCCCTCGTTGTTGCGCCGCCCTGTATACTAATCTGAAGCCCATCCCACCTACAATACTCCATGTACATCCATTTGCCTGTCCAATGAAAGCTTAAATGCACTTAAACTTGGCAAATCTACTACCGTTGCAGGCAAAGCATTCCATAGTTGAAACTTTATTGCTGGAACAGCACAGCAGATCAGGCAGCATCCAGGGAACAGGAGATTCGACGTTTTGGGCACAGGCCCTTCTTCAGGAATGAGCAGAGAGTGTTCAGCAGGAGAAGATAAAAGGTAGGGAGGAGGGACTTGGAGGACGGGCGTTGGAAATTTGATAGGTGGAAAGAGGTCAAGGTGAGGGTGATAGGTCGGAGTAGGATGGAGGCGGAGAGGACAAGAAGAAGACTGCAGGTCAGGAAGGCGGTGCCGTGATGGAGGTGTACAGGGACTGGATGTCCATGGTGAAGATGAGGCGTTGGGGACCGGGGAAGCGGAAATCCTGGAGGAGTTGGAGGGCGTGGGTGGTGTCACGAACGTAGGTGGGGAGTTCTTGGACTAATGGGGACAGGACCGTGTCGAGGTATGCCGAGATGAGTTCGGTTGGGCAGGAGCAGGCTGAGACGATGGGTCGTCCGGGGCAGTCAGGTTTGTGGATTTGGGGCAGGAGGTAGAAACGGGCGGTGCGGGGTTGTGGGACTATGAGGTTGGAGGCGGTGGATGGGAGGTCCCCTGAGGTGATGAGGTTATGGATGGTCTCCCCACCTACGTTCGTGACACCACCCACGCCCTCCAACTCCTCCAGGATTTCCGCTTCCCCGGCCCCAACGCCTCATCTTCACCATGGACATCCAGTCCCTGTACACCTCCATCCCCCATCACGAAGGACTCAAAGCACTCCGCTTCTTCCTTTCCCGCCGTACCACCCAGTACCCTTCCACCGACACCCTCCTTCGACTGACCGAACTGGTCCTCACCCTGAACAACTTTTCTTTCCAATCCTCCCACTTTCTCCAAACAAAAGGAGTCGCCATGGGCACCCGCATGGGCCCCAGCTATGCCTGCCTCTTCGTAGGGTATGTGGAACAATCCATCTTCCGCAACTACACTGGCCCCACCCCCCATCTTTTCCTTCGCTACATTGATGACTGTATCGGCGCAAACTCGTGCTCCCACGAGGAGGTTGAACAGTTCATCCACTACACTAACACCTTCCACCCCAACCTCAAATTCACCTGGACAGTCTCGGACTCCTCCCTCCCCTTCCTAGACCTTTCTGTTTCTATCTCAGGCGACCGAGTCAACACGGACATCTACTACAAACCAACCGACTCCCACAGCTACCTGGACTACACCATCCTGCCCCCTGTAAAAACGCCATCCCATTCTCCCAATTCCTTCGTCTCTGCCGCATCTGCTCCCAGGAGGACCAGTTCAAAATACGTACAACACAGATGGCCTCCTTCTTCAAGGACCGCAATTTCCCCCCCGACGTGGTCGACAGTGCCCTCCACCGCATCTCCTCCACTTCCCGCTCCTCCGCCCTTGAGCCCCGCCCCTCCAACCGCCACCAGGACAGAACCCCACTGGTCCTCACCTACCACCCCACCAATCTCCATGTACAGCGCATCATCCGCCGTCACTTCCGCCACCTCCAAACAGACCCCAGCACCAAGGATATATTTCCCTCCC
This sequence comes from Chiloscyllium plagiosum, assembly GCF_037043375.1. NCBI lineage: Eukaryota > Metazoa > Chordata > Chondrichthyes > Orectolobiformes > Hemiscylliidae > Chiloscyllium > Chiloscyllium plagiosum. The sequence continues at coordinate 89,295,922 of NW_028270156.1, read as the reverse complement.
CTCCCCTATCAGCTTTCCGTAGAGACCACTCCCTCCGCGACTCCCTTGTCAGATCCACACCCCCCACCGACCCAACCTCCACTCCCGGCACCTTCCCTTGCAACCGCAGGAGGTGCAACACTTGCGCCCACACCTCCCCCCTCACTTCTCTCCAATTGGACTCATCCACCGCCAAACCACAACAACCCGACGGTCGGAGGAGGAGCGTCTTATCTTCCGACTGGGAACCCTCCAACCGCAGGGGATGAACTTGGACTTCACCAGTTTCTTCATCCCCCCTCCCCCCACCTTGTCTCAGCCGGATCCCTCCAGCCCGGCACCACCTTCCTGACCTGCAGTCTTCTTCTTGACCTCTCCGCCTCCATCCTACTCCGACCTATCACCCTCACCTTGACCTCTTTCCACCTATCAAATTTCCAACGCCCGTCCTCCAAGTCCCTCCTCCCTACCTTTTATCTTCTCCTGCTGAACACTCTCTGCTCATTCCTGAAGAAGGGCCTGTGCCCGAAACGTCGAATCTCCTGTTTCCTGGATGCTGCCTGACCTGCTGTGCTGTTCCAGCAATAAAGTTTCAACTTTGATCTCCAGCATCTGCAGTCCTCACTTTCTCCTCAAAGCATTCCATACCCTTACTACTCTCTGAGTAAAGAAACTACCTCTGACATCTGTCTTATACCTATCTCCCCTCACTTTAAAGTTGTGTCCCCTCGTGTTTGCCGTCCCTATCCTTGGAAAAAGGCTCTCCCTGTTCACCCTATCTAACCCTCTGATTATCTTCTATGTCTCTATTAACTCACCTCTCAAACTTCTTCTCTCTAACGAGAACAGCCTCAAGGCCCTCAGCCTTTCCTCATAAGACATTCCTTCCATACCAGGCAACATCCTAGTAAATCTCCTCGACATCCTTTTCAAAGCTTCCGCATCCTTATAATGTGGTGACCAGAACTGTACACAATACTCCAAGTGTGGCCGTACCAGAGCTTTGTACAGCTGCAGAATAACCTCCTGGTTCCGGAACTCAATCCCCCGATTAATAAAGGCCAAAGCACTGTATGCCTTCTTAACAACCCTGTCAATCTGGGTGGCAACTTTCAGGGATCTGTGTACATGGACACCGAGATCTCTCTGCTCATCTGTACTCCCAAGAATCTTACCATTAGCCCAGTACTTTGCATTCCGATTACTCCGTCCAAAGTGTATCACCTCACACTTGTCCACATTAAACTCCATTTGCCACCTCTCAGCCCAGCTCTGCATCCTATCTATGTCTCTCTGCAACCTACTACTTCCTTCATCACTATCCACAACTCCACCGACCTTAGTGTCGTCGGCAAATTTACTAACCCAACCTTCTAAGCCCTCATCCAGGTTATTTATAAAAATGATAAACAGCAGTGAACCTCACTGACCCTTGCGATACGCTGCTTGTAACTGGACACCAAGATGAACATGTTCCATCAACTACAACCCTCTGTTTTCTTTCAGCAAGCCAAACTGCTATGTCTCCCACAATCCCATTCCTTTGCATTTTGTATAATAGCCTACTGTGGGGAACCTTATCAAACGCCTTGTTGAAATTCATACACACCACATCAACCGGTTTACTCTCATTTACCTGTTTGGTCACTTTGTCAAAAAACTCAATAAGATTCGTTAGGCACGACCTCCCCTTCACAAAACGTGCTGACTGGCCATGATCAGATTATTCTTTTCTAGATGGTTATAAATAATATCTCTTATAACCTTTTCCAACACTTTACCAACAACTGAAGTGAGACTCACTGGTCTGTAATTACCAGGGTTGTCTCTACTACCCTTTTTGAACAAGGGAACCACATTTGCTATCCTGTGGTCCTCAGGCACTATTCCTAGAGACAATGATGATTTGAAGATCAATGACAAAGGCTCGGCAATCTCTTCCCTTGCTTCCCAGAGGATCCTAGGATAGATCCCATCCGGCCCAGGGGACTTGTCTATTTTCACACTCTGCAGTATTTCTAATACCTCTTCGTTGTGAACCTCAATCTCTTCTAGTCTAGATGCAAGTATCTCTGTATCTTCCTCGCCATCATTTTCATTTTCTATAGTGAACACTGTCGAAAAATATTTATTTAGTGCTTCCCCCTATCTCCTCTGACTCCACACACAACTTCCCACTATTATCCTTGATTGGCCCTAATTTAACTCTCGTCATTCTTTTATTCCTGACATACCTATGGAAAGCCTTAGGGTTAACTCTGATCCTATCTGCCAACACCTTCTCATGTCCTCTCCTGGCTGTTCTGAACTCTCGTTTTAGGTCTTTCCTGATTTCTTTGTAACCCTCAAGTGCCCTAACTGACTTTTCACATTTTGTCCTAACATAAGCCGCCTTCTTCTTCTTGACCAGGGATTCCACTTTAGTAAACCACGGCTCACGCGTTCTATATCTTCCTCCCTGCCTGACAGGTACATACTTATCTCGGACACACAGGGGTTTTTCCTTGAATAAGCTCCACATTTTTGATGTGCTCATCCCCTTCAGTTTCCTTCCCCATTCTATGCTTCCTAAATCTTTCCTAATTGCATCGTAATTCCCCTTCCCCAGGCCATCCACGTGTAGGCCTTTCCGTAAGCTCCATATAAAAACATTCTCTCCTTCTTCATATTTTTTTTAACTTAATTTTTAAAATCAGAACTTAGCCCCCACTGATGACAGGCTCCCAGTTCTGCAGTTCCTGGCTTTTCCTTACCACCTTTCTTTAATAATGGCACCACATCAGCCACCCTCCAGCCTTCTGACACTCACACTTGATGATACAATTATTTCAGGGAGGGGCCCAGCAATCTCTTCCTTAGCTTCCTCACTATCTGACATTTTTGAAGATTTTATGCCAGACTGTGTGATGTGCAGTCCACAAACAACATGGCCTCCAATCCACTCCCAACCTACATCGTGGAGACCGCACGGAATGGCAGATGGGAAGATCTGGACAAACCACTAATCCTGGAGAATCCTTGGAGAAGAATAGAACCCTCAGAGGTAATGACCCAATGAGTTGCATTTGTCTGCATGGGACTTGACCAGCCATGACCGCCCCGTGGTGTGTGAGATCATAATTCTGCCTGGCAGCATGTCCGAATACACAAGGGCAAGGGGGAAAGAGAGAAGACTGACCCCAATATGTCTCTGTACTGACGTAGGGAGGAGCAAACTGACCCCACTGTGTATCTGTCACTGACCCAGGGGAGAGCAGACTGACCCCAATATGTCTCTGTCACTGACCCAGGGGAGAGCAGATTGACCTCACTGTGTCCCTGTTACTGACCCAGGGGAACGCAGACTGACCTCACTGTGTCTCTGTTACTGACGTAGGGAGGAGCAGACTGACCCCAATATGTCTCTGTACTGACGTAGGGAGGAGCAGACTGACCCCACTGTGTCTCTGTCACTGATCCAGGGGAGAGCAGACTGACCCCAATATGTCTCTGTACTGACCCAGGGGAGAGCAGACTGACCTCACTGTGTCTCTGTCACTGACCCAGGGGAGAGCAGACTAACCCCAATATGTCTCTGTACTGACGTAGGGAGGAGCAGACTGACCCCACTGTGTCTCTGTCTCTGTCACTGATCCAGGGGAGAGCAGACTGACCCCAATATGTCTCTGTACTGACCCAGGGGAGAGCAGACTGACCTCACTGTGTCTCTGTCACTGACCCAGGGGAGAGCAGACTGACCTCACTGTGTCTCTGTCACTGACCCAGGGGAGAGCAGACTGACCTCACTGTGTTTCGGTCACTGACCCAGGGGAGAGCAGACTGACCTCACTGTGTCCCTGTTACTGACCCAGGGGAGAGCACACTGACCTCACTGTGTCTCTGTTACTGACGTAGGGAGGAGCAAACTGACCCCACTGTGTATCTGTCACTGATCCAGGGGAGAGCAGACTGACCCCAATATGTCTCTGTCACTGACCCAGGGGAGAGCAGACTGACCTCACTGTGTCTCTATCACTGACCCAGGGGAGAGCAGACTGACCTCACTGTGTCTCTGTTACTGACGTAGGGAGGAGCAAACTGACCCCAATATGTCTCTGTACTGACTCAGGGGAGAGCAGACGGACCCCACTGTGTCTCTGTCACTGACCCAGGGGAGAGCAGACTGACCTCACTGTGTCTCTATCACTGACCCAGGGGAGAGCAGACTGACCTCACTGTGTCTCTGTCACTGACCCAGGGGAGAGCAGACTGACCTCACTGTGTCTCTATCACTGACCCAGGGGAGAGCAGACTGACCTCACTGTGTCTCTGTCACTGATCCAGGGGAGAGTAGACTGACCTCACTGTGTCTCTATCACTGACCCAGGGGAGAGCAGACTGACCTCACTGTGTCTCTGTCACTGACCCAGGGGAGAGCAGACTGACCTCACTGTGTCTCTATCACTGACCCAGGGGAGAGCAGACTGACCTCACTGTGTCTCTGTCACTGACCTAGGGGAGAGCAGACTGACCTCACTGTGTCTCTGTCACTGACCCACGGGAGAGCAGACTGACCTCACTGTGTCTCTATCACTGACCCAGGGGAGAGCAGACTGACCTCACTGTGTCTCTGTCACTGACCCAGGGGAGAGCAGACTGACCTCACTGTGTCTCTGTCACTGACCCAGGGGAGAGCAGACTGACCTCACTGTGTCCCTGTTACTGACCCAGGGGAAAGCAGACTGACCTCACTGTGTCTCTGTTGCTGACGTAGGGAGGAGCAGACTGACCCCACTGTGTATCTGTCACTGATCCAGGGGAGAGCAGACTGACCCCAATATGTCTCTGTCACTGACCCGGGGAGAGCAGACTGACCCCAATATGTCTCTATCACTGACCCAGGGGAGAGCAGACTGACCCCACTGTGTCTCTGTCACTGACCCAGGGGAGAGCAGACTGACCCCACTGTGTCCTTGTTACTGACCCCTGTTTCAAGCATTATCCCTCCAACTCATCAATCGTGAGTTCTCGAGGTGCCTAATGGATTCCCACGCCGAATGTGAGCTAATAGTTTTCCATTTATGACTGGTGTTTTTAACTAAAATTGTTTTTCAGCGTATTTGCAATTTTCCATGTCCCGGGTGCCTCCCATTGGCCAGACGTTTTTACCCAATTTCTTATACAGTGCTATCGACAGCTGATGCAAGTTCCGCTCATGCTCCGGGAATTTCGAACACATAAAGGTGAAGGATGAATCAATCTTAGCCTTATCTCAGGCCTGTCCCGGACTACAGCACACAGTGCTATGTTATTCCTGGTACCAAAAACAAACAGAGATAAGGGCCCAATTTGGAAAGTAAAAGTCTCTCTGATTTCTTAAAAACCTCAAAAAAAACGTTAACAAAAAATCCCAGCACGGACTTCCCGGGTCAACCAACAAATGGATCCCTGATCAACTCCACTCGATCACAGTCCACTGAAGATTTTAGAATTTAGATTTGGAAACCGTCACCTGCGAGTGTCCTCTGCAAGGGGTGAGGGGTCACAGCGGTCAGCCAAGGGAGACAGTTAGACACAGGTTTTAATGCTTACCTCAGATGCCCTGGTCTGACCCATATCCCTCGGCTGGATCTCTTCTTCAGTCCCTGACAGAATTCACCCAGGTGATTTGGTTTTCGGTGGCAACGCCAAATATCGAAAATGTAGTCATTTCATAAACTGCTGATTCCCATGTCCTCATTTCCCAATTAAGCCCTGTGTGATTCCGTTGTAACATCCACGCAACTGTTTCTGACCTTTTGCCACAGTCCCTGTAACTTACTGAATTCAACTCAAGAGTTTGACCAAGTTTTTCTCATCATGCAAGGTCAAACATTCCCCACAATACCACATCTTCCCCTTTTGTCATATCATGACAATCAGTTATACAGGCACTTTGAAAATCCAACCTGGTCTCTGCCCGCATAGAATCATGAATCAGTTTCTCCTTCCCTTATGGTCATTCGAATAATGCTGCAGGGTCCCTATGCTTTAGAAAATCAGGATAAGGAATGCTAGTGAAGCAAAGCAAATGTAATCTGACATTTGATTGGCAAGGCCCAGTAGTTAATATTTTGAGAAATTGGATGTTTAATTATGATTGGACAAGGATGTGGAATATTACATCTGATAGTCCATAGGCCGATTACACCAGGAAGCCTTGGATGACATTGGCTGATGATTTTACAGTCTACAATGGCTCTTACTTTATTTGTGACACCAAAGTGCACCCATGGCTTGCTCTCAATTGGATAAGATCCTGCTATCTTGGATTATGTTGTACCCTACATGCATCACCTCACCTCCCTTAAAGCACTACTAGCCACAAATTACGAGAGCCATTACTGGGCTAGACCAGTTCCTCATGTTGTCTTTTCCATTGTACGAAATGGGACGAGTATCCAGCGAATTGGTTCACATGGCTTCAGCATTGGAACACCTGGCCAATGAGACAGCTTTATAAACCAAGTGAACTGGACAAGCACTGACTGTGGTGTCAGCTGAGCTCATGGCTGTCCGGACAGCGGCACTACAGAATCAAATGGCTTTGGATTATCTGCTAGTCTCGCAAGGAGGAAGATGCGCTGTTGTCAGTCAGGAGTGCTGTACTTCCATTCCAGATACCTCTGGAAATATGACCAACCTAGTTGAACATATTAAGCAACACACAAGGTGTTGTTAAAGTACTCCACGATTATATCCCATGGAGTTCATTGAGTTGGTTGGTTCACGGAATGTTTGATTAGATCTTTAAAGCCTTTTTGCTCACAGTACTATTGCCAGTAGGAATAGGGTTACGTGTTTGCTCGTGCCAATGCATTTTCAGTCGGATTTTCAATGTGCCTATATTACTGATTGATTGTCGTGATATGACAAAGAGGGGAAATGTCGTATTGCGCAGAACATATAATATTGCACGATGGGAAAAGATTGGACAAACACTTGAGTTATAATTCACTAAGATAAAAGGACTGTGCAAAAGCTCAGAAACAGCTTTCAGGACCAGGCTGAATGTAAACAAATTCCACAAGTTTATTGAGACTTTAGAAATCTTCTAAATTGTTCCTTGTATATTTCAAACTGTAGATGTTAGCTGAAACAAAAGGTCCGTATAACAGAAACAGAGTTATGCAATGATGCAAATGATTAATGCTTTTTAGGACTAAAATTCAATGTTACAGATGATGTATATTTCATGATAATCTGTAAATTCACCAGCATTTCTTAAAATATATAACGCACACCTAAATGTGCAAAGCTTGGAAAAGAAATAGGGAATGATTTGATCCCTCCTCTTCTGAAGTTTCAGACAAACTACGCCAGTATTTATAATAAAAGCTGATTATTGTCAGTTCAATTGATTTTTTTGTTTTGAGTATTGCTGATTTCTTTTGCTCTTACAGATACCTGCTAATTAAATTCCGTTTGTACACTCCCCTCATGCTTCGAAAGTCCAATGGATATGATCCCGGTCTACTCAGTCTCTCCTCATAAGCCAACCCACTCAACTCCGGAATCAACCTCGTGAATCTCTTCTGCACCACTTTTAGTGCTCGTTCCTCCTTTCTTAAGTAAGGACACCAAAGCTGCTCACAGTACTCCAGATGCACCCTCACCAGCACTCTCTACAGCTGCAGCATAACCTCTCTGTTTTTAAACTCAACCCCTTTCGCAATGATGGACAAAATTCCATTTGCCTTCCGAATTACCTGTTGCCCCTGCAGACCAATCTTCTGTGATTCATGAACAAGGACACCCAGGTCCCTCTGCACGGCAAGAGGCTACAATTATTTACCATTCGAATAATAGTCCTTTTTACCGTTATTCCTAAGAAAATGGATGATTTCACATTAATTAACATTGTACTCCATCTGCCATACCTTTGCCCACTCACTCAAACTATCTATGTCCCTTTGCAAAATTTCACAATCCTCTGCATACTTGGCTCTACCACTCATCTTAGTGTCATCTGCAAACGTTGACACACTATATATGATCCCCAACTCCAAATCATCGATATAAATTGTGAATAATTGCAGTCCCAACACTGATCCGAAGTGTACCACTACTCACTGATTGCCAACCAGAAAAGCACTCACTTGTTCCCACTCTTTGCTTCCTGTTAGTTAACCAATCCTCTATCTATGCTAATACATTATCCGTAATGCCAGACATCTTTACCTTATGCAGCAGACTTGTGTGCAGCACCTTGTCCAATGTCTATCCAGTGGTATATACCGCTGCTGAGCACTTTGAAGAATTGCTTAGAAAGTCCCCCTTGTCAACAGTCTCACCATAAAATCTTTGCTTCCAGTCTACTTTGGTCAACACTTCCCTCATTCTGGTATTGGATTTTATCTTCATACTTTCCAATTGTATTCTAAGTTCAACCAAACTGTAATCACTCCTTCCAGAGGATCCCTAACTATGAGATCATTCATCATTCCTGTCTCATTACACAGGACCAGATCAAGGAGAGTTTGTTCCCTCATCAGTTCCATTACACACTGTTCAAGAAAACGATCGCGGATACATTTAATGAACTCCTCCTCAAGGCTACCCCGACTGACCTGGTTCGACCAATGTAGATTAAAATTCCTCATGATAATTGCTGTAACATTTTTACAGGCGTTAGTTATCTCTTTGCTTATTGCCTTCCCCAATGTAATATTATTTGCTGGGCAGTAGACTGTGTCTATCAGTGACTTTTTGTTCTTAGAATTTCTAATTTCCACCCAAATAGATTCAACCCTATTTTCGATGGAGCCAATATCATCTCTCAGCACTGCTCTGATGTCATCCTTGAATGTCAGAGCTACACCACCTCCCTTACCTTCCTGCCTGTTGTTCTGAATAGTCTGATCACTGGATATTTTACTCCCAGTCATGACCATCCTTCAACCATGTCTCTGTAATGGCTACTAAATCAGACTCATTTGCAATGTTTTGTGCCGTTAACTGATCTACCTTGTTTTGAATGCTATGAGCATTCAGGTAAAAATGCCTTTCTGCTAGTTTTTATAACCACTTCCTGAATTCTAACACCTTCATTAACATTATCTCCTGAGCTATCCTTCCTTTTAGCTTCTTTCATAGTCTGCCATGTAGTTAAACCCTCCTGCACACATGCTAACCTGTTACTTTCCTTTCTATTTGCCATCATACCTCCTATCGTTTTCCCCTTCCCTTACCACCATTTCACAAGTTTAAAGTCCGAGTGACCACCCTATTTATCCTTTTCACTAGAACACTGGTTTGATATCAGTTCAGGTGGAGGCTGTCCCATTGGTTCAGATTCCTGTGGTTCCAAAACTGATGCCAATCGCCACAAAATGGAACCCCTCTTTCTCACACCACTCTGTTAGTCACATGTTCACTTCCCTAATTTTTTTATCCCCAAGACAATTTGCACTTGGCTCAAGTAGTAACATGGAGTTTATAACTCTTTAGGACCTGTTCCTTAATTTCATTCCTAATGCTTGATAATCCCCAAAGAGCTCTCCTTCCTAGCTTTGCCTATGTTGTTAATCACAATGTGGACGACAACAACTGGATCCTCACCCTCCCGCTCCAATCTCCTTTCAAGCTGGTCAGAGATCTCCTGTGCCCTGACACAGGGCAGGCGATGCACCATGCAGGACCCTCGGTCCTGTTTATAAAGGATGCTATCAATCCTCCCCATTAAAGAATCTCTTACAACTACCACTTGTCTCCTTGCTCCACTCTCTTGAATGGCATCATGTGTCACTGTGCCGTGGTCAGCTGGCTCATCCTTCCTACAGTTCTGTTCCTCACCCACACAGAAAGCAAGTGCCTCGTACCTGTTGGACAAGGACAAAAGCTGAGGCTCCTCTACCTGGATCCCTCTACCAGCCTCACTTTCAAACACAGCGTGCTCTCTTTGGCCTCTGACAGAATTTATGCTACTTAATCTACCAGGTGTGATTGCCTGCTGAAACACAGCGTCCAGGGCCTTCTCCCTCTTTTTTTTATTTCAAAAATATACTTTATTCATAAAATATTTTGATGATCTGTACGATTGGTCATGCCATACATACGTAAACATTCCATTTCTTGATCTACAGAGACAGAGTAATCATTCATATATACAGGTCTGTACGATTACTCTCCATATATTTAGCTGGGGGGTCAGCAGAGCCCCCTTACTACGTGGGCCCCCTGTTCTTAGGCAGGCAGATGTTACACGGTGGTCTTTCCCCACCGCGCCTTGGCGGCAGCTGCCCCAAGCTTCAGCGCGTCCCTCAACACGTAGTCCTGGACCTTGGAATGTGCCAGTCTGCAACACTCAGTTCGGGTCAACTCATTCAGTTGGAAGATTAACAGGTTTCGGACCGCCCAGAGTGTGTCTTTCCCCGATTTGATGGTCCTCCACAGTTGATGTTCGTCTTGGTGTGCGTCCCGGGGAACAGACCATAGAGTACAGAGTCCCGCGTCACAGTGCTGCTCGGGAAAAACTTTGACAAACACCACTGCATTCCTCTCCAGACGTCTTCTGCATAGGCACATTCCAGAAGGGGGTGTGTGACAGTCACGTTCCCCCCCGCAGCCGCTTCAAGGGCAGCGTACAGTGCGGCTGAGAGTCTGGGCGTGCATAACGGATCTCATAGTCAGAGCCCTTCTCACGAGCAGCCAAGCCATGTCTTGGTGCTTGTTGGAAAGTTCTGGCGATGAGGCATTCTGCCAAATGGCTTTGACAGTCTGCTCAGGGAATTGTCGACAGGATCCGCCCTCTCCTTTTACCGAAGGGTCTCAAGGACACTACGAGCTGACCACTTCCTGATGGACTTGTGGTCAAAGGTGTTTTTCTTCATAAACTTCTCCACGAAGGACAGGTGATACGGAACGGTCCAACTACTCGGAGCGTGCCATGGCAGCGAGGCAAGGCCCAACCTTTGCAACACCGGGGACAGGTAGAACCTCAGTACAATGTAGTGACATTTGGCGTTTGTGTACCGGGGATCCACGCACAGCTTGATGTGTCCATTAGAGTGAGGGTGGCATTGGGTGTATTTTTTCCCCCGTTGCCCAGAGCTTTATACATCGAGTCCCTTCGGATCCGGTCCATCTTTGACCTCCATATAAATTGGGAGATGGCCCGGGTGACTGCAGCAGTACAGGTTCTGCGAATAGGCCAGACCTGTGCCACGTATAACAGCAATGACAGTGCCTCACACCCGATGACCAGCATTTTTCCCACGATGGAGAGCGACCGTAGCTTCCATCTGCCCAGGTCCTGCCTCACTTTGCTAATATGCTCCTTCCAAGACTTGGCACACGCCACAGCACCCCTGAACCAAATACCCAGCACCTTCAGGTGGTCGGTCCTGACGGTGAAGGTTATCGAGGATTGGTCGGCTCAGTTCCCGAAGAGCATGGCCTCGCTCCTGCCTTGGTTTACCTTGGCCCCCGAGGCCAGTTCGAACTGGTCACATATGCACATGAGTCTGTGCACGGACAGTGGATCTGAGCAGAAAACGGCGACGTCATCCATGTACAGGGAGGCCTTAACCTGTCGGCCCCCGCTGCCAGGAATAGTCACCCCTCTCAGGCTCGCATCCTTCCTGATGGATTTGGCAAATGGCTCTATGCAGCACACAAACAAGGCAGGAGAGAGAGAGGGCAGCCCTGCCTGACTCCCGATCTGACTGGGAAGCTATCTGATTCCCACCCATTGATTGAGACTGCACAAACAATGTTGGTGTAGAGCAGTCTGATTCAATTTGCAGATTCCCTCCCCAAAGCCCATTTTGGAGAGAACATCTCTCATATACCTGTGTGATATCCTGTCAAAGGCTTTCTCCTGGTCCAGGCTGATCAGGCAGGTGTCCAGCCCTCTGTCCTGCACGTAGGCGATCATATCCCTGAGGAGTGTGAGACTCTCAGCGATCTTCCTGCCCCGTACAACACAGGTTTGGTCAGGGTGAATCACCGACCCCAGAGCAGACCTGACCCGGTTGGTGATTACCTTTGACAGAATTTTGTAATCCGCATTCAATAGTGAGATTCGTCTCCAATTTCTGAGTTCCTCCCTCTCCCCCTTCCGCTCGTAGATGAGGGTGATGATGTCTTTCCTCATGGATTCACTCATGGTACCTGCCCGAAGCATACTGACATACACCTCCAGCAGGTCCTGGCCAATCAAGTCCCACAGAGCAGAATAGAGCTCGACCGGTAAGCTGTCGCTTCCGGGAGTTTTATTCTTTTCGATGGACTCGAGGGCCTTAGTCAGCTCGTCCAGAGATAACGGCTGGTCCAGTCTCTCCCGTGTTCTGTCGTCTAAGACCTCCGTGATAGAGGACAGGAACGACTGGGAGGCTGCGCTGTCGGTTGGCTTCGAGTCATACAGACTGGCATAGAAGGAATTGCTGATCCTCATGACGTCAGCCTGAGATGACGTTATCGAGCCATCTTCTTCCTTCAGGCTGCTGAGCACGGAGCTCTCCTTGTGCACCTTCTGGAAGAAGAAACATGAGCACGTCTCATCCTGCTTCACCGAGTGGACCCTGGATTGGAAGGTTATCTTGGAGGCCTCGGAGGCAAAGAGCGAGGCTTGCTGGACCTTCACCTCCTTGAGGTCCTCCGTGACATCGACCCCCATCGTCTGCAACAGGAGCAGGTTCTGCATACTTTCCTGGAACTAGGTTTGTTTTCCCCACCTCTCTCTCGCCTCCTGAACACCTTTGAGGATGAAGAACCTCTTGATGTTCCCTTTTACTGTTTCCCACCAGTCCACTGGGGACTCAAAGAGGGGCTTCACGGTTCTCCAACCTGCTTAGTCCCTCTTGAGCTCCTCAATTTTTCCCGGGGTCAACAGCTTGCTGTTCAACTTCCACGTTCACTTACCAGCCCGCTGCTCGTCCTGTAGTGTGCAGCACACAAACAAGGCCCTCACCCAGATGTGCCACAGTGTTTGAAGCTCAGATTCCAGCTCATCAACTCTGAGCTGGAGTAGTTCCAGCAAACAGCACTTGCTGCAGATGTGGTGACTGCAGCTCGCATTGGGATCAGCCAGCTCCCACAGCACACAGCTACAGTACATCACCTGCCCCACAATCTCTACTGAGTTAGTTAACTTATTAGTTAGTTTATCCCTGGTTAGTTAATCTAGTTCAATTTGGAGAGTCTTTTTTTTCAAATATCAGACGGATTTTCTATCGCCAGTCAGATCACAGTTCTCCTGTGACGCCACCTTTTCAGTTTGCTTTCAGTTACTCCGTGTTCCTCGCAATTAGTTAGTTATTTACTTTTCACTGTGAGTTACCCTCTGACCCTGAAAACAAGGCCGTGAATCCCCACAGTCAGTTAGTTATATACTTACAGCTCTGCTCCACACTCTACCCCTGAAAACAAGGCCGTGAATCCCCACAGTCAGTTAGTTATATACTTACAGCTCTGCTCCACACTCTACCCCTGAAAACAAGGCCGTGAATCCCCACAGTCAGTTAGTTATATACTTACAGCTCTGCTCCACACTCTACCCCTGAAATCAAGGCCGTGAATCCCCACAGTCAGTTAGTTATATACTTACAGCTCTGCTCCACACTCTACCCCTGAAATCAAGGCCGTGAATCCCCACAGTCAGTTAGTTATATACTTACAGCTCTGCTCCACACTCTACCCCTGAAAACAAGGCCGTGAATCCCCACGGTCAGTTAGTTATATACTTACAGCTCTGCTCCACCCTCCACCCCTGAAAACAAGTAATAATAACACACTTCCCTATCCATATAATCTTCACCAGGACCTGTACTCTTCCATGTATCTGTATAACCCCAAAACACCACTTATCATTGCAACCGTGTCCAGATCACTCATTTCTTTTATTGTTTCTTTTTCAATAGTCTCTCTGAGAATTTAGAATAGTGAGAATGGAGGTTCGGGCAGTTGAATGTTCCTTCTGCAGAATGTGGGAGGTAAGTGTCACCACTAGTGTCCCTGCTGACTACATCTGCGGGAAGTGCACCCAACTCCAGCATCTCGAAAACCACGTCAGGGAAATGAGGCTGGAGCTGGATGAACTCCGGATCATTCAGGAGGCGGTGGGAGTTATTGAGAGGAGTCACAGGGAAGTAGCTGCACCTAAGGTACAAGAAGGAGGCAGGTGGATTACTCTCAGGGGATGAAAATGGACCAGGCAGACAGTGCAGGGAACTCCTGTGGCCATTCCCCTCAATAACAAGTATAACATTTCGGATACTGTTGTGGGGGGAACGACTTACCAAGGGTAAGTCATGGGGAACAGATCCTTGGCACAGAGTCTGTCCCTGTTGCTCAGAAGGGAAGCGGGGAGATGAGCAGAGCATTAGTAACTGGAGACTCCATAGCTAGGAGGACAGATTGGAGGTTCCAATGGAGAGAGACTCACAGTTGGTGTGATGCCTTGCAGGTGCCAAGGATTGGGATGTCTCGGATCATGTTTTTGGGATCCTTGAGGGGGAGGGGTAGCAGCCCCCAAGGTGGTCCACATAAGCACTAACAACATCATTTGGAGAAAACAGGATGGTCTCCACCTGAACCAGAGAGGTACCAATATCCTGGGCGGGGGAGGAGGGCAGTGTGTGGAAATTTGCTAATGCTCGTTGGGAGGGTTTACACTAATTCAGCAGGGGGATCGGAACCTGAACTGTAGTTCCAGTGTCCAAGAGGTTGAGAGTGGTGAGGTCAGAAATATGTTTGCAAGGTTGAAAGAGTGCATCGGCATGCAAGAAGTGGTTTGAGGTGTGTCTACTTCAGTGCCAGGAGCATCCTGAATAAGGTGGGTGAACTTGTAGCATGAGTTGGTACCTGGGACTTCGATGTTATGGCCATTTCGGAGACATGGATAGAGCAGGGACAGGAATGGTTCGTGCACGTTCAGGGATTGAGATGGTTCAGTAAGAACAGAGAAGATGGTAAAAGAGTGGGAGGTGTGGCGTTGTTAGTCAAGGACAGTACTACGGTGTCAGAGGGTACATTAGACGACTCGTCTACCAAGGTAGTTTGGACTGAGGTTAGAAACAGGAAAGGAGATATCACCTTGTTGGGACTTTTCTACTGGCCTCCAAATAGTTCCAGAGATGTAGAGGAAAGGAGAGCAGAGATTATTCTGGATAGGAGCGAGAGTAACAGAGTAGTTGTTATGGGGGTCTTTAACTTTCCAACTATTGACTGGAAATACTATAGTTCGAGTATTTTAGATGGGTCAGTTTTTATCCAATATGTGCAGAAGGTTTTCTTGACACAGTGTGGAGACAGGCCAACAAGGGACGAGATCATATTGGATTTGGTACTGGGTAAAGAACCTAGCCAGGTATTAGATTCAGAGGTTAGTGAGCATTTGGTGATAGTGCCCACATTTGGTTGTGTTTACTTTAGCAATGGAAAGGGTTAGGTATATACCATGGGGCAAGAGTTATAGCAGTGGTATAACTGTTGCAATCAGGATGCAATTAGGAAAGATTTAGGATGCATAGAATGGGAAAGGAAACTTCAGGGGATGGGCACAATTGAAATGTGGAGCTTATTCATGGAACAGCTACTGCGTGTCCTTGATAAGTATGTACCTGTCAGGCAGGGAGGAAGTGGTTGAGTAAGCGAATCGTGGTCTACAAAAGAAGTTGAATCTCTTGTCAAGAGGAAGAAGAAGGTTTATGTTATGATGAGATGTGAAGGCTCAGTTAGGGTGTTTGAGAGTTATAGGTTAGCCAGGAAAGACCTAAAGAAAGAGTTAAGAAGAGCCAGGAGGGGATGTGAAAAGTTATTGGCAGGTAGGATCAAGGAAAAACCTAAAGGTTTCTACAGGTATATCAAGAATAAAAGAATGGCGAGAGTGAGTTTGGTGCCAAACAAGGACAGTAGTGGGAGGTTGTGCGTGGAGTCCGAGGAGATAGGAGAAGTGCTAACTGAATTCTTTTCAATGTACTCGCATAGGAAAATGACAACGTTGTCTCAGAGAATACTGAGATGCAGGTGACTAGACTAGATGGGATTGAGGTTAACAAGGAGAAGTTGTTAGCAATTCTGGAAAGTGGGAAAATAAATAAGTCCCCTAGGCCAGATGGTATTTATCCATGGATCCTCTGGGAAGCCAGGGAGGAGATTACAGAGCCATTGGCTTTGAACTTTATGTCGTCATTGTCGATAGGGATAGTGCCAGAAGACTGGAGGATAGCAAGTATTGTCCCGTTGTAGAAGAAGGGGAGTAGAGACAATCCTGGTAATTATCTCCCAGTGAGCCTTACTTCGGTTGTGGGTAAAGTGCTGGAAATGATGAGAAGAGATAGGATTTATAATCATCTCAAAAGGAATAAGTTGATTACGGATAGTCAACATGGTTTTGTGAAGGGTAGTCATGCCACACAAACCTTATAGAGTTCTTTGAGAAAGTGACCAAACAGCCGGATGAGGGTAAAGTGGTTGATCTGGTGCATATGGATTTCAGTAAGGGGTTTGATAAGGTTCCCCACGGTAGGCTATTGCATAAAATACGGAGGCATGGGATTGACAGTGATTTAGCAGTTTAGATCAGACATTGGCCATCAGAAAGAAGACAGAGGGTGGTGGTTGATGGGAAATTTTCACCCTAGAGTTCAGTTACTAATGGGGTACTGCAAGACCTGTTTTGGGGCCATTTCTGTTTGTCATTTTTATAAATGAACTGGATGAGGGCATAGAAGGATGGGTTAGTAAATTTGCGGATGACACTAAGGTAGGTGGAGTTGTTGTGGTTCTGTTCGTCAAGTTGGGAATTTCTGGTGCAGACGTTTCGTCCCCTGTCTAGGTTACATCCTCAGTGCTTGGGAGCCTCCTGTGAAGCGCTTCTGTGATCTTTCCTCCAACATTTGTAGTGGTTTGAATCTGCCGCTTCCGGTTGTCAGTTCCAGCTGTCCGCTGCAGTGGCCGGTATATTGGGTCCAGATCTTATTGATTGAATCTGTGGATGAGTGCCATGCCTCTAGGAATTCCCTGGCTGTTCTCTGTTTAGCTTGGCTTATAATAGTAGTGTTGTCCCAGTCGAACTCATGTTGCTTGTCCTTACGTGTGTGGATACTAAGGATAGCTGGTCATGTCGTTTCGTGGGTAGTTGGTGTACATGGATACGGATCGTTAGCTGTCTTCCTGTTTGTCCTATGTAGTGTTTTGTGCAGTCCTTTCATGAGACTTTGTCACTACATTGGTTTTGCTCATGATCGGTATCGGGTCCTTCGTTCTGGTGAGCTGTTGTCTGAGTGTGGCTGTTGGTTTGTGTGTTGTTATGAGTCCTAGTGGTCACAGTAGTCTGGCTGTCAGTTCAGAAATGCTCTTGATGTATGGTAGTGTGGCTAGTCCTTTGGGTTGTGGCATGTCTTCATTCTGTTGTCTTTCCCTTAGGCATCTGTTGATGAAATTGTGGGGGGTATCCGTTTTTGGCGAATACATTGTATAGGTGTTCCTCTTCCTCTTTTTGCAGTTCTGGTGTGCTGCAGTGTGTTGTGGCCCTTTTGAATAGTGTCTTGATGCAACTTCTTTTGTGTGTGTTGGGTGGTTGCTTTCATAGTTCAGGACTTGGTCTGTGTGTGTACCTTTGTGGTGAATTCTCCGTTCGGTGTTCTCCGTACCATCACGTCTAGGAATGGGAGTTGGTTGTCCTTTTCTTCCTCTCTAGTGAATCGGATTCCTGTGAGTGTGGCGTTGATGATCCGGTGTGTGTTCTCTATTTCTGTGTTTTTAATGATTACAAAGGTGTCATCCACATATCTGACCCAGAGTTTGGGTTGAATTTGCGGTAAGACTGTTTGTTCTAATCTTTGCATTACCGCTTCTGCTATGAGTCCAGAGATGCGTGAGCCCATGGGTGTGCCTTTGATTTGTTCATATATTTGGTTGTTGAATGTGAAGTGTGTTGTGAGGCACAGGTCCAGTAACTTGAGTATGCCATCTTTGTTGATAGGTTCAACGTCCTGTTGTCTGTTCTGTATGTCCAGCAGGTTGGCTATTGTTTCTCTGGCTAGTGTTTTGTCGATAGAATTGAACAGTGCCTTACATCAAATGAGACCATGGTTTCTTCCTTGTCTCTGTGTGTATTTCTGGGACAACTGGGACAACACTACTATTATAGGACAAGCCAAACTGAGAACAGCCAGGGAATTCCTTGAGGCATGATTCAATCAATAAGCACATCGACCTGGACTCAATATACGGACCACTGCAACGGACAGCTGGAACTGACAACCGGAAGCGGCAGATTCAAAACACTACAAATGCCGGAGGAAAGATCACAGAAGCGCTTCACAGGAGGCTCCCAAGCACCGAGGATGTCACCTAGACAGGGGACGAAACGTCTGCAACACAAATTCCCAGCTCGGCGAACAGAACCACAACAACGAGCACCCGAGCTACAAATCTTCTCACAAACTTTGAGACCTGTAAGATAATCAGAGGGTTAGATAGAGTGGGCATCCTTTTTTTCTTAAATGGTGATGGTTAACATAAGGGGACATAGCTTTAAATTGAGGGATGATAGATATAGGACAGATGTTAGGGGTAGTTTCTTTATTCAGAATGTAGTAGGGGGCATGGAACACACTGCCTGCAACAGCAGTAGACTCGCCAACTTTAAGGGCATTTAAATGTTCATTGGATAAACATGGATGAAAATGGAATTGTGAAGGTGAGATGAGTTTCAGATTGATTTTATACTTCGGCACATCGAGGGCCAAAGGGCCTGTACTGCGCTGTAATGTTCCATGTTCTATGTTCTGTCCTATCCCCATTCCCCATCCCTGTATCGTCCTCCAGCTCCTTCACTGCAAACTGTGTCTGTAATATTCAGTTCACAAATAGGAGACTCATCACATGCACAAAGATTGCTCATCAACAGACACAGTCTGCCTTTGTTTAATGCAGATGTCCCAGGATATAACAGTGCCCTGTGAGGAAGGGGCCATCACATCAACAGGGAGAGGACATTTCCTTGTGTCTTCCAACTGAAGCTGGGCTGGAATGGAATTTCTGTCCAACAATGAATTGGCTGCTTGACTCCAGCTCCCTTTGCTGAAACAAGATACTTTAATATTGACAGTAACTGGCCATACACGAGTTGGTGATGAGAAACCAGACAGAATTCATACAGAATCTGACGGTAACTGTGTACCCTGGAAACAATAACAAGGTCATGACAGAGTATCTCAAATTTTTATTTCTGTCACCATTTTCTTTCGTTTTGATTGCTTTTGGACAACAGCTTTTGAAGATCCTGTCATTTACACCCTCAGCTTTTGTTTCTTCATTTATTGATTTCCCCTGCCCATCCCAGTCCTTGCACCATTTTGGTCATTCCGTCATTGAAGTCTCTCCTGCCCTCCACCCATCACAGACTTTCCCTTCTGCTTTCCTTCCCACCGTTCTCCTGAGATCCAAGGAATAATGCAGGTGGTTCCTTCTCTCCCGCAGTCGGTACATTATCACTCACAGAGATACAGAGATCATCAAACCACAGGCTCAAATAGACACTGTGTACAGTCCCACTCCGATCTCACAGTCCAGTGACATATTTATATTCTAACATTCAAATAGAGCAACAGAGAAATAAGTCATTTCCAATTCTCTGTATGCCAGTCTGTAGACAAATCCTAGGAGAAAGTGAGGACTGCAGTTGCTGGAGATCAGAGCTTAAAAATGTGTAGCTAGAAAAGCGCAGCAGATCAGGCAGCATCAAAGGAACAGGGGAATCGAATTTTAGGCCATATTCCCTTCTTCAGGAAACATTTCTGAAGAAGGTCTTATGCCTGAAACATCGATTCCAGCAACACATTTTTAAGCTGTAGACAAATCCTAGCCTCCAAATCACAGCGACTATAAGATCAAAAAGGATTGCGTTAATCTCTCAATAGTTACCCACATCAACCAACTGAATAATACTTTGTGAAGGTTTATAATTGGAAAAGCTGTATTTTCCAGATGCTGTGAACATTAAATAAAAACAGAGACTGCTAGAAATACTCACTCATTTTCTCTGATGAAAGATCATTGACCAGAAACATTCATTGTGTTTCTCTCTCCACAGATGCTGTTTGATCTGCTGAGTATTTGCAGCACTTTCTGTTTTACATCATGTAGGTTCGCTCCATGTTCAGAAAGCACACAAGTTATTTAATTAAAACAGATATTCCCATAGAGTTCAGGTTATTTATGATTGATATACGACAGAAATCTATTTTGTACTTTACAATATTAAAGATACAATTACAAACATAAATGTGGAGATAAACATTAAATATATGAACATAATCCATCAGACATACAACGAATAACAGAGATCTGAGTGCTGAGTGGTCTCACTTCATGTACAATATCAAAGACTGGGAAACTAACTCGACACATCACATTTACAGGCTGGAATGTCCAGAGATTGAATTATTCCCACTGTCAATTCGAAAATCTTTAACTGTTGGATCAGGCTTATCCTTTTCCATAGCTATTTTAAAACTAATAGAATTGTGGTAAGTGGTTCCCCACTAATATCTCAGTGACTTGCCTTGCCTTATTCCCCAAGAGGACGTTAAATTTTGCCCCTTCTCTCGGAGGGCCATCTTACATATCAATTGAGAAGATTTTCTTGAATAAATTTAACAAATTCCTCCCATCCATTACTAGTCTATGTTTGGAAAGTTAAGATCTCTTTCTATTATAACTTTATTATTCTTACAGCTATCAGCGACCTCCCTGCATATTTAGAACATAGACACATGGTGGGTAGCACAGTATCTCAGTGGTTAGCACTGCTGCCTCACAGCGCCAGAGACCGGGTTCAATTCCCACCTCAGGTGACTGTCCGTGTGGAGTTTGCACATTCTCCCCGTGTCTGTGTCTGTTTTCTCCAGGTGCTTCGGTTTCCTCCCACAGTCCAAAAATGTGCAGGTCAGGTGAATTGGCCACGCTAAATTGCCCGTAGTGTTAGGTGAAGGGGTAACGGGAGGGCAATGGGTCTGAGTGGGTTGTGCTTCGGCCGGTTGGTGTGGACTTGTTGGGCCGAAGGGTCTGTTTCCACATTGTAAGTAATCTCATCTAATCTAAAAAAAGTGAATCACAGAACAGGCCCTTAGACCACGATGTTGTGCCGAGATTTAATCCAAATGTAAAATATAGTAACTTAACCTACGCACCCCTCAACTCGCTGCTATCCATGTGCAGGTCCAGTAGTCTCTTAAATGTCCCCAATGACTTCGTCTCCACCACCTCAACTGGCAATGCATTCCATGCATTCACAACTCTCTGCGTAAAGAACCAACCTCTGATGTCTCCTTTATACTTTCCTCCTAATATCTTCAAACTATGACTTCCCGTACCAATCAATCATCAATTTGCTCCTCAATTTCCCGCTGACTACTGGGGAATCTATGTTACAATCCCATCAAAGTGATCAAACCTTTCTTTTTTCTCAGATCCACACACGTTGCTTCACTGGGCGATCCCTCAGGAACATCCTTTCCAAGTCCTGTCATGATGTTTTCCCTAATCAAAATAGCCACTCCCCCTCTTCTCTTGCCTCCCCTTCCATCTTTCTAATGAATAGATCATGGAGTATCTGATCTTACTACTTCTGATGAAGAGTCACTGGACTTGAAATATTAACTCTGTTTTCTCTCCACAGATGTTGCCAAACCTGCTAAGTTTCTCTAGCAATTGTGCCTGCAGTTTACCCAGCTTCAGCAGCAAGTCATAGAACATAGAACATTGCAGGGCAGTACAGGCCCTTCGGCCCTTGATGTTGCGCCGATCTGTGGAACTAATCTGAAGCCTAATTATCCTACGCTATTCCATTTTCATCCGTACGTTTATCCAATGACCATATAAATGCCCTTAAAGTTGGCGAGTCTACTACTGTTGCAGGCAGTGCATTCCAGGTCCCTCCTACTCTCTGAGTAAAGTAACTATCTCTGACATCTGTCCTATTTATACATCCCCCCTCAGTTTAAAGCTATGTCCCCTTGTGTTAGCCATCACCATCCAAGAAAAAAAATTCTCACTGTCCACCCTATCTAATCCTCTGATTATGTTATATGGCTCAATTAAGTCTCCTCTCAATCTTCTCTCTAATGAAAACAGCCTTTCCTCATAAGACCTTCCCTCCATACCAGTCAACATCCTAGTAATTCTTCTGAACCCATTCCAAAGCTTCCACATCCTGCCTGTAATGCGGTAACCAGAACTGTATGCAATACCCCAATGCAGCCGCACCAGAGTTTTGTACAGCTGCAGCATTACCTCATGGCTCCGAAGCTCAATCCCTCTACCAATAAAAGCTCACACACCATATGCCTTCCTAACAACCCTATCAACCTGGGTGGCAACTTTCAGGGATTATATTCCAAGTTAGATCTTCATGCTCTTTCTTCTACTATGACTGTCATGTTAGGAAATTCCTAGTATGAGCCTTTTTTTTGGTATTAATGACATCACTGTCCTGTTTGAAGCCATCCCCAGATGCTATCTCCCTCCTCCTCTCTTCCAGGTTGTGGTTGAAGAAATATTTGCAGCTGTCAGGGCTGTTATTTCCAAATGCCTTAGCTTAATGGTCATAGTAACAATGGGACACAGTTCTCCAATATAGTGTTTATGTTCTGACCTATCTTCTCTCAATGCAGTTCTTTGATCTAAGGAGAATTTCTACTTCAATATCACGGAGGGTGGTGTGTGTATGGAATGAGCTGCCAGAGGAAGTGGTGGAGGCTGGTACAATTACAGCATTTAAAAGGTATCTGGATCATGCCTGAGACAAATCTTTCACATTGGTCTTCACCACATCAGATTTAAATTCATGAATATGGAATAAATCACAAACACAGTGACATGATTCACTGTGATTAAAGTAATAATACAAGAAGCAATGCATTGGATTATCATGGTTTGTGTTTGTGTATTAGTGTGCGAATGTGCATCGGCAACATTAATCATCTTCCACTTCTTTGACACCCCTATCATTTTCATAGTTATCTTTTTGGTCTTAATCAACTGATAAACCATTTCTTTTCCTGTCGATTTTACCCATTTACAATTTCCCTGTGCTTCCTTGGCCTTTCTAAGTTTTTTTTTAGTTTTCAGTTCACCCATTTAGATTCTAGGCTAAGCTTCCCACTGTTTTTTAATTGTTTTGTCAGGATCAGTATCTTTCTTTTACTGTTTCATGTCACCCTGTATGCTTGGGGACACCTATGGAGCACGAGATGTGGAAATATAATGATATCTGTTATTGGATCATGTTTACTCTGTTTCTTTAGAATCTCACTTTTGAGATCCTCCCACTGATTTGTCATTATTTTATCTTCAAATACCTGCATCCAGTCCAACTTCGTCAGATTATCTCTCAGATTAAGAACATAGAAACTACAGCACAGAACAGGCCCTTTGGCCCAAGATGTTGTGCCGAGGATTAATCCTAATTTCAAATAAAAAAACTAACCTACACATCCCTCAATTCACTGTTGTCCATGTACAAGTCCAGCAGTCACTTCAATGTCTGTAATGAATCTGCTTCCATCACCACCGCTGGCAATGCATTCCATGCCCTCACAACTCTCTGCGTAAAGAACCTAATTCTGACGTCTCCTCTATACCTTCCTCCTAACACCTTAAAACTATGACCCCTCGTGGCAGACTCATGAGATTGTTTCCCCCTGACATCAACGTTTTAATCTTGTTGTCTTTGTCTTGTTCCATATTTATGCTCAATGTAAATGTATTAATGTCAGCAGCTCAAAAATAGTCCCTCTCTCTTAGTTCATCCAGAAGACCAGCTTCATTTCAGAAGATCAATTCCTGAATTGCTTTTCCTCTCACTGAGCTCTTATGTGCTAAAGAGGTCAGTTAAATATGGTACAATAATCTTTTTGCTCTCAGTGTCTTTCACACTGTTCATATTGAGAGATATTTGAGAGATGAAATCACCAAATACTCTAGTACTTCAAAATATTCAAAAATGTCTGACATACTACTCTTCTGTTTTCCTCAGAGGATTTGGTCATCACCTGTAAACTGCTAGCAGTGTGGCTGCCACCTTTTTAAAACGATCTCAGCTGAACCCTTATCGCGTCTTTTGTAAATTCATTGAGTATATCAATGAAGGCCCTGTTAACCAGAGTGGAGGAGGAGAAACAGTTGAGGATTAAGGGATGCATAGAGTCATTGAGATGTCCAGTATGGAAACAGACCCTTAATTCCAATTGTCCATGTTGACCAGATATCCTGAACACATCTAGTCCCATTTGCTAGCATTTGTCTCATATCTCTCTAAATTCTTCCTATTCATGGACCCATCCAGATGCCTTTTACGTGTATTTACACGAACACCGCTCCCCAACCCCCCCCCCCGCCACCCCGACTTTCTCTGGCAACTCATTCCATACACACAACAACCTGTGCGAAAAAGTTGCTCTTTAGGTCCCTTTTAAATCTTTTCTCTCTCGAATATGCCTTCCAGTTTTCGATTCCCTACCCTGGGGAAAGGATCTTGGCTAATCACCATATCCATGCCTCTCATGATTTTATAAACCTCGATAAGGTCACCCCCCTAGTCTCCAAGCTCCAGGCAAAATAGCCCCACTTGCAAGTAACTATGAATCATTCTTTTGCTAATTATCTTAGCTGTGTTCTCTATTAATGGTCTCCCTGTCAGTCTAAAGACAGACAGTAATTGCTTCCAGCACGAGGGAGAAGCTCATATTAGATGCACGCTGGTGGAAGGTGACATCGAGTCATAGGGTGGTACAACATGGTACAACTTGTCCATGCTGACCAGATGTCATAAATTAATGTAGTCCATTTGCCAGCATTAGCACCAAATCCCTCTCAACCCTTCCTAATCATATACACATTCAGATGGCATTTAAATGTTGTAATTGTACCAGCCTCCACCACCTCCTCTGGCAGCTCATTCCATACACACATCAACCTCTGCACGAAAAAGTTGCCCCTTAGGTCCCTTTTAAATGTTTCCCCTCAAACCATAAATCTATACACTCCAGTTCTGGACTCCCCCACTCCAGGGCAAATACCTTGTCTATTTACCCTATCCATGCCCCTCAGGATTTTATAAACCTCGATAAGGTCACTCCTCAGCCTCTGATGATCCAGGGAAAACAGCCCCAGCCTATTCAGCCTCTCCCTTTCACTCTAACCCGCTAACCCTGGCAATATCCTTCTAAATCTTTTCTGAACCCTTTCAAGTTTCACAACATTCTTCCTATAGCAGAGAGACCAGAATTGAATGTGGTATTCAAAAATGGTCTAACTAATGTCCTGTACAGCCACACCATGACCTCCCAACTCCTACTCGTTGCACTGACCAATAAAGGAAAGCATACCAAATGTTTTCTTCACTATCATGTCAACCTGCAACTCCACTTTCAAGGAACTATGAACCTGCACTCCAAGGTCTATTTGTTCAGGGACACACTCCAGCACTTTACCATTAAGTGTATAAGTCCTGCTCTGATTTGCCTTTCCAAAACGCAGCACCTCATATTTATCTAAACTCCATCTGCCAATCCTCAGCCTATTGGTCCATCTGATCAAGGTCCCACTTTACTCTGAGGTGACCTTGTTCACTATCCACTGCACCTACAAATTTGTTGTTATTGTAAACTGACTAATCACACCTCCTATATTCACATCCAAATCATTTATATAAATGACAAAAGGTAGTGGACCCAACACCAATCCCTGTGGCACACTGCTCATCACAGGCCTCCAGTCTGAAAAACAACCCTCCACCACTACCTCTGTCTTCCACCTTCAAGACAGTTCTGTATCCAAATGGCTTCTTCCTGTATTCCATGTGAACTAACTGTGCTAACCAGGCTACTATGAGGAACCTTGTCAAACACCTTACTGAAGTTCATATAGAACATGTCCACTGCTCTGTACTGATCAATCCTCTTCGTTACTTCTTAAATAACTCAATCAAGTAGGTGAGACATGATTTTCCACACACAAAGCCATATTGACTATCCCTAATCAGTCTTTGCCTTTCCAAACACATGTAAATCCTGTCCTTCAGGATTCTCTCCAGCAACTCACTCACCTCCAACGTCAGGCTTATTGGTCTATAGTTTCCCAGCTTTTCCTTACCACCTTTCTTAAATACTGACTCCACATTAGTCAGTCTTTCGGCACCTCACCTAGCTATTGATGATACATTTATCTCAGCAAGGGGCCCAGCAATCACTTTGCTAGATTCTCACAGACGTCTAGGGTACACTTGACCAGGTCCTGGAGAGTTATTCACTTTTAAGGATTTTAAGCCATTCAGCACCTCCTCCTCGATAATATGGTCATGTTTCAAGATATCACTAGTTATTTTCACATGTTCTATATCTTCCATGTTCCTTTCCACAGTAAACACTGATGCTAAACACTAATTTATTATCTCCCCCATTCTCTCGTGGTTCCACACATAGGCTGTCTTGCTGATCTTTGAGGGGCCCTATTGTCTCCCTGGTTACCCTTTTGTCCTTAATGTATTTGTAAAGCCCCTTTGGATTTTCCTTAACCCTATTTGCCAAAGCTATCTCATGTTCCCTTTTTGTCCTCCTGATTTTCCTCTTAAATATAATTCTATAGCCTTTATGCTCTTCTAAGGACTCGCCCGATCTCTGCTGCCTATGTGTGACATCTGCTTCCGTCTTTTTCTTGACTAAAACCTCAATTTCTTGAGTCATTCAGCATTTCCTCCACCTACCACCTTGCCCTACACCCTCACAGGAACATACCTTCTCTGGAGTTCCATTATTTCATTTTTGAAGGCATCCTATTTTCCAGCCATCCCTTTACCTGCAAACATCTGCCCGACCCCAAACAACTTTTGAAAGTTCTTGCCTAATACCATCAAAATTGGCCTTCCTCCAATTTAGAACTTTAATCTTTAGATCAGGTCAGTGCTTTTCCATGGCTATTTTAAAACTAATAGAATTATGTTCATTTGCCCCAAAGTGCTCCCCCACTGACACCACAGTCATCTCAGACTGCCTTATTTCCCAAAAAGACATCAGGTTTTACACCTTCTCTAGTCGGTATATCCACACACTGAATCAGAAAATTTTCTTGTACACACTTAAGAACTTCTTTTCCATCCAAGCCCATACTGTTCAATTTATCAAATGTATATTATTCTAAGGCATTAGTTTTCACATTCAACACCCAGGCTGCAATTTGCCTACTTATGATAGAACCCATTTGATTTGAGTTCCATTGAATTCAGAGAGCACGTAGACATCTACTCTTCCATATAGACAATGAAACTTGTTCTGATTCCCAACTGATGGTAATACTGGACCAGAATCAAACCTGGCTTGATGGATCATAGGTTTAATTTTCTGTTGCTAAGTTAGTTAACGTGGTGGTTAGTCACTGAGGCAGATTTGGTCCGACTGGATTTATACATTCCTTTTTGGGAAGGACATACTATATGGTCACTGTTAGTGTCAAGGTCAATATTGTAGATGAATTGGAACAGCTTCACTTCAATACCTTAGGGCAGACTTGATAACATATGAAGATTATGCCATGATCTTGATAACTGCTAACATTTTTAGAGGTGCAAGTGTCTTAAGTGAAATTTAAAGGTAGTGAAGATTGTGTAGATGGTGATAATCCTGTGATCAAACAGTTTTGATCAGATGCGAGTTGGTGACAGCCTGTTTGAGTGCTCATACTGTCCCTTGGTTGGTTGTTGGTTCAGAGCCCTCATCAGCTGATGATCACCAGGTGACGGTCAGAATACCCGTGTGCAGCACGATGCACCGAATGGCCTCCTGCTGCATTATGCCAATTCTGTGATTCTGTTTTCCTCATTGTTTGGATGTGAACATTGACCACGTGTTTCAACACAATATCAAAATTGAGATTGGGAATTTAGTAACAATCAATCACAATATCTGAACATGTTCCATTGTTTTAACTCACTGTGTTCTGTTGTACCGTGTAGTTTCTCAACCATATCCTCTCAAGCTCACTTCACTCTCATTCACAAGACCCATCCTGGCTATTCAACTTGATAAAGAATGATTTGCATTGATAGAATATCTGTCACAATGATAGGTCTTTTCAAACTGCTTTGTGGTCAATGAATCCTTCCAAAGTACAGTTGCAGTAGGAAATGTGACATTGAGTGTTCACAAACACAATGTGGTCATGACCAAATCACCGGTTTCTGCATTAATACCTGGGAGTAAATATTGAACAGAACTCTGGGCATAACATCCCCACTCTTCATCCCAGGCTGCAAAAGGAACAAGATGTGAACTTAGGAGATGGCTCATTGTGAACTTCCAGTCTTCACTTGATTCAGGGAGGATGCTACAGAATCAGACATTTCCAATCCTTGCTCAAAAAAATGTGAGCTCAGTCCTAGTAATGGTATGCCAGTCAGTTTAATGTCAGTGATGAGGCAGGTTTTAGAAGTAATAATCTGGGCAAAAATTGATAAACACTGGGATATTTCTAGTTAATCACAGAGCCAAGACACATTGTAAAAGGCGGATTTTGCTTCACTAATTTAATGGGATTTTTTGATAAAGTAACAGTGAAGGTTGATGAAGAGAATATGTTGGATGCTGTTTTGGAAAACATTTGACAAAAATGCCACATAAAAGGCTCCTGACAATGTTGAAGTTCATAAAGTAAGACAGTTGGTATTAGTTTGGATGAAATCATTGGCTACAGGACTGAACAGCAATATTACATCTTTCCTATTGTGCACTGAATATAACTATGTTCCATACTCCAGCTGTAGCCTAACCTATCAATAAAACCTCCAATGCTTCAGCTAATAAGAAAATGTATGATTTTGTGACCACTGTATAATCCTCCCACTCACCTTCAAGGACTTGTGGACATTCACTCCAAGGTCCTGTCTCTCATTATGTCACTCTCTGTTCCCAGTTCAGTGTATTGTCACACTCTCTGTCTCCCTGTATTCACAGGTCAGTGTGTTATCTCTCCATCTTTCTTTCTTCCCAGTTGTGTGTTCTCTGCTTGTCTCTCACTTTTTCCAGTTGCGTGGTCTCTGTTTTTCTCTCTCTCTGTTCCCAGTTCAATGTGTTGTCTCTGTCTTTCTCTATTGCCAGTTCAGTGTATTATCACACTCTCTTCTCTATTCTCAGTTCAGTGTTTTATCTCTCTGTTTCTCTCTATTTTTAGTTGTATGCTCTCTGTTTCTCTCTTTCTCCATTCCCAGTTCAGTGTTTTGTCAGTTTATCTTACTCTATTCTCAGTTCAATGTGTTGTCTCTTTGTCTCTCTCCATTTCCAGTACACTGTGGGTATCTCTCAATCTCTATTCCCAGTTCAGGGTGTTCTCTATCTCTCTCTATTGCCAGTTCTGTCACTCCTGTTCCAGTTCAGTATGTTGTCTCTCTGTCTCTCTCGATTCCAAGTTGTGTGTTCTCAGTTTGTCTCTCACCTCCCCCAGTTCAATGCATTCTCTGTTTCTCTCTCCATTCCCAGTTCATTGTGATGTTAGTTTATCTCCTTCTATTGCCAGTTCAGTGTGTTATCATCTTTTGTCTATGTTATCTATCTATCTCTCACTATTCCCAATTCAGTATCTTGTTACCCTGTTTCCCTCTTTTCCCAGTTCAGAGTGTTGTATCTCTGTTGCTATTGCCAGTTCTGTGTTGTTACTCCATCTCTCTCTGCATTCCCAATTCAGTGAGTTGTCTCTCTGTCTCTCATTTTCAGGTTTATTGTGTTGCCACTCTGTCTCTCTCTAATCCCAAATCACTGTCTCTCATTACCTGGTGGTCTAGTGCTTAGGATTCGGTGCTTTCACTGTCGTGGAGAAAGTGAGGTCTGCAAATGCTGGAGATCAAAGTTGAAACTTTATTGCTGGAACAGCACAGCAGGTCAGGCAGCATCCAGGGAACAGGAGATTCGACGTTTCGGGCACAGGCCCTTCTTCAGGAATGAGCAGAGAGTGTTCAGCAGGAGAAGATAAAAGGTAGGGAGGAAGGACTTGGAGGAGGGGCGTTGGAAATGTGATAGGTGGAAAGAGGTCAAGGTGAGGGTGATAGGTCGGAGTAGGATGGAGGCGGAGAGGTCAAGAAGAAGACTGCAGGTCAGGAAGGCGGTGCCGGGCTGGAGGGATCCGGCTGAGACAAGGTGGGGGGAGGGGGGGATGAAGAAACTGGTGAAGTCCAAGTTCATCCCCTGCGGTTGGAGGGTTCCCAGTCGGAAGATAAGACGCTCCTCCTCCGACCGTCGGGTTGTTGTGGTTTGGCGGTGGATGAGTCCAATGACCTGCATATCCTTGGTGGAGTGGGAGGGGGAGTTGAAATGCTGTGCTACAGGTTGGTTGGGTTGGTTCGTCCGGGTGGCCCAGAGGTGCTCTCTGAGTCGCTCCGCAAGAAGGCGGCCTGTCTCCCCAATATAGAGGAGGCCACACCGGCTGCAGCGGATGCAGTAGATGATGTGGGTGGAGGTGCAGGTGAATCTGTGGCGGATATGGAAGTTTCCTTTGGGGCCTTGGAGAGAAGTGAGGGGGGAGGTGTGGGCGCAAGTGTTGCACCTCCTGCGGTTGCAAGGGAAGGTGCCGGGAGTGGAGGTTGGGTCGGTGGGGGGTGTGGATCTGACAAGGGAGTCGCGGAGGGAGTGGTCTCTACGGAAAGCTTTCCGTAGAGACCACTCCCTCCGCGACTCCCTTGTCAGATCCACACCCCCCACCGACCCAACCTCCACTCCCGGCACCTTCCCTTGCAACCGCAGGAGGTGCAACACTTGCGCCCACACCTCCCCCCTCACTTCTCTCCAAGGCCCCAAAGGAAACTTCCATATCCGCCACAGATTCACCTGCACCTCCACCCACATCATCTACTGCATCCGCTGCAGCCGGTGTGGCCTCCTCTATATTGGGGAGACAGGCCGCCTTCTTGCGGAGCGACTCAGAGAGCACCTCTGGGCCACCCGGACGAACCAACCCAACCAACCTGTAGCACAGCATTTCAACTCCCCCTCCCACTCCACCAAGGATATGCAGGTCATTGGACTCATCCACCGCCAAACCACAACAACCCGACGGTCGGAGGAGGAGCGTCTTATCTTCCGACTGGGAACCCTCCAACCGCAGGGGATGAACTTGGACTTCACCAGTTTCTTCATCCCCCCTCCCCCCACCTTGTCTCAGCCGGATCCCTCCAGCCCGGCACCGCCTTCCTGACCTGCAGTCTTCTTCTTGACCTCTCCGCCTCCATCCTACTCCGACCTATCACCCTCACCTTGACCTCTTTCCACCTATCACATTTCCAACGCCCCTCCTCCAAGTCCCTCCTCCCTACCTTTTATCTTCTCCTGCTGAACACTCTCTGCTCATTCCTGAAGAAGGGCCTGTGCCCGAAACGTCGAATCTCCTGTTCCCTGGATGCTGCCTGACCTGCTGTGCTGTTCCAGCAATAAAGCTTTCACCGTCGTGGCCTGGGTTCGATTCCCAGCCAGAAACGGGTGTGTTTAATTTTTTTTTGGGTGCCACGGTAGCTCAGTGGTTAGCACAGCTGCCTCACAGCGCCAGAGACTCGGGTTCAATTCCCGCCTCAGGCAACTGTCCCTGTGTCTGCGTGGGTTTCCTCCGGGTCCTCCGGTTTCCTCCCACAATGGGTGAATTGGCCATGCTAAATTGCCCGTAGTGTTAGGTGAAGGGGTAAATGTAGAGGAATGGGTCTGGGTGGGTTGCTCTTCGGAGGGTTGGAGGGCCTGTTTTCACACTGTTAGTAATGTAATCTAATCATTACGTCTCTATTTCCAATTCAGTGTGTTGTCTCTCTCTGTCTTTAATCCCAGTTCACTGTCTTGTCACTGTCTCTCTCCATTCCCAGGGCAATGTCTTGTCACTGTCTCTCTCCATTCCCAGGGCAATGTCTTGTCACTGTCTCTCTCCATTCCAAGGGCAATGTCTTGTCACTGATTCTCTCCGTTTCCAGGTCAATGTCTTGTCACTGTCTCTCCCCATTCCCAGGGCAATGTCTTGTCACTGTCTCTCCCCATTCCCAGGACAATGTCTTGTCACTGTCTCTCTCCATTCCCAGGGCAATGTCTTGTCACTGTCTCTCCCCATTCCCAGGTCACTGTCTTGTCACTGTCTCTCTCCATTCCCAGGGCAATGTCTTGTCACTGTCTCTCCCCATTCCCAGGTCACTGTCTTGTCACTGTCTCTCCCCATTCCCAGTTCACTGTCTTGTCACTGTCTCTCCCCATTCCCAGGGCAATGTCTTGTCACTGTCTCTCCCCATTCCCAGGGCAATGTCTTGTCACTGTCTCTCCCCATTCCCAGGGCAATATCTTGTCAATGTCTCTCTCCATTCCCAGGTCATGTCTTGTCACTGTCCCTCCCCATTCCCAGGGCAATGTCTTGTCACTGTCTCTCCCCATTCCCAGGCCACTGTCTTGTCACTGTCTTTCTCCATTCCCAGGGCAATGTCTTGTCACTGTCTCTCCCCATTCCTAGGTCAATGTCTTGTCACTGTCTCTCCCCATTCCCAGTTTAGTATGCTCCCTCACGATCTATCTCTATTGCCATTTCATTCTGATGTCCATCATTGTCCATCCTTAATTGTGCAAAGGGCAGTTAAGCATCAATTTGCTGATGACATAAAGGTGAGTAGTAAAATGAGTTGTGAAGACAAACCATCTGGCAAATGGAGTACAATGTGGCAAAGTGTGAAATGGTACATTTTGGAAGAAAGAATAATAAGGCAACATATTACTGCAATTCTTTGGCTGAAGAGCTCAGGGATGGAGAGGAATCTGGGTGTCTTCGTACACAAATCACAGAAAGGTAATCTATAGGTATAGCAAGTAATCAGGAAGGCTAATCGTGTCACATTTTATTGTGAGAGGAATTGAAAGTAAGAGTGTGAAGGCTCTGCTTCACTTACCCAGGATGTGGGTAAGGCCTCATGTGGAGTGCTGTGTACAGTACCGGTCACCGTACTTATGTTAATGTGTTGGAAGAAGAACAGGTTTACTAGGCTAATACTCGGACGGAGCGGATTGTTCCTTATATTTTTCTCGGGATTTACTCAATCCCTGCTGTTAATACCTGACATCTGCTTCCTTCTTTTTCTTGACCAGAAACATAATTACTCTAGTTATCAGCATTCCCTACACCTACCAGCCTTGCCCTTCAACCGAGTAGGAACATACAGTATATTAGACTCCCATTATCTCATTTTGAAAGTTTGACATTGCCCAGCCATGCCTTTACCTGTGAGTATCCACCCACAATCAACTTTCGAAAGTTCTTGACTAATACCATTAAAATATGCCTTCCTTCAATTTTGAATGTTAACTTTTAGATCTGGTCTATCCTTTTACATCATTATTTTACAACTAACAAAACGATGTTCACTCCCCCATTGATACCGAATTCACTTGCCCTGCCTTATCCCAAAAAGGTCAAGTTTTGCACCTTCTCTAGTAGGTATATCTACATACTGAATCAGAAAGATTTCTTGCACACACTTAACAAATTCCTCTCCATCCAAGCCCTTAGCAGTATGGTAGTCCCAGTCAATGCTTGGAAAGTTAAAATCCCCTACCATAACCACCCTATTATTCTTACAGATTATGGATATCTCCTTACAAATTTGTTTCTCAATTTCCTGCTGACTATTGGGGGTGTAAGGGCTCTATCGTACAATCCCAATAAGGTGATCATCCTTTTCTTATTTCTCAGTTCTACCTAAATAACTTTCCTGTGTGCATTCCTAGTATTATCCTCCCAAAGTACAGCAGTAATGTTATTCCTAATCAAAAACGCCACTCCCCCACCTCTCTTGCCCCTTTCTATCCTTCCTATAGCATCTATAAACTGGAATATGAAGCTGCCAGTCGTGTCCATCCCTGAGTCTCATCTCTATAATTGCTGTGATATCCCAATCTCTTTTTCCCAACCACGCCGAGTTCATCCGCCTTCCCTGTTATGCCTCTTGCATTGAAACCTCATTCTCTGCTTTGTTCCTGCCTACCCTATTTGACTTGCTCCTTTCCTCAACTGTACCAGTCTCAGACTGATCTCTTTTCTCACTACCTCCCCCTACACCCCCCCTCACATCCCACCTCTGCACCCTTTCCCACCCTGCACTAGTTTCAATCCTCCTGAGCAGCTCGAGGAAATCTCCCTGCCAGTATTTTGGGAGAGGTTGGAAATCTTACAACCTTTAAAAATATTTGAATGAGCACTTGAAATAACATAA
The DNA here is from genome assembly GCF_037043375.1 of Chiloscyllium plagiosum. Taxonomy (NCBI): domain Eukaryota; kingdom Metazoa; phylum Chordata; class Chondrichthyes; order Orectolobiformes; family Hemiscylliidae; genus Chiloscyllium; species Chiloscyllium plagiosum. Next base: position 89,261,706 of record NW_028270156.1, on the reverse strand, counting down.
CATTCAAGACTATGTGACGAGTACAGGGATTTGGGATGACCATGCCTTTGGTGATAGTTAATGTCAGTGAGGACCCAATAGGACAAAGGGCCTTTTCTGAACTGTCTAACTATGACTTTATTAAAGGGCCTACATAACATTTAAAGCAAAGCATTCCAAATTTACCAGAACATTTTTGATTTTAACTGCATTAATAATGTATTGGTGGTAAAAACTTCAAATCTTTAAAGAATCTTTTGAAAAACAAATCTATAAAGCCCCACAAAACATGTCACTTATCTAAAATATGCCGTTTATTTTAGAAATCTGATGGAGTACTTGGGTCATTTGGGCTCAGCTCTAACATGGAGTATAACAGCCTTAACAAAACAACACACAAACTTTGATCTGAGGAGTAAAAGTAAATAGGAACACAAAAGCATATGATGTCATTTCATGTGGCACCATCTCATTACTTCAGGTTATCCCCAAGAGTCTTCACCATTAACTAATTCCTTTTGAACTGCAGTCATTACTATTATCTATGCAAAACATACCCATCAATTTGCACATACCAAATCCCATAAAATGTAAGAGGGAATCGGTTTTGATGATATTGTTTAAAGGATGAATGCAACCTTGGTCCCTCAGGACTCCCAGCTCCAATTCAATGAATGACTGAAGTCTCCGTTGCGCCCTAATTTGATTGTTGTATGATCACAGGTTAAATTACAGCCTCAACTTCATATTAGGACTTAACACACAAACTTTCCTTTAGAGGAAATATGATGATTAAGAATGTAGTTTAATTCACTGTTTCCTTTTATTTTGTTCAGAAGCTGAAGTTCCTGACTCACGTTCCATGGATCACACTTGCCTTCCGGTACCTCACTGTTATTGAGCAGTATTCAATAATGGAAGGAAATAAAGCAAAATCCTTTCTTCACTGAAATTCATAAACCCCAAGGCCACAGGGAAGTCATTGCCTTGTGATTGGAAGAGGGAAGCCCAACGGATTTCCAATAGTCACTCATTAAACATCACTGAAGTTGATCATTGTCGATAATCAGATTTCTCAGCATCAATCAAGGATGAAACCATCGATCTTCCTGCTCTGTAAGACTGAAAGAATGGACTGAAAGAAGTGAGCATGAATGTTATTAATAACTCCAGTGATATTAGGTAGATGACAACACTCACAGATGATCCAATAGAAACTAGGAACAAATACCCTGGGATGTCACTTCATCCTCTGTACTGACTTCCCAGGGAAATATCTTCAATGGCAGAAGTGTGGACCTCTCCCAAAGCCATGCCATAATAGATGGTGTCACCAATCACTGTAACCCATGGCATTGAATTAGTGGTGAACCTGGCTGCCCATTTCCCTGTGTTGTTGGGGACTATGACTCTATCATTACTCCATCATCCGGTCCTCAGGTACTGAAGCCCAGCATCAGCTGTCTCTTCTGTAGACATGCCTAATGTTCGGAGGTGGGTGGGGTTGAAACAGATAATAATACAAATTACCCAAACTTACTTTTTTTAATTGAAAAGAATATATGAAGTTTATTAGGCTCAGCTGCTCTATTCAGTCTTCAAGCTTCAGAAGGGACTCATTCACTCCGTTCCATCTAACCCTCTGTACATCCTTCAGGTTTTCATTTTCTTCTCATGGACTTGATGAACACCCCCTTAAACGGCTCTTACAATATTTCTCTCAACTACATGTGGCATTGAACACCACATTCTGAAAGCTCTTTGGAGAAGACATTTCTCCCGAATTCTTTATTGGTCTTAATTGTGACCATCTTATATTGATGTCATCTGATTTTTATTCCTCATGTGCAGACACCACGTTTTTACACCCACATCATCAAATCCCCTCAATTTTAAACATACATCTAAGTAGTTTCCTCCTTCTCCTTCCTATGTGAATACACCACCTCTTAAAATTATTTTCCACTGTCTTGCCCATTATGCTCACCTTTCTGGACTCTGCTATTTTACCACAACCTTCCTCAGTATTAGCCATAGTCGCCAATTTCCTGTCATCCACATAATTTTTATACCCCTGATCTCCAGGCACAATTACTTTCAGGACTAATACCCTGTGGAACAACACATTCTGTCAGTCTGAACAACTAACTTTTAGCTTTAGTTTCTGTTTCTAACCCTATTGTTATCCATTCTGCTACTTCTTCCCTGCATCCATGTCGTAACTCTCGTTTACTATCAACATATCTTTTAAAAGTCCAGACATAAACACACCCTCCCCAATACCTTTACATATACTGTTATGTCATCAAACAATTCAATAAGGTTTGACACCAATGCTGACTGTTCTTTATTACATCCTCAGTTCTGGATATTTTACCATTATGGCTTTGAGTAAAAACTGCAATATCTTTCCTACAACCAACTTTAAACTAGCTGGTCTGCAGACCCACGTTGCATTATTACTATGATTGTGATCCGGTAGCTGAAGATGAAGCAATAAAGCCAAATACTTTCATCAATTAATTAATTATCAAATTTATACAAAATCAGTTAGCTCAATGAGCTCCCCTTGAACTTAAGGTGTCCAAAAGTTAAAAAACAAGTTTTAAATATCTGCCAAAATGCTCACTGTTTTGATATGAATGCATTATCTTTCATTTAGGGGGAGGCAATGGCCTAGCGGTATTATCACCGGACCGTTTACCCAGAGACTTTAATAAGCACACAACTCTAATTTCACAAAGCAATATATCCTTTTTAACAAGGCATTTTTCAATGATCTTTGTCTTCTCAATGCTGTCATTCCTACCCGAATGACTGTTTTTATTGGGTTGAGGTATATATATATATATATATATATACACACACACACATATACACACACACACAAACGTGATCTGGGACACTGTACCCAATTCGGCACTGCAGCATGGGGGAGGTGCAATACAGAATCAGCAGAATGATTCTGAGATTTAAAAAGTTTCAACGAGGCCAGGTTATATAATGCACATTTGTATCAGCTTGATTAATATTTAAGGTAAAGATAGGTAAAGAGAGATTATTTCCCTGGGAAAAGGTCAGGGGAGAACAGCCCAGAAATAAGAGAGAAGCGTGAAAATTCAAGGAATACCTTTCAGGGTGATAAATGGATGTACTTTCTATACAACACCACAGAGGGCTTTAAGAAAATTCAATGCCAAGACAAATTGACTTTAATCAATAAGGGAATCAGGCATTATGGGAAAAGGCAGGCAAGTAGAGTTGAGGGTTACCAGATCAGCCATGATCTCATTAACTGGCAGCTTTTATCAGAATCAATGAAAAGTTACAATCTGAAATGTAAACTCTGTTTCTCTATCCACTGATGCCTCCTGATGTGCTAAATGTTTCCAGAATTTTATGTTTTGATTCCTGGCATCCTAAGGCGATGTTACACAATCTATTGGTTTGTTTTGTTCGGTTCCTTTGACACTATACTTGACTCAATAGTCTTGGTGTTGAGAACAAGTATTCTCACATTTCCTCTAGCGTTAGTTTCTCAGTTTTCCCTCAGCCCATTGAGACTATGATGAAACTGGGAGTTCAATAATTCCAACAGAAGGTAAACAAAGATTTACTGACCTGGTCATTGGAGAGTAGAAGCTGCCAGATGGTACTCGAGACAGAGACATAGAACTTACAGCATGACAACAAACCCTTCAATCCAACTTGTTCATGCCAACCAAATATCCTAAATTCATCTAGTCCCACTTGCCAGCACTTGGACCATATCCCTCTAAACCCTTCTTATTAATTTACTCATCCAGATGCCTTTTAAATATTGTAATTGTACCAACCTCCACCACTTCTTCTGGCAATTCATTCTAATCACACACCACCCTCAGCATGAAAAAGTTGCCCCTTAGGTCCCTTTTAATATCGAAATGTCACCTCCAATAAATCACCTCATCTGTAAACCACAATCACTGTTTGGTCAGACATCCCATGGGATAATCAGTGCAATTATGCCCTGTGCTAAGGGGCAAAGAACTGAAAATGTGTTGCTGGAAAAGCGCAGCAGGTCAGGCAGCATCCAAGGAGCAGGAGAATCGACCTTTCGGGCATAAGCCTGAAGAAGGGCTTATGCCCGAAACATCGATTCTCGATTTTGTAGATGACGTTTGTTTTGCATGCTGTCTGGTTCATTAGCTACTGTTTAAAGTGTGTTGTTTGGTTTGTGGGCTACCATGTTGCCAATAGGTCTGAGTAGGCTGGCAGTCATTTCAGAGATGTCTCTGATGCAGGGTAAAGTGCCTAAGGCTTCTGGGCCTGTTTTGTCTGCTTGTTTGGGTTTGTTGCTGAGAAATCGGTGGAATGTCTTAATTGGGTACCTGTTCTTCGTGAATACACTGTATAGGTGGTTTTCTTCTGCTCTTTGAAGTTCTACAGTGCTGCAGTGTGTGGTGGCTCATTGAAATACTGTCCTAATACAGCTTTGTTTTTGGGTGTTGGGATGATTGCTTCTGTAGTTCAGTATTTGGTCCATGTGTTGTTTTCCTGTGGATGCTCATTTGAAGGTCTCCATTGGCTGTCCGCTCTACTGTGACATCTAGAAATGGCAGGTTATTGTTGTTTTCCTCCTTCTTGATGAATTTTATGCCAGTAAGGATACTATTGATGATCTTGAAGGTTTCCTCTAAATTGTTTTGTTTAGTGATCACAAAGGTGCCATCCACGCAGCGGACCCAAAGTGTGGCTTGGATGGTTGGGAGAGTTGTTTGTTTGAGTCACTGCATTACTGTTTCTGCGAGGAACCCTGATATTGGTGATCCCATAGGTGTTCCATTGATTTGCTTGAGGGTCCTGCTATTGAAAGGGAAGTGGGTGAAGAGGCATAGTTCCACCAGCTTGATGATGTTGTCCTTGTTGATGAAGTTGGTGGTGTTTGGTATATGTGTCTTTGGTTTTTCTAATAGCATAGTCAGTGTTTCTTTGGCCAGGTTGATGTTGATGGATGGGAACAGGGCTGTTATGTCAAAGGAGACCATTATTTCATCCACTTCTTTCTTGGTGTCTTTGATGAGGTTCAGGAGTTCTTAGGTGCAGTGGTAGGAGTACTCTCCTAAGTGCTTTAGACTTTTGTGGAGTTCCTTGGCTAGTCTGTATGTTAGTGTTCCTGGTAGTGAGACTGTGAGTCTGAGGGGGGCTCCTGGTTTGTGAACTTTGGGTAGTCCATAGAAGCATGCTGTGTTGGATCTGTCTGGTTTCATTTTTTGGAAATCTGTCTTGTTTAATTCTCCTGATTTCTTAAGTTTACTGAGTAAGGCTATGATTCAGTTCTCCAGTTGAAACCCTCCAACCCAGGCAAACATCCGTGTAAATCTTTTCTGAACCATTTCTGCACTCCAAGCAACACTCGCCAAGACCTTACCATTAAGTGTATAAGTCCAGCCCTGATTTACCTTTCCAAAATGCAGCACCTCATATTTATCTAAATTACATTCCATCTGCCACTCCTTGGCCTATTGGTCTATCTGATCAGGATCCCATTGTACTCAGAAGGTGCAGTGTACAGTAAAGAAGTTTACCTCAAATTTTGGTGTCATCTGCAAACGTACTAATTATACCTCCTGTGTTCACATCCAAATCAATTATGTAAATGATGAAAAGCAGTGGACTCAGCTCCGATATTTGTGACACACCACTGGTCCAGGCCTCCAGTCTGCAAAAGCAACCCTCCATCACCACCCTCTGCCTTCGAGCAAGTTCTGTATCCAAATGGCTGGTTGATATGTACTACTTGACGACTACTGCCGTGTTATGATGTTTTGCAGGAGAATAAAAGGATTAGGTTAAATATAATCTTTTTTATCGAGGTAATCTTTTTATGGGCGGCACAGTGGCACAGTGGTTAGCACTGCTGCCTCACAGCGCCAGAGACCCGGGTTCAATTCCCGACTCAGGCGACTGACTGTGTGGAGTTTGCACGTTCTCCCCGTGTCTGTGTGGGTTTCTTCTGGGGGCTCCGGCTTCCTTCCACAGTCCAAAAATGTGCAGGTTAGGTGAATTGGCCATGCTAAACTGCCCGTAATGTTAGGTAAGAAGGGGTAAATGTAGGGGTATGGGTGGGTTGCGCTTCGGCCGGTCGGTGTGGACTTGTTGGGCCGAAGGGCCTGTTTCCATACTGTAAGTAATTTAATCTGAAGAACGTAACTTGCTTAGTCTCTACATTGCTGGGTGGATGCCAGGGGTATAGAAACACTAGAATACATTGAATAAAAAGGAGGCAATGCAATGGATCGATCTTGAACATTGCAGCCAAGATATTATCAGAACCTGTCGTCTTCAATTTATCAATGCTCCCAGCCACAACTTGCTATCAGTTTGTGTGAACTGAATTGATTATCACAGCAGGTTCATGTTTTGTATCTCTGTAATCCCTTGAACATGAACTGTTCACTCAGAATCTTAGAATCCCTACAGTGTGGGAAAAGGTCCTTCGGCCCAACAAGTCTACACTGATCCTCCAAACCCATATCCCATTACTCTACATTTACCATTGACTAATACAGCTGAAAATGTGTTGCTGGAAAAGCGCAGCAGCAACACATTTTCAGCTCTGATCTCCAGCATCTGCAGACCTCACTTTCTCCTCATTGACTAATACACTTAAGCTACACATCCCTGAACACTATGGGCAATTTAACATGGCCAATTCACCTAACCTGCACATCTTTGGATTGTGGACAAAACCAGAGCACCCAGAGGGAACCCACGCAGACACAGGGAGGATGTGCAAACTCCACACAGACAGTCACCCGAGGCTGGAATCAAACCCAGGTCCCTGGCACTGTGAGGCTGCAGTGCTAACCAGTTGTTGCTTTGGACTATGTTAACATCTTTAAAGGTGCAGCACCATACAGTTAAAACTGGCAGAGAATCATGTGAAAGCTATGTGCTATCCAACTCTAATCCATGCTATGCCTGATGGTTCAAATTCTAATTTAACATATTTAATATCTTTGGCCCAAAAGCACACGCGTCTCTGCTGCAGCTTCTTGCTGAGCTTCTCCACTGACTGTTACCCTGTTACCATTTGACTGACAGTTCCACAAACTTTCATATTATCTGGCCACACTTCTTAAAGTATTCATCCTTGCAGCAGTGCATGGACTGATCCCCGAAATTTCACTGAACCCATGCTTCTCTTTGACAACCATATTCTGCTTCTTGAATTCTTCAAGGAGAATGTCTTAGCATCCTGTTCAAGTCTAATTGGCTTTTTATCCTTGGTTCCTTTATTGTTCCTAAACAGGTTGTTTCTCAAATTAATTGGCTTTGTATATGTTGATACTAATTGGCTTAGACTATTAGGGTCTTTTATTCATTTAATCCTTGGTCAGTTTCCATTCACAGATTAGAAACCCTTGTCTCTGATCCCTGCCTTTTTGAGATTAGTAAAGTTTTAGCAGTGAACCCTGATTAATATGAATTGGTTTTACAGTTTGACCATTACATCTGTTAATCCTTGCAGTAAGACACAGCAGAAGGTGGTCATGCCGTCCCTTAAGTCTGCTTTGCCATTCAATGAAATCATGACCGATTTGATATCATGCTTACTGATTCCCAGAAAAATCGCTCAGTATTGAATGTCCTTATACAGCCTATACAGTCCTCTGTGATAAATAATTCCATAGATTCATTACACTCAGAGAAGAAATTCTACCTCATCTGTCTTAGATAGGTGAGAGATTATTCAGAGATTATGCCCTCTGCTCCTGCAAGAGGAACCAATCTTTCTGCATCGACCTCTGGGAATCGCGGATGTCTCAAGAAGGTTGCATCTCATATGGAAAGGTCCTGACCTGTACCAAACTGTTTCTCTCCACAGATACTGTCTGATCACATGTGCTTTCCTGGCATTTTGTGTTTTTAATTTCAGATTTCCAGCATTGGCAACATTTTGCCTTTCTCTCAGGACATCAGGCTCAGCGGTTTGCACTGCTGCCTCACAGTGCCAGGGATCCAGGTTCAATTCCAGCTTTGGGTGACAGTCTGTGTGGAGTTTGTACAGTCTCCCGATGCTCTGCGTGGGTTTCCGTTGTGTGTTCCAGTGTCCTCCCACAGTCCAAAGATGTCACGTTAGGTGGATTAAACATAGTAAATGTGTGATTACAGTGTAGGGTAGGGAGCAGGGTCTGAGGAGAAAGCTCTTGGGAGGGTCAGCACATACTCAATGGGCCAAATGGTCTTTCTCCACATTGTAGGGATTCTATGATCAGGAGTTTTTCCAGCTGGCATCCTCATCTTGTCCATTTTCAGCTGTTCCTTTAACAATCTTCCATTTATCATATAAAGACACAACGGTGTTCATTAGCAATTTTACATCATTCAGCTCCATTCCCAATTCCTTCCAGAATAAGGCAGCTCACAAGGCTCCTATAGCAGGACCTGGACAACATCGTGTGGCAGGTAGTACTTACTAATGAAGAAATCACCATTTCCACTAAGAAAATATTCAACTGCCTGATTATTACAAATGTGGATTTGAGAATGTGGCATAGACTAGATACTGAGTGACCGTCAAATTCTATCCACCATTTATAAATTAGAAGGTAGATGCAGGTGATGGAAGTTTCCTTCCACAAACAGACATCAATATCTGATCAATTGTTTAATCACAAGCGAAAACTAAGATTTCTGTTAAGCAAAAGTACTGGGAGTTAGAGTATTTCTGTCTCCCAGTACTCCAGATACAGGAAGATCCGAAGACAAGAACCTACAGCTGCCTGGTTCTGAGATAAGAAGTGTTATTTTGTAAATCTTAATTGGGAGTTTATTGGACTAGTATTATAGAAAGGAAGGTAGAATGTAGGTTAGAGAAAGAAATTGTAAATAGTGGTTAGTTAATTATTCTCTATTATATTTTAAGAAATAAAGTTGCTAATTTTACTTTAAATAGTCCTTGGCCATTCGAATCTTTACAGATTACTGCACAGGATCAATCTTTTCTGTGTTGCTGGTTTTAAATTAAGCAGGAGGGTTTACCCCGTGTCGTAACAAGGGATACCGTAGAAATCGCCCTAGATCCATGTGGCTGCTCTCTCCTAGAGAGAGGGAGACAACTGGTGGTGAGTTTAACCTAAGAATCACCTCACCTCTTTACATCTCACATCAGCTGTCCAGCCAAAGGTGCTAACTAACCCCCTGCGGCAATGGTGGCTGGACAGCTGGTTCATGATGTAGAGTGACACCGACAGCACAGGTTCAATCCCCACACACCGGCTGAGATTACCATGAAGGTCCTACCTTCTCAACCTCACCTCTCCCCTGGGGCATGGTGACTCTCAGGTTAAACTCACGATCAGTCATGTCTCGCTAATGAGAGAGCAGCCTGTGGTTCACTATGACTATGGGGACATGGAAGGAATATATATCCAAGGCACGATATTGAGTGGCTTGGAAGGGAACATGTAGGTAGTGGTTTCTCATATATCTACTGCCTTTGTCTTTCGGAAGGTATGGTCGTACATTTGGAAGATGCTGTCTGAGGAGCATTAGTGAGTTACTGGAGCAATCTAGTTGTTGATACATAAGGCTGCTACAGAAGATTGGTGTTGGATTCACTGTATGTTTGTAGAGATGGTGCCAATCAAACTGGCTACTTTGTCCTAAAAAAGCAAGTGCTGAAGAAATTCAGCAGGTCTGGTAGTATATGTTAAGAGAGAAAGAGAATCAATGTTTCTAGTCCTACATGACTCCTCCTCAGTACTGTTCTGAAGAGGAGTTATATTGGAATCAAAAGGTTAATTCTGTATTTCTCTCCACCAATGCTGTTAGGCTTGTTGACTTTCTCCAGCACTTTCCGGTTTCATTTCAGGCTTCAAGTGTCTACAGCATTGTGTGTTTATCATGGTGGTGTCCAATTTCTTGACTGTTGTTGGATTTACATTTCATCCAGTCAAATGGGGTGTATTCCATCATATTCCTGATGTGTGCCTTGTAGATAGCAGAGAGGCGTTTGGTGTCATGAACTGCGTCACTCACGGTAATATTTTTGCTCTCTGACCTGCCCTTCTATCCACAGTGAGCAGGACTTATCTCATGAGTCCAGTTCATTTTCAACTCAATGGTAACTCCAATACTGTTGATCGTAGGGGATTCAGCAATAGCAAAGCCTTAAGTGTCCAGAAGCATTATTTAGGTGATCTCTTATTGAAGGTGGTAATTGCTTCCCATTTGTATAGCGTGAATGTTAATTGCCAATTGTCAGCCCAGGCTGGAATTTTCAGGGATCTTGTGACAGAGCGACATGGAGTGTTCAGTATCTGAGGGTGTAAGAATGCTTTGAACATTGTGCAAGTTTAGCGAACCCTCTGATTTATGGCATTCTGATTGAGAGAAGGTCAGTTATACAGTCGCTAAAGATAGTTAGGGCTAGGACACAATCTTGAGGACTTCCTGCTGTGAGGTCTTGGAGCTTAGATGGCTGACCTCCATAAACCACACCAACTTCTGTGGGTCTGGAGTCACATGTAGCCCAGACCAGGTAAGGACAGTAGTTATCTTTCCTTAAAGGATATTAATGAACCAGGTGCATTTTCTTTGACAATTGATATTAGTTTCATGGTTGACATTAGAGTTTATAATCCACATACTTATGAAATTGAAGCTTTGTCATGCTGAGATTTAACCCAATTCCATGATAGTAGCTCTGAAGTATCTGAATATGAGCTAATTCAATGGCTGGCTTCCTGGCTGATTTGGAACACAACTTGATTTTTTTTTTAGATTAGATTACTTACAGTGTGGAAACAGACCCTTCGGCCCAACAAGTCCACACCGACCCACCCAGACCCATTCCCTTACACTTACCCCTTCACCTAACACTATGGGTAATTTAGCATGGCCAATTCACCTAACCTGCACATTTTTGGACTGTGGGAGGAAACCGGAGCACCCGGAGGAAACCCACGCAGACACGGGGAGAATGTGCAAACTCCACACAGTCGCCTGAGGTGGGAATTGAACCCGAGTCTCTGGTGCTGTGAGGCAGCCGTGCTAACCACTGTTCCAATTACCCAATAAAGTTTTAAGATTTGTTTTTTACCATTTAGTGATAAGTTAATTTGTTTCTATTTGATCCCAAAATGGAAATACAACAGACTAAGTGATAGTGGTCAATTAATGAATTTGTCTTGACTATGACCAATTGTGAGAACATCCAGTTTGTATCAGGGCAAGATAGGTTTGTGTATTTGCTCAGTGGGAGTTATAATGGAACGATGGATGATTAGAGGGAATTATTTTCCCAAACAGAGGGAGGTATTGAGTAGAAAGGTAAAAGAATAATTTATATGTGTGTGAGGTAAATGTGGTGTGTGTGTGTGTGTGCGCACACATGTGTACATGTCTTTCTGTGTCTCTGTGTGTAAAATACCTAAGAAATTCTTCTGCATGAATAAGAACTCTTTCTTCCCCTTTGTCTTAAAGGATTTTGGAATGTGCTTATCTGAAAAATTGGAATTTGAAACCCATGGTTCTAAGAACACATGTTGCCCCCACCTCAGTAAGGATGGGAACAGCACTGGGAAGGAAACATGCAAAATGCAAAACAACAATCTCACTCTCAGTCTCTCTTGAGCAAATTTATATATGATGAGAACAGTTATTGAAGACTGCGGAGCTTCAAAGTACAAAAATCCTGAGGTCTGGAGGAATTGTAACAAAGGAGACAAGGGAAGAAATTACAGGGACTCTGACCCAAATGTTTAATTCCTCTCCAGCCACGGGGGAAGTGTCATAGAACTGGAGGACAGCTGATGTGTTTTCACTTTTTGAGAAATGTGGTGGAGGTAGACGAGGAATAACAGACCAGTGAGTGTCTATCAATGTTAGAGAAATTATTGGAGAAAATTCCAAAAGAAAGGATTCATCTCCAATTAAAGAAACAAGGTTTGATCATGGATAGTCAGCACGTCTTTGTCAGATGGAGGTCATGCCTAACAAATCTGGTGGAGTTTTTGAGGAGGTGACCATGTCTGTGGATGTGGCTAGGACAATTGAAGTAGTTTACATGGGATTTAGCAAAGTCTTTGACAAGGTCCCACATGGGGGATTGAGAATGAAGGTAAAAGCATATGGCAGCTGGAGTAACTTGGCAAGTTGGCTGGAAAATTGACTCAGTCAGAGGAGGCAGCAGATATTGATAGAAGGCTGTTTGTGTAATTAAAGGCTCATGTACAGTGTGTATCACAGAGATCAGTGCTGAATCCCTTATTGTTTGTCATATTCATAAATAATATAGACCGGTCAGATCGGCAGATCAGTGGCAGATGCAATTTAACTCTGACAAATGTGAGATGATGCACTTTAGTAGAAGTCACAACATAAGGCAATGAGTGGTGGGACACCAGGAAGCTCAGAGAAACAGAAGGACCTTGAGGTGCTTGTTAACAGATCCCCAAAGGCAGCAAGACAGGGTAATAGGATAGTTAAGGCATACAAGATACGTGTCTTTACCAGTCCAGGAATAGATAAAGTCATAGAGATTCTCAGCATGGCCCAAATTGCTCGTGCCACCCAGTTTTCACAATTAAACTAGTCCCATTTGCCTGGGTTTGGTCCATATCTACCCCATCCATGTGCCTATTTAAATGTTTCTTAGGGCGGCACGGTGGCTCAGTGGTTAGCACTACTGCTTCAGAGCGCCAGGGACCCAGTTTCAATTCCCGTCTCGGGCAACTGTCTGTGTGGAGTTTGCACATTCTCCCTGTGTCTGTGTGGGTTTCTTCTGGGTGCTCTGGTTTCCTCCCACAGTCCAAAGATGCGCAGGTTAGGTGAACTGGCCATGCTAAATTGTCCATAGTGTTAGGTGTAGGGGAATGGGTCTGGGTGGGCAACAAGTGTGGACTTGTTGGGCTGAAGGGCCTGTTTCCACACTGTAGGGAATCTAATCTAATCAAATCACAAAATTGTACTTGCTTCTACCAATACCTCTGGCAGCCTGTTACAAGCACTCATCACCGTCTGTCTGAACAAAGTGTCCCTCTGAATCCTTTTGTATCTCTCCACTCTCACCTTAACTTATCCCCTCTAATTTTTGACTCTCCTATACTGGCGAAAGTCTGTTGGCTATCTATCTTATATGTATCTCACAAGATTTAATAAACCTCAATAAGGTTGCCTCTCAGTCTCCTACGTTCCCGGGGAAAAAAAGTCCCAATCTATTCAACCGCGTCTTATACCTCAAAACTTCCAGTCCAGGTAGCATCCTAGTAAGTGGAGGGCCAATACTGAAGTGTAGCTGAAAGGCAGGAGGTTTAGAGGGAACATGACATCCGGAATATGGCAGCGGCCTACACTGCATTGCCCAGGAGGGTAACTGAGAAGGAAATCCTCAAAACCTTTAAAAAGTACTTGAATGAGCATTTTAAATGTCATAACATTCAAGACTGTGGACTAAGTGCTGGGCAGTGGGACTTGTGCAGCTTTTCATGTAATTGTTGGAGGGACAATCTTTATGGATCGATGGGTCACCTCTGTCCTATATGGTGCTATCATTCTATAATTTTGAAGTTAAGGTTCTGATTTCTTTTTGTCTTTGTTTTGAGAAATTATTACCAAGTGTAAGTTCCAGTTATTGTTGTGGTCAGTATTAGTTTCAGCTTCGGTATTCGAGTGCTCAATCAGACAGACTTTCCCAAATGAGTTGTGGAACTGAATTAACAAGGGAAGTAGTGGTATAACAGTGTGCAGTAGAACAGCTGTCAAGGTACAACATAGAGATATTGAATGAATGAATATCCTCAGTAAAATAAAAGTCATCACAGAAAAGAATATCAAAAGATAGACCCATCAACATCTGAATATCAGTGTGTGAAACACTGCAAGCATTCTTGTTTGATGACAAGTTGCAAGGAGCGGTCGTGACCAAATAAGATTAGATTCATCCAGTCTTTGGGGTATTCAAATGTAGACTTAAATTTCAATGACATTACATCATCAAAATAAACCTGTTGTCGTAATCTCTTTGTTCAAAATGATATTACAAAGGTGAATGTGTGATCATATTTTCCCAGGAGAGATACAACAAAATATAATACGATGTCTCTGGATATGTCTCATCTCTCATTTTGAGACAATTCGGACAGATGCCAGCAGCAGGAAGGGAGAGGTTGTTTCACAAACAATAAAATGTATTTTCCAAACATAATGATCTCAAAAATATATGACACCATCCTAGTCATTGTTGGTGTACCTAGTAAGTCTTGGAACAACTTAAGTCACATAAGTCTATATTTCCGAACTGCATTCACTGATGATTTAATTTCCATTTAGCAAGGCAAATCCCAATGTCAGATGAAAGTGCTCTCACTTAGAGTTTAAAGTGAATTGTTTGTCGATTCGGAAGTTTCTCAGTAACGTGTAGTGGCGTCTGTTTCTCTGTACTGTGCAGAATGGGTTGACACTGAGGCCTCAATGAAGAAGTTTGGCTGAGCACCGGCCCCAGCTTGTCTAGAAAGGGTTTAGCAAGACCATTCTCTCTCCATGGTCACTTAAAGCCTGCTCTCAGTCAGCTGGATTAGATTAGGTTCCCTGTGACATGGTGGCTCAGTGGTTAGCATTGCTGCCTCACAGCACCAGTGACCTGGGTTCAATTCCTGCATCTGGTGATTGTCTGCATGGAGTTTGCATGTTCTCCCTGTGTCTGTGTGGGTTTCCTCACACAATCTAAACATGTGTAGGTGAGGTGAATTGACCATGTTAAATTGCATACAGTGTTAGATCCATTAATTAGTGTCAGTGTGGACCTTTTGGGCCAAATGTTTCCACCCTGTAGAAAATCTAATCATGATAAGGGTGGATCAGCCCAGATGGCTTTGACCATCTTGAGTTTTTGTCAGTCAGTGGATGCCTGGGGTTATGATATCTGTGAGGATAGATCACTGGGAGGGTTATTGAACACAAGGTTCCAACTACAATGTATATTGTTGAAATTATGTGAATGCCATGTGAGGCGTGCCATTTGTAAAATGATGCACAGAGCTGTGGTGCTGAGCCCAATAGGATAAGTGCTGAGGTCTAGAGTTTTAGGAGCCTCAGAGGATCAAATTGTCCAACAGGATGTTTCTATCTTGCCTTTTCTTGCTTTATCCTTTGATGTTCCCCAAATGATAATGTGAAGGTCCTCCAATTTGCGTTTATTTGGGATTATTATTTAGACTTTAGCTGTCAGTTTAAATATGTAATTGCTATCATTATTATTCACATTATTGTTACAAAATAGTCATAATAATAATGTTATCAGGACTGATGTTTTAGAGACTAAAACTCCTGGATATATTTTTAGACGGATTCACCTTGAGGCTAGGGTGTTACACCATGTACTGTGGTACTCCATCAACTTTGTGAAACCTCTGTCATTGTACCTGGCTCAGAATGGTGGAGATTGGGTGGTACAACATAGTTTTTTGTAGATGAAAGACATTTTGGTTTGGGGTGACTGATGCGCAATTTCGGATGATTGATATAGTTGTGCTGTTCAGAGGCTCCAATCAGGATCAAGAACATCCGGCCGTATGGAAAGTCAGCCCTGCTACTGTGACACCCAACTGACCTGATGTTCAGTATTGAGGGACTTGCTGCATTAGATACTGTATCAGGATCACCAATTGAATCATAGTCCATCAACAGCATACTGCTGAACAGATATTAAAATAAACTATTAGAGATGATTCTTAGGGATAGGGTTTACATGCATTTGGAAATGCAGGGCCTAATTAAGGACAGTCAGCATGGCATTATGCAAGGCAGGTCATGTCTTACTAACTTGATTGAATCTTTTGAGGAAGTGACAAAGGTAATCGATGAGGGTAGAGCAGTGGATGTTTCTGCATGGATTTCAGTAAAGGCGCCCGCTATGGTCCCTCATGGTGGGCTCATCCTGAAGAATACACTACATTGGATCCATGGTAAGGTGGCAGCTTAGATTCCCATAGAAAGCAGAGGACAGTGAGGAAAGGTGTTTTTCTGGCTGGAGGTTCGTGACTTGTGGTATTCCTTAGGGTTCCATAATGGGACCTCTGCCCTTTGTTTATTTGCAGATGGTAGAACGATCAGTGAAGTTGTGGATAAAGTTGTCAAAGATACAGTGGAGATCAATTGCCGACATGGGTGGAAAGGTGTCAGATGGAGTTTAATCTGGGTAAGTAGGAGGCGCTGCACTTTAGGGGATTGAAAGTTAGGGAAAAGATATACTGTTAATGGCAGAACCCTGAACAGCATTGATGTACAGTGATCTTGGTGTTCAAGTCCATAGCTCCCTGCAAGTGACCATGCAAGTAAATAGGGTAGCAAAGATGATGTATGGTCAGCTTGCCTTTATTGGCTGATAAATTGAGTACAAGAGTCAAGATGTCATGTTTCAGCTTTATAAAGACTGTTCCTGTGCTGTACAGGTCGATGTTCTGTGTTCTCATGTGAATCATCTGTCAACCCTGATTTACATGATGCTCTTTGTCTCATAGTGTAGGACATCATTGCACCGATTGTCACATAGGATGTCTGTCCAAACAGTAATTGTGGTTTACACCATCGAGACAGATTTGCATAGACATATCAGTTCTTCCAGTTATAAGGTGAGATGTTACATCAATGCTATTCAAGATCTTGCTGATCAATTTGAGCCAATCTGCCCTTAGAAATGTTGTCATATTTTCCTCCCATTCTGAATGATTGGAAAGCTGAGTGGGAATGACTGCTCACCTGTATTCACTTTGTGGGAAGTCACTCATGTCTTAACCCTGGCCATTCAGGGAACTGACCCCACACAGGGCAGTTCAGTGCATTCAGCCCCTTCTGGTTGGATAAAAGTTTTCATGTTGATTGAATCTCTATATCAATATGTAATTTGTCAACTGAGAACAACAAAAAAGGTTTTATTGGAGATCACACGGAGATGCTGAGTAATCTCAGACTGTTTTGTGGCTATCAAGGAATCGAATTTAAATTGGGAGTAGAAGAGAGAGATAGTATAGAAGGGTCTTGCTGATGCCAGCTAGCACTTGGAAGTTTATAAATGTTTGCAGTAACAGTAACAGTAACAGCTGAATGTTCCCACAGTACATTGTAAATGTCAGGACTGCTTCATCAACACTGCTGCCTGGGGCATGTCTGGAACATTGTGTTTTACATCAGGGGAGTAATACAGTGGGTCAAACTCTTTCATGCAATAATGACACCGTTCTTCAATTCCATAATGATTCACTTGAAGGAAAATACAGTGTTCGATATATTGTGTCACCATAGTTTTACCAGACCATAGGGCTCTCATTAGAGAGAAGAGGCTGCTGGTGATTTAACTTGAGGGCCACCAGACCTCAGATGAGGGAAGAGGTTGAGAAGGAGAGTCCTTCATGGTAACCTCAAGCCAGTGATGAGAATTGAGCCGATGCTGTTAGCATCATACTGCTCTGCAAACCAACAATCCAGCCAACTGACTTCAACCCATTCCCATGGAATGTTGGATGACAAGATATTAAACAAATTTCATTTGACAGCCAAGGGAACGATGTCAAATTCAGAGAACATGTGTTGCTGCCATAATGCCAGAAGTTAGTACAATACAGAAGACTGAATGTTCTGGGGTGACGGGCTCTCTTCAAGTATTTATTTCTTCTCTTCAAGTTCAGTCTTTACCTCCCCAGAGGATCCACCTCTCAGATGTGGGGTACTCTCTGAATGCTGATCCATTGGTGTGCATGACAAATACATTTAACCCTCGACTTACTGGTCACTGAACTGGGCAGTACAAATTCCTAATGTGTGATATCAATGTACACATTTAGCATTTACAAACTAACCCTGTGGTGTAATTTGTCAACTGAGAACAACAAAAAAGGTTTTATTGCCCATAGGTGCTCTTCATTGCCACTGATTTACTGGATTGATGTGGGATACTGAATCAAGTCTCCAGAAATCACTCTGAATGAAGGCATTAATGATCATGGAACTGAACTGTATTGGGATCACTAACATCAGGCTGGACCCTCTGATTGCAATGGTGTCTTGTTGTTGGGAGAATCCATCACTGTAGAGCTGAATTGCAGAGCTGATTTCCAGAAATGTGGTGACAGTGATTACCTTTGACATCAAGACCACACTCAGTCAAGTGTGGCATCAGGAGCCCAGGCAAAACTAGAATGAATGGGGTATCAGGAAGTAAACTCCGATGGATGGAGTCAAAACTGGCACAAAGTGGTTCTTAGAGGTCAGTCTTCTCATCTCCTGGTCATTTCTGCAGTAGTTCCTCAGAGTAGTGCTCTAGGCCCAACCATCTTCAGCTGCTTCATCAATGACGTGCCCTCCGTCAGAAAGTCAGAAGTGGGGATGTTTGCTGATAATTGTACAATGTTCAGCACTATTCACAACTCATCTGATACTGAAGAAATCAATGTTTGAAGGGAGCAAGATCTCAACAATAGCATGGAATTGTAGAATCCCTACTCTGCAGACAGAAGCCATTCAGCCCATTGGGTCAGCACCAACCCTCCGAAGACCATCCCACACCACCACCCTACTGGCGTAATTCTGTATTTACCATGGATAAGCTACCAAGCCTGCACAGCTTTGGACTGTGAGATGAAACCATTGAAACCAAAACCACACATACAGGTAAACTCCATGCAGACGGTCCTTCAAGGCTAGAACGTAAACTTGGGCGCCTGGTGCCGTGAGGCAGCATTGATGACCACTGTGCTGCCAGATATGCTGGGTATCTGGGCTTGGGCTGAAAAATGGCAGATAAGATTCACGCCATAAAATGCAAGGCAATGACTATCTGTGATAAGAGATGACCTTCCCTCCACACCTTGACATTCAATGGTGTTAACATCAGTGAATCCCCCATTATCAATATTGGCCAGAAATTCAACTGTCCTCACCCCATCAATACAGTGGCTGGGACAGCAGGTCAGAGGCTCAGAATACTGTAGCAAACAAATCACCTCCTGACTCCCCAAACCCTGTCCACCACCTGCAAGGCACAAGTTAGGGGCGTGATGGAATACTCCCCAATTGCTTGGATGAGTGAAACTTCAACAAAACTGATGGATCTTGACACCATCCTAAACAAAGCAGTGATTAGCACTACATCCACAAACAGCCACTATCTTCACCACTGACAGCAGTGTGTTCAGTCTACAGGATACGTGCAGAAATTCACTAAAAGTCCTTAAACAGCACTGTCCAAAACTATGATTAGTTCCATCTAGAAGAACAAGGACAGTGGATACTTGGGAACACTACCACCTGAAAGTTCCTCTCCAAGCCACTCTCCATCTTGACTTGGAAATATATCGCTGAAGCCAAACGCCAACTCGAGGACACCTCTTCCTACCGCCCCCTTGACCATGACCCCACCCCCATCACCAAACCATCATCTCCCAGACCATACACAACCTCATCACCTCAGGAGATCTCCCACCCACAGCTTCCAACCTCATAGTCCGGGAACCCCGCACTACCCGGTTCTACCTCCTTCCCAAGATCCACAAGCCTGACCACCCTGGCCGACCCATTGTCTCAGCATGCTCCTGCCCCACTGAACTCATCTCTACCTACCTCGACACTGTCCTATCCCCCCTAGTCCAGGAACTCCCCACATACGTTCGAGACACCACCCACGCCCTCCACCTCCTCCAAGACTTCCGTTTCCCCGGCCCCCAACGCCTCATCTTCACCATGGATATCCAATCCCTCTACACCTCCATCCGCCATGACCAGGGCCTCCAAGCCCTCCGTTTTTTCCTCTCCAGACGTTCCCAACAGTACCCCTCCACCGACACTCTCATTCGTTTGGCCGAACTGGTCCTCACCCTTAACAATTTCTCCTTTGAATCCTCCCACTTCCTCCAGACCAAAGGGGTAGCCATGGGCACACGTATGGGCCCCAGCTATGCCTGTCTCTTTGTTGGCTACGTAGAGCAGTTGATCTTCCGTAATTACACTGGCACCACTCCCCACCTCTTCCTCCGCTACATTGATGACTGCATTGGCGCCACCTCGTGCTTCCGCGAGGAGGTTGAGCAATTCATCAACTTCACCAACTCATTCCACCCTGACCTTAAATTTACCTGGACCACCTCTGACACCTCCCTCCCCTTCCTGGACCTCTCCATCTCCAGTGACGACCGACTTGACACTGACATTTTTTACAAACCCACCGACTCCCACAGCTACCTGGATTACACCTCTTCCCACCCTACCTCTTGCAAAAATGCCATCCCGTATTCCCAATTCCTCCGCCTCCGCCGTATCTGCTCCCAGGAGGAGCGGTTCCACCATAGAACACACCAGATGGCCTCCTTCTTTAGAGACTGCAATTTCCCTTCCCACATGGTTAAAGATGCCCTCCAACGCATCTCATCCACATCCCCCACTCCGCTCTCAGACCCAACCCCTCCAACCGCAACAAGGACAGAACGCCCCTGGTGCTCACCTTCCACCCTACCAACCTTCGCATAAACCAAATCATCCGCCGACATTTCCGCCACCTCCAAACAGACCCCACCACCAGGGATATATTTCCCTCCCCACCCCTCTCTGCCTTCCGCAAAGACCGTTCCCTCCGTGACTACCTGGTCAGGTCCATGCCCCCTACGACCCACCCTCCCATCCTGGCACTTTCCCCTGCCACCGCAGGAACTGTAAAACCTGTGCCCACACCTCCTCCCTCACCTCCATCCAAGGCCCTAAAGGAGCCTTCCACATCCATCAAAGTTTTACCTGCACATCCACTAATATCATCTATTGTATCCGTTACTCCCGATGCGGTCTCCTCTACATTGGGGAGACTGGGCGCCTCCTAGCAGAGCGCTTTAGGGAACATCTCAGAGACACCCGCATCAATCAACCAAATCGCCCAGTGGCTCAACATTTCAACTCCCCCTCCCACTCTGCCGAGGATATGGAGGTGCTGGGCCTCCTCCACCGCCGCTCCCCCACCACCAGACGCCTGGAGGAAGAACGCCTCATCTTCCGCCTCGGAACACTTCAACCCCAGGGCATCAATGTGGATTTCAACAGTTTCCTCATTTCCCCTTCCCCCACCTCATCCTAGTTTCTAACCTCCAGCAACTCGACTTGTCCGGACTTGTCCGACCTGCCCAGCTCCTTTTCCACCTATCCACTCCACCCTCTCTTCCCTGACCTATCACCTTCATCTCCTTCCCCACTGACCTATTGTACTCTATGCTACTCTCTCCCCACCCCCACCCTCCTCTAGCTTATCTCTCCATGCTTCAGGCTCTCTGCCTTTATTCCTGATGAAGGGCTTTTGCCCGAAACGTCGATTTTGCCTGTCCTCGGATGCTGCCTGAATTGCTGTGCTCTTCCAGCACCACTAATCCAGAATCTGGTTTCCAGCATCTGCAGTCATTGTTTTTACCTTGGAAATATATCACCATGCCTTCAGACTGGGTCAAAATCCTGGAATCCATTCCCTTATGGCATTGTGGGGCAACCTACAGCACATGGACTGCAGCAGTTCAAGAACGCAGCTCACATCACCTCTCAAGAGCAACTGAGGTTGACTAAGAATTGTTGGCTGGCTAGCATTTATGTGTGTCAGTAAACAAATAATTGGTCATGAGGAATTTGTGACCCAGTGTTCTCGTTTTCCCGTGGGTATCTGGAAAAGCAGCATTGTATTCAATGTGGACCATGAATAGGAAAATGCCCTCAATCGCTAATATCTTTCACTGTAGAACTGTTTTGCATGTGAATCAATAGCCTTAAGGGAACATCTAATTCCAGTGGCATTGTGATTCAGTTAGCATCTTTCAATTAGAATTTCACTGAGTGTAGGTTCCAGCTAAAGGGGAACAACTTACCCCAGTATTCAGGTGTCACTGGGAGCATCTCTCAAAGTAAAATTATACTGAGTGTGGGTAACTAACTGGAGGGGAACAACTTAGGCAGTGGCCTTGCATAAGTAGGAGTATCTCTGACATGCCTTTCCCATTACTTAGTGTTCGAATGCTGAATGAATATTCTAACAAAACAAACTCTAGTTGTCATCACCCTTATTCATGGAAATTCCATCTCCATATCTTGCATCGCTAAATCTTTTTAAAGTTTCGTACCCCAACTTTAGCTGTACTCGTCTTTCAAGAAACAGAGGCATACTTCTTTTTGGATGTGGTACTGTAGGGAGTATTCCATCGCATTCCTGACTTGCGCCTTCTAGCTGGTGGACAGACTTTGTGAAGTCAAAAGTGAAGATGTAGTGCATTTGGATTTTAAAGGTTTTTTTTTTTTAAGTGCTGCATGGAAGGTTAATGCTCAAGACAGGAGCTCATAGTGTTGAGTGTAATGTATTAGCATGGATTGAGACTGGATTAACATACAGAAGATGGAGAATTGGGATTAATAGACATTTTGTTGGAAAGATGTAATTTGTGAAGTGCCATCAGAACCTGTCCCAGCATCTCAATTTCTTGCTATCTATGTTAATGACTTGAAGAAGGAAATAGAGTATAATGTATTCAAATTTACTGATGATATATAAATAGCTGTGGTGGAAGGTACATTCTGGTAAGAACATAAGAAATCTGCAAGGGGATGTGGATACATGGAGTGAATGGGCAAAAACTTGGAAGCTGGAGCTTTAATGCTGGAAAGTGTAAGGTCAAACACTTTGCTAGGAAGAATCAAAAAGCAAACAATTATAAATGGAGGAAGATTTCAAAAAGGTCAGCAAAGTGAGATTTGTGTGTAAAACAAAAAGTTAGCATGCATGTTCATCAAGTAATTAAGGATACAAGTGGAATTTGGGCTTTGTTACCATGGGTTTGAAGTGTAAATATAGGGAAGTCTTATTACAACTGTACAGATTGTTGAGACCACCTTTAATACTGTGTACGATTCTGGTTTCCATATTTATGAAAGGAGATGCTGGTGTTGGAGGCAGTTCAAAAGATTCACTAGACGGATTCCTGGGGTGAAGGGTTAACTTAGGAAAAATGATAACCAGATTAAGTCTTTACTCATTAGCATTTTGAAAAAGTAAGGGGTGATCTTATTGAAATATACATAATTCTGAGGGGGTTTGACAGGGTAGATGTTGAGATGATGTTTCCACTTATGTAGGGGTCTTGAATGAGGGAACATAGTTGCAGAATAAGGAGACACTTACAGTCAGTTCTGCTATAATGTGGTAATTCCATTCTTGTGCAATCCTGCGTTATAAAAAACTTGCGTAATAAGAGCACCATTTGAACTAATGGGGCCGGAATAGTATTATAACTAAGACACACCTTAAAATTCTGCACTTTAGAAACAGTGTCGTCAATTTGTCAGTTGGCATTATAGCGATTTTGTGTTATTGAAACACATTGTAACAGAACAACCTGTACATGAAAATATTGTAAAGTATGACTGATTAATTTTACCTTCGACATAACGAGTTATTTCTGCCTGCCCTTGGTATACATGTCACTAAGACAATTCCCACTTCCAGTATTGGGAGTATTTCTATCCCTTCAGTGTGATAATGACAAACATTCTGACTTTTCCTGGGCATTCAAACTGTGTCACACATTGACCTGTTTTTTCCCCTCAGCCTTTGATCTTCCAGCAAAACCACATTTTTATTTTAGTGTGACGAACTCAGGATCATTTGACTTGGATTTACAGATGTATTGATTGTATTTATCTCAATAATATGCTTCTCTTTTTACAGTTAAATTTTAATTACTGACAACAAATGCTCAGCTCTTATTGTCAACACATATTCACAATAAGGACTCCTTGAAAAACTGAACTCAACAAGATTACAACTCTCTTGCGTTTCATCCTGACCACAGATGAAGATAGTTACGGTTAATGGCGGTCAATCATCTCAGCCGTCACACATCTCTGCAGGAGTTCTTCACACTTGTACCTTGGCCTTAAAATCTGCAGCTGCCTCATCAATGCCTTTCCCTCCATTACCATTTCCAAAGTAGAGAGGTTTGTTCATGCTTGCACAATATTCAGCACCATTAACATCTCCTTAGATAATGCAAAGATTTGTGTCATTATACCGTGAGATAACATCTAGCTTGGTCTGGTAATTGACAAGTAACATTCGTATCCCACAAGCACCAGGGAGTAGCCATCCCCAAGAAGTGAGAACCTACCAATATGCCAATGGCTTACAGTGACATTACTATCACTGAATGCATAGCTAACAACAACCTGGTCCAACCATTGACAAGAAACTGATCTGGTCCACCCATGCAAGTGCTGTGGACACAGGAGTATGCCAGATATTGATTTCTGCAGCAATAAGCTCCCTGTCTGTCTCTCCTATCCATGTCTACCATCCAGAAAGTATAGCTTGGGTGGGATGGAATGCTTTCCATGTATCTCACTGAAAGCATTTCCAACAACATTTACAAAGCACCACATTGATCAGCATGCCAATTACCACATTCCGTACTCACTCTCTTCACCAATGACATGAATGACCCACAATGAATACCACCCACAGATGCAAAACATTACACTCCAAGTGTTTTTTTGACAGTACCTCACAGAACCATGACCTCTAATAGCTAGAAGAACAAGAGCAGGAGTTGCATAGAGACACCATCATATGCTACTTCCCTTTCAGGATAGATTTCATTCTGACTTGGAAATAAATCATTGTTCCATTACTACTGCTGTCTAAAAATTATGGTATTCTGCTCCAAATTATACAGGGTTTTCCTATCCACCAGATAATGCAGGTGTTCAAAAATGCTGCTCTCCAGTACTATCTCAAAAGCAATTAGAATTGGGCAAGAATTATTGGTCCAGACACCAAAACTCACATTTTGTGAGTACATTTAAAATTAACCAATATTCCCACATCTGAAAGAAGACAGCTCTGAACCTGAGCTGTGGTTATTGTCCAAAAGGATGTTCCACATGGGAGACAGCAGGAGAAATAACAGGAAAGTAGGGAAGCTTGGTGCTGATATCTTGCTGCTGATATCTTGCTGGATTCAGGATGTCAGCTATTCCAGTGGATGGTCCATGTCAAAGCTTATTTTGTCGTGTCCAACGATTTTCCCAACTACTACTGGTCTATAAGCCAGAAGACAGAACCTTTTCCCTGTGGTCTATGGGTTTATGCGTTGGGGTGTTCCTTACTTTAGAAAATTATACTGAATCAAATTAAGGATCTTCAAAACTGGGTCGATTTTGGGAGTTGCACGCTCGTGAGAATGAACATCACATAAGGATATCCTATCACAAGAAGTGGTCTAAAAAAGGGAGCAATCATTTTAGAGTCACCAGATTGTTGAGAGTCTAGTATTTGATCATGAGCCCATCATCTCCCCTAAGCTTTAATATTGGCCTGAATTCAGATATAGCCTCTGAAGCCAGGCAATTGAACAATGTTAGAGTCTCCCACAACAAGCTTTAGTACAATTCTAGTGATTTCCAAGGTGTGTGTATGGGCATTCTTAGCCCCAGCATGTGCTCTGAATCTGGGAGGAGGATCTCTGTTCACAAGGAGAGGAGCTTGTGAGAGAGAGCCTGGACATCAGGCAGGAAGCTTTGCTTCATTCCAGATAAAAAGTGTGAATTCTAAACTAGAAAGTTGCAAGAACCAATGCTGCATGGATTTGGGTGGGAGCAGTGGAGTACAGTCTCAGACAGGTCAGGGACTCCGTGCCAAATATTGAAATTCTTATGATTGTGGTAGGCACCTAACTTGGGGTATGGTGCTTGGATTCACTGCTGAATACTTC
Organism: Chiloscyllium plagiosum; assembly: GCF_037043375.1. Classification (NCBI taxonomy): domain Eukaryota; kingdom Metazoa; phylum Chordata; class Chondrichthyes; order Orectolobiformes; family Hemiscylliidae; genus Chiloscyllium; species Chiloscyllium plagiosum. The sequence goes on along the minus strand of NW_028270156.1, from coordinate 89,235,964 downwards.
CATGGATAAAATTGTTGGTATGTTCAATCCTGTACACGTGGGATGGACTCAAAATTTTATTATTTTTAAAAATTTCATATTGTAGAGTGCATCCATTCCCGGTCACTGTGAAGTGATTTAATATCCCATATTATAGTTCATTCAGTGTGGACCTAAAATTCTAGACACAATCCGAGCTGTGGAAACTCCAAAACTGATTGATTTTGCAATCAATGTTTGTGCTAAATGTACAACATTGTTGATTTACTCTTGCAGGATGCCTTTGTGTAGATGTTGCAGTCCTATAGGAAGATCCAACCAGAGTAACCTATAAAGCAGCTCAAATCAACCACTGCCAATCCAAACAAAATATTGAATATGTGACCATGTTGCTACAAATAAACTGTTGCTCATGTTCTTACCTCTGTCTTTTAAAAGTACAAATGATTTATTTAGAGAGAGTTTGCTACTGAGGTTCAGATTCTCAAGACTTCATGTGGTTTGGAACAACAACGACCTTCTTGCCATTCCTTACAATCTGGGCTCAGGCACAGAGAGTAACTTCAAGTCTCTTTTTCTCCTTTCTCTCTCTTACAGTGAGTCTAGTGGTGATTGCACTCTTGGCTCGGGGAAAAGTGTGGTCTTACTACATGCACCATTCGATATCTGGTGGCCATGGCAACATCTGATCTATTGTTCATCAATTTTGATATCATACTTGATAGATTTGTGTCTTATTATTATCCACGCTGTTTCCTGAACATCAGTCCTGTTTGCAGAGTTATCTATGTCCTGACCTGCTCAGCCATTGATTGTTCTGTCTGGTTCACTGCTGCTTTTTCTTATGATCGATTTGTTGCCGTCTGTTTTCATCAGATGAAAACTAAGTATTGCACAGAGAAAACTGCAATGAGGGTTCTAGCAACAATTTATATTTTCTTTTCCTTAAAGAACATTCCTAACTACTTCCGATTTAAACCTGGAAGGATCATCAACAATGTTCCATGGAACTGTTTTACCACACGCAGTTAGTATAATAGCCGTCGGTGGGCAAGTTTCAAATATTTTGAACAATTTTTAACACCAATGTTCCCATTCACTTTTATTCTATTTATCAATGTCCTGACTGTCAGACACATCTTCGAGGCAATTAAGGTGCGTGTGGAACTGAAAGGTCAGAGAAAAATACAGAATGACCCAGAGCTGGAGAGCAGAAAGAAATCTGCCATTTTACTCTTTGCCACATGTGCAAGCTTCATACTTCTCTGGTTGGGGTACATTTTATATATGTTTAGTGCTGCTAATTCTTTGAATTACATTGCTTTTCGTACATTTGAAAGAATCGCATTCATGCTGCGGAACCTGAGTTGCTGCACAAATGCTTCTATTTATGTGGTGATGCAGAGAGCATTCAGAGACCAGTTAACATATGCAGTGAAATATCCAGTTATAAAAATAATTCAATTGAGGAATAAATCCAAGTAACTGAGAGCCAGATAGATGCAACAGATAATGGAACGAGGAGTCCACATAAGGAATGGAATGAAAGGAGAAAGAGGTGGAGCAACATGATAACACTACTTCATTCCCTCGCAATTTGTCTGTCAGCAGAACAGGTCCACAGTAGACACAATTCCCGAGACCGACATTTGTCCCTGGAACATCTAGATAATAAGGATACTTACATCAGGCTCCTACTAATCAACTGCAGCTCCGCCTTCAACATTATAATCCCAATTGAACTAATCTTAAAACTCCGAGACCTAGGGCATGGCTCTAACTTCTGCAACTGTATTCTCAGTTTCCTGATGCACAGACCGCAATCAGTGAAGGTAACTAACTGCACCTCTTCTACAATAATTCTCAACACTGCGGCCCCGTAAGGATGTATCCTCAGCCCCCAAACACTCCCTGTACACATGACTGATTGGCCACATTTCATATGAACATCTACAAGTTTGCTGATGACATCATGGTTGTAGGCTGCATATCGAATAATGATGAGTCACAATATAGGAAGTCGATAGCGTGCTTGGTTTCATAGTGCAATCATAACAATTTTTGTCTCAATGTCTGCAAAACAGAAGAACTGATCATTGACTTCAGGAAGCAAGATGGAAGGCAAACCCCTATCAATGGAGAGGGATGAAAACGTCAGGTTCCAACGAATAACGGTAACCAACAATGTGCCCTGGATCTCCGTCAATAATTTGTTAACAATGTATAATTTTTGTGCCCTGAATAATACTAAATATAGTTTTCAATAAAATTGTTATGCTGTTGCATGTATTGCTATTCAAATTTTACCTGTCTGTGTTGATCAGTTACCTGACCATTGCTGGATACATTGTCAGTTGTATAGTATGCTGTCCTGCTCAAGCCTGTTACAATAAGAATTAAAGAAACTCTCACCTTTCACTGTCCTCACCATTCCAAATTGTTTGTGAACACTCAGTCCAGATCAATTGGTCACTTCCAACATTTATAAATAACTTTTATGATCATAAAACCTCAAAGTAATGACTTTTTGATTCTCAGTTCTTGACAAAACTGGAGATATTTTGACATAACGTGATCTGATAATAATTGTGAGATATAGCTGGGTTTGATCATTGTGAATCTGTGCAGGACTTCCACTTTTGTGATTCAGGACATTGTACAATCAAAGCTGCAATTCAGCAAGTGGTACTGAGAGTGTATCAGAACGCATTCCAGATAATTTGTTTAAAGATAGTGAAAAAAGTTGCATGCTCATTAATGAGGAGCTTTTGCACTATTGGAGGATCACTACAAAAGGAAATGTTGCATTGCCTCAGTCATTTAAATGAAATGCTCCATCTCTTCTCTCAGACCATTCTCACTATTGCAAAAGATACCAGAAATGTTGCGGTTCTGTTTGCCGAGCTGGGAATTTGTGTTGTAAACAGAACCACAACAACGAGCACCCGAGCTACAAATCTTCTCCCAAACTTTGAAGATACAAGAAATAGCCCATGTGTCTTCTGGCCAATAATTCTTCCTCACAACAGAGCACTCAAGAAACAAAAGAGGATCTGATTCCAATGATATTACTGTTTGTGGAAGCTTGGTGTGTATAAAGTAGCTGCTGTTTCCCTACGTTACAACAGGGATTGCCACTTCAGCTGGCTTAATAAACTTTATCTTTGCAAATCCCTTTGGGATGTACTAAACTGAGAAAAATCCTTCTTTCTGAAGGAATGTTGACTGAAGGATGGACAGAAACCATGGGATTACTAAGGAGGAATTACTGGGACTTTTTTGATCAAATAACATTAACGGAATGCGATATATTTTAAATTCAAACGAGTGTGATATAGTCTATTGATGGATTCCTCAGTGTCTGGGGAATTTGCCCTTTTCAGTGAAAGTGGTCTTTTTATTTTTGGAAGGTTACATCCTTGGTGCTTTGGTTTGGAGCCTGAAGCAGCAAAAATCTCAGAGCCAAAGTTTGTGCGAAGATTTGCAGCTCGGGTGCTCGTTGTTGTGGTTCTCTTCGCCGAGCTGGAAGTTTTTGTTGCAAACGTTTCGTCCCCTGGCTAGACGACATCATCAGTGCTTGGGAGCCTCCTGCAAAGCGCTTCTTTGATGTTTCCTCTGGTGTTTATAGTGGTCTGTCCCTGCCCCTTCCGGTTGTCAGTTTCAGCTGTCCGCTGTAGTGGTTGGTATATTAGGTCCAGGTCGATGTGTTGTTTATGGAGTTTCTGAATGAATGCTATGCCTCTAGGAATTCCCAGTCGACTGGGACAACACTACTATCATAGGGCAAGCCAGACAGAGAACAGCCTGGGAATTCCTAGAGGCATGGCATTCATCCACAAACTCCATCAACAAACACATCGACCTGGACCCAATATACCAACCACTACAGCGGACAGCTGAAACTGACAACCGGAAGCGGCAGGGACAGACCACAATAAACACCAGAGGAAACATCAAAGAAGCGCATCGCAGGAGGCTCCCAAGCACTGATGATGTCGCCTAGCCAGGGGACGAAACGTTTGCAACAAAAACTTCCAGCTCGGCGAACAGAATCTCAGAGCCAAATTAAAACTGAGACTAAAAGTTCATTATCAGAGTTAAGCCTGAACCCTGTTAGGATGGATCCAGGAGCAAGCAGTGGGGGAAAAAAAAGAGAGAAAGACAGACAGAAAGACGGCGAGAGAGGATTTGGTCTGTTACCCAAAACACCAAGCAGATTAGGACTGGTGATAGACTCGAGGAGACAGGGAGAAATCACAATGTGGGGACCTATTACAGATCAGGGCAGCACAGTGGTGAAGTGGTTAGCACTACTGCTTCATGGCGCTAGGAACTTGAATTTGATTCCACCCTCAGGTAACTGTCCTACTGGAGTTTATACATTCTCTCCATGCCTCCAAGCGCTCTATTTTCTCCCACAAAGATGTGCAGGCTAGATAGATTGACCATGAGAACAATATGGTGATGGAGTGGGTCTGCTTGGGATGCTTTTCGGAGGATGCATGTGGACTTGATGGTCTGAATGGCCTGCTTCACACTTAATTAAAGATTAAATATGAACTGGAGTTTGGGTCTGGGAGAAGATTCGGAACACACAGTAATTTGTGCATCGATGCTCTGGGTTCAGAGCATCAAAGCTGAATCAATTGAAGCTCGAGATGATCCAGCTCATGAGGCACATCAATGAAGTTGGATGGTGAAATAGAACATAAAAATTGTGGAAAAGAGGAAGACACAGGTGAGCTTCAATATTTCTTATTTTACAGAAAGAAGGTAAGAACATTCCATGGTTGACCCTGGGTCTGACTGAATGGCAATCAGAGCAGGATACATCGAGTGCACGGTGTAAGCATTTGACTGGTGAAAATGAATGAAGTCGTCAGATGTCAGTCGTTATGGTGACCACTGAAAGGTCAGGGCCTCACAGAATGTCACAGGAATGGCAGCACGCTGGGTGTTCATTCCAGCAGAGAGTGAACATCATGAGATTAAAAAAAAAGTGTCTGAATCAATCCCACAAACACACATTCTCGTTCATCCTGGATATTACCACATTCAGCAATTCGTGGTAGCGAAACTACACTGAATAAAGGGGGAGGAGTTTTCCTCAAACTGGAATGACATCATTCTCCATGTAAATGCTGCTGTAATCTCCCCTTTCATGACTGTGAACTGTGTCTGCAGGAAGAAGATAAAAATCACAAGACCAGGTTATAGTCCAACAGATTTATTTGGAAGCACCAGCTTTCGAAATGTTGCTCCTTTATCACAACCACTTCATGAAGGAGCAGTGCTTCGAAAGCTAGTGCTTCCAAATAAACCTGTTGGATATAAACTGGTGTTGTGTGGTTTTTAATTTTGTCCACTCCAGTCCCACACGGGGACCTCCAAATCATGTCTGCAGGATGAGTTACAAGAGAGCGTGCGGATTTTCAAATCCACGGTTACCTCCATCCAAGTAAATAACAAATCTCAAGATTGAGAGGAAAGATATTTTTTAAAAGCTAATGAGGAATATTGAGTGCTATGGCCCCATACTGAGAATGGTTAGCATCTCCACAAGTTCTTGAGATTGGCACCCTTGGTAATGTTGGTGGAATTGAGGGCAATGATGATGTGAAGCAGGGCATTATCACTCCACAATGCCCTCCCCTCTAATCTTCACCATCAGACTCATCTCCCACACTAATCTCTCACAGGGAGCTCCACTTCAATTAATCCCTCTCCAACTCAGTTTCTGACCCTTCTTCCTCCAAGTGACATGCATTGTCTCTGGGTTCTCCTCAAATTGTTGGCAGACAGTTCTCTACTGAACGATTTTTACCACCCTTTTCAAAAGGACGAACATAGGTATTGGCCAAGGTCCGAGGAAAAGAGTGACATTTGAGACAGTTTCTGTCCCTCATTAAGAATCAGTTCTGTGTATCTCACCGGTTTCAATAAGCCCCAATCTTTCTCAGAATAAATCTCCAGAGCATTATTCCCCAATAGGGTTTTTACAAATACATTAAGGACAAAAGGGTTACTAGGGAGAGAATAGGGCTCCTGAAATAACCGCAAGGCGGCCTTTGTGTGGAACCACAGGAAGTGGGGGAGATACTAAATTAATATTTTGCATCAGTATGTACTGTGGAAAAGGATATTGAAGATATAGACTGTAAGGAAATAGATGATGACATCTTGAAAAATGCCCAGATTACAGAGGAGGAAGTGCTGGATGTCTTGAAATGATTAAAGGAGAGTAAATCTCCAGGTGTACCCGAGAACTTTTTGGGAAGCTTGAGAAGTGATTACTGGGCTCTTGCTGAGATATTTGTATCATCAATAGTCACAGATGCGGTGCCGGAAAGAAGGGCAGTAAAGACAAGCCAGGGAACGATAGACCAATGGACCTGACCTCAGTGGTGGGCAAGTTGTTGGAGGGAATCTGGAGGGACAGGATGTACATGTATTTGGAAAGGCAAGGACTGATTAGGGATAGCCAACATGGCAAATCATGTCTCACAAACTTGATTGAGATTTTTGAAGAAGTAACAAAGAAGATTGATGAGGGCAGAGCAGTAGACGTGATCTATATGGACTTCAGCAAGGCGTTCGACAAGGTTCCCCATGGGAGATTGATTAGCAACGTTAGATCTCATGGAATACAGGGAGAACTAGCCACTTGGTTACAGAACTCGCTCAAAAGGTAGAAGATAGAGGGTGGTGGTGGAGGGTTGTTTTTCAGACTGGAGGCCTGCGACCAGTGGTGTGCCACAAGGATCTGTGCTGGGCCCTCTACTTTTTATCATTTACATAAATGACTTGGATGCGAGCATAAGAGGTACAGTTAGTAAGTTGACAGATGACACCAAAATTGGAGGTGTAGTGGACAGCGAAGAGGGTTACCTCAGATTACAACAGGATCTGGACCAGATGGGCCAATGGGCTGAGAAGTGGCAGATGCAGTTTAATTCAGATAAATGTGAGGTGTTGCATTTTGGGAAAGCAAATCCTAGCAGGAAATAAACACTTAATGGTAAGGACCTGGGAAGTGTTGCTGAACAAAGAGACCTTGGAGTGCAGGTTCATAGCGCCTTGAAAGTGGAGTCCCAGGTAGATAGGACAGTGAAGAAGGCGTTCGGTGTGCTTTCCTTTGTTGGTCAGAATATTCAGTACAAGAGTTCGGAGGTCATGTTGTGACTGTGCAGGACATTGGATAGGCCACTGTTGGAATGTTGTGTGCACTTCTGGTCTCCTTCCTATCGTAAAGATGTTGTGAAACTTGAAAGGGTTCAGAAAGAATTTACAAGAATGTTGCCAGGGTTGGAGGATCTGAGCTATAGGGAGAGGCTGAACAGGCTGTGGCTGTTTTCCCTGGAGCATCGGAGGCTGAGGGGTGACCTTATAGAGGTCTATAAAATTATGAGGGGCATGGATAGGATAAATAGACAATGTCTTTTCCCTGGGATCGGGGAGTCCAGAACTAGAGAGCATAGGTTTAGGGCGAGAGGGGAACGATATAAAAGAGACTTAGGGGGCAACTTTTTCACGCAGAGGGTGGTACATGTTTGGAATGAGCTACCAGAGGATGTGGTGGTGGCTGGTACAATTGCAACATTTAAGAGGCATTTAGATGGGTATATGAATAGGAAGGGTTTGGAGGGATATGGGCCGGGTGCTGGCATGGGGGAACTAGATTGGGTTGGGATATCTGGTTGGTGTGGACAGGTTGGACTGAAGGGTCTGTTTCCATGCTGTACATCTCTATAACTCTATGACTCTATAATTACTCCCAAATCCCTCAGTCAGTGCAAGACGAAGAATTTTACACTAACCTTTCAAACCTCCCCATCTTCTGCCTGATCAGATTGCTGATGGTGTTTTGAAAGCTTTGTTTTCTCTTTGTAAAGTCCAGATATTTTGATGATCTCTCTGATCATATTCACTCCCAGACAGATCAGCCCGAGACACAGTCAGTGCAATGTCCTAGCCTTCCCTGTGTTTCCTTGTGTCTCAGTTGAAGCCTGTTCACAAACCAGTTGTGATGTCTGAACTCTCTCTCTGATGTACACGGTGAGGTCACACTTGTTCTGTAAGGTCACACTTTGACCTGTCCAGTTCAAGTGGCCTCACTGCGATCAAACAGGGAGTAAGCCAGGGAGAACCGAAACCCTCACCTTTCTCAGGGTACAATGTGTTCATATTCCAGAATATACAAAGCAGTTCTAGACATAGACATTAGTGTGTACGGGTGATGCTCAATGACACGGAGTCAGAGACACACAGATACAGATTGAGACTGCCCTGGAGATGTTTCAGAGCTGACTCTGAGACACACACGATCTGGACGGCAGCAAATGGGGGTGAATCTCATTCTTTGTTCCCTACAGTGTACTGGGCATGCTCAGTCTAGAAACCCAAAACAGCTGACTGATGATGGAGCAGTTTGAAGGGGGATGGAGGGGTGAGGCCAGGGAGGGTATGGGTCTGGGCCCACTATACAGAGGGATGTGGGTTTCACTCCTTGTCTGTCATATCCTCTTGCTTCACTGTCTGCATCAGTCTGCAGCCTTGTCCACTGTGGCATTTCAAAATATCATTCATATAATTCCGAATTGTCTTCAGGGTTCACACCTCTACCATTCATTTAGGCTGCGCTTTCCAGCTCTTTCTCTTATTCTCCAGCCATTTAGTTGTTGACACGCTACTCCTCCTTCAACTAAAGGGTTCAATTTCCTTCACTTAAATTTATGCCCCGGCCCTTAATCCCTCCATCCATAGGAAATGTTCTCTTCCTGTATACCCTACGCCCATCATAGTTTTATACATCTCAGTCCTGTCTCCTCTCCATCGCCTCTCCATCCCAGTCAGTCCAAACTCTCTTCAGAACGAAAACTCTCCAAGCCCAGGGAACGTCCTGGTCAATCTCCTCTGCTCCCTCTCCAATGCACTCACATCCCTTCTACAATGTACAGAACTCTGTTGGCCAATATTTCAAGTGAGTTTGAGAACGGTCATGTCGAACCTTAGACCGCTGGTAGCATCATGGACAGTTCTAGAGTGTTCTGTTCTGGATGGAATTCGATTGGTCAGAATGTTGAGCTTTACACAAAACACACTAAATTCTTACACCACAATTAAAATGCAAACAATGAAAAAAAACACAACTTGAACCTGTTGGAATACAGAACAAAATAATATATTATTTAATTCTACCCATCAACTGTTCCAATACAGCCACACCCTATAAACAGACCCACAGTAAAGGCAAATTCAACAAAACAGATTTCCCTCAATCTTCCAATCCAAAAGATGGGAACACCAAAACAAACAAGCAATCTCACAGCAGAGAGAGAGTTCAAGCATTTTTCCTACAGCAGAGAGAGGTGACAGCTGTGACTAATAGCTTCAATACCAAATAATGCAACTTCAGTAACTGAAAGCAGCACTGAGCCCCTGGATCGGTGAGAGCCAGACTCCACTTCCTCATGCTGCTTTGGTCTTAATTTAAGAAAACCCAAAGCTATTTACTCTGCTTTCCATGGAACATACACCTTGGCACCAGGTTGATACCATCCCTCATCAAGAGAAACAGAACACATAGTCCTTAAAGGGACAACATATCAGTCTGCTCTCCTTGGAGTCAATGATACTGACACAGTGGGGTCAGTGACACAGTAACTATTAGATGGGAAATGCACAGTCCTATCCCAGCAGTTTCAGCAGAGTGAACCCTGTCTTAGATTAGATTCCCCTACAGTGCGGAAACAGGCCCTTTTGCCCAACCAGTCCACACTGACCCTCCGAGAAGTAACCCACCCAGACCCATTTCCCTCTAACTAATACACCTAATATTATGGGCACTTTAGCCTGGCCAATCCACCTGACCCACTCATCTTTGGACTGTGGGAGGAAACTGGAGCACCCGGAGGAAACCCACGCAGATACAGAGAGAATGTGCAAACTCCACACAGACAGTCACCCGAGGCTGGAATCGAACCTCGGGCCCTGGTGCTGTCATGCAGCAGTGCTAACCACTGAGCCACTGTGCTGCCCCAGGGGACGAGATTATCCATCTTTATGAATTTATCACCTTCCAATTTTACTGAAGAGCTCTGGTAAATTTGTAAACAAGTTTCACAGGAAAAGGAAGAGGCCATTCAGCCCCTAGATCCTGTTCCAATCCCTCAATAAGATCGGGGTTGATCTGTGGCCTCACTCCATTTGTCTGCCTTGACCCCATACACCGATTAATAAAAATCATTGCTTATGTCAAATATAAAATTTAACAATTGAATTGGTATAGACTGCAGTTTCAGGTACTGAATCCCAAACCCTACCAACTCTTCCCATCTCCAAGTTCTCTTTCTTTCCTCAGTCCCCGGGCATCCTCCTGCATCTGGAGCGTGTCCCAGCGGCAAAATAAAACGGTGTGGTCCTCGCTGTCGCGGTGGTCAGCCATCCCTCTTCCTTCACCAGCATCAGCTCCCCACCATCAGATAATATCCTCCAGTGTAAATAAAACCCCTTGAAGCTAAGTGAGGGGGTGGAATATAAAATAAAATTGGTAACGGTCACCCGGTCCCGCTTACCGGCAAGATGTCTCACTGTGGGGAGGGGACCAGGCTCAATCCTCTCACCCTCAGCCCCCAATGTCCACCATCATTACCTTCAGGAACAGGACTTTACTGACACAGTCCACTCTTCCTCCATCCACCAATAACCACCATCGTTACCTTCAGGAACAGGGACTTTATTGACACAGTCCGCTCTCCCTCTGACCCTTTTCCTTTCTGGGTGGGACCGCCGCCATTTTAGCTCCAGGCCCCGCCCCCTCCCCCGCCGCGCGCGAGCTGGCGGTTAACGGCCGCCTCGTGCCCCGAGTGACCGTTAGCAGCTGCTTCAGAAGATAAACTCTTTAAAGAGAAACAACTCTTTCAGGAGAGAAAACAGAAACACAAAAGGGCCGACTTCGGTGTCGCCAAACAAAATAATACGTTTTAGAATGAAAAGTACTCCTTCCCACAGGCAGGGAGGTGAAATCAAGTCCCGCATCAAGTCCCAAAGCGCGATCTTCCGAATGACGGCCGCCCCCGGACCCCAAACGTTGTCTCAGCTTTATCTCTCTCTGGGCAGATACTGCCAGACCTGAAGCACAAAGGGACTTGTTAGTCCGTGGTCAGGATTCTCTTCATGTTAAAATGTAGCTTCAGTCAGCAGTTAGGAAAGTAAATGCAATGTTAGGGCTTGTTTGAGAAGGTGAGAATAGGGATGTGTTGCTCAGGCAGTATCAGGTATTTGGAATATTGTGAGCAGTTTTGGGTCCCGTATCTAAGGAAGGATTCTTTTTATTTCAAAAATACAATTTATTCATGAAAAATATATAGATATCCATAGTTACTAAAGAAGTTTGATTCTTTACAATAGCAAGTAAAGAAAACAAGACAAACATTGAAGTTGGACTCTATCCAATAAACAAACAAAAGGCATCTCTTACTTGTATAAGATTATTTCTATTTTTGAGGTACCCAAAGGGTCCAATAACTTAATGGACCTCCACTTGCCTTCAGCAGAAAGACCTCAAACAGTGGTCCTTCCCCAATGTGTCTTGATAGCAGCTGTCCCCAGCTTTAGTGCATCCCTCAGCACGTAGTCCTGGACCTTGGAACGTGCCAGTCTGGAACACTCGATGGGGGTCACCTCCTTGTTTTGTAAGACCAACAAGTTTTGGGCAGAACAAAGAGCATCTTTGGCCATGTTGATGGTCCTCCAGGCACAGCCAATGTTTGTCTAAGCGTGTATCACAGAATCCTAGAACGTAGAGTTCTGCTTCACGGAGTTGCTAGGGATGAACCTCAACAAAAACCACTGCATCTTTCTGCAGACTTCCTTTGCAAAGGTACATTCCAGAAGAGGATGTGACACAGCCTTTACTCAGTCTGCAGCAGCTTCAAGGGCAGAGTGTGATGACACACACACGCAGTCTAGGAAGACAAAAGGGTATCGCAGGTAGTGCCCTTCCCAACACCAGCCAAGCAATGCCTTGGTGTTTGTTGGAAAGTTCTGGTGATGAGGCATTTTGTCAAGTTACTTTTGACAGTCTGCTCAGGGAACCATGTTACAGGATCTACCCTCTCCTTTTGAGAAAGTCTGTAGCCTTAATACTTGTCCGTAAACATTTCGACTAAAAGGTAATGTTGAATTATAGAACACATTTGCTGCACACTTGAAAATAGACAGGCAGGGAAGGTAAAGCAATTAAGAATATTTATCTTGGCATCAGTGAATCTGTGTAAGCAGGACACAGAGTGATAACATTCATGGCAGTTCCCTTGGGAAATTACGAACAGTGTTTGATTCTGACCTCTAAATGAAACTCGGTATCAATTAAATTCTCTCCTGAATTATTGTCCTTCACTGTTATCTTTCTAGTTAAGAACATGCAGTATTTTTGTAAACTTGGTTTGAATAAAGGAAGCCTGTTTGTGACAGTACAGCAGCGTAGCCTGCTAGGGCTGTAGAGGAGCTGAGTTATTAGAACCGTAGTTATTAGAACCTAATTAGCCTGGCTTATAGATATCAGTGTTATATTGTAATCGTAATTAAAAGGGATGACTAAAATTAAACTAAACTGCCTGAAAGAGGTTTTTTTTAATTCCAGACTTCCAAAAAGTATGATCTCTGGGACAAAACAAGAGAGGCTTATAGGTTGAGTCCACAATCTGTACTTTATCAATTTGGTGCTGCGATCAGAGTTCCAACAAGCGACACGTTTGAAACTGGAAAAGAGGAGCTTTACCCAAGGGTCGGGCTCACAAGGTAAGATTATATCTTGATTGCTCTTTGTGTGCTGCTTCCCCCATTTCACTCTCACGGTACCCTGACTGAACCCTAAATGAGATCGTTTAACTCGAAGCAGAAAATTATGGGGTTAGAGGCCGCTGTGTTTTGTGGGGTTAGAGACCCCTGTAGTAATTGGGGTTCGAGTCCCCTGTAGATCAGTAGTTTTGTGAAGGTTTAAAGTAAATAAGATAAATATGGTGCAACCCTAGGTAAGATGGAAAACAAATGTGCCCTAACAAAAATAATAAGTCTGTATCCTATATATGAGAAACAATTCAGGAGAATATCGACCACAGCTGCTCAACAGAATAGATTTGGGGTAGAAAGAAAGGGAACTAAGCAGAAAGAAGCTATATCAGTGTGGAAAAAGATAACTCAGGAAAAATGGGAAAAGTCCATGCAATCATCATGGAGACCAAACTTTATTAAAAGGGGAATTAGTCCATTAACTGAGTAAGGATCTGAACTAAATTGGACAGAACTAAAATGTACATATGAAGCACATGATTTAGAAGCAGAATTGGAATTGCCGAGGGAGAAAATAAAAACATAATAAAAAGGTTAATCAAAGAATCACAGTCGAAACTGAAATGTCAGGGGCCCAAAGAAAAGGGAAACGCTGAATAAACAACAGATTGCAGCTGCAGCCACGCAGGACTAAACGGACGACAAAGACTGTTCCTTATACCCCACCTCTCCCAAAGACCCATTACAAAAAAATCCTGATCCATCCGCGGATGAGTGATGGGACTCAGATTCAGAGGAGGAAATATTTTATGCCTCCAGTCCAGTCAGCTGATCTCCTCTGATTGCCCACCGGGGACCTCCTCAAACCTCACCCACAGTCCGACCAAGATGAACACTCTCATAAAAAAAAGTCGCCTGAACACCACACCCCACCCCCACTCTGAAGACCAACATACCAAGGCTCATGCCCTTCCCCCAATGAATCATTTGTCCCTGTGTGTTTTAGGAGTGTTACAATTGCACTGATAAGTGAACATAAGGCCACTGATTCTGATCAAATCTTACTGCTGCTTTTAAAACCAGTTCATATTCTTTAACCAGAAAGAAAACAACGTACTGCTGAAAGAACCAAAACGTTGCTACTTTTTAAAAAAAAAGTATTTTAGTTCAACTTTAAACCAACCAGAAGTGCAAGTTAGATACAAACTAATGCAATTTAAAATTGTGATTAGAAGGATTAGGCCACAGTACAGGTTGGCAATTACAACTCTGCCTCCTAATTAGTATTTACAGACAGCCTGTGGCATTCTACTGGGACCACATTTAATTCATTCACGATGAAAGTACATATGGCTGCTACACGATTATTTTAAAACTGCACCCAAATTCTCCCCGCCATTCATACTATGGTAGTGGCTGCACGTAATATAACTTCACATCAAAATGTAGAAGTCTGTACACCTCACTGTGGCTCGATTCTGTCGCTATGAGATTTCAATACTTCAGAATCCACTTCTCTCCTTTAGAGATTGCTCCAAAATTTATCCCAGTACATTCCTGCAGGAGGAACCTGTTGAACTGCCTGATCCTCCCAATGATAGTGTTCTCATAAATGAACTTGTTAGTAAACCATGTCCTGACGTTACAGATTAGGCTCTTGTTAATCTTGACCTTACACTTTATGTCGATGGTTCTTCTTCTACTTCTCCAAAGGACAAACGCATGTCAGGAAATGCGATCGTCGCTTTGTCCTAAACAATCGAAGCTCATTCTGTCGACCCACCCTGTTCCACCTAACAAGCTGAACTCCTTGCTTTCACCCATGCCTGTACACTTACTAAAGGAAAGACAGCTAATACCTTGACTGATTCCCACTACGCTTTGGATGTGCCCATGATTTTGGTCAACTCTAGCAGCAGCGCGGCTTCCTTGCATCATCAGGAACTCCTATCCTCAATGCTGCCTGTGTTGCTAATCTCCTCAGTGCTATTCAACTTCCCTCTCAGCAATTATCAAATATTTTGTTCACTCATAAAGTTATAGAGAGTACAACAGGGAAACAGACCCTTCGATCCAACTCGTCCATGCCAAACAGACATTCCAACCCAATCCAGTCTCACTTCTTGCACCTGGTCCATATCCCTCTAAACCCTTCCTATTCATATACTCATCCAGATGCCTTTTAAGTGTTGCAATTGTACCAGCCTCCATCACATCCTTTGGCAGCTCATTCCATACACGTACCACCCTCTGCATGAAAAGGTTGCCCTTAGGTCTCTTTTATATCTTTCCCCTCTCACCCTAAGCCTATGCCCTCTAGTTCTGGACTCCCAGGGAAAAGACTTTGTCTATTTATCCTATCCATGCCCTTCATAATTTTATACAGCTCTATAAGGTCACCCCTCAACCTCCGACACTCCAGGGAAAATAGCCCCAGCCTATTCAGCCTCTCCCTGTAGCTCAAATCCTCCAGCACTGGTAACATCCTTGTAAATGTTTTCTGAACCCTTTCTACATCCTTCCAATAGGAAGGAGAACAGAATTGCATGCAATATTCCAAAAATGGCCTAACCAATGTCCTGTACAGCCACAATATGACCTCCCAACTCCTGTACTCAAAACTGTGACCAATAAAGGAAAGCATACCATACGCCTTCTTCACCACTCCTCTGATGCTGCCGATGTCACCCAAAGCAACAACTCTGCTAAGCGGCTAAGAAAGCAGCTTTTGAGCAAAAAGACGTGGTTACTCAAATGACGAATAGGGAACCTCTTCTGACACCCTGACCATGCCTGACCGAGAGCAAATACGGACCCATCAGGGGGACACCTCCGATGAGAAGAAACAAAGATGGATAGACCATGGTTGTTATGTTACAATAAGCTTTGGGTTATGCCGGTAGGACAGACATGTCTGCCCAACACGACTTTGCCTATTCTAGTTGATAATGTTCATACACGCAAGAATATAGGTAAGGAAGGAATGGTGGACAGAATTCTCCAAATTTGGTGACATCCTCACCTGCAAGAAAAAGCAAAACAAGCAGCTGCAAATTGCCTAATTTGTTAAAAGCATAATCCCGGGAAAGGAGTAAAGCGTCCACCAGATGAAACTCCCTTGCCAAGTGCACCTTTTGATACTATCCAGTTAGATTTTGTAGAGTTACCGAGATGTCATTGTTATAAATATTGCTCAGTGATAATCAATGTATTTAGTAAATGGATTGAAGCTTATCCCTGTACTGACTGCACAGCAACAACTACTTGTAAAATTCTACTAAGGGAAATCATACCCAGATTTGGAATACCAGTAACAGTCTCTTCCAACAATGGCCCCCACTTCTGTGTGGGGCTAGCCAAGGCTCTGTGTAAGAGTTTGAATATGAACAAAAAGTTCCATTGTGCCAACCACCCCCAAGCAGCGGGAATTGTAGAAAGAGCCAATGGTACCTTAAAAGGTCAGGTAAGAAAATTGGTAGAAGGAAGCTGATTGGAGGCAGATGTTCGCATGTAAAGGGACGGCTGGAAATGGGAAGCCTTCAGAAATGAGATAACAAGAATCCAGAGAAAGTATATTCCTGTCAGGGTGGAAGGGAAGGCTGGTAGGTATAGGGAATGCTGGATGACTAACGAAATTGAGGGTTTGGTTAAGAAAAAAGAAGGAGCTATATGTCAGGTATAGACAGAAGAGATCGAGTGAATCCTTGGAAGAGTATAAAGAAAGTAGGACTATACTTAAGAGGCAAATCAGGAAGGCAAAATGGGGACATTAGATGGCTTTGGCAAATAGAATTAAGGAGAATCCAAAGGGTTTTTACAAATACATTAAGGACAAAAGGGTAAGTAGGGAGCGAATAGGGCCCCTCAAAGATCAGCAAGGCGGCCTCTGTGTGGAGCCACAGAAAATGGGGGAGATACTAAATGAATATTTTGCATCAGTATTTACTGTGGAAGAGGATATGGAAGATAGAAACTGTCGGGAAATAGATGGTGACATCTTTCAAAATGTCCATATTACAGAGGAGGAAGTGCCGGATGTCTTGAAACAGTTAAAATTGGATAAACCCCCAGGACCTGATCAGGTGTACCCGAGAAATCTGGGAAGCTAGAGAAGTGATTGATGGACCTTTTGCTGAGATATTTGTATCATCGATAGTCACATTTGAGGTGGCGGAAGACTGGAGTTTGGCAAACGTGGTGCCACTGTTTAAGAAGGGTGGTAAAGATAAGCCACGGAACTATAGACCGGTGAGCCTGACCTCGGTGGTGGGCAACTTGTTGGAGGGAATCTTGAGGGACAGGATGTACATGTATTTGGAAAGGCAAGGACTGATTCGGGATAGTCAACATGGCTTTGTGCATGGGACATCATGACTCACAAACTGGATTGAGTTTTTTTTAGAAGTAACAGAGAAGATTGATGAGGGCAGAGCAGTAGATGTGATCCATATGGACTTCAGTAAGGAGTTCGACAAGGTTCCCCATGGGAGACTGATTAGCAAGGTTAGATCTCATGGAATACAGGGAGACCTAGCCACTTGCATACAGAACTCGCTCAAAGGTAGAAGACAGAGGGTGGTGGTGGGGGGTTGTTTTTCATACTGGAGACCTGCGACCAGTGGAGTGCCACAAGGATCGGTGCTGGGCCCCTCTACGTTTTGTCATTTATATAAATGATTTGGATGCGAGCATAAGAGGTACAGTTAGTAAGTTTGCAGATGACACCAAAATTGGAGGTGTAGTGGACAGCAAAGAGGGTTAGTTCAGATTACAACAAGATCTAGTCCAGATGGACCAATGGGCTGAGAAGTGGCAGATGAAGTTTAATTCAGATAAATGCGAGGTGCTGCATTTTGGGAAAGCAAATCTTAGCAAGACTTATACGCTTAATGGTAAGGTCCGAAGGAGTGTTGCTGAATAAAGAGACCTTGGAGTGCAGGTTCATAGCTCCTTGAAAGTGGAGTCGCAGGTAGATAGGATAGTGAAGGCGGCGTTTGGTATGCTTTCCTTTATTGGTCAGAGTATTGAGTACAAGAGTTGGGAGGTCATGTTGTGGCTGTACAGGACATTGGATTGGCCACTGTTGGAATATTGCGTGCAATTGTGGTCTCCTTCCTATCGGAAAGATGTAGTGAAACTTGAAAGGGTTCAGAAAAGATTTACAAGGATGTTGCCAGGGTTGGAGGATCTGAGCTACAGGGAGAGGCTGAACAGGCTGGGGCTATTTTCCTTGGAGTGTCGGAAGCTGAGGGGTGACCTTATAGCGGTTTACAAAATTATGAGGGGCATGGATAGGACAAATAGACAAAGTATTTTCCTTGGGATCGAGGAATCCAGAACTAGAGGGCATAGGTTTAGGGTGAGAGGGGAAAGATATAAAAGAGACCTAAGGGGCAACTCTTTCACGCAGAGGGTGTATGGAATAAGCTGCCAGAGGATGTGTGGAGGCTGGTACAATTGCAACATTTATGAGGCATTTGGATGGGTATATGAATAGGAAGGTTTTGGAGGGATATGGGCTGGGTGCTGGCAGGTGGGACTAGATTGGGCTGGGATATCTGTTCGGCATGGATGGGTTGGACCGAACGGTCTGTTTCCGTGCTGTTCATCTCTATGACTCTAAACGGGTGTTAATTAGCTGCAAGTACTCCCAATCACACTTTTAAATATGCCAAGCATCATACAGAAAAAGACGAATTCTTAGCGGCTGAACTGATATATTGGAAAACCTTTGAGGACTTGCTGGTCTGCACCATTAACTGCCCAACACCTTATTGATGCATGCCATGACAGAAGAGATGCACAGATACCTGATTAAGCTAACCAAAGCATTGCAGTCTTATCATCAACAGGTCAAAGAAGCCTATCAGCCACCAGGGAAGGATGAAGAAAATGCCCCAACGTTTAAAGACATTAACCCTTGTGACTACCTACCACTGAAAGACTTTAATCATGAAAAATTCGGCCTCTGCTGGAAAGATCCTTATGAAATTCATCTGACAACTGAAACTACAGTAAAGGTAGAAGGACGTTCAACATGGGCGACAAAGGACATTGCAAGCTTGTATCTTCCTCACAGTCCTAGTGTTACTACTGATACAGGCATCTGATGAAAACCCAACCCATGCGCGCAGCTGTAACCAACCCATCTGTGATATCTCAGACCGGCTAAACCCCAGTGTGACTGTATAAGTGAAACCTGTACTAAAACCATGGGAAGTTATGAATGCAGCTGCCCAGCTGAAACTCATTTAAACTACTCACATTGTGTAAGTAAATATCACTCTCGACCTTATTGTCATCCTCACAACACTTCTATGCCAGTCATCATGAGATGGCATAATTCCATAACCTCATCTGCTCTTTCAACCAAAAACTGTTACTTGAAATGTTTGTCTGTTCCCCTCTCAAACTGAACTGTACAGATTGCAATATTGAGCACACAGTACCGAAATGAGACTGACCATCTACACCTTCTTAATGGAATCCTCTCCTTTCCAACCTACCGCCGCTGACAGCAATACCTTTACATGTTTCCTGTATTCAGTAGCTACAAAGTTAAAAATCACACAACACCAGGTTATAGTCCAACAGGTTTAATTGGAAGCACACTAGCTTTCGGAGCGACGCTCCATCATCAGGTGGTAGTGGAGGGCTCGATCGTAACACAGAATTTGTAGCAAAAATTTGCAGTGTGTTGTAACTGAAATTATACATTGAAAAATTGATTGTCTGTTAAGCCTTTCATCTGTTAAAATACAGTAATCGTTTCACTGCTTTCATGTGTAAATCACAAAACCATTTGTTTAAGTTGCATTCTCGGGTTAGCTGTTAACAATGGTGATAGCTAGACAATATGTTGACGGTGTTAGCCCCCTGTGTTCTCTGTCCATGACCTGATGTTTAGATTGATTCTAATCTAAAAAGTGTGATATATCAGAGTTTTGCATAAATCATGCCGTTTTTGAGCTCAGAGTTCTACATGAATGTATGCAGTTTTTGAGCAAAGTGCAATGTAACTCTGCAAGTACAAATTCACCCCACAAAACATATGTGTCCATTTGGGTCTTTGTCTTTCTGTGTGTGTGTGGGTCTGTCTGGGGTGGGGGTTGTGAGTGTGAGAAAGTGTGTGTGTGTGTGTGTATGTGTGTAGTGAGTGCAGAGTGTCTTAAGTCTGTGAGAGGGTGCATGTGTGAGTGTGGGAGTGTGTGTGTCTATAAGGGTGTGTGTGGGTCTCTGTGTGTACCTGTGTCCGTGTGTATGTGAGAGTGTGTGTGTATAGTGCAATGGTGATCACCTGTAATGTGACATGAACCCAAGGTCCCGGTTGAGGCCCTCCCTATGGGTACCGAACTTAGCTATCAAATATCGAAAGAAGCTTTTTTCCATTTGTTTGTTTCTTGTTTGCATTCACGTTCTCCTTTTGATTTCCCGAGCAGTTTCTTGGTCCTCCTTTGCTGGGTTCTAAATTTCTCTGAATTCACTGTCATAAAATGATATCTGATATTTTAGTTAGCCTCTTCCTTTGATGTAATAATAAATATTAATGTTTTAAAAACAGTTCACATCACAGAAGAAGATGTTCTGGAGGTTTTAGGGAATATAAAGATGGATTAATCTCTGGGACCTGGACTAATGCATCCCTCTCAGATATGCACAGTAAGGGATGGAATTACGGGGCCCCTTGCAAAATGTTTTCATCATCTATAGCTATAAGTGAGGTGCCTGATGACTGGACAGTGTCTAATATTGTGCCTTTGTTTCAGCAGGGTTGTAAGCAGAACTATTGAACCTGTGATGGAAATGTGTTGCTGGAGAAGCGCAGCAGGTCAGGCAGCATCTAGGGAACAGGAGAATCGACGTTTCGGGCATTAGCCCTTCTTCAGGAATTATTCCTGAAGAAGGGCTAATGCCCGAAACGTCGATTCTCCTGTTCCCTAAATGCTGCCTGACCTGCTGCGCTTCTCCAGCAACACATTACCATCTCTGATCTCCAGCATCTGCAGACCTCATTTTCTCTCCATATTGAACCTGTGAGACTGACATCTGTTGTGGTTAAATTGTTGGAGTTGAGCTTAAAAGCTAAGACTTTTGGATATTTATGGAGGCAGAATTTGATTCAGTGATAGTTAGTATCATTTTCTATGAGGAAATTGTGCCTTGAAATGTAATTGAGCTTTTTGAAGAAGGTACTGAGGAATAGGATCTATTTATATTTAGCAAAGAATGGACAAATCAGTGAAAGGCACCGTGGTTTTATGCGGGAGAGATCGTGCCTTACCAACTTAATAGAGTTCTTCGAGGATGTGACCAAGTTGTTAGATGAAGCTGTTGATGTCATATACATAGACTTTAGTAAGGTGTTTGACAAGGTTCCCCATTGGAAACTAAAGGAGAAAGTGAAGTCACATGGTGTGCAGGGTGTTCTAGCTCAGTGGATAAAGAGCTGGTTGAGCAACAGGAGACAGAGAGTCGTAGTTCAAGGGAGTTTCTCGAAATGGAGAAAGGTAACCAGTAGTATTCCACAGGGGTCAGTGTTGGGGCCACTGTTGTTTGTAATATACATAAATGATCTGAAAGAGGGCACTGTTGGTATGATCAGCAAGTTTGCAGATGACACGAAGATTGGTGGAGTAGCAGAAAGCATAAGAGACTGTCAGAGAATACAGGAGGATATAGATAGACTGGAGAGTTGGGTGGAAAGGTGTCAGATGGAGTTCAATCCAGAAAAATGTGAGGTGATGCATTAGGCAAGTCTAATTCCAGAGCGAATTATACAGTGAATGGAAGAGCCTTGGGGATAAGTTGATGGGCAGAGAGATCTAGGAGTTCAGGTCCATTGTACCCTGAAGGTTGCTGCACAGGTGGATAGAGTGGTCAAGAAGGCATATAGTATGCTTGCCTTCATTGGACACGGTATTGAGTATCAGAGCTGGCAAGTCATGTTAAAATTGTACAAGAGATTCGTTCGGCCGCATTTAGAATACTGTGCTAGTTCTGGTAGCCACATTACTAAAAGGATGTGGACACTTTGGACAGTGTGCAGAGAAGGTTTACGAGGATGTTGCCTGGTATGGAAGGTGCTAGCTTTGAAGCGAGGTTGAGTAGGTTAGGTTTATTTTCATTAGAAAAAGGGAGATTGAGGGGGGACCTGATTAATGTTTACAAAGTCATGAAGGATACAGACAGGGTGGATAGAGACAAGCTATTTCCAGAGTGAAGGATTCAATAACGAGAGGTCACGCTTTCAAGGTGAGTGGTGGAAGGTTTAAGGGGGATACACGTGGCAAGCACTTCACACAGAGGTGCCTGGAACGCATTGCCAGCAGAGGTCGAAGAGACAGGCACGATAGATTCTTTTCAGATGCGTCTGGACAGATGCATGAGTAGGTGGGGAGCAGAGAGATACAGATGCTTAGGAATTGGGCGACAGGTTTAAACAGTACATTTGGATTGGCTCAGGCTTGGAGGTCCGAAGGGCCTGTTCCTGGGCTGTAAATTTTCTTTGTTCTTTGTTCTTATCTAAAAGGTAGATGAGGGCAGAGCAGTAGATGGTGTTTACTTGGACTTTAGTATAGTCTTTGACCAGGTTCTACACAGTAGTCTAATTAGTGAAGTTAGATCACATGGGATTCAGAGTGGTCTTGCTACTTGGATACAAAACTGGCTTAATGTCAGGGGACAGAGTGATGGCGGAGGATTGTTCTCCAATAGAGAGCAGTATGTTGGGATTCTGCACTCTGCTGCTGCTGTACTTGGAAAGTAGATGCTGAATTGTTGCAACTGACAGCAGCTGGAGTAGGTTGAGGCCTAGACCCTTGGGGATTCTGGCCTGGACACTAATTTCTTGGGGATGCTGAACATTTACAATGAGTGGGTGTATTTTGGAGTCTGGGGCTTGGAACTATTTGGAGCCTGGACCATCTCCTTATTTCTCCTGCTTTGTGACTATAACCTATTTGCTGCCAGTGACTATTGCTCTGGGCACTGGGGAACAATTGCTTTGCACCTGTGGTTTGGGTAGCAGGTCAGGGCATGGTTGCCTGGGTGACTGGACTGGCAGATCAAGCCTAACAGGACTCTCTCAGTTTCCTTTACTGACTATTTGAGTGAGGGGAGGTGTTGGTCTTGGTTTGGGAGGGACGATGGCGATCACAGGACTCTGTAAAACAGCACCCAGGGTGGGGCCCAGTCATTCCTACTGGGGGTGGATGCATCTTCCACTTCTACCACCAGCCCCTCCCGGGGCATCGTCACCCTTGCCTTATTAAACAAACCAGCTCGGGACGAAATGTTACATTCACCCTAACATGACCATTAAGACCGGTCAGCGGCCTTGGTGGGGCTAGTCTGGATCCACACCATTGTCACTACATCAAAGATGTATGGGAAGGCAGTGTTCTTCCTGAAGACTGAGCAGGTGGTGCAACTCGCCCTGGAGAAGGGCATTACTGTCGCTAGGATGTTATTGTTGTTGACCCTCTCGAGTTAATTTCCCAGAGGATCATTTTGATGAACATCCTGCCCTTTGTTCCATTTGATTTACTTCCATCGCACCTTCACCAGCTCGGGGAGATGATGTCAGGTATGGTGTCAGTAC
Organism: Chiloscyllium plagiosum; assembly: GCF_037043375.1. Lineage (NCBI taxonomy): Eukaryota > Metazoa > Chordata > Chondrichthyes > Orectolobiformes > Hemiscylliidae > Chiloscyllium > Chiloscyllium plagiosum. Next base: position 89,212,593 of record NW_028270156.1, on the reverse strand, counting down.
TGCTTGGTGTAAAGGAGATCTTTGCTTACCAGGCAGTCTGGTCAGTAAAGGCTGTGCGGTGTCATGCCTGCAAGAAGGAGGAACTGGCCTGCCTTGAAGACCACTGCCAACACCCAAGCGGCCAATGATGAAGCTTTGAGTGAGCAGATGGTGCCTCCATTTGCAGTGTCCTCTGTGTGTGGAGGGGGAAAAGAGTCCCTCCTCCACTCAGTCTTTTGGTTGTTGCTGATGACACATTCATAGCGAGCCTCAATTCAAAGGCAGCAGGAAGGCCAGTGCAGATATCATATCTTTTGCTCCTCAGGGAATGAATCTACACAGTGAGCCTCCGGCAAGAAATCCTACTGTATCAGAAGACAATGCTACATGGCTCCTGGAGTGGCAGGGAGGTGTCTTCCTGAGTCGCTGGCCTCCAATTCTGGAGGGCTGGCTATCTTGTTAGCCTGTTTTCTCAGCTGGAGATCTTGAGCGTCAGTGAGACCCAGCCATCTGCTACAACTCACAGTTCATTTCAGAGGCTCAATGATTCACTTCGTGAAGGTATCTGCACCTTAGATGGTGCATTAGCATCTAGGACAAGGAAGCATCTCGTCTTCTTCCCTCCATCGGTGAGGGGGAGCCCATCCTTCTCAGTGGACATTTAAATTGCAATCTCAGGAGGAGGGGCTGTGGAGATACCCAGAAGAGCTCAGCATCAGTGGATAAATTGAGAGGGTTGGTAGATGCCTGGTGAAATGTCCACCCTGATTCCATTGCCATCAAATTTGTGAGGCCTGGGGTTGGAGTGTCCAGGACTGGCCGTCTTTACATTTTCAGGGCGTACATCTTCTATGTTCTGAAGGCCTCGATGTGTCAGGAGCTGATGTTCGATGACAACCTGGTGTGAGTGGAGCTAGGTCCGTTCCGTGCCAGGGCGAGTCGGGTATTGATACTTCAACGCCCTGCTGTTGGAGGACAAGCTGTTCTGGGACTTGCTTCACTACTTCAGGACTGGCCAGAGAGTTGTGAGAAACAAAGCTCGCTCACTTCAATAATTTCAGTCCGAGACAAAAATCTGAAACAGTAGTGTCGTTTATTTGTACACTTGCAAGTGGGTGCAATGTCTAATGCCAGGTAAGGCAATGACAAATACACACCAAATCCAACAAACTCTCGCAAGTTATACAATTTGAATCCCCATTTTTTTTCTTATTTCATTGTTTGCCCCCTCCTCCGCTTACGTCACTCATTTCCTTAAGACTGATCCCACAACTTCTGTTTATCCGGCCTTGTCCGTGACAAATGCCTATCTCTGGCCCCCATAAGGTTGTTTGACGTCATCCTACTGCAGGTCACCGCTAGGCAAATCCTTTCTTTATCAGCATTTATTCCTCTCCGGAGGCCACTCTGACCTTTATGACCTCTTTAATTAAGGTTTGTTCCTGTGTCCCCATACAAGTGGAAAACCTACTGTTTATACAGGCCTATCTTTACAGCATTTTATCTAGTGCCTGCATTTCTACCATTGTTTTGTAATCACGTCTCATGCTAACATACCATTTTTTTTTAACGGATTATATACTTCCTCATTCTTGCTAATTCAGCTCTCGGCCGAAACAATTTCAAACTAATGTGAATTAATTTATTCTACATCAGAACTTATAAGTGTAGAAATAACATTAATTCACCTATATCCCACAATTTCCCCTTTTTCTTTTTAATTACCATTTGTTATCTTCTGCATTTTTGTCTCTTTTTGTTTCTTTAAACATCGTTCCCAAAATTCGCAAGCATCATTTCAGAGATTTCATCTATCTTGGTTTCACTCATCTCCTCATTATTTAGCCGATAAAATTCCTCTGCCTGATTCCCTTTTAGGGGCATCTGTTTCATCAAGGCTGTTTCAATCAGTCTTTGGGTGAGCCCTCGTATACAGGGTATGATACAACAGCCAATCGCCACCAATACCCCCACTATTACTATCAGAGAAGTAAGGATAGAAACCACCACCCCCTTCCATTTTCCAAACCAGGATTCAAGCCATCCCGTGAGAGATTTGTCTACTCCTGAATTCTCAGCCAGTTCCTCTGCTAAAGTAGTCAATCCCCATAAGGCCCGAGTAATTGAACCATCAGGCGCAGTATTATTAGGAATAAAGGTACAACAGCTTCCTCCTAACATCACACACACACCCTTTTTCTGCTAAAATCATATCAAGGGCTGTTCTGTTTTCCCATGCCATCCTAATGTTGTATCAAGCTGTTCTGATACTCCTTTAACCGCATCTCTTGTATAATTTATAAATCGCTGTTGGTTATAGAAAATATAATTTATCCAATCTACATTTTTATTAACTGTTACCCACGAAAAGAGAGCTCACTCAAAGCCTGCTGCAATCTGGTTACGAGCCTTGAATTCATCAGGCACTCCCCTCGGGAATCCTGTCATCAAAAGAAGTATCTAACAGTAATCTCTTACCCCTTCCCTTTTTCCCTACGATCATTTCCTTCTCAAATGCCAAGGGAAATGGAATTGCCAATTGTACAATTGCACATATCCCTCTCCAATCCGTAGGTAGGGTGGGTCTCAATATTTTGCCTCCACAGTACCACCACAGATCCGCTCGGGGAACATTTAGTGCTGAGTAGTTCCCTCCCTTCTCCGTTTCGGTAACATTCTTAATCTCTGTACGTAATTTCAGCTCCCCCAAATCTCTCGACCAACTTGTACCTCGCCTGCGCACACACGACGTGTGATTTCCAACTGTGGCGGAAAATGTGGGGGGAACTTTTGCTTCTTTCTTCTCCAAGGGAGGGAACATCAGAGATAGGGAGGTACAATTCCTATCATTCCATGCAGTCTCATCCTGGTACAGGGCTATCATACATTTCATGCCCTTCCTGTCTCGCTTCCACCCGAACGGAAAGGGAACCACCTGGGCCACTGGCCTACCGGAGGCACATCCATAGCAATTGCTCTTGTTCAGACTTTTTACAGTATACTTTACCCATTCAACCCAGGCATTTGCATCCCCGTACCCAGTTTCTATTTCGATAGTCTGTTTCAAGTCCTTTACCTCTATAATTTTTACTACTTTTGGATCATCGGGAGGGGTGAAGGGTTGTATCTCATTACCCAGTAATTCTACCCGTTTTCCCTGTCCTACACTAATTCGAAAACAAAAGCCCATGAAATCCTTCCCATTTGCTTTCATTTAATTGTATCTCATAGGTTCCGCCCCCCCCCCCCCCCCCCCCCCGCAAATTGCTTCGGGCCATGTGGTTTTCCTTATTGTTAGGTATATCGGGTCACACTTTTCATCGGGACAATCGTGAGCTGGTCAGAAGAGGGCCCGGTGTACTGTGACGAGACCATTATACCAGGTACCATCCCCATATGACTTAAGATGTATCTCTGAGCTGCGGTACTGTCTTCGATTATTTACATCCCCACAATTTACTAAGCTGCATGCATCAGTGTCTATTACTTGTGGATTATCAGACTCAGGAACCGTTAATAATATATATGAAAATGATATTTGACAAATCCCAATACCAAGAGGGCTAGCATCATAACTCTAAACATTCCCAATATTCTAAACATCATGCTGAAGCACAAAAAGACTTAATATACAATCTTAGAGAAATAATCCCGCGCTCGCACCGCCACTGTATAATCAGTTACTCAAAGTCTCTTTAGTTTGAGTTTTAGCGGGTCATGCGTTGATTCGGCTGTCCAGACTTCTTCCTCAACTGGAGGGTCCACAGGCCCTTTGATCCGAGTGTAATGAGTCCAGCCTTTTTCCGCCGTCCTTATTGCCGTTTCGGTAGTCAAAAGAGCCTGGTACGGCCCTTCCCAGTCCAGCTGCAACTTAGTCTCTGTCCATGATTTTACTAAGACCCAATCACCCAGCCGGATGGGGTGAACAGTGAATTCAAGGGGTGGAGTCTGTGCCAATGAACCCTGTTTCCTGAGGAAAGACAAAGAGGAGGACAAGCCCAGTATATACTTCTTTAAAAACAAATCTTTAGTTTCAGGAATTGGCAATTCTCCATTCGTTCCCAGATAGGGTAATCCAAATAAGATTTCATAGGGGGATAGTCCCAAATCTTTCCTCCGCCAAGGGAAAGCCCAAAAGGCATCCTTTAAATCTATCACACTAAACCATCTGTAATCATGAGGGATCTTACTTGACAACATATAGGGGTTTGGTACCACTGGATGCCTGATCTGTACTATTCGATTTAATGTTCTCAAATCCTGCACTAATCGATAAGTTCCATCAGATTTCCACACTGGTAGAATTGGGGTATTATAAGGAGACATACATTGTTCCAACAGTCCATCTCTTATCAGTCCTGCAATTACTGGCTGCAGTCCTCGTTTACCTTCTATGGAAATGGGATATTGTCGTTCACAGACAACGTCCCCTTTCTGTTTTAAATTTATTAAAAGGGGAGGGATCTGTAGTTTTCCACGATTCCCTTCTCTATCCCATACAATAGGGTCTATCTCTCTCTGCATCCTCTGTCAACATCGCCAGTTGTACAACTAATTCTCTTTCCTGAATTCCAATCTCCAGTCCTAAGAGGATAATTAAGTCTCTCCCCAGTAAGTTACTTCCTATATCAGAGATATACAGCAGTTCCCCTGTAACCCTACCTTTAAAACCTTCTATCATCATAGGTTCAAATAGTGGAACAGTAAATCCTTCCCCTTTCACCCCCGAAACAGTAATTGATCGTGTTAACATTTCTACTTTCTTTGGTTTAAAATTCAGCAATGACCGTGCTGCCCCCGTATCTACTAGGAAGACTACCTCTTCCCTACAGGGTCCCACCTTCAAGTTTATCAAGGGTTCCTGGTGGGCCCCCGAGGGCAGGAACCCCTGATACCCCTATTCTTCATCAAAATTCATAAGCGGAATTGCCCTTTCTTCCCTGTGTAGATCAGGACACTCCCGCTTAAAATGCCCTATCTTTCCGCAATAATTGCATCCCGCCTGTGGAGGCTTCCATCTCTGCCCCTGTCGCTCGAACCCTCTATCAAATGCTCCCCCTTGTCCTCTCCCTCTCCCCTTTCCTCTCTGTCCTACATGCTGCCACCCGCCGCTCCGGTTGCTCACTAATTATTCCATTCTTTTCTTAACTACCTCATCAACCGTAGCTACCATCATTTTCGCCTACTGTTTTTGTCTCTCATCCTCCCTCCTTACAAACACTTTCTGTGCCTCTCTTAACAATTCATCTAATAGTTTTTCACTCCACCCTTCTATCTTCTGTATCTTTCTCTGTATGTCTGGCCATGCTTTTGTCACAAAATGTACTTTCAAAAGACCCTGTGCCACTGGGTCCTTAGGGTTCATTCCAGAATATTTCCGCATTGAGTCCCTTAATCTTAGCAAGAAAGCTGAGGGAGTCTCATCTTTCTCCTGTCTAACTTCAAAGGCTTTAGTCAAATTCTGTGACTTCAGAACTGCCTCTCTTATTCCTTTTAGAATCAGGTCTTTCAATTCCCTCATTTCTTCTCTATGCTTCGGGTTTTGATTTTCCCACTGGGGATCTCTGAGGGGAAACTTCACCTCTCCCTGTCCAGCATCCCCATCTCCAATCGGGTGTTCCCTGTCCCATATTATAATGGCAGCTCCTCATATAAGTCCCCTTTTTTCCCCAGTAAATAGTATATTCAAAATAAACATTAACTCAGCCCAGGTATACAGACTGGGCCCCAGAAATTGATCAATTTGTTCAGACAACCCACCGGATCCTCAACCAGGACCTTCATTTCCTTTTTAAATGTTCTGACCTCCCCACTGGTGAGAGGGGCACTTACAAACCCAATCTCTTTGTCCCCTATGGATACCTCCCGAAGGGGATAAGTCGTTACGTTCTTACCCTTTTTCTTTAAAGAAATATTGCAATATTTCTTGCTCCCCATAACTTCAAACACCAATTCATCAATTCATGCTTGACTAACCTTTAAAGCCTATTCCTAACTTATAAATATATTTATATATTTACGTTCATTTCTTCAGTATTTAATATTTAAAATGCAAAATGCATACAGTTCCCAATTTTAAAATTCACTGTAATTACCCAGTTTTAGTCCTTTAAGTTAAATCCAAAATTAGTTTTTTTAAATAGTTCTGACCAATCATTGCTCAATTACAATACTATAAGTCGTAAAATAATCAGAGCTGCCATAAAAGAATTTGTCTATTCAAGTTTTAAAAAAAACTTCTAATGCATGAACAATGGCTGAATCCAAGGTCACAGATATTAACCATAGAATTTTGTTTTTACTACAATCTAATGTTGAACTGAAACTTCAACTGTCCTCCATAAATCGCTTTTATGTAAAGATAAAAGAAATTAGTTAGAAACTGATAGTAAGGCAGTCATGATCTGTAAAAAGGAGTTATCATTCTTTTTTTCTTCATATTCTCGATAGAATCCTTAACCTTAAAAGAAATCATGTTAAGTTTCCATAATAAAAATCAGATCCAAAACAGTCCTGGAACTCAAGCTCCAGGGAATAAAACACAAACATTCAATCACCAACAAACAAATGTTCACTCAATCCAAATCACAAAGGGTTAAACTTCCTACCAGCTGTACAGCTCTTTTCATTCTCTCTCTCGCTCACATTGACATATAAATTCAGATATGTACAAACCCAGTCTTCGTCCGATCTGTACTTTGGCTAGAAGACAGCGGGACGAAGAATGGATTCCTTAGTCCACACAAAGCAACAATATTTAATCATCTTTCTCCCTTGTACAAATATTATTTTGCCAATTCCACAACATCCTGCCCAAAGGACTTTCTGGAGGTATGTTGTAAGGGACCCCGCCTCGATTTCCATTGCCTTTTTCTTACTTTGTTGTCCCGGAGGCTTTTTCCTGACCCACAGCACAATCCATAATGAGTTCCTTCGTTAGTCCCTTATTAACTACTAAAACTCAATCCCGGCCACCAAGGCAATACTTAAAAGTCAATTTTCTTATCTTGATCTGTGCACAGAGTTGCCTGGCCCTTTTTGCCGTGTTGTCTATCAACCTCCTCTCACTGTCTGATTCAGATGTCTCTCTTGTAGGATTCACACCAGTCACCCAAACCGGGACATGAGACCGCTCCTCAATGGGGAACGGGACGCGTTTTCCCAGTGTCCAAGGCCAGCCACTCCCCCTGGCGATGGAAGAAAATCCCGGACAGCCCCCAATTGTGAGAAACAAAGCTCGCTCACTTCAATAATTTCAGTCCGAGACAAAAATCTGAAACAGTAGTGTCGTTTATTTGTACACTTGCAAGTGGGTGCAATGTCTAATGCCAGTAAGGCAATGACAAATACACACCAAATCCAACAAACTCTCGAAATTTATACAATTTGAATCCCCATTTTTTTTTCTTATTTCACTGTTTGCCCCCTCCTCCGCTTACGTCACTCATTTCCTTAAGACTGATCCCACAACTTCTGTTTATCCGGCCTTGTCCATGATAAATGCCTATCTCTGGCCCCCATAAGGTTGTTTGACGTCATCCTACTGCAGGTCACCGCTAGGCAAATCCTTTCTTTATCAGCATTTATTCCAAACTAATGTGAATTCATTTACTCTGTAACAGAACTTATAGTTGCAGAAATAACATTAATTCACCTATATCCCACAGAGGGAAGCACGGGGAGCTTCCCCTCCATGAGGGATGTCAGCAAGACTCACATCCATGTCTTCTGTCAGGGGTACATATGGGTGTCGATGAAAAGGTGGAAATCCAGGATCATGGAGTTGGAGAAGGAGGTGCTTGATCCAGAGTTATGTTGCGGTTAGCCTGACGTGGACCTGGCTTTATGGGACAGTGCATGAAGAGCAGAAGGCTGCGTCCCAGGGTCTGGATCCCTTTGCGTCCTGGACTGTGTACATGTGATCGTGAGTCCAGTTCCATTGCGATCTTGACCGCGGCTCCCATTTCTTCTACTCGCTGGAAAAATGGCACGGGCTCCACCAGCAGCTCCTTGTGCTGCTAACTGACGACGATCCCTTGTCTCAGATTGAGGTGGCATCAGGGCCCAAGTCAGGGTCTATTCCTGCTCTGTTCTCTCCGGAGCTGTCCAGCGAGGAAGCTGACAAGGTTCTGTGGGACGACCTGCTGCAGGTCAGCTGGAACGGTGCTGAGAAGCTCGATGCCCCTCAGAGCTTGGAGGAACTAACTGGTGCCCTCCACCATTTTTCCAGCAGCAGGACCTAGGGGCTGCCCATGAAGTTCCTCAGGGCATTCTGAGATGTCCTGGGGGGTGGGGTGGAGGTGACTATATGTGGGTGCTGGAGGTATTGTCCTTTCTTGAGGCAGGGTCATCACCAGTCTGTTATCTAAGAAGGGGATCTCTGTTTGTTAAATATCTGGATCATCCACAACAACATCCACTTGGGACGGAATATGATAGATTATTCCCAAAGGATTGGCCAGTTATCTGCTTTTCTCTCCTTTGATCAGGGAACGATGCTCAACAGAGTGGATCGAGAGTATCTGCTCAGGACACCGTGATCTTTTGTGTTCGGAATGTGCAGGTCACTCAGACCTGACTCTATACACTGCCACAGAGTGTCCGGTAAAGGTTAACAGGTCCCCGAAGGCAGCCTTGTGCTTTGGGAGAGCAGTGGGTCAGGCCTGTCCCCTGTATGGGCCGGTTTTTCTCTCTCTGCATGGTCCCACTCCTGTATATTTTGCATTAAGCTGCTTTCAGGTATGGCTCTGCACAGGCTGGGGCCCGAGCTGGGTTTTCGCGGTGTACACCGATGACTCACTCGTCATGTTCACAGAGCTGCAGAGGATGGGAAAGTGCAAGGAGGTCCACTCAGCAATGTCCTCTACAAGGACCACCTCGAGCAAGGTGTTTGGACCATTTGGTCGGACTGTGACAGATGGACGCCCTGCCAGATGAGCTCCGGTGCTTCACGGGACATACCACTCACCTCCTTGACCTGGGAGTCTATCTTTGGCCAGCTGAGGAAACCTGGCTGGCAAATTGGCCCATGTTGGAGACCCAAGTAACCACTCTCCCAGCAGAGAAGACAGCACTGCTCTGAATGTTGCCCTACAGGGCATGAGTGATGGCCAGAAACCAGCTGGTGGCTGCCATGATGGGTACCGGCTGGTCACATTGGCCCCTCCACATAGCTTTGTCACCCCCATCCAGATAAAACTCATCGGGGTTTTTCTGGGCCTAGAGGGTAACACCGGGTCACTGCTGAAGTTCTGATGTCTCCTGCTTGAGGAGGGTGGTCAAGCGCTGGTGTGACTTTGTACCCATAACTTTCCACCTTCAGACTCTGCAGCGATACCTTCACGTTGAGCCTCCTCCAAGGTGGTGGGCCCTGATCATGTATTTCTTCTGTCAGGTGTGCAGCCTCTGTTAGGACAAGTAGTTCCTTTCCGAACTACATGTGGTCCCAGACTCGGGTCTTGTTCCAGGAATTGCCTGTCTTCTACCTGGACCTGATCACAGTCTGGGACACAGTCGGCTCACACTGGAGCTCTTCCTCTATGGATTGTGCTGGCTGAAGGAGGAAAGAACTTGGGATGCAGGGTTGGACGGCAGAGGAGCAGGCCTGTTAACGCTGGCACAATTGACTGCAAAGGCATCAGTCCATCTCCAGTTCACGATCGGAGCTATCCATAGCCTCCAGACAAGGCACTCGGCCGTGACACCTCATACACACTCGAGGTGACTCAGGCATGTGGTGGGCTTCCCGAAGAACTTCTAACTTCCTGTCCATCCAGAATTCAAGATTGGACCCATTCCACGGTCCTTGTACCGAGGTGCCCCACTATCTGAGCAGTCTCAGGGTTATCCTCCTTTAACTGGTTTGTTAACCATCGTGAGTCACCTTTTCCTTTTGCTGTTTGCACCTTGGAGGGATATGTATATATTGTATACCTTACCGCATTTCTAGAAATAACGTACATTGCCTGACTTCCATTAAATTTTGCGGAGCATAAGTGAGGACTGCAGATGGTGGAGATCAGAGTCTAGATTAGAGTGGTGCTGGAAAAGCACAGCAGGTCAGGCAGCATCCGAGGAGCAGCAAAATCGACGTTTCGGTCAAAAGTCCTTTATCAGTAATGAGGCAGGGAGCCTCCAGGGTGGAGAGATAAATAGAAGGGGGTGGGGCTGGGGAGAAGAGTGCAATAAGTGAATGGAGGTGGGGATAAAGGTGATAGGTCAGTGAGGAGGGTGGAGCAGATAGGTCGGAAGGAAGATTGGCAGATCATGAGGATGGTGCTGAGCTGGCAGGTTGGAACTGGGGTAAGGTGGGGGGGGGGGGGGGGGGGGGGGAAATGAGGAAATTGGTGAAGTTCACATTGATGCCATGGCAGAAGATGAGGCGTTCTTCCTCCAGATGTCCGATGGTGAGGGAGTGGCGGTGGAGGAGGCCCAGGACCTGCATGTCCTCGGCAGAGTGGGAAGGGGAGTTGAAATGTTCGGCTACGGGGCGGTGGGGTTGATTGGTGCAGGTGTCCTTGAGATATTCCCTAAAGCGCTCTGCGAGGAGGCATCCAGTCTCTCCAGTGTAGAGAAGATCGCATTGGGAGTAACAGATACTATAAGTGACATTTGTGGATGTGCAGGTGAAACTTTGATGGATGTGGAAGACTCCTTTGGGGCCTGGGATGGAGGTGAGGGAGGAGGTGTGGGCGCGGGTTTTGCAATTCCTGCGGTGGCAGGGGAAGGTGCCAGGGTGGGAGGGTGGGTTGTAGGGGGGCGTTAACCTGACCAGGTAGTCACGAAGGGGAGGGAAATATATCTCTGGTAGTGGGGTCCATTTGTAGATGATGGAAATGTCAGCAGATAATGCGGTTTATGCTGAGGTCGGTGGGGCGGAAGGTGTGGACTGGAGGGGGAGGGGGTTCCATTAAATTTTTTTCAGTCACCTTTTCAATTCAGCAAAGCCAACTTGCCCCTTATACATTCATGGTTTTGCCTGGCTCAGGTTTATAATCATAATTTCAGGAAAAAAAAAGGCAAAAGCTATTTTGTATTCAGATGTCATATTAAATTCAATATATTATGATTACTTCTCCCAAACTCTCCTTTACAGCAAGGTTTTTAATTAACTCTTATGCTCACACAACATCAATTCCTAAACAACCTGGTCTCAAGCTTGGTGCTCAACATACTGTTCAAGCAAACCATCTGAAACACGCTCACGGTATCCATTTTTCCCAGGATTAGCATTCACTTGGCTTACCACAGTTTAGATACAACTTGAATTCATCCATTATGACTGCAGTACCCACAAATCCGAACATCTATTCCTTGTTTTATAATATGCTCACCATTTGTGTTATGGCTTTCACTTTCATATCTAACTCCCCTCAATGTTTGCTTCTCGTTTTTGCTTCTAAACTCCACCTTATCAGATTCTGTAGAATCGGAATGACTTGAGCTCTGAGGAAATTGATGGTACATCGCGGCGTGCTCTGATGCTGTACATTCAGGACTCAGAAAAGGTCTGACTTTTATCCCGTTGGTGGCCCCACCTTAATGAATTTCAGGCACGACATGACGGTGAACTTTTTTTCTGTCACTTTCCCCTCCCCGCCCGTTTCTATAGAAAAGAGTTCTCTCCCCATCCCACCTACCCCTTCACCCTCCTCCAACACTCTCCCTCCAACTTCTCCCTCTGGCCTTTTACCTGCACTCATAAAAAAGGAAACAAAAAGAGAAATTACTGGAAACGTTCAGCAGGTCTGGCAACCTCTGTGGAGAGATATCAGAGTTAATGGTTCTGGTCGAGTGACCCTTCCTCAGAACAGACTCTTCAGTCTGTTACAGGGGAACAACAAGAGGTCATTCAGCCCCTCAGGTCTGTTATAGAGGAACAGGAGGAGGCCACTCAGCCCCTCAAGTCTGTTACAAGGGAACAACAAGAGGCCATTCAGCCCCTCAGATCTGTTACAGGGGAACAGGAGGAGGCCATTCAGCCCCTCAAGTCTGTTATAACGGAACAACATGAGTCATTCAGCCCCTCAGGTCTGTTACAGGGGAACAGGAGGAGGCCATTCAACCTGTCGTGTCTTTTAGAGTGGAACAGAAAGACACCATTCTGTATCTCGATCCTGCTACACAGTGAAATAACTGCAGAGGTCATTATCTTGTCCCAAAGTCACCCTTTATTTACGTGTTCACAGTGCGTAGGCGCTGACCTGCCAGCTCAGAGGCAGTCCCTCGAATGAAGAGAATCTCTGGGAATCCTCTGTTTACATCTGTCAGGCAGGTTCCCTGATTGGCTCAGGTTAGAAGCCCCAATCAGGGATCACAGTGATCTACCTATTCCAATCAATACATCCTCCCTCTGCCCCCCGCAATAATTCACTGGTATAGGTTCTGTTGTAGTTTTTGTTTGGGTATATCATTTTGCTGAGGCCTGTGATCAGTGAAGTGCCACAGCTGGGTCCTCTACTTGTCGTCATTTATGTTAATGATTTGGATGTGAGCATAAGAGGTACAGTTAGTAAGTTTGCAGATGACACCAAAATTGGAGGTGTAATGGACAGGGAAGAAGGCTACCTCAGATTTCAACAGGATTTTGACCAGATGGTTCAATGGGATAAGAAGTGGCAGATGAACTTTAATTTAGATAAATGGAAGGTGCTGCATTTTGGGAAAGCAAATCTTAGCAGGACTTATACACTTCATGATAAGGTCCTAGGGAGTGTTGCTGAACAAACAAACCTTGGAGTGCAGGTTCATAACTCCTTGAAAGTGGAGTCGCAGGTAGATAGGATAGTGAAGAAGGCATTTGGTATGCTTTCCTTTATTGGTCAGAGTATTGAGTACAGGACTTGGGAGGTCATATTGCGGCTGTGTATAATATTGGTTAGGCCACTTTTGGAATATTGCGTGCAATTCTAGTCTCCTTCCTATCGCAAAGATGTTGTGAAACTTGAAAGGGTTCAGAAAAGATTTACAAGGATGTTGCCAGGGTTAGAGGATTTGAGGTACAGGGAGAGGTTGCACAGGCTGGGGCTGTTTTCCTTGGAGTGTCAGAGGCTGAGGGGTGGCATTATAGAGGTTTATAAAATCATGAGGAGCATGGATAGGATATATCGACAAAGTCTCTTCTTTGGAGTGAGGGAGTTCAGAACGAGACGGCATAGGTTTAGGATAAGAGGGGAAAGATATAAAAGAGACCTACGGAGTGACGTTTTTATGCAGAGGGTGGTATTTGTATGGAATGAGCTGCCAGAGGAAGTTTTGGAGGCTAGTATGATTGTAACATTTAAAAGACATCTGGATGGGTATATGAATAGGAATAGTTTGGAGGGATATGGGACAGATGCTTGCAGGTGAGGCTAGATTGGGTTGAGATATTACATTAGATTAGATTACAGTGTGGAAACAGGCCCTTCGGCCCAACAAGTCCACACCGACCCGTCGAAGCGCAATACATCCATACCCCTACATTTACCCCTTACCTAACACTACGGGCAATTTAGCATGGTCAATTCACCTTACCTGCACATCTTTGTGACTGTGGGAGGAAACCGGAGCACCCGGAGGAAACCCACGCAGACACGGGGAGAACATGCAAACTCCACACAGTCAGTCACCTGAGGTTAACCACTGTGCCACCGTGCCGCCCATCTGATTGGCATGCTCGGGTTGGACCAAAGGGTCTGTTTCCATGCTGTACATCTCAATGACTCTATGACTCTTTGAATACAATTTGCCCTCATATAGGATGGGAAGGAAAAAAGCCAAAATAAAACATTGCTCTCAGCTTCTCTTCAACAGACTTATGTATGATGTGAGCAGATATTCTCAGTTTGGGGATCATAAATAGAGATAGATCCCCAAGATCTAGAGGAGTTGTATCCAAGGAGACGAGGGAGGAATTTACAGGGACTCTGACCCAAATCTTTAATTTCTCTCCGGCCACAGGGAAGTTGCCAGGGGATTGGAGGGCAGTTGATGTGTTTCCACATTTCAAGAACAGTGGTAGGGATTGACCAGGAATAACAGAGCAGTGAGTGTTCATCAGTGTCAGGGAAACTATGAGAGAAAATCCTAAAACAAAGAATTAAACACCATTCTGAGCGGTAAGGTTTGATCATGAAATAAAAAACTGAAAGAACAGCAGATGCTGTAAATCAGCAATAAAAACAGAAATTGCTGGAAAAGCTAAACAGGTCTGCAGCATCTGTGGAGAGAAATCAGAGTTAATGTTTGGGGTCGAGTGGCCCGAGTGGCCCTTCCTCAGACCTGATGGTACTTCGGACCATGTCATCTTTTTGTGCAGATCCAAAATGGCGGCAGAGTACGATGCTCCAGCCAGAACTCCTCTGCTCCACCTGTTCTTTTTGTCCGTTTCTTTCTTTTTTTCTCCCTTTTCCCTTCTTCCTGTGTTTCTTTTTTCAAATGATGACTTCAACTTACCCTGATCATGTCCTGTGGTGGCTAATGGAGATGGTGGCTAATGATCCTCTGGATGTAATTGCTGGTGGGATGCTAGGTAAGGACAATGGGAACCCTATCTCTGTTGGAGAGGGAAGAGAAGAGGAGAGGACCGAAGTACAGGAGATAGGTTGGACCTGCTGCGGGCTCTGTCAACAACGGAGCTGGGGAATCCTCTGTTAAGGAAGAAGGTGGATATTTAGGAGGCTCCCTTATCGAAGTTTACACCATTGGAACAGATGTGGTGGAGATAGAGGAAGTTGGATAATGGAATACAGTCTTTGCAGGATGTGAGGATGTATAGACAAGGTGTTTATGGTGGATATTGGTGGCTCGTCTATCTCATGAAATATAAACAGAAATGTCAAGGAAGGGAAGCGAGAAGTCAGAGAATCGGGGTAATTGTTTGTGTGTTTACGTGTATGTGTGTGTGTGTTTGAGTGTGTGTGTGTATGTGTGAGACTGTGTGTGTGTGAGAGAGAGTCTCTCTCTGTGTGTGTGAGTGTCTGTGAGTGTGTATCTCCGTCTGTGTGTATGAGTCTTTGTGGTGTGTCTGTGTGTGTGTGTCTGTCTCTGTCTGTCTGTGTCTATGTGTGCGTGGGGGTGTGTGTGCGTGTCTGTGTGTGTGTCTATCTGTCTGTGTAAGTGTGTGCGTATTTTTGTGAATGTGTGTGTATCTATCTGTCTGTGTGTGTGTTTGTGTGACCAGAACTGCACTGGCTTGAGTCCCAGTGCAGAGGTCAGTGAGGGGAATCGAGTCCCAGTGCGGAGGTCAGTGAGGGGAATCGAGTCCCAGTGCAGAGGTCAGTGAGAGGAATCGAGTCCCAGTGCAGAGGCCAGTGAGGGGAATCAAGAGCCAGTGCGGAGGTCAGTGAGGGACTCGAGTCCCAGTGCAGAGGCCAGTGAGTTAAGTGGGCAGTTAAGAAGGCAGATAGGAAACATGCCTTTACACATTGAGGCAGACATTATCAGAGCAGGGAGGGTCCTGTTGGAGTTCTACAGACATTTGGATCGGCTGCTGTTGGAGTATTGTGTGCAGTTCTGGTCACTGCACCATGGGATGGATGTGATTGCACTGGAGGGAGGGTAAAGGACATTCACCAGAACATGGCTTGGGCTGCAGCAGTTTCGCTGTGAAGGGGAGGCTGGATAAGCTCGGGCTGTTTTCTTTAGAGTAGAGATTGGGGTATATAAGACCAAGGGGGATGTGAACAGGGTGAATGTTAAGCAGTTCTCCCCCTTAATCAGAGGGCATTTAACAAGGTGGTGTAATTTTAAGCTGAATGGCAAATGGTTTGGAGGGGACATGCCACCCAAAGAATGGTAGGGGCCTGTGCTGCATTGTCCAGGAGGGAATTGAGGGAGAAATCCTCAAAACCTTCACAAAGTACTTGGATAAGCACTGAAAGGTCAAAATATTCACGACCATGGACTAAGTACTGGGAACTGAGACTTGTGTTGCTTTTAGTGTAATTTTGGAGCAAAGGGAACATTTACCCTGTATGATGCCATCACTCTATTAATTTGAATGTAAGGTTCTGATTTTTGTTTTGTCTTTGTTTTGAGAAAATGTGACCGAATGGAAGTTCCAGCTGTTGGTGTGGTCGGTATCAGCTTCAGTTTCTGTGTTAGAGTCCTCATTCACAGAGAAAATTTCCCAAATCAGTCGTACAGCTGGATTAACAAGGAAAGCTGTGGGATAACAGTGTGCAGTAGAACAGCTCACCAGGAGCTCAACAACGTGAGGTATTAAATGAGTGAATAAACTCAGCAGAATGAAGGTCATCACTGAAAAGAATATCAAAAGATATTCAGATATTGATGGGACTGATAGTTAGTGAAATATTGTAAGTATTGTTGTTGAAGACAAATTGGAATGAATATTGGAGACCTAACAGGGTCAGATTAATCCAGTCTTTAGGGTATTCAAATACAGAATTAAATCTCAATGATATCATATCATTAAAATAAATACGTTGTTGTTAATTGTTTGTTCAAAATGATATAAACAGTTTGAAGATGTAATTACGGTTTCCCAGTGGAGATACCACACAGTATAAAATAAAGTCTCTGGAACTGTGTCAGCTCCATATCCGAGAGAATTCTCCAATTCCAACAGACTCCCAGCAGCAGGAAGGGAAATATTGTGTCACAAACAACGAAATGGATCTTCTCAGGGAAAGGGTGGATCAAGTGTTTGACACCATCCTCGCTGTCATTGGTGTTCCTGGTAAGTCTTGTAACAACTTAGCTCATACAAAACTTTGCATTGAATCATCCTTATTCCTGTGGCCATTCCCCTCAACAATAAGTATACGGTTCGGGATACTGTTGGGGGGGGCGGGGAATGACTTACCAGGGGAAAGCAGTAGGGCACCTGCTGCTCAGAAGGGAAGGGGGAAGAGGAGCAGAGCAGTAGTTATTGGGGACTTGATATTTCGGGGGACAGATAGGAGGTTCTGTGGGGACAAGAGAGACTCACGGTTGGTGTGTTGCCTCCTGGGTGCCAGGGTCCGTGATGTCTCTGATCGTGTTTTGGGGATCATTCGGGGGGAGGGAGAGCAGCCCCAAGTCATGGTACACATTGGCACCAACGATATAGGTCGGAAGAGAGATGGGGATTGAGGCAGAAATTCAGGGAGCTAGGATGGAAGCTTAGAGCTAGGACGGAAGCTTAGAGCTAGGACGAACAGAGTTGTTTTCTCTGATTTGCTATCCGTGCCACGTGCCAGTGAGGTGAGGAATAGGGAGAGAAAGGAGGTGAACATGTGGCTACAGGGATAGTGCAGGAGGGAGGGTTTAGGGTTTTTAGATAATTGGAGCTCTTTTTGCGGCGACCTCTACAAGCAGGATGGTCTTCATCTGAACCAGAGGGGTACCAATATCCTGGGTGGGAAATTCGCTAAAGCTATTAAGGTGGATTTAAACTAAGACAGCAGGGGGATGGGAACCAATATTGTAGGACAGGTGCAGAAGGGGATGAGAGTAGGGAGTTTCCAAATCAAGTACTTGACACTGGCGAGTGAGAACCTGGATTGAAGTGTGTGTACTTCAATGCGAGGAGCATCCGAAATAAGGTGGGTGAACTGGCAGCGTGGGTTGGTACCTGGGACTTCGATGTGCTGGCCATTTTGGAGACATGGACAGAGCAGGGAACAGGAATGGCTGTTGCAGGTTCAGGAATTCAGCTGTTTCAGTAAGAACAGAGAAGATGGTAAAAGAGGGGGAGGTGTAACATTGTTGATCAGGGACAATATTACAGGTGAAGAAAGGATGTTTGGGGACTCGTTAACTGGGGTAGTATGGGCTGAGATTAGAAACAGGAAAGGAGAAGTCACCAAGCTGGGAGTTTTATATAGGCCTCCGAATAGTCCCAGAGATGTAGAGGGAAGTATAGCAAAGATGATTCTTGATAGGAGTGAGAGAGGCAGGGTAGTTGTCATGGGGGACTTCAACTATCCAAACATTGACTGGGATCACTACAGTACGAGTACTATAGATCGGTCAGATTTTGTCCAGTGTGTGCAGGAGGGCTTCCTGACACAATATGTAGACAGGCCTACAAGGGACGAAGCTAATTTTGATTTAGTACTGGGTAACGAGCCTGGCCAGGTGTTAGATTTGGAAGTAGGTGAGCACTTTGGAGACAGCGATCACAATTCTGTCAGGTTTACTTTAGTGATAGAAAGGGATAGGTGTATTCCACCGAGCAAGAGTTACAGCTGGGGGAAGGGAAATTACGATGCAATTAGGAAAGATTTAGGAAGCATAGAATGGGGAAGGAAACTGAAGGGGATGAGCACATTAAAAATGTGGAACTGATTCAAGAAAAAGCTCCTGTATGTCCGAGATAAGTGTGTACCTGTCAGGCAGGGAGGAAGATATAGAACACGTGAGCCGTGGTTTACTAAGGAAGTGGAATCCCTGGTCAAGATGCAGAAGAAGGCTTATGTTAGGACAAAATGTGAAAACTCAGGGCGCTTGAAGGTTACAAGAAAGTCAGGAAAGACCTAAAAAGAGAGCTTAGAAGAGCCAGGAGGGGACATGAGAAGGTGTTGGCGGATAGGATCAGGGTTAACCCTAAGGCTTTCCATAGATATGTCAGGAATAAAAGAATGACGAGAGTTAAATTAGCTCAAATCAAGGATAATAGTGGGAAGTTGTGTGTGGAGTCAGAGGAGATAGGGGAAGCACTAAATAAATATTTTTCGACAGTGTTCACTATAGAAAATGAAAATGTTGGCGAGGAAGATACAGAGATACTTGCATCTAGACTAGAAGAGATTGAGGTTCACAAGGAAGAGGTATTAGAAATACTGCAGAGTGTGAAAATAGACAAGTCCCCTGGACTGGATGGGACCTATCCTAGGATCCTTGAGGAAGCAAGGGAAGAGATTGCCGAGCCTTTGACATTGACCTTCAAATCATCATTGTCGACAGGAATAGTACCTGAGGACTGGAGGGTAGTAGAGACAACCCTGATAATTACAGATCTGTGAGTCTTACTTCAGTTGTTGGTAAAGTGTTGGAAAAGTTTACAAGAGATAGGATTTATAACCATCTGGAAAATAATAATCTGATCAGGGACAGTCAGCACGGTTTTGTGAAGGATAGGTCATGCGTAACGAATCTTATTGACGTTTTGACAAAGTGACCAAACAGATAGATGAGAGTAAACCGGTTGATGTGGTTTATGTGAATTTCAGCAAGGGTTTCGAAAAGGTTCCCCACAGTAGGCTATTATACAAAATGCGGAGGGATGGGATTGTGGGAGACATAGCAGTTTGGATCAGTAATTGACTTACTGAAAGAAAACAGAGTGTTGAGGTTGCTGGAACATGTTCATCTTGGTGTCCAGTTACTAGCGGTGTACCGCAAGGGTCGGTGTTGAGTCCACTGCTGTTCGTCATTTTTATAAATGACCTGGATGAGGGCTTAGAAGAGTGGGTTAGTTAATTTGCGGACGACACTAAAGTCGGTGGAGTTGTGGATAGTGATGAAGGATGTAGTAGGTTGCAGAGAGACATAGATAGGATGCAGAGCTGGGCTGAGAGGTGGCAAATAAAGTGTAATGTGGACAAGTGTGAGGTGATACACTTTGGACGGAGTAATCGGAATGCAAAGTACTGGGCTAATGGTAAGATTCTTGGGAGTACAGCTGAGCAGAGAGATCTCGGTGTCGATGTACACAGATCCCTGAAAGTTGCCACCCAGATTGACAGGGTTGTTCTGAAGGCATACAGTGCTTTGGCCTTTATTAATAGAGGGATTGCGTTCCGGAACCAGGAGGTTATGCTGCAGCTGTACAAAACTCTAGTTTGGCCACACTTGGAATATTGTGTACAGTTCTGGTCACCGCATTATAAGGATGTGGAAGCTTTGGAAAAGATGCCAAGGAGATTTACTAGGATGTTGCCTGGTATGGAAGGAATGTCTTACGAGGAAAGGCTGAGGGCCTTGAGGCTGTTCTGTTAGAGAGAAGATGTTTGAGTGGTGACTTAATAGAGACAAATAAGATAATCAGAGGGTTAGATCGGGTGGACAGGGAGAGCCTTTTTCCAAGTATGGGAACGGCAAACACGAGGGGACACAACTTTAAAGTGAGGGGAGATAGGTATAAGACAGATGTCAGAGGTAGTTTCTTTACTCAGAGAGTAGTAAGGGTATGGAATGTTTTGCCTGCAATGGTCGTAGATTCACCAAGTTTAAGTGCATTTAAGTCGGCATTGGACAGGCAAATGGATGTACATGGAATAGTGTAGGTGGGATTGGCTTCAGATTAGTATGACAGGGTAGCGCAACATCAAGGGCTGAAGGGCCTGTACTCCACTGTAATGTTCTATGTTTGGGAGAAGATTTGTAGCTCGGGTGCTCGTTGTTGTGCTTCTGTTCGCCGAGCTGGAATTTTTTGTTGCAAACGTTTCGTCCCCTGTCTAGGTGACATCCTCAAAGCTTGGGAGGCTCCTTTGAAGCGCTTCTGTGGTGTTTCCTCCAGCATTTATAGTGGCCTGTCCCTGCCGCTTCCGGTTGTCAGTTTCAGCTGTCCGCTGTAGTGGTTGGTATATTGGGTCCAGGTCGATGTGTTTGTTGATGGAGTTTGTGGATGAGTGCCATGCTTCTAGGAATTCCATGGCTTTTCTTTGTTTGGCTTGCCCTATAATGGTAATGTTGTCCCAGTCAAATTCATGTTGCTTGTCGTCTGTGTGTGTGGCTACTAAGGATAGCTGGTCGTGTTGTTTCGTGGCTAGGTGATGTTCATGGATGCGGATCGTTAGCTGTCTTCCTGTTTGTCCTATATAACACTATAAATGCCGGAGGAAACATCACAGAAGCGCTTCACAGGAGGCTCCCAAGTACTGAGGATGTCACCTAGACAGGGGACGAAATGGCTACAACACAAATTTCCAGCTCGGCGAACAGAAAAACAACAATTCAGGTTTTATTTGCTGAAGGCTGTGCTGTACCTTCGTGGACAGGTAGGGGGGGTGGGGGGGGGTGGGGGGAGTTAGGTCAAATGTTGAAGTTTTTCTGATTTTACCAGGTTGGATACTCACCACAATGTGATTGGATTCATTGCTGAACACCTTCATGGTTCAGGTGGTCAGGATGTTCAATCCTGTGCACGAGGGAGAGACTCAACGCCTATCATTTGTTCATCCACATTATAGAGCCCATCCTTCCTGGACACTGTGGGGTGATTCAATGCCCTGTCCTGCAGTTCATACAGTGTGGATATAGAATTCTGGAGGCAAGCTGAACTGTGGAGACTCCAAAACCAAATACAGAAATTTTGCAATCAATGTCTATGTTAGGTATCTGCTATTCTTTGTTTTCCTGATCCCAGATGTCTTTGTGTGGATGCTGTGGGCTTATGGGAAATGTCAGCCTGTTAGACTAACCTGTAAAGCAGCTGCTGAACCAAAATCACCTTGAGTACATGACTGTGTTTCTGTGAGTAATCTGCTACTCATGTTCTTCCGTATGTCCATTCAAAGTGCAAATGATTCATTTAGAGAGTGCTTGCTGATGTGGTTCAGATTCTTTAAACTTCATATAACATGGAACAACAATTATCTTTGTGTCATTACCTACAGTCTAGGCTCAGGCACAATGAAAGTTTGATTAATAACTTAAAATCTATTTTTCCTTTGTCTTACAGTAAGTCTAGTAGTGGTTATAATCTTAGCTCGGGACAAATGTGGCCTTTCTACATGCAGCACTCGCTATCTGGTGGCCATGACAACATCAGATCTACTGTTCATTGTTTTTTGTATCATCCTTCACCGATTTCAACGTTATTATTATCCACTGTGTTTCCTGCAAATCACTCCTGTTTGTACTGTTCTCTATGTCCTCAACCGGTTGAGGATTGATTGTTCTGTGTGGTTCACCATTGCTTTTTCCTTTGATCGATTTGTTGCCATTTGTTTACATGAGATGAAAACTAAGTATTGCACAGGGAAAACTGCAATGAGAGTTCTTGCAACAATCTGCATCTTCTTTTGTTTAAAGAACATTCCCAACTCCTTTGTGTATTACTCTGGAAAAATGATCAACAATGTTCCATGGTACTGTTATAACAGGCCTGGTTATTATAATGACCCTCGATGGATAGGTTTTAGATATTTTGAGACTTTTTTAACACCAATGTTCCCATTCACCTTTATTCTCTTTATCAACATTCTGACTGTCAGACATATTTTGGAGGCTATTAAGGTGCGGAAGGAACTGAGAGGTCAGAGAAAAACAGAGAATGATCCAGAGGTAGAGAGCAGGAAAAATTCTGTGACTTTACTCTTTGCCATATCTGCCAGCTTCATACTTCTCTGGTTGTTGCATATTCTATATTTTTTTAATGCCGGTTATTCCTTGGATTCTGTTTCTTTTGATCTCTTTGCTCAGATTGGATACATGCTGAGGAACTTAAGTTGCTGCACAAATGCCCTTATTTATGTGGTGACACAGAAACATTTCAGAGACCAATTAAAGTATGCCATGACATATCCAGTTAGAACAATAATTCAATTAGTGAATCAATCCAGGTAACTGAGAGCCAACATTAGGTGTAGCAGATAACGAACGAGGAGTCTATGTGAGGAATGGACCGAAAGGAGAAGGAGGAGCAGCAACATGATAACACTCCTTTCCTCATGGGCAAGGAATGACTCCATCTGAGGAGCAAAATGACAGAGACTGGAGGTGTAAAGCCAGTGTAAAGTGCTGTTAGTAATCAACAACAACTAGTAGGAAGTGGGACAACAAAAGCAAATCCAAAAGATGAATTAGATATGCACAAAAGCAACATTCATATCAAGTAATCTGTTCTCAGTGAATGAAGTGGGTAGAAAAATAAATAATATGGAGAAAGGTGAGTATTAGATGAGATTAGATTAGATTGCTCAGAGTATGGAAGCAGGCCATTTGGCCCAACAAGTCCACACTGACTCTCTGAAGGGTCACCCACCCAGACCCATTCCCCTATATTTACCGCTGACTAATACCCCTAACACTGTGGGCAATTTAGCATTACCAATTCACCTGACCTGCACATCTTTGGATTGTGGGAGGAAACTAAAGCACCCTGATGAAACCCACGCAGACATGGGGAGAATGTGCAAACCCCACACAGACAGTTACCTGAGGCAGGAATGTAATCTTTCACTGCAGGCCAGAGAGTGAAATGCAACGACAGGCTCCTATCCACTCTTACTCACTGAATTCACTGAGCGACACGTCTGGACAAATTAACAAAAACATGAGAAGTTTAAAAGGGGAAATAACATAGTGTCAGGACTCTGTGTCTTTTGATTGCACATTTTTATTCAACACTAGTAAACTTAGTTTCCATTCAAATCCTCACGGTGAACATCGAACACAGAACATTACAGTGCAAGACAGGTCCTTCTGCCCTCGATGTTGGTGAGTATACTATTGTTTCAGGCAGGGTATTCCACGCCCCTACTACTCTCTGAGTAAAGAAACTACCTCAGATATCTGTCCTATATCTATCACCCCTCAATTGTATGAGCCATTGCCATCTGAGGAAAAAGGCACTCACTGTCTACCTTATTTAACTCTCTGATTATCTTATATGTCTCAATTAGGTCACCTCTCAAGCTTCTTGTCTCGAATGAAAACAACCTCAAGTCCCTCAGCCTTTCCTCATGAGACCTTCCCTCCATAGCAGGCAATCCTAGTGAATCTTGTCTGAACCTTTTCCAAAGGTTTCACGTCCTTTCTATAATACGACGACCAGAACTGTACACAATACTCCAAGTGCAGTGGCACCAGAGTTTTGTACAGCTGCAACATGAGCTCGTGGCTCCAAAACCCAATCCCTCTACCAATAAAACCTTATACACTGTATGCCTTCTTTACAACCTTATCAACCTGGGTGGCAACTTTCAGGGGTCTTTGTGTATGGACACGGAGATCTCTGCTCACCTACACTACCAAGAATCTTATTATTAGGCCAGTACTCTTTATTCGTGTTACTCCTTCCAAAGTGAATTACCTCACACATTCCCACACTAAACTCCATTTGCCATCTCTCAGCCAGCTTTGCAGCTTATCTATGTCCCTCTGTAACCTACAATATTGTTCGGCTCTGACCACAACCCCATCGACGTTAGTGGTATCCATAAATTTACTAATGCATCCTTCTGTGCCCTCTTCCAGGTCATTTATAAAATGACAAACAGCAATGGACCCAACACAGATCCTTGCAGTACACCATTAGTAACTGAACTCCAGGATGAACATTTACCATCAACCACCACCCTCTGTCTTCTTTCAGCTTGCCAATTTCTGATCCAACCCTCAATCCCATGCTTCCATATTTAGTGAAATAGCCTACCCTGGGTAACCTTATCAAATGCCTGACTGAAATCCATATACATCACATCAACCACTTTACCCTCCTCCATCAGTTTGGTCACCTTCGCAGTTTGGGCAGCACGGTGGCTCAGTGGTTAGCACTGCTGCCTCATAGCACCAGGGTCCGAGGTTCGATTCCAGCCTGGGGCGACTGTCTGTGTGGAGTTTGCAAATTCTCCCCGTGTCTGCATGGGTGTGCTCTGGTTTCCTCCCAAGATGTGCAAGTCAGGTGAATTGGCCATGCTAAATTGCCCACAGTGTTAGGCGCATTAGCCAGAGGGAAATGGGTCTGGATGGGTTACTCTTCTGATGGTCGGTTTGGACCTGTTGGGCCGAAGGGCCTATTTCCACACTGTAGGGAATCTAATCTATAACTCTCCAAAGTTCTATAACAATACAACAGCAAATAAAACAGTAATTGCTACTCCTGGAATTCGAGGAAATCACTTCAAACACCTAAAACAACCTCAAAAATGGAGCAACTGTTACAGCCAGAAATCTTAGCAAGACTTATACACTTATTAGTAAGGTCCGAGGGAGTGTTGCTGAACAAAAAGACTTTGGAGTGCAGGTTCATAGCTCCTTGAATGTGGAGTCACAGGTAGATAGGATAGTGAAGGCGGGGTTTGTTGTGCTTCCCTTTATTGTTCAAAAGTATTGACTACAAGGGTTGGGAGGCCATGTTGCAGCTGTACAGGACATTGGTTATGCCACTTTAGGAATATTGGGTGCAATTCTGGTCTCCTTCCTATCGGAAAGATGTTGTGAAACTGGAAAGGGTTCAGAAAAGATTTACAAGGATGTTGCCAGGGTTGGAGGATTTGAGGTTGAATAGGCTAGGACTGTTGAATGCTGAGGGGTGACCTGATAGAGGTTTATAAAATTATGAGGGCATGGATCGGTTAAGTAGACAATGTATTTTCTCTAGAGTGGGGGAGTCCAGGACTCGAGGGCATAGGATTAGGCTGAGAGGAAAGATATAAAAGAGACATAAGAGGCAACTTTTTCACTCAGAGGGTGGCATGTGTAAGGAATGAGCTGCCAAAGGAAGTGGTAGGGGCTGGTACAATTGCAACATTGAAAAGGCATCTGGTTGGGTATATGAGCTAGGTGCTGGCAGGTGGGACTAGACTAAATTGGGATATCTAGTCGGCACGGATGAGTTGGACCAAAGGGTCTGTTTCCGTGCTGTACATCTCTATAACTCTATAACTCAATAAAGGAGAAGTTGCAATGACTTGCCTTTCACTAATCAATTTATTCCTTTCCAAATGACTATAAATCCTATCTCTTGTAAACTTTTTGAACACTTTACCCACAGTAAAATAAGGAGAAAATGAGGACTGCAGATGCTGGAGATCAGAGGTGAAAAATGTGTTGCTCGAAAAGCTCAGCAGGTCAGGCAGCATCCAAGGAGCAGCAGAATCGACGTTTCGGGCATAAGCCCTTCTTCAGGAATGAGGAGGGTGTGCCAAGCAGGATAAGATAAAAGGTAGGGAGGAGGGACTTGGGGGAGGGGCTCTGGGAATGCGATAGGTGAAGGAGGTTAAGGTGAGAGTGATAGGCCGGAGAGGGGGTAGGGGCAGACAGGTCGGGAAGAAGATTGCAGGTCAAGAAGGCGGTGCTGAGTTCGAGGGCTGGGACTGAGATAAGGTGGGGGGAGGGGAAATGAGGAAGCTGGAGAAATCTGCATTCATCCCTTGTGGTTGGAGGGTTCCGAGGCGGAAGATGAGGCGCTCTTCCTCCAGCCGTCGTGTTGCTATGGTCTGGCGATGGAGGAAACCAAGGACCTGCATGTCCTTGGCGGAGTGGGAGGAGGAGTTAAAGTGTTGAGCCACGGGCGGTTGCGTTGGATGATGCGGGTGTCCCAGAGGTGTTCTCTGAAATGTTCCACAAGTAGGCGGCCTGTCTCCCCAATGTAGAGGAGGCCACAGCTACACTGTCACCACTCTCCACCTTTTCCTCCGCTACATCGATGACTGTATCGGCGCTACCTCGCGGTCCCACGAGGAGGTTGAACAGTTCATCCACTTTACACCTTCTACCCCAACCTCAAATTCACCTGGACCATCTCAGACTCCTTCCCCCCCTTCCTAGACCTCTCCATTTCTATCTCGGTCGAACGACTCAACATGGACATTTACTATAAACCGACCGACTCCCACAGCTACCTAGATTACACCTCCTCCCACCCTGCCCCCTGTAAAAACACCATCCCATTTTCCCAATTCCTTTGCATCCACCGCATCTGCTCCCAGGAGGACCAATTCCAATACCGAACAACCCAGATGGCCTCCTTCTTCAAAGACCGCAATTTCCCCTCAGACGTGGTTGACAATGCTCTCCACCGCATCTCCTCCACTTCCCGCTCCTCCACCCTTGAACCCCGCCCCTCAAACCGCCACCAGGACAAAGCCCCACTGGTCCTCACTAACCACCCCACCAACCTCCAGATACATCATATCATCCTTCATCATTTCCGCCACCTCCAAACTGATCCCACCACCAAGGATATATTTCCCTCCCCTCCCCTATCAGCGTTCCGGAGAGACCACTCCCTCCACGACTCCCTCGTCAGGTCCACACCCCCCACCAACCCAACCTCCACTCCAGGCACCTTTCTCTGCAACTGCAAGAAATGCAAAACTTGCGCCCACACATCCCCAGACACTTCCCTCCAAGCCTCCAAGGGATCCTTCCATATCCTTCGCAAATTCACCTGCACCTCCACACACATCATTTACTGCATCCGCTGCACCTGATGTGCCCTCCTCTACATTGGGGAGACAGGCCGCCTACTTGAGGAACGTTTCAGAGGATCTGAGTTATGGGGAGAGGTTGAACAGGCTGGGGCTGTTTTCCCTGGAGTGTCGGAGGCTGAGGAGTGACCTTATAGAGATTTACAAAATTATGAGGGGCATGGACAGGGTAAATAGGCAAACTCTTTTCTCTGGGGTTGGGGAGTCCAGAACTAGAGGGCATAGGTTTAGGGTGAGAGGGGAAGGATATAAAAGAGACCTAAGGGGCAATCTTTTCACACAGAGGGTGGTACGTGTATGGAATGAGCTGCGAGAGGATGTGGTGGCTGGTACAATTGCAACATTTAAAAGGCATTTGGATGGGTATATGAATAGGAAGTGTTTGGAGGGATATGGGCTGGGTGCTGGCAAGTGGGACTAGATTGGGTTGGGATATCTGGTCGGCGTGGACAGGTTGCACCCAAGGGTCTGTTTCCATGCTGTACATCTCTATGACTCTATGGCTCTATGTTTCAAAATATTAAATTCAAATTCGATTGGAATTTTGGTATCTGGGGCAAAATTTATACTGATTGGCCGAATTTGAAATTGTTTTTGTTCCATGGCAATGCAATAGCAGCCATTTGTTTCAGCCAAGTGTTACATTTTTAAATTGTTCAGGACACTCTGTGCTTTCAGTCAGGCCTTGCGAGCTTCCTCTCTCTCTTAAAGGTACAGGACACACCTACACCTTCATAACAAGGGACACTAGTGGTGTCCCTGACCTCTGTCTTTCAGCAGGAGGAACATTCAACTGCCCTAACTGCCATTCTCACTATTCTAAATTCCCAAAGAGGCTATTGAAAAATAAAAAATAAGAAAAATGAGTTACCTTACCAATCCGACACACAGAACCTTGTTTTGATGAGAGGAGGATGATGGGTAGGAGAAACCACCTCAGTTGTGTTTCGGGGAAGCCAAGCACCCAAATATATTACTTCACTCACTCAGCAGTCCCATGTCCATCCTGCTCAGCCTGTGCTCAGCCTATTCATGAGGTCAGTTTTTAAAGCAGAAACATAACTCACAACATCCCCCGCTCCTCTCTCCCTCTCTCCTCGCTGCTCCTGAAAAACAGAGGCCTGACTCTTGAGGTAAGTCCCTCAAGGCAATTTGATTCCTGGCAATCGCAAGTTGAGATTTTTTACATTGATCAAAAGGAAAACCCAAAGGCAAAAGGAATTTGATCAGTTTGAAAATACATGTGGCTGCAGCGTTTCAAGCCAGAATCCACGGGGAGGCCACTGGCTCTTCCTCTCTTCCCAGGGGTGTCAGCTGCAGTGGAGGCAGATGGTTTTTTTACAACAAACTCCTTCCAGTGACTGTAAGAAAACAGCTGCAGCTCATGGGGAGTCTCGAGGCTCGGGAGAGGGAAGCAGTCTGGATCGGACCAGGAACATGCAACACCAGGAATAACCAACAGGCCACCCTCAGAACTATTGAACTCCTTAAGATATTCAATGGAGGAGAGCGACCTCGAAACTGCCTAATCGGGAGTGCAGGTTGGCATAGAGGATGTAGGGCATAGTTTGTGGTCACTCCTCAGGAATGTAGTGAATTTATATATTTTGATTTCTTAAATTTAGCCGTTACACACCCTCTACACTCCGTTTGGATATTTGTTAAAAATACGACCTACTTTTTACCTGTAACTTTGCAACTGACAACTTCTCAAACAAAAATTGAGACAGCCAGGTCCAGTCGTGCCAGGCCGCACCATTCGCGTGAGCCCAAAGCTCGAGAGAAACCAGATAGTGATGGAGGATTTGCATACTGAAATCATTACCAAGTTTGAATCTGTAATTTGAGCGAGGGTTTGGAAGGAGGTAACAGCTGCTCTGAAGCTGTTGGAGGAAAACGGTTCTTCACAATGCAGGAATATTTTGAACCTGGAACATTTGGCTCATGAGCATGATAACCAGATAACTAACCTCCAAGCTAATGTTATCTGCTACAATTGAGTCTCTGATGAAGAAATGTGAAGACTTGGAGGCCTGCTCCAGGGATAATATTCGACTTGTGGGTTTACCCAAAGAATTGGAGGATCCTCATCCCACAGAATTTATGGCCCAACTTTTACAGGACTTGCTCAGACTTGAGGCTGAACTCGTGTGGACGAGGCTCATCGTACGCTGCGTGCTAACCTGAAAGAAGGCGAGTTACCTCGCCCGATGGCTGACAGGGTGAACCAGTTTCAAGTGAGAAATCACATTCTACGCTGTGCTGGAGTAGCTTCTCCCCTTGTGTATAATGAAAAGTGAGGACTCATTTTTCCTGATTTCACCCGACTGTTGTGAAGCATTGTGCGGCTTTTGCCAAGGTCAAAAAGGAGCCTCACTCATGTGCGAATGTTACATTTGGCCTTCGTTATCCAACGATATTACATATCATCTTGCCGAGCAGACTAACACATAGGTTTGATGACCTGGGTCGGGCTATGGACCTTGTGAATAAAAACCTTTAAAAGACTGCAGTTCCAGACCCGGTTTGATGTTTGGGCCTAACTAGGTAAGTTAGACATTAGTTTTATGTTACTACGGACAGAGACTGCATTTCCCACTGGGGAGGTTAAAATGGACGGTATGCTGTGCTTACAGGCTTGGATTTGGTTTCTTTTTACATTTGACCTCATCCACCAAGAAGTGCATGTTTCCTTACTCAAGACTTTTTTTTGAGAGGTTGCACAATTAGTACCAAAGAATGTAGAGTTTAATTGTTTAACTATATACAGTAAATATTTTTATTACATTTACATGTTTACTCATTTTTGCTTCACAGTTTTTGAACAGTTAACATTTACATTCCCCAAGGTCGCGTTGTAGTTTGTTTGAGCAACAAAACACGACAGTTTATTTTTACTGTTGGGTAAGCGAGCACGTACTCATCCAGAGGGGGCTTCTGCTATGAGGGGGAGGGGTTGGTGGGCAGGTATTCCATTTGGGGGGTTACTATTATGGGAGTTGGTGGAGTTTGTTTTGTTCTGATGGGGATAGGGAGGGGCTTCGCACATACCTCACTTTTGCAAGGTTTACTCTTGTTTATCGAGTATTGCACATGTGGGATATTATGGTGAGTATTACACATGACACAGCTAATGATTCACCGCCCTTGGTAGGTGGGACATTAAATTTGCCAGTCTGAATTGCAAAGGCCTGAACAACCCAATCAAACACACTAAGATTTTACATTATTTACACCATCTTAATGTCCAAATAATTTACTTACAAGAAACCCACTTGAAAAATAAAGACAGTCCTAAGTTGAAACGAGGTTGGATTGGACAAGTGCATTTTTCCTCCTTTTCTGACAGATCGAGAGGAGTTGCTAATAAGTAAGTAATTCGCTCGCTGAGCTGGAAGGTTTGCTTTCAGATGTTTCATCAGCATACTAGGCAACATCATCAGGGAGAGTCTCTGGTGAAGTGCTGGTTGTATGTCCCACCTCTCTATTTAGAGGTCTTGGTTACTTCAGGTGGGTGATGTCATTTCCGTTTTTGTTCAAGGGAGGGTAGATAGAGTCTAACACGATGTGTTTATTGATAGAGTTCTCGTTAGAATGCCATGCCTCTAAGTATTCTTGTGTGTGTTTCTGTTTTGCCTGTCCTAGAATATGTGTGTTGTCCCAATCAAAGTGATGTCCTTCTTTGTCTGTATGTTTCGAAACTAGTGGTAGTGGGTTGTGTATTCTGGTGGCCAGTTGGGTGTTCATGTATCCTGGTGCCAAGTTTCTTGCTCGTTTGTTTGATGAAGTATTGCCACCTACTGGTAAGTTTCAGTATCTGCAAGTAGAGCATTTGCCTTTTTAAAATAGGCAGGTTTTTTATTCAAAATAACAGTCATGCGTCCATGGTCTGTAGGTAGGATAACCATGTTATTCTCCTTTTTAAGTTTTTCAAAGGCTTTATTTTCTTAAGCATTAAGTGTGTTTCCTTTCTTTCTTCGGCCTAATGCCGGTGCAATAGCTTGTCTTATGGTCTGCTGTGTTCCCTCTGAAAGACGTTTTTCTAAAGTAGATTCAAATGCTGTGAGGAAATCCTTTTTACTCATGTCTTTGTAATTGTAGTTTAACCCTCTGACTAGGACTGCGTTTTCTGTATCGGTAAGTGGATGGTCTGATAGATTTTCTATCCAAACATCAGTTTTGTATGAAATGAAGTTTTGTGTGAGTTTATCTAACTTATCTTGTAGTGCAAGATTTTTTTTTCTTTTTCTGTGTTGACTGTTTAAAGCTTATGCTTCATTCTAATGCATTTGTCCATTCAGAGACTCTCATTGATGATGTTACCTAGTATGGAGACAAAATGTCTGAAAACAAACCTTCAAACTCAGCGAGATAATTTACAGACTTACCATCAAGATGAGCCACAAATCTTCTCAGAAAAAGGAGTTGCTTTTCTTTTACATAAATTTATTCATTCTGTCCGTGCTGAAACTACATCTGACTCTACTGGCAGATTTGTTATTATTACTGGGCAGAGTTTTGACATTGATGCAATTTTGGCTAATTGGTTATGCTCCCAACTGGGACAATTAGGCTTTTTTTCAGACTTTGCAATATTACCGGACATTCACACCCGTTAATCTTGGGAGGAGATTTTAATTGTTGGTTGAATCCTCCCTTAGACCGTTCTGCCTCTGTTCCAAGTGCCCAGCCTAAATCTGCTAACATAACTTTTATGGAGGAGTTTAATGCTGTTGATCCTTGGCGGTTCTTTAATTCCTCTAAAAAGGAATTTTTTTTTGCACGTCCACCACACTTTTTCATGTATTGATTTTTCCTGGTGGATGACAGACTGCACACATCCATTTCTGGTTGTAAATTGTTTTATCGGACCATGCATCTGTCTTTAAGAATATTCGTTTTCAGAAGTTTCTTAATACATGTCCACCTTAGTGGCAGTTTAATCCCATCCTCATCTTCCTGGAGGAGTACAGCTCCAAATCCAATGTCACGAGCATCGATGGTGACTTTAAAAGGTTTTGAAACATTTGTTGTAGCTAAAATTGGTTTGGTGGTTAATATCGATTTGAAATGGTTGAATGCCTTCTGGCATGGTTCTGTCCACTGAAACTTTCTGTTCTTCATCAGAAAATCGGTTAACAGTGCCACGACACTGCTAACGTTTGGAGCAAACTTCCAATAGAATCCACTGAGTCCAAAGAATCGAAGCACCTCTTTCTTCAATGTTGGTTGTTGAAATTCCTCGACGGCTTTCGTCTTTGCGTTCTGTGGGGTCACCTTCCATGACCGATGTTCCATCACAAGAATGTCACCTTTGCTTTGGCAAGTTCCATATTATTTCAGTCTATCACCAGTTTTACATCTCGTCGTCATAGAGTCATAAATGTGTAGAGCACGGAAACAGACCCTTTGGTCCAACTTGTCCATGCTGACCAGGTATCCCAACCCAATCTAGTCCCACCTGCCAGCACCCGTCCCATATCCCTCCAAATCCTTCCTATTCTTATACCCATCCAGATGCCTTTTAAATGTTGCAATTGTACCAGCCTCCACCACTTCCTCTGGCAGCTTATTCCATACACTTGTCACCCTCTTAGTTAAAAAGTTGTCCCTTAGGTCTCTTTATCTTTCCCTTCTCACCCTAAACCTGCACCCTGTAGTTCTGAACACCCCCACCCCAGGGAAAAGACTTTGTCTATTGATCCTATCCATGCCCCTCATGATTTTATAATCATCTATAAGGTCACCCCTCAGCCTCCGGCGCTCCTGGGAATACAGCCCTAGCGTATTCAACTTCTCCCTACCGCTCAAATCCTCCAACCTTGGCAACATCCTTGTAAATCTTCTCTGAACCCTTTCAAGTTTCACAACATCTTTCACAATGTCGTTCAAAGAGTTATGCCAACTGTAACATATGATCTTTCCAGGAATTACTAAAGATCACTACATCATCCAAATAGACTGCGCAGTTTGTGAACCCAGCTACAACTTTGTTCATGAGTCTTTGGAATGTGGTGGGCACATTCTTCATTCCAAACAGCATCACTTTAAACTGATATAGCCCCTCTGGGTTACAAACACAGAAATTTCTTTCACCAACTCTGATAAAGGTACCTGCCAGTAACCAGGCATTAAGTCCAACTTGGTGATTTAACTGGCTTGTCCGACTTTCTCAATGCAGTCCACCAATCAGGGAATTGGATATGAGTTGGCATTGACCTTCCGATAATCCATGCAGAATCATTGTTTTGGGAACTAAGACAATCACTGAACTCCACTCGCTCTGGCTTGGTTTGATGATGTCCTCATTGAGTATAGCCTCCACCTCCTTCTAGATCTGTCTGTCTTTGAGAGGATTAAGCTGATAGGGCAGCAGTTTTATCGGAGCAGTATTCCCTATGTCTACTTCATGGACAATAGCATTTGTCCTCCCTATCTGATTCTTACATATGTCCTTGTACTGTAGTAACAAATCTTTTAACTCTGTTCTCTGTTCCTGAGACAGATTGCTTACTAACCTATCCCACTCCTCAAGGACTTCTTCATTTTTTAATCTATTTCAAATCCACATCATCTGGATTTGTTTCCTCACTCTGCAGGGCAGTAACTAACATCTGTTTCTCCAGTTCTTTCTCTCTAGTGTAATAAAATTTCAACATGTTCACATGACATACCTGATACCCTTTCTGCCTATCTGGCATCTTTACTAAATAGTTCACTTGATTCAACCTTTTCTCAATTTGATAGAGATGACTAAGCCTGGCTTTGAAGGGATCTCCTATCATGGGTAACAGTATTAACACGTCATCCCCTTGGGAAAATGTCCGAGTCTCAGAGCTATTATCTGTCACCTGCTTCATTCTACACTGTGCCTTTTTGACGTGCTGTCTAGCTGCCTCACCTACTTGATTTCGTCTCTCCCTCATCTCTAATACATAATCTAAGTGTGAGATCTCCGACTTTGGTCCTGTCAAATTTTCTTTAATTAATTTCAAAGGGCCTCTCACTTCATGACTGAATATTAACTCAAAGGGAGTAAACTGAATAGATTCATTTGGGGCGTTCTAATGGCAAACAATACGAACGGGATACCTTTATCCCAAATATGCAGGTAATCCTGACAGCATATGCTCTCAACATGGATTTCAAGGTCTGATACCACCTTTCTAAAACTCTCTGGGATTCAGTATGATATTCACTGGGATTAAAGTGCAGTATACCGAAGCTATCCATAAGCTCCTTGAAAAGTCTAGCCATAAAATGTGACCCTTGGTCTGACTGAATCTCTCAGGGTAGCCCATACCGTGTGAAGAAAGATACTAACTCCCCGACTACCCTTTTTGCCTTGATGCTCTGCAATGGAATTGCCCCTGGAAATCTGGTAGACACATCCATTATGGTTAACATGTACTGGTTCCCACTTTTAGTTCTCGGGAGGGGACCTACACAATCGATTCTAACCCGCGTGAAAGGTTCTTCAAATGTGGGAATTGGCAACAAAGGTGTTGGTTTTATTACTGCCTGTGGCTTACCTACCATTTGGCATGTATGACAGGTATGGTCAAAGTTAACCATATCCTTGTGCAGGCCTTAGCCTGAGTCTTTCGTACCCCTACATGACCCCCTAAATGTAGTTCCTGTGCTACCCATAACATCTCCTGTCTGTATGCTACAGGCAACACAATCTGGTGCACTTCGGCCTATTTCTCCTCTCTAAGCTGCCGTTTCTGTCTGAGGGTGCTGTCTTTTAGACAATAACCCTCCGGAATATTCTCTGCCTCCTTTTCAGAGCACGCATCCACATATATTACGTTTAATCATCTTGTCTTGCTATTGCAAGTCTCTTCATCATTCAGGAGTAATCACTCCTGTCTAACCCTCTGCCTGGTCAGTTTTTTCCTGCACCATTACATCAAGCAGGGTATCCGCAAACTGAACCTCAACTCCTTCATCTTTCTCTTTACTTTTTGCTTTGTGCTGTGTTTTATGAGAGTGGAACCTGGTTACAGACTGGGAAAATTACCAGGATATTTCTGCTTTAACTCTTCAGTTTCTTGGTCTTCCTTGGGCTTCTCCACAACAAAGGGTGTCACTCCCACCTTGGATCCTAACAAATCATTCCCAAGAACAAACTGAATTCCTGGAACAGACACTCTGTCAATCACTCCCACTGTAACTTCCCCAACCTTGGGTTGGCACTCCAACCTGATCTTACATAGGGGAACACTAAATTTCTGTGCATCTATCCCACAAATTACCACACTGTCGGGTAACAAATCAGAAAGAATGCATATTCGCTCATCCCTTATTATCGGGGACTGGTTAGATCCTGTATCTCACAAAATTATAACTTCTTGTCCTTCTCCCGCTGTTCTTTCTGAGTAACCTTTACCCACAAAGGTGAATTTTATGTAGAAATCAGATACTAACCCCATACCCAGCCCCTGCCTCGGCTGAGCACTCTCCTGCAGCTCCTCGGCTCTTATTGGGGTCTCCTTTACTACCTTCACTAAGGCCACTGGCTCAGCTTCTTTTCCCACATCTTTTCCCACAGTGCCTTTCTTTAACGAGTAGCACTGTGTCTGTACCTGTACCACCTTCTGGCAGTGTAAACACCTTTTCCCAGTGCCCTTCTGAAACCACTGGCACTGTCATTTTCTGTGTCCCACTCCATTACAGTGAAAACACCTGAGGCCTTTCATCTCCTGTCCACCCCCTCGGGATTCTTTTCTATCCTGTGCTAACATCTTACCAGTGCTCTTTACTCTGGGTTTCGCAGTGTAGGATCTCCCTTTCTCCCAACTTCTATCCCTCACTGGACAGAAGTTTTGTCAGAAGCTTGTCTTATGCACCAACACGTAGTCATCTGCTAATCCTGCTGCCCTTCTCACTTCCTGAACTTTCTGTACCTCCACGTGAATTCTTATTGTGAGAAACGAAGCTCACTCCCTTCAATAATTACAGTCCGAGACAAGATCTGAATCAGTAGTGCCATTTATTTCGCTCTTGCAAGAGGGGTGTGGTGTCCACTGTCCACAAGGCAGGGACACACACACACTGAATTCAACTAGTACACAACATTTATGTAATTTGGTTCCTATTCCATCCTCCCATTGCTCCTTCCCCTGTTTACATCTCCTACCTCTCTAAGACCGGTGTCCATTATTCTTGTTTATCTCTTGCTTTATCCGGCCTTGTCTGTGACAATATGCTTATTTCTGGCCTCACAAGGCCGTTTGACCACATCCTGCTGTGATCCATTGTTAGGTATATCCTCCCTCACTATCATCTGTTATGATCTTATGACCTCATGACTTCTTGATTGTGATTTGTTCTTGTTTTTGCAGAAGCGGGAAACAGATGCTTATAACTATTGTTTGTACAGGCATATCTAGCTTAACCCCCTCCCCTCACAGCACCTTATCTATTTATCTGTAACATCTACCATTGTTTGCAGGCACATTTCATTCTTGTATGCACATTTTAGCTAATACAAAAACAATTATGTATTTCCTCCACATAGTTTTCCTGCTTGTTGACTCAGCTCTTGACTGAAACAATTATACACTGGTGTGAGTTCACTTACCTTGCATAAGTAATTATGATTACAGAAGTAACACTACTTTACCTATGTCACACATTACCATCTCTGGAAGCAGGGGAAGTCAAAGGCAGTCTGTACTAAACTATAGCTCTGATATCATTCCGTTTCTTTATTTGTTCCTTTCCATGAACCAGCTGATGCATGCATGGGGAATCCAAGCCCAATCAGAGGGATTTCTGGGCTCCCTCCCTGCAGCCACCCAAGAACCCAGCCCCCTCTCCGATTTCAGATGCTCCTACAAATCTACCTCTCCATATAAGGTATTGTCACCTGACCCAATATCACCTTCAGTGAATCAACATGACCTCTGTTTGATTTGTCATGATAAAGGTCTTTTTAACTATATTTGGGGACTGTGTTGTGGTAAAGTGCACAGTGATGGTGCCATCATGGTCAGTGTAGATGTCTTCCAATCAGGTGACCTGGGGTAGATTCCTGGCAATCTCAAATTGAGATTTCTTACAATAATCAATAGGAAACCACAAAGACAAAAGGAATTTGATCAGTTTGAAAATACATTTGGCTTTCATTCCAAGACAATAAAATGCAAAGTAGGAGTAGACAAAGGCAGACTGGATGAAACTGTTTACCTGCTGCATTCTCTCACACCTCCTCCCTCCCTCCCCCCTTTAATCCCAGTGAGATGGCACTGGCTGTGCTCCATCCCTGGGGGAGGTATGCCCTGGGTAGAGGAACCTGGGACTTGGGCAGAGAGGGGGCTCTGAGTGAGAGACCTGCGGATATTTCAAACAGGTTCTGGCAGTCATTGTCCCTTTCACCGTGTGCACTGAGCAGGGGGTGATTATCGGTGTGTTTCTGTCTGTCTGTGTGTGTGTGAAAGTGTGGGCAGTGTTTGAATCTCAATCCCAGTTTTGACCCTTTAACCTCACCCCAGCCCCTACTAAAGCAAGCCCCTGGTGCAGAGTCTGTCCCAAATGGGAGAGAGGAAGTGTGAGAGACCATCAAGAGAGCTCAGACCAACTGGAATGGCGAATTTCACCTCTTTAATCTCGCCACATCTTTCCTTATCTCCTGGTTGTACCTGTCTGATATTTCCTCTTTTCCCTCGCTCTGTCTCTCTCTTTGCCTCTGATTCTCACTCACTGTCTGTATCATTCCATCTCTCTCTCTCTCCCTCTCAACCTTTCTCTCTCACATTATCTTTCTCTCTCTTTCTCCTGACAGACTGTCCTTTTGTATTTTCTCTCTTCCTTCTTCCTTTGTTTCTGTTCTTTCCCACTTTCTTGCTTTCTTTCTTCTTCTCTCATTCTCTCTTTGTCTTTCCCTCTTTTCTTGATTTCTGTCTTTCAATCCTGAATCTGCAGCCACTCCGCCCGACTTTCAATTTTGGACAACTCCCACCCCCCCCACCCC
The DNA here is from genome assembly GCF_037043375.1 of Chiloscyllium plagiosum. Taxonomy (NCBI): domain Eukaryota; kingdom Metazoa; phylum Chordata; class Chondrichthyes; order Orectolobiformes; family Hemiscylliidae; genus Chiloscyllium; species Chiloscyllium plagiosum. The sequence continues at coordinate 89,174,547 of NW_028270156.1, read as the reverse complement.
ATCGCAAATTTAGCCCCTGGCCCCTCGATGGCCCCTGTCCCCCTCCATGGCTCCTGTCCCCCTCCATGGCTCCTGTCCCCCTCCATGGCCCCTGTCGCCCTCCATGGCCCCTGTCCCCCTCCATGGCTCCTGTCGCCCTCCATGGCCCCTGTCACCCTCCATGGCCCCTGTCCTCCTCCATGGCTCCTGTCCCCCTCCATGGCCCCTGTCGCCCTCCATGGCCCCTGTCGCCCTCCATGGCCCCTGTCCCCCTCCATGGCTCCTGTCCCACTCGATGGTCCCTGTCCCCCTCCATGGCTCCTGTCGCCCTCCATGGCCCATGGCCCCCTCCATGGCCCATGGCCCCCTCCATGGCCCCTGTCCCCCTCCATGACTCCTGTCCCACTCCATGGCCCCTGTCCCCCTCCATGGCTCCTGTCCCCCTCCATGGCCTATGGCCCCCTCCATGGCTCCTGTCCCCCTCCATGGCTCGTGTCCCACTCCATGGCTCCTGTCCCACTCCATGGCCCCTGTCCCACTCCATGGCCCCTGTCCCACTCCATGGCTCCTGTCCCACTCCATGGCCCCTGTCCCACTCCATGGCCCCTGTCCCCCTCCATGGCTCCTGTCCCCCTCCATGGCTCCTGCCCCCCTCCATGGCTCCTGTCCCCCTCCATGACCCCTGTCCCCCTCCATGGCCCCTGTCGCCCTCCATGGCCCCTGTCCCCCTCCATGGCTCCTGTCCCACTCCATGGCTCCTGTCCCACTCCATGGCCCCTCTCCCACTCCATGGCCCCTGTCCCCCTCCATGGCACCTGTCCCCCTCCATGGCTCCTGCCCCCCTCCATGGCTCCTGTCCCCCTCCATGACCCCTGTCCCCCTCCATGACCCCTGTCCCCCTCCATGGCCCCTGTCCCCCTCCATGGCTCCTGTCCCACTCCATGGCCCCTGTCCCCCTCCATGGCCCCTGTCCCACTCCATGGCCCCTGTCCCCCTCCATGGCCCCTGTCCCCCTCCATGGCTCCTGTCCCCCTCCATGGCCCCTGTCCCCCTCCATGGCCCCTGTCCCCCTCCATGGCTCCTGTCCCCCTCCATGGCTCCTGTCCCCCTCCATGGCTCCTGTCCCCCTCCATGACCCCTGTCCCCCTCCATGGCTCCTGTCCCCCTCCATGGCTCCTGTCCCACTCCATGGCCCCTCTCCCCCTCCATGGCCCCTGTCCCCCTCCATGGCCCCTGTCCCCCTCCATGGCCCCTGTCCCCCTCCATGGCTCCTGTCCCCCTCCATGGCCCCTGTCCCCCTCCATGGCTCCTGTCCCCCTCCATGGCTCCTGTCCCACTCCATGGCCCCTGTCCCCCTCCATGGCCCCTGTCCCCCTCCATGGCCCCTGTCCCCCTCCATGGCTCCTGTCCCCCTCCATGGTTCCTGTCCCCCTCCATGACCCCTGTCCCTCTCCATGGCCCCTGTTTAATTGCACTCACCTGTGCAGCTCCATCTATCCCTCTGTAGTTCCTCCATTACAAACCCACTGCATATAATAGCCCCTCACTACTCAGTCCAGCAACAATACCCTTGCCCCGTGCTGTGTCCCAGCATCTGATCTGGAGGACAAAGTGAGCGTGTGCAGAGACTAATGTGTGTGTTTGACTGCGTACCGTAATGTCATGGTGTTATAGAGTCATACAGACCCTTCGGACCAACCAGGCCACATCGACTATGTTCCGAAACTAAACTATTCCCAACTGGCTGTGCGTGGTCCATATCCCTCCAAACCTTTCCTATTCATGAACTTATCCAAATGTATTTTAAATGTTGTAACTGTACCTGCATCCATCACTTTCTCTGGTAGTTCATTCTAAACCAAAACTATTAAAAAATTTGGCCCTCATGTTGTTTTTCAATCTTTCTCCTCTCACCTTAAGAATATACCCCTTTGGTTTGAACTCCCCACCCGAGGGAAATGACACTTGTCATTCACCTTATCTAATCATCTCAAGGTTTTTAAAACATCAATAAGGTCACTCCTCAACCTCCAATACAACATTGAAAAAAGTCCTTACCTTTCCAGTCCATTTTTATATCTGAAACCCTCCATTCCTGGCAACATCTTGGTAAATCTTTACTGAACCTCTCCAGTTTAAAAATATCCTTCCTTTCACAGGGTGATGAGAATTGCATATATTAAACCAGAAGAGGCCTCACCAATGCCCTGTAGAACTTCAATATAATGTCAGTTCTGACATTGCACAGACCTTTGAGTATAGGAGTAATGAAGGCAAGTGTGCTAAATACCTCCTTAACTACCCTGTCTACCTATGATGCAAACTTCAAAGAAATATGTCCCTGATCCCCGAGGTCTTTCCGCTCTGCAACACTACCCAGGGCCCTACCAAAACGTCCTGTCCTTGGTTGTATTACCACAATGCAATACCTCACCTGTATCCAAATTAAATTCCATCTGCCATCCCTCAGCCCTTTAGCCCAATTGATCAAGATCTCCTTGTAATCTCGGGTAACATTCTTCACTGTCAATTTTGGTGTCGTCCACAAACTTATTAACCATGCCTCGCATATTCTCATCTAAATCATTCATTTCAATGACTAACAGAAGTGGAGCCAGTACCGCTCCCTGTGGAACACTGCTGATCACAGGCCTCCAGTCTGACAAATAATGATCCACCATCATCTACTGACTTCTACCATCAAGCCAATTACATATCCAATTAGCAAGCCCATCCTGAATCCCATGTGATCTAGCTTTACTATTTCGTCTAACATGCAGAACCTTGTCAAAGGCTTTACTAAAGGCCAAGAAAACACCATCTACCACTCTGTCCTTATTGGTTTTTGTTATTTCCAAAAAACAAGCCTAACTAAGTGTGTCAGACATGATTTTCCTCACACAAAACCATACTGACCATCTCTAATCAATTCTTTCCTCTCCACCCTTTGTAAATCCTATCTTTCAGAATCATCTCCAAAAACGTGCCCACCACCGAAGTGAGACTCACAGATTGATCATTCCCAGGCTTCTCCTCACATCCCTTCTTAAACAATGGCATATTAGCCACACCCCAGTCCTCCAATTCTTCACCTGTGTTTATTGATGATACAAATATTTCTGCTAGGGGCCCTACAATTTTCTCCCTTATTTCCCACAGTGTCCTGGGACACACTTGATCAGGTCCTGAAGGTTTACTTACTTTTATGTTTTTTTAAGATCTCCAGCAGTTCCTCTTCTGTATTGTAAACTTTTCCCAAAACATCAGCATTTATTTCCCTGATTTCTCTCGCATCCAATTCCTTCCCAACAGTAAAAGAAAAATATTCATTTATATCCCTCCCATTTCTTGAAGTTCAACACAAAGACAACCTCGTTGATCTTTAAGGGGTCCTATCTCTCTCCAGTTGCTCCCTCATTCTTAATGTATTTATAGAATCTCTTTGGAGTATCTTTACCTTACCTGCCAAGGCTATCTCCTATCCCCTGATTGCCTTCCTCATTTCCTTCTTAAGGATGTCCCTTCACTCTCTATACTCTTCAAGACATTCTGTTCATCCCAATCGTCTCTCTGATAGTTTTTTTTATTCTTGACTTGAACTTCAACATCTTTGTTCATCCATTGTTCGCGAATCTTACCAGCCTTGCCTTTCACTCTAACAGGAACAGAATGTTTCTGGACTCTTGTTATCACACTTCTGAAGGCCTCCCACTTGTCAGTCATCCTTTTATCTGCGAACAGAGTCGAGAGTGTGGTGCTGGAAAAGCGCAGCAAGTTACGCAGCATCCCACGAGTAGGAAACCTGCTGTGCTTTTCCAACACCACACTCGCGACTCTGATCCCCAGCATTTGCATCCTCACTTCCTACTAGTTCCTTTTACCTGTGACCAGTCTACTCCAATCAACTTTTGAAAGTTCTTGTTTCATATTTTTAAAATTTGCCTTACTCTAATTAAGAACTTTAAATTTTGTGGAAGACCTGTGCCTTTCCATAACTATTTTAAAACTGATCGTTTTATGATCACTGCTCCCAAAGTGTTCCCTGACTAACACTAAGTCACTTGGTCTGTCTTATTTCCCAAGAGAAATTCGGTTTTGATCCTTCGCTAGTAGGAACATTTATATCTTAACAAAGGAAATTTTCTTGCAAAAGGAAATTTTCACCATCAAAACTTTTTAACACTCTGGCAATCTGAATCAATGTTTAGAAAATATAAATCCCTTACTATTCCAAACTTATCATTCTTATATATATTTAGGATCTCTCTATATATTTGCTTCTCAATTGCCCTCTGACTATTGGGGAGCCGATAGTACAATCCCATGACGGTGATCATCCCTTTCTTATTTCTAACTTCAACTCATATATTTTCATGAAATGGTCCCTCAGAAATATTTCCTCAAATTACAGTCATAATATTTTCTTTAATCAAAAATGCAACACTCCTCCTCTCTTGCCTCTCTTTATATCCTTCCGAGAAAACCCTAAAACTGCCAGTCTTTCCTATTCCTCAAGAGAAAGTGAGGACTGCAGACGCTGGAGATCAAAACGTATGGTGCTGGAAAAGCACAGCCGGTTAGGCAGAGCCAACATTTCGAGTATAAGCTCTTCACCAGGAATGGAAGGATAGCCCAAGCGGGGCTGAGACATAAATGGGAGGGGTCTGGCAATGTGATAGGTAGATTGAGGAGGGTGGAACAGATAGGTGGGAAGGAAGATAGACCGGTAGGGCAGTTCAAGAGGGTGGTGCCTGATTGGATGTTTGGCTCTGTGATAAGGAGGGGGGAGGTGAAATGAAGAAGCTGGTGGAATCTACATTGATCCCATGTCGTTGGATGGTCCCAAGGCGGAAGATAATGTATTCTTCCTCCGGATGTTGGGTGGTTGGAGTTTGGCGGTGGAGGAGGTTCAGTACTGGCATGTCCTTGGCAGAGTTGGGCGGTTGGGGAGGTAAAGTGTTTGCCAAACTCTAACCACCTGGAGGTAGAAAGCCTCATCTTCTACCTTGGGCCCCTCCAACCACATGGGATCAATGTAGATTTCCTCGGTTTCTTCATTCCCCCCACCACCTTAGCCCAGATCCAACATTCCAACTTGGCACACCCCTCTTGAACAGTCCTACCTGTCCATCTTCCTTCCCCCCTATCACACTCCACCCTCCTTTCTGACCTATCACCATTACCCCTCTCCTCCATTGACCTATCACATTCCAAGCTACCTTGCCCCCAGCCCGAGATCCCTCCCATTTATCTCTCCCTTGGGCCATCCCCTCATTTCTAGTGAAGAGCCAATCTCCTGCTTCTTGGATGCTGCCTGACCGGCAGTACTTTTCCAGCACTACACTTGTCGACTCTTCTCTTTTCCTCTGCCAAGTTCAGTAAGAGCGATGACATCCCAGTCCCAAGTTCCCTTACATGCCCTGAGTCCATCAGCCCTATCAATAAGGCCTCTTACATTGAAATAAATGCAGTTTAAGTGTTCAGAGATTCTCTGTTCTGACTTGTTCTTGTCTGTCTTTTCTAAATATCTTGCTGTTTTCTGATTCAGAACCATTGCCATCTTTCTTTCCATTTCAATGTTACTTAGGAAGCCCCCACCCACCTCTCTAAATGTTTACAAGTTCCTAATATTGAACTGGCAAATCTCCCCACCAGCATATTGGTCCCCTTATAGTTCAGCCGAACCCCATTCTTTTTAAATCTCTTCTGTCTGAGAAGAGATCCTAACGATCCAAGAAACTGAATCCCTGCACATTGCAGCACCTCTTCAACCATTGATTTATCTGTCCTCTCCACTTATTCCTTCCCTCATTAGAACTTGGCACCAGAAGTAAACTAGAGATTACTACTTTTCATATTCTGTTTATTAACCTTCTACCTAACCTCTTACGCTCACTCTGTAATGCTTCAACCCTTTCTTGAACAATGTCATTCTTAACAATGTGTACAACAACTTCCGGCTTCTCACTCTCCCCTTTGACAATCTGCTTCAAACATTTTGAGACGTCCTTCACCCTGGCACCAGAAAAGCAACGTACTATCTGAGATTCACACTCACTACCGCAGAGTCTCCTGTCTGTGCCCCTCGTAGGGGAGTTCCCAAACAAATTACTCTTTTAAATTTTGACAAACCTATTTAACATAAAATTCATTTTTCGTGCCCAAGATCTGACAACCATTCCTATTTTTCCCATTCAATGATACCCAAAACGGAATATCTGTTTGAGAGAGGAATATCCATAGGAGATTTCGAAACCACCTTCATACCCTTCCCGACGGCAGTTATCTATCTGAATGATCATGCTGTGATTACACACGTCAAAATCTAGTAGTCATCACACCTCAATGTTTCTTGCAGGCCCTCAGTAATATTAATCCTAAAAAGAAGAAGCTCTCAGTAGCACCTTATATATAAAATTAAATACCTTTCCTTACCCAGAGATTTAAAATGAAGCATGCAAAAAAAAGTAAAAACATTAAAAAGAAATCAAACACTTAACTGAACAAATGAAAAAGACAATTCCTTCTCAAATAATCCACCATTCAGTTTTCACTGTCCGCATAGAAAAAAAACTCTCCAGAGCCATCCATATCCAGGCCTCTCCATAAGCTCCATGTATAAACAACCTATCCCTCTTCATCTACCTTTTTAACTTTTTTTCTCAAAATTTTACCCACCACTGACAGCAGACTCACAGATCTATAGTTCCCCAGCTTTTCTCTACCACCTTTCTTAAATAATAGCACGATGGTAGCCACTGTCCAGTCTTCTGACACCTCAGCCTTGGCTGTCAATTATACGAAAATCTCAGCAAAAGGCCCAGCAATCTGTTCCACAACGCCCTCACAGTCTGACATTTTAAAAAATCACAGCATCATTTTATTCCAGAACATGTGATGTGAGGTCAACAAACAGTCCGCCTTCCATCCACTTCTAACCTTCACCATGGAGACAGCAGAAAATGATATTTGGAAGGGTCTGGTCAAGCCACTAACCCTGAAAAATAAACCTTCCAGAAACAATGACCCAATGTTTGTCTCTATGGGAGTCGACCAGCCATGACTCTCCTGTGGTACACAATAGCATGAAACTACCTAACAGCACGGAGAAAGTGAGGACTGCAGATACTGGAGATCAGTGTCGAGAGTGGGGTGCTGGAAAAGCACAGCAGGTCGGGCAGCATCTGAGGAGCAGGAGAATCAACATTTCAGGCATAAGCCCTTCATCAGGAATGAGGCTTGTTGGCCGGGAGAGATAGATGTGAGGGGGCTGGGGGGTGGTGCTGGGGTGAAGGTAGCTGGGAAAGCGATAGGCAGATGAAGGTGAGGGAGAAGGTGATAGGTCAGGGGGCTGTGGGGTGGAGCAGACAGATGGGAAAGATGATGGACAGGTCAGGAGGGCGGTGCTGAGTTGGAGGCTTGGGACTGGGATAATGTCACGGGGAGGGTAAATGAGGAAACTGTTGAAATCCACATTTAACCCGAGTTAAATGCAGGCTCCCAAGGCAGAATATGAAGCATTAATCCTCCAGGGAACACTTCCCCAATTATAGCACTTGGAAAACATCTGGATGGATATTTGAATAAGAAGGGTTTAGAAAGATAAGGGCCAAATGCTGGCACATGGGACCAGATCTGTTCCGGGCGGATGGCTTTAATGGAAGGGTATGTTTCTGTGTTGTACACGTCTATGACTCTAAGTCACCAGCATAGAGAAAACCATGAGGCATGGTTATTGACAGGTCATTTGGCTAAATGTTGAAAAATGTTTAGATCAGCCCTGTGCCAGTACTTAGTCAGTCTGCCCCATGCACTTCCCAGTTGTTATCGAATCATAGAGATCTACAGCATGGAAAAAGACCCTTCAGTTCAACTCATTTATGCTGAACAAATATCCGAAATTAATCTAGTCCCATTCACCAGCACTTGGCCCAAATCCCTCTAACTCCTGCCTATTAATATACCCATCCAGGTGCCTTTTAAATGTTGTAATTGTGTCTGCTTTCACCACTTCCTCTGGCAGCTCATTCCATACACACATCACCCTCCGCAAGAAAAAAACTGCACCTTAGGTCCCGTTGAAATCTTTCCTCTCTAACCTGGAACCTAAGACCTCTCGTTTTGGACTCCTAACACCTGGGAAATAGACATTGTCTATTTACTCTATCCTGGCCACTCCTGATTTTATAAATCCCTACAAGAGCACCCCTCAGCTTCTGACGTTCCAAGGAAAATAGCCCCAGCCTGTTCAGCCTCTCCCTTTTGCTCAAACTCTCCAACCCTGGCAACATCCTTGTAAATGTTTTCTGAACCATTTTACGTTTCACAACATCCTTCCAATAGGAGGGAGACCAGATTTGAAAGCAGCGTTCCAATAGTGGGCTAATCAATGTCCTTCACAGCCACAACATGATGTCCCAACTCCTATATTCAATGCACTGACCAATAAAAGAAATACAGGAATGCTTTCCTTCTCAGTTTCTGTGTTTCTCCGGGCACCTACGTCTTGTACTTAGGTACCTTCGTACCTGAGATGGCACCGTGCTTGATGACATTGTCACGCATTTCACTGTACTCCTGTACTTGAGTACATGTGACAATAAAGCTTAAGTCTATCTCTAAATACCTTCTTCACTCCCCTGTCTACCTATGACTCCATTTTCAAACATCTATGAAGCAGCACTCCAAGGTCTCTTTGTTTAGCAACACTCCCCAGTATTTTACCAATAACTGCATATGTCCCACCCTGAGTTGCCTTTCCAAAATGCAACACCACACATTTATCTAAATTAAACTCTAGCTGACATTCCCCAGCCCAGAAACCCATCTGATGAAGGTCTGTTGTACTCTGAGGGAACCTTCTCCGCTGTCCACTACACCTCCAATTTTGGTGTCATCGCAAACTTACTAATTATCCCTCCCATGTTCACATCCAAATCATGTTTATAAATTACAAAAAGTGGTGGAACCAGCATCGATCACTATGTCACACGGGTGGTCACAGGTCTCCAGTCTAGGAAGCAACCTGCTGTCACCACCCTCTGTCTCCAACCTTCTGCATCCAATTGGCTAGTTCCCCTTGTGTTCCATGTGACCTAATCTTGCTCACCAATCTACCATGCAGAACTTTGTTGAACGCCTTAACGAAGTACTTATAGATCATGTTCACCACTCTGCCTTCATCAATCCTCTTTGTTACCTCTTACAAAAACTCCATTAAGTTAGTGAACCTGATTTCCCACACACAATGCCCCATGTTGACTATCCCTAATCTGCCCTTGCCTTTCCAAATATATGTAAACCCAGTCCCTCAGGATCCTCTCTCAACATGTTACCCACCACCAATGTCAGACTCACCGATCTATAGTTCCCTTGTCTCTCCTGACCACGTTTCTTGAATACTGGCACCACATTAGCCAACCTCCAGTCTTCTGGAACCTCACCTGTGACTACAGATGATACAAATATTTCAGCAAGGGGCAGAGCAATCACTTCTCTAGATTCCCTCAGAGTTCAAGGTACACCTGAACAGTTCCTGTGGATTTACCAACCTTCATATGTTTTAAGATGTCCTGCACCTCCTCCTCTGTAATGTGGACATTTATCAAGATGTCACTATTTATTTTCCCAAGTTCTCTCGATTCCATCTTCTTTTTCACAATAAACACGTAAGTGAAACATTTGTTTAGCATCACCCATATCTCCTGTCGTACCACAGGTGGTCTTGCTGATCTTTAAAGGGCCCTATTCTCTCCTGAATTACCTTTTTCTCCTTAATGTAATCCCTTTGGATTCTCCTTAACCCTGCTTGCCAACACTATCTCATGTCCCATTTTTGTCTCCCTGATTTCCCTCTTATGTACACTTCTACTGCCTTTATACTCTTCTTGGGATTCTCTCGACCGCTGCTGTCTACATCTGACATATGCTTCTTGCTTATTCTTGAGCAAAACCTCATTTCTCTCATCATTCAGCATTCCTTAAAGCTCCCAGCCTTGCCCTTCACCCAAATGGGAACATACTGTCTCTGGACTCTCGTTTTTGAAAGCTTCCCATTTCCCAGCTGTCCCTTTACCTGCGAACATTTGTCCCCAATCAACATTTGAAAGTTCTTGCTTAATATCATGCAAATTGACCTTCCTATAAATTTTGTACTTTAGCTTTTAGATCCGTTCTACCTTTTCAATCATTATTTTATACAAATACAATTATGGTTCCTGGCCCCAAAGTGCTCCCCCACTGACACCTCAGTCACCTGCCCTGCCTTATCTCCAAAGAGTAGATCAAGTTTTGTTCCTTTAGAAAGCACATCCATATACTGAATCAGAACATTTTCTTGTGCACACTTAACAAATTCCTCTCCAGCCAAGTCATTAACACTATGGCAGTCTCAGTCTATGCTTTGGAAAGTTCAAATTCCCTAACATTACCAGTCTATTATTCTTACAGATAATTGAGATCATCTTACAAATTTGCTTTTCAATTTCCCCTGACTGTTTGGAATCCATAGTGCAATTCTAATAAGGTGATTTTCCCTTTCTTATTTCTCTCTCCAGTCTTGCCCCTCTGCGCCCCCACCCCCCCACCAGCTCCCATCCCCCCCCCTCCTTTCAATCCTTCCTCGAGCATCTATGCCCTGGAACATTGAGCTGCCAGTCCTGTCCATCCCTGAGCCTCAGTTCTGTAATTGCTATGATATCCCAGTCCCATGTTCCCAACCATGCCCTGAGTTCATCTGCCTTACCTGTTAGACCACTTGCATTGAAATAAATAGTTTAATTTATCACTCTTACCTCGCTATCTGCTTTTGTCCTGCCTGCCCAAGTGTAATTGACTTTTCCCAACTATACCAGGCTCAGACTGATCCCTATCCTCACTTTCTCCCACGGTGTCAATTCCATCTTCATTCCCCCAACCCAAGCAGCTCGAGCAACTCTCCCCACCAGTATATTAGTCCCCTTGCAATTCAGGTGCAACCTTTCCTTCTGATACCGGTCTTTTCTACCCCAGAAGACATTCCTCTAGCCCCCAATTCCTGTTCCCACTGGGACACGGCACTGGGAGTAATCCAGATATTACTGCTATAGGAGTGACCGCTGTCTCTGAGGCAAGAAGACTCTGAAGGTCTGGGCAATTCAGCAGGAACAGCAGTTTATTCCAGCGGGAATCGATTACAGCCAGGAGAGGAACTCCAGACCATCACACAGGACAATCCAGCTCTCTCTGTCAAACACCCGCACAATACCATTCTTACACTTACTGACATCAAAGTTATGTCAGTCTACAAACTAACTGTTCTTGTGCAGTTGATCATATCAAGTCCACAAGTCAACCAACTGGGTGATGATTATATCGGGTCTGTAAATCAGTTGGCCAGGCAGTTAATTACACCAGGTCTGTAAATTAATTACATCCAATTAATAATTCAATTAACTCGACATTTTGATTACATCAGGTCATTGTGTATTACATATCTACCGGTCAGATTCAAACACACGATGCCTGTTCGCTGATGTGGTCACTTGTTTATCTTGTAACCTTTGTCCCTGAATATCCTGTGATCTGCTGAGGTCCTGCCCTGCTCACCCATATCAGTTAATCATTCCCAATGTCTCCGTGGGCGAGCTGGCGTGGCTTTACTGATGCAGAGAGTCAATCACCTTCAAACATCTTATTCTATGGTTGTGTGAGATATTGTACTGTATGTTTCTTTATTTTTATATTAAGGCCCTTTATTTGCCAACCCACTCACAATCGCTCGGTATTTACTCCTTCCGCATTTCATTCAGTCATTCATCAAACTGTGGTCTCCCCACTCCCCAGCGCACTATCTCACCCGAAACTATGAAAAGATGAGAATACTAATCCCCCTCAGAACCATCTACCAGGACTTGAACAGCTGGCAGGACATCAAACAAGTTGTCTCCATCAGCACGGACCTGTTAGATACAGATTGAATGGGGTCTCTGTCCCCTTTAAGAAAGTTACTGTCAAATAGCACCTCTGTGAAATGGAATGAATGAGGGAGGAAACCGGCAATAGGGAGTGAAATCTCAAAACCCAGCCGCGGGAATCCGTTTACTGAGCACTCTGCTTTTATTAAGTACATCTATAATTTCTGATTTGGTTAAATCATATAAGCCTGATATTCTTTCCCGTACTCTCTACCCTAAAAGGACTCACACCCTCACCCCCCTCCTACAACTACCCTCCGGGATCGACTTTTTAAGTTCCTGCCTAAATTCCTATTTTCTCTCCTCAGGACCTCGTCCTTTCCCCATCCTGTATCATGGGTTCCAATGTGTACAGCAACATCCTGCTGGTCCCTCTCCCCTTTGGGAATATTCTGCACCCTCTCTGAGATAGTTCTGAATTGTCTGCAGTGAGGGGATATTTGAATAACTGCCTGGATCCAGTTTGGAAGCTCTCTGGACAGATTTCAGATCCCATCATTGACTCACTCTTTATTGGAGGGACAGTGAGGTGCAGCAGCACTATATTTGAATTCAGGCCTTTCCGAAGCCGTTTTCAATGTGTTTGGTCGGGCAGTGTGTTGGGAAGGTGACCCAGCTGGTCACTGCAGTGATTGAATTGAGTTGTGTACTCTGCTTATTGAAGTGAAAAATAGTTAAATTATCTTCAACTGAAAAAGATAGTTTGGTCCGGCTTGATTTTAAAATTGAAAGAAATCAAGACATGTTAACTCTTTATTGTAGAAAACATAAAACTGCCCTGCAGTATATTCCTCACAGACTAATCGAGTAACAATCGAACATAGTCACACTCACAGAATCCCACTTTACAGACAGTGTCCCAGACAACACAATGACCATCTCAGGGCAGGTCCTGTCCCACTGGCAGGACAGAGCCAGCAGAGGGAACAGCTCCGTGCAATACAGTCAAGAGGGCTGTGCTCTGGAAGTGCTCAGCATTGATGCCAGACCCCATGAAGCCTCATGACATCAGGTTAAACATGGACACAGAAACATTCTGTGTGTCTTAAAAAGTATTAAGGTAAATAAGTCCCTGGTTCCTGATGGAATCGACCCCAGAACATTGAGGGAGACAAGAGTACAAATTGTTGCAGCATTGACAGACATCTTTGTATTCTCTCTGGGCACAGGTGAGGTCCCAGAGGACTGGAGAATAGCTGATGTTGTCCCATTGTTGAAGAAGGGTAGCAGGGATAACCCTGGGAATTACAGAGCTGTGAGCCTTATGTCAGTGTAGGGAAATGATTGGAAAAGATTCACACGGACAAGATCTTTATGCATTTCTAAGAAAATGGATTTATTAGTAACAGACAGCATGGTTTTGTGAGGGAGAGGTCGTGCCTTACTAACTTGACCACATTGTTTGAGGAGATGATGAAGATGATTGATGAGGGAAAACCAGTCGATGTTGTCTCCATGGACTTCAGTAAAACCTTTGACAAGGTCCCTCATGGCAGACTGGTACAAAAGGTGAGGTCACATTGTGTCAGGGGTGAACTGGCCGGATGGACTTTCCTATTTAGAACTAACTCAATCATAGGAGACAGAGGGGAGTGGTGGAGGATGCTTTTCAGAATGGAAGGCTGTGACTAGTGGTGGCCCACAGGGGTGAGAGCTGGGATCTCTACTGTTCATGGTCTTTATTAATAATTTGGAGGAAAACGTAACTGGTCTAAGTTTGTAGATGGTAAAAAGATTGGGATGATACAAAGATTGATGGAGTTGTAGATATTGAGGAGGATTGTCAGAGGATACAACAGTGTATAGATCAGTTGGAAGCATGGACAGAAACATGGCAGACGGAGCTGAATCCAGACAAATGTGAGGTGATACAATTGGGAAGGTCAAGTACAGTTGGAAATTATACAGTGAATGGCAAAACCCTTCGGAGCATTAACATCCAGAGGGATCTGGGTATGCAGGTCCATAGATCACTGAAGGTGGCAGTGCTGGTGGATAAGGGGGTAAAAAAGGCTTGTAGCAAGTTTGCCTTCATTGGAAGGAGCATTGAGTATATGGATAGTACAAAGATGTGCAGGTTAGATGACATGGCCAAGCTAAATTGCCCATGGTGTTCAGGGATATGTAGGTTAGGTGCATTAGTCAGGGGAAATATAGAGTAATAGGGGAGGGGAGAGGAATGGGTCAGGGTGGGATACTCTTCACAGGATCAGTGTGAACATGTTGGGCCAAATGCTTGTTTCCACATTTTCGGCATTCTATGATTTCTATGTCAGGAAAGTTATGCTACAGCTTTATAGAACTTCAGTTAGACTGCACTTGGAATATTGTGCTGAAAATGTGTTGCTGGAAAAGCGCAGCAGGTCAGGCAGCATCCAGGGAACAGGAGAATCGACGTCTCGGGCATAAGCCCTTCTTCAGGAATCCTGTTCTGAAGAATCCTGTCGATTCTCCTGTTCCCTGGATGCTGCCTGACCTGCTGCGCTTTTCCAGCAACACATTTTCAGCTCTGATCTCCAGCATCTGCAGACCTCATTTTCTCCACTTGGAATATTGTGTCCAGTTCTGATCACCACACTACTAGAAGGATACAGATGCTTTGGAGGGGGTACAGAACAGGTTTCCCAGGATGTTGACTTGGTATGTGGGATTTTGAAGAAAGGTTAGATAGACTGGATTTGTTTTCACTGGAATGCAGGACATTGAGGGCTGACCCAGTAGAAGTTTATAAGATTGTGAATGGCATTGGGTGAAGTGGAAATATGAGACTTTTTCCCAGGGTGGAGGGGTCAATTATGAAAGGCACAGGTTCAAACCACAAGGAGGGAAGTTTAAAAGAGATGTGCAAGGCCCGTTTTTCACACAAAGGGTGGTGAGTGCCTGGAATGTACTGCCAGAGGAAGTGATAGAAGCAGACACATTATCAGCATTCAAGATAATACCTGGACAAATACACAAATAGGAAGGGAATAGAGGGATACAGATCCTGGAAATGAAGATGGTTTTAGTATGGAAGGGTAACATGTGTCAGCACAGGCTTGGAGGGCCGAAGGGCCTGTTCCTGTGCTCTATTGTTCTTTGTTCTTCATTGTTCAGTGAGCTCATCCTGCATTTAAAACACTGCAACAGGGATGCTATGAAAGAGCAGTAACTAGGAAACAGCTCCAGGTCACTGAGATACAGACACACCTTGGAGGATACAGTCCCAGGTGTGGCTTTCCCAGACTAGTGCACATGAAAGTTTGAGTATTGAGTTTTACTTTTAAAAAGACCCTTCCCCTGGATACTATTGAGAATAAAATGTCTACACAATCACATCTTCAGAATTCCAGTGTCTTTCCAGTCAGATCACTACTCCGAACCCCTTGATTAGACTCCAGTCTGTAACTCACTCCAGGATATTTACTATTCGATATAGAAACTTGTTGGAAAACACAAGAAAGAAATCACTGGAGAACCGCAGCAGGTCTGGCAGCATCTGTGGGGGGATAAGAGAGTTAACGTTTCTAATCCAGTGTCACTGGGTTTCTGAAACAAGGATCCCTTCCTCCCAGGAACTGAGACTTCTCTGAACTGTTTCCAATACAAGTATATCCTTTTAATAAAGGAAACCAAAACTGAGCGCAATACTCAATGTGTGGTCTGAACAGTGACTGTGCGGTTGTAAGACCTCCCTCCTTTTATACATTACTCCCTAACATTAAAGGTCAATATTCCATCTGACTACCGAATTCTTTGATGTACCTGTATGCTACTCTTTTAGATTCCTGTACAAGAACAGCCAGATCCTCCTCCTAAGAATTCTGTCGTCTCTCCTTTTAAATAATGTTTTGCTCTCTGTTATTCCTGTCAATCAAACATCCACATGCCACAGCCACATTATACTCCAGGTTCCTTTTCCTTCCCATTTACTCAACCCAGTAGTTTAATGTGATTGTAAATAGTTGAGGTCTCAGCATTGATCCCTGTGACACTCCATTAGTTACCAGTCTGAAACTGAAGCCTTTATTCTGATTCTCTGTTTCCTGGTAATCAGGCTTTCATCTTCTGCCCTGCTTATATATCATCATTGGCAAAGTGCAACAATATCTTATGCAGCATCTTTTACACAGCTTCTTGTACAGAGCTTTATAAAATCATGAGGGGCCAGAGACAAGATGAATAACCAAGGTCTTTTCCCCAGGTCAGGGGAGTCCAAAACCAGATGGCACATGTTTAAGGTGAGAGGGGAAAGATTTAAAAGGGACCTGAGGGGTGACATTTTCATGCAGAGGGTGTGTGTGTATGGAATGGGCTGCCAGAGAAAGTGGTCCAGGCAGGTACAATTACAATATTTCGGAGACATTTGAACAAGGACATGAATAGGAAAGATCTAAAGGGATAAATAAATATTGAACTGTTTCCAGAACACTGAAAGGAAATGTAATTTTGAACAACTCTATTACAGTCCTTGTCCAGAATTGCATGTGAGACAATCTATTTTACTGAATTTGCATGCGCCAAGGATGTGTTACTCTATTGGATCGGTTGCTGTTTATGAGATAAATAACCCATTATCCTGCTAAGTTTTCCAATAGTTATTCCAACTCTTTTGTCTGTAATTTGATTTTGACTTTATTGTCACATGTACTCAGCACAAAGGTACAGGAATACAGTGAGAAGTGTATAATATCATCACAAAATGCACCATCTTAGGGACAAATACCTCGGTACAGAATCTTACAAAGAAGGTAGAAAGAAAAGAAAGAACAAACTTAAAAATTAAACTTTTTTTATTTTTACATTAATAATAGTGCTGCATAAAATATATGATGTCAGGAGTGTGATGGAATCCTTCCCACTTGCCTGGATGGGTGCAGCTCCAACAACACTCAAGAAGCTTGACACCATCCAGGACCAAGCAACCCGCTTGATTGGCACCACATCCACAAACATTCAATCCCTCCACCACCAGTGCTCAGGAGCAGCAGGGTGTCTATCTACAAGATGCACTGCAGAAATTCACCAAAGATCTTTAGGCAGCACCTTCCAAACCCATGACTGGTTCCATCCAGTAGGACAAGGGCAGCAAGTACCTGGGAACATCACCAGCAAGTTCCCCTCCAAGCCACTGACCATCCTGACTTGGAAATAAACCATTGTTTCTTCAGAGTCGTTGTGTCAGAATCCTGGAATTCCCTCCCTACCAACATTGTGGGTCAACCCACAGCAAGTGGACTGCAGCGATTCAAGAAGGCAGCTCACCACCATCTTCTCAAGGGGCAAATAGGGATGGGCTGTCAGTGCTGGCCAGCCAGTGATGCTCAAGTCCCATAAAACAAATTTTAAAAATTGAAGTGAGGTTAAAAGCTACATGTTGCAGACCCTCTAAGTTTTAAAAGGAAAATAAATAAATAAAGTGCAAGTTCAAACATTACAATCTTTCTTAAGTGCTTAGCCTCGGTTAGATCAGAGGCCCACACGAAGGCCACAGCTGGCCGAGATACTGCACATGCTGGGTCGAGAGATCATTGTGCCAGGCTGAGAGATCATCGTGCCAGGCTCAGAGATCATAGTGCAGGCTGAGAGATCATCGTACCGGGCTGAGAGATCATCGTGCCAGGCTGAGAGATCATCGTGCCAGGCTCAGAGATCATCGTGCCAGGCTCAGAGATCATAGTGCAGGCTGAGAGATCATCGTACCGGGCTGAGAGATCATCGTGCCAGGCTGAGAGATCATCGTGCCAGGCTCAGAGATCATCGTGCAGGCTCAGAGATCATCGTACCGGGCTGAGAGATCATCATGCCAGGCTGAGAGATCACCACACCGGGCTGAGAGATCATCGTGCCAGGCTGAGAGATCATCGTGCCAGGCTCAGAGATCATCGTGCAGGCTCAGAGATCATCGTGCAGGCTGAGAGATCATCGTACCGGGCTGAGAGATCATCATGCCAGGCTGAGAGATCACCACACCGGGCTGAGAGATCATCGTGCCAGGCTGAGAGATCATCGTGCCAGGCTGAGAGATCATCGTGCCAGGCTCAGAGATCATCGTGCCAGGCTCAGAGATCATAGTGCAGGCTGAGAGATCATCGTACCGGGCTGAGAGATCATCATGCCAGGCTGAGAGATCACCACACCGGGCTGAGAGATCATCGTGCCAGGCTGAGAGATCACCACACCGGGCTGAGAGATCATCGTGCCAGGCTGAGAGATCATCGTGCCAGGCTCAGAGATCATAGTGCAGGCTGAGAGATCATCGTACCGGGCTGAGAGATCATCATGCCAGGCTGAGAGATCACCACACCGGGCTGAGAGATCATCGTGCCAGGCTCAGAGATCATCGTGCCAGGCTCAGAGATCATAGTGCAGGCTGAGAGATCATCGTACCGGGCTGAGAGATCATCGTGCCAGGCTGAGAGATCATCGTGCCAGGCTCAGAGATCATCGTGCCAGGCTCAGAGATCATAGTGCAGGCTGAGAGATCATCGTACCGGGCTGAGAGATCATCATGCCAGGCTGAGAGATCACCACACTGGGCTGAGAGATCATCGTGCCAGGCTGAGAGATCATCGTGCCAGGCTGAGAGATCACCACACCGGGCTGAGAGATCATAGTGCCAGGCTGAGAGATCATTACGCCGGACTGAGAGATCACCACACCTGGCTGAATATCATCACGTCAGGCCGAGAGATCTGCAGGCCGGGCTGAGAGATCACCACATCACACCACACCACAAAGAGATAGGTGTGCCGGGCTGAGATAACACCATGCTGGGCTAAGAGATCCTCAGGCCAGGCTAAGTGATCACTATGCTGGGCTGAGAGATCACCATGCCGGGCTGAGAGATCTCTGCACTGTGCCAACAGATCAGGGCACTGGGCTGAGAGATCACTTTGCTGTGCTGAGAGATCACCACGCCAGACTGAGAGATCACCACACCCAGGCTGAGAGATCACCACACCAGGCTGGGAGATGGCTATGCCAGACTGAGAGATCACTGTGCCGAGCTAAGAGATCCCCAGGCTGGGCTAACAGATCACCACACCAGGCTAACAGATCACCACACCAGGCTGAGAGATCACTGCACTGGACTGAGAGATTTCCACGCTCGCCAAAAAGAGCACCACGCCAAGTGATCGCCATGCCAGGCCAAGTGACGCCACGCCAGGACGAGAGATCCCCATGTCAGGCCGAGAGATCGGCGTGCCAGGACAAGAGATCGCCATGCCAGTCTGAGAGATCCCCATGCCGGGCAGACAGATTACCATACCAGACTGAGAGATCACCATTCTGGGCTGAGAGATTACCACGCTAAGCTAAGAGATCACCATGAGAGCTGAGAGATCTCCATGTTGGGCTGACAGATTACCACACTGGGCTGAGAGATCACCATTCTGGGCTGAGAGATCAACATGCCAGTCTGAGAGATGTTCACGCTGGGTTGAGAGATTACCATGCCGGGTTGTGAGATCTCCGTGCTGGTCCGAGAGATTACCACGCTGGGCTGAGAGATCACTATGCTGGGTTAAGAGATGGTTGGGCGGCACTGTGACACAGTGGTTAGCGCTGCTGCCTCACAGTGCCAGAGACCCAGTTCAATTCCAGTCTCAGATGATTGTCTGTGCGGAGTTTGCACATTCGCCCCGTGTCTGCGTGGGTTTCCTCTGGGTGCTCTGGTTTCCTCCCACAGTCCAAAAAATGTGCAGGTTAGGTGACTTGGCCATACTAAATTGCCCTTAGTGCTAGGTGAAGGGATAAATGTAGGGGAATGGGTCTGGGTGGGTTGCACTTCGACGGGTCGGTATGGACTTGTTGGGCCGAACGGCCTGTTTCAACACTGTAAGTAATCTAAAAAAAATGCTGGGCTGAGAGGTCGCCACACTTGAATAGTTAAAAAAATGCAGCATGTTGCTGTGCATAGGGACCTGGGTGTCCTTGTGCATGAATCACAGAAGATTGGTCTGCAGGTGGAACAGGCTATTAATAAGGCAAATGGAATTTTGTCCTTCATTGCTAAAGGGATTGAGTTTAAAAGCAGTGAGAATCTGTTGCAGCTGTATAGGATGCTGGTCAGGGCACAGTTGGCGTACTGTGTGTAGTTTTGGTCTCCTTGTGAAAGGATGGACTGGCACTGGAGGGGGTACAGAGGAGGTTCACTCGGTTGATTTCAGAGTTGAGGGGTTTGGCTCCTGAGGAGAGACTGAGCAGACTGGTATTATATTCACTGGTCCCCATAATGTCTTCTCTAGCCTCTTGCAGTGCTCTTGGAAATATTGGTCAGGACCAGGAGATTTATCCACCTTCATACATTCTAATACAACCAACACCTTCTCTACTGTGAAACAAACTATCACCAAGATATCAGCACTAACATCCCCAAGTTCCCAATCTTCATGTTATTCTCGACGGTAAACACAGGGGAGAAATATTCATTGAGAACCTCACCCATCTCCTGTGGTTCTGCACATACATGTCTCCAGTTTTTGAGCATCGTATCCTGTTCTTATGAGCGCATCCTTGAGTTCAGGTTTGAACAAGACTTCTCTACCACAGGACCTCCAACCAACACTATACAGCAGGTATATTGCCGACATTTCCTTCCACTGCCCCCATGGTGAGGAGTCACTGAAACAACTACACAGTGATATCAATGATTTCATCCCATCATCAAACTCAGCACAGACTACTCTTTAGTATCTGTCTCATTCTTGGACACAAGAATCTCCATCACGGATGGACACCTCAGTACCTCACTGTACTGCAAACCCATGGATAACCTCCAAATGCTACATTTCTCCAGCTACCACCCGAAACATATTAAAACAGTCATCCCCTATGGACAAGCCCTACATGCACACACAGGATCTGTTCAGATGAGGAGGAATGTGACAGGCACTTGGAAGTACTCAAGGATGCCCTCATATAAGGGTATGATGCTCAACTCATCGCCCGCCAGTTCCGACATGCCACAGTGACAAACCATAATGACCTCAGGAGACAGACACAGGCTACAACCGACAGGGTACCCTTCATTGGGGAGAAAGTGAGGTCTGCAGATGCTGGAGATCAGAGCTGAAAATGTGTTGCTGGAAAAGCGCAGCAGGTCAGGCAGCATCCAGGGAACAGGAGAATCGACGTTTCGGGCATAAGCCCTGAAGAAGGGCTTATGTCCGAAACGTCGATTCTCCTGTTCCCTGGATGCTGCCTGACCTGCTGCGCTTTTCCAGGGTACCCTTCATTGTCCAGTACTTCCCGGGAGCTGAAAGACTACACCATATTCTTCACAGCCAGGATCACATTATCAATAGGGATGAGCACCTCATCAAGACCTTCCCTTCACCTCCACTTCTCACCTTTAAACAACCACCAAACCACAAACAAATCAATGTTCGCAGCAAACCGCCCGACTTTCAGGACAACACCATACAATCTGTCACAGTGAACTCTGTAAGACGTATCAGAGTGTTGAAACGGATACCACCATTACCTGTCGGACACCACCCACCAGGTACATGACAGGTAATCATGTGACTCGGCCAGTGTGGTCTATCTCCTCCGCTGCAGGCAAAGATGCCCCGAGGCATGGTACATTGGCAAGACCAAGCAGAGGCTATGGCAATGGATGAATAGACACCACATAACAATCAACAGACAGGAGGGTTCCCTCCCAGTCGGAGAACACTTCAGCGGTCCAGGACATTCGACCCTCAGACCTTTGGCTCACCATCCTCCAAGTTGGACTTCGGGACAGGCTACAACACAAAGTGGGCAAGCAGAGGCTGGTAGCCAAGTTTGGTACTCAGGCGGATGGCCTCAACTGAGACTTTGGGGTCATGTCACACTCCAGGTGACCCCACTGCACTACACACACACAAACACACACACTCCTATAGACCCATACACTCATGCAGACCCTCTCTCACACACAAGCTCTCTCTCATTGCTCATACATATACACCCACATTCACACATACACGCAACCTCTCATAGACTTATACAGCTTTAACACTCACACTCACACACATGCGCACACTCTCTCACAGACACTCAAACACTCCCTCCCCCCCACCACACACTCACATACATGCGTGCACACACACACTTATAAGTTTGTGGGGGCAATTTGTACGTGCAGAATTACATTTTATTTTGCTCAAAAACCATGTGAGATTCTAAAAATCCTTTTTTTTTCAGAAAAAGAATCAGTCTGAACATCGGGGCCCAGACAGCCTCCCACAGGGTACCTCACACCTTCAATGCATTACCTGAGCTAACATGGCATCTACTGGTAAAGTTCACTTGAGAATGTAACTTTTCAAAAAAAGTTCTGGGATTTTCATATGAAACAACTGAAAACAACATGGCCATTCTAAAAGATGAGAAACATAACAAACAATCCAGGTCTTTTTCAATATATAATTTCAGTTGCATCACACTGTAAACTTTTGCAATAAATTCTGTATCTTATGATCTTATATTCCACAACCACCTGACGAAGGAGCAGTGCTCCAAAAGCTAGTGCTTCCAAATAAACCTGTTGGACTATAACCTGGTGCTGTGTGATTTTTAACGTTGTTCACCCCAGTCCAACACCGGCACCTTCAAATCAGGATTGATGAAGGCAGTGTGGGTCATCGCTTTTTGCCATTTATATAAATGATTTGAATGTGACCATTGGAGGTAGAGTCAGTAATTTTGCAGATGACACCAAAATTGGATATGTAGTGGACAGTAAAAATTCCCACAGAGGACCATGGGACCTTGATCAGATGAGTTACTGGGCTGAGGAGTGGGAGATGGAGTTTAATTTAGATAAATGTGAGGTGCTGTATTTTGGGGAGGTAACTCAGGGTGGGACATATGCACTTAATGGTAAAGGTCCTGGGGAGTGTTACTAAACAAAGAGACCTTGGAGTGCTGGTTCATTGATGTTTGAAAATGGAGTCATGGGTAGACAGGGGAGTGAAGAAGGTGTTTGGTATTTAGATTCAGATGTAAACTTTATTGTTACGTGTTCTCAAGTACAGGGGTACAGGAGTACAGTGGAATGTGTACAATGTCATCAAACACTGTACACGTAGTAACACAAAAACCACGTTAGAGGGAAAGCATGACCTTTCAGTGTAAGGTGTTTCTTATTATCAGTAAAAAAATCAAGAAATACAGTTAAATGTTAACACTACAGTCCTTTGTAGTGTTAAGTGGAACAATGAAGGAATAACAGTAAAAGTTGCCCAGTGTTTCTGAAGTGCACTCCCTGTGAAGGCTCGATCCCCTTTGCTTGGGCCTACTGTTTGGGAAACCTCTATCTCCCTGCTCTCGATGCTGCAGATGCTGGGGGTAGGGGTAGGGGGTATCTCCCCCACCAACACTTCAGGCTTGCTCTGACATGTTAGGCTTGGGCCCACATCCACATCCACACCCCAGATGGTCATCCGACAGCACTCAGGACCCACAGTCGCTGGCACACTTCCCACAATGCATCACCACTGTTGCCTCTCGACAGAACTCCAGAAGGGAAGGAAAATAAATACTAGAAGGAGAGAGAGGGAAAGGAAATATGGCCAGCCAGGAGCAGATGGGCCGAATGTGTCTGTTCTGCAATCTTGGAAAACTTGCTCACTCTCTCCCTCACATTGCCTGCTCCACTCTCTCTCTCCCTCACGCTGCCCGCTCCCACTCTCTCTCTCCCTCACACTGCTCTCTCAATAGACAATAGGTGCAGGTGTAGGCCATTCTGCCCTTCGAGCCTGTACCACCATTCAATATAATCATGGCTGATCATTCCTAATCAGTATCCTGTTCCTGCCTTATCTCCATAACCCTTGATTCCACTGTCCTTGAGAGCTCTATCCAACTCTTTCTTAAATGAATCCAGAGACTGGGCCTCCACTGCCCTCTGGGGCAGAGCATTCCACACAGCCTCCACTCCCTGAGTGAAGAAGTTTCTCCTCATCTCTGTCCTAAATGGTCTACCCCATATGTTTAAGCTGTGTCCTCTGGTTCGGGACTCACCCATCAGCGGAAACATGTTTCCTGCCTCCAGAGTGTCCAATCCTTTATTAATCTTATATGTCTCAATCAGATCCCCTCTCAGTCTTCTAAACCCAAGGGTATACAAGCACAGACGCTCCAGTCTTTCAGTGTAAGGTAATCCCGCCATTCCAGGAATTGACCTTGTGAACCTAAGCTGCACTCCCTCAATAGCCAGAATGTCTTTCTTCAAATTTGGAGACCAGAACTGCACACAGTACTCCAGGTGTGGTCTCACCAGGGCCCTGTACAGCTGCAGAAGAACCTCTTTGCTTCTATACTCAATCCCTCTTGTTATGAAGGCAAGCATGTCATTAGCCTTCTTCACTACCTGCTGTACCTGCATGCGTACCTTCATTGACTGGTGTACAAGAGCACCCAGATCTCTCTGTACTGCCCCTTTACGTAAATTGATTCAATTTAGGTAGTAATCTGCCTTCCTGTTCTTGCCACCAAAGTGGATAACCATACATTTATCCACATTAAACTGCATCTGCCATGCATCTGACCACTCACCTAACTTGCCCAGGTCACCCTGTAATCTCCTAACATCCTCATCACATTTCACCCTGCCACCCAGCTTAGCATCATCAGCAAATTTGCTAATGTTATTACTAATACCATCTTCTATATCATTAACATATATTGTAAAAAGCTGCGGTCCCAGTACTGATCCCTGCGGTACACCACTGGTCACTGCCTGCCATTCCGAAATGGAGCCGTTTATCACTACTCTTTGTTTCCTATCAGCCACCCAACTTTCAATCCAAGTTAGTACTTTTCCCCCAATACCATGCACCCTAACTTTGCTCACTAACCTCTTATGTGGGACTTTATCAAAAGCTTTCTGAAAGTCCAGGTATACCATATCTACTGGACCTCCCTCGTCCATCTTCAGAGTTACATCCTCAAAAACTGCTAGAAGATTAGTCAAGCATGATTTCCCCTTCATAAATCCGTGCTGACTCTGACCTATCCTGTTACTACTATCCAGATGTGTCATAATTTCATCCTTTATAATAGACTCCAACGTCTTTCCCACCACTGAGGTCAGATTAACTGGTCTATAATTTCCTGCTTTCTCTCTCCCACCTTTCTTAAAAAGTGGTACAACATTAGCCACCCTCCAATCCGCAGGAACTGATCCCCAATCTATTGAAATCTGGAAAATAATCACCAACGCATCCACGATTTCTCGAGCCACCTCCTTCAGTACCCTGGGATGTAGACCATCAGGCCCTGGGGACTTATCAACCTTCAGACCTAACAGTCTCTCCAACACCAATTCCTGGCAAATATAAATTCCCTTCAGTTCAGGTCCTTCAGCCACTGTTACCTCAGGGAGATTGCTTCTGTCTTCCCCAGTGAACACAGATCTGAAGTACCAATTCAATTCTTCTGCCATTTCTTTGTTCCCCGTAATATATTCCTCTGTTTCTGTCTTCAAGGGCCCAATTTTAGTCTTAACCATTTTTTTGTCTTTCACATACCTAAAAAAACTTTTCCTATTCTCCTTTATATTATTGGCCAGTTAACCTTCGTACCTCATTTTTTTCTCTGCGTCTTTCCTTCTTAGTAATCCTCTGTTGTTTTTTAAAAGCTTCCAAGTCCTCCGTTTTCCCACTTATCTTTGCTATGTTATACTTTTTCTGTTTTAACTTTATATGTTTCTTAACTCCCCTCATCAGCCACGGCCACCCATGCCTCCTCCTTGGATCTTTCTTCCTTTTTGGAATGAACTGATCCTGCAACTTCTGCATTATACACCGAAATATCCGCCATTGTTCCTCCACTGTCATCCCTGCTAAGGTATTTCACCATTGAACTTTGGCCAGCTCCTCCCTCATAGCTCCATAGTTCCCTTTATTCAACTGAAAAATTTTCACTTCCGATTGTACCCTCTCCTTCTCAAATTGCAGATTAAAGCTTATTACTTCCCAATGGCTCCTTCACTTCGAGGTCCCTGACCAATTCTGGTTTGTTACACAATACCAGATCCAGAATTGCCTTCTCCCTGGTTGGCTCCAGCACCAGCTGTTCTAAGAATCCATCTCTGAGGCACTCCACAACGTCTCTTTCTTGAGGTCCAATACCATGCTGATTCTCCCAGCCTACCTACCCCTTCTGCCCGTCAGTCTGTCCTTACAATAGCACGTGTAGCCTTGAATATTCATTTCCCAGGCCCTGTCCACTTGAAGCCACGTCTCAGTTATCCCCACAATATCGTATCTGCCAATTTCCAAATGAGCCTCAAGCTCATCCATCTTATTTCTAATGCTTCGTGCATTCATGTATAGTATTTTTAATTTGTTACTGCCCTCACCCTTCCCATCAACTCCTATTTCACTCAACCTTACAGCATGATCCCTTTGAGTTTTCTGCCTCATTGATACAGTTGTCGTTCTTGACTTCCCTTGTTCTAACTTTCCCTCCAATTTCCTTCTTAAACATCCAGTTTGTCCCCTCCCCCCCGCGCTACTTAGTTTAAACGTAGCTGTGTTGCAGTAGCAAACCTGCCTGCTAGAATGCTGGTCCGCAACCTATTAAGGTGCAAACCATCTCTCTTGTAGAATTTATGCTTACCACAAAACATAACCCAGTGATCCAAGAATTTAAATCCTTGCTTCCTGCACCAGCTCCCCAGCCACACGTTCAAGTCCATTATCTCCCTGTTTCTGGCCTCACCAGCACGAGGAACTGGAAGCGAACCGGAGATAACCACCCTGGACATCCTGCTTTTCAGCCTTCTTCCCAGTTCTCCGAAGTCCCGCTGTAGTATGTTCCTCCTCTTCTTCCCGACATCATTTGTGCCGACATGTACCACCACCTCTGGCTCTTCACCCTCATCCTTGAGGATTTCCTGCACTCTGTCTGTGATGTCTTTAACCCTGGCACCAGGAAGACAACACACCATCCTTAAGTCCCACCTGCTGCCATAAAAAGCCCGGTCAGTTCCTCTCACTATGGAGTCCCCTATTACCACGGCTCTGTGCAGTGTCCAACTCTTCCGCTCTGTCTCCCTGCCAACCTTTAATTGACAGACCTGGCCGCCTCGTGGACTGGCAGTGTCATCTGTCTCTACTGTTTCCAAAAGATTCAAACTCTCCCTCACTCTGCCCACTCTCACTCTCTCTCTCCCTCACACTGCCGGCTCCCACTCTCTCTCTCCCTCACACTGCCCGCTCCCACTCACTCTCTCCCTCACACTGTCGGCCCCCACTCACTCTCTCCCTCACACTGTCGGCCCCCACTCTCTCTCTCCCTTACACTGCCCGCTCCCACTCTCTCTCCCTCACACTGCCGGGTCCCAGTCTCTCCCTCACACTACTGGGTCCCACTCTCTCTGTCCCTGACACTCCCATTCCCTTTCTCTCTCTCCTCTGCACAACTGGGTCTCACTCTGTTGCTTTTCTTGGTCAGTGCATTGAGTATAGGAGTTGGGAGGCCATGTTGTTTCTGTGAAGGACATTGGTTAGCCCACTATTGGAAGACTGCTTTCAATTCTGGTCTCCCCCCATCAGAAGGACGTTGTGAAACTTGAAAGGGTTCAGAAAAGGTTTTCAAGAATGTTGCCAGGGTTGAAGGGATTGAGCTATCAGGAGGGGCTGAATAGGCTGGGCCTGTTTTCCCTGGAGTGTCGGAGGCTGATAAAGAACCTGATAGAGATTTATAAAATTAGGAGGGGCAGGGATAAGGTAAATAGCCAATATCTATTTCCCAGGCGAGAGGAGTCCAAGACTAGAGGTCAGAGGTAAAGTTTGGAGGGGAAAGATTTAAAAGGGACCGAAGGGGCAGTTTTGTTCTTGCAGAGAGTGATGTGTGCATGGAATGAGCTGCCAGAGGAAGTTGTGAAAGTGGGCACAATTATAACATTGAAAAGGCATCTGGATGGGTAGATTAATAGGAAGGGTTGAGAGGGATGTGGGCTAAGTGCTGGCGAATGGGACTAGATTAATTGCGGATATCTGGTCAGTATGGATGGGTTGATCCGAAAGGTCTGTTTCCATGCTGTACATCTCCATGACACTATGGCTCTATTAAAGCTTGGAAGTGCATGGAGCAGGTGAACTAAGCATTGGTGCAGGGCTGATCTAAACACTGTTCAACATTTAGACCATTGATCTGCCAAAACCATGTCTCCCCGTTTTCTATGTGCTGATGACATAGGGTTAAATTGTCGTAGACTTGTACAGCACAGAAACTGAACCTTCCATTCAACCCATTCACTGTGAACAGGTTTAATCCTATTTGCCAGCATTTGGCCCATATCCCTCTAAACCGTTCCTATTCCTATACCCATCCAGATACCTTTCCAAATGCTGTAAGTGTACCAGCCTCCACCACTTCCTCTGGCAGCTCATTCCATGCACACACCAACTTCTGTACAAGAAAAGTTACCACTTACGACCTTTTAAATTTTCCCATCTCAACTGAAACTGATGCGATCTAGTTTTGAATTCCTCTTCCCTGGAGAAAAGACCTTGCCAATCACCCTCTCCATTCCCTTGATGATTTTACAAACCTCTATGAGGTCACCCCTCAGCCTCCGATACCTCAAACCCTTGAGCCCCAGTAACATCCTTATAAATCTTTTCTGCAACATTTCAACTTTAACAAGATCTTTTCTGTAGCAGGGAGACCAGAACTGAATGTAATATTTCAAAAGTGGCCTAATCAATGTCATGTACAACCACACTCCTACACTCAATGCACTGACCAAGAAAGGCTCTGTAATTCTGCCCCCTGGACCGGATCTTAATTTGAGGGTTCGTACGTTAGGTTTATCGTACATGAGGATCAATGTCGGCACAACATCGTGGGCTGAAGGGCCTGTTCTGTGCTGTACTGTTCTATGTTCTATGTTCCAAGTTCTATGAAGGTGTTACAAAGGTGATGGAATACTGCAGCACATGGGGCTTACATTGAATCCCTCATCAGCACATGTCAGCAGATGTTTTAAATCAGAAACAAAAGCAAAACTTTCTGGAAAAGCTCAGCAGCATCTGTGAAGAGAGATCAGAGTTAACCTTTCGTGTCCAGTGATTGTTCTTCAATACTAACCGTGTCCACTTTAATTGTCCAATACACACAGGTCCACCCACTCGTTTGGTTTAATTTTCAGACTGAAATCTGTTGAACACAAAGTGCACAAATGTGCCTGGTTATCACACCCAGATCAAATTATTATAAAGTTCAAGCACTTTGAAAATATCTCATTCAGATACTAACTTCCTTACCAAATTATTTTCGTGAAAATATTTTAACTGTGTTTTCAAATATTTTTCAGTCCAGATACAAATACATTTTAAATTGCTTCCACCTCTCTCCCGTGTGAGTAATCTGGTATATGAAGGTCAGTGTCTGTGTGATGCTATGTATGTAGGCCATGCCTCTGAAAGACTGACAGATTGTTCCAGACAGCATTTCTCTTCAAGTCTTCACAACAAACAGGTTACTGCCTGGACCCAACCAGCTTACACTCACAAAACCTAAAACCCAGTGCCCACCATTGGTTGTGATTGGGTAACATTTTAAATGAATTCTAATCCATTCCTGGGCATCGCTGGTTGGGCCGGCAATTATTGCCCATCCCTAGTGGTCGTTGAGAATGTGCTGTGGGTTTGGAAAGTGCTGTCTAAGGAGCTTCTGTGAATTTCTGCAGGGCACCTTATCGCTGGTGCACATTGCTGCTCCTGCAGGTCAGTGCTGAAAATAACATGGATGTTTGTGGATGTCGTGGCAATCAAGTGGGCTCTTTTATCCTGGCTGGTGCCAAGCTTCTGAAATACTGTTGGAGCTGCCCCCATCCAGGCCTGTGGGGAGTATTCCATCACAATCCTGACTGGTGTATTGTAGATGGTGGACGGTCTGTGGGGGATCAGGAGGTGAGTCATTCACTGCAGTATTCCGAGCCTCTGACCTGCTCTGTTGTCACTGTATTTATATCGCGAGTACAATTCAGTTTCTGGTCTCATGGTAACCCCAAGATGTTGACAGGAGAGTGCAAGCGGGCATCAGACCCGCCCCGCATTTGCCACGGGACTATGCCTACATCGGTAAAACTATAGGAATTCATTTTGTGTTTTAAAAACGGCAGCCACAGCTTAAACCCACAGAACCCAGCAGCTGCCGGTCCCCCCACGTGACCGGGAGATGGGAGCCAGAGGACAGATCAAATCCACACTGGGCCAGACACTAACCATGACTCATAGACCGAAACTCCGGAGCTAATTAATATGGAAACCCATCTCCTAATCAAATCAAGAGACTGACTGAAACACACCCATACCCATCGATACAGAACCACCCTGACATAAAGGACAGGCATCCACCAGACAGGAACGGACAGACCAATACACACCAACACCCCAAGGGAACAAAGGCGGGTGCTAGCCCCCAGCCCTCACAGAGAGAGACAAGCAGATAGTACCCGGACCCGTTTACATAATCCAGTTAGCACCCTATTGTGTGTACACTGCAACTCTCCTGGGACGGCAGGAAACCCACCATTTGCACCTACTCCAGCGATGATGGGGAACTATCATCCCATTCAAACTCAAAATCCTCACATCCTGACAACGAAAGGTATATAATGTGTAGCAGCGCGCGGGAACAGCAGAACAGCCGAGATTCGGACCTCGGTTGGTCTCCGCCGGTGTTACTGTATCAATAAACGTTACCGATTGTTGAACCGCACTCTGGGCTCGGACTGATATCATTTCATCCACGCTAACAATTGGGAGCTTCATCCTGGTTAACGACGGCTGCTGGATCCCTGCGACGGCACTGGGTGAGTATCTTTACTCTTTTACTTCTCGTGTGAAAGTCTCCCAGTGCCCCGCAAGGGACTTCACTGCCGGCCGTTATCTGAACCTGTGAACACGAGTCCGGTAGAGTACTCTTTAAAAGTGTGTGTGTGAGTGATCCTTCGCGGGTGGCGATTGGGGTCGCGGAACACTAGTAAATGTGTGCGTGATTATTATTATTGTTGTTTATTGTTAATGTGCTACTGTGACTGACGGACTATCCTTGGACCGACGACTTTAGGTACGAGACCCCGACAGATTGATCCCCCTGTTTAAAAACTGACCAAACAAGCCTTCCTGGTTGACCTCTGCATTGGGAGTTAGGGGACCCCATTGTACGTTGAGCCCGGTTTTAGAGTCTTCCTTGCGTACGTGGTAGAGGCTGGGAGGTGTACGCGCGCTAAAAGAAGGGAAGTCCTCCAAACCAGCCCAAGACGCGGAGCCTCTGGGCTAAGCGACGGTTACGCACTCTGCCCATTGACTTTGCGGTCCCAAGGTGTTGGCTTCTGCAGGATCAGGCGCGGTTAGGTCTGAGTTCACGCACCCCCCCCCCCCCTTGCACTCGGGCCCCTGGTTGACGCCCAGTGTTTGTGGGGTACACACGGCCACTGAACGTCAGGCGGTGAGAGAGAGACTCACGGAAACCCGGGGTCGTGCGCTCAGGAATTGACACGCGTCCTGTCTGTAACTATCCCCACCCCTGCCCAGGTTGACCCGCGGGGCTAGGGTTCGACTTACAGGGAGTGGGTTCCCCGACTGGAAGATTAATAAGCTAGTGCCAGCGACATCCCTTAGCACGCCTGCTAGCTTTACTTTAGTTTAGCTTCTGTCACGTTACACCCCCTACCATGGGTGGAAGTGTGGCTGAAGACCTAGATCGGGGGCCGGAGGTTTCCCTTACCCGTTTTATAGCAGACGAGGATAAAAAAGTTATTAAGGCTATGCTTCGCTCAGGCTGGCGACCCGCTGACCCGCTGGATGTACAGCGCGAGTGGTGGGCCCGCCAGAAGAAAGATAGGTACGAGAAAGCTTGCATCCTGGTGCTACAGGCACACTTAGGCTTGCTGGCAAGGTTCAGCTTTATGTCCAAGACAAGAAAAAGCAGGCCACAGAGCACCTAGAAGCCCAGGCGCTTGCTGCCCGTACGGTTTTACCGCCCAAGCCCGAAACCCACCGCCCCCGACTAGGATCAACTCAGTCGGGACCAACTGCTCGAGCATTTACAGCTGCTCGCCTGACGCAAAGACTGAGTAGTGTCGGCCCCCGTCCCGGGAGCCGACCCCCGTATCTGGGTTTCCGCATCGCTAGGGGGCCGCCGATGCAAGATTTTGATTGATACGGGGGGGTCGGTCTCCCTCACTGACCTCAACCTTCCCTCAACCCACCACTCCATTTCCGTTAAAGGGGTTGGGCGGAGCTCAGTTATTGCACGCCAAAGCAAGGCCGTCTTCCTAGAGATAGATAACATTTTACTCCCCGTGCGTTTCTGGGTTTGCCCAAACTCGGAGGGGACGATTATGGGTATCGACCTTCTGGGCGACCTGGGGGCGGTGGTGGACGCGTTCCACCGCCGCCTCCTGTGGACATCCCGCAAATTTCACAAGAGTGCCCATGAGGGTAGATGGGTGCCCACTAAATCCGTCACTGCGCTTGCCCACAGTGTGCCCATCGCCCGGGACTGGGCCAAGGACGGTGCCTTCGGGGCCATCAGCCAACTAGTCCCAGAGGTGTGGGCCAAAAGCAAGCAGGACTGCGGCCTCATCCGCTCCCCTCCTGAGCGGATACCCGGTCCCATACACGCCCCGCACCGACAATATCCGATTAAACCTGAGGCTCTGCGTGCCACTGAGGCAATCGTTACCGAACTCACCCGGCACGGCGTCCTGCGCCCCACGGTGTCCACACCAACTCCTCTATATGGCCAGTCCGGAAGCTGGATGGGAGCTACAGGCTCACCATCGACTACACGGCACTCAATAGGGTCACCCCCCAGAGAGCACCCTGTCGTAGCCAGCTTGACCACCATCTTCAACGGCTTCGAACCCTCACACCGGATCTTCACGGTCCTGGACGTGGCGAATGGCTTTTCGTCCATTCCCCTGCACCGTGACTCACAGGACAAGTTTGCCTTCACGCTGCGGAACAGACAGTATACATGGACCCGCCGGCCGCAGGGCTTCCACAACAGCCCTAACATTTTCCACAGGGTCATGAGCCGGACCCTGGAGGGGTGCGACCTTTCCCCCTTCTCGAGCACCCTCCTACAGTATGTAGACGACCTTTTGATTACGTCCATGGGCGCGCGCAACCACCTGGAAGCCCTGGCCGCCGTCCTGTGGACCCTCGGCCGGGCAGGATTCAAATTAAGCCTCACGAAGGCCCAGGTCGGACGGGCTAAAGTCCGGTACCTGGGGCACGACATCAGCCAGGGAAGCAATACCCTACCCCCCGACCGCAAGTCGGCCATCGCAGACATGCCGCGGCCAGACACAGTCGGGGAATCCGCCGCGTCTTGGGCTTTTTAACTACTGCCGCTCTTTCATTGCACATTTCACCACTATCGCCGAGCCCATTCAGCGCCTGGTGAAGTGGGGCAGGCCAGGAGCAGAAAGGGTGGTATGGGGACCCGAACAGGACGACGCTTATTCTAAGTGAAAGTCCCATCGCCTCAGCGCCCCGGCCCTGCGCCTCCCTGACCTATCAAAGCCCTTCCACATCTTTTATGGCCTCGAAGGGGGGTTTTACAGCGCTGTTGTCACCCAAACCTCAGGCGACCACATGAGACCAGTGGGTTACTACTCCACAAAGGAGTCCCGGTCATGAAGGGCATGCACCGCTGCGTGGCGGCGCTGGATTGCGCCGCATGGGCGGTCCGGGTGTGTGAGCCGGTCACCATGTCCGGCCAAATAATTTTACACACTAGACACATGATAGTCGAACTCCTGAACACGGGTCGCCTCCGGACGGTCTCGGATGCCCGCAGGGCAACTTGGGAGGCGGTTCTCCTCCCCCGGGACCAGTCCATTCAGATCGTTAGGGACACAGGGTCAAACCCCGCCGACGGGATTATCGCGGTGGGGGAACCCCACCATTGCCAGGCCGCCATCGACTCGGCGGAGGGGGACTGCGTGGCCGACAGCCCGGTCCCTGATCCCTACCTGATCTTGGATGTGGACGGCTCATGTAGGCTTGTCGAGGGGTCCTACCAAACGGGATGGGCGGTGGTCGACCATACCGGGACCAGCCAAGCACAGGGAACGATGGGGGGCAACACCTCCGCCCAGGTCGCGGAGCTGGTCGCCCTCACCGCCGCACTCCGCCTGGGAACAGGCAAGTGGGGTAAACATCTTTACCGACAGCCAGTACGCTTTCGGGGTCGTCCATGATTACATGGCAGCGTGGAACCGCCGGGGCTTTATTACGGCCGGCGGTGGTCAGATTAAACACGAAAACACGGTCCACGACCTGGTGGCGGCTGCACGCCTCCCCCTGCTCGCCGCAGTGGTGAAAATCAAAGCACACCAGCGGGCCACCACCGCTGAACAGCTAGGGAATCATTGGGCCAACCTGGCCGCCAAGGCCGCCGCGGGCGCGGCACTACCGACCGCGTATGCAGCACCGGCTACTGAGGTCCGGGACGTGAACGTACTGGACGTCCAGAATTGCGCACAGCCCGGAGAGCGAGAGGACTGGCTGGCAAAGGGCGCAGCCGGCGACCCCGATGGAGTGTGGCGGCACGGTGGCAGGGTCGTGGCCCCCGCGGCCATCAGAACGACCTTGATGCAACTACACCACGAGCCAGACCTCGCGGGCCGCAACGGAATGCTTGCTAGGCTCCAGACCGACTGGTGGTGGCCCGGCCTCGGCCGCGACATGGCCAAACACTGCCGCCGATGCGTTGTCTGCGCCCAGCACAGCCCGGGGCGGCCCCTGCGCATTCCCCTGGCGCACCAGCCACGGCCCAAGGGGCCCTGGGAGAACCTCCAGGTTGATTTCACAGGCCCCCTACCCTCCAGCCGTGGCAAGAAGTATTGCCTGGTGATCGTTGACCATTTCACGCGCTGGGTAGAAGCCTTCCCTACACGGGACTGTATATCCGCCACCATGGCCAGAGTGCCGGCCTTCGACATCTTCCCACGCTGGGGGGTCCCCCTCCAGATTGACTCGGACCAGGGCACGCACTTCACCAGGCGCGCAATGAAACTGGCCTGCCGCCTCCTAGGCATCAGACAGCGCTTCTTGCGATCGCCGAGACAGGGCAGGGCTGGGTGGACGTTCTGCCCTGCATACTGATGCGCTTAAGGGCCACCCTGGGCCGCTCCACTGGCCTCACTCCCTTCGAGCTCATGACGGGGAGGGCCATGCGACTACCAGAGAATGTCATGGTCGGGGGGGAAGACATGGCTCCCTGAGGGATAGGATGACGCGCTATATCAGGAAGCTGGACGCGCAGCTGTGGGCCCTTAGACAAACCACGTGCGACCAGCAGGACATTAGGGACCAGGCAAAACTGCAACCCCATCTGCCCGCCCAACCCCTTCCCGGCATTGGGGACAAAGTCCTGGTCAGGGCAGCCCCCTACCGGCCCGGCTTCGCCCCCCCGGTGGCTGGGACTGCACGAAATCATCCTCAACAGCGACACTTGCGCCTGTGTCGACATGAAAGGAGAGGGCAGATGGAAACACTGGTTCCAGCTTAAACCCCTCCCTTAAGCCCCGATCGGACAGACACCCCCCCCCCCTCCCCCCCTTGACTTGACTCTAACCGCCTCCTTTTTCTCCGAACAGCGCGATGGGCGGACCGGTCCGTGGGGGCCTGCAACTACACACACTAACCCTACACCCTTGGTAAGTGTGCCCCTCTCTCTCTCTCTCCCTCTCTTCCCACAGATCATGCTTCACCGGTGCACCACTCTCCTTCCTGCTCTCCTCTTCGCCCTACGACTGATGCCTTCTTTCCCCGAGATACATGACAACTTCTACTGCCACGGTGTTGTCTTCAATGCGTCCGATGCCATCTGTATTCCTGCAAGGGACAAGCCCGACGAGATCGACGCGTTCTACAACGCCTGGCTGGAGGTCCTCCCGGACGTACAGACACTCTGTTTATTCTGCACGTCGGAGCGCGACCCGCGGCCGACCTGCGCCCGGCGTGCTGAGGCGATGGACTTGGGGGGTTGCATGTTCGGGACACTGTGTGCCATGCTGGAGGACCTCGCCTCTGCCCCGGCCTTTGATGCTTTTACTTTATGGGATCTGTCTGTTTGCGGGTATTATGAGCCCACCAATGCCGCAGTAATCTCCTTGTATTTGTGCTTTCCACCCGCCCCAACCACACCACCCCTGACCACGACTCCCGAGATATTGCCATACCCCTCTCTGGGACAGGGGCCCGCGGGGGGACTGGTATTGTGGGATGAGGGAGAGGCCCTTTATGACAACGTCCGACACGAGGTCGTACCTGTGATGGTCAATATATCGGGGCATCCGGGTACCTGACTATTGCACAGCACAGGTATGCAGCCTATACGCCATGATGGGGAAGGAGGTTATTGAGAGGGCCATAGACGCCATGGGGGCAACCCACTACCGGACCGATACATAACACACACATACAACACAGACGGGACATAGTCAACGATGCTCTCACAGGACTCAACACGGGGACATCCGTAGTAAACTCCCTAGACATCCAGGGCCTTAACGAAAAGATCGAGCAACTAAAAGGGGTAATGAGGGACCTGCTACAGAGGTCTCTCACAGATCAGGCAGACCAGGCACGCCTGGGGGAAGAGGGAGCATACATCCAGCTCGACGGCATTGCAGTCCTGGAAACACACGCCCACACCATTAACCGCCTTATAGACCGGAAAGAGAAAACACGGCCCATATCCACGAGGGGCAGCTGTGCCATGCGTATGGCCTGTGGATGGTAGCCCAGATCCAGCATAATCTTGACCAGGTCCAAAGGGGGGAGGTGCCCAACTGGATCGACAGTGCCAAACTGGCCTCACTCGCGAGGCGCTCCGGGCCGCTCGACAGTCGGACTCTGAAGGGTATGACCAGAGTATACCCAGTGATTCCCGACTGTGAGGTCAGTGAGGCGACAGGAGTTGGAATTGTCCTCCTGATCCCCGTGGTTATCCCAGGGTCTGAACCATTTCCCCTGTTTCACATTGAGAACATCGGAGTCATACGGGAAAATGCTTCCCTCAAATATCGATTAGCTCACCACACAGCCATATCTCGAAACGATGCTGTGTACGGGGTGCCGCTTACAGGCTGCAAGCAGCGGGTGGCAATTACCATCTGCCCTCACCCCTTACGGAGGAGTGAAACAGCGGAATGCGGGTTCAACCGGACACAGGGCTGCACCCTGGAAATCGAACCCACGGGCCCCCACTTCACTAGGGCGGGGTCTGGTGGAAGGGGACAGTATTGTGTTTCCACTCTTGAAACCTCATTTTGGTCTAACGGACTGCAGTGCCCGATTCCCCAGCACGAGTTCTGCTTCACCCCCAGGCGCCCAGTCACGATTGGGCAAGCTCACATCTCAGAGGTCCGACGACAGAACCCCGAGTCCATACAAACTACCGAAAAATTCAGGGACACCCTCAGGGAATATCAGGAGCCCGAACAAGTCCCCATCCCACATTTGGCCGAGGTCTTACGGGAGCTTAGGACCCGGGTAGGCCACTCAGTGAAACTGTACCACCAGTTGCAATCACATATAAAGGACCTAGAGGAAGACACAGAGACAGCTCTGCAGTCCCAGGGCTGAGCACAGAGGGTGTGGGATTGGGGCCTAAACGTAAACATACATCCCTGGATCTGAATCATCTCGCACACCATTGTAGGCACACAGTTACTGCTGGCTCTGGCCTGGTTCCTGGTGGCGTGTCACTCATGCCGTCAGCACAAGAAACGAGCGGCCAGAAAGACCATGCTCCACGCCATAGACTCCTGGCGGGTGATCAGGCACCACGAGCTCACAGGGCTCGAGTAAATGTAATCATCTCCCGGGACTATCCAAAGGCCCCATGACTGCTGTATGACGGCCGGCAGAATGTACCGGGCGAGGAACCGACTTTCAAGGTATCGGCATCGGGGGTGTGGACGTGTCCAACCTCTTGCCGAAAGGGGGGACTACAAGCGGGCATCAGACCTGCCCTGCATTTGCCACGGGACTATGCCTACATCGGTAAAACTATAGGAATTCATTTTGTGTTTTAAAAACGGCAGCCGCAGATTAAACCCACAGAACTCGGCAGCTGCCGGTCCCCCCACGTGACCGAGAGATGGGAGCCAGAGGACAGATCAAATCCACACTAGGCCAGACACTAACCATGACTCATAGACTGAAACTCCGGAGCTAATTAATATGGAAACCCATCTCCTAATCAAATCAAGAGACTGACTGAAACACACCCATACCCATCGATACAGAACCATCCTGACACAAAGGACAGGCATCCACCAGACAGGAACGAACAGGCTAATACACACCAGCACCCCAAGGGAACAAAGGCGGGTGCTAGCCCCCAGCCCTCACAGAGAGAGACAAGCAGATAGTACCCGGACCCGTTTACATAATCCAGTTAGCACCCTATTGTGTGTACACTGCAACTCTCCTGGGACGGCAGGAAACCCACCATTTGCACCTACTCCAGCGATGATGGGGAACTATCATCCCATTCAAACTCAAAATCCTCACATCCTGACAACGAAAGGTATATAATGTGTAGCAGCGCGCGGGAACAGCAGAACAGCCGAGATTCGGACCTCGGTTGGTCTCCGCCGGTGTTACTGTATCAATAAACGTTACCGATTGTTGAACCGCACTCTGGGCTCGGACTGATATCATTTCATCCACGCTAACAAGAGGATTCAGCAACGGTAACCCCATTGAACATCAAAGGATGATGGTTTGATTCTCTGTTGTTGGAGATCATCTGGGATAAAGTGGGGGAGGTGAAATGAAGAAACTGGTGAAATCTACATTGATCCCATAGGGTTGGAGGGTCCCAAGGTGGAAGATGAGGCGTTCTTCCTCCAGGTATCAGGTGGCTTGAGTTTCACAGTGGAGGAGGCCCAGGGCTTGCATATCCTTGGCAGAGTGGGAGGGGGAGTTAAAGTGTTCAGCCTCAGAGTGGGGTGAATGTTTAGTGCATGTATCCCAGAGATATTCTCTGCAATATTCCACAACTAGGCGCCCTGTCTCCCTAATGTAGAGGAAACCACACCGAGAGCAACGGACACAATTGATGATGTGTGTGGAAGTACAGGTAAATCTCAGCTGGATTTGAAGGATCCATTTTTGGAGGTGAGGGGGGAAGTGTGAGTGCAGGTTTTGCACTTCTTGGAGTGGCCAGGGAAGGTGCCAGGAGGGGAGGGTGGGTTGGTGGAAGTGTGGACCTAACAAGGGAGTCACGGTGGGAATGGTCTCTGCGGAACACAGATAGGGGTGGGGAGGGAAATATATCCCTGGTAGTGGGGTCTGCTTGTAGGTGGCAGTAATGGCAGAGGATGATGCGTTGTATCCGGAGGATGATGGAGTAGAAGGTGAGGACATGGGGGTTCTGTCCTTGGTGTGATTGGAGAGGTGGGGTTCAAGGGCAAAGGTGCAGGAAGTGGGGGAGATGCATTGGAGGGCATTGTCAACCACGTGGGAGGGGAAACTGTGGTCATTGAAGAAGGAAGCCATCTGGGGATGTTCAATGGTGGAATTGGTCCACCTGAGAGCAAATACGGCAGAGGCGGAGGAATTGGGAAGCAGAGAAGGTGTTTAGATGGGAGTGGGGGTGAGAGGAGGCGTAGTCCAGGTAGCTGTGGGAGTCTGTGGGTTTGAAGTTGACGTCCATGTTGAGTCTGTTGCCGGAAATGGAGATGGAGAGGCCCAGGAAGGAGAAAGGGGAAA
The DNA here is from genome assembly GCF_037043375.1 of Chiloscyllium plagiosum. Taxonomy (NCBI): domain Eukaryota; kingdom Metazoa; phylum Chordata; class Chondrichthyes; order Orectolobiformes; family Hemiscylliidae; genus Chiloscyllium; species Chiloscyllium plagiosum. Next base: position 89,134,877 of record NW_028270156.1, on the reverse strand, counting down.
GATCCCTTCCTAAAATGGTGCCATTATTTAAGAAGGTGGTAAGGAAAAGCCAGGGAACTACAGACTGGTGAACCTGTTGTCAGTGGTGGGTGAGTTTTGAGAGAAAACAATCAAGTTAAAAAAGTAGAAGAAGAAGGACAGATTGTTTATACATGGAGCTTGTGGAGAGGCCTGTAAAGGGACGGCTCGGGAGAGGTTTGTGTATCCAGACAGTGAAAGCTGAATGTTGGATTATTTGAGGAGGAGCTTGTTTTCTCATTTTTTTCAGTTAAGTGTTTGATTTCTTTTTCATATTTATATTGTTAATTTTTCCTTCCATGCTTCATATTAAATCTGTGGGTAAGGAAAGATAGTTTGAATTAACATTTAATGTGCTATTGAGAGCTTCTTCTTTGTTGGATTAATGTAACTGATGGTCTGTAAGAAATATTGAGTGCGATGACAAATAGATTTAGCGAAGTGATTACTCAGCAAGATCATTCAGATAGATAACTATGCCTCAGGAAGGGTTTGAAGGTGGTTTCGAAGTCTCCTGTGGCTATTCCTCTCTAAGACAGATATTCCATTTTGAATATTGATTAGATTAGATTACTTACAGTGTGGAAACAGACCCTTCGGCCCAACAAGTCCATACCGACCCGCCGAAGCGCAACCCACCCAGACCCATTCCCCGACACCTAACACGACGGGCAATTTAGCATGGCCAGTTCACCTAACCTGCACATCTTTGGACTGTGGGAGGAAACCAGAGCACCCGGAGAAACCCACGCAGACACGGGGAGAATGTGTAAATTCCACACACAGTTAGTCGCCTGAGGCGGGAATTGAACCCGGGTCTCTAGCGCTGTGAGGTAGCAGTGCTAACCACTGTGCCACCGTGCTGCCCACCCACTGTGCCACCCACCGGGCCATGCTAAATTGCCCATAATGTTAGGTACATTAGTCAGAGGGAAATGGGTCTGGGTGGGTTACTCTTTGGAGGGTCAGTATGGACTTGTTGGGCCGAAGGGCCTGTTTCCACTCTGGAGGGAATGTAATCTAATCAGTGAGTATAACTGGTTAGGTAGAAGGTTAAAAAAAATATTTAAAAAATAGTAATCTCTGGTTTATTTCTGGTGTCAAGGTCTAATGAGGGAAGGAATAAAAGGACAGGGCAGATAAATCAATGGTTGACGCGGTGCTGCAATGTGCAGGGAGTCACTTTCTTAGAGCATTGGGATCTCTTCTGGGACAGAAAAGACCTGTTTAAAAGGATGGGTTTCACCTGAACTAGACCAATATCCTGGTGGGGAGATTTGTTCATTCTATTTCAGGAGATTGTAAGATTTGAGAGAGGTGGGGCGGGGGCTTTCTAAACAACAGCGAAAATAGAAAGAAAGATGACAATGGTTCTGAATCAGAAAACAGCACGTTCTTTAGAAAGGACAGTCAAGAACAAGTCAGAGACAAAGGAACACTGAACAATTAAACTGCATTTATTTCAATACAAGAGGACTCATGGATAAGGCCGATGAACTCAGGGCCTGTAAGGGAACATGGGCCTGGGATGTCATCGCTATTACAGAAACATGGCTGAGGACTGGAAAAGACTGGCAGCTCAGTGTTCTGGGTTTTAGATGGTACAGGAAGGACAGAAAGAGGCAAGGCAGGGGAAGGACTGGCATTTTTGATTCAGGAAATTATTACTCCTGTAATTAGGGAAGGTATTTCTGAGGGATCATTTAGTGAAAATATATGTGTTCAAATTAGAAATAAGAAAGGGATGATCACCTTGATGGGATTTCACTATTGACTCCCCAATAGTCAGACGGCAATTGAGAAACAGATATGTCGAGAGATCTCAAATGTATGTAAGAATAATAAGGTTGCAATAGCAGGGGATTTTAATTTTCCAAACATTGACTCAGACTGCCATCCTATTAAAGGATTTGATGGTGAAGAATTTGTTCAATTGCAAGAAAATTTTCTTTATCAGTATATAAATGTTCCCACGAGAGATGGATCACAACTTGAACTTCTCTTGGGAAATAAGGCAGGGCAAGTGACTGATGTGTTAGTCAGGAAAGATTAGAATGGTGCTGGAAAAGCACAGCAGATCAGGCAGCATCTGAGGAGCAGGAAAATCAATGCTTCGGGCAAAAGCCCTTCATCAGGAATTTCGGGCAAAAGCCCTTCTGATGAAGAGCTTTTGCCCGAAATTCCTAATGAAGGATTTTTGTCCGAAGCATTGATTTTCCTGCTCCTCGGATGCTGCCTGACCTGCTGTGCTTTTCCAGCACCACTTTAATCTTGACTCTAATCTCCAGCATCGATAGTACCCACTTCCACCTGTTAGTCAGAGAACACTTTTGGACAAGTGATCGTAATACAATAATGTTAAAATCGTTCTGGAAAAGGATAAGTCTTCCATAAAAGTTAAAGTTCCGAATTGGAATAGGCAAATTTTCAGGTTATGAAACAAGACCTTTCAAAAGTTGATTGGAGTAGACTAATCGCAGGGAAAAGGAGGACTGACAAGTGGGAGGCCTTCCAAAGTGTGACATCAAGAGTTCAGAAACATTGTTCCTGTTAGAGTGAAAGGCAAGGCTGGTAAGGTTAGGGAACAATGGATGAATAAAGATGTTGACGTTCAAGTCAAGAATAAAAAATGATCATCTATTAGAGAGACAATTAGGATCAACTGAATGTCTTGAAGAGTATAAAGAGTGTAGGGACATTCTTCAGAAGGAAATGAGGAAGGCAACGAGGGGACAGGAGATAGTCTTGGCAGGTAAGGTAAAGATAATCCAAAGATTCTATGAATATATTAAGAGTGAGAGAGCAACTGGAGAGAGAATAAGATCCCTTTAAGACCAACGAGGTTGTCTTTGTGTTGAATCTCAAGAGATGAGAGTGATATAATTGAGTATTTCGAATCAGTTTTGACTGTTGAGAAAGAAGTGGAGGCTGGAGAAATCAGGGATATAAATTTTGATGTTTTGAGAACAGTTCACAGAAAACAGAAGAGGAAGTGCTGGAGATCCTAAAAAACATAAAGATAAATAAACCTCCAGGACCTGATCAAGTTGTGGGAAGTTATAGAGAAGATTGCGGGGGCCTGAGCAGAAATATTTGTATCATCTAAAAACACATATGAAGAACTGGAGAACTGGGGTGTGGTTAATATGTTTAAGAAGGGATGTGAGGAGAAGGCTGGGAACTATTGACCTGCGAGCCTGACTTCGGTGGTGGATACATTTTTAGAGATGATCCTGAAAGGTAGGATTTACACAGGGTGGAGAGGAAAGGATTGATTAGAGATAGTCAGTATAGTTTAGTGTGAGGAAAGTCATGTCTCACACACTTGATTGGGTTTGTTTTTAGAAGTAACCAAAATGATTGATGAGGACAGAGTGGTAGATGTTGTTTGGTTGGACTTTAGTAAAGCCTTTGACAAGGCTCTGCATGGGAGACAGATTAGTAAAGTTAGATCACATGGGATTCAGGGTGGGCTTGCCAATTGGATATGTAATTGGTGATGGTGGATCATTGGTTTTCAGATGGAGGCCTGTGACCAGCGGTGTCCCAGAGGGAGCGGTACTGGCTCCACTTCTGTTAGTCATTTATACAAAGGATTTGGGTGGGAATGTAGGAGGCAATGGTTAGTAAGTTTGTGGATGACACCAAAATGGTAAAATAGACAGTGAAGAATGTGACCCAAGATTACAAAGAGATCTTGATCAATTGGGTCAATGGGCTGAGAAGTAGCAGATGGAGTTTAATTTGGATAAACGTGAGGTATTGCATTTTGGTAATACAAACAAGGTCAGGACTTAATGGTAGGGCCCTGGGTATTGTGGGAGAGCAGAGAGACCTCAGGGTCAGGGACATACTTCTTTGAAATTAGCATCCCAGTTAGACAGGGTAGTTAAGAAGGTGTTTAGCATGCTTGCCTTCATCGCTCAGACCTTTGAGTATAGGAGTTCTGACATTATATAGAACTTGTACAGGACAGTGATAAGGCCTCTTCTGGATTAATGTGTGCAATTCTCATCGCCCTGTTATAGGAAGGATATTATTAAAGTGGAGAGGGTTCAGTAAAGACTTACCAAGATGTTGCCAGGAATGGAGGGTTAGATTCCCTCTATTAGACTCCCGACAGTATGGAAACAGGCCCTTCGGCCCAGCAAGTCCATACTGACCCTCCGAATAGTAACACACCCAGACCCATTTCTGACTAATGTACCTAACACTGTGGGCAATTTAACATGGCCAATTGACCAAACTTGCACATCAGTTTGAGATATAACAATGGGCTGTTGCGTTGGAGGATGAGGGGTAAACTTATTGGTGTTTATAAAATTATGAGGGGCATAGATAAGGTGAATGACAGTGGTCTTTTCCCTCGAGTGGGGGAGTTCAAATCTGGGGGGTGTATTTTTAAGGTGAGAGGAGAAAGATTGAAAAAGGACATGAGGGACAGGATTTTTAGTAGTTCATGTGTGGAATGCACTACCAGAGGAAGTGGTGGATGCAGGTACAGTTACAGTGTTTAAAATGCATTTGGATAAGTTCATGAATAGGAAAGGTTGGGAGGGATATGGGCCAAGCGCAGGCAGGTGGGAATAGTTTAGTTTTGGAACATGGTCGGTGTGGCCGGGTTGGTCCGAAGGGTCTGTCTCCGTGCTGCATGACTCTATGACTCCATGACATTATGGTACGCAGTCAAAAGATACGTTAGTCTTTGCACATGCTCACTTTGTCCTCCAGACCAGGACCTGGGACACAGCAGGGGGAAGGGTATTGTTGATGGATGGAGATACCGAGGGGCTTTATTATGCAGTGGGTGTGAAACAGAGAAACTACAGAGGGGCAGTTCAGTGAGGATGAAGCAGCATAGGGAAAGGCAAATGGACAGGGGTCATGGAGGGGGACAGGGGCTAAATGTGCTGTTGGAGGGGGAGGGTGTCCAAAATTGAAGGGAAGGGTGCTGTTTCAGGATTGAAAGACAGAAATAGGGAAGAAAAGGAAGAGAAGGAAAGATAGAGGGAAAATGAGAGAAGAAGAAAGAGCAAAAGAGTGAGAAAGAACATAGATAAAGGTAGAAAGAAGAGGCAGGAGAGAAAAATACCAAAGAAGAGGCTGTCAGTAAGAGAGAGAGAGAGAAAGAAAGATAGTGTGAGAGAGAAAGGTTGAGAGGGAGAGAGAGATGTAGAGTGATACAGACAGAGAGTGAGAGATAGAGACAAAGCGAAAGACTGAGAGAGAGAAAAGAGGAAAAATCAGACAGATACAAACAGGTGATAAGGAAAGATATGGCCACCTTAAAGAGGTGATATTCACCATATCAGTTGGCCCGAGCTCTCTCCCTCTCTCCATTTGGAACAAACTCTGCTCCAGGGCCTTGCTTTAGGAGGGATTGGTTCAGGGAGGGGGTGAAGTTAAAGGATCAAAACTGGGATTGAGGTTCAACACTCCCCACACCCACAGTCACCCAGAAACAGACAGAAACACACCGGTACTCACCCCCTGCTCAGTGCACACAGTGAAAGAGACAATGGCTGCCAGAACCTAGAACATAGAACATAGAACATAGAAGAATACAGCGCAGTACAGGCCCTTGGGCCCTCGATGTTGCGCCGATCCAAGCCCACTTAAACTACACTAACCCACTATCCTCCATATACCTATCCAATGCCCTCTTAAATGCCCATAAAGAGGGAGAGTCCACCACTGTTACTGGCAGGGCATTCCATGAACTAACGACTCGCTGAGTGAAGAACCTACCCCTAACATCAGTCCTATATCTACCCCCCCTTAATTTAAAGCTATGCCCCCTTGTAATACCCGACTCCATACGCGGGAAAAGGTTCATACTGTCGACCCTATCTAACCCCCTAATCATCTTGTACACCTCAATCAAGTCACCCCTAAACCTTCTTTTCTCTAGTGAAAACAGCCCCAAGTGCCTCAGTCTTTCCTCATACGGTTTTCCTTCCATACCAGGCAACATCCTGGTAAACCTCCTCTGCACCCGTTCCAATGCCTCCACATCCTTCCTATAGTATGGCGACCAAAACTGCACACAATATTCCAGATGCGGCCGTACCAGAGTCTTATACAACTGCATCATGACCTCAGGACTCCGGAACTCAATTCCTCTACCAATAAAAGCCAGTACGCCATATGCCTTCCTCACCGCACTATTTACCTGGGTGGCAACTTTCAGAGATCTGTGTACATGGACACCAAGATCCCTCTGCTCATCCCCAAGTCTCTCACTCAAAGCCCCCTCACTGCCCAATTCCCAGCTCATTCAGTCAGCTCCCAGCTCCCTCCACCTGGGGCATTCCTCCCCCAGGGATGGAGCACAGCCAGAGTCATCTCAGTGGGATCACAGTGGGGAGGAAGGGAGGGAGGAGGTGTGAGAGAATGCAGCAGGTAAACAGTTTCATCCAGTCTGCCTTTGTCTACTCCTGCTTTGCACTGTATTGTCTTGGAATGAAAGCCAAATGTATTTTCAAACTGATCAAATTCCCTTTGTTTTTATGGTTTCCTACTGATCAATGTGAAAATCTTAATTTGCGATTGCCAGTAATCGAAGCAAGGAACTGAATGGAAACAAAGTCAAATATTGTTGAAAATAAATGTGCAATCAAAGGACACAGAATCCTTACAGTATGTTCTTTCCTCTTTCTGATAGGAAACTTCTCGTGTGTTTTAATTTGCCCAGATGTGTGGCTCAGAGAATTCAGTGAGGAAGAGTGGACAGGAGCCAGTCGTTGCATTTCCCTCTCTGGCCTGCAGTGAACGATTACACCTTCCTCCACATCATTTATTTTTCTAACTTCTTCACTCACTGAGAATGGATTACTTGGGATAAATGTAGCTTTTGTGAATATCTAATTCCTCTTTTGGTTTTGCTTTTGTTCCTCCACTTCCTACTAATTGCTGCTGATTACTAACAGGACTTTACACTGGCTTTACACCTCCAGTCTCTGTCATTTTGCCCCTCAGATGGAGTCATTCCTTGCCCATGAGGAAAGGAGTGTTATCATGTTGCTGCTCCTTCTCCTTTCAGTCCATTCCTCACATGGACTCCTCGCTCCGTTCTCTGCTGCACCTAATGTTGGCTCTCAGTTACTTGGATTGATTCACCAATTGAATTATTGTTCTAACTGGATATGTCATGGCGTACTTTAACTGGTCTCTAAAATGTTTCTGTGTCACCACATAAATAAGGGCATTTGTGCAGCAACTTAAGTTCCTCAGCATATATCCAATCTGAACAAAGAGACCAAAAGAAACTTTATCCAAGGAATAACCGGCATTAAAGAAATATAAAATATGCAACAACCAGAGAAGTATGAAGCTGGCAGATATGGCAAAGAGTAAAATCACAGAATTCTTCCTGCTCTCTACCTCTGGATCATTCTGTGTTTTTCTCTGACCTCTCAGTTCCTTCCGCACCTTAATGGCCTCGAAGATATGTCTGACAGTCAGAATGTTGATAAAGACAATAAAAGTGAATGGGAACATTGGTGTTAAAAAAGTCTCAAAATATCTAAAACCTATCCACCGAGGGTCATTATAATAACCAGGCCTGATATAACAGTACCATGGAACATTGTTGATAATCTTTCCAGGGTAATACACAAAGGAGTTGGGAATATTCTTTAAACAAAAGAAGATGCAGATTGTTGCTAGAACCCTGGTTGCAGTTTTCCCTGTGCAATACTTAGTTTTCATCTCATGTAAACAAATGGCGACAAATCGATCAAAGGAAAAAGCAATGGTGAACCACGCAGAACAATCAATGTTCAAGCGGTTGAGGGCATAGATAACACCACAAACAGGAGTGATTTGCAGGAAACACAGTGGATAATAATACTGTCGAAATCGGTGAAGGATGATATAAAAAACAATGAACAGTAGATCTGACGTTGTCATGGCCACAAGATAGCGAGCGCTGCACGTCGAAAGACCACATTTACCCCGAGCTAAAATTACAATCACCACTAGACTAACTGTAAGAGAAAGGAAAAAATAGATTTGAAGTTATTAATGAAACATTCTCTGTGCCTGAGCCCAGACTGTAAGTGATGACACAAAGATAATTGTTGTTCCATGTTATTTGAAGTTTAAAGAATCTCTCTCAATGAATCATTGAACTTTTAAAGGACATAGGGAAGAACATGCGCAGTAGATTACTCACAGAAACATGGTCATATACCCAAGGTGTTTTGGCTTAATGGCAGTCGATTCCTACTACTCCTCGGATGCTGCCTGTCCTGCTGTGCCTTTTCTAGCACCGCACTCTATCTGCAGACACCATTGTCTTCTAATCCCTAATGACCTGCTGAACCCACCCATTGCCCTGCTGTATCTGGGCTCCCATTTGAAGTGAGCTGCCTGAGCAAGATCCACCAACACAATCCCTTTCCATCAAGGAATGGGAAACACCAGGTGTCACTGAGAGGTGGGTTGTTACAAAACCCATATCATGCTGTGAACTACTACAGAGAGAGGTAGTCTTGTTAAAGTCTTGTTAAACAGTCTTGGTAAACACTGTGGCCTCAATGTAAACCCACTCTGCACAGTATAGGGAAACAAACATTACTGAGGAGCCTCTGAACTACAAACTATTCACTTTAACTCTGTAAGTGAGGACATTATCAACTGGCTTCAGTATTTGCTTTGCTAAATGGGAATATAATAACTATCAGCTGTCGGGAAAAAGGGGGATGATTCAATGCAGAGGTTTATAGAAGTTAAGTTGTTACAAAACTTACCAGGAACACCAAAGACAGCCAGAATGGTCTCATACACTCTATCGATCCTTTCCCTGAGAAGATGCATTTCGTTGTTTGTGACACAACCTTTCCCTTCCTGCTGTTGGGAATCTGTTGAAATTGGAGAATTCTCTCGGAGATGGAGCTGACACAATTCCAGAGACTTTGTTTTATATTGTGTGGTCTCTCCACTGGGAAACGTGATTACACCTTCAAACTTTTTAATATCATTTTGAACAAACAAGTTACGACAGTAGGTTTATTTTAATGATGTGACAGCATTGAGATTTAAGTCTGTATTTGAATACCCCAAAGACTGGATTAATCTGATCCTGTTCGGTCTCAAATATTCATTCCAATTTGTCTTCAACAACAATACTTGCAAAATTTCACCCACTATCAATCCCATCAATATCTGAATATCTTTTGATATTCTTTTCAGTATTGACTTTCATTCTGCTGAAGTTATTCAGTCATTTAATACCTCATGTTGTCGAGCTCCTTGAGAGCTGTTCCACTGCACCCTGTTATCCCACAGCTTTCCTTATTAATTCAGTTACACGACTGATTTGGGAAATTCTCTCTGTGAATGAGCACTCTAACACAGAACCTGAAGCTGATACTGACCACACCAACAGCTGGAACTTCCACTCGGTCACATTTTCTCAAAACAAAAATCAGAACCTTACATTCAAATTAATAGCATGATAGCATCATACGGGATAAATGTCCCCTTTGGTCCATCGAGTTTGTACCTCCAAAATTACACAAAAAGCAACACAAGTCTCAGTCTCCAGCACTTAGTCCATGGTCTTGAATGTTTTGACATTTCAGTGCTTATCCAAGTACTTTGTGACGGTTTTGAGGATTTCTACCTCAACTCCCCTCCTGGACGATGCAGCGCAGGCCCCTACTATCCTCTGGGTGGCATGTCCCCTCTAAACCATTTGCCATTCAGCTTAAAATTACACCATCTTGTTAATTGCCCTCTGACTAAGGGGGAAAACTGCTTTCCATTCACCCTGTCCACATCTCCCTTGGTCTTATATACCCCGATCTCTGCTCTAAAGAAAGCAGCCTGAGCTTATCCAGTCTCCCCCTTCACAGCGAAACTGCTGCAGCCCAAGCCATGTTCTGGTGAATGTCCTTTACCCTCCCTCCAGTGCAATCACACCCATCCCATGGTGCAGTGACCAGAACTGCACACAATACTCCAACTGTGACCTATCCAAATGGCTGTAGAGCTCCAACAGGACCCTCCCTGCTCTGATAATCTCTGCCTCAATGTGTAAAAGCATGTTTCCTATCTGCCTTCTTAACTGCCCACTTAACTCACTGGCCTCTGCACTGGGACTCGAGTGTCTGTCTCACTCTGTGGGTGTCTGTGCGTGTCTGTGTTTGTCAGTGTGTGTCTGTGTATCTGTGTTTGTCAGTGTGTCTGTGAGTGTGTGCCTGTGTGTGTGTGTCTCTGTCTGTGTTTGTGTATGTCTATCTGTGTCTGTGTGTGTGTCTATCTGTCTGTGTCTGTGTTTGTGCGTGTCTGTGTGTGTCTATCTGTCTGTGTAAGTGTGTGTGTTTGTGAATGTGTGTGTGTCTATCTGTCTGTGTGTGTGTCTGTGTAAGTGTGTGTGTCCACACACACACTTACACAGACACACACACTCACAGACACACACAGACACATTCACACACTGGGACTCGATTCCCCTCACTGACCTCTGCACTGGGACTCGATTCCCCTCACTGACCTCTGCACTGGGACTCGAGTAAGGGAGTCTGCACTGGGACTCGAGTCCCAGTGCAGACTCCCTTACTCGAGTCCCAGTGCAGAGGTCAGTGAGGGGAATCGAGTCCCAGTGCAGAGGTCAGTGAGGGGAATCGAGTCCCAGTGCAGAGGTCAGTGAGGGGAATCGAGTCCCAGTGTGTGAATGTGTCTGTGTGTGTCTGTGAGTGTGTGTGTCTGTGTAAGTGTGTGTGTGGACACACACACTTACACAGACAGATAGACACACACAGACACGCACACACACAGACACAGACAGATAGACACACACACAGACACAGACAGACATACACAAACACAGACAGAGGCACACACACACAGGCACACACTCACAGACACACTGACAAACACAGATACACAGACACACACTGACAAACACAGACACGCACAGACACCCACAGAGTGAGACAGACACACACAGACAGAGACACACCACAAAGACTCACACACATAGACGGAGATACACAGTCACAGACACACAGACACACACAGACTCTCACAAACACACATACACAGTCTCACACAGACAAACAGGCACACACACAAATACCCCGATTCTCTGACTTCTCATTTCCCTTCCTTGACATTTCTGTTTATATTTCATGGGATAGCCTGGACGCCAATGTCTATCATAAACACCTTGCCTATACATCCACACATCCTGCATCCTGCAAAGACTGTATTCCATTCTCCAACTTGGCAGCGGTCTTCAAGGCAGGCCAATTCCTCCAGAGTAGTCCCACCTCCTTGCAAGCATGACACCGCATAGCCTTCACTGACCAGAATGCCAGGTAAGCAAAGACCTCCTTTAGACCAAGCAGTACTGACACGATACACAACATCATCTCCCCGAGCTGGCAAAGGTGTGATGGAAGTAAATCAAATGGAACAAAGGGCAGGATGTTCAACAAAATGGGTGCCTGTTTGTCTGTGTGAGACTGTGTATGTGTGTTTGTGAGAGTCTGTGTGTGTCTGTGTGTCTGTGACTGTGTATCTCCGTCTATGTGTGTGAGTCTTTGTGGTGTGTCTCTGTCTGTGTGTGTCTGTCTCACTCTGTGGGTGTCTGTGTTTGTCAGTGTGTGTCTGTATCTGTGTTTGTGGGCGGCACGGTGGCACAGTGGTTAGCACTGTTGCCTCGCAGCGCCAGAGACCTGGGTTCAATTCCCGCCTCAGGCGACTGACTGTGTGGAGTTTGCACGTTCTCCCCGTGTCTGCGTGGGTTTCCTCCAGGTGCTCCGGTTTCCTCCCACAGTCACAAAGACGTGCAGGGTCAGCTAAATTGGCCATACTAAATTGCCCATAGTGTTAGGTAAGGGGTAAATGTAGGGATATGGGTGGGTTCGCTTCGGCGGGTCGGTGTGGACTTGTTGGGCCGAAGGGCTTGTTTCCACACTGTAATGTAATCTAATCTAATCTAAAAATGACCCTCTGGGAAATTACCTCCAGAAGGTCAACAGGCAATACCATCGTAGTGACAGTAAGGCCCTTCTCCAGGGTGAGTTGCACCACCTGCTCAGTCTTCAGGAAGAACACTGCCTTCCCATAAATCTTTGATGCAGCGACAATGGTGGGGAACTAGACTAGCCCCACCAAGGCCGCTGACAGGTCTTAATGGTCATGTTGGGGTGAATGTAACATTTCGTCCTGAGCTGGTTTGTTAAATAAGGAAAGGGTGACAATGCCCCGGGAGGGGCTGGTGGGGGAGGTGAAAGATGCATCCACCCCCATGTAGGAATGACTGGGCCCCACCCTCGGTGTTGTTTTACAGAGTCCTGTGATCACCATCGCCCCTCCCAACCTAGACCAACATCTCCCCTCACATAAATAGTCAGTAAAGGAAACTGAGAGAGTCCTGTTAGGCTTGACTTGCCGGTCCAGTCACCCTGGCAACCATGCCCTGACCTGCTCCCAAACCACAGGTGCAAAACAATTGCTCCCCAGTGCCCAGAGCAATAGTCCCTGGCAGCAAATACGTTACAGTCACAAAGCAGCAGCCAAAAGGAGATGGTCCAGGCTCCAAATACTTCCAGGACTCCAACATACAGCCACTCACTGTAAGTGTTCAGCTCCCTCTCCCCCCTCCAAGAAATTAGTGTCCAGGCCAGAATCCCCAAACTGAAGAAGACATCCAGGCTCCAGAAACAAATCTTCCAGGCACTGGTGAATAGAATTGCAGACCATCAGGCTTCTCAGGGCAGCAGCAGCAGTGACAGCAAGTCGCAAGTTTAGTCCCCTCCAAGCTGCAGTACCTAAGGCCCAGGCTGGAGGCCCCAATCCTCAGCATTTTCTCCCCTGCAGAGGAGGTGCAATTACAGCAGTCTTCAACTCACTGAGGAAAAATACAGGCCACCAGGCTTACAAAGGCAGTAAAAGCATCAGAGAATCCCACGTTCAAGTGCTTCCAGGCAGGCAGGCTGCAGCGCTAGAGACTCCATGCTCTAGGCCTCAACCTACTCCAGCTCCTGTCAGTTACAACAACTCAGCATCTATTTTCCAAGGACAGCAGCAGCAGAGTGCAGACTCCCTACATACTGCCCTCTATGGGAGAACAATCCTCTGCCGTCACTCTGTCCCCTGACATTAAGCCAGTTTTGTATCCAAGTGGCAAGATCACTCTGAATCCCTTGCGATCTAACTCGATTAATTAGTCTACTTTGTGGAACCTGGTCAAAGACTTTACTAAAGTCCATGTATACAACATCTACTGCTCTGCCCTCATCCACCTTTTAGATAACTTCTTCAAAAATCTCAATTACATTTGCAAGACACGATTTTCCTCATACAAATGGATGCTAACTATCCTGAATCAAATTCTGCCTCCATAAATATCCAAAAATCTTAGCTTTTGAGCTCACCTTCAACAATTTAACAACAACAGATGTCAGTCTCACAGGTCACTAGTTCTCCTTACAGCTCTTCTGAAATAAAGGCACAATATTAGACACTGTCCAGTTATCAGACACCTCACTTGTAGTTATAGATGATGAAAACATTTTGCAAGGGGCCCTGTAATTCCCTCCCTTACTGTGTATATCTGAGTGGGATGCATTAGACCAGGTCCCAGAGATTAATCCATCTTTATATTCCCGAAAACCTCCAGAACACCTTTTTCTGTGATGTGAACTGTTTTTAAAACATTAATATTTATTATTACATTAAAATATCAGGTATCATTTTATGACAGTGAATTCAGAGAAATTTAGAACCCAGCAAAGGAGGACCAAGAAACTGCTCGGGAAATCAAAAGGAGAACGTGAATGCAAACAAGAAACAAACAAATGGACAAAAAGCTTCAATCGATGTTTGAAAGGGAAATGAAAGCAAAGTCCAATGTGGAGCAGTGAATGTGTGGACAGGATAAATTATTGTGGAGAACATGGAAATTACTGGGAAAATAAACAACTACTTTGTGTCTGTTTTCATGGAGTAAGATCCAGAAAATCCTCCAGAAACACCAAGTGACTGTGGGCCTTTTGCAAATAAAGAAAATAAAATCCTTCCTATCAGGGAGGAGGTAGGATTTGGAAACAAAGCTGGATTGAGCATTGATAAGTCTGATAGACAAAATGTACTTCATCCCAGAATTCCGGAGGAAGCAGCAATAGAAGCATTGATTGCATTGGACAGCATTGGGTTTTGCTCTGGTCATTCGCAAAGGCAGGAGTCCATTCTGGGTAAGTGGAAGGTGATTAACGTGGGAGACAGTATGTACTGCAGATGTTGGAAGTCAGAATCAACAAATGTGAAGCTGGAACAGCAGAGCAGGTCAAGCAGCCTCCAAGGAACAGGAAAATCAATGCTTCCAGCCAAAACTCTTGGATAACCGGAATGTTATGAACTTAATCCGACTATTTGTGAAGGGAAGAAGAGGGAGATTGGAGACCTCCAGATTTGGTAACTTGTTATCCACCGTCAGGAATCTGTTAGATTCTATGATAAAGAATGTGATCTTAGATATTTAGAATGTAACAGGAAAATTGGGGAGAAAGATTATACATTGATGAAAGGGAAATCATTACTGAGAAATGTTTTTCAAAGTATTTGAAGATGTTTCTTGTAAACATGGACAATGGAGAACCAGAGATATGGTATAGATGTGTATTCCGGATGATTTTTGAAGACCTCACACAGTGAGTTAGCAAATAAAGTTAAAGGTGAGAGTATTGGCAAGAACATGTGCAAATGGAAAAGTAAAAGTTAGGTTTGCCTTCATTGAAAGGGATTTGGAATATCGAAGGAAGACATCCTGCACCAGTTGCAGAGAGTGTTGGTGAGACTGTATCTGGAGTGTTGTGTTCTGGTCTCCTGATCTGAGGAAGAACGTGCTGAGTACAGATGAACTACAATGGAGATTCTCCAGATTAATTCCTCTGTTGAGGAAACGTGGCCTGTGCTATTGAGAGGTTCAAAAGAATGAGGCATGATCTCGGTGAAGCTTAGAAAATTCACACAGAGGAGCCCAACTAACACAGAGACATGGAGAAGTGCTGGCAGGCAAGATTAGGAAGAATTCTAAAATATTCCAAATGCACATCAAGCAGAACAGAGAACCAGGGAGCAATTAGGGCCCATTAAAAACCAGCAAGGCAATCTGTGTGTGATGCTGATGAACATTGGCAGATACTTACATGAGCGCTTCATATCTGTTTTACTTGGGAGAAGGAGGATGCAAGTAAAGAATTCGAGAAGGTGGACTATGAAGCTCTTTGGCAGATTGGTATAAAATGTGAGCAGGGATTGACGGTTATAGCTGGTATACAATTGGTCACATCGCCTGATCCGAACGACTTGTGTCTCAGGATACTGTGGGAGAGATGAGAGACGAAAAGGCCTAACCAAAAGGTTTAAGTCAACTTTTGTCACAGATGTGGCTCCAGAGGGATAGAGAACAGCTGGTGTGGTTCCACATCACAGGAAGGGTGCTGGAGATAGACCAGGCAACTTTCAACCAGCGAATATCCGATCAGTGTCAGAGAAACTATTGGAAAAAGCAGGGAAGGAGAAAATCGATCTACGTTTGGAGAGGCAAGCTTTGATCAGGGAGAGACAGCATGAATTCTATCAGAGGATAGTCTTGCCTAACGGATTGGAGTGACTCATTTTCGAGAAAGCCGTTCATCTTGATTCTTAGCAAGATCTTGAGAAAACCCCACGTGGGAAATTGATAAACAAAGTAAAGTCTCATGGTGTCTTGGCAAGTTATATCCAAAATTGTCATCGTGGCAGGAGACAGAGGGTGGTGGTACAAGGCTGTCTGTGTGACTGGAAACCAGTGTCCGGTGGGTGTACCACAGCGATCAGTGCTGTGTCCCATATTATTTGTGGTAGTCATGATGTAGATGTGAATGTGGAGGGGGGGGGGGGGGTTAGTTTGTGGGGACTGTGACGAATAAGTTTGCATTTGACACCAACATTGGCTGATGGTTGACAGTTAGGAGGAAGGTCTTATGTTACAGGAAGATATAGATGGAATGGTCAGATGGCAGATCATTGACAGATGGGCTATAATCCTGATAAATATGAGGGGATGTACTTTGGAAGAAGGAAGCAGACAGGGGCATACACAATGAATGGCAGCACGTGAGGAAGCTCAAAGGTTGCTTCTCCAGAGATCCCTGATTTGAAAGGCTATTAGGTTACTCAAGAAGGCATATGGGACCATAGACATAACCATTCTTCATTGAGCCATAGATTATAAGAGCTATTTGGGACTTTGGTTAGACCACAGAGGAATACTGTGTGCATTTCAGGATTGCACAGGAAGAGGAGATTTACTAGGATGTTCCCTGGGATGGAATGTATCAGCTATCAAGAGCAACTGGGTAAGCTTGGGTTGTTTGCTCTGAAGCAGAGAAGGCTCATGGGGATGTGATTCAGAAGGATAAGATTACGAGAGGCATGGACATGGTGGATAGACAGCAGTTGTTCCTTTTAGCCCAAGGGTCAAGAACAAAGGAACACACTTTTAAAGTAAAGAATTTGAGGGTTAAAGAGGTTTTGAGGATTGTTTTTCACTCAGAGGTTGTTTGGGGTCTGCAATACACTTCCTGAGAGGGTAGTTGTCACGGGTAAACTCACAACTGTTAAACAGGACTTGGAGGAGGACTGGAAGTGCCATAACATTCACACCTAAGGGCCTCGTGAAGGAAAGTGGGACTAATGCAGATTGCGCTGGATTTCAGATGGTACGGAGTCTGTGTTTCTGTGGCTGTGGAAGATCAATTAATGAGAACCTTTAGACAGGAATTGATGTGTTTCTGAAGAGGAGATGAACAAGGGTTATAAAAGTGAGCTTGAACAGCCTCTAAAAGTATGTCAATGGAAAAGGTTAACGAAAACAAGTACAGCTTCCTTCCAGTCTGAAACCCGAGAATGCAGAACAGGGAAATGGCAGAATGAGGAAGCAACTACTTCAGTTCTGTCTTCACAGGAGAAAACAAAACAAAAAAAACTTCCTAACAAGAGAAGGAAACCTCAGTCTGGTGAGAAAAACAATGAACAGAATGGAATTAGGAAATTTGGAGAAATTATTGGGACTGAAGGTACTAGGCATAGACAAAGTTAACATAGTTTTATGAAATGGGGACCATATTTGAGAAAACAACTGGTACCTAAATTACGGAGAAGTAATGGATGTGATGCATTCGGATTTTCAGAATGGTTTTTGATAAAGTTTCAATCTTAGTTTGTAAAATCACCCTATGGGATTGGGGCTAATATATGGACATGATTTTAGAATTAGAGAACTGTCAGGAAATAGTGAATAGGAATAAAATAATATTTTTGGAGGATAAGACTCATAGGCTGTCACAGGGATGGGTGCTTGACCCCCAGCTGTTCACAATACTGATCAAACACGTGGTTGAGGGACTCACATGTAATATTTCCAAGCCTGATGATGGCTCTAAACAATGTAGGATTGTGAGTGGGTGAGGAAGATGTAAAATAACTCCAAGGTGATTGAGACAAGTGGAGTGAATGGGTAAATATGCGGGAGATCAAGAGCGATGTGGATAGATGTGACATTGTATACATTGGAAGGAAACATAGAAAGGCAGCCTACTATTTGATAAGGGATTGATTGAATGACCTAGATCTATAAAAGGACGTACGTTCTCATTTTTGTTTGCTTCTGTGCAGGCCTCAGAGGTCCATGCTGGGCAGCGAGTTCTGAAGCTAGAAGTCAATACTGGGAATGGCATTGGCACGCTGACCAGTGTACATACACCCAGCCAAGTGGGTAGCTGTAACATTGAAAAGGAACTGGGTCTCCTTATACACTAGTCACTGAAAACAATACCACGGGAGCAGAAAACAGTCCGGGAGATAAATGGTGTGTTGACCTTCATTACGAAGGAATTTGAGTACCGGAGTAATGGGTGTCTTATTGTCACTGTACAGGGCCTTGGTGAGACTTCATCTCAAACATTGTGCGGTGTTGTGTGCCATCTGGGTCTCCATACTGAATGAAGGACAATCCTGACATTAAGGGAGCACAGTGAATGATGGCCAGACTGATCTCTGGGATGACAGGCTTGTTGTGGGATCAGTTTGGGTGGACTAGGCTTGTATTCCATCAGGTTTAGGAAAATGACTGGAGGACCCAGTGACATATACAAATCTCTGAGAGAATGAGACAGAGTGGAAACAGTGATGATAACTCCCCTGGCTGGGACATCTAAAACAACAGGCCACGGTATTAGGTACAGGCAGGTTACTCTGCATTGAGATGAGAATAAATGTCTGCATTCAGAGACTGGTGAACCTGGGGAATTCTCTACCACAAAAGGCCATGGAAGCCAAGACCCTGAATGTAAGGATCTCTAGATACTAAAGGGATGGTGAGAGAGCAGGAGTATGGTGGGGAAATCAAGGATCAGCTACCTTTATATTGAATGGAGAGAAAAATCGATAGACTGAAGGGACCACCACTGCAGTTCCTATTTGATATTTTTTTCAGTTGTGAATCACATTAAGAGATATGTACATTGTCTGGGAAAAGTGCATAGAGGCGATGTTCAACAATATGGGTGACTCCGAACTGACTTCAAAATATCATGAAAAGGGAGAGATGAATCACCCATTCAATAGTTTTGGCTGAGGATGGTGCATATACTGCATCCTAGTCTTTTACACTGATGTACAGGGCTGTTCCGTTATTCAGGATGGGGATGTTTGTGCAGCCCTCTCCTCCAGTGAGTTGTTTAACTGTCGATCACTATTTCTTGAGATCACAAATGCTCTATCACTATTTATGACAGGATGGGACATAATCATTGGTCAATTGGTATTGGGATTATTTCACCTTCTCTATCAGATGTTAGTCCTGCTGCTTGGAATGCAAGCAGCCAAGTGCAGTAGCTTTAATGGGGTTGCCATCAGTTTTCAGTAGACATGGTTTTGACCCTGGCATATTCACCCACACTCTTCACTGAACCCTGGATTGATGGCAATGGTAGATGGAGAGATTATCCTGGGAGAAAAGTTACAGACTGTGGTTAAACCTGAATCTGGTGCTGTTGTGGTCGACAGCACCACATGAATGGCCAGTCTGAGCTGCAATATCTGTAATGCATTCTGCTACCTATCCCCCAGTTCACACCGAGACCCATTCACCCATCATCCCTGTACTCAGTGATCTACTCTGGTTTCGTATGGAGGAACACTTCAATTTTAATATCTTCATTCTCCTGAGGGTCCCTTCGTCGTGTCACACCTCCAATTTATCATATCACATAAAGTCCTTTAACATGGTCATCTGAATCTTTTCACTTCCAATAACGTCCTTGGTCCTTGTGAAAAAGAACAAAGAGAATTTACAGTCCAGGAACAGGCCCGTCAGCCCTCCAAGCCTCAGCCAATCCAAATCTACTGTCTAAACCTGTCGCTCAATTCCTAAGCATCTGTATCCCTCTGCTCCCCACCTACTCATGCATCTGTCCAGACGCATCTTAAATGAATCTACCGTGCCTGTCTCTACCACCTCTGCTGGCAATGCGTTCCAGGCACCCACCACCCTCTGTGTGAGGTACTTGCCGCGTGTATCCCCTTTAAACATTTCACTTTTCACCTTCAAAGCGTGACCTCTTGTTATTGAATCCTTCACCCTGGGCAAAAGCCTGTCTCTATCCATCCTGTCTATACCCTTCACAAATTTGTAAATCTCAATCAGTTCCCCCCTCAATCTCCTTTTTCCTAATGAAAACAAACCGAACCTACTCAAACTCTCTTCATAGCTCGCACCTTCCATACTGTGCAACATCCTTGTAAACCTTCTCTGCAACCTCTCTAAAGCGTCCACATCCTTTTGGTAATGTGGCGACTAGAACTGTACACAGTATTCTAAATGTGGCTGAACCAATGTCTTGTACAATTTTAACATGACTTGCCACCCCAATTCCTCCGCCTCCGCCGTATCTGCTCCCAGGAGGACCAGTTCCACCACAGAACACACCAGATGGCCTCCTTCTTTAGAGACAGCAATTTCCCTTTCCACGTGGTTAAAGATGCCCTCCAACGCATCTTGTCCACATCCCGCACTTCTGCTCTCAGACCGCACCCCTTTAACCGTATCAAGGACAGAACGCACCTGTGCAACAACCTTCAGGGTACAATGGACCTGAACTCCCAGATCTCTCTGCGCATCAACTTATCCCAAGGCTCTTCCGTTCATTGTATAATTCGCTCTAGAATTAGACTTGCCTAAATGCATCACGTCACATTTGTCTGGATTGAGCTCCATCTGCCACTTTTCCACCCTACTCTCCAGTCAATCTATACCCTCCTGTATTCTCTGACAGTCCCTTATGCTTTCTGCTACTCCACCAATCTTCATGTCATCTGCAAACTTGCTGATCATACCAACAGTGCTCTCTTCCAGATCATTACAAACAACAGTGGCCCCAACACTGACCCCTGTGGAACACCACTGGTCACCTTTCTCCATTTCGAGAAACTCCCTTCAACTACTACTCTCTGTCTCCTGTTGCTCAACCAGTTCTTTATCCACCTGGCTAGAACACCCTGCACACCATGTGACTTCACTTTCTCCTTCAGTCTACAATGGGGAACCTTATCAAACACCTTACTAAAGTCCATGTATATGACATCAACAGCCCTTCCTTCATCTATCGACTTGGTCACATTCTCGAAGAACTCTATTAAGTTGGTAAGGCATGATCACCCCTGCACAAAACCATCACTGATAAGGTCATTCTTTTCTAAATATAAATAGATCCTAACCCTCAGATCTTCTCCAGCAACTTTCCCATCACTGACGTCAGGCTCACTGGTCTGTAGTTACCTGGAATATCCTTACTACCCTTCTTGTACAGGGGTACAACATGAGCAACCTTCCAGCCCTCCGGCACCTCACCTGTGTTTAAGAATGCTGACAGGGGATGAGAGGGGACGATGTGTTTGATGGTGCTGTCCTGCAGGAGGTGGTGCAAGTGGCAGGGATGATTGTGGGAATGTGGAAGTGAGTGCAGTGGAAAGTGAGGACAAGGGAATCTCCATCATTGTTCTGGAAAGGAGGTGAAGGGGTGAGGGTATAAGCACAGGAGGTGGGTCTGTCACAGATGAACGTCCTGTCCACCAGAGTTGGGGGGGGAGGATTTCTCATTTGAGGGAAATCGAAGCCATATCGGAGGTTTCCCACTGGAATGTGGCATCATCAAACAGAAATAACAGAGACACAGGGAACCTGGGAAAATGGAGTCACTCTCGGCTGATCATGTGTTCGGCCACATGGAGAAGATCTTCTTGAAAGATTGAAAAGAATCAAACATTTTAATTGCATATTTTTGTCTTACATCTAACCTAAAGCGGGATGTAAAATATAGGGTCAGACACTTAAATAGATATTTCATAACGCTCAGCAATGATTGTTTCTGTTCAAAAAGTGGCCTAACCCTTGGCCTGAGAATGGCTAGTCCTTTTGGTTGTGGTATGTCCTCATTCCGTGGTCTTTCTCTTAGGCATCTGTTGATGAAGTTGCGCGGGTATCCATTTTTGGCGAATACATTGTATTCTTTTTGCAGTTCTGGTGTACTGCAGTGTGTTGTGGCCCTTTTGAATAGTGTCCTGATGCAGCTTCGTTTGTGTGTGTTGGGGTGGTTACTTTCATAGTTTAGGACTTGGTCTGTGTGTGTGGCTTTCCTGTATACTCTTGTAGTGAATCTCGGAACTGACAGCCAGACTACTGCGACCCCTAGGACTCATAACGGCACACAAACCAACAGCCACGCTCAGACAACAACTCACCAGAACGAAGGACCCGATACCCAACATGAGCAAGACGAATGTAGTGTACAAAATACCATGCAAGGACTGCACTAAACACTATATGGGACAAACAGGAAGACAGCTAACAATCCGCATACATGAACATCAACTAGCCACGAAACGACACGACCAGCTATCCTTAGTAGCCACACACGCAGACAACAAGCAACATGAATTCGACTGGGACAACACTACTATCATAGGGCAAACCAGACAGAGAACAGCCAGGGAATTCCTAGAGGCATGGCATTCATCCACAAACTCCATCAACAAACACATCGATCTGGACCCAATATACCAACCACCACAGCGGACAGCTGAAACTGACAACTGGAAGCGGCAGGGACAGACCACTATGAACACCGGAGGAAACATCAAAGAAGCGCTTCGCAGGAGGCTCCCAAGCACTGATGATGTCACCTAGCCAGGGGACGAAACGTTTGCAACAAAAACTTCCAGCTCGGCGAACAGAACCACAGCAATGGAAAAGACATTTGGGGAGATACATGGAGAGGAGAAAGTTTGAAGAGATAAGGGCCAAACACAGGCATATGTGACACGTCTAATATAAGAATCATGGTCAGCATTGATGAGTTGGAGTGAAGGTTCTGTTTCCGTGCTCCATGACTCTGTATCCAGTTAAAGAGGAGGAGACTACTGAGATAAGGCATGTTGTAGACACTGAAGCAAGCTACAGCGATAGGGCTGGTAGGCTGGAATGCAGTACGTTTCAAATTAGTGAAGTGACTATAAGGAAGGGAGGAGGTTACAAAGATAGCAACTGTTATAGGATTTAAAAAATTATTGAAGACATTGGTCACCAAGATATGACATAGATTCAGTGTTGCAGTGTAGTTAGTCTTAGTACAACAGACCTTACATTATGGGCAGTGATTGAGCCTGGGGTATGTCTGTATTGTGCTCCCCCTCCAGCACTGTATCTATGTCATGTCCTGTTAGCTGATGTTTGGAGGCCTCTCATTGCTCTCTGCCCTGTGCACTGTGAGTAATCTTACCTCACTCCAGGATTTATTGAAGGCTCCAGATCCCCCTGCTCTTTGTCTCTCTGGCTGACCAACCATCTTCAATGGGATGATTGACGAGACACCCAGCAGTTGGGAAGTCTACTGAGTCAGGACCTTCCTGAGTACGTGTAGGAGACAGACAGATAGACAGAATGGGAAATTAGACTAATGCTGTGAGGGTTACACATGGAAAATGGCACTGTATCACACAGAGATCTGGAAAATCTCAGTTTCCAGACCTGGCCTGTGCTGCTGCGTCTCTCTGGAGTGGAGAATTCTGTTGGCTCAGGATCTGGAGATCCTGAGCGAGAGACACTGACAGAGGCAGCAATTAGACCCACACAGTGAGGGATACCACATGGAGAGATACTGAGTGATATCACCAGAGTGCAGCAAGTTATCAAGATCAAACAATTGTGTTGGAAGAACGGGTTTAGCTTCATGATGCACTGGCGTCAGTGTTCAGGGATGGGCAACCATCGAGCAGGTGAAGTGATGGCTGAGTGATATAACTGCTCGAGCATGAATCCAAAACCTCAGCTAATGTACAGGGGAGAAAGGTTTGAATCCCACCATCAGAAATGGTAGAATTTGAAATCAATAATTTTAAAAATAGTAATTAACAATCCACACGTAAGTATGAGACCATTGCTGATGTACAAAAAACCCAAACACTTGTCCTTCAGAGATGGACATCTACACATCCTGACGTGGTCTGCGCTACATAACCACAACAAAGTGTTTGCCTCTCAATGACCCTCTGAAATGGCTGAGCAAGTTACTCAGCTCAAGGGCAGCTAGGGCTGGGCAAGAAAGGCTGGTCAGCCAGAGACACCCACATCCCATACCTGTCGGTAGGTTTATGGACAGGGCTTTAAACTGACAGAGAGGATGCAGGGACAGGGTTCAGGTGAAAGGAGCTTTCCAAATCCAAAGAGAAAATATGAAGCATCGGAACAGCATGGGAATTTGGCTGAAGACAAGCAGAAAGGAACCGAAAGGGACAGAGTTTAACTTAGCCTGTACATCAGCGAATAGGTATGTGACAGGACATTGTGGGAAAGAGTAAATTATGTCTTTTTTTCGCATGGACGAGGTCTCTGCAATAAGGTAGATGGATTTGTGACACAGAGATAAAAGAAATTTAGACACCAGGGAGACATGGTTACAGGGCGAACAAAAAGTGAACATAAGTATTAAATAGCTCACAACCTTGCGGAAACTCAGGCAAAATGCGCAACGAGAACTATAATGGATAACAAAGGCATTACAGAGAAAGCATTTGGCTGCAGATCATGAAGTCGAGTCGGAATGTAAATTCTGGCTACTACTTGCCAAGGACAGAATAAGTAGAACATTTTTAGCCACCGAACAGCATTTCATTGCACATCACTGCATTAAACAGGAATTAATTGGAATTTTTTAACAAAGATATTGTGATAATTTTGGGAAACTTCAATATTCGCATAATCTGGGACAATCACACTGACAACAGTGATAGTGGAAGGGGAGTACAGATAATTT
This sequence comes from Chiloscyllium plagiosum, assembly GCF_037043375.1. NCBI lineage: Eukaryota > Metazoa > Chordata > Chondrichthyes > Orectolobiformes > Hemiscylliidae > Chiloscyllium > Chiloscyllium plagiosum. The sequence continues at coordinate 89,110,488 of NW_028270156.1, read as the reverse complement.
TTTTTCAGTGTTTCTTTGAATAACACATTGTGCAACTGGCTAGGGACATAACTATGTCAGATCGATGGTTGTGTGATGAAACTTAGTGAATGAGTAATGTCACCTAAAGAGATCCTCTGGGAAATTGTGATAAAGTGCAGTTTAATGAAATATAAAGTTTTAGAGTGAATCACAGGACAAATTACAATGAAAAACAAAAATAGCCAATTGCGTAAATTTGACAGGAGAAGTGACCAAGGTAAACAGGCTAAACAGACTGGAACATGTATCTGTAAATGAACAGTGGAAACATTAGAAGGAACAGTGTGAGTCACTCAACAAAAGTACATTCCATCGAAACAGACAAAACCTCAACAAGAAACTCACTCCTGTCCCTCAGTCAGGACAAAATGGATCATATTAGATTATGAGGCAAACAAGATCAGCAAAACTTGCTTAAAATCCAGAAGTGAGAGCGGGCTTTAAGAGTAAGTTTTAAAGGAATCACAAAGGGTCTGCTCGCAGGAGGAGGGCAGGTGGAACGTGAATCATTGTCAGGGTTTAATGACGTGACAGGAACAGGGAGAGATGAAGGTGCTGGAGGTGGTGAGAGTGTTACAGAGAGTGGCCAGGACCTGAACGGTGTTACAAAGCCAGTACGGATTGCTGCAGCTGGAGGTGTTTACAGAGATAGGGAGGGAAATTGGAGGGAGAGGATCAACCAGCTGCTCATCCAAAACCACCACATCAGTGGCCACAGGATTTTTCATACACACTATTGACCATCCTCAGGCCATAGGATTATTCACACACAGTATTGACCATCCTCATCCCACAGGAGCACTTACATAAAGCATTTACGAATTACAGGCCAGAGGATAATTCACACACTGTACTGACCGTCCTCAGGACACAGGATTATTCACAGATAGTATTGACAACCCTCAGGTCACAGGATTATTCACACAGTTTTGAGCATGCACAGCGCACAGGATTATTCATACTCTGTATTGACCATGCACAGGCCACAGTATAATTAACAAACAGAAATGACCATGCAGAGACCACAGATTATTAACACACAGCATTGACCATCCACAGGCCACATTATTACTCACACACAGTATTGACCATTCTCAGGCTGCAGGATTATTAACACACAGTATTGAACAACCTCAGGCAACAGGATTATTCACACACAGTATTGAACAACCTCAGGCAACAGGATTATTCACACACTGCATTGACCATCCTCAGGCCACAGGAGTATCCACACACAGTATTGAATATCCTCAAGGCACAGGATTATTCCCACACAGTATTGACTATTTTCAGGGCACAGTCTTATTACCACACAGCATTGACCATCATCAGGCCACCGGATTAGTCACACACATTATTGAACATCCTCAAGCAACAGGATTATCCACACACAATATTGACCATCCTCGGGTCACAGGATTTCTCACACACTGTATTGACTAGCCTATGGCCACAGGATTTTTGAACACACTGTCTTGAACATTTACAGGTCACAGGATTACCCACACACAGAATTGACTATCCTCAGGCCACGGGATTATTCCCACACAGTATTGACTACACTCAGGGCACCTGTTTATTCACGCAAAGTATTGAGCGGTCACAGTACACAGAATTATTCACACTCAGTATTGACCATCCCTAGGCAAAGGTTTATTCACACACAGTGTTGACGATTCACAGGCTACAGGATTATTCACACACAGAATTGACCATCATCAGTCCGGACGATTATTCACACACAGTATTGACTATCCTCAGGCTACAGGATTATTCACACACAGTATTGACCATCCCGAGGCAAAGGTTTATTCATACACAGTATTGACGATTCACAGGCTACAGGGTTTTTCACACAGATCATTGACCATCATCAGTCCGGACGATTATTCACACATAGTATTGACTATCCTCAGGCCACAGAATTATTCACACACAGTATTGACCATTGACAGTCCAAAGGATTAATTGCACATCATGTTGACCATCCTCAGTCCACAGGATTACTCACATACAGTACTGACCATCTGAAGACCACAGGATTATTCACTCAAGCATTGACCATTCACAGATAACAGGATTATTCTCATGCAGGATTGACCAACCTCAGGCAACAGGATTAATCACACATCGTATTGCTCATCCATAGGCTACAGGATTACCCACACACAGTTTTGATCATCCTCAGGCCAAGGGTAATTCACACACCGTACTAATGATTCACATGCCAGAGGATTAGTCACACACAGTATTGTCCAACCTCCGGCCACAGGAATGTTCAAAAACAATATTCAACATTCTTCGGACACAGGATTAATCACACATAGTATTGTTCACTCCGGCCACAGGATTAATGAACACACTGTTTTGACCACTTACAGGTCACAGGATTATTCACAAACAGTACTCACTATCCTTAGGCCACAGGATATTTCACACACTGTATTGATCCTCAGGCCACAGGATTATTCACACACAGTATTGACCATGTTCAGGCCACAGGACTATTCACACACAGTATTGAGCATTCACAGTGCACAGGATTATTCAACACTTTGTATAGTCCATCCACAGGCCACACTATTATTAACAAACAGTATTGATGGTTCACAGGCCACAGGATTATTTGCACACAGTTTTGACCACCCTCAGGTCAAGGGTTATTCACACACAGTATTGACCATCCCTAGGCAAAGGTTTATTCACACACAGTATTGACGATTCACAGGCTACAGGGTTTTTCACACAGATCATTGACCATCATCAGTCCGGACGATTATTCACACACAGTATTGACTATCCTCAGGCCACAGAATTATTCACACACAGTATTGACCATTGACAGTCCAAAGGATTAATTGCACATCATGTTGACCATCATCAGTCCACAGGATTACTCACATACAGTACTGACCATCCGAAGACCACAGGATTATTCACTCACAGTATTGACCATTCAGAGCCCACAGGATTATGCACTCAAGCATTGACCATTCACAGATAACAGGATTATTCTCACGCAGGATTGAACAACCTCAGGCAACAGGATTAATCACACATAGTATTGATCATCCATAGGCTACAGGATTACCCACACACAGTTTTGATCATTCTCAGGCCAAGGGTAATTCACACACAGTACTAATGATTCACATGCCAGAGGATCAGTCACACACAGTATTGTCCAACCTCCGGCCACAGGAATGTTCACAAACAATATTCAACATTCTTAGGACACAGGATTAATCACACATAGTATTGATCACTCCGGCCACAGGATTAATGAACACACTGTTTTGACCACTTACAGGTCACAGGATTATTCACAAACAGTACTCACTATCCTTAGGCCACAGGATATTTCACACACTGTACTGATCCTCAGGCCACAGGATTATTCACACACAGTATTGACCATGTTCAGGCCACAGGACTATTCACACACAGTATTGAGCATTCACAGTGCACAGGATTATTCAACACTTTGTATAGTCCATCCACAGACCACACTATTATTAACAAACAGTATTGACGGTTCACAGGCCACAGGATTATTCGCATACATTTTTGACCACCCTCAGGCCAAGGGTTATTCACACACAGTATTGACGATTCACAGGCCAGAGGATTATTCACACATGGTATTGACCATTCACTGTCTAAGGATAATTCACACACAGCAAAGACTGTCACAGGCCACAGGTTTATTCACACACAATATTGAATATCCTCAGGGCACAGGATTATTCAGTATTGACCATCATCAGATCACAAGATTATTCATACACTGTATTAACCAGCCTCCGGCCACAAGATTATTCACAACAGTATTGACCATCCACAGGCCACAGATTATTAACACACAGTATTGGCCATTCACAGACCACAGCCTTATTCACACACAGTATTGACTATCCTAAGGCCACTAGATTATTCCCACACTTTATTGACTACTCTCAGGCCACAGGTTTATTTACACAGAGTATTGAGCAGTCACAGTGCACAGGATTATTCACACACAGTATTGATCATCCTCAGGCCATAGTATTATTAACAAACAGAAATGACCATCCTCAGTCCACAGGATTTTTCACACACAGTATTGATGATTCACAGGCCACAGGATTATTCGCACACAGTATTGTACATCCTCAGGCCTCATAATTATTCACACACTGTATTGACCAGTCTACGGCCACAGGATTTTTGAATCCACTGCCTTGTCACTTTAAAGGCACAGGATTATTCACACACATTATTGACCATCCTCAGGCCACAGTATTATTCACACACATTATTGACCATCCACAGGCCAAGGGTTATGCAGACACGGTATTGACCATTCTCAAGCCAGAGGATTACTTTCACATGTTATTGACCACCATCAGCCCACAAGATTATTCACACACATTATTGACAAACCTTAGGCCACAGGTGTATTCATAAACAGTATCGGGCATTCATAGTTCCCAGGATTATTTACACACAGTATTGACAATCCACAGTCCACAGGATTATTCACACAAGTATCCTCCATCCTCAGGCTGCAGGATTATTCGCACACAGTATTCTACATCCTCAGGTCTCAGAATTATTCACACATCGTGTTGACCATTCACAGTACAAAGGAATAATTACACATCATGTTGACCATCCTCAGTCCACAGGATTACTCTCACACAGTATTGACCATCCGTAGACCACAGGATTATTCACTCACTGTATTGACCATTCACAGGTAACAAGATTATTCTCACACAGGATTGAACAACCTCAGGCAACAGGATTAATCACACAGAGTTGATCATCCTCAAGACACAGGATTATTTTCACACATTATTGACCAGCCTCCAGCCACAAGATTATTCACTCACAGTATTGACCATTCTCAGTCCACTGGATTATTCACACACAGCGTTGACCATTCACAGCCCACAGCATTATTCACACACACAGTATTGAACAACCTCAGGCCACTGGATTAATCACACATGGAACTGACCATTCACTGTCCAAAGGATTATTTACACACTGTATTGAACATCCTCAAGCCACCGGATGAATGGCACACATTACTGAACATCCCCACGCAAAGAATTATTCACACATAGTATAGACCACCCTACTGCCACAGGATTATTCACACACAGTATTGACATTCCGCAGGCCACAGGATTACTTTCACACATTATTGACCAGCCTCCAGCCACAAGATTATTCACGCAAAGTATTGACCAACCTCAGGCCACAGGAATATTCATAAACCTCAGGCCACAGGAGTATTCATAAACAGTATTGAGCAGTCATAGTTCCCAGGATTATTTAAACACAGTATTGACAATCCACAGTCTGCAGGATTATTCACACAAGTATTCTCCATCCTCAGGCCTCAGGATTATTCACACACTGTATTGACCAGCCTATTCACTGTCCAAAGGATTATTCCCACACAGTATTGACCATTCTCAGGCCAAAGGATTATTCACACACAGTATTGACGAGTCACAGGCCACAGGATTATTCCCATACATTATTGACTATTTGAAGGCCACAGGATTATTCACACACAGTATGGCTGTCCTCAGGCAACGTAATTTTCCACACAATGTATGACCATTCTCAGGCCATAGGATTATTCACTCACTGTATTGAACATCCTCGGGCAGCAGGATATTTAACACACACAGTATTGACTATCCTTCGGCCCAACGGTTATTCCCACACAGTATTGACTATTCTCAGTCCACATGATTATTCACACACAGTATTGACCACCATACGGCCACAGTATTAATGAACGCACTGTCTGAATCATTTACACATCACATGATTATTTCCACGCAGTATTAACGATTCTCAGGCCACAGCAATGTTCACACACAGTATTGACCATTCACAGGGCACAGGATTGTTCACACATAGTATTGTTCATACGCAGTCCAAGGATTAGTCAAACACAGTATTGATGATTCACAGGCCAGAGGTTTATTCACACACTGTGTTGACGAAACACTAGCCACAGGAGTATTCACACACAATGTTCAATATTCTCAGCCAACAGGATTGTTCAGATACAGTATTGACCAGCATATGGCCACAGGATTAATGCACACACTCTGTCTTGTTCATTTACACGTCACAGGATTATTCACACACAATATTGACGATTCAAACGGCCACAGCAATATTCACACACAGTATTGACCATTCACAGGGCACAGGATTATTCACACACAGTATTGACTAGCACACGGCCACAGGATTAATGAACACTCAGTCTTCAACTTTTGCAGGTCACAGGATTGTTCCAACATAGAATTCACAATCCTCAGGCTACATGATTATTCACACACAGTATTGACCAGCCTACGGCCACAGGATTAATGAACACACTGTCTTGATCATTTACAGGTCACAGGATTATTCTCACACAGTATTGACCATCCTCATGGAAGAGGAAAATTTACACAAAGTATCGCCATGCTCAGGCCATGGATCATTCACACACAGTATTGACAATCCTCAAGCCACAGGATTTTTCCTACACAGTATTGACCATCCACAGGCACCAGGATTATTCTCACACTGTATTGACCATTGTCAGGCCACAGGATTATTCACACACAGTATTGACAATTCTACGTCTACAGGATTATTCACACTCAGTATTGACAATCCTCGGGTAGCAAAATTATTCACACACATTATTGACCAGCCTCAGGCCACAGGATTAATTACACACTGTGTTGACAGTACAGAGGCCACAGGAGTATTCACACATAATATTCAACATTCCCAGCCCACAGGATTATACACACACAGTATTGACGAACATACGGCCACAGGATTAATAAACACATTGCCTTGACCATTCAGTACAAACAGTACTGAACATGCACAGGCCACAGTTTATTAACACCCAGCATTGACTATCCACAGGCCACAGGTTTATTATCACACAGCATTGACCATCCACAGGCCACAGGATTATTATCACACAGCATTGACCATCCACAGGCCACAGGATTACTATCACACAGCATTAACCATCCACAGCCCATATTATTATTCACTCACAGTATTGACCATCCTTAGGCAAAGGGTTATACATACACACTACTGACGATTCACAGCCCATAGCATTATTCACACACAGTATTGACTGCCCTCAGGCCCCATTATTATTCACCATCCTCCATCCACAGAATTAATCTCACACAGTATTGATCATCCTCAGATCAAGGGTTATTCATACACAGTATTGACCATCCTAAGACCATAAGATCATTCACACACTATATTGACCAACCGGAGGCCACAGGTTTAATGAACACATTCTCTTTACCAATTAACAGGTCACAGGAATATTCCCACACAGTACTGACAATCCACAGGGCACAGGATTATTCACACACAGTATTGAACATCCTCAAGTTCAGGATTACTCTGACACACTATTGACCATTCACAGGGCACAGGATTGTTCACACATAGTATTGTTCATACGCAGTCCAAGGATTAGTCAAACACAGTATTGATGATTCACAGGCCAGAGGTTTATTCACACACTGTATTGACTAAACACAAGCCACAGGAGTATTCAGACACAATGTTCAATATTCTCAGCGAACAGGATTATACAGATACAGTATTGACCAGCATACGGCCACAGGATTAATGCACACACTGTCTTGTTCATTTACACGTCACAGGATTATTCCCACACAATATTGACGATTCAAACGGCCACAGCATTATTCACACACAGTATTGACCATTCACAGGGCACAGGATTATTCACACACAGTATTGACTCGCACACGGCCACAGGATTAATGAACACTCAGTCGTCAACTTTTGCAGGTCACAGGACTTTTCCAACATAGAATTCACAATCCTCAGGCTACATGATTATTCACACACAGTATTGATCAGCCTACGGCCACAGGATTAATGAACACACTGTCTTGATCATTTACAGGTCACAGGATTATTCCCACACAGTATTGATGATTCTCAGGCCACAGGATTATTCACACACAGTATTGACCAGCATACGGACACAGGATTAACGAACACACTGTCTTGACCATTCACAGGGTACATGATTATTCCCACACAGTATTGACTATCCTCAAGCCACGGGATTGTTCACACACAGTTTTGACCATCGTCAGGCCATAGGATTATTCACTCACAGTGAAGACCATCCTCCGGCCACAACTCTGCTAAGCGGCTAAGAAAGCAGCTTTTGAGCAAAAAGACGTGGTTACTGAAATGACAAATAGGGAACCTCTTCTGACACCCTGACCATGCCTGACCTAGAGCAAATATGGACCCATCAGGGAGACACCTCCGATGAGAAGAAACAAAGATGGATAGACCATGGTTGTTATGTTACAATAAGCTTTGGGTTATGCCGGTAGGACAGACATGTCTGCCCAACACGACTTTGCCTATTCTAGTTGATTATGTTCATACACGCAAGAATATAGGTAAGGAAGGAATGGTGGACAGAATTCTCCAAATTTGGTGGAATCCCCACCTGCAAGAAAAAGCAAAACAAGCAGCTGCAAATTGCTTAATTTGTTAAAAGCATAATCCCGGGAAAGGAGTAAAGTGTCCACCAGATGAAACTCCCTTGCCAAGTGCACCTTTTGATACTATCCAGTTAGATTTTGTAGAGTTACCGAGATGTCATTGTTATAAATGTTGCTCAGTGATAATCAATGTATTTAGTAAATGGATTGAAACTTATCCCTGTACTGACTGCACAGCAACAACCACTTGTAAAATTCTACTAAGGGAAATCATACCCAGATTTGGAATACCAGTAACAGTCTCTTCCAACAATGATCCCCACTTCTGTGCAGAGCTAGCCAAGGCACTGTGTAAGAGTTTGAATATGAATAAAAAGTTCCATTGTGCCAACCACCCCCAAGCAGCGGGAATTGTAGAAAGAGCCAATGGCACCTTAAAAGGTCAGGTAAGAAAATTAGTAGAAGGAAGCTGATTGGAGGCAGATGTTGGCATGTAAAGGGACAGCTGGAAATGGGAAGCCTTCAGAAATGAGTTAACAAGAATCCAGAGAAAGTATATTCCTGTCAGGGTGGAAGGGAAGGCTGGTAAGTATAGGGAATGCTGGATGACTAAAGAAATTGAGGGTTTGGTTAAGAAAAAAGAAGGAGGCATATGTCAGGTATAGACAGAATAGATCGAGGGAATCCTTAGAAGAGTACAAAGAAAGTAGGAGTATACTTAAGAGGCAAATCAAGAGAGCAAAATGGGGACATTAGATGGCTTTGACAAATAGAAGTAAGGAGAATCCAAAGGGTTTTTACAAATATATTATGGACAAAAGGGTAACTAGGGAGAGAATAAGGCCCTCAAAGATCATCAAGGCGCCTCTGTGTGGAGCCACAGAAAATGGGGAAGATATTAAATGAATATTTTGCATCAGTATTTACTGTGGAAGAGGATATAGAAGATGTAGACTGTAAGGAAATAGATGATGACATCTTGCAAAATGTCCAGATTACAGAGGAGGAAGTCCTGGATGTCTTGAAACGGTTAAAAGTGGATAAATCCCCAGGACCTGATCAGGTGTACCTGAGAACTCTGGGAAGCTAGAGAAGTGATTGCTGGGCCTCTTGCTGAGATATTTGTATCATCGAAAGTCACAGGTGAGGTGGTGGAAGACTGGAGGTTGGCAAATGTGGTGCCACTGTTTAAGAAGGGTGGTAAAGACAACCCAGGGAACTATAGACCGGTGAACCTGACCTCGGTGGTGGGCAAGTTGTTGGAGGGAATCTTGAGGGACAGGGTGTACATGTATTTGGAAAGGCAAGGACTGATTAGGGATAGTCAACATGGCTTTGTGTGTGGGAAATCATGTCTCACAAACTTGATTGAGATTTTTGAAGAAGTAACAAAGAAGATTGATGAGGGCAGAGCAGTAGATGTGATCTGTATGGACTTCAGTAAGACATTCGACAAGGTTCCCCATGGGAGACTGATTAGCAAGGTTATATCTCATGGAATACAGGGAGAACTAGCCACTTGGTTACAGAACTCGCTCAAAGGTAGAAGATAGAGGGTGGTGGTGGAGGGTTGTTTTTCAGACTGGAGGCCTGCGACCAGTGGTGTGCCACAAGGATCTGTGCTGGGCTGGGCCCTCTACTTTTTGTCATTTACATAAATGATTTGGATGCGAGCATAAGAGGTACAGTTAGTAAGTTTGCAGATGACACCAAAATTGAAGGTGTAGTGGACAGCGAAGAGGGTTACCTCAGATCTGGACCAGATGGGTCAATGGGCTGAGAAGTGGCAGATGGAGTTTAATTCAGATAAATGCGAGGTGCTGCATTTTGGGAAAGCAAATCTTAGCAGGACTTATAGACTTAATGGTAAGGTCCTAGGGAGTGTTGCTGAACAAAGAGACCTTGGAGTGCAGGTTCATAGCTCCTTGAAAGTGGAGTCACAAGTAGATAGGATAGTGAAGAAGGCATTTGGTATGCTTTCCTTTATTGGTCAGAATATTGAGTACAGGAGTTGGGAGGTCATGTTGTGGCTGTACAGGACATTGGATAGGCCACTGTTGGAATGTTGTGTGCATTTCTGGTCTCCATCCTATCGGAAAGATGTTATGAAACTTGAAAGGGTTCGGAAAAAATTTACAAGGATGTTGCCAGAGTTGGAGGATCTAAGCTACAGTGAGAGGCTGAACAGTCTGGGGCTGTTTTCCCTGGAGTGTCGGAAGCTGAGAGGTTTACAAAATTATGAGGGGCATTGATAGGATAAATGGACAAAGTCTTTTTCCTGAGGTCGAGGAGTCCAGAACTAGAGGGTATAGCTTTATGGTGAGGGGAAAGATATAAAAGAGACCTAAGAGGCAATTTTTTCACGCAGAGGTGGTACGTGTATGGAATGAGGTGCCAGAGGATGTGGTAGTGGCTGGTACAATTGCAACATTTAAGAGGCATTTGGATGGGTATATGAATAGGAAGGTTTTGGAGGGATATGGGCTGGGTGCTGGCAGGTGGAACTGGCATCTGATGAAAACCCAACCCAAGTACATGCGCCCAGCTGTAACCAACCCATCTGTGATATCTCAGACCGGCTAAACTCCAGTGTAACTGTATAAGTGAAACCTGTACTAAAACCATGGGAAGTTATGAATGCAGCTGCCCAGCTGAAACTCATTTAAACTACTCACATTGTGTAAGTAAATATCACTCTCGACCTTATTGTCATCCTCACAACACTTCTGTGCCAGTCATCATGAATTGGCATAATTCCATAACCTCATCCGCTCTGTATAACACTTTGAAATGTTTGTCTGTTCCCCTCTCAAACTGAACTGTATAGATTGCAATATTGAGCACACAGTACCGAAATGAGACTGACCATCTACACCTTCTTAATGGAATCCTCTCCGATCCAACCTACTGCCACTGACAGCAATACCTTTACATGTTTCCTGTATTCAGTAGCTACAGCAATTGACAAGACAAGCTGGAAAGATGAACCAAGACCAAAAGTACTATGCACTCCAAATCCTCCTCCTGTTACTAATGGTTTCTTTATTTAAGCTGAACCTCCTGATCCATGTGTTATCTACTCACTCTTCTATCATTCTGATATACAGTGTGTAAATAGGACTTATGCAGTCCCTTGTTTGTGATGGAAACACCCATTCGGTAGAAGAAGCACGTTGCTGTATAAAGTGTACAAACCTCAAGGATTCAATATTAACGTTGGTCTGCTGTTAAAATGGTGCACTGAAAGACCTTCTGGTACCCTCAATATGGGGCAAATGAAACAAAAACTATTTAAAAATATTATCAAAGACACTGATCATACCCCTGTTCTCCATCCGTTAATTCCCTTGGACAACTGAACATAACATTTGGTAGCACTCACTGTTTATAAGATTCAGCTCTTGCTCTGAGTGGACTCCTCATTCACTCACAGAAGCGCACCCTTGGAGCTCCTTTTAGCCTTCATTGACTATGTGAAAACAAAGCCTACTCATATTTACCCAATGACTGGGGGTACGGAAGTTGTGCCGTAGTACACACGTTACCACATTTTACCCTCCACCATGAATTATCTGAAATAGATGATGAATGGAACACCCACCAACATGTGAATCAGTACGGAATAAAAAGTAAAGGAGAAACAAAACTTACACAACTTCTTCCATCAACAAGCCTGGTGGTCCAGGTTGCTAGGAGGTCTTATTCCTGGCTGGTGTGTTGAGGTGGCCCTAGATCAGGTAAGTGACCTGGCATATGACATAGAAAAACTTGCCAACTCGACTGCCCATGCTCTGAAGCTGGTGAACAAAGAGTTACAGGAGATCCGGATGATGATGCTTCAGAATCAGCTCGTGCTAGATTTCCTCCTTGCTAAAGGAGGTGCTTGTTCAGTCATTGGCCCGCAACGTGGCACCTACTTCGATGATTTCTCGAAAAACATTTGGACAACACAGATATTATCAATAAATCAGGTCAAGACACAGGGAAGGTATCTGCCGCACCATTATCCGATTCATGTGGATGGAGTGTTACTTGCTGGCTATGGTCGCTATATGGGTGGATCATATGGGACGTATTGATAGTCCTTTGTCTCATCTTAGGAATATACATTGTCATCCGCCTATGCATGAAGCGGACCTTATATTGTTTTTTGCCTAAACCAAAGAGGAATCTGGTTAATCGACCCTTGCTTACCCCTGTACCTCCATGCCCAAACTTCCATGCTGAAATTTAGTATCTTTCAGATGCTGCTCCTCTGGATGATGACTCGCCAGAGGAGGCACTTGACTTACTAAGAATACAAATTGACTGAATGGACTAATTATACTTGTATAAGCTATGCAGTTATCATGAAATGACCAAAGGAGGAAAGGTAACTTTAATCAACATTTTAATGTGTTTGAGATTATACAAATTATGCTAAATACATTCTACAATTTAACATAAAGCAATTATACAAATGGACAAAATGTTTTTAAAAATTAACAGAAATGTATGATGAATTGAACATACATGCATTAAACAAAGGTACTTCATTCCTAGGAATTTGTAACTGAATGTTACAAGGCTGTTCCATTTTTCGTCAATAGTTCATCTACAGTCAATGTTGGGAAATAGTTGCTTGACACAATTTGTGTTAAAGATGTTGACATTCAGGTCAGTGTCAATTACAGAATGTACACCACCAACAGCAATCTCCCTCTGCTAGATTCTGAATATCCAGCCCACTCACACAGACAAACACATGATTCCCCCTCTACTGGTGACTGTACATGTTTTCCATAAGAGACAGGTGATATAGATATAGTTGTGACTTCTATAGACAAAATATAGTTACATGCATGATTTTGAGCAGAAAACATACCAATCAATAGCCTTGTTCTAATTTAGTGTTTGGGACTGACTGCTAGAGTTCAGACATCTTTGAGGAAAACACAACTTTATTACAGTTAATCAGGATAAACCATCCGAGTTGAATAAATGTTCCCTGAAGATAATAAAAGGTTAACATATTTAACTGAATCAAATTATATTGTAGTGCTAACTGCATAATTAACTAATTTCTAATTAACTGTTAATAGGTGACATGTGATGTTCTAATTGGTCAGATGGTGCAAACCCAAGCCCTGACATCAGGACTTTGAACCGAGGATTAAAGTTTTCAGAGGATCTGCCAGCTGATTTAAATGGGTTTCAAGTTATTTCTTTGAACCTATGTCCAAGCTCTCCCACATTATCCATTGAATTAAAAATCACACAACATCAGGTTATAGTCGAACAGGTTCATTTAAAAGTACTAGCTTTCAGAGAGCTGCTCCTTCATCAGGTAGCTTGTGGGGTAGGATTTTTAACTGTGTCCACCCCAGTCCATCACCAGCACCTCCATATTATATCCATTAGGAGTCATAAATACCATGTTGTATTGTGGCCTTTGTCTATCTGTTCTCTCTGAGACACCAACTTAAACCTTGCAGTCTCCTACTTTTACATCAAATATTGATTCATTTTCAACTGAAAATAAGCCCCAGCTGTTTCTCAATGGGGGAGACACACATGGGTTTTCATTGTGACTTCTCCTCCGTGCCCCTATTGACCTATATCCATGTGTCGTGTAGTTTTAATCCTGCACTCTCTCTATTCTAACCCCTTATATCATTGCCACCCCAACAACGTGAAAGTTGTTCTTTTTTGTTCTAGCCCTGAAGAGTCTGAAACATTCACCCACGGATACAGTCAGTGCAGCTGTAGGTTCCTGTGCTGACTCCAATTGTCTCTGTCCCTTTGGGCTGAACTGATTCCCAAACAGCCGGAAACAGATTGAAGAGAAAACAGGAAATAAACAGATTGAACACAACTATAAATAAAACGGAGATAATATTTTAATAATCCTTGGCATATGTTACCGATAAAAGAGACTAGATCACATTATATTTTATATTAGCAAAAAGACAGACACTAACCCAATCTTTTCCAAACCTGCAGGCATGTATGACATTGATAAAACTCCTGGCCCCGATGGGCTACATCTTAGAGTTCTGAGGGAGGTGGCTGAGGAAATAGCGGAGGTGTTGGTTGAGATCTTTCAAAAGTCACTGGAGTCAGGGCAAGTCCCGGATGATTGGAAGATCGCTGTTGTAACCCCTTTGTTCAAGAAAGGATCAAGACAAAAGATGGAAAATTAGAGGCCAATTAGCCTAACCTCGGTTATTGGTAAAATTCTAGAATCCATCATTAAGGGTGAGGTTTCTAAATTCTTGGAAGAGCAGGGTCGGAATAAAACAAGTCAACATGGATTTAGTAAGGGGAGGTCGTCCTTGACAAACCTGTTGGAATTCTTTGAAGAGGTGACAAGTAGGTTAGACCAGGGAAACCCAGTGGATGTGATTTACCTAGACTTCCAAAAGGCCTTTGATAAGGTGCCACACGGGAGGCTGCTAAGTAAATGGAGGGCCAGTGGTGTTCGAGGTCAGCTACTGGCATGGATTGAGGATTGGCTGTCTGACAGAAGGCAGAGAGTTGGGATAAAAGGTTCTTTTTCGGAATGGCAGCCGGTGACAAGTGGTGTCTCGCAGGGTTCAGTGTTGGGGCCACAGCTGTTCACATTATATATTAATGATCTGGATGAAGGGACTGGGGGCATTCTAGCGAAGTTTGCCGATGATACAAAGTTAGGTGGACAGGCAGGTAGTACTGAGGAAATGAGGAGCTGCAGAGGGATCTAGACAGTTTGGGAGAGTGGTCCAGAAAATGGCTGATGGAATTCAATCTGAGCAAATGCGAGGTCTTGCACTTTGGAAAAAAGAATACAAGCATGAACTACTTTCTAAACAGTGAGAAAATTCGTAAAGCCAAAGTACAAAGGGATCTGGGAGTGTTAGTCGAGGATTTTCTAAAGGTAAACATGCAGGTTGAGTCCGTGATTAAGAAAGCGAATGCAATGTTGTCATTTATCTCAAGAGGGTTGGAATATAAAAGCATCATTGTGCTACTGAGACTTTATAAAACTCTGGGTAGGCCTCATTTGGAGCACTGTGTCCAGTTTTGGTCCCCACACCTCAGGAGGGACGTACTGGCACTGGAGCGTGTCCAGCTGAGATTCACACGGATGATCCCTGGAATAGTAGGTCTAACATACGAGGAACGGCTGAGGATCCTGGGATTGTATTCATTGGAGTTTAGAAGATTAAGGGGAGATCTAATAGAAACTTACCAGATAATACATGGCTTGGAAAGGGTGGACGCTAGGAAATTGTTTCCATTAGGCGATGGGACTAGGACCCGTGGACACAGCCTTAGAATTAGAGGGGGTAAATTCAGAACAGAAATGCGGAGACATTTTTTCAGCCAGAGAGTGGTGGGCCTGTGGAATTCATTGCCACGGAGTGCAGTGAAGGCCGGGACGCTAAATGTCTTCAAGGCAGAGATTGATAAATTCTTGATGTCACAAGGAATTAAGGGCTATGGGGAGAATGCAGGTAAGTGGAGTTGAAATGCCCATCAGCCATGATGGAATGGCGGAGTGGACTCGATGGGCCGAATGGCCTTACTTCCACTCCTATGTCTTATGGTCTTATGTATGAGGCAGGAGACAGTGGGGACAAATTTGTTTGTGAATGAATTTGATCTCAAATCCAGAACTTTCAGTGACTGGTTTGTACCAGCAAAGAACAAAGAGCAATACAGCACAGGAACAGGCCATTCAGTCCTCAATGCCTGTGCTGAGACATTTTGCCCTTCTATCCTAAAACTGTCTTCACTTACAGGATCAAATATCCCTCTATTTTCTTCCTATTCATGTGTTGATACAGGTGCTTCTAAAATGCTGCTATTGTGTCAGCTTTCACTACCACCTCTGGCAGCGTGTTCCTGTCACTCACTGCACTTCACGTGAAAAACATGCCTCACACATCTCTTTTAAACACACCACCACTGACACCTGGAACCTGTCTCTCTGAATAATTCAGTCTATCTAACCTTTCTTCATTGCTAAAATCCCCCAGGCCAGCCAACATTTTGGTAAATCTTTTCTGTACCCTCTCCAAAGCATCCACATCCTTCTGGTATTGTGGTGACCGAACTGTACACAACAACAGCAGTGGAGAAATCTTTAGACCAAAAATCTGTGAGATTAACATTGTACAACCTGGATAGAATAGAAAGAAATATGAATAGAATCAAAGTCAACCCCCAATGTTTATTTTCACTGATAATAGTAATAATGTGCAGTGTTTATGAGTAATACGGATACTGATATTGTAAAGTGTCTACTAATAACAATTCTTGATTGCAATAATCATATACAGTATCAGGTATCGAGTGATAAAACACAATCTCACAGATTTTGGTCCTTAGACCAAATTTTGTGTTTTACAATGCAAATTCAACAAAGCGTCTGACAGTAGATTAGATTAGATTAGATTAGATTAGATTAGATTAGATTAGATTAGATTAGATTACTTAAAGTGTGGAAACAGGCCCTTCGGCCCAACAAGTCCACACCGACCCGCCGAAGCGCAACCCCACCCATACCCCTACATTTACCCCTTTAACCTAACACTACTGGCAATTTAGCATGGCCAATTCACCTGACCCGCACATCTTTGGACTGTGGGAGGAAACCGGAGCACCCGGAGGAAACCCAAGCAGACACGGGGAGAATGTGCAAATTCCACACAGTCAGTCGCCTGAGTCGGGAATTGAACCCGGGTCTCTGGCACTGTGAGGCAGCAGTGCTAACCACTGTTAAATATTTCACTCCTAAATATTTCAGCATAAAATTGAAAAGCATATTTGTAAGGAGATTACAGTTATCTGTAACAATAATGGGGTGGTAAGAGTAGAGGATTTTAACTTTCAAAAGTAGACTACGACTGCCATAGACAATAGATAATAGACAATAGGTGCAGAAGTAGACCATTCTGCCCTTCGAGCCAGCACCACCATTCACTATAATCGTGGCTGATCATCCTCAACCAGTATCCTATTCCTGCCTTATCCCCATAACCCTTGATTCCACTATCCTTAAGAGCTCTATCCAACTCTTTCTTGAAAGTATCCAGAGACTTAGCCTCCACAGCCTTCTGGGGCAGAGCATTCCACACACCCACCACTCTCTGGGTGAAGTAGTTTCTCCTTAACTCTGTTCTAAATGGCCTACCCATTATTTTTAATCAGTGTCCTCTGGTATGGGACTCACCCATCAGTGGAAACATGCTTCCTGCCTCCAGAGTGTCCAATCCTTTAATAATCTTATACTTCTCAATCAGATCCCCTCTCAGCCTTCTAAACTCAAGCGTATACAAGCCCAGTCGCTCCAATCTTTCAGCATATGATAGTCCCGCCATTCCAAGAATTGACCTCGTGAACCTACGCTGCACTCCCTCAATAGCCAGAATGTCTTTCCTCAAATTTGGAGAACAAATCTGCGCACAATATTCCAGGTGTGGTTCCACCAGGACCCTGTACAGCTGCAGAAGGACCTCTTTGCTTCTGTACTCAATTCCTCTTGTTTTGAAGGCCAGCATGCTATTAGCTTTCTTCACTACTTGCTGTACCTGAATGCTTGCTTTCATTGACTGATGTACAAGAACACCTAGATCTCATTGTACTGCCCCTTTACCTAACTTGACTCCATTTAGGTAGTAATCTGCCTTCTTGTTCTTGCCACCAAAGTGGATAACCACACATTTATCCACATTAAACTGCATCTGCCATGCATCCATCCACTCACCTAGCCTGTCCAAGTTACCCTGTATTCTCCTAACATCCTCCTCACATTTCACCCTGCCACCCAGAAAATTTGCTAATATTACTTTTAATAGTATCAAGGGCTTGGGTGAAGATTCTGTGCAAGAAAATTCTCATAATCAGTCTGTGGATGTAGCAACTAGAGAAGGAGCAAAACTTGGTCTACTCTTGGGAAATAATGATATGGAGGTGCCAATATTAGACTGGAGTTGTCAAAGTTAAAAGTCCAGATTATAGTCCAACAGGTATTTGGAAGTACGTGTTATTGGAGCGCTGCTCCTTCACCAGGTAGCCTTTTTGACCTTGGGAAATAAAGCAGGGCGAGTGACTGAGGAGTCAATGGGACAGCACCTTGGGGCCAGTGATTATAATTCTCTTTGCTATGTGGGAGGCTTTTAAAGAGAGGTTGATTAGACAGCTGGACAGATATGTCTATGTGAAAATGAAGGATAGAAATGGCAAGATGAGGCAATCATGGATGACAGGTGAAATTGTGAGACTAGCAAAGAGGAAAAAGGAAGCATACATAAGATCGACATAAGCGTACATAAGGAAGGTACGTAAACTTTGGAAGAATATCTGGAGGGTAGGACCAATCTGAAATGAGGAATTAAGAGGGCTAAAAGGACTCATGAAATATCTTTAGCAAACAAGTTTAAGGAAAATCCTGAAGTCTTTTATTCATATATAAGGAGCAAGAGGGTAACTAGAGAAAGGGTTGGTCCACTCAAAGACAAAGGAGGGAAGTTATACATGGTGTCAGTGAAAATGAGTGAGATTCTTAATGAATACTTTGCGTCAGTATTCACCGATTAAAGGGACATGACAGATGTTGAGGTTAGGAATAGATGCTTGATTACTCTAGGTCAAGTTGGCAAAAGGAGGGAGCACGTGTTGGGTATTCTAAAAGGAATTAAGGTGGACAAGTCGCCAGGTCTGGATGGGATCTAACCCAGGTTACTGAGGGACGTGAGAGAGGAAATAACTGGGGCCTTAACAAATATCTTTGCAGCATCCTTGAACATTGGTGAGGTCCCAGAGAACTGGAGAATTGCAAATACTGTCCCCTTGTTTAAGAAAGGTAGCAGGGATTACCCACGCAATTATAGACCAAAGAGCCTGCCATACTGAGGGAAAAGATATATACCCATTTGGAAGAAAATGGGCTTATCAGTGATAGGCAACATGTCTTTTTGCAGGGGAAGTCATGCCTTACCAACTTAATAGCATTCCTTGAGGAAGTCACAAAGTTGATTGATGAGGAAAGGGCTGTAGATGTCATATACATGGACTTCAGTCAGACATTTGGTAAGGTTCCCAATGGTAGGTGGCATGAGGTCCAGGGTGTATAAGCTAGATGGATAGAGAATTGGCTGGGCAGCAGGAGATAGAGTAGTAGTGGAAGGAAGTTTCTCAAAATGGAGAACCGTGGTCAGTGTGTTCCACATATATGATCTGGAGAAAGGTATGAATTGTCTGATTAGCAAGTTTGCAGATGACACTAAGATTGGTGGAGTAGCAGGTAGTGAAGGGGACTGTCAGAGAATGCAGCAGAATATGGATAGATTGGAGAGTTGGGCAGGAAAATGCGAGATGATGCATTTTAGAAAATCCAATTACAGAGCGAACTATACATTGAATGGAAAAGCCCTGGGGATAATTGATGTGCAGAGAGATCAGGGTGTTCATTAGATTACTTCTAGTGTGGAAACAGGCCCTTTGGCTCAATAAGTCCACACCGACCCTCCGAAGAGCAACCCACCCAGACCCATTCCCCTACATTTACTCCTTCACCTAACTCTACTGGCAATTTAGCATGGTCAATTCACCTAACCTGCACATTTTTGGATTGTGGAAGGAAACCAGAGCACCCGGAGGAAACTCACGCAGACACAGGGGGAATGTGCAAACTCCAGACAGACAGTTGCCTGAGGCGGGAATTGAACCCGAATCTCCGGCACTGTGAGGCAGCAGTGTTAACCACCGTGCCACCCACATTATATCCTGAAGGTGGCAATGCAGGTCTATACAGTGGTCAAGAAGGCATATGGCATGCTTTCCTACATTGGATGGGGTATTGAGGACAAGAGTTGGCAAGTCATGTTACAGTTATGTAAGACTTTGGTTCAGCCACATTTGGAATGCTGCGTACAGTTCTGGTTGCCACATTACCAAAAGCATGTGGATGGTTTGGAGAGTGTGCAAAGGAAGTTCACCAGGATGTTGCCTGGTATGGAGGGTACTTGCGATGAAGGAAGGTTGAGTAGATCAGGATTATTTTCATTAGAAAGATGCAGGTTGAAGGGGGGGATCAGATTGAGGTCTACAAAATCATGAGAGGTATAGATAGGGTGGATAGCAAGAAGCTTTTTCCCAGAGTGGGGGTCTCAATTACTAGGGATAACGAGTTAAAGGTGAGAGGGGAAATGTTTAAGGGAGATATACGTGGAAAGTTATTTATGTAGAGGATGGTTGATGCCTGGAAAGAGTTGCCAGGGAAGGTGTAGAGGTGGGCACAGTAGCATCATTTAAGATGTATCTAGACAGATACATGAATGGGCAGGGAGCAGAGGGATACAGATCCTTAGAAAATAGGCAACAGGTTTAGACAGAGGACCTGGATCGGCACAGGCTTGGAGGGCCGAAGGGCCTGTTCCTGTGCTGTAATTTTCTTTGTCTTTGTTCTTTGTAGTTTTAAAGTAGTGGTGGAAAAGGATCAAGCTGGTCTCAAAGTTAAGGAAGGTAAATTTTGACAGTATTAGGCAAGATAGAATTTCCCAAATGAGTTTGAATGAACAAGGAAAGCTGGGGGATAACAGCGTGCAGTAGAACAGCTCTCAAGGAGCTCTCCAACATGAGGTATTGAATGTCTGAATAGCCTCAGCAGAATGAAGGTCATCACTGAAAGGGATATCAAAAGTTATTGAGATGTTGATGTGGCTAATAGTGCTTGAAATAATTTAAGTATTGTTGTTTGAAGACAAGTTGGAATTAACGGTTGAGACCAGGATCTGATTAATGCAGTCTTTGGGGTATTCAATTACAGATTAAATCTCAATGATATCACATCATTAAAATAAAGCTATTGTTCAAAATTATAAGAAGCCTGAAGGTGCAATCACAGTTTCCCAGTGGAGATGCAACACAATATAAAATAAAGTCTCTGGAACTGTCTCATCTCCAATTCTGAGAGAATTCTCCAATTTGGACAGATTGCCAGCAGCAGGAAGGGGGAGGTTGTTTCACAAACAACAAAATGTATTTTCTAAGGCTAAGAATCACTACAGTATGCTACACCACCCTTGCTGTCGTTGGTGTTCCTGGGAGGTTTTGTTAGAACTTAAATTGCATAAATCACTGCATTGAAACATAGTTATTTCCATTTACAATTGATAATTGTTATATTTCCATTTAGCAAGGGAAATTCTGATGTCAGACAATAGTGTCCTCACTGACTGAATTTAAAGTGAATAGATTGTCAGTTCGGAGGCTCCTCAGTAATGTGCAGCATTGTGTGTTTCCCTATACAGTGCAGAATGGGTTTACACTGAGGCCACATTGAGGGGTTTGGATGAGCACCGGCCCTGGCTGGTCTAGAAAGGGTTTCGGAAGACCACCCTCTCTCTCTGTGGTAGTTCACAGCCTGCTATCGTTCAAAAGGGTTTTGTAACAACCCACCTCTCAGTGACACCTGGTGTTTCCCATTCCTTGATGGAAAGGGATTGTGTTGGTGGATCTTGTTCAGGCAGCTCACTCCAAATGGGAGCCCAGATAAAACAGGGTAATCAATGGGTACAGCAGGTTATTATGGAGTAAAAGGTGAGGGTCAGCAGAGATGGCTTTGACCATCTTGTGGGTTTTTATCAGTCAGTAGATGTATGGGGTCATGACATTGGTGAGGACAGATCACTGGGTTAATGCGAGTTTCCACTGTATGAGATCAATGTCTGCAGTTAACATTTCCAAACTTACTCTGTGGTGTAATTCCTCAGCTGAGGAAAGAAACTCTGTAGCTCACAGACACTCTGCATTAACCAGAGATTGATTAGAATGTTGTGTACTGTTGATCCAGATCTCCAGGAATCACTCTGAGTGAAGGTATTCCTGATCATGGAATTGTACTGAATGGGGATCACAAACCTCAGGCTGGACCCTCATGTTGCTGGGAGGATGTGTCATTGTAGAATTGTACAGAATGTGGGTAACTGCTCAGATACGAACATCTGAGCCAGTATTCTTGCTTTTCTGTGGGTATCTGTAAATACAGTATTGGAGTAAATGTGGAGCACTAACAGCAGAATGCCCGTGACCTCAGGAGGAGTAACTCAGACTATAAACTTTAATTGGTTGTGGGGAACTGAATGCAATGGAATATCTGACTGCAGTGGGAAATAGCATGATAGCTTATTTGAAACCATGTGATGCTTTATTTGTATTATATTTCTCATTTCTGATCTGTTCGCAAATGGAGCTATGAATGTAGCTTGGAAATGTGATGGATTGTATGTGGGAAAATCTTCTCAGTTGGGTGGATATGTTTGGTCCAAAGTTTCCAAAGTTAAATGATCCGTTGGAGATAAACAAATATAAGTCAACAGATGTGGAGCTGGAGAAGCACAGCAGGTCAGTCTGCATTGGAGGAGCAGGGAAGTCGATGATGTTTGGGGCTGGGATCCTTCATCAGGACTGGGGAGGGAAGGGGAGGGGAGGGGAGCTTAGAAATAAATGGGGGGTATGGCTGGGGGAAGAGCAGGCGAGATGGTGATAGGTGGATGCAGGTGGGGGTAATTGTGATTGGTTCATGGAAGGGGGTGGAGTGGACAGGTGAATAGGAGGATGGACATACAGGAATAAAAAAATATTAATAGGAATAAAAATACCTGTTTCAACAAATAACTGACTTTAGTATCTGCAATATTGTGACTATGATTAATAATTGAGTTTGAGAGCATGTCAGAGAATTAACAGTACAGAATGCAGAATGTGGGCCATTAAATAGAGAAAATCTTGAATGAGACATTTGACTTAAGACATTACGACTCGATTTTGCCCAGCATATTTAATGTCACTAACAGAGCTCACAAATCCAATTTCTCGAGTTGCGGGCATTTCTCTTCTTTTTGTATGATAATGACAAATATTCTGACTTTGTCGGTTGTCCAGACTCTGTCACACATTTCCCATTTTTTATTCCCAGCCGCTTCCAAAGAAGCAAGTGTTAACTCTAAAGTGTGACAAACTCAGGACTGTTTGTATTGCATTTACAGAAAATCTGTTCCTAAATCAGATCTTAATCAAATCATACGACACCAAGTTATAGTTCAACAGACAAAAGAGAAAATGCTGGAAAATCTCAGCAGGTCTGGCAGCATCTGTAAGGAGAGAAAAGAGCTGACGTTTCGAGTCTAACTGACCCTTTGTCAAAGCTTTGATGCTGCCAGACCTGCTGAGATTTTCCAGCATTTTCTCTTTTGGTTTCAGATTCCAGCATCCGCAGTAATTTGCTTTTATAGTTCAACAGGTTTATTTAGAAGTACAGGTAGTCAATCCTTTATTCAAAATCCTGAAATCCGAAAAGCTCCCAAATCCAAAGTTCCTTTTGTGAAGATTTTTCTCATTCACAAAGTTGTTTGGCCTGCAAACAGTTAACCCAACTCCACACCCACTCAACCCACATCGCTCAGATGTGACATGGGGGCATGACCCAGCACTAGCAGGCGTCAATTCTGTCTCAGGGCCTGTAATACCCACCAATGAGACTGCTGTTCAGTACAATTTTTAAAAATTTCACGATTAAACAGTCACTTATTTTGAAATGCAAAAACTTCCGAATTCCAAAAACCAACTGGTCCTGAGGGTTCAGATAAAGGATTGTGTATCTGTGGTAGCTTTCGTAACACCTCTCCTTCGTCAGGTAGCTCATGGGGCAGGTTCATAAGACACAGAATTGAGAGCACAAGATCATAGTGTCATGCAACTGATACAATATATTGAAGAAATCTAGATTGCTGTTAAGTCTTTCTTTTAGAATGGATTGAGGGTTTTAATTCATTAATATGTAAATCCCAGAATTTCTTTCAAGTCATATTCCCAAGATAACTTAAGGTTTTACAAAAAAAAGTGACATCGCTGCTCAGACAACGCATTAAGTGTGTGAGGTTAGAGACTGTATCTATTCCATCCTTGAGTCAGACTGGTTCTAGTTCCAACGTAGGAACTTATAAAATGTTACATGGATTAACTGCCTGCATTCACTGCCTGCAGGTTGTGTGCTTTTTGAGCAAAATAGATTGTATCTACAAATACAATTCTGCAAATGCAAATTCAGCCCATTGACTTAAATGTTTGTGTGTGTGCATGCATGTGTATGCATGTGAGTGTGTAAGGGAGAGAGTGTGTGTGTGTGCGAGCGTGTGTGCATGCTTGATAGACTGTGAGTGTGACGGAGTATAAGCCTGTGAGAGGGAGTGCAAGTGGGGATTGTATGTGTGTGTGGCTGAGAGAGAGAATATGTATGTGAAAGGGTCAATGTGAGTGTATGTGCATATAAGAATGTATGTGTATGTGTGAGTATATGTGTGTATATAGTGTAATGGAGTCAACTGTAGTGTAACATGAACCCCAGATCCCGTTGAGGCCATCCTCATGGGTATCAAATCCCGTTGAGGCCATCCTCATGGGTATCCATCTCTACACACTCCACTCAGCATGCACACACTCACACTCTGTCCCTCTCCCCCAACCCCCAACACACACACTCTCTTTCTCTCTCTCTCTCTCTCTCACACGCACGCACGCACACACACACACACACACACACACACACACACACACACACACACACACACACACACACACACACACACACACACACACACACACACACACACACACACACACACACACACACACACACACACACACACACACACATAAGTCAATGAGTGAATTTGCATTTGCAGAATTGTCTTTGCAGATGCATTCTATTTTATATTATTGACCAGAGACAAAGTAATTTGTGTTTTAACTCATCCATAAACATGTTCTTGGCGAAAGCAAATTCAGCAAAACAGTGTGATTCTCATTGCGGTCTTCTCATTCTAACGTGGCAGAATGAAATACTGAAAGAATCCTTTCAACAACTGAGAGAGCCCTCAAGATTTTTTTTTTGGAGCAGCAGAGAGAGAGCTGTATTGACCAGTTTCAACTCCAAAACACGAAGTTCAACAACAGATAGCAGAAACTAAAACCCTGGGAGTTTGTGAGCCTAACTCCATCCACTCAAGATGTTGTTGTGTAAATTTAAAAAATATCAAAGCTATTTACTCTGCTTTCCAAGGAGCAGACACCTCACCATTAGTTGACAATAGCTCTCTTCAAGAGAAACAGGACAAAATAAATCCCTCTTAATGGCATATTTCCGACACACTGTAGTCCCATGTAGCCCAGTCCATGTTAGAATGAAAGCTTTCCTTCTCTGAAAGACATTTGTGAAGGAGATGAGATTCTTTTTTTCCTGACAACTGACAACAGTTTAGTGGTCACCATTAGACAGTTAAGTCTAGATTTGTATTGAATTCACCGTCTGCCGTTGTGGATATCGAACCCAGCTCCCCTTGATCTTTGAAATCATTGTCTCACAAGACCAAAACGCCATCATCTCCCCTAATCTTTGACATTGGACTGGATCCACAGCAGCAGTCCCTGATACCAAGCTCCAAGAAGGCAGCGGAGTAGGATGTTCCAGCCAGAACTCATCCGCTCCACGTGTTCTTCTTTCTCTTTTCCTGCTCCTTTCCTTCCTGGCCGCTGGTGAGCAATGATTCCTTGCCTGCAGAGACGATTCCCAGCCTCTGGCAACCACTCCCGTCATCTAGGGAGCACGATTCCTTGCCTGCAGAGATGATTTGCGCCCTTTGGTGATGACTCCTGGCCTGGCACAGCAGCCTCCTCTCACGGTCTCCTGGCCTGGCACAACAGCTTCCTGGCATGTTGTGGACATCCTTAATGTTCCCATAGCAGCATTCCAGTGAGGCGTGGCATTCTCCTGGCCTGTTGCAAGGGCCTCCCAGCCTAGCGCAGCAGCCTTCCAGCGTGGCGTGCCATCCGCCCATCCTGGTGCAGTGGCCTCTCAGCGTGGCATCCTCCTGACCTGGTACAGTGGCCTTACAGCACAGTGACCTCCCCGCCTGGTGCAGCAGCCCCCCGGGGCGACATGGCAACGTCCTAGTCTGGCGTAGCAGCCTCCTTGCATAGCGCTTCCCGGCATTGTGTGTCACTGATGCGGACTGAAAACTAGCTGCCAGCGTGGTCTGCTGTCCTGAACTTTTACTTTTGTATCTCAGTCGGTACTGTAATTGGTGAGGTATAAACTCCTCACTGTACTCATTGAGTTTATGTGACAATAAAGGCTAGTCTGTGTTTGGTCTCCTTGAACAAGTTGTGATGCAATTCTGGTGATCTCCACAGAGAGTGCTGGTTAAACCGTGAAGACTCTTAGCCCTAGTGTGTGCTCCAAATCTGGGAGGAGGGTTTCCA
Organism: Chiloscyllium plagiosum; assembly: GCF_037043375.1. NCBI lineage: Eukaryota > Metazoa > Chordata > Chondrichthyes > Orectolobiformes > Hemiscylliidae > Chiloscyllium > Chiloscyllium plagiosum. The sequence goes on along the minus strand of NW_028270156.1, from coordinate 89,083,642 downwards.
TTCACAGGGAGAGGGACTAGGAGAGGAGTTTGGGTGCATGAACATGGACATCAGGCAAGAAGCTTTGCTTAATCTGGCTGTAATTTCTTTTTTAGAAAAAAAAAGTGGGGGTGGTGGACACCGTGGGCGGCACGGTAGCATTATGGGCAATTTAGCATGGCCCAGTGGGTGGCATGGTGGTTAGCACTGCTGCCTCACAGCGCCAGAGACCCGGGTTGAATTCCCGCCTCAGGCGACTGACTGTGTGGAGTTTGCACGTTCTCCCCGTGTCTGCATGGGTTTCCTCCGGGTGTTCCGGTTTCGTCCCACAGTCCAAAGATGTGCAGGTCAGGTGAATTGGCCATACTAAATTGCCTGTAGTGTTAGGTAAGGGGTAAATGTAGGGGTATGGGTGGGTTGCGCTTCGGCGGGTCAGTGTGGACTTGTTGGGCCGAAGGCCCTGTTTCCACACTGTAATCTAATCTAAAAAAAAAAGTGTCTGATTTCTAAACTGGAAAGATGCAATAGAGTCAGATTTTATTTGTGTGAAGACTATGGTTTACAGGCTTGAACATGTGGCGGAATTCCATCACAAATATTGGAAGTTGGGCGACATGGTGGCTCAGTGATTAGCACTGCTGTCTTGCAGCACCAGGAAGACAGGTTCAATCCCAGCTTCTGGTGACTATGTGTTGATTACACATTCTCCCTGGGTCTGTATCAGTTTCATTTGGGTGCTCTGGTCTCCTTACACAGTCCAAAAATGTGCAGGGTTGGTGGATTGGCCATGGGAAACACAGCATTACTGGGATTGGAAGGCAGGTGTTTGAGTGGGACGCTCTTCAGAGAGTTGGTGTGGACTTGTTGGGCTGAAGGATTTGTTTCCACACTGTACAGATTTTTTAAAAAAAGCACTTCTTTTAATTTTGGTGCAATCTAACCTGGAACATGGTGGTTGGATTCACTGCTGAATACCTTCAAAGTTCTGATTGTCAGTATGTTCAATCCTGTACATGAGGGAGTGACTCAATGTCCAATCATTCACCTGTCCATAATGTTGAGGGCATCCATTTCTGGTTATTGTGCCGTGATTCTATATCTTGTACTGTCCTTCATAAAGTGTGGATATAAAATTCTGGAGGCAATCTGAGCTGTGGAGACTCCAAAACTGAATGCAAACATTTTGCAGTTAATGTCCATGTCAGGTGTCTCCCATTCTCTACTTTATTGATCCCAGGTGTCTTCTTGTGAATGTTGTGGTCTTATGAGAAACTCCTGCCAGTCAGAGTAACCTATGAAAGAGAAGAAACAACTTCTGATTCCACCAAAACATATTGAGTATATTAACTTGTTTCTGGGGGTGATTTGCTGCTGATGCATTTCCCTATGTGTCTCTAGAAGGGCAATTTTTTGATTTGAGAGGTGTTACTATAATGGTTCAGATGATAAGACACAGAGCAACAATTATCTTTGTGCTAAAATCCATCATGCATAGAGAATATTTGATCAGTAACTTTGTCTCTTTTTTTCCTTTCTCTCTCTTACAGTTAGTCGAGCAGCAATTCTAATCTTATCTGAGGGCAAGTGTGGTCTTTCGACATGCACCGCTCGCTATCTGGTAACCATGGCAGTGTCTGATCTACTGTACGTTACTTTTGATATCATCCTTTCTAAGTTTACTTACTATTATTATCCATGGTGCCTTCTGGGCATGACTCTTGTTTGTAGCGCCATCTATGCCCTGAGCCGCTTGACCGATGATTGTTCTGTCTGGTTCACTGTCGCTTTTTCTTTTGAATGATTTGTTGCCATTTATATTCATCAGATGACATCTCAGTATTGCACAGAGAAAACTGTAATGAGGGTTCTAGCAATAATCTGAATTTTCCTTTCTTGATAGAATATTCCCAACTATTTTCGATTTGAAGCCGAAATGATCATTAACAATGTTCCATGGTACTGTTACACCACCTACAGATATTATAATGGTGCTCATTGGCTGAGTTATCGATATATTGAAACATTTTTAACACCACTTCTCCCATTCACTTTTATTCTCTTTCTGAACATCCTGAATACATGAGTGAGAATTTAAAATTAAGAATTTGGAGGATAGTATGTCTGTGTTGGTTCTTGCAATCACAGGTTGATCAGGGAATATTGGAATTTGCTGGGATACGCAAAGCAGGAGGGAGGAAGACATTTGGACAAAGTAAAGGTATGGAGTTTATAATCTGGTCTCCAGCTGATATGGTGCTTGTTACAAAGGTCCAGATATAACAACCGAAAAAATGACTGGATCACCAAATATGAACTGAGGCAGGCGTTTAGGAGCTATTTTGCAGATGGAAGCAATTCTTCATAATGATGTAAATATCATTTTGAATTTATCACACCCCTCAATTTGAAGCCACAAGCAAACAGGGTTCACCCAGAGTCAGTTCACAGTGAGCTCCATGGAGACAGTGACAGCCACAAAACATGAGTATGAGACACATTTTTCAGGCAGTTAAGGCATGTAAGGGACTGAGGAGTCAAAGAAAAATAGAGAATGACCCCGAGATAGAGAGCAGAAAGAAATCTGTGACTTTACTCTTTGTTGTAGCTGTCAGCTTCATACTTCTCTGGTTGGTGTATATTTTATATTTCTTCAATGTTGGTTATTATTTGGATGATTTTTATCTCTTTGAACTAATCACATTTATGGTGCGAGACTTAAGTTGCTGCATAAATGCATTTATTTATGTGGTGATGCAGAATAGTCTCAGAGACCAGTTAAAGTATGCAGTGAAATATCCACTTCTAAAAATAGTTCAATTGATGAATAAATGCATGTAGCTGGGAGTCAACATTAGGTGCAGCAGAGAATGGAATGAGGAGTCCACGTGAGGAATGGACCCAAAGGAGAAGGAGGAGCAGCAACATGATAACACTCCTTTCCTAATGGGCAAGGAATGACTCCATCTGAGGGGCAAAGTGAATGAGATTGGAGGTGTAAAGCCAGTGTAAAGTGCTGTCAGCAATAAGCAACAATTAGGAGAAAGTGGGACAACAAAAGCAAAACCGAAAAAGGAATTAAATATGCACAAAAGAAAATTCATCCAAAGCAACCAAAAGAGGGCAGTCATCTGAAGCAATCCATTCTCAGTGTGTGAACCAGACACTGATAAAAAACATGACCTGAGGGAATTATCACTGTTCACCGCAGACCAGAGTGGCAAAACCAATGACTGGCTCCTGTCCATTCTTCCGTACTGAAGTCTCTGATATATACATCTGGAAAAAGTGAAAAACAAAAGTTCCTGTTATAAAGACTAAATAATGTGATGTGTAAACAGAAAAAAAAACTGCCTTTTCATTACAAACATATTTTCATCGATAATTTATTTTGCCCATTCACACTGTCTGCCCTGCCCTGAGACTGATATCACTCCATTTCATTATTCATTTCTTTACACAATCTTTGGGAAAGTCGTTGGGAAACTCCAAGGCCCAATTAGAGGGCTTGGTGGCAGATGTGATCCGAAGCTTGGGAATGGGGTCGGATATGGAAAATGAGGCGACATCTCGTACTTCCATGAAAATGTTTTGTGGCTCTCACTGTCTCCATGGAGCTCACTGTGAACTGACTCTGGATGAACCCTGTTCGCTTGTGGCTTCATATTGAAGGGTGTGATAAATTCAAAATGATATTTACATCACCATGAAGAATTGTTTCCATCTGCAAAACAGCTCCTATATACCTGCCTCAGTTCATATTTGGTGAAACAGTCATTTTTTAGGACCTTTGTAACAAGCACCATATCAGCTGGAGACCAGATTATAAACTCCATACCTTTACTTTGTCCAAATGTCTTCCTCCCTCCTGCTTTGCATATCCCAGTAAATCCCAATATTCCCTGATCATCCTGTGATTGCAAGAACCAACACAGGCATATTGTCCTCCAAATTCTCGATTTTAAATTCTCACTCGTATTCAAAATGTTCCATGTTCTTTAGATTAGATTAGATTAGATTAGATTACTTACAGTGTGGAAATCTTCCACTGATTTCATTTTTTTTTCGGATTGGGTGAGTCTTGTTGCATAAACTCAATATGAAAGTGTTCGATGTTCTGCTATCCTGCAAATGTTACCAGCTGGTATGATGGTTTGAAAAAAAATTACAGGTTTTGTTGCAGAAAGTGAAATGAAATGGCTGATAACAATTCCAGAAACAATAGTAAGTCTGATGATTGGGAGCAATTTAGGATCCAGCAGCACATGACCAAGAAACTGATCGGGGAGGGACAGAATATGAATGCAGCCTTCCCTTGAAGCCAAGATGCCACTTACATTCCCAAGCCATTTCTCATCTCGACTATCACCTCCCCAACAGCACTCACAAACCTATTTGGAGGAATTGTATGGATGTTCATTCCAGTCCTACCAAGATGTAAACTGTCCATCTTGTTGAGTTCTAGCCTGCTCCAGAACTGGTCCTAATGCCTTGAAACATGCTGCCTGATGTTCTGAACCCGTTTTCCAGACACATGTTCAACCATCCAATTATTCTGCTCAGATTCTGATCAACACATGGGACTGGCAGTGATTCTGAGAATACTGTTTCCACATCCTGCTTTTCAATCTCATTCCTTGCTGCTTCAAATCTGTTTCATGGACCATATCTCCGCTTTCCCACCGAGGTCTTTGTCACCAACATGGAGCAATACCTCTGTTGTTTGATGCTCCTGCAGCAGAATTTCCTGCAGCTGTTCTGTGATTTCCTTGACCCTGGTAGCAAGGAGGTTATCATCGCATGCTGAAGGTATGTTTATAACTGTAGAAACTCCACTCTGTTCCCCTAAATAATGAACCCATTATCAGTACTATGTACCCACTCTTCCTACCACCCTGTCCAGCTGACGTGACTCTGTCTGCGTTCCTCTGATGAATTCTTTCCATCACAAGCTTCCAAAGCAGGAAAATGATGTCTGATCTCGATCATCTCAGGGGACACCCGAGATACCTGGCTGTCATGTTTTCCTTATTTACCCATACACACTAACTGTGATGTAGCCACCTCCGTAAATGTGTTATCCCCCTCATCCTCAGCCCCGTGGATGGCCTACAGTTACTCCCATTCTCGAAAAAAGAACTCTAGTTTATGCACACTGTCACATTTCCAGGAGATATGTTTATCTCTGACACTTCGAACCTCCCAGAATCCCATATTCCACAGGCTGACCATTTCCTTGCTCAGAGACAAAGAAAACTGCAGATGTTGAATTCCAAGGGAGACAAGCAGGAGGCTGGAAGAACACAGCAAGCCAGGCAGCATCAGGAGGTGGAGAAGGCAATATTTTGAGGGTAACTCTTCTTCAGGACTGGGGGTAGGTTTGTGGGGAGCTGCAGATAAAGGGGGTGGCAGGGGCAGGGTGTTGGTGGGGATAGGTGAAGACAGGTAGAGGATATGACCTGGTTGGTCAATGGGAGGAGTGAATCCGGTTGGTGGCTGGGAGGAAGGGTCGATGAGAGGAATGGAAGGGAGCAGGGAGGAGCTGGGATGGGAAAGGGGGCTATTTGAAATTGTCTCACCTGTAAGGACTGTTTGGGGCACTGGATGGAGGTGAAGGGGGTGGTGTGCTGGTAGGTTTTGCATCATTGGTGAGACAGAGGTTCACCTGCCTCTCCTTCAACCTAGTTTACTGTATCCAGTGCTCCCGGTGTGGAGTTGTCTACATCTGGGAGACCAAATGGTTTGCCAAGCATCTCAGCCAGGCCCACAGAGGCCGACGAGACCTCCCAGTCACAGTCCATTTTACTTTCCCTTCCCACTTCCTTTCTGACATGACCATCCTTGGCTTCCTCTACTGCCACAACAAATTAAACTACAAATTGGAGGAATAATACCTCATCTTCCGTCTGGGCAGCCTGCAACACGGAGTACTCAACATTGAGTTCTCCAATTTCAAGTAACCCCCTTTCCTATCCCCGACTCCCTTCCCAGCCCCTCACCTCTCCCTTCTAGCCACCAACTGGATTCATTCCTCCCATCGACCAAACAGCTTGTCCTGTCTTCCCCTATCTCCACCAAAACCTCGAGAAAAAGATTTTTTTCAGGGACCTTTCAAACCTCACCATCTTCTGTCTGATCACCTCACTAATGGGATTTATGCAATATAATGTGGTCTCTGTGAAGTGAAGCTGTTTTGATCTTCTTGCTGATCACATTCACTCTCAGACAGATCAGCCAGAGACACGGTCAGTGCAGTGACCTAGCCTTCCCTGTGTTTCCTGGAGCCGCCTCGTGTCTCCGATGAAGCCAGTTTACACACCAGTTGTGATGTCTGAGCTCTCTCTGTGATGTACACAGTGAGGTCACACTTTGACCTGTCCAGTTCAAGAGGCCTCACTGCGATCAAACAGGGAGATACTGAAACTCTCACTATACTGTCCCTCAGCCCCAGCACCCATCCCTATCTCTGTAACCTCCTATAGCACCTAGAATCCTTCCATCTCTGTCACTTCCGTTAATCTCTGTAAACCTCCTATCTCTGTAAATTCTGCCAGCCCCTAAACTCTTCCCTACCTTTGTAACATGCTCCAGCTCCTGCACACCTCCCCAGTTCTGCCACCTCCCAGAGCACCTACAACCCTCCAATCTCTGTTACCTCCTTTAGCCACAACAAGCCTCCCTATATCTGTAAACCTGCTCTATTTGTACACCCCTCATCTCTCTAATGTCCTTGAGAAACTACAAACCTCCCTATCTCTTTCAATTCCACCATCCAACAAAACTCATCCCTATTTTTGTAATATTCTCCAGACACTACATCTGTCCCTATCCCAGTAATCTGTTCCAGCCATGACATCCCCTCCTCTCTCTGTGTCACCATCCAGCAGTTACATCCCTCCCTGTATGAGAAGCCATCTTGACTATCAATATTATTCCATATCTCTCCAACAGCCTCCAACCCCTATACCACTCCCTACCTCTGTAAACCTCTCCAGCTCCAACACCCCTCGTTATCTCTAATTTCCTTCCAGCACCTACACCCTCCTTACCTCCTTATCCCCCTCCAGCCCCTTCACTATCCTTCCAGGATATAGACGCTTCAGACAGGACAGGGAGGGAAGTAAAAGGGGGAGATGAGTTGCATTGCTTGTCAGGGATGATAGCACGGCTGTGCGAAAGGACACTATGGAGGGCTTGAGTAGCGAGGCATTATGAGTGGAGCTGAGAAATAAGGGTGCAGTTACATTGTTGGGGCTGTATTACAGGCCTCCCAACAGTGAGCGTGAGGTAGAAGAATGAATAGGTAAACAGATTTTGGAATGTTGTAGAGGCAACAGAGTAGTGGTGACGGGAGATTTTAATTTTCCCAACATCGACTGGGATACACGTAGTGTCAGAGGTCTGGATGGGGCATAACTTGTAAGAAGTGTCCAGGAGAATTTTTTAGAGCAGTATGTCAATAGGCCGATGAGGAAAGGGGCCACATTGCACTTGGTGTTGGAGAATGAGCCAGGCCAGGTGGTAGAAGTTGCGGTGGGGGATGTCTTTGGGAACAGTGACCACAATTCTGTAAGTTTTAGAATACTTGTAGACAAAGATGAGAGTGGTCCTAAAGGAAGAGTATTAAACTGGGTCAAGGCCAGTTATATCAAAATTAGGCAGGAGCTGGGAAATGTGGATTTGACACAGCTATTCGAAAGGAAATCCACATTTGATATGTGGGAGGCTTTCAAAGATAGCTTAAAGTTAGTGCAGGGTAGGCATGAAAGCAAAGGATAGGAAAGGCAAAATTCGTGAACTGTGGATGACAGGAGAAATTATACGACTAACCAAGAGGAATAGGGAAGCGTATATAAGGTCAAGGCAGCTAAGAAGAGAACAGGCCCTGGAGGAATATTGGAAGAGTAGAACCTGTCTTAAATGATGAATCAAGTGGGCCAAAAGGAGTCATGAAATAGCTTTAGCAAGCAGAATTAAGGACAATCCCAAAGCCTTTTATTCTTATATAAGAAGCAAGCGGGTAACTAAAGGATAATGAAGGAAGGCTGTGTGTCGAACCTGAGAGAATGGGTTAGATTCTGAATGATTATTTTGCATCAGTATTCACTGAGGAGAGGGACATGATGAATGTTGAGATTAGAGATAGATATTTGATTAGTCTGGATTGTGGAAGGAAACCGGAGCACCCGGAGGAAACCCACACAGACACGGGGAGAATGTGCAAACTCCACACAGTTAGTCGCCTGAGGCGGGAATTGAACCAGGGTCTCTGGTGCTGTGAGGCAGCAGTGCTAACCACCGTGCCACCCACTGGGCCATGCTAAATTGCCCATAATGTTCGGTGCATTACTCAGAGGGAAATGGGAGGAGAAAGTGAGGTCTGCAGATGCTGGAGATCAAAGTTGAAACTTTATTGCTGGAACAGCACAGCAGGTCAGGCAGCATCCAGGGAACAGGAGATTCGACGTTTCGGGCACAGGCCCTGTGCCCGAAACGTCGAATCTCCTGTTCCCTGGATGCTGCCTGACCTGCTGTGCTGTTCCAGCAATAAAGTTTCAACTCAGAGGGAAATGGGTCTGGATAGGTTACTCTTTGGAGGGTCGGTATGGACTTGTTGGGCTGAAGGGCCTGTTTCCACTCTGGAGGGAATCTAATCTAATCAGTGAGTATAACTGGTTAGGTAGAAGGTTAAAAAAGACAGAATATAAAAAAAAGTAATCTCTGGTTTACTTCTGGTGCCAAGTTCTAATGAGGGAAGGAATAAAAGGACAGGGCAGATAAATCAATGGTTGACGAGGTGCTGCAATGTGCAGGGAGTCACTTTCTTGGAACATTGGGATCTCTTCTGGGACAGAAAAGACCTGTTTAAAAGGATGGGTTTCACCTGAACTAGACCAATATCCTAGTGGGGAGATTTGCTCGTTCTATTTCAGGAGATTGTAAGATTTGAGAGAGGTGGGGTGTGGGCTTTCTGAACAACAGTGAAAATAGAAAGAAAGATGACAATGAATCTGAATCAGAAAACAGAACGTTCTTTAGAAAAGACAGTCAAGAACAAGTCAGAGAACAAAGGAACACTGAACAATTAAACTGCATTTATTTCAATGCAAGAGGTCTCATGGATAAGGCTGATGAACTCAGGGCCTGTAAGGGAACATAGGCCTGGGATGTCATCGCTATCACAGAAACATGGATGAGGAATGGAAAAGTCTGGCAGCTCAGTGTTCTGGATTTTAGATGGTACAGGAAGGACAGAAAGAGGCAAGGTGGGAGAAGGGCTGGCATTTTTGATTAAGGAAAATATTACTCCTGTAATTAGAGAAGGTATTTCTGAGGGATCATTTAGTGAAAATATATGGGTTCAAATTAGAAATAAGAAAGGGATGATCACCTTGATGGGATTTTACTATCAACGCCCCAATAGTCAGAGGGCAATTGAGAAGCAAATATTTCAAGAGACTTCAAATATAGCTAAGATAATAAGGTTGTAATAGTAGGGGATTTTAATTTTCCAAACACTGTCTCAGACTGGCATGGTATTAAAGGATTTGATGGCGAAGAATTTGTTCAATTACAAGAAAATAAATGTGTCCCTCTAAGACAGGCAAGAAGTGGTAAGATAAAGGAACCTTGGATGATGAGAGCAGTGGAGCTTCTCGTTAAAAGGAAAAAGGTAGCTTACATAAGGTGGAGGAAGCTAGGGTCAAGCGCAGCTCTACAGGATTACAGGCAGGCCCTTGCTTAAAAAGGAGCTTAAAAATAGTCTGAGGAGAGCCAGGAGGGGGCACGAGAAAGGCTTGGCAGAACGGATTAGGGAGAACACAAGTGCATTTTACACTTACGTGAGGAATAAGAGAATGGTCAAAGAAAGAGTAGGGCCGATCAGGGATAGCATAGGGAATTTGTGTGTGGAGTCTGAGGAGGTAGGGTAAGCCCTAAATGAGTTTTTTGCTTCTGTCTTTATGAAAGAAACGAACTTTGTAGTGAATGAAACCGTTGAAGAGCAGGTGTGCATGCTGAAATGGATAGAGATAGAGGAAACTGATGTGCTGAAAATTTTGTGAAACATTAAGATTGACAAGTCGCCAGGCCTGGACCAGATTTGTCCTCGGCTGCTTTGGGAAACGAGAAATGCAATTGCTTCGCCACTTGCGAAGATCTTTTCATCCTCGCTCTCCACTGGAGTCATACCTGAGGACTGGAGAGAGGCAAATGTAATTCCTCTCTTCAAGAAAGGAAATAGGGAAATCCCTGGCAATTACAGACCAGTAAGTCTCACGTCTGTCGTCTGCAAGGTGTTAGAAAGGATTCTGAGGGATAGGATTTATGACCATCTGGAAGATCATGGCTTGATTAAATGCAGTCAACACGGCTTTGTGAGGGGCAGGTCATGCCTCACAAACCTTATCGAGTTATTTGAGGATGTGACTAGAAAAGTTGATGAGGGTCAAGTTGTGGATGTGGTGTATATGGACTTCAGCAAGGCATTTGATAAGGTTCCCCATGGTAGGCTCATTCAGAAGGTCAGGAGGAATGGGATTCAGGGAAACATAGCTGTCTGGATACAGAATTGGCTGGCCAACAGAAGACAGCGAGTGGTAGTAGAAGAAAAATATTCTGCCTGGAAGTCTGTGGTGAGTGGTGTTCCACAGGACTCTGTCCTTGGGCCTCTATTGTATATAATTTTTATTAATGACTTGGATGAGGGAATTAAAGGATGGGTCAGCAAGTTTTCAGATGACACAAAGGTTGGAGGTGTCGTTGACAGTTTCGAGGGCTGTTGTAGGCTGCAGCAGGACATTGACAGGATGCAGAGATGGGCTGAGACATGGCAGATGGAGTTCAACCTGGATAAATGCGAGGTGATGCATTTTGGAAGGTCGAATTTGAAAGCTGAGTACAGGATTAAGGATAGAATTCTTGGCAGTGTGGAGGAACAGAGGGATCTTGGGGTGCAGGTACATAGATCCCCTAAAATGGCCACCCAAGTGGGCAGGGTTGTTAAGAAAGCATATGGTGTCTTGGCTTTCGTTAACAGGGGGATTGAGTTTAAGAGTCGTGAGATCTTGTTACAGCTCTATAAAACTTTGGTTAGACCGCACTTGGAATACTGCGTCCAGTTCTGGTCGCCCTATTATAAGAAAGATGTGGATGCTTTGGAGCGGGTTCAGAGGAGGTTTACCAGGATGCTGCCTGGACTGGAGGGCTTATCTTATGAAGATAGATTGACTGAGCTCGGACTTTTTTCATTGGAGAAAAGGAGGAGGAGAGGGGACCGAATTGAGGTATACAAGATAATGAGAGGCATAGATAGAGTCGATAGCCAGAGACTATTTCCCAGGGCAGAAATGTATAATATGAGGGGTCATAGTTTTAAGCTGGTTGGAGGAAAGTATAGAGGGGATGTCAGAGGCAGGTTCTTTACACAGAGAGTTGTGAGAGCATGGAATGCATTGCCAGCAGCAGTTGTGGAAGTAAGGTCATTGGGGACATTTAAGAGACTCCTGGACATGCATATGGTCACAGAAATTTGAGGGTGCGTACATGAGGATCTGTGGTCGGCACAACATCGTGGGCTGAAGGGCCTGTTCTGTGCTGAACTGTTCTATGTTCTATAAATGTTCCCAATAGAGACGGATCAAAACTTGAACTTCTCTTGAGAAATAAGGCAGGTTAAGTGACTGATGTGTTAGGGAAGATTAGAGTGGTGCTGGAAAAGCACAGCAGATCAGGCAGCATCCGAGGAGCAGGAAAATTAATGCTTCAGGCAAAAACCCTTCATCAGGAATTTCGGGCAAAAGCCCTTCTGATGAAGAGCTTTTGCCCAAAATTTCGAATGAAGGATTTTTGCCCGAAGCATTGATTTTCCTGCTCCTCGGATGCTGCTTGACCTGCTGTGCTTTTCCAGCACCACTTTAATCTTAACTCTAATCTCCAGCATCGATAGTACCCACTTCCACGTGTTAGTCAGGGAACACATTTGGACCTGAGAACATAATACAAATAATTTCAAAATAGTTATGTAAAAGGATAAGTCTTCCATAAAAGTTAAAGGTCTGAATTGGAATAGGCATATTTCCAGGATATGAAACAAGATCTTTCAAAAGTTGATTGGAGTAGACTAATCGCAGGGAAAAGGAGGACTGACAAGTGGGAGGCCTTCCAAAGTGTGACAACAAGAGTTCAGAAACATTCTGTTCCTGTTAGAGTGAAAGGCAAGGCTGGTAAGGTTAGGGAACAATGGATGAATAAAGATGTTGTAGTTCAAGTCAAGAATAAAAAATGATCATCTATTAGAGAGACAATTAGGATCAACTGAATGTCTTGAAGAGTATAAAGAGTGTAGGGACACTCTTCAGAAAGAAATGAGGAAGGCAACAAGGGGACAGGAGATAGTCTTGGCAGGTAAGGTAAAGATAATCCAAAGATTCTATGAATATATTACGAGTGAGAGAGCAACTGGAGAGAGAATAAGATCCCTTAAAGACCAACGAGGTTGTCTTTGTGTTGAATCTCAAGAGATGGGAGAGATATAAATGAACATTTCGAATGAGTTTTGACTGTTGAGAAAGAAGTGGAAGCTGGAGAAATCAGGGATATAAATATTGATGTTTTGAGAACAGTTCACAGAAAACAGAAGAGGAAGTGCTGGAGATCCTAAAAAACATAAAGATAAATAAACCTCCAGGACCTGATCAAGTGTGTCCCAGGACGTTGTGGGAAGTTAGAGAGAAGATTGCAGGGGCCTGAGCAGAAATATTTGTATCATTTAAAAACACATATGAAGAACTGGAGGGCTAGGGTGTGGTTAATATGTTTAAGAAGGGATGTGAGGAGAAGGCTGGGAACTATTGACCTGCGAGTCTGACGTTTTTAGAGATGATCCTGAAAGGTAGGATTTACACAGGGTGGAGAGGAAAGGAAAGGATTGATTCGAGATAGTCAGTATAGTTTAGTGTGAGGAAAGTCATGTCTCACACACTTGATTGGGTTTGTTTTTAGAAGTAACCAAAATGATTGATGAGGACATAGTGTTAGATGTTGTTTGGTTGGACTTTAGTAAAGCCTTTGACAAGATTCTGCATGGGAGACAGGTTAGTAAAGTTAAATCACATGGGATCCAGGGTGGACTTCCCAATCGGATATGTAATTGTCTTGATGGTAGAAGACAGCAGGTGATGGTGGATCATTGTTTTTCAGACTGGAGGCCTGTGACCAGCGGTGTCCCACAGGGAGCGGTACTGGCTTCACTTCTGTTAGTCATTTATACAAAGGATTTGGATGGGAATGTAGGAGGCATGGTTAGTAAGTTTGTGGATGACACCAAAATGGTAAAATAGACAGTGAAGAATGTGACCCAAGGTCACAAAGAGATCTTGATCAATTGGGTCAATGGGCTGAGAAGTAGCAGATGGAGTTTAATTTGGATAAACGTGAGGTATTGCATTGTGGTAATACAAACAAGGTCAGGACTTAATGGTAGGGCCCTGGGTAGTGTGGGAGAGCAGAGAGAGACCTCAGGGTCAGGGAGATACTTCTTTGAAATTAGCCTCCCAGTTAGACAGGGTAGTTAAGAAGGTGTTTAGCATGCTTGCCTTCATCGCTCAGACCTTTGCGTATCGGAGTTCTGACATCATATTGAACTTGTACAGGATAGTGATGAGTCCTCTTCTGGATTAATGTGTGCAATTCTCATCGCCCTGTTATAGGAAGGATATTATTAAACTGGAGAGGGTTCAGTTAAGATTTACCAAGATGTTGCCAGGAATGGAGGGTTAGATTCCTTCTATTAGACTCCCTACAGTATGGAAACAGGCCCTTCGGCCCAGCAAGTCCATACTGACCCTCTGAAGAGTAACACACCCAGACCCATTTCTGATTAATGTACCTAACACTATGGGCAATTTAACATGGCCACTTCCCCAGACCTGCACATCAGTTTGAGATATAACAATGGGCTGTTGCATTGGAGGATGAGGGGTAAACTTATTGATGTTTATAAAATTATGAGGGGCATAGATAAGGTGAATGACAGGATTCTTTTCATTCGGGTGGGGGAGTTCAAACCTGGGGGTGTATTTTTAAGGTGAGAGGAGAAAGATTGAAAAAGGAGATGAGGGGCAGGATTTTTAGTAGTTCATGTGTGGAATGCACTACCAGAGGAAGTGGTGGATGCAGGTACAGTTACAATGTTTAAAATACATTTGGATAAGTTCATGAATAGGAAAGGATTAGAGGGATATGGGCCAAGCGCAAGTAGTTGGGAATAGTTTAGTTTTGGAACATGGTGGGTGTGGCCTGGTTGATCCGAAGGGTCTGTCTCTGTGCTGCATGACTCTATGACTCCATGACATTATGGTACGCAGTCAAAAGACACGTTAGTCTCTTCACACGCTCACTTTGTCCTCCAGACCAGGACCTGGGACACAGCAGGGGGAAGGGTATTGTTGATGGATGGAGATACCAAGGGGCTTTATTATGCAGTGGGTGTGAAACAGAGAAACTACAGAGGGGCAGTTCAGTGAGGATGAAGCAGCACAGGGGAGGGCAATGGGACAGGGGTCATGGAGGGGGACAGGGGCTAAATGTGCTGTTGGAGGGGGAGGGTGTCCAAAATTGAAGGGAAGGGTGCTGTTTCAGGATTGAAAGACAGAAATAGGGAAGAAAAGGAAGAGAAGGAAAGATGGAGGGAAAATGAGAGAAGAAGAAAGAGCAAAAGAGTGAGAAAGAACATAGATAAAGATAGAAAGAAGAGGCAGGAGAGAAAAATACAAAAGAAGAGGCTGTCAGTAAGATAAAGAGAGAGAGAGAAAGAAAAATAGTGTGAGAGAGAAAGGTTGAGAGGGAGAGGGAGATGTAGAGTGATACAGACAGAGAGTGAGAGATAGAGACAAAGCGAAAGACTGAGAGAGAGAAAAGAGGAAAAATCAGAGAGATACAAACAGGTGATAAGGAAAGATATGGCCACATTAAAGAGGTGATATTCACCATATCAGTTGGCCCGAGCTCTCTCCCTCTCTCCATTTGGAACAGACTCTGCTCCAGGGCCTTGCTTTAGGAGGGATTGGTCCAGGGAGGGGGTGAAGTTAAAGGATCAAAACTGGGATTGAGGTTCAACACTCCCCACACCCACAGTCACCCAGAAACAGACAGAAACACACTGATACTCACCCCCTGCTCAGTGCACACAGTGAAAGAGACAATGGCTGCCAGAACCTGTTTGAAATATCCCCAAGTCTCTCACTCAAAGCCCCCTCTCTGCCCAATTCCCAGCTCATTCAGTCAGCTCCCAGCTCCCTCCACCTGGGGCATACCTCCCCCAGGGATGGAGCACAGCCAGAGTCATCTCAGTGGGATCACAGTTGGGAGGAAGGGAGGGAGGATGTGTGAGTGAATGCAGCAGGTAAACAGTTTCATCCAGTCTGCCTTTGTCTACTCCTGCTTTGCACTGTATTGTCTTGGAATGAAAGCCAAATGTATTTTCAAACTGATCAAATTCCCTTTGTTTTTATGGTTTCCTCCTGATAAATGTGAAAATCTTAATTTGTGATAGCCAGTAATCGAAGCAAGGAACTGAATGGAAACAAACTCAATTATTGTTGAAAATAAATGTGCAATCAAAAGACACAGAATCCTTACAGTATGTTCTTTCCTCTTTCTAACAGGAAACTTCTCGTGTGTATTAATTTGCCCAGATGTGTGGCTCAGAGAATTCAGTGAGGAAGAGTGGACAGGAACCTGTCGTTGCATTTCCCTCTCTGGCCTGCAGTGAACGATTACACCTTCCTCCATATCATTCATTTTTCTAACCTCTTCACTCACTGAGAATGGATTACTTGGAATAAATGTAGCTTTTGTGTATATTTAATTCCTCTTTTGGTTTTTGCTTTTGTTCCTCCACTTCCTACTAATTACTGCTCATTACTAACAGCACTTTACACTGGCTTTACTCCTCCAGTCTCTGTCATTTTGCTCCTCAGATGGAGTCATTCCTTGCCCATGAGGAAAGGAGTGTTATCATGTTGCTGCTCCTTCTCCTTTCGGTCCATTCCTCACGTGGACTCCTCGTTCCGTTCTCTGTTGCACCTAATGTTGGCTCTCAGTTACTTGGATTGATTCACTAATTGAATTATTGTTCTAACTGGATATGTCATGGCATACTTTAACTGGTCTCTGAAATGTTTCTGTGTCACCACATAAATAAGGGCATTTGTGCAGCAACTTAGGTTCCTCAGCATGTATCCAATCTGAACAAAGAGACCAAAAGAAACTTTATCCAAGGAATAACCGGCATTAAAGAAATATAAAATATGCAACAACCAGAGAAGTATGAAGCTGGCAGATATGGCAAAGAGTAAAATCACAGAATTTTTCCTGCTCTCTACCTCTGGATCATTCTGTGCTTTTCTCTGACCTCTCAGTTCCTTCCGCACCTTAATGGCCTCGAAGATATGTCTGACAGTCAGAATGTTGATAAAGACAATAAAAGTGAATGGGAACATTGGTGTTAAAAAAGTCTCAAAATATCTAAAACCTATCCACCGAGGGTCATTATAATAACCAGGCCTGATATAACAGTACCATGGAACATTGTTGATAATCTTTCCAGGGTAATACACAAAGGAGTTGGGAATGTTCTTTAAACAAAAGAAGATGCAGATTGTTGCTAGAACCCTGGTTGCAGTTATCCCTGTGCAATACTTAGTTTTCATCTCATGTAAACAAATGGAGACAAATCGATCAAAGGAAAAAGCAATGGTGAACCACGCAGAACAATCAATGTTCAAGCGGTTGAGGGCATAGATAACACCACAAACAGGAGTGATTTGCAGGAAACACAGTGGATAATAATACTGTCGAAATTGGTGAAGGATGATATAAAAAACAATGAACAGTAGATCTGACGTTGTCATGGCCACAAGATAGCGAGTGCTGCACGTCGAAAGACCACATTTACCCCGAGCTAAGATTACAATCACCACTAGACTAACTGTAGGAGAAAGGAAAAAATAGATTTGAAGTTATTAATGAAACAGTCTCTGTGCCTGAGCCCAGACTGTAAGTAATGACACAAAGATAATTGTTGTTCCATGTTATATGAAGTTTAAAGAATCTCTTTCAATGAATCATTGAACTTTTAAAGGACATAGGGAAGAACATGCGCAGTAGATTACTCATAGAAACATGATCATATACCCAAGGTGTTTTGGTTCAATGGCAGTCAATTACTACTGCTCCTCGGATGCTGCCTGTCCTGCTGTGCCTTTTCTAGCACCGCACTCTATCTGCAAACACCATTGTCTTCTAATCCCTAATACCTGCTGAACCCAACTATTGCCCTGCTGTATCTAGGCTCCCATTTGAAGTGAGCTACCTGAGCAAGATCCACCAACACAATCCCTTTCCATCAAGGAATGGGAAACATAAGGTGTCACTGAGAGGTGGGTTGTTACAAAACCCATAACAGGCTGTGAACTACCACAGAGAGAGGTAGTCTTGTTAAAGTCTTGTTAAACAGTCTTGGTAAACACTGTGGCCTCAATGTAAACCCACTCTGCACAGTATAGGGAAACAAACATTACTGAGGAGCCTCCAAACTACAAACTATTCACTTTAACTCAGTAAGTGAGGACACTATCAACTGGCTTCAGTATTTGCTTTGCTAAATGGGAATATAATAACTATCAGCTGTCGGGAGAAATGGGGATGATTCAATGCCGAGGTTTATATAAGTTAAGTTGTTCCAACACTTACCAGGAACACCAACGAAAGCCAGAATAGTCTCATACACTCTCTCGATCCTTTCCCTGAGAAGATGCATTTCGTTGTTTGTGACACAACCTTTCCCTTCCTGCTGCTGGCAATCTGTTGAAATTGGAGAATTCTCTCGGAGATGGAGCTGACACAGTTCCAGAGACTTTGTTTTATATTGTGTGGTATCTCCACTGGGAAACCGTGATTACACCTTCAAACTTTTTAATATCATTTTGAACAAACAAGTTACGACAGCAGGTTTATTTTAATGATGTGACAGCATTGAGATTTGCGTCTGGATTTGAATACCCCAAAGACTGGATTAATCTGATCCTGTTAGGTCTCAAACATTCATTTCCATTTGATTTCAAGCAACAATACTTGAAATATTTCACTCACTATCAATCCCATAAATATCTAAATACTTTTTGATTTTCTTTTCAGTGATGACTTTCATTCTGATGAGGTTATTCAGTCATTCAATACCTCATGTTGTCGAGCTCCTTGAGAGCTGTTGTACTGATCACTGTTATCCCACTGCTTTCCTTGTTAATTCAGTTATACAACTGATTTCAGAAAACTCTCTCTGTGAATGAGTACTCTAACACAGAACCTGAAGCTGACACCGACCACACCAACAGCTGGAACTTCCACTCGGTCACATTTTCTCAAAACAAAGACAAAAATACTCAGATCCTTCAGTTCAAAACCATAGAATGATGGCATCATCCAGGACAGAGATGGGCCCTTCCCTCCATCAAGTCTGTATCTCTAAACTCACAATAAAGGTACACAGGGCTGGACAATGGGAAGCCTTCAAACATGAGATATTGAGAGTCCAGAGAGAATGTATTCCTGTTAAGGTGAAAGGCAAAGCTGGTAGGTGTAGGGAATGCTGGATGACAGGAGAAATTGAGGTTTTGGTTAAGAAAAAGAAGGAAGCATATGCCAGGTACAGACAGCAGAGAGTGAGTGAACCATGAGAAGAGCATAAATGCAGTAGGAGTATACTTAGAAGGGAAATCAGGAGGGCTGAAAGGGGACATGAGGTAACACTGGCAAATAAGATTAGGGAGAATTCAAAGGGATTTTATAAATACATTAAGGACAAAAGGGTAACTGGGGAGAGAATAGGGCCCCTCAAAGTTCAGCAAGGCAGCCTATGTTTAAAACCACAGGAGATTGGGGAAATACTAAATGAGTATTTCGCATCAATGTTTACTGTGGAGAAGGACATGAAAGATAATGCAACATGGGGAAAGAAATAGTGACATCTTAAAAATATTCATATTACAGAGGAGGAGGAGCTGGGCTTAAAATGCATAAAAGTGGATAAATGCCCAGGGCGTGATCAGGTGTACCCTCAAACTCTGTGGGAAACTCGGGAAGTGATTGCTGGGCCCCTTGCTGAGACATTTATGTCATTGATAGTCACAGGTGAAGTGCTGGAAGACTGAGGGTTGGCTAATGTCGTGGCACTATTTAAGAAAGATGGTAAGGAAAAGCCAGGAAACTATAGACTGGTGAGCCTGACATCGATGGTGGGCAGGTTGTTGGAGGGAATATATTTGGAAAGACAAGGATTGTTTACGGATAGTCAGCATGACTTTGTGCTTGTGAAGAAGATTGATGAGGGCAGAGTAGTGGGTGTGATCTACATGAGCTTCAGTAAGGCGTTTAACAAGGTTCCTCATGGTGGACTGGTTAGCAAGGTTAGATCTCATGGAATTCAGGGAAAACCAGCCACTTGGATACAGTATTGGCTCAAATGGTAGAAGGCAGAGGGGAGAGGTGGAGGGTTGATTTTCAGACTGGAGGCCTTTGATCAGTGGTTTGCCACATGAATTGGTGCTGGGTCCATTTCTTTTCGTCATTTATACAAATGATTTAGATGTGAACATAGGAGGTATAGTTCAGAGGTTTTCAGATGACATCAAAATGGAGGTTACCTCAGATTACACAGGATCATGTCCAGATGGGCCAAGGAGTGGCAGATGGAGTTTAATTTAAAGAAATGTGAGGTGCTGTATTTTGGAAAGGCAAATCAGAGCAGGACCTATGCACTAATGGTACATCTTGGGGAGTGTTGCTCAACAAAGAGACCTTGGAGTGCAGGTTCATAGTTCCTTTATAGTGGAGTTGCAGGTCGATAGGATAGTGAAGAAGGCATTTGGTATACTTTCCTTTATTGGTCAGTGAATTGAGTAAAGTAGTTGGGAGGTCCTGTTCCAGGACATTGTTTAGGGGCCACTTTTGGAATACCGTGTGCAAATCTGGTCTCCCTCCTACCGGAAGGATGTTGTGAAACCTGAAAGGGTTCCGAAAAGATTTGCAAGTGTTGGAGGATTTGAGCTGTAGGGAGAGGCTGGAAAGGCTGAGGTTTTTCCTGGAGCGTTGGAGGCTGAGGAGTGACCTTATAGAGGTTTATATGGAGGGGCATGGATAGGATAAATAGACAAGGACATTTTCCTGGGTGGGGGAGAAATTTAAAAGGGACCTAAGGGGCAATTTTGCCATGCAGAGGGTGGTGCGTGTGTGGAATAAACAGAGGAAGTGCTGGAGGCTGGTACAATTGCATTTGAAAGACATCTGGATGGGTATGTGAACAATGAGGGTTTAGAGGGATATTGGCCAAGTGCTGGCAAATGGGACGAGATTAATTTAGGATATCTGGCAGAAATGGAACAAAGGGGCTGTTCCTGTGTTGTACATCTCTATGATTCTCTCTCTCTCACACACGTACACACGTGCACACACACACACTCACACACCCAATATACACCACACACAATCATGTAATGCCTTCCTTTCCATGGAAAACCAACTCACTCTGCTCATCTCTCATCCATTTAAACTTTCTACTGAGCAAATTCATGATTCAATCTCAACTTGGGTGATGTCACAACTGTTCAGATAGGATTCAAGTTCATGTTGTTGACAGCCCACACTCAGTCTGTCTGACTTCTGATTTTCAAGGGACCAAATAGAGACAAAATAATATTACACTCAATGAGACATAATAAAACGTCAACTTTTATTTTGTAATTGGGACAGAAATAACAAGTTGGATTCTAAATCAGCCAGGAGACCAGCCATTGATTTGACTCATACTCAGATACTTCCCAACTATTCTCCTGGACTTGCATCAAATCCTATCAATGACAGATGGCAGAATTATGATGTGGAACGGTTGATGCGTTGTCTCCCAGGTGCCAGGGTTCATGACGTTTCCGAATTACGACTGTGGAATTATGACTCTAATGGTGACCATGAAACCCTTGTCAATTGTTGTTAAAACCCATCTGGTTCTCTAATGCCCTTTAGGGATCAGGGCTGTCTTTGTCTTGTCTGGGCTACATGTGACTCCAGGCCCACAGCAATTGTTGCGGTTGGTGGAGGTCAGCCATCTAAGCTCACAGCAGGAGGTCCTCAAGATTGTGTCCTAGCCCTAACTATCTTTAGTGACTGTATAACTGACCTTCCCTCAGGCAGAATGTCATGGGTCCGAGGGTTCGCTAATACTCACACAATGTTCAGCAGCATTCTTCCCTCCTCAGATACTGAAGCACTCCATGTGGCTCTGCAGCAAGATCCTGGCAACTTCAGCTCCTCGGAAACGGCGTTAGGGAAGTGGAGCCGGACCTGGATGAACTTCGGATCATTCGGGAGGCTGAGGGAGAAATTGAGAGGAGTTACAGGGAAGTTGTCACACCTCAGGTACAGGGGAAAGGCAGATGGATGACAGTCAGGGGACGGAAAGGGAACTGGCAGACAGTGCAGGGACCCCTGTGGCCGTTCCCCTCAATAACAAGTATACTGTTATGGATACTGTTGCGGGGTAGCGACTTACCACGGGTAAGCCATGGGGTACGGATCTCAGGCACAGAGTATGTCCCTGGTGCTCAGACGGGAAGGGGGAAGAGGAGCAGAACATTAGTCATTGGGGACTCCATAGTTAGGGGGACAGATAGAAGGTTCTGTGGGAATGAGAGAGACTCACGGTTGATGTGTTGCCTCCCAGGTGCCAGGGTTCATGACGTTTCTGATTGTGTTTTCGGTATCCTTAAGGGGGAGGGGTGTAGCCCCAAGTCATGTTCCACATAGGCACCAATGACATAGGTAGGAAAAGGGCTGGGGATTTAGGGCAGAAATTTAGGATTGCTACCCATGTCACTTGCTAGCGAGATGAGGAATAGGGAGAGAGAGCAGTTGAACACATGGATACAGAAATGGTGCAGGAGGGACAGTTTCAGATACCTGGATAATTGGGGCTCATTCTGGGGTAGATGGGTCCTCTACAAACAGGATGGTTGACACCTGAACCAGAGAGGTACCAATATCCTTGGGGGGCAATATGTTTATGCTCTTCAGGAATGGTGAGGCTAATTCAGCAAAAGATGGGAACCTGAATTATAGCTCCAGTGTACAGAAGGTTGAGAGTAGTGAGGTCAAAAATAATGTTTCAAGATCACAGGAGTGCAGCGGCAGGCAAGAAGGTGGTTTGAAGTGTGTCTACTTCAATGCCAGGAGCATCCGGAATAAGGTGGGTGAATTTGCAGCATGGGTTGGTACCTAAGACTTCAATGTTCTGGCCATTTCACAGACATGCAGAGAGCAGGGACAGGAATGATGTTGCAGGTTCCAGGGTTTAGATGTTTCAATATGAACAGAGAAGGTAGTAAAAGAGGGGGAGGTGTGGCATTGTTAGTCAAGGACAGTATTACAGGTGGCAGAAAGGATGTTTGATGAGGACCCATCTCCTGAGGTAGAACAGGCAAAGTTTAGAAACAGGAAAGGAGAGGTTTTTCCTGTTGGGAGTTTTGTATAGGCTTCCAAAAAGTTCCAGAGATGTAGTGTAAAGGATTGCAAGAATTATTCTAGATAGGAGAGAAAGTAACAGTGTAATTGTTATGATGTCTTTCACTTTCCAAATATTGACTGGAAACACTATAGCTTGTGTACTTTAGATGGGTCAGTTTTTGTCCAACATCTGCAGGAGGGTTTTCTGACAGATTATGCAAATTGGTCAACAAGAGGCAAGGACAATTGGATTTGGTACTGGTTAATGAACTGGGCAAGGTGATAGATTTAGAGGTAGGTGAGCACTTTGGTGATAGTAGATAAAAACAATGACTGTAGATGCTGGAAACCAGATTCTGGATTAGTGGTGCAGGAAGAGCACAGCAGTTCAGGCAGCATCCGAGGAGCAGTAAAATCGATGTTTCGGGCAAAAGCCCTTCATCAGGAATACAGGCAGAGAGGCTGAAGCATGGAGAGATAAGTGAGAGGAGGGTGGGGGTGGGGAGAAAGTAGCATAGAGTACAATAGGTGAGTGGGGGAGGGGGTGAAGGTGATAGGTCGGGGGGAGGGTGGAGTGGATAGGTGGAAAAGAAGATAGGCAGGTAGGGCAAGTCATGGGGACAGTGCTGAAGTTTGGAACTGGGGTGAGGTAGGGGAAGGAGAAATGAGGAAACTGTTGAAGTCCACATTGATGCCCTGGGGTTGAAGTGTTCCGAGGTGGAAGATGAGGTGTTCTTCCTCCAGGCGTCTGGTGGTGAGGGAGCAGCCGTGAAGGAGGCCCAGGACCTCCATGTCCTCGACAGAGTGGGAGGGAGAGTTGAAATGTTGGGCCACAGGACGGGGTGGTTGATAGGTGCGGGTGTCCCAGAGTTGTTCCCTAAAGCGCTCTGCTAGAAAGCATCCAATCTCCCCAGTGTAGAGGAGATCGCATCGGGAGCAATGGATACAATAAATGATATTGGTGGATGTGTAGGTAAAACTTTGATGAATGTGGAAGGCTCCTTTAGGGTCTTGGATGGAGGTGAGGGAGGAGGTGTGGGCGCAGTTTTTGCAATTCCTGCAGTGGCAGGGGAAGGTGCCAGGATGGGACGGTGGGTTGAAGCAGGGTGTGGACCTGACCAGGTAGTCACGGAGGGAATGGTCTTTTCAGAAGGCAGAAAGGGGTGGGGATGGAAATATATCCCTGGTGGTGGAGTCTGTTTGGAGGTGGCGGAAATGTCGGTGGATTATTTGGTTTATGCGGAGGTTGGTAGGGTAGAAGGTGAGCACCAGGTGCGTTCTATCCCTGTTACAGTTGGAGGGGTGGGGTCTGAAGGTGGAGGTGCAGGATGTGGACGAGATGCATTGGAGGGCATCTTTAACCATGTGGGAAGGGAAATTGCGGTCTCTAAAGAAGGAGGCCATCTGGTGTGTTCTGTGGTGGAACTGGTGCTCTTGGGAGCAGATACGGCAGAGGCGGAGGAATTGGGAATACGGGGATGACATTTTTGCAGGAGGTAGGGTGGGAAGAGGTGTAATCCAGGTAGCTGTGGGAGTTGGTGGGTTTGTAAAAAATGTCGGTATCAAGTCGGTCGTCATTAATGGAGATGGAGAGGTCCAGGAAGGGGAGGGAGGTGTCAGAGATGGTCCAGGTAAATTTAAGGTCAGAGTGGAATGTGTTGGTGAAGTTGATGAGTTGCTCAACCTCCTCGCGGGAGCACGAGGTGACGCCAATGTAGTCATCAGCGTAGTGGAGGAAGAGGTGGGATGTGGTGCCAGTGTAACTACAGAAGATGGACTGTTCTACGTAGCCAACAAAGAGACAGGCATAGCTGGGGCACATACGGGTGCCCATGGCTACCCCTTTGGTCTGTAGGAAGTGGGAGGATTCAAAGGAGAAATTGTTACGGGTGAGGACCAGTTCAGCTAAATGAATGAGAGTGTCGGTGGAAGGGTACTGTTGGGGACGTCGGGAGAGGAAGAAACAGAGGGCTTGGAGGCTCTGGTCATGGCGGATGGAGGTGTAGCGGGATTGGCTATCCATGGTGAAGATGAGGTTTTGGGGCCGGGGAAATGGAAGTCTTGGAGGAGGTGGAGGGCACGCGTGGTCTCTCGAATGTATGTGGGGAGTTCCTGGACTAGGGGGGATAGGACAGTGTCGAGGTATATAGAAATGAGTTCAGTGGGGCAGGAGCATGCTGAGCCAATGGGTCGGCCAGGGTGGTCAGGCTTGTGGATCTTGGGAAGGAGGTAGAACCGGGCAGTGCAGGGTTCCTGGACTATGAGGTTGGAAGCTGTGGGTGGGAGAAATCCTGAAGTGATGAGGTTCTGTATGGTCTAGGAGATGATGATTTGGTGATGGGGGATGGAGTCATGGTCGAGGGGGCGGTAGGAAGAGGTGTCCTCGAGTTGGCGTTTGGCTTCAGCGGTGTTGAGGTCAGTGCGCCAGGCTACCACTGCACCCCCTTTATCCGCTGGCTTGATGGTAAAGTCGGGATTGGAGCAAAGGGAGTGGAGGGCAGCACGTTGTGAGGGTGAGAGGTTCGAGGCTCAGTGACTTCCGTTCCCCCCCCACCTTTAGCCGTAGTTGCCACCACTTCCGCCCCCACCAACGCCACTCACCTGCATTCTGCTGACACGCGTCCCACAGATACCACTGTCACCATCCCCACCCCCCCAGAACCCTGAGGGGAACGCCACCCCTGCTCATGACTCTACCCCCATTCCCCCCAACACCACACCCACTCCAGTTACAGGCTCCGCTCCACTCCCAGCTCCACACCCACACCAGATCCCAGCTCCCAGCCCTGCCGTGTTTTCACTATCCCTCCAGACCTCCCCTCACTGAGGACAAATGACCAGTCCT
Source organism: Chiloscyllium plagiosum (assembly GCF_037043375.1). Lineage (NCBI taxonomy): Eukaryota > Metazoa > Chordata > Chondrichthyes > Orectolobiformes > Hemiscylliidae > Chiloscyllium > Chiloscyllium plagiosum. The sequence continues at coordinate 89,058,267 of NW_028270156.1, read as the reverse complement.
CAACAAAGGACTCATCTTTATCCCCCTCCGCCCACGCGTCAATGAATTTAATACATGCCAAACACTTCTCCCGCCGCCTCTGCCATCGAGCTTACTTTTACGATCACTACTCCCGCCACCTTCCGAGGACCCCTTCACCCATCTCCAACACACTGCATCCACCTGGACACCCCGTGCTGGCCTATTACCCGCCCTCGACCTCTTCATTTCCAACTGGCGCCGGGACATTAACCGCCTCAACCTGTCTACCCTCCTCCCCCACTCCAACCTCTCACCCTCACAATGCGTAGCCCTCCACCCCCTCTGCTCCAATCCCGACCTCACTATTAAACCAGCAGAAAAAGGAGGTGCAGTGGTAGTCTGGCGCACTGACCTCTACACTGCTGAAGCCAACTTGAAGACACCTCCTTCTCCCGCTCCCTCGACCATGACCCCACCCCCCATCACCAAACCATCATCTCCAAGACCATACACAACCTCATCACCTCAGGAGATCTCCCACCCACAGCTTCCAACCTCATAGTCCGGGAACCCCGCACTGCTTGGTTCTACCTCCTTCCCAAGATCCACAAGCCTGACCACCCTGGCCGACCCATTGTCTCGCATGCTCCTGCCCCACTGAACTTATCTCTACCTACCTCGACATTGTCCTATCCCCCCCTAGTCCAGGAACTCCCTACATACGTTCAAGACACCACCCACACACTCCACCTCCTCCAAGACTTCCATTTTCCCGGCCCCCCAACGCTTCATCTTCACCATGGATGTCCAATCCCTCTACACCTCCATCCGCCATGACCAGGGCCTCCAAGCCCTCTGTTTCTTCCTCTCCTGGCGTCCCCAACAGTACCCTTCCACTGACACTCTCATTCGTTTGGCCGAACTGGTCCTCACCCTTAACAATTTCTCATTCGAATCCTCCCACTTCCTCCAGACCAAAGGGGTAGCCATGGGCACCCGTATGTGCCCCAGCTATGCCTGTCTCTTTGTTGGCTACGTAGAACAGTCCATCTTCCGTAATTACACCGGCACCACTCCCCACCTCTTCCTCCGCTACATTGATGACTGCATTGGCACCACTTCGTGCTCTCGCGAGGAAGTTGAGCAATTCATCAACTTCACCAACACATTCCATCCTGACCTTAAATTTACCTGGACCATTTCTGACACCTCCCTCCCCTTCCTGGACCTCTCCATCTCCATTAATGACGACCGACTTGATACCGACATTTTTTACAAACCCACCAACTCCCACAGCTACCTGGATTACACCTCTTCCCACCCTACCTCTTGCAAAAATGCCATCCCATATTCCCAATTCCTCCGCCTCTGCCGTATCTGCTCCCAGGAGGACCAGTTCCACCACAGAACACACCAGATGGCCTCCTTCTTTAGAGACCGCAATTTCCCTTCCCAAATGCCCTCCAACGCTTCTCGTCCACATCCCGCACCTCTGCCCTCAGACCCCACCCCTCCGACCGTAACAAGGATAGAACGCTCCTGGTGCTCACCTTCCACCCTACCAACCTCCACATAAACCAAATCATTTCCGCCACCTCCAAACAGACCCCACCATCAGGGATATATTTCCCTCCCCACCCCTTTCCACCTTCTGAAAAGACTGTTCCCTCCGTGACTATCTGGTCAGGTCCACGTCCCGCTTCAACCCACCCTCCCATCCTGGCACCTTCCCCTGCCACCGCAGAAATTGCAAAACCTGCGCCCACACCTCCTCCCTCACCTCCATCCAAGACCCTAAAGGAGCCTTCCACATCCATCAAAGTTTTACCTGCACATCCACTAATATCATTTATTGTATCCGTTGCTCCCGATGCGGTCTCCTCTACATTTGGGAGACTGGGCGCTTCCTAGCAGAGCGCTTTACGGAACATCTCTGGGACACCCGCACCAATCAACCACACCGTCCTGTGGCCCAACATTTCAACTCTCCCTCCCACTCTGCCAAGGACATGGAGGTCCTGGGCCTCCTTCACCGCCACTCCCTCACCACCAGACGCCTGGAGGAAGAACACCTCATCTTCCACCTCGGAACACTTCAACCCCAGGGCATCAATGTGGACTTCAACAGCTTCATCATTTCCCCTTCCCCCACCTCATCCTAGTTTCTAACTTCCAGCTCAGCACTGTCCCCATGACTTGTCCTCCCTGCCTATCTTCTTTTCCATCTATCCACTCACACCCCCACCCCGACCTATCACCTTCATCCCCTCCCCCAATTACCTATGGTACTGTATGCTACTTTCTCCCCAACCCCACCCTCCTCTCACTTATCTCTCCACCCTTCAGGCTCTCTGCCTGTATTCCTGATAAAGGGCTTTTGCCCGAAACGTCAATTTTACTGCTCCTCGGATGCTGCCTGAACTGCTGTGCTCTTCTGGCACCACTAATCCAGACTTTGGTGATAGTGACCACAATTCGGTTACATTCACTTCAGTGATGGAAATCGAAAAGTATATCCTGCCGGGTAAGAGATATAGTTGGGAGAAAGGCAATTATGATGCGATTCAGCAAGAGTTTAGATGCATAGGATGGGAAGGAAACTGCAGGGAATGGGCACAATTAAAATGTGGAGCTTGTTCAAGGAACAGCTACTGTATGTCCTTGACAAATATGTACATGTCAGACAGGGAGGGAAGGGAACCGTGGTTTACTAAAGAAATTGTGTCTCTTGTCCAGAACAAGAAGAACGCTTAAGATGAGATGTGAAGGCTCAGTTGGACTGCTTGAGATTTAAAATTAGCCAGTAAAGATCGAAAGAGAAAGCTAAGAAGAGCCAGGAGGGGACACGAGAAGGCTTTGACAGGTGGGAACGAGGCAACCGGAAAGCTTTCCAGAGGGATGTCAGGAACAAAAAAATACTGGAGTAAGATTAGGACCAGTCAAGGACAGTAATAGGAAGTTGTGCATGGAGTCTGAGGAGGTGGGAGAGGCAGTAAATTAATATTTTTCATCAGTATTCACACAGGAAAAAGACAATGTTGTGAAGGAGAATACTGAGGTACAAACTATTAGACTAGAAGGGATTGAGGTTCATAAGGAGAAACTGTGAGCAATTCTGGAAAGTGTGAAAATAGATATGTCCCCTGGGCCAGATGGGATTTATCCTAGGACTCTCTGGAAAACCAGGGAGGAGATTGCAGTGCCTTTGGCTTTGATCTTTATTTTGTCATTGTCTACAGGAATAGTGCCAGAGGCTGGAGGATAGTAAATGTTGTCCCCTTGTTCGAGAAGGAGAATAGAGACAACCCTGTAATTATAGACCAGTGAGCCTTACTTCGATTGTCAGTAAGGTGTTCACTGAGAGGTGGTAAATGGAGTTTAATACGGAAAAGTGTGAGGTGATTCACTTTGGAAGGAACAACAGGGACACAGAGTACAGGATTAATGGGAAGATTCTTGGTAGTATGGATGAGCAGAGAGATCTCTGTGTCCATGTGCATAGATCCCTGAAAGTTGCCACCCAGGCTAACAGGGTTGTTAAGAAGGTGTACAGTGCCTTATGATTTGGAGCTGCTGGTGTTGGACTGGGGTGTACAAAGTTAAAAATCACACAACACCAGGTTATAGTCCACCAAGTTTAATTGGAAGCACACTAGCTTTCGGAGCGACCGGACAATCACCTGATGAAGGAGCGTCGCTCCGAAAGGTAGTGTGCTTCCAATTAAACCTGTTGGACTATAACCTGGTGTTGTGTGATTTTTAACTTTGTACAGTGCCTTAGCTTTTATTGGGAGAGGGATTGAGGTTCGGAGCCACGCAACCATGTTGCAGCTGTACAAAACTCTGTTGAGGCCGCACTTGAAGTGTTGCGTACAGTTCCAGTCGCCGTATTATGGGAAGGATATGGAAGCATTGGAAAGGATGCAGACAAGATTTCCCAGGATGTTGCCTGGTATGGAGCTGGTCTTATGAGGAAAGGTTCAGGGACTTGAGGCTGTTTTTGTTGGAGAGAGGGTTAAGAGGTGACTTAAAAGAGACACACAAGATGATCATAGGATTATATCGGGAGGACAGTGAGAGCTTTATTCTCTGGATGGAGATGGCTAGCACAAGGGGACAGAGCTTTAAATTGAGGGGCGATAGATACCACTGGCTGTGTAAAGAACCTACCTCTGACATCCCCTCAAATCTTCCTCTAATCACCTTAAAATATATGGCCTCTTGTGATAGCCATTTCCAGCTGAGGAAAAAGGTCTCTGGGTATCCACACTCTCTGTACCTCGTCATCATGGACATGTCTATCAAGTCACCTCGCATCTATCTTCACTCAGAGAATAGTAAGGACATGGAACACCCTGCCTGCAACAGTAGTAGACTTGCCAACGTTAAGGTCATTGGATAAACACATGGATGACAATGGAATAGTGCAGGTTCAATGGGCTTCAGATTGGATTCACAGCTCGGCACAACATCAAGGGCTGAAGGGCCTGTACTGCACTGTCATGTTCTATGTTCCAGGCCTAGGCTGACAAATGACAATTAACATGCATGCCACACAAATGTGAAACAGCTACTACCTCCAAGAAGAGATCACAGAAATAACGCCTTTTGACATTCAAGGCTTTGCTGTTGCTGAATCCCCCACAATCAACAAGCTGGGAGTTCCCATTGAGCTGAAAATGAAATGGGTTTACAATGTAAGTACTGTGGCTACAAGAGCAGGTCAGGGGGCAGGAACACTGCAGTGAGGGATGTACCTCATGGCTCCAAAAGCCTCTCCACCATCCCCAAGGCACAGGCCAGGAGTGTGATGGAATACTCCCCACTTGCCTGGATGGAAATATCTCCAAGATCCCTCAAGAAATGGGATTCCAGCATGACCAAGCAGCCATATAAAAGCACAATGTTGCAGACACTCAAAACCTGAAATGAAATCAAAAAGTGCTGGAGAAATTCAGCAAATCTGGCAAAACCTGTGGAGAGAAATATAGAATTAACCTTTTGAGTCCAATATAAGACTTCTTCAGAACAGTGCTGATCAGGAGTCATGTCGGACTAGAAACATTCATTCACTTTCTCTCTTCACAGGTACACCAGGCCTGCTGAGTTTCTCTAACATTTTCTCTTTTACAATGAAGTAAATAGTTTTTTTGGCACCACATCTACAAACATTCATTCCATCCACCACCAGTGCTCTGTCGACAGCATCTTCAACATCTATGACCACTCCCTTCCTAAAGAAACAGGTAATAGATGCATGAGAACACCACAACCTGCATGTTCCCTTCAAGCCACTCACCATCCTGATTTTGATCTATGTTCCTTCAGTAAAGTCGCTATAGTCCCATTGGACCTTAGGGCTGATCTCTCAGAGACATGACTGGTCGTGTGTTTAACCTGAGTGTCACCATGCCTCAGGGGAGCGGGGGTTTGAGAAGGTAGGATTTTCATGGTGATCTCAACCAGCGTGATTTGGAGGAGCTGGTGTTGGTCTGAGGTGGACAAAATTAAAAATCACACAACAATAGGTTATAGTCCAACAGGTTTATTTGGAAGCACGAGATTTCGAAGCACTGATGAAGGAGCATCACTTCAAAAGCTCGTGCTTCCAAATAAACCTGTTGGACTATAACTTGATGTTGTGTGATTTTTTACTTCAACCAGTGTGGGAATTGAACCTGTGCTGTTAACATCAGACATTGAACAGGAAAGCACAGTATAGGCCCTTCGGCCCTCGATGTTCTGCTGACCTTTTATCCTCCTCCAAGATCAAAGGAATCTACATGCCCTTTATTGTTCCACCTTCCATGTGTCTATCCAAGAGTCACTTTAATATCCCTCATGTATTTGACTCCACTCCTACTGCTGGCATTGCATTCCACACACCCACCACTGCCTGTGTAAAGAACCTACCTCTGACATCCCCTCAAATCTTCCTCTAATCACCTTAAAATTTATGCCCTCTCGTGAGAGCCATTTCCAGCTGAGGAAAAAGGTCTCTGGGTATCCACACTCTCTGTACCTCATCATCATGGACACGTCTATCAAGTCACCTCGCATCTATCTTCACTCAAATGAGAAAACCCTGATTTTCCTCAACCTATCTTCATAAGACATGCGCCCCAGTCCAGGAAGAATCTGGGTAAATCTCCTCTGCCCCAGCTCTGAAGTTTCCACATCCTTCCTATAATGAGGTGACCAGAACTGAACACAAAATTTCAACCGTGGTTTAACTAGGCCTGTCCTCGGATGCTGCCTGAATTGCTGTGCTCTTCCAGCACCACTGATCCAGAATCTGGTTTCCAGCATCTGCAGTCATTGTTTTTACCTCTATAGAGCTGCAGCATAACCTCATGGCTCTGAAACTCAATTGCCATGCTCATGAAAGCCAACACACCCTACACCTTCTTAACAGACCTATCAACTTGGGTGGCAACTTTGAGGGAACTATGGACAAGATCCCTCTGTTCCTCCACACTGCCAAGAATCTTGCCTTTAACCCTGTAATCTGCATTTAAATTCAACCTTCCAAAAATTAATCATTCCACACTTTTCCAGATTGAACTACATCTGACACTTAATAGCCCAGTTCTGCATCCTGTCAATGTCCTGTTGCAACCTACAGCAGTCCTCCACACTATTTACCACTCCACCAACATTCACCCAATCGGCAAACTTAGTATCCCACCCTTCCCATTCCTCATCCAGGTCATTTATAAAAATCACAAAGAGCAGAGATCCCAGAACCGATCCCCGAGGAACACCACTGGTCACTGAGCTGAATACTTTACATCTACTACCACCCTCTGTCTGCTATGGGTCAGTCAATTCTGTATTCAGACAGCCATGTTTCCCTGTATCCCATACCTGCTTACTTTCTGAATGAGCCTACCATGGGGTACCTTATCAAATGCCTTGCAAAAATCTAATTACACCACATTCATTGCTCTTACTTCAGCAATGTGTTTTGTCACATCCTCAAAGAATTCATTAAAGTTTGTGAGGCATGACCTGCCCCTCACAAAGCCATGCTGACTATCTCTAATCAAGCTTCAGTTTTCCAAGTAATCAAAAATCCTGTCCCTCAGAATCCTCTCCATTGACTTTCTCACCACAAACTTAAGACTGATTGGTTTGTATTTCCCAGGATTATCCCTATTCCCTTTCTTGAACAAGGGAATAACATTTGCCATGTTTTAATCATTTGGCACTACTCCAGTGAACAGTGAGGACATAAAGATCATCATCAAGGGTGCAGCAATCTCTTCCCTCATTTCCTTTGTATCCCAGTGTATATTCCATCTGACCCTGGGGATTTATATATCCTTATGTTTTTCAAAATTTTCAGCACATCCTCCTTCTTAACATCAGCCTGTTTGAGTAGATCAGCCTGTTTGAGTAGATCGGCCTATTTCACGCTGTCCTCACAAATGCCAAGGTCCCTCACCCTCGTGAATAATGATTGATAAAGGACTTCCCCTACCTCCTCCAACTCGAGGCACAAGTTCCCTCTGCTGTCCTTGATTAGCCCTACCCTCACTCTGGCCATCCTCCTGTTCCTCACATAAGTGTAGAACACCTTAGGGTTTTCCTTAATCCTACCTGCTAAAGATATTTCATGCACCCTCCTAGATCTCCTAAGTCCATTCTTCAGTTCCTTCCAGGCTATCTTGTAACCCTCTCGAGCCCTGTCTGATCCTTGCCATCCTCAACCTTAAGTAAGCTTCCTTCTTCATCTTGACCAAATCTTCCACATCCCTTGTCACCCAAGGTTCTTTCGCCCTACCATCCCTTCTTTGCCTCAGTGGGACAAACCTACCCAGCACTATCAGCAAGTGCTCCCTAAAAAATCTCCACATTTCTGTCATGCATTTCCCTGAGAAAATCTGTTCCCAATTTAGATGCCCCAGTTCATGTCTAATAGCATTGTAATTCCCCCTCCCCAATTAAATGGTCTCTTATACCATCTGCTCCCATCCCTATCCATGAGTATTGTCAAGCTGGGGGAGTTGTGATCACTATCATCTAAATGCTCTCCCACTGAGAGATCTGACACCTGACCTGGTTCGTTGCCAAGCACCAAATCCAAAATAGGATGTTGGTGTCACTCTCCATCGCAAACCAGCCGTCCAGTCCCCACCATTGCAGGTGGTAAGTTAGCACAGTTTGCTGGACAGCTGGTGTGAGATGTAGAGAGGTGAAGTAGTACTTTGGTTAAACTCACCATCAGTTGACTCTCTACCTCTCTCCAAGACAGAATAACCATTTGAATAGGGCAATTCCTTCGGTGTCCCTCTGTCACAATCCTGGAACATCCCTCTCCCCCCATTCCCTTCACACTACTGACCAATTGTTCCCACATCATCAGGACTGTAGTGGCACAAGAAAGCAGCTACCACCACAATCTCAAGGGCAGTAAATTCTGACCCAGCCATCAGAGTCAAAGTCCCCTTGATTAATTCTGAAACACATCTGAACAAAACATGTTGACAGACAAGCTTTTGGCTGCCAGAAAATTCAGACAGTTTATTTCAGATTGTGTGTGTGTTTGTGTGTGTATTGCATAAAGTTCTGGTCGCCATATTTCAGAAAGGATGTGGAAGCGTTGGAAAAGATGCAGAGGAGATTTACCAGGATGTTGCTTGGTCTGGAGGGATGGCCTTATGAGGAAAGGCAGACAGACTTGAGTCTATTCTCATTGGAAAGAAGAAGGCTAAGAGGGGATTTCAAAAAGACATGCAAGATGAAGAGAGGATTAGATAGGGTAGACAGTGAAAGTCTTTTTCCTAGGATGGTGACATCAGCTTGTATGAGGGGGCATAACTACAAATTGAGGGGTGATAGATTTAAGACAGGTGTCAGAGGCAGGTTCTTTACTCAGAGAGTGGTAAGGGTGTGGAATGTCCTGCCTGCCAATGTAGTTAACTCAGCCACATTAGGGAGATTTAAACAATCTTTGGATAAGCACATGGATGATGATGGGATAGTGTAGGGGGACGAGCTGAGAATAGTTCACAGGTCGGCGCAACATCGAGGGCCGAAGGGCCTGTTCTGCACTGTGTTGTTCGATGTTCGAATTATTTAGTTAACCGAATTGATTCCCTGGGGTTTGAGTTTAGAACTAGAATTAAATTCTCTTGTCACGTGTGTTCACGTATCGGAACACATGAGGACAGTGAAAAGTGCACAGAGTGACCATTCTCCACCACCACTTGCAACAAGACAGATTCCCTTCCATTACCTTGGCCATACACCAGTCAGAATCTGTCAGCTCCTAAAGAAATCATCCACTCTGATGGAGAATGGGGCGAACCAGCAAGAGAAAGAGCTTTACTATCCCATTCTTGAACCTGTTGCTGTTCCTGGTGATTCATGGTTCAGCCCCAGTGTATTGGAAGGTAGCGGGTGGAAGCCCTGCATTAAAAAAGGGAGACAGAAAGCAGGAAGCACAGGCCGGTTAGCTTAACATACCACAGGGAAACTGCTGGAAGGTATTATTCAACCAGATACAGCAGCTCACATTGATCAGTTGTAGATAATCTGGCAGAGTCGACATTGTTGTGTGTGTCCATTGAATTTCTTTGAGGATGTAACATGTGTCATTGATAAAGGGGACTGCCCTGAGCTTAGCTTTTATCCCATAAAATGACCCAGCAAATGTCATGGCAGGAGGTAAAGGCTCACGGTGTTGTGGGGTAATGATTACAAGGGAGCACTGTGGTTTATTGAAATGGAGAACAATTGGAAGCTGCACTTACAAAAGACAATAGACAATAGGTGCAGGAGTAGGCCATTCAGCCCTTCGAGTCAGCACCTCCATTCATTATAATCGTGGCTGATCATCCAGTCAGTACCCTGTTCCTGCCTTATCCCCATAACCCTTGATTCCACTGTCTTTAAGAGCTCTAGCCATCTCTTTCTTGAAAGTATCCAGAGACTTGGCCTCCACTGCCTTCTGGGGCAGAACATTCCATATATCCACCACTCTCTGGGTGAAGAAGTTTCTCCTCAACTCTGTTCTCAATGGCCTACTCTTTATTTTTAAACTATGTCCTCTGGATCTGGACACACCCATCAGCAGAAACTTGCTTCCTGCCTCCAGAGTGTCCAATCCTTTAATAATCGTATACTTCTCAATCAGATCCCTTCTCAACCGTCTCAACTCATGTATAAAAACCCAGTCTTTCCAATTTTTCAACATATGATAGTCTCGCCATTCCAGGAATTGACCTCGTGAACCTACACTGCACTCCCTCAATAGCCAGAATGTCCTTCCTCAAACTTGGAGACCACAACTGCACACAATACTCCAGGTGTGGTCTCACCAGGGCCCTGTACAGCTGGAGAAGGACTTCTTTGCTCCAATACTCAATTCCTCTTGTTATGAAGGCCAGTATGCTATTCGCTTTCTTCACTGCCTGCTGTACCTGCATGCTTACTTTCATTGACTAATGTACAGAACTTAAAAATGTGTTGCTGGAAAAGCAGGTCAGGCAGCATCAAAGGAGCAGGAGAATCGACGTTTCAGGCAAAAGCCCTTCATGCTGCCTGACCTGCTGCGCTTTTCTAGCAACACATTTTTAAGCTCTGATCTTCAGCATCTCCAGTCCTCATTTTCCACTGATGCACAAGAACACCAAGATCTCGTTTTACATCCCCTTTACCTAACTTGACTCCATTTAGATAGTAATCTGCCTTCCTGTTCTTGCCACCAAAGTGAATAACCACACATTTATCCACGTTAAACTACATCTGCCAAGCATCTGTCCAACTGTCCAAGTCACCCTGTATTCTCATAACATCCTCCTCACAACTCAGCTTGCCACCCAGTTTTGTGTCATCAGCAAATTTGCTAATATTACATTTAATACCTTCATCTATATCATTAATGTTTATTGTAAATGGCTGCGGTCCCAGCACTGAACCTTGTGGTACCCCACTGGTCACCTCACCGCCTGCCATTCGAAAAGGGACCTGTTTATCACTACTCTTTGCTTCCTGTCAGCCAGCCAATTTTCAGTCCAAATCAGCATTTTGCCCCCAATACCGTGTAGCCTAATTTTGCTCACTAATCTCCTATGTGGGACTTTATCAAAGGTTTCTGAAAGCCCAGGTACATGACATCCACTGGCTCTCCCTTGTCCATTTAAGAACATAGAACATAGGAAAGTACAGCATAGAACAGGCCCTTTCGCCCACGATGTTGTGCCAAGATTTAATCCTAATGTCAAAGATAGTACCTTAACCTATGCACCCCTCAACTCATTGCTATCCATGTGCATGCCCAGCAGTCACTTAAATGTCCCCAATGACTCTGCTTCCACCACCACAGCTGGCAACGCACTCCATGCATTCTCAACTCTCTGTGTAAAGAACCTACCTCTGATGTCTCCTTTATACCTTTCTCCTAATATCTTCAAACTGTGACTTATTGTACCAGTCAATCTTCATTGTTCCATCCTCAAAATATTCCAGAAGATTAGTCAAGCATGATTTCCCCTTTGTAAATCCATGCTGACTCTGACCTCTCCTCTTATTGCTATCCAAATGAGTCATAATTTCATCTTTTATAAGTGATTCCAGCATCTTTCCCACCCTTGATGTCAGGCTAGCTGGTCTATAATTCCCTGTTTTCTCTCTCCCTCCTTCCTTGAAAAGTGGGACAACATTAGCCACCCTCCAATTCGTAGGAACTGATCCTGAATCTATAGAACATTAGAAAATGGTTACCAACGCATCCATGATTTCAAGAGCCATCTGCTTAAGACCATCAGGTCCCAGGGACCGAACAGTCTTCACACCTAACAGTCTATCCAACACCATTTCCTGTCAAATATAAATTCCCTTCAGTTCATCCATTACCCCAGGTCCTTCAGCCACTATTACATCTGGGAGATTGCTTGTGTCTTCCCAGTGAAGACAGATCCAAAGTACCTATTCACGTCTTCTGCTATTTCCTTGTTCCCCATAATAAATTTGCTTGTTTCTGGTCTTCAAGGGCCCAATTTTAGTTTTAACCTTTGTTTTTCTTGTCACATATCTAAAAAAGCTTTTACTATTCTCCTTTATATTTTTGGCCAGTTTGCCTTGTACCTCATTTTTTCTCTGCCTATTGCCTTTTTAGTTATCCTCTGTTGCTCTTTAAAAGCTTCCCGGTCCTCCGGCTTCCCACTCATCTTTGCTGTGCTACATTTCTTTTCTTTTATTTTTTTTTTCCAGTCCTTAACTTCCCTCATCAGCCACGGCCTCCCCTGCCTCCTGTCAGGATTTTTCTTCCTCTTTGGAATGAACTGATCCTGCACCTCCTGCATTATATCCAGAAATACCTGCCATTGGTGTTCCACTGCCATCCCTGGTAGGGTATTGAACATTAAGCTCCTCCCTAAGAGCTCCATAGTTCCCTTTGTTCAACTGCAATACAGACACTTCCGATTCTCCCTTCTCCCTCTCAAATTGCAGATTAAAACTTATCATATTATGGTCGCTACCCCCTAATGACTCCTTTACTTTGAGGTTTCTGATCAAATCCAGTTTGTTGCACAACACCAGATCTAGAATTGCCTTCTCCCTGGTAGGCTCCACTACAAGCTGTTTTAAGAATCTATCTTGGAGGCACTCCACAAGCTCCCTTTCTTGGTGTCCAGTACCATACTGATTCTCACAGATTACCTGCATGTCGAAATCCCCCACATAACTTTGCAACAGCTAATTTCAACTCCTTATTCAACTTGCACCCTACATCCAGACTACCGTTTGGGGGCCTGCAGCTAACTCCCATTAATGTCTTTCTACCCTGACAATTTCTCAGCTCTATCCAGACTGACTCTACAACTCCTTATTCTATACCCCCCCTCACAAGGGGCTGAATATCATTCCTCACTAATGGGGCCACCCCACCCCCTCTGCCCATTAGTCTGACCTCTCGATAGCCCATATAGCCTTGAATATTCATTTCCCAGGCCCTGGCCTCTTGAAGCCACATCTCAGCTATCCCCACAACATCGTACCTGCCAATTTCCAACTGAGCCTCAAACTCTTCCACCTTATTTCTTATGCTTCGTGCATTCATATATAACAGTTTTAATTTGTTACTCCCCTCACCCTTATTGAGTTTTCTGCTCCATTGATTCTGCTGTCTTTCTGAACTTCTGTTATTCTCACTTTCCCTTTAACTTCGTTCTTGAATTTCCAATTTGTCCCCCCCACTACTGAGTTTGAAGCAGAACTTACATATCCGATAGTGTTGGGGCTTGAAGCAGCACTTACATATCCGATAGTGTTGGGGCTTGAAGCAACACTTACATATCCGATAGTGCTGGGGCTTGAAGTGAGTTTGCCAATTGCTGGGTTTGTTTCCCTTTGGCCCGAGCTGCCTCCTGTTCACCATGGGGGTGGGGGGTGGGAGAGCGGTGTATGATCCCTCTGCCCATCCATCTCCCATCAGGATGGTCTAAAGGTTCTCTGCTTCTGCCTCAGAAAGAGTCCCCATCCCCCACCGTTCCCATCCACCTGGCTCAGCTCATTTGGAACCGTTTCCCTTTCACAGGCCTCACTTTCTCCAAGTCAAAGGGTTACTTCTGGCTACCTGCACAGGTCACAGTGTATCTGTGTCTTTGTGGGGAAGGTGGAATAGTTCTTGGCGCAGTCCTATTTAGCTCTTTCTCCAACCTGTTGATGATGCAATTGCTGCTATTCCTGCTCTCGCTAGAATTAGAGGAAAAATATATTAATTTGTTTCCAATTTCTGTCTTTCCCTCAAGGCCACATTTCTGACTTTTCCCTTCCTTGGCCTCTCTGTTTCCATTTCTGTGGAAAGGCTGTACGTCAATATCTATTCCAAACACATGGACTCCCACAGTAACCTGGAATACACTTCCTCACATCCTGACTCCTGTAAGGATTCCATTCCATTCTCCCTGTGACTCCATCTTCAGCTGTTCTGGTGATGTCACCTTCCACCCCCTCATTTCCTCTCAGGGACATGGCCAGATCTATAAAGGAGGTGAAATTAAGGATCTCAGATGTTTTCACTTGGAACCAGAAAACTTGAAGGAATTTGCTCATTCTTCATAAAAGAACAGGGGGAACACTTTCCAGATAAAGAACATTCATTCCCCTGTTATTGCAGCCTTTGGCATTTCCAGTAAGGCAACGCATAGTATTCATGGAACAGATTTCGGGTATAGTCCTTATTTACTGAGCAACTCCCATAGGATGCGGATCAGCAAAGAAAATCAAGTCTGAAGACTTTAATGTAATGTTTGTGATGAAACTGAACATTTTACTGGAATCTACACATATTCAGCAATTATCAAGAAGTTATATCTAATATATAGGAAGTAAAGTTTGTTGAAAGAACAAGTGTATTAAATCTTCAAAGATTTATTTTCCTCAGACAAATTGTCAGGAGCATTGATCTGTCGTGTGAAAACAAATCTGTGGTGAACTCTATGGAATATCACAACCCAATGCAGCCCAAAAATTTCAGTGATTTTATTTTATATGAAGGTCCTCCTTGCTATCTCTTCTCTCTCCTTCTTACAACAAACCTGCTGACCATCATCATTCTCTCCAATGGAAAGTGTGGACATTCCAAACGTATCTCGGTGTACATTTTCTCCATGGCAACTGCAGATTTCCTGGTCCTGTTTTTCGGTATTGTATCACGTTTTGAGATATCACGTTCCAGATTCATTTCTGTCCTACGCTGCAGTTTGTAAAGTCATCCTGTGTTTTATTCCTGCCACATTGGATATGTCAGTCTTGTTGACTGTCTTCTTTACAATTGACCGTTTTGTAACTATCTGTTGTCAGATATTTAAAACAGACTATTGCACAGTGCGAACTGCTGCTCTGATGATGACAGCATTCCCTGCCCTGATTGCTTTACAGAAAACATCCTGCTGGTTTCCATATGACCCTGGCTGAATAATTTCCAACGTTGCCTGAGGCAGTCGCTCCAATGTGACCTTTTACACATTAACTGCAGGTGAGGCAGCCTCCTGGGTAAAAAGGATTTCAGTTGCATGGCTGCCTTTTTGTTTGAGATTACTGTTTAACTCTTGAACAATCTGGTGTATTTTAGTGGACAGCAGAGTCTGCAGGGGATTGTGGGATCTCAGCAATGAGAACAGCACTGACACAGAGATGAAACTCAGAAGGAAATCCATAGTTTTACTGTTCAGTCTATCAGGCAGTTTTGTCCTTTTGTGGCTTACAGCCATCATTAACTTTTTAACCAGTAAAAAGACAGTGACAGTACATTACCGAGGTGCTTATACAGCTCCAACATACATCACCACTGATACTGGGGACATTCTAATGTATTTGAGTTTCTGCACAAACACATGTAATTATGAAGCTACCCAAACCCAAATTCAGGGAAGAGATGAAGAAGGTGATGAAATCTCCCTTCATTTTGATATTGACTTTGGTTAAATAACACATTAAACTGAAACTTTCTTCCCAGACTGAGTAAATGCCAACCTGTGGTCTCACTCAGAATGGCCTGTTCTATTACAGATAAGAAGGATTGCACTTGTGAAAATGAAACGTTCTTGGAATACATTTTTCAAACTGTCGGCTTTGTTTGATACCTGCTCATTTCTCAGGGGGTAACAGTCCTGATGGTGGTTACCCTCCGTCCAGTCAAATTATTCACACGGCTTTACCTGCCAGGGGCTAACACCACAACAACCTCTTTTTGTTCACCAGCATCTCCACTTTAATCTTAGAGCAGTAGTCCAGCCTCACCTCCATTTCCCAGTTGGATGGGAATGCCAACTTCTGATTCCATTCTCACTGTGAGAGTGCGTTGGTTAGCGGAGAGCTGTTTTGAAATGCACAGTGATGTCAACAGCATGGGTTCAATCCCAGTCACTGACTGAGGGTCAATCCCTGTCACTAACTGAGATCCAATCCCTGTCACTAACTGAGGTTCAATCCCAGTCACTGACTGAGGTTCAATCCCTGTCACTGACTGAGGTTCAATCCCTGTCACTGACTGAGGTTCAATCCCTGTCACTGACTGAGGGTCAATCCCTGTCACTAACTGAGGTTCAATCCCTGTCACTGACTGAGGTTCAATCCCTGTCACTAACTGAGGTTCAATCCCTGTCACTGACTGAGGTTCAATCCCTGTCACTGACTGAGGTTCAATCCCTGTTACTGACTGAGGTTCAATCCCTGTCACTGACTGAGGTTCAATCCCTGTCACTGACTGAGGATCAATCCCTGTCACTGACTGAGGGTCAATCCCTGTCACTGACTGAGGTTCAATCCCTGTCACTGACTGAGATTCAATCCCTGTCACTGACTGAGATTATTGTGGACGACTATCCTCCTCTACCCAACGATGGAAAACAGAAAGCAGCAAATAATCCATGTGTTAGTCTAACATTTATCATGGGGAAAACATTGCTGAATATCAAGCAGGATGGATAAAGGGCAGTCAGCAGATGCAGCAGGTTTACATTTCTGAAGGAGTGTATAATATTCCAGAAATAATGTTACAACCCAATATAAGAACACGTGGTGATGGGGTTAATACTTTAGAGTGAGAATTAAACCATGACAAGAAACAGATTCAGGAAAGAATGGGTCAGTTTCAGGTCATCAAACTATAACAAGGAGAGTGTCAGAGATCAGTGCTGGGCCCTTCATATTTACAAACTGTACTCACACTAATACAAAGTCAAAAAGGAAATGAATGAGTTGGACAGTAAGAGTCTGCAAAGGAACACGGTGTTAAAGTGAGTGAACAAAATAATTGGCAGATGGTATGAGTATACGACTGTATATCGTCCATCTGGTATACTGCATGGAAAAGTGAAATATTCATTAACTGAAGATAGTTGGTGAATGTTGTGATACAGGGCAGTCTGGGTGATCTATACAAATAAAAAATAGTTCTCACACAGGCACAGCACACGGTTAGGAAGGAGAAAGAAAAGCCTTTGCTTGATGAGGTTGGAGATTAGCTGGAGTTGAAAGTTCCTACAACTGGACATTGCTTTGGTGAGATGGCACAGAGGAAACACTGCAGAGTTGTGGATCTTTACTTCAGGAAGAATGGATTGAAAGGGAAATAATTTAGCACGGAGCGACTCGGTTGGTTTCCATGATGACGGGTTAATCTCTGTTAACAGGGGGCTCAATAACAATGGGCCTGAGATGTAAATATTAGAAGGCAGTTGAAAATGATTATTCACCTCACAGGGAGTAAGTGTTTGGTACACACTGCTTCAAAGCTAACAAGACCTTCACTAAGTTTAAATAAAATCTTGGATAGGAGCCTAAGGGTCAGAACTTTACAGGCTCCATCCCAACAGCTGGGAAGTGGGTGAGACTGGAGCCCTGCTTTCTGTTAGTACCAAGGCATTGGGCTGAAAGGCCTCCTCCTGCACTGTACATTTCCCCTGTTCCTGTGAGCTGTTTATTACCTTCTCCTCTCTGGACAGACTGAGCCTGAGATTGTTACTTCGTACTAGCACGTTGGCTTCTCCTGACCTAAACCAGATACAAACACTGGTTCATGTCCAAGGGATACAACTGGATTCTTGCCCGAAGGTAGATCTTCTGCAACATTATTTTTAAATTCCTGTGCAATCTTTGACATCTGAAACAAAACTCATTCATAAAGATGGGCTGATATTTCTTTCTGTCCCAGTGTTTGCTGTGGTTCAGCAGGAACACAATAACTTCTGATCGTTTCACTCAGGTAACGGTGAACTGAAGGTATCCAGATACAAATCCAAGGCTCAGTCTGTCTAGAAAGGACAAAGTTAAAAATCACACAACACCAGGTTATAGTCCAACAGGCCGATTTGGAAACACTAGCTTTCGGAGCGTTGCTCCTTCATCAGGTTGTTGTGGATTTTAATATCAGAATTTATAGACAAAGGAGTCCAGTGTCATGGGGATGTGATACATTCAACAATTTTAAATTAAATCTTTCAACTTTTAGAATGGGATTTGTTGGTTTCTGTTCTTTGAAATGTAAACCCCAGAAGTTCTTTTTAATTTCATTCTCAAAATAGCTCAGCTTTTCTAACAATAGGTGTAAAGTCTATTCGTATTTACTGTGTTCCTGAACTTCACTCTGAACCGAGACAAAGTTGCTGCATAATTAAATGTTTGGTGGGTGGGGGTCTGATCATGTCATGTGATCACCTGCTACAATTTCTCACATTGAGACAGCTCATAGGTGGCTGTTTGTGGCAGGAGTATGGGAGTCTGTTAAATTGTTGCTGAGAAGGGAGACCATGTGTTTAATAGTCAAACATTTTCTGATGAACTATTCTATCTAATTACAGCGGAACACTCCAAAGGATTTGATTTTGATGGAGATTTAGACAGGGTTTCAAGCTGACAGGAATTCCCCAGTGGGAAAAGCCATTGTCCCTGACAATTCCACTGGATTTTGCTTCGATGGGGAATCAGCAGGATCCCGCACTGGGACAGGGACTCTCTGTCAGGAATGTGATGGAATAGCTCCCCATTTGCCTGGATGGGGGCAGCTCCAACAACACTCAAGAGCTCAACACCAGCCAGGACAAAGTGGCCTTGGTTTGATTGGCACCACATCCACAAGCATCCATTCCCTCCACCACTGACGCTCCATGACAACTGTGTGTACCAGCCACAGGATTTCTCCAGAAATTCACCTATGATCCTCAGCCAGCACCTTCCAAACCCCCAACCACTTCCACCTAGAAGGACAAGGGCAGCAGATACATGGGAACACCACCCCCTACAAGTTCCCCTCCAAACCACTCACAATCCTGACTTGGAAACATATCGCTGTACCTTCAGTGTCATTGGGTCAAAGTCCTGGAACTCCCTCCCTAAGGGGCACATTGTGGGTCTACCTACACCACATGGAATGCAGTGAGTTCGAGAAGACAGCTCACCATCACCTTCTCAAGGCGCAACTAGGGACGGGCAAAAAACGCTGGCCCAGCCAGTGCTGCCCATATCCCACGGGTCAATGAAAAATATCATTCCACAGTTTGGGAACAATAGGACCATCCCTTTGGCTTCAATGAAGAGTTTTATTTATTCAGAACATAATGAATTTGTGTCGCCAGAGGTTTTACTGTGATACCGATCTTCCCTCTGAACGTAGACAGCGTTGCTGCATAAATAAATCTGTTTGTACAACAACGTAACCTCTGCAGCATGTAACCAACAACACTGAACACTAACAGAAACGGTGGGTAATCATCAGGATTGATGCCTCGAATGACATAATCTCAGAAATCTACAACATTGATGAACCATCGGAGGGTGAAGCTCCCAGAGATGGTGAAGAGCAGAATCACAGTCTTCCTTCTGCTCTCCATCTCTGGGTCTCTGCGGGTCTCTCCTTTGTCCTCACCCTTCAGCCTTTTAGTGATCAACTGGTCACTAAAATAGAGGATAGAACATTAGAGCGCAGAACAGGCCCTTCGGCCCTCGATGTTGCGCTGACCTGTGGAAAAAATCTGAAGCCCATCTATCTGACACTATTCCATTTTCATCCATATGTTTATCCAATCACCATTCAAATGCCCTTAAGGCTGGTGAGTCTTTAACTGTTGTAGGCAGGATGTGGGCCTTGGTGAAGAATGGACTGATGAGAGCCAGGAGGGGGCATGAAAAGGCTTAAGGAGGTGGGATGTAGGAAAACCCCAAGGTGTTGCACACTTATGTGAGGAACAAGAGGATGACCAGAGTGAGGGTAGGGCCAATCAGGGAGAGTGCAGGGACTTTGTGTCTGGTGTCGGAGGAGGTAGTGTCGGTCCTCAACGAATAATTTCCTTCAATATTCACTACTGAGAGGGAACTTTACGTTTGTGAGGACAGCATGAAATCTTGGGAATTACAGATCCGTCAGTTTTATGTTTGTGTTGGGCAAATTATTGGAGAGGATTCTGAGAGACAGGACTTATGATTAACTGGAAAACCATAGCTAGGTTAGAGATAGTCAGCATGGCTTTGTGAGGGGCAGGTCATGTCTCACAAACCTTTTTGAATCCTTTGACGATGTGACAAAACACATTGAGGAAAGTCGAGCAGTGGATGTGGTGCACATGGATTTTAGCAAGGCATTGAATAAGGTTCCCCATGGTAGACTCATTTAGAAAGTAAGGAGGCATAGGATACAGGGAAATTTGGCTGTCTGAATACAGAAAAGGCTGGTCCATAGAAGACAGAGGCTGGTATAGATGGAAAGTATTCAGGCTGGAGCTTGGTGATCAGTGATGTTGTACAGAGATCGGTTCTGGGACCTCTGCTCTTTGTGATTTTTATAAATTACCTGTATGAGGAAGTGGAAGGTTGTTTAGTAAGTTTGTCGATGACGTGAAGTTTGGTGGGGTGGTGGATAGTGTGGAGGACTGCTGTAGGTTACAATGGGACATTGACAGGATGCAGAACTGGGAGAAAGTGAGGACTGCAGATGCTGGAGATCAGAGCTGAAAAATGTGTTGCTGGAAAAGCGCAGCAGGTCAGGCAGATTCCAAGGAGCAGGAGAATTGACATTTCGGGCATAAGCCAATTCCTGATGAAGGGCTTATGCCAAAAACGTCGATTCTCCTGCTCGTTGGATGCTGCCTGACCTCCTGCACTTTTCCAGCAACACATTTTTCAGGATGCAGAACTGGGCTGATAAATGTCAAATGGAGTTGAAGCTGGAAAAGAGTGAAGTGATTCATTTTGGAAGGTCAAATTGGAATGCAGAATGCAGGGTTAAAGGCAGGATTCTTGGCAGTGTGGAGGGACAGAGGGATCTTGGGTTTCCATGTCTATAGATCCCTCAAAGTCATCCCCCCCACCCCTCCCACAATTGTTAAGACGACGTATGGTGTGTTTGTTTTCATTAGCGGAGGGATGGAGTTTAAGAGCCATGAGGTTATGCTGCAGCTCAACAGAGCCCTGGTTAGACCATACTTGGAATATTATGTTCAGTTCTGGTTGCCTCATTATAAAAAGGATATGGGAGCATTCAAGAGGGTGCAGAGGAAATTTACCAGGATACTGCCTGGACAGGAGGGCATGTTTATGAAGAATGGTTGAGGGAGCTAAAGCTTTTCCCACTGGAGTGAAGAACGATGAGAGCTGACTTGGTAGAGGTGTACAGGATGATGAAAGGCACAGATAGAAGGAATAGACAGAGACTTTTTCCTTGGGTGGAAATGGTCATCATGGGGGGACCATAATTTTAAGGTGATTAGAGGGAGGTTTAGGTGAGATGTCAGAGGCAGATTCTTAACACAGACAGTGGTGAGTGTGTGGAATGTCCTGCCAGCAGTGGGAGTAGAGTCAGATACATTAGGGACATTTAGATCATAGAACATAGAACATTACAACGCAGTACAGGCCCTTCGGCCGCTGATGTTATGCTGGCCTGTGGAACCAATCTGAAGCCTATCTATCCTGCACTATTCCATTTTTATCCACATGTTTATCTAATGACCATTTAATGCCCTTAAAGTTGGCGAGTGTTCCATGCCCTTACTACTGTCTGTGTAAAGAAACTACCCCTGACATCTGTCCTATATATATCACCCCTCAATTTAAAGCTATGTCCCCTTGTGCCAGCCAACACCATTTGAGGAAAAAACCTCTCACTGTCCACCCTATCTAACCCTCTGATTATCTTGTATATCTCAATTAAGTCACCTCTCAGCCTTCTTCTCTCTAACAGAAACAGCCTCAACTTCAACAGCCTGGGTGGCAACTTTCAGGATCTATGTACATGGACATCAAGATCTCTCTGCTCATCTACACTAACAAGAATCTTATCATTAACCCAGTACTCTGTATTCCTGTTCCTCCTTCCAAAGTAAATCACCTCACACTTTTCCACATTAAAATTCATTTTCCACTTTGCAGCCTAGATCTGCAGCTTATCTTTGTTCTTCTGTTAGCTGCAATATCCTTCAGCACTATTCACAACTCCACCGACCTTAGTGTCATCTGCAAATTTACGAACCCTCTTTCTACCCCTCATCCAGGTCATTTATAAAAATGATAAACAGCAGTGGACGCAAAACAAATCCTTGTGATACACCACTAGTAACGAACTCCAGGGTGAATATTTCCCACCAGCCACCACCCTCTGTCTTCTTTCAACTAGCCAACTTCTGATCCAAACTGCTGAAACTCCCTCAATCCCACGCCTCCGTATTTTGTGCAATTTAAGCGACTCTTGGATAGGCACATAGAGGAGAGAACAATAGAGTCAGATAAATGGTCGGCACAACATCGAGGGCTGAAGGGCCTGTACTATGCGGTATTATAGTATGTTCTATGTTAACATCACAGGTTCAATCCCCACACTGGCTGAGATCATCATGAAGGTCCTACCTTCCCAACCTCACCATTTCCCTGATGCACGGTGACCCTCAGGATAAACTCACGGCCAGCTGTTTCTCACTAATGAGAGAGCAGCCCTATGGTCCACTGGGACTTCAGGGACTTTATTGAAGGAATATATATCCAAGTCAGGATGGTGAGTGGCTTGGAAGGGAACATCCAGGTCATGGTGTTCTCATACATCTACTGCCTTTGTCTTTAGGAAGGTAGTGGTCATAGATGTTGAAGGTGATGTCTACGGAGCATTGGTGAGTCTCTGCAGTGTGTATTGTCAATGATACTCATTGCTGCTACTGAACACCGGTGGTGGATGGACTGAATGTTTGGAAATGCGGTGCTAATCAAACTGGTTACTTTGTCGTAGAAGAGAAAATGTTGGAGAAACTCAGCAGACCTTGTGTACCTGTGAAGAGAGAAAGTGAATGAATGTTTCTAGTCTGACATGACTCCTGATCAGCGCTGTTCTGAAGAAGTCTTATATTGGACTCAAAAGGTTAACTCTCTATTTCTCTCCACAGGTGTTGCCAGATTTGCTGAATTTCTCCAGCACTTTCTGATTTCATTTCGGATTTTGAATGTCTGCAACGTTGTGCTTTTATATGGCTGCTTGGTCATGCTGGGATCCCATTTCTTGAGGGATCTTGGAGATATTTCCATCCAGGCAAGTGGGGAGTATTCCATCACACTCCTGGCCTGTGCCTTGGAGATGGTGGAGAGGCTTTTGGAGCCATGAGGTACATCCCTCACTGCAGTGTTCCTGCCCCCTGAGCTGCTCTTGTAGCCACAGTACTTACATTGTAAATCCATTTCATTTTCAGCTCAATGGGAACTCCCAGCTTGTTGATTGTGGGGGATTCAGCAACAGCAAAGCCTTGAATGTCACACGGCGTTATCAATGTGATCTCTTCTTGGAGGTGATAATTGTTTTGTGTTTGTGTGGCACGGATGTTAATTGCCATTTGTCAGCCAGGCCTGGAACATAGAACATAGAACATAACAGCGCAGTACAGGCCCTTCGGCCCTCGATTATGCGTCGACTTGTGAAACCAATCTCAAGCTCACCACACTACCAAGAATCTTGCCATTAACCCAGTACTCCGTATTCCTGTTCCTCCTTCCAAAGTGAATCACCTCACACTTTTCCGCATTAAACTCTATTTTCCAGCTCTGCAGCTCACCTAAGGCCCTCTGTAACCTGCAGCATCTTTCCACACTACCTACAACTCCACTGACCTTTGTGTCATCCGCAAATTTAACAAACACATCCTTCTATATCCTCATCCATGTCATTTATAAAAATGACAAACAGCAGTAGACCCAAAACAAATCCTTGCGGTACACCACTAGTAACTCCCCGATAAACATTTCCCATCAACCACACCCTCTGTCTTCTTACAGCTCACCAATTTCTGAGGCCCCTTATTGGTCTGTCTATATACTGTGTCAGGAAATGCTCCTGCAACATGCTTTCCTTTGGAGTTTGCACATTCTCCCCGTGTCTGCGTGGGTTTCCTCTGGGTGCTCCGGTTTCCTCCCACAGTCCAAAAATGTGCAGGTTAGGTAAATTGGCCACGCTAAATTGCCCGTAGTGTTAGATGCAGGGGTAAACGTAGGGGAATGGGTATGGGTGGGTGCGCTTCAGCGGGTCGGTGTGTACTTGTTGGGCCGAAGGGCTTGTTTCCACACTGTAAGTAATCTAATCTAATCTAATCACACATTGGACAAAAACTGACCCATCTAAAGTACTCGAACTACAATGTTTCCAGTCAATATTTGGAAAGTCAAAGGCCCCCATAGCAACGACCCTGTTACTTTCTCTCCTATCCAAAATCATCTTTGCAATCCTTTCCTCTACATCTCTGGAACTTTTTGGAAGCTTATGGAAAACTCCCAAAAGGGGGATCTCTCCTTTCCTGTTTTTAACCTCAGCCCATTCTACCTCAGTACACAAGTCCTCATCAAATGTCCTTTCTGCTACCATAATACTGTCCTTGACTAACATAGCCACACCTCCCCCTCTTTTACTACCTTCACTGTTTTTACTGAAACATCTAAACCCCGGAACCTGCAACAACAATTCCTTTTCCAGCTCCATCCATGCCTCTGAAATTGCCAAAACATCGAAGCCCCAGATGCCAACCCATGCTGCAAGTTCACCCACCTTATTCTGGATGCTCCTGACGTTGAAGTGGACACATTTGAAATCACCTTCCTGCCTGCCGATGCATTCCTTCCACCTTGAAACCTTATTTCTGACCTCACTATTCTCGCCCTCCTGGACACTGGAGCTACAATTCAGGTTCCTATCCCCCTGCTGAATTAGGTTAGACCCTCCCGAAGAGCATTAGCAAACCTCCTCCCCAGGACAGTGTATCCCTGTGGTTTAGGTGTAGACCATCCTGTTTGTACAGGACCCACCTACACCAGAATAAGCCCCAGTTATCCAGGTATCTAAATCCCTCAAATTCAATGCCCTGTACTGTAGTTCATACAGTGTGGGAAAAGAAGTTTGGTGGCAAATTGAACTATGGAGACTCCAAAACCAAATACAGAAATTTTGGGATCAATGTCCATATTAGGTGTGTCCTATTCCTTGTTTTCCTGATCCCAGGTGTGTTTGTGTGGGTGCTGTGGGCTTATGGGTAATGCCAGCCAGTCAGAGTAACCTGGAAAGCAGGTGAAATCAACTGCTGCTGACCCAAAACCACCTTGAGTATATGACCGTGTTTCTGTGAGTAATCTGCTGCTCATGTTCTTCCCTATGTCCTTTAAATGTGCAAATGATTCATTTAGAGAGAATTTGCTGCTGTGGTTCAGATTCTTTAAACTTCATATGACATGGACAACAATTATCTTTGTGTCATTACCTACAGTCTGGGCTCAGGCACACAGAATGTTTAAGTAACAACTTCAAGTCTCTTTTTTTCCTTGCTCTTACAGTAAGTCTAGCAGTGATTACAATCTTAGCTCGGTGCAAAGCTGGCCTTTCTCCATGCAGCACTCGCTATCTGGTGGCCATGACAGTGTCAGATCTACTGTTCATCGTTTTTTTAATCTCATCCTTCACCAATTTCAACATTATTATCATCCACTGTGTTTCCCACAAATCACTCCTGTTTGTGGTGCTCTCTATTTCCTCATCCATTTGACCTTTGATTGTTCTACATGGGTCACCATTGCTATTTCCTTTGATCAATTTGTTGCCATTTGTTGACATGAGATGAAAACTAAGTATTGCACAGGGAAAACTGCAATGAAGGTTCTAGCAACAATCTACATCTTCTTTTGTTTCAAGAACATTCCCAACTTTTTCATGCATAAACCTGGAAAGATGATCAACAATGTTAGGTGGTACTGTTGTGTCACGTACAGTTATCTTTATGACTCTCAGTGGATAAGTTTTAAATATTTTCAGACTTTTTTAACACCAATGCTCCCATTCACTTTTATTCTCTTTATCAACATTCTGACTGTCAGACACATCTTCGAGGCCATTAAGGTGCGGAAGGAACTGAGAGGTCAGAGAAAAACACAGAATGATCCAGAGGTAGAGAGCAGGAAGAGTTCTGTGATTGTACTCTTTGCCACATCTGCCAGCTTCATACTTCTCTAGTAGTTGTATATTTTATATTTCTTTAATATCGGTTATTCATTGGATTATGTTTCTTTTAGTCTCCTTGTTCAGAGGCAGATTGGATGAAACTGTTTACCTGTTGCATTCTCTCACACCTCCTCCCTCCCTCACCCCTCTAATCCCACTGATCCCACTCCCACTGATCCCACTCTGGCTGTGCTCCATCCCTCAGGGAGGTATGTCCCGGGTAGAGGGAGATAAGAGCTGACTGGATGGGCTGGGACTTGGGCAGAGAGGGGCTTTGAGTGAGAGACTTGGGGAAATGTCGAATGGGTTCTGGCAGCCATTGTCCCTCTCACCGTGTGCACTGAGCAGTGGGTGTGTATCTGTGGGTTTCTGTCTGTCTCTGTGTGACAGAGTGTGGGGAATGGTCGAATCTTGAAAGCAAGCCCCTGGAGCAGATTCAGTCCTCAGTGGGAGAGAGTGAGTGTGAGAGTGACCATCCAGAGAGCTTAGACCAACCGGAATGGTGAATATCACCTCTTTCCTTATCACCTGTTTGCATCTATCTGATGTTTCCTCTTTTTTTCTCTCTCGATCTCTCTCTTTGCCTCTGTCTCTCTCTTTGCCTCTGTCTGTATCACTCTACATTACTCTTTCCCTCTCAACCTTCTCTCTCACACTATCTCTCTCTCTATCTATCTATCTTACTGATAGCCTCTTCTTTTGTACTTTTCTCTCCTGCCTCTTCTTTCGACCTTTTTCTGTGTTCTTTCTCACTCTCTTGCTCCTTCTTCTTCTCTCTTTTTCTCTCTTTCTTTCTCTTCCTTTCCTTCCCTATTTCTGTCTTTCAATCTGAATCTGCACCCCCTTCAATTTTGGACAACCCCCCCCCCCCATCACAAATTTAGCCCCTGTCCCCCTCCATGGCCCCTGTCCCTCTCCATGGCTCCTGTCTAATTGCCCTCCCCTGTGCAGTTTCATCTACTCCAAACTGCCCCTCTGTAGTTCCTCCACTATACACCCACTGTATATAAAAGCCGCTTGGTATCTCCATCCATCAACAATACCCTTCCCCCTGTTGCGACCCAGCCCCTGGGCTGGAGGTCAAAGGGCAGAGACTGACGTGTCTTTTGACTGCGTACCGTAATGTCATGGAGTCATAGAGTCATACAGCATGGAGACAGACCCTTCGGACCAAGCAGGCCACACCGACCATGTTCCAAAACTAAACTATTCCCAACTGTCTGCGCTTGGCCCATATCCCTTCAAGCCTTTCCTATTCATGAACTTATCCAAATGTATTTTAAACACTGTAACTGTACCTGCATCCACCACTTCCTCTGGTAGTGCATTCCACACATGAACTACTAAAAATGCTGCCCCTCATCTCCTTTTTCAATTTTTCTCCTCTCACCTTAAAAATATAGCCCCCAGGTTTGAACTCCCGCACCCGAGGGAAATGACACTTGTCATTCACCTTATCTATGCTCCTTATAATTTTTTAAACATCAATAAGATCATCCCTCACCCTCCAACGGAACAGCCCATTTTTATATCTCAAACCCTTCATTCCTGGCACCATCTTGGTAAATCTTTACTGAACCCTCTCCACTTTAATAATATTCTTCCTATAACAGGGCGATGAGAATTGCACACTAATCCAGGAGAGGCCTCATCACTGTCTTGTACAAATTCAATATAATGTCAGAACTCCGATAATCAAAGTTCTGAGCAATGAAGGCAAGCATGCTAATTACCTTCTTAGCCACCCTGTCCACCTATGATGCAAATTTCAAAGGACTATGTACCTGACCCTGAGGTCTCTCTCTGCTCTACAACGCTACCCAGGGCCCTACCATTAAGTCCTGTCCTTATTTGTATGACCACAATATAATACCTCAACTTTATCCAAGTTTAAATCCATCTGCTAATCCTCAACCCTTTCACCCAATCGATCAATAGCTCTTTGCAATCTTGGGTAACCTTCTTCACTGGCCATTTTACCATTTTGGTGTCATCCACAAACTTACTAACCATGCCTCCTATATTGTCATCCAAATCCTTCATATACATGACAGACCGAAGTGGAGCCAGTACCGATCATTGTGAAACACTGCCGATCACAGGCCTACATCTGAAAAACAATGATCCACCATCACCTGCTGCCTTCTACTGTAAAGCCAATTATATATCCAATAGGCAAGCCCACCCTGAATCCCAAGTGATCTAACTTTACTAATTAGTCTACCATGCAGAGCCTCATCAAAAGCTTTACACAAAGCTAAACAAACAGTATCAACCTCTCTGTCCTCATCAATCATTTTGGTTACTTCTCAAAACAAACCCAGTCAAGTGTGTGAGACATGATTTTCCTCACACTAAACCATATTGACCATCTCTAATCAATTCTTTCCTCTCCAACCTCTGTGAATTCTATCTTTCAGAATCATCTCCAAAAACCGAAGTGAGACTCACAGGTCGATCGTTCCCAGGCTTCTCCTCACATCCCTTCTTAAACAATGACATTTTAGCCACACCCCAGTCCTCCAATTCTTCACCCATGTTTGTAGATGATTCAAATATTTCTGCTAGGAGCCCTGCAATTTTCTCCCTAACTTCCAAAAGTTCCTGGGAAAAACTTGATCAGATCCTGGAGGTTTATCTGCCTTTATATTTTTTTAAGATCTCCAGCACTTCCTCTTCTGTTTTCTGTGAACTGTTTCCAAACCATCAATATTTATTTCCCTGATTACTCTCACCTCCATTTCTTTCTCACAGTAAAAACTGATTTGAAATATTCATTTATATCTCTCCCATCTCTTGAGGTTCAACACAAAGACAACCTCGTTGGTCTTTAAGGGGTTCTAACCTCTCTCCGTCACTCTATGTATTTACAGAATCTCTTTGGATTATCTTTAACCTTACCTGCCAAGGCTATCTCCTGTCCTCTCATTGCCTTTCTCATTTCCTTCTAAAGAATACCCCTACACTCTTTACACTCTTCAAGACATTCAGTTGATCCTAATTGTCTCTCTAATAGATGGTTGTTTTTTATTCTTGACTTGAACTTCAACATTTTTATTCATCCATTGTTCCCTAACCTTACCAGCCTTACCTTTCACTCTAACAGGAACAGAATGTTTCTGAACTCTTGTTATCACACTTTGGAAGGCCTCCCTTGTCAGTCCTCCTTTTCCCTGCGATTAGTCTACTCCAATCAACTTTTGAAAGGTCTTGTTTCATATCCTTTCATAACCATTTGCCTTACCCCAATTAAGAGCTTTACCTTTTATCCTTTTACATAACTATTTTAAAATTACTAGGATAATGATCACTGGTCCAAAAGTGTTCCCTGACTCACACTTCTGTCACTTGCCCTGCCTTATTTCCCAAGAGAAGGTCAAGTTTTGATCTGTGTCTCATTGGAAGATTTACATATTGATAAAAGAACATTTTCTTGCAATTGAACAATTCTTCACCATCAAAACATTTAACACCATGGCAGTCTGAGACAGCATTTGGAAAATTAAAATTCCATACGATTACAAACTTATTATTATTCCATATATTTGAGATCTCTCGACATTTTTGCTTCTCAATTGCCCTCTGACTATTGGGGAGCCAATAGTACAATCCCATTAAGGTGATCATCTCTTTCTTATTTCTAATTTCAACCCATATATTTTAACTAAATGATCCCTCAGAAATACCTTCTCTAATTACAGTCATAAAATTTTCATTAATCAAAAATGCCAGTCCTTCTCCCATCTTGCCTCTTTTTGTCCTTCCTGTACCATCTAAATCCCAGAACACTGAGCTGCCAGACTTTTCCATTCCTCAGCCATGTTTCTGTAATAGCGATGACATCCCAGGCCCATGTTCCCTTACAGGCCCTGAGTTCATCGGCCTTATCCCTGAGACCTCTTGCATTGAAATAAATGCAGTTTAATTGTTCAGTGTTCCTTTGTTCTCTGACTTGTTCTTGTTGTCTTTTCTCAATAACGTGCTGTTTTCTGATTCAGAATCATTGTCATCTTTCTTTCTATTTTCACTGTTGTTTAGAAAGCCCCACCCCACCTCTCTCAAATCTGACAATCTCCTGAAATAGAGCGAGCAAATCTCCCCACCAGGATATTGGTCTAGTCCAGGTGAAACCCATCCTTTTAAACAGGTCTTTTCTGTTCCAGAAG
Source organism: Chiloscyllium plagiosum (assembly GCF_037043375.1). Lineage (NCBI taxonomy): Eukaryota > Metazoa > Chordata > Chondrichthyes > Orectolobiformes > Hemiscylliidae > Chiloscyllium > Chiloscyllium plagiosum. The sequence goes on along the minus strand of NW_028270156.1, from coordinate 89,028,180 downwards.
AGATCCCAATGTTCCAAGAAAGTGACTCCCTGCACATTGCAGCACCTCGTCAACCATTGATTTATCTGTCCTGTCCTTTTATTCCTTCCCTCATTAGAACTTGGCACCAGAAGTAAACCAGAAATTATTACTTTTCATATTCTGTTTAGGAACCTGATACTTAACCAGTTATACTCACTCTGTAAAGCCTTACCCTTTCCCTGACTATGTCATTCCTATCGATGTATACAACAATTTCCAGCTTCTCACTCTCCCCTTTGACAATCTGCTTCAAACGTTTTGAGTATCTTTTACCCTGGCACCAGAAAAGCAACGTACTCTCCTAGAGTCACACTCACTACCGCAGAATCTCCTGTCTGCGCCCCTCGCAGGAGAGATCCCGAAAACAATTATTCTTTTCAATCTTGACAATCCCATTTAACATAAAATTCATTGTTAGTGCCCAAGATCTGTTGACCACTTCTATTTTTCTCATTCAACAATCCCCAAAATGGAATATCTGTCTGAGAGAGGAATAGCCACAGGAGACTTCTAAACCAGCTTCATCCCCTTCCTGACGGACAGTTATCGATCTGAATGATCCTGCTGTGTAATCACTTCACTATCTGTACGAGTCATCACACTCACTATCCCTTACAGGCCATCAGTAACAGTTATTATAAAAAGAAGAAGCTCTCAATAGCACCTTATATATTAAATGAAACTATTTTTCCTTCTTTATTTAATATGAAGCATGCAAAGAAAAATTAAAAACATAAATATTAAAAAGAAATCGAAAACTTAACTGAACAAATGAAAAAAACAATTCCTCCTCAAATAATCCAACATTCAGCTTTCACTGTCCAGATACAAAAACCTCTCCTGAGCCGTCCCTATTCGGGCCTCTCCACAAGCTCCGTGTATAAACAATCGGTCCTTCTTCATCTACTTTTCTAAGTGAGATTTTTTTCCACAAAACTCACCCACCACTGACAACAGGTTCACCAGTCTATAGTTCCCTGGCTTTTCCCTACCACCTTCTTAAATAATGGCACCATGTTAGGAAGGGATCTTTCCCCTTTCTCCTTCCTGGGCCTCTCCATCTCCATTTCCGGCGACAGACTCAACACGGACATCTACCTCAAACCCAGTGACTCCCACAGCTACCTGGACTACACCTCCTCCCACCCCACTTCTATAAAAACACCTTCCCTGATTCCCAATTCCTCCGCCTCAGCCGCATCTGTTCCCAGGAGGACCAATTCCACCATTGAACATCCCAGGTGGCCTCCTTCTTTAAGAACCACAGTTTCCCCTCCCACGTGCTCGATGATGCCCTCCAGTGCATCGCCTGCACTTCCCACACCCCAGCCCTTGAACTCCATGTCTCCAAACGCAACAAGGAGAGAACCCCTCGGTCCTCACCTTGTACTCCACCATTCTCGGATACAACATCCTCATCCTCTGCCAATTCTGCCATCGACAAACAGACCCCACCACCAGGGATATATCAAATTTTGAGAAGACTTGTAGCTCAGTTTGAGGTTCTAAATTGGAGTAAGGCCAATTTTGATGGTATTAGACAAGACATTTCAAAAGTTGATTGGGGCAGATGTTCACAGGTAAAGGGAATCGTTGGAAAATGGGAAGCCTTTGAAAATGAGATCATGAGAGTTCAGGGACAGTATTTCCTGTTAGGGTGAAGGACAAGGATTGTAAGTGTAGGGAGTGATGGATAATCAGGGATAATAACATGCTTCCCTATCTATATAACCTTCTCCAGGACCTGCACTCCTCCAAGTTTCTGTGACATCACCCTGCCCCGAAACACCACCCTATCATTGTAAACTACCTGCAGACCCTGCCCCCCTTCTTTATCTCTGTAATCTCCTCCAACACCTCCACCCCTCCCTCTCTCTGTATCCTCTAGCCTCTTCACCACAAACTATCTCTGTCATGTCCAGTGCACATGTAGGAGACACGTCACGTGTACAAAGATTGCTCGTCAGTGACAGACTCTTTGTTTCATGCGAAGTTCTCAGGATCTGAGAGGAAGGGTCCATCACACCAACAGCCAGAGGACATTTCCCTGTGTCTTCCCACTGAAACTGGGCTGGAACAGAATTTCTGTAAATCCAATGAATTGGTTGCTTGACTCCAGGTCCATTTGCTGAAATAAGATCCTTTAAAACTGAGAGTAACTGGCAATGCGAGAGTTAATGATGAGAAAAAATACAGAATTCATTCAGAATCTGAGAGTAAATGTGCATCCTGTAAACAGTGAAGGGGGACATGACAGAGTACCTCACCTTCTTATCTCTGTCACCATTTTCTTTCGCTTTGTTTGTTTTTAGATGACAGTTAGTGAGGATCAATTACACCCCAATCTTCTGTTTCTTCTCTTCTCCCATTCTCCTGCCTCGCCTCCACCCTGTTCCTTGCACCATTTTGGTCAATATTGTTACTCTGTCATTTCAGCCTCTCCTGCTCTCCAGCCCATCACAGCCTTTCCCTTCTGCTCTTCTTCCCACCTTCCAGCTGAGACACAAGTAACAATGCAGGCAGTATCCTCTCACACACACTCACATTATCACTGACAGAGATACAGAGACACAGAAGGGTCATCAATCCCACAGGCTCAGACAGAGACAGTGTTCAGTCCCACTCTGATCCCACCTTCCAGTGATATGTTTTTATTCTAACACTCAAACAGAGCAAGAGATAAAGAAATGATTTATATTTCTCTCCAAACTGGTCTGGAAACAAATCCCAATCTCCAAGTCACATTGACAATAAAATTGAAAAGGACTGTGTTAATCTCTCAAGAGTAACCTATAGCACCCAATTGAATAACATGTCGAATGGCCATCTGGGGTGTGGATGTAGACTGTAATGTTAACATTTAACTTTATTTTTCTACACAGTAATTCCTTCCTTCTAACTTAGATTTTGCGTTACTATGTGTACCTGCGTTTTGTGCTGAGGTACCTTTGTACCTGAGATGCACAATGTTTGTACTTGTGCACACGTGACAATAAAGTTTAAGTCTATATCTAAATACCAAACACCTTCTTCACTCCCCTGTCTATCCCTGACTCCACTTTCAAACATCTATGAACCAGCACATTAAGGTCTCTTTGTTCAGATACTATCCCCAGGCCCTTTACCATTAAGTGCATATGTCCCACCCTGACTTGCCTTTCCATAATGCAGCACCTCACATTTATCTGAATTAAACTCCATCTGCCACTTCTCAGCCCAGTAATCCATCTGATCAAGGTCCCATTGTACTCTGGGGGAATCTTCTCCGTTGTCCACTACATCTCCAATGTTGGTGTCAAAATTACTAACTATACCTCCAGTGTTCACATTCAAATTGTTTATATAAATGACAAAAGCGGTGGACCCAGCACCAATCAATGTGTCACACCACTGGCCACAGGTCTTCAGTCTGGAAAGCAACCTTCCAGTACCCAAACGGCTAATTCTCCTTATATTCCACATGACCTAATGTGCCTAACCAATATACCATCCAGGTCTTTGTTGAAAACTGAACTGAAGTACATATAGATCATGTTCACCATTCTTTCTTCATCAATCCTCTTCATTACATCTTAAAATAACTCAATTAAGTTAGTGGAAAATGATTTCCCACCATGTGGACCTAATTTATGCTGAACCTTTCCAAATATATGCAAAACGTGTCCTCAGGATCCCCCTTCAACATGTTGCCCAGCACCAATGCCAGGCTCACTGATCTAGAGTTCCCTGGCTTCTCCTTCCCACATTTCTTGAACAATGGCATCACGTTCGCCAACCTCCAGCCTTCTGGCACCTTACCTGTGACTATCGATGATACAAATATCTCAGCATGAGGCCCAGTAATCATTTCCCTCACTTCTCACAGAATTCTAGGGTACATCTGCACAGGTCCTGGAGGTTTATCAACCTTTATCTGTTTCAGGTTAAAAATCACACCACACCAGGTTATCGTCCAACAGGTTTATTTGGAAGCACCAGCTTTTGGAGCACTGCTCAGGTGGTTGTGGTTCTAGAGTATAAGATCGTAGGACACAATTTATAGCAAAAGTTTAGTGTGATGTAACTGAAATTATATATTGAAAAAGACCTGGATTGTTTGTTAATTCTCTCATCTTTTAGAATGGGCATGTTTTTCCGTTCTTTAATATGTAAATCCCAGAACTTCCTTAAAGTTACATTCTCAAGTGAGCTTTAACAATTGGTGCCATGTTGGCCCAGGTAATACACTGAAGGTGTGAGGTGCCCTGTGTGTTGCTGTCTATGCCCCAATGTTCAGATGATTCTAATTTAAAAAAGAGATTGACAGAATCTTACATGGATTCGTGCAGTGTTTGAGCAAAATAAAATGTAATTATGAAAGTACAAATTCTCCCCACAAAATTATATGTGTACGTGCCTAGGTGGGTGTGTGTGTCTGAGGTGGGGGTATGTGAGAGAGTGTGTGTATATGTGTGAGTGTGAGTGTAAAGGGGTATAGGTCTGTGTGAGAGGGCGCGTGTGAGTATGGGAGTGTACATGTGAGCGTATGAGAGAGGGTCTGCATGATGGATGGGTCTGTAGGCATGTGTGTGTCTATATATATATGTGTGTGTCTGTCTATGTGTGTGTGTGTATGTGTATGTGTGTCTGTGTGTGTGTGTAGTGCAGTGGGGTCACCTGTGGTGTAACATGAACCCAAGATCCTGGTTGAGGCCAGCCCTGTGGGAACCGAACTTGGCTATCAGCCTCAGCTCAGCCACTTTGCGTTGTTGCCTGTCCCGAAGTCCGCCTTGGAGGATGGTCATCCAAAGGTCTGGAATGCTGAAGTGTTCTCCGACTGGGAGGGAATACTCCTGTAGGTTGATCGTTGTCCGGTTCAACAATCGACATTTGATTGTCCGTATATTGGATTATCCAGAAAGATCGCAAAAACCCTGCCCGGACGGAATTTCACAATGTCCCCAAGGTCCTGCACTTCCTGCAGGAGCCTGTGCCCCACAACCTGAGCCACCTCCGGAGTTTTAGTTTTGCCCCTTTTAGGGATATAAAATGGTGGGCCCTGTACCGACTGCTGCTGCACACCGTCCACCTCTGTTCCCTCATCCACCGCCCGGACACTCCTTGCTGTGCCCCTTTGCCACTCAGTGGTGGGGATCCTCAGTGGAGAGCTCTCTACATGGGGAACCTCCCCCTTTCTCTCGGGGATCTGGAGTGGAGGGTGCTGCACGCAGCTGTCCCCTACAACCGCATTACGGTGGCTCATGGACTCCCAGCCCAACTGCTTGTTCTGTGGTGCTAGAGAGTCCAGAGACCATGTATATATGGGGTGTGGGCATTTGGACTTCCTTTTTGATTTTCTTAAAAACCTTCTCCTCTGTTTCTGGTTGCACTTCAGCCCCACACTTCTGATCTTCGGGCACCCGGTGTGGAGGGGGGACGGTAGGTCAGAGGACCTCCTCGTGGGTCTGCTCCTGGGCCTGGCCATAAGTAGGTCCAGGCAGTGGGCCGGGAGGGGGGCATTAGGGCCGATTGCCTGCTCCTCTTCCTTGGGTATGTTAGAGCCCGGGTGTCACTGGAGAAGGAGCATGCGGTGTCCACCAACACCCTCGAGATTTTCAGGGAGAGGTGGGCACCACAGGGAGTGGAGTGTATTATTTCTCCCTCCAACTCTATTTTGATTTAATCCTTACCCTCCCCTTCACTGTTTGATCACGCAGCATTGCCCTTTGATGAGAAGGGCACTGCTTGTCACTGGGCACTCAGTGTTTCCTTTCTTCCTGATGGTGGAATATAAATAAAGATTGAAGCAATTGTTGTGCTTCACAGGTTCTGACACCTGCACGCAGGGGTGCTGGGGAAAAATAAGCACTACCGCGATTGGGTGGTAGTGTGGGGGGTGGGAGAAAGAAAAAGAAATCTCTTTGAATTCACCCTCACCCTATTTGCCAAAGCTATCTCATGTAAATTTTTATTTCCCTGAGTTCCCTCATGTATACTTCTATATTCTTTTAGAGATTCTCTCGATCCCGGCTGTCTATATCTGACATACGCTTGAACAAAACCTTATTCTTGAACAAAACCTCATTTTCTCTAGTCATCCAGCATTCCCTACACCTACTAGCCTTGCCATTCACCTTAACAGGAACATACTGTCTCTGGATTCTCATTATCTCATTGTTGAAGGCTTCCAACTTTCCAGCCGTCCTTTACCTGTGAATAGCCACCTCCAATCAACTTTTGAAAGTTCTTGCCTCATGTCATCAAAATTGGCCTTCTTCTAAATTTAGAACTTTAACTTTTAGATCCGGTCTGTCTTTTTCCATCAATATTTTAAAACTGTCTGATTTGGAGGTGCTGGTATTGTACTGGAGTGGACAAAGTTAAAAATCACACAACATCAGGTTATAGTCCAACAGGTTTATTTGGAAGCACTAGCTTTCGGAGCACCACTCCTTTATTAGGTATAACCACCTGATGAAGGAATGCTGCTCTGAAAGCTAGTGCTTCCAAATAAACCTGTTGGACTATAACCTGGTGTTGTGTGATTTTTAACTTTATTTTAAAACTAATTGAATTATGGTCCCTGGCCCCAAAGTGCTCCCCCACTGATACCTCAGTCACCTGCCCTGCTTTATTTCCCAAGAGTCGTTCAAGTTTTGCTCTTTCTTCAGTAAGTACATCCACATACTGAATCAGAAAAAATTCTTGTACACACTTAACAAATTCCTCTCCAACAAAGTCCTTAACACTATGGCAGTCCCAGTCTAAGCTTTGGAAAGTTAAAATCCCCTACCATTACCACCCTATTATTCTTACAGATAACTGAGATCTCCTCACAAGTTTGCTTCTCTATTTCCCACTAACTTTTGGGAGTCGACAGTAAAATCCTAATAAGGTGATTATTCCTGCGAGTACATCCAGGGAAATTATTGTGGGTCAACCCACAGCAAGTGGACTGCAGTGATTGAAGAAGGCAGCTCACCACCACCTTCTCAAGGGGCAAATAGGGATGGGCTGTCAGTGCTGGCCAGCCAGAGACACCCATGTCCCATAAATGAATAAAAAAGAAGCAATTTGGGTGGAACTGAGAAATAAGAAAGGGATAATCACCTTAAGTATAGCCGTAATATTATCCCTAATCAAAAAAAACGCCACTCCCTCTCCTCTCTTGCCCCCTTTCAATCCTTCCTCTAGCATATATTACCCTGGAACATTAAGCTGCCAGTCCTGTCCATCCCTGAGCCACGTCTCTGGAATTGCAATGATATCCTAGTCCCATGTTGCTAACAATGCCCTGATTTGTAATGCCTTACCTATTAGGCCACTTGCATTGAAATAAATGCAGTTTAATTTCTCAGTCCTACCTCGTTCTCTGCTCTGTTCCTGCCTGCCCTGGTGTAATTGACAAACTCGTCTTCCCATCTATACCAGTCTCAGACTGATCTCTTTCCCCACTATCTCCCTGGGTATCAATTCCAAACCCCTCCGCCCCCAACCCAAGCAGCTCGAGCAAATCTCCCCAGCAGTATATCAGTCCCCTTGCAATTCAGGTGTAACTGTCCCTTCTTATACAGGTCTCTTCTACCCCAGAAGAGATTCCAATGATTGAAAATGTGAATCCTTTTCCCCTCCACCAGCTCCTCAGCCACATATTCATCTGCTCTACCCTCCTGTTCCTACTCCCACTGGGACACGGCACTGAGAGTAATCCAGATATCACTGCTGTAGGAGTGACCGCTGTCTCTGAGGCAAGAAGACTCTGAAGGCCTGGGCAATTCAGCAGGAACAGCAGTTTATTCCAGCGGGAATCGATTACAGCCAGGAGAGGAACTCCAGACCATCACACAGGACAATCCAGCTCTCTCTGTCAAACACCCGCACAATACCATTCTTACACTTACTGACATCAAAGTTATGTCAGTCTACAAACTAACTGTTCGTGTGCAGTTGATCATATCAAGTCCACAAGTCAACCAACTGGGTGATGATTCCATCAGGTCTGTAAATCAGTTGACGAGGAAGTTAATTCCATCAGGTCTGTAAATCAATTACATCAAATTAATAATCCAATTAACTCGGCATTTTGATGACATCAGGTCACTGTCTATTACATATCTACCGGTCAGATTCAAACACACGGTGCCTGTTCACTGATGTGGTCACTTGTTTATCTTGTAACCTTTGTCCCTGAATATCCTGTGATCTGCTGAGGTCCTGCCCTGCTCACCCATATCAGTTAATCATTCCCAATGTCTCCGTGGGCGAGCTGGCGTGGCTTTACTGATGCAGAGTCAATCACCTTCAAACATCTTATTCTATGGTTGTGTGAGATATTGTACTATATGTTTCTTTATTTTTATATTAAGGCCCCTTTATTTGCCAACCCACTCACAATCGCTCGGTATTTACTCCTTCCGCATTTCATTCAGTCATTCATCAAACTGTGGTCTCCCCACTCCCCAGCGCACTATCTCACCCGAAACTATGAAAAGATGAGAATACTAATCCCCCTCAGAACCATCTACCAGGACTTGAACAGCTTGCAGGACATCAAACAAGTTGTCTCCATCAGCACAGACCTGTTAGATACAGATTGAATGGGGTCCCTGTCCCCTTTAAGAAAGTTACTGTCAAATAGCGCCTCCGTGAAATGGAATGAATGAGGGAGGAGACCGGCAATAGGGAGTGAAATCTCAAAACCCAGCCGCGGGAATCCGTTTACTAATCTCTCTGCTTTTATTAAGTACATCTATAATTTCTGATTTGGTTAAATCATATGAGCCTGATATTCTTTCTCGTACTGTCTACCCTAAAAGGACTCACACCCTCACCCCCTCCTACAACTACCCTCCGGGATCGACATTTTAAGTTCCTGCCTAAATTCCTATTTTCTCTCCTCATGACCTCGTCCTTTTCCCATCCTGTATCATGGGTTCCAATGTGTACAGCAACATCCTGCTGGTCCCTCTCCCCTTTGGGAAGATTCTGCACCCTCTCTGAGATAGTTCTGAATTGTCTGTAGTGAGGGGATATTTGAATAACTGCCTGGACCCAGTTTGGAAGCTCTCTGGACAGATTTGAGATCCCATCATTGACTCACTCTTTATTGGAGGGACAGTGAGGGGCAGCAGCACCATATTTGAATTCAGGCCTTTCCGAAGCCGTTTTCAATGTATTTGGTCGGGCAGTGTGTTGGGAAGGTGACTCAGCTGGTTACTTTAGTTCCTGAATTGAGAAATAATCGGGTGTGTACTCTGATTATTGAAGCAAACGAGAACTAAATTTAATTCCGCTTGATTTTAAAATTGAAAGAAATCAAGAGGTGTTAACTCTTTCTTGTATAACACTTAAAACTGACCTGCAGTATATTCCTCACAGACTAATCGAGCAACAATCGAACATAGTCACACTCACAGGATCCCACTTTACAGACAATGTCCCAGACAACACAATGATCATTTCAGGGCAGGTCCTGTCCCACTGGCAGGACAGAGCCAGCAGAGGGAACAGCTCCGTGGGATACAGTCAAGAGGGCTGTGCTCTGGAAGTGCTCAGCATTGATGCCAGACCCCATGAAGCCTCATGACATCAGGTTAAACACGGACACGGAAACATTCTGTGTGTCTTAAAAAGTATTAAGGTAAATAAGTCCCTGGGTCCTGATGGGATCGATCCCAGAATATTGAGGGAGACAAGGGAACAAATTGCTGCAGCATTGACAGACATCTTTGAATTCTCTCTGGTCACAGGTGAGGTCCCAGAGGCCTGGAGAATAGCTGATGTTGTCCCATTGTTTAAGAAGGGTAGCAGGGATAATCCTGGGAATTACAGACCTGTGAGCCTTATGTCAGTGTAGGGAAATGATTGGAAAATATTCACTCGGACAAGATCTATTTGCATTTAGAAGAAAATGGATTTATTAGTGACAGACAGCATGGTTGTGTGCAGGAGAGGTCGTGCCTTACTAACTTGACCATGTTTTTTAAGGAGATGATGAAGATGATTGATGAGGGAAAACCAGTCGATGTTGTCTACATGGACTTCAGTAAAACTTTTGACAAGGTCCCTCATGGCAGACTGGTACAGAAGGTGAAGTCACATGGTATCGGGGGTGAGCTGGCAAGATGGATTTTCCTGTTTAGAACTGACTCAATCATAGGAGACAGAGGGGAGTGGTGGAGGATGCTTTTCAGAATGGAGGGCTGTGACTAGTGGTGTTCACAGGGATCAGAGCTGGGACCTCTACTGTTCATGGCCTTTATAAATAATTTGGAGGAAAATGTGACGAGTCTAATTAGTATGTTTGTGGAAGATACAAAGATTGGGACGATACAAAGATTGGTGGATTTGCGGATAATGAGGAGGATTGTCAGAGGATACAACAGAACATAGATCAGTTGGAGGCATGGGCAGAAAAATGGCAGATGGAGTTTAATCTCAACAAATGTGAGGTGATGAATTTTTAAAGGTTAAATACAGCTGGCAATTATATAGTGAATGGCAGAACCCTTCGGAGGGATGCAGAGGGATCTGGGTGGACACATCCACAGATCACTAAATGTGGCAGTGTCACAGTGCCATAGAGTCATAGAGATATGCAGCATGGAAACAGACCCTTTCATCCAACTCATCCATGCCATCCCAAAACAATCTAGTCCCACCTGCCAGCACCTGGCACATATCCCTCCAAACCCTTCCTATTCACATACCCATCCAGATGCCTTTTCAATGTTGCAATTGTACTAGCCACCACCACTTCCTCTGGCAGCTCATTCCATTTACGTAAAACTCTCTGAATGAAAAAGTTGCTCCCTAGGTCTCTTTTATATCTTTTCCCTCTCACCCTAAACCTATGCCCTCCTATGTTCTGTACTCCCACACCCCAGGGAAAAGACTTTGTTTATTTATCCTATCCATGCCCCTCATGATTTTATAAACCTCCATAAGATAACCCCTCAGCCTTCGACGCTCCAGGGAAAGAAGTCCCAGCCTATTCAACCTCTCCCTATAGCTCAAATTCTCCAACCCTGGCAACATCCCTTCAAATCTTTACTAAACCCTTTCAAGTTTCACAACATCTTTCCAATAGGAAGGAGACTGGAATTGCACACAATATTCCAGCAGTGCCTTCACCAATGTCCTAGAACATAGAAACATAGAAAAAATACAGCGCAGTACAGGCCCTTTGGCCCTCGATGTTGCGCCGATCCAAGCCCACCTAACCTACACTAGCCCACTATCCTCCATATGCCTATCCAATGCCCGTTTAAATGCCCATAAAGAGGGAGAGTCCACCACTGCTACTGGTAGGGCATTCCATGAACTCACGACTCGCTGAGTAAAGAATCTACCCCTAACATCTGTTCTATACCTACTACCCCTTAATTTAAAGCTATGCCCCCTCGTAATAGCTGACTCCATACGTGGAAAAAGGTTCTCACGGTCAACCCTATCTAAACCCCTAATCATCTTGTACACCTCTATCAAGTCACCCCTAAACGTTCTTTTCTCTAATGAAACCAGCCCCAAGTGCCTCAGCCTTTCCTCATATGATCTTTCTACCATATCAGGCAACATCCTGGTAAACCTCCTCTGCACCCGTTCCAGTGTCTCCACATCCTTCCTATAGTATGGCGACCAAAACTGCACACAATACTCCAGATGCGGCCGCACCAGACTCTTATACAACTGCAACATGACCTCAGGACTCCGGAACTCAATTCCTCTACCAATAAAAGCCAGTACGCCATATGCCTTCTTCACCGCACTATTTACCTGGGTAGCAACTTTCAGAGATCTGTGTACATGGACACCAAGATCGCTCTGCTCATCCACACTACCAAGTATCCGACCATTAGCCCAGTACCCCACCTTTTTGTTACTCTTACCAAAGTGAATCACCTCACACTTACCTACATTGAACTCCATTTGCCACCTTTCTGCCCAGCTCTGCAGCTTATCTATATCCTACTGTAACCTGACACATCCTTCCTCACTGTCAACACCTCCACCGACTTTCGTATCATCCGCAAACTTGCTCACCCAACCTTCTAGCCCCTCCTCCAGGTCATTTATAAAAATGACAAACAGCAATGGTCCCAAAACAGATCCTTGCGGAACACCGTTAGTAGCTGCACTCCAAGATGAACCTTTACCATCAACTACTACCCTCTGTCTTCTTCCAGCCAACCAATTCCTAATCCAAACCTCCAACTCACCCTCAATGCCATACCTCCGTATTTTTTGCAGTAGCCTACCATGGGGAACCTTATCAAATGCCTTACTAAAATCCATATACACCACATCTACCGCTTTCCCCTCGTCCACCTCCTTAGTCACCTTTTCAAAGAATTCAATAAGGTTTGTGAGGCACGACCTGCCCTTCACAAAACCATGCTGACTATCCTTGATCACATTATTCCTATCCAGATGTTTATAAATCCTATCCCTTACAATTCTCTCTAAGACTTTGCCCACAACAGAAGTGAGACTCACCGGCCTATAGTTACTAGGGTTATCCCTACTCCCCTTCTTGAACAAGGGAACCACATTTGCTATCCTCCAGTCTTCTGGCACTATTCCTGTAGACAACGAGGACATAAAAATCAAGGCCAATCGCTCTGCAATCTCCTCCCTTGCTTCCCAGAGAATCCTAGGATAAATGCCATCAGGCCCAAGGGACTTATCTATTTTCACCCTTTCCAGAATTTCCAACACCTTTTCCCTACATACCTCAAAGCCGTCCATTCTAATTAATTGTGACTCAGTATTCATATCGGCAACAATGTCCTGTTCCTGAGTGAATACTGATGAAAAGTATTCATTCTGTGTCTCCCCAATCTCTTCTGCCTCCACACGCAACTTCCCACTACTATCCTTGACTGGACCTATTCCTACCCTAGTCATTCTTTTATTCCTGACATACCTATAGAAAGCCTTAGGGTTTTCCCTAATCCTACCAACTAAGGACTTTTCATGTCCCCTCCTTGCTGCTCTTAGCTCTCTCTTCAGATCCTTCCTGGCTACCTTATAACTCTCAATTGCCCCAATTGAACCTTCACGCCTCATCTTTACATAGGCTGCCCTCTTCCCTTTAACAAGGGATTACAATTCCTTATTAAACCATGGCTCCCTCACACGACCCTTTCCTCCCTGCCTGACAGGTACATACTGATCAAGGACACTCAATAGTTGCTCCTTGAACAAACTCCACATATCAATTGCGCCCTTCCCTTGAAGCCTACTTTTCCATGCCACGCATCCTAAGTCGTGCCTAACCGCATCATAATTTCCCTGCCCCCAGCTATAACTCTTGCCCTGCAGTGCACATTATCCCTCTCTATCACTAGAATAAAAGTCACCGAATTGTGGCCACTGTCCCCAAAGTGGGAGAGGTTTGAAGGGGTGTGGGCCAGATGCTGGCAAATGGGACTTGATTGATTTCATCTAATACAATTATTCTCTCTCATTTAGTCTGAAAATCCCCTTTTCAAATGAAGGAATACTCACAGAGCTCCCATCTGCAGCATATGAGACAATACTGAAGCAAACCAATATTCTGTTCCTCCTTCATTCAGCTTGAATAGTATGTATTACTTCGATATTCAAGTAATTCTCCTCTTTTGAACAAGGCTGAACTAATCCCACTAATTATCCCTCTAATCTGCAAGGGCACATGGCAATGCTGCAGTTGGGAATTTGCCACACAGGGATTGACATTCTTAAGAGACCATAAAGTGCGCTAGGCCTGTATTCTATAGGCAAAGAACTCATGGGAAAGCTACGTAAAAATAAATTTTCAGGGAGTTTGTGCAAAAGTTTACCAACTGTAAAGTAGTGAAGGTAGGAGCCATTTTGGGAAAGCAAATATTAGCAGGAATTATACACTTAATGGTCAGGTCCTAGGGAGTATTGCTGAACAAAGAGACCTTGGAGTGCAGGTTCTTGCACTTTGAACGTAGAGTTGCAGGTAGGATATGATAGTGAAGAAGGCGTTTGGTATGTTTTCCTTTATTAGTCACAGTATTGAACACAGGAGTTAGTTGCAGCTGTACAGGACATTGGTTAGGCCACTTTTGGAATATTGTGTGCAATTCTGCTCTCCTTCCTTTTAAAAGGATGTTCTGAGACTTGAAAGGGGTCAGAAAAGATTCACAAGAATGTTGCCAGGGTTGGAGGATTTGAGCTGCAGGGAGAGGTTGAACAGGCTGGGACTGTTTTCCCTGGAGCGTCGGAGGCTGAGGGGTGACTGTATAGAGGTTTATAAAGTCATGAGGGGCATGGATAGGATAAATAGACAAATGGGGTGGGGGAGTCCAGAATTAGACGGCATAGGTTTAGGGTAAGAGGGGAAAGATATAAAAGAGACCTAAGGGGCAACGTTTTCACACAGAGGGTGGTACATGTATGCAATGAGCTGCCAGAGGATGTGGTGGAGGCTGGTACAATTGCAACATTTGAAAAGGCATCTGAATGGGTATATGAATAGGAAGGGTTTGGAGGAAGATGGGCCGAGTGCTGGCAGGTGGGGCTAGATTGGGTTGGGATATCTGAAAGAGTTGGACCGAAGGGTCTGTTTCTGTGCTGTACATCTCTATGACCCGATGACCCGATGACTCTAAATGGGCGGAGTGGACAAGCTCGATCTCAGGTGTCCTGTTTCACCTCCATCTTGGAATTGTCGCTATTTTAAAATCACTATTTTAACTGCAGTGTAAGAATAAAGTGCGCTTTGCTTCAAGCCTATCAATTTGTCCAATTGAATTGCCTCTGGAACACAATGACTGACACTTGCCTTTAGAAAATAAGAAATAACTATTCTTTCGCGAGTTATTCTTACTCCTTTTTACTTAAAGAACCTCTTTGGATGCATCCTAACCTTCTCAGCCAAGGCCATCCCATGCCCCCTTTTTGCTTTCCTGATTTCTTCTTCAGTAAACCTCTGTATCCCCTGTATACATCCAGGGATTCCCTTGGTCCCAGCTGCCGGTACCTCAGCCATACCTCATTCGTTTTCTGGTCAAAGCCTCAATATCTCTTGTCATTCAGGGTTCCCTATTCCTGTCAACCTTGCCTTTCACCTTCATAGGAACATATCGACCTTGAACTCCAGCGATCTCACTTTTAAAGGCCTCCCCCTTGCTGGAGGTCCCTTTGCTGGCAAACAAATTACTCCAATTAATCACTGCAAGCTCCTGTCTAATTCCATCAAAATTCACCTTTCTCCAATTTAGAACTTGAACCTGTGGACCAATTCCTCTCCATAACTACTTTAAAATTAATAGGACTGGTCCCAAAGTGCTCCCCCACTATCACCTCCATCACCTGTCCTGCCCTATTTCCCATGAGTAGATCGAGTTTCGTCCCTTCCTGAGTAGGATCCTCTATATACTGCTTGAGGAAACTTTCATGAATGCATTTAACAAATTCATTTGCTCGCTTGAACCTATTCCACTCTTTCATAAGTTTATGGCTGATAAGTCTATGTTTTGAGTTCCCATCTACCCAGTGTAATCGTAGATTCTTGTTATGCAAGGAAATAAATCTACCTGTGACTTAAAACTATCCATTGTCCTCACCTCTCCTACTTTCCGGGACAGACAATTCCAAAGTTACACACCCGAAAAAAGAATTATCTTCATCTCTGTCCAAAAAGTGTGACCCCTCACTAATTTTATAAACATGGTCCCTAATTCTGAACTCACCCACAAGAAGAAACATCCATTCCAAGATCATTAAGACCCTTTATACAGTTTGATCAGATCACTCTTAACTCGTCTAAACTCCAGCAGAAACAAACCCAGTCTGAGCACCTATCCCGATTGCACAAGCCACTCATTCAAAGTATTCATTGAGTAAACCTCCTCTGGACTGTCTTTAATGCATTTACATCCTCTTTCAAAATAAGGGACTGTTGAAGTGAATTATACGGTCAGGGTTAAATAAACATTATTATACCGTAATAATAGAAAAACAGCAGGCTTCAATTAATGAACCTTGTACCAAGTGAACCTTATGCATCCTCGAGGTTAGTGTTAGCAAGAGTCTACAAACAGCAGTTAGTGCCATCAAGTCATTCCAGATAGGCCTTGGGGCCAGAAGAGGTTTAAAGGCCGGGAGGTGATGGTACTGACAAGGGATGGGGCAAAACATTGACAGACTAAATGATCTCTGACTGAGTGAAGTCTAATGAATCTTGGGAAATTCAAAGAATTTGCATTAATGCATCTACAACCGAATTAACAACCTCTTTTCAGACTCTGGGATGAAGACAGAAGGTGATGAGACCTATTATCAGTTTGCTGAGTCCAGCCTCCTTAGTGACTGTAATTACATTGTGTTCATCCCTCCCTCCTACTTCCTGACTTACAGTTGGGTTGACACTGAGGAGTACATGCAGTATTCTCCAGGGAGATGCTTGCTCATGCATGGGTGAATGCGATTGGTTGAAGTGTTTCAATCATGCATCTTCTTTCCATGTCTGCTCAGTTTCACTGGATGTTGAGATTTGGAGGGATAGAGTGGGGGTGGGAGAGAAAGTCTGAGGGTGAGAGAGAGATTGTGACCTGGAGAAGAAAGAGATTGATGTCCAGTCTGATGGTGGTTGGGGCTGGTAGAAGTGGTGCGGAGAATTGTGGTGATGTTCAGATTCAGAGAGGAGGGGAGAGGGTGAGGGAGACTGGGATGATGATGCAGACAATCTGGAACTGTGCATGTGCTCAGTTCTGAGTCAGCATGCAGACACAGTTGGCCTGAAGTTTCAATGTCAGCAAAACAGTGTCTTACCACTATTGCTGAAATGCGTTTTGTATCTTCTATAGTGAAGATAGAAGCAAAGTACTTATTCATTTAATTCGCCATTTCCTTAACATCTATGGATGAAGGGTTTATGTCAGAAACATCGATTCTCCTGCTCCTTGGATGCTGTCTGACCTGATGTGCTTTTTCAGCTCTGCACTTTTTGCCCCCTAACATCTACCAATAACTCCCATATTCTCACTCCCTAGAGGATTAGATTAGATTAGATTACTTCGAGTGGAAGCAGGCCCTACGGCCCAACAAGTCCACACCGACCCGCCGAAGTGCACCCACCCAGACCCATTCCCCTACATTTACCCCTGCACCTAACACTACGGGCAATTTTAGCGTGGCCAATTCACCTAACTTGCACATTTTTGGACTGTGGGAGGAAACCGGAGCACTCGGAGGAACCCACGTAGACACGGGGAGAATGTACAAACTCCACACAGTCAGTCTGAGGTGGGAAATGAACCCGGGTCTCTGGCACTGTGAGGCTGCAGTGCTAACCTCTGTGCCACCGAGCCGCCCAAACATGGCACTCACATTGCATACATGTTTTGTTTTTAAATACCCATGGAAACTCTTGCTTTGTTGTTTTTAACATTTTGAGTTGGGTTCTGAGATTCTAATTTCCTCCTAATTAACCTTTTTCTCTGCCATACTTTATTTTCTAATCAATCATCTGACCTGCCACCCATGTTTGCAATATCCTCAAGTTGGACCGTTTCTTCAACTTTTCAGTCAACCACAGAAAGCGAGTCCTCCCTTTAAAGTCTCTTGTTTCAGTCAGAATATACTTCTTCTGAGGTATCCTCTTAAATCTCTGCCATCACTGTCTCTAGTGATCTCTCTCCGAGCCAGTTACGCCATTCACTTCAGCTGGTTTAATTTACATGCCTGCAGAGTGGATCTTGTTTAAGTTTGAAATACTTACCTCAGAGTCAATCTTCTTCCATTCAAATTGGATGTAAAATTGAATTATATTGTGATGGCTGCTACGTAGGAGAGCCTTTACACTGAGATTGTTTCATAAATCCTGTCACATTACACAGTATCAATAAGATGATAATAACATAACCTTCTGTCTGGTTGCTTCAGAACATGCAGCTCTAAGATATGTTCTCGAAGGTCATCAATAACCTTTCATCCACGTTACTGCTGCCAACCTGATTTACACAGTCTTTGTGTAGATTCAAGTCAGCCAATATCTCTTCATGTCTAACATCAGGGGGCCTATCGATCAGCCCCTTGAGTGGCTGCTTTCCCCTAACTGTCCTCATGCTGTATTTATTTACATCAATGTGTGCTATGGATTTATTTAAGTTGACACAAAAGCTGCCCACGTTCAGATACAGAGCTATTATTTTGATTTGTTTAAATACAAACATATTGGACAGGCTCATATGAACAGAAACCATTTATATTTGTATCTTGGGAAAACGGTCTGTCTTTATGTTGCCCATCAAAAGAAGCCAAAGCCTTTTTAACAGGGCAAATGAGAGAGATTTAAATTGCATGCACATTTCCAAAACACAAACTTTCATGTCTGGAAACTGAGCTGTCTGAGTTGATGTTACTCAGCAAATGAAGATTAAAATATCTGCTCCAAAATGGGGGTGGCAGAGCTGCTTATTGAAGCCAGTGGAGAGAAATTAGAGTTAACATTTCAAGTCCAATTCTGTAAAAGGGTCAAAATGTTAACTCCACGGGTCTGGCAGCATCGGTAGAGAGAATGCAGAGAGAAATATCCAGCAATTTCTATTTGTGTTTCAGATTTCCAACATCCACAGCTCTTTCTTTATATTATTGAAAATAGTGACTGTCCATTTGATTATCTCCTGTTTGCAATATCTAATTTATCCAGACTGCATCATAATCCAAACTTTTAGCACCAAATGCCAATGAGCATTCAATGGGCATTCAATACTGTCTCACATGCCACCTGACTTACTGTCTATCTGGCCTGTTGCATTAGCCCTTGAGTAAGTCAGTTACGCAGCACAGCAACAAAGAGAGTCAGTATTTCACAAGTTTACAGGTGGACAACAGACTTATTAAGTGTTAGTCTCTGTCTCGTAGTGATTGGCTATTTGAACATTTTATATTGGACAAATGCTGAGCATTCAGGTCCTTGATAATCAAATAAAATGGAAGGAACTGCAGATACTGTAAATCAGAAACAAAAACAGAAATTGCTGGAAAAGCTCAGCAGGTCTGGCAGCATCTGTGAAGAGAAATCAGAGTTAACATTTTGAATCCAGTGACCAGAAACCAAACTTTGGTCTCAAGAATTCTGTTTGGAAATCCATCGAATGTGACAATTCTGTCCTCAACCCGGAGTTCTGATCTCTGAAACTCTCCAGAGCAACTTGATGGAATGTGACTGTGACAGATTCATCGCACATAATCATGAAATTCTGTCGCTCAGCTGATACAGAGCTGCAATCTTCACAGAAGACTTTTGTCAAATCTATGTGTTTCCTGAGTCTCATCCTTCCTTCACATTTCAGAGGATGGCTTTGAAATGGTTAAATAAACAAAGATTGGATAATGCAGATTGCTGAGCTGGAACAAGGATGAGCTGGTCATTCTGCCTTGAGTGTATCCGGATTGTTGGGAAAAGGGGCAGTATAATCGGGCCTGACTCTATTGTGTCAATGCATTTCAATGGGGGTAATTGTGTCTGTTTGGGGGCAAAAACTGAATGGTTGAGGTTGAATTGCAGAGTCCAGTTGGTGGAAGTAATTAGAATGTGTGGGTGGTGGTGTTTTCTGGTCAGTTCTGGTTTGGAGGATGGTTCTAACAGTCAAGGTGATTGACAGTTGAGCTAAGGGGTGGGGCTGAAATCGGATGATCCATGATGTATGTTTGTAGTTTCAGCTGACAGGGTTCAGAGGGTCTGGAGGTTTGTGGGACTGGATCTGGAGGTTAGCTTACTCACTCGGTCACTGGGTATTCAGAAGGTAATGTGTGGGTTTGGATAGTAATCACATGGACAAAGGAACAGAATGATAGATGGGAAAGGGGATTCAGTGTGTGTGATGATGCTATCAGGAGTTCAGTTACCCAAGAGGGGGTTGAAGCCTAGATTTAGCAAACAGCTACCAGGAAACGAACGAGGACTTTGCAATGTCTGTGACTGAAACTCACTGCAGAAGGCAGAGGATTTCTTTGAAATGTCTAAATAAACCAAGGTAGGATATCACAGGCTGGGGAGCTGGTACACAGGGGAGCTGGGAGTTAAGCCTTGGGTGTCCTTGATGGTCAGGGAGAGGGGTCAACAGAGGGTCATGGGAATTTGAAACGTGCAAGTCATATCATCAGGATTTCCGTATGTATCTTACTCACATATCTAATCTTTAGTGATCCAGGGACCATGATAGTTCCAAAATATCCCATATCACTTCCATCTGTGTTTCAAATGTCAGCATAGAGAAAATATTCACTGTCCTGTGTCCTCAGCAAGATTTTATTGCTCACTGTACAAAGTATTTATTGTTGAAATAAAACAAATTCTAGAAACAGGTGCATTGTTCATTGCAGTTTTATTGTGTTCAGAGGGAAGGGCAGACTAACCTCAATGATCAAACATTCTTGCAATCAATTTATTTTGTTTGTTTGTCTTGTTCTAAGCCAAAGGAAATGCATTATTTTCAATTGTAGCTTGATTTGGCTTGATAGCTGGGCTTTAACCCTTGACCTTGTCCAACAGGTATGGGATTCTTGCTCCCTGTACGGATGAGGAAAAGGGCTTTGGACAGGATAAGCCAGCTGCCCACGGCACCATGGTGCAGAAGGCCATTCAATAGGGGGGAGCAAAAAGACAAGTAGTTGTTATAGGGGATTCTATAATTAGGGGGACAGATAGTATCCTATGCAAGCTGGATCAGGAGTCTCGCATGGTGTGTTGCCTACCCGGTGCCAGGGTTCGTGACATCTCTGACCGGCTTGAAAGGATATTGGAGTGGGAGGGGGAGGATCCAGTTGTTGTGGTCCACGTTGGGACTAACAACATAGGCAAAGCTAGGGTGGAGGACCTGTTTGGGGATTATCGAGCACTAGGAAGGAAATTAAAATACAGGTCCTCAAGGGTCATAATCTCCGGATTACTGCCCGAGCCACGTGCCAATTGGCATAGGGATAAGAAAATTAGGGAAGTAAACACGTGGCTAAGGGATTGGTGTGGGAAAGAGGGATTCCACTTCATGGGGCATTGGCATCAGTTTTGGAACCAGGGGGATCTGTACCGTTGGGACGGTCTCCACTGAACCGATCAGGTACCAATGTTCTAGTGAAGAGGATAAATAGGGTGGTCAGTAGGACTTTAAACTTCTGAGTTGGGGGGGAGGGAAAGTGAAAGCGACAGGGAGTATGAAGTTAAATGGAAAGATAAGCGGCAGGATAGCATATGTGCAGGCAGATTTAAACTTGAGATAGACTGGGAATGCAGCAAAAAGGAAGGATAACTTAGGACATCTTATGACTTCCAATATCTCTGATGATAAGAAAGTTAACATTAAGGCACTTTACCTGAATGCTCGTAGCATTCATAACAAAGCAGACGAACTAATGGCACAGATCATCGTGAATGATTATGATGTGGTAGGCATCACAGAGACGTGGTTACAGGGGGGTCAGGACTGGCAGTTAAACATCCAAGGGTTTTCAACTTATCGAAAAGACAGGGAGGTGGGCAGAGGGGGCGGGGTTGCCTTGTTAGTTAAGAACAAAATTAAATCTATGGTGCTGAATGACATAGTATCGGATGATGTGGAGTCTGTGTGAGTGGAATTGAGGAAACACAAAGGCAAAAAAACCATAATGGGAGTTATGTACCGACCTCCTAACAGTGGTCAGGACCAGGGGCGCAACATGTACTGGGAAATAGAGAAGCCATGTCAGAAAGGCAAGGTCACAGTGATCATGGGAGACTTCAATATGCAGGTGGACTGGGTAAATAATGTTGTTAGTGGATCTAAAGAAAGGGAATTCATGGAATGCTTACAGGATGGCTTTTTGGAACAGCTTGTCATGGAGCCCATAGGGAGCAGGCTATTTTGGACCTAGTGCTATGTAATGAACCAGACTTTATAAAAAATCTTAAAGTAAGGGAACACTTAGGAAGCAGCGATCATAATATGGTAGAGTTCAGTCTGCAGTTTGAAAGAGAGAAGGCAAAATCAGATGTAATGGTGTTACAGTTAAATAAAGGTAATTATGAGGGCATGAGAGAGGAACTGACGAAAATAGACTGGAAGCAGAGCCTAGCAGTGAAGACAGTAGAGCAAAAATGGCAGGAGTTTGTGGGTAAAATTGAGGACACTGTACAGAGGTTCATCCCCAAGAAGAGAAAGATTATTTGGGGAGGGATTAGACAGCCATGGCTGACAAAGGAAGTCAGGAAATCTATCAAAGAAAAAGAGAGAGCCTATAAAGTGGCCAAAAGCACTGGGAAATCAGAAGATTGGGAAGGCTACAAAAACAGAGGATAACAAAGAGAGAAAAAAGGAAGGAGAGGATCAAATATGAAGGTAGGCCAGCCAGTAATATTAGAAATGATAGTAAAAGTTTCTTTCAATACATAAGAAACAAACGACAGGCAAGAGTAGACATTGGGTCACTTCAAACTGATGCTGGAAGCCTAGTGATGGGAGATAAGGAAATAGCAGGAGAACTTAATAAGTACTTTGCGTCAGTCTTCACAGTGGAAGACATGAGTAATATCCCAACAATTAAAGGAGTCAGGGGGCTGAGTTGAGTATGGTTGCCATTACAAAAGAGAAAGTGCTAGAAAAGCTAAAAGGTCTTAAAATTGATAAATCTCCTGGCCCTGATGGGTTACATCCTAGAGCTCAGAGGGAGGTGGCTGAGGAAATAACGGAGGCGTTGGTTGAAATCTTTCAAAAGTCACTGGAGTCAGGGAAAGTCCCGGATGATTGGAAGATCGCTGTTGTAACCCCCTTGTTCAAGAAAGGATCAAGGCAAAAGATGGAAAATTATAGGCCAATTAGCCTAACCTCGGTTGTTGGTAAAATTCTAGAATCCATCATTAAGGATGAGGTTTCTAAATTCTTGGAAGAGCAGGGTCGGATTAGAACAAGTCAACATGGATTTAGTAAGGGGAGGTCGTGCCTGACAAATCTGTTGGTTAGACTGGGGAAACCCAGTAGATGTGGTCTACCTAGACTTCCAAAAGGCCTTTGATAAGGTGCCACACGGGAGGCTGCTGAACAAGGTGAGGGCCATGGTGTTCGGGGTGAGCTACTGGTATGGGTTGAGGATTGGCTGTCTGACAGAAGGCAGAGAGTTGGCATAAAAGGTTCCTTTTCGGAATGGCAACCGGTGACAAGCGGTGTCCCGCAGGGTTCAGTGTTGGGGTTGTATTATATATTAATGATCTGGATGAAGGGACTGGGGACATTCTAGCGAAGTTTGCCAATAATACAAAGTTAGGTGGACAGGCAGGTAGTACTGAGGAAGTGGGGAAGCTGCAGAAGGATCTAGACAGTTTGGAGGAGTGGTCCAGGAAATGGCTGATGGAATTCAATGTGAGCAAATGCGAAGTCTTGCACTTTGGAAAAAAGAATAGAAGCATGGATTACTTTCTAAACGGTGAGAAAATTCATAAAGCCAAAGTACAGAGGGATCTGGGAGTGCTAGTTGAGGATTCTCTAAAGGTAAACATGCAGGTTGAGTCCGTGATTAAGAAAGCGAATGCGATGTTGTCAATTATCTCAAGAGGGTTGGAATATAAAAGCACTGTTGTGCTACTGAGACTTTATAAAGCTCTGGTTAGACCCCATTTGGAGTACTGTGTCCAGTTTTGGCCCCCACACCTCAGGAAGGATATAATGGCACTGGAGCGTGTCCAGCGGAGATTCACACGGATGATCCCTGGAATGGTAGGTCTAACATATGAGGAACGGCTGAGGATCCTGGGATTGTATTCATTGGAGTTTAGAAGATTAAGGGGAGATCTAATAGAAACTTACAAGATAATACATGGCTTGGAGAGGGTGGACGCGAGGAATTTGTTTCCGTTAGGCAAGGAGACTAGGACCTGTGGACACAGCCTTAGAATTAGAGGGGGTAAATTCAGAACAGAAATGCGGAGACATTTCTTCAGCCAGAGAGTGGTGGGCCTGTGGAATTCATTGCCACAGAGTGCAGTGGAGGCCGGGACGCTAAATGTCTTCAAGGCAGAAATTGATAAATTCTTGATGTCACAAGGAATTAAGGGCTATGGGGAGAATGCGGGTAAGTGGAGTTGAAATGCCCATCTGCCATGATTGAATGGCGGAGTGGACTCGATGGGCCGAATGGCCTTATTTCCGCTCCTATGTCTTATGGTCTTAATTGCAAAACCCTCATACTAATTCCCAAAATTTACCCAGGCTTTAACTGCTTAAACTGTAGCCATTTGAGTAGGATCTGGGCCTTGTACAAAACTTGAACATGAACATCAGTCCTGAGCCACCAGAACAGAACTAGTGGGAGGTTCTGTCATTCAGAGGAGACCTTAAATTGTCATGAAAACTGAACATTGAACTCAAAATGTTAACTCTGTCTGTCTGTCTCTCTTTCCACAGACGCTGCAAACTTGCTGCATTCCCTCAGTACTTACTCTTTTTCCTTGTTTTAAATTGTCTCCCACCTGCACTCTCAAATGTCTTTATTGATTAATGTATCAGCCATGGATTTCTTGCGAACAGTGTCCCGTAAGACACAGATATGAATGGCTTTATCTTCAGATCTGACTAAAGGCAAAAACTGTGGATGTTGGAAATCAAAACAAACATCGAAAATGCTGGAGAAATCAGCAGGTCTGACAGCATCTGTGGAAAGAGAAACAGAGTTCTGAGGAACAGTCACACTAGACTCAGTGTTAACTCTGTTTCTCTTGCCACAGATGTTACCAGAGCCTCTGAATTTCTCAGGCATGTTTTGAATTTGGTTCGTTCAGATCTCCAGTTCCATCTGCAGTTCTTCGTTTTCCTTTCTATTTGCAATATATTATAAAATATTTCAAAACACAAAGTAAAGTCCCATTTCCTATTCAAAAACTGCAGTCATTCCAAAAACAAAAAAGACTCAGCAGGTCTGGCAGCATCTGTGGAGAGAAATCAGGAGTTAATGTTTTGGGTCCAGTCATCCTTGCTCAGAACAAAATCTGTCAATGATTTTTGTTACAAACTAGCACAATATAACAAATAACCATTAATACTCCAGGGGGCACATTCCACCTTTAAGTCATGGTTCCAGAAAGATATACCGAGATAATTATTAAGTGCTTTCAAATAATTAGGACAAAACATATTTGTCATTAGTTCAAAATCCCATACATTTTACACACACATATATTTTACATCGGGTTTTTTGTAGCATCTCCCGGTTGAGGTGACCTGCAAATACATCCAAGCTGTCACTGATGCCTCTTTCTCCAGCTTACACTTGTGTACATCATTCACCCATAACAAGGAGAGCCAAGCAACCTGGGCAGTGGGATTCTCTGCCATCACTACCTTCCCTCAGCTGTAGGGTACCATAGCATGTACCCATATTGCTTTCAGACTGCCCTATCACCAACCTGCAGAGCTGGAGAGTGGAAAGGTTTTGTCACTTCAACAATGTTTAACTTATATGGAACCATCGATGCCAGATTTTGGAGGATTGTTTCAGACCGTCTTGGAGCTGCCATGATGTTGATGTAGAAGACAAGTCCCGAGATCCTGCCTCCTTCCAAAGACCTTGGGCCACAGAAGAAGAGCTGCAGGGAATTAAATGAAAAATTCTCTAAATTTGGTTCATAACATGTTTTTCTTTTCTTGTTATTCTTTCCTGGGATGTGGCTTTTTTGGTAAGGCTGCCATTTGTTTTCCATCCATTATTACCTTTGAACTGAGTGTCTTACTTGACTATTGCAGATGTCAGTTAAGAGCCAACGGAATTGCCATGGATCTGGAGTTTCATTAATAAACCTGTAATCTGAGAAACAACAATGGTTATATGGTCATCATAGACTAGTTTTTAAATCCAGATTTTATTGAATTCATATTTCACCATCAGCTGTGGTAGTATTCGACACCATGATTTCCAGAACAGTAGGTTAGTGCTCAGGATGACCACATGACAATAATGCCATAAGAAACAGGAACAGGAGTAGGCCCTTAAGCTCTTGATCCTGCTCCACCATTCAATAGGATCGTGACTGATCCAACATTCCTCACTTTCACCTTCCTCTGCTTTCCCTGGAAGCCTTGATTCCCTGACTGATCAAGAATCTATCCATCTGAGCCTTAAATATACACAAGGACTCTGTCCCCACAGGGGGCACTGTGACAAGGACTTCCAAAGACTCAAAGAGAAGAAATGCTTCCTCGTTTCAGTCTTAAACTGGCACCCCTTGATTCTGAGACCATGCTTTCTGGTCCTAGACTCCCCCATGACGAGAAACCTCCTCCCAGCATTTTCCCTGTAAAACCCCTTAAGAATCTCATATTTTTCAGTTAGATCATTCTTCTAAGTTCCAGTGAGTAGACTCCCAACCTGTTTAGCATTTGTTAATAAGACAATCCCTGTACTCTGGTGATTAGCCTAGTAGACCTTCTCTCAACTGCCTCCAATGAAATTTCCCCAAACAAAGGGACCAAAACTGCCACATTACTCGAGACTGATAGAAGTTTATAAAAGAATGATGGGTATGGATAGAGTTAATGCTACTTGTCTTTTCCCAAGGGTGGGCATTTCAAGACTAGGGGGCACATTTTTAAAGTGAGAGGAAAGAGATTTTAAAAAGATGAGGAACTTTCTTTATGCATAGGGTGGTTCGCATGTGGAATGAACTTCCTGAGAAAAGGGAGGATGTGGGTACAATTATAAGGTTAAAAGACATTTGGATAAGTACATGAGTAGGAAAGGGTTGGAGGGCTATGGGCCAGGAGCAGGCAGGTGGAACTAGTTTAGTTTGGGATAATGATCAGCAAGGCTTTGTTGGAACGGACGGTCTGTTTCCATGTTGTATGACTCTATGTGGTCTCACCAGTACCTTTGTCAGTTGCAGTAAGTCTTCCCTACTCTTACACTCCAATCTCCTTGAAATAAGGGTCTATGAATGCTATCAAGGTGGTAGTGTGTCCCTGAGGCAACGGGAAAATGAAGATACAACAATGCCCATGCTTCCACCAGGGCCATAGTTGAACAATCATAACTCAACCACTTCAAGATGAGTTGGAAGCTCCAGTGGGGCATTGCAGTATAGATCAGAAATGGTGCACTATGCCTTTCTCAAGTGCAGTTGACAAACAGGGTGTGGACTGTCGGCAGAGGAAATAGGGGATCAGCAGTAATCTTCTGAGAGTGAAGATGAAGATAAAGACAAGGACATTGAACAGGGTGAACATACATGAGAGCAGACATACCTACATTATAATGTAATGCACTGTCAAAGACAAGAAAACAGAAAGAACTGAATTGCAACACACGTCTCGGATGAATAAACTGGGTTTAGACTTCCTCATGTATAATTGTTTTTGGTTATATGGTAGCAACCATGGTTCAGGCAAAATATATGTGGACCAATATATTTTTGTAATCATCCAACATTCCTGTTGTTGAGTAAATGTTTTCTTAATCATATTAACGTATGCTTGGTGAAGGTAAAGGTAAAGTCCACATAGTCTGAGTCGACCATGGGTTGTTCTCATTACAGGGAGATATGTCCGCTCAGTTTGTACTGTCTAGTATCTACACATCATAGACCCTTCAAACTGTTGAGGAGATAGCAGCAGTCAGTGAGAAAGGGACATTAACATAGCTTGCTGCTAAAGTTCGGTGGTTTTATAGCCTGCAGTCAAAATATGTAATTCAGTGTAATGTCATCTCTCACAATAGTAGGTTAAGAGCATTCCTGAGGCATTTTATAAGAATGATCCCAGGAATGAAAGATTTGTCACATGAGGAGTGGCTGAGGATCTGGGTCTGGACTCAATGGAGTTCAGAAGAGTGAGGGAGATCTGATTGAAACTTGCAGAATACTGAGACCCCGTGGTAGACTGGATATGGAAAGGTGTTTCCACGAGTAGGAGAGACTAGAACCAGAGGACATAGCCTCAGAATGAAAAGGTGATGCTTTAAAGCTGAGAGAAGCTATAGACCGGTAAGCCTGACATTGGTGGCGGGCAAGGTATTAGGGGGAATCCTGACGGACAGGATTTACATGTATTTGGAAAGGCAAGGACTGATTAGGAATAGTCAACATGGCTTTGTGTGTGGGAAATCATGTCTCACTAACTTGACTGAGTTTGTTCAGAGAAGTAACAAAGAGGATTGATGAGGGCAGAGCGGTAGACGCAATCTATGTGGACTTCAGTAAGGCGCTCGACAAGGATCCCCATGGTAGACTGGTTAGCAAGGTTAGATCTATGGAGTACAAGCAGAACTAGCCATTTGGATACTGAACTGACTTTGAGGTAAAAGACAGGGTGGTGGCGGAGAGTTGCTTTTCAGACTCGAGGCCTGTGACAGTGGTGTGCCACAAGGATCGGTGCTGGGTCCACTGCTTTTCATCATTTATATAATGATTTGGATGTGAACATAGGGGATACAGTTAGTAAGTTTGCAGATGACACCAGAGTACAACAGGATCTTGATGAGATGGGCCAATGGGCTGAGGAGTGGTGCGTGTATGGAATGAGCTGCCAGAGGAAGTGGTGGAGGCTGGTACAATTACAGCATTTAAAGGGCATCTGCATTGGTATATGACGAGGAAAGGTGCAGAGGGATATGGGCCAAGTGCGGGCAATTGAGTCAAGATTAGGTTAGGAGAACTGGTAGGCATGGACAAGTTGGATTGATGGGACTGTTTCTGCATTGTACATCTCTATAACCCCCTCCACCCAGTACACTCCTCCCTATCTCTGTAACCTCATTCAGCCCTGACACCTTCTCTATCTCTAGAACCTCCTCCACCCCCTACACCCCACCCTATCTCTGAAACCTCCTCCAGTCCCAATAACCCTCTCTTAGCTGTAACATCAATTGCTCATTATCACTCCATGATGTCAGCCCTCCTGCGATTCCAGCCTCTTGACCATTCCCTAATTCCATCACTCCACTGGCCTTCAGCTGCTTGGGCCCTCCATGTTATCATCTCATAAGACTTTGAGCAATTTGCATTTCCTTTCTCTGATGAAGCCTGTCCATTTTTTCCTGGAAACAATGTTATACCTGTTGTGGATTTACTAGAGTAATTCAGGAAGGGTCCCTCAACCGCATCTTGTAAACCCAACATCAATATCACTTTGAAGACAAGGCCAGCAATATGACGCAACACTACTCCTTCTGCAGTTACTCTCCACTTCACCCTTAATCCCAACTTTGAAATTAATCATCCTTCGTTCAGTTTTTCTGGGACAGAATCCTGGAACTCTCTCCCATGTGACTTTGCATTTGTGGTCAGGGTTCTTAAAACACAAGGACAGTGGAGTTAAAGAGGAGAGTTCCTTATCATTTATGCCGTAGAGATTAGGGGGATGGGTAACAAGGCTGTCCCAGTCAGTGATGCCCACTTCATGTGAATCCACAAACAAGTCTGTCATTGTGATGTTGCCATGGGAATGCACATTACATTCCTGTTCTGAGGGATACACAGGAACAGTAGGAAATGAGACTTGGTCGAATCAGTCAAAGAGCCAAGATGTTTCACATCAGTGTCCCAGTGAGATGTGGACAGTTACAAGGGGAGTCAGGGTGAAACAATGCCTGCTGGAGAGTGATGACCTTCATTGTTCAGCTCTCTGAATATTGGAGTTGGGATGGTGTGCTGAGGTTGGACAGGAAGTTGGTAAGACCAGTTCTGGGGGACTGTGTCCTGTTCTGCTCACGCTGCTGTAGGAAGGATATTATTAAACTGGAGACGGTTCAGAAAAGATTTACCAGGATATTGCCAGGAGTGCAGGGTTTGAGATATAAAAATTGACTGGAGAGGCTGGGGACATTTTCCAAAGAATATTACAGCACAGGAACAGGCCCTTCAACCCTCCAAGCCTACACTGACACATTTTGCCTTCCATATTAAAACTGTCTTCACTTACAGGATCCGTATTCCCTTGTTCCCTTCCTATTCATGCCTGCTGCTGGATGCTTCTTGAAAACTACAATTGTGTCTGCTTCCATTGTCTGTTCTGGCAGTGTGTTCCATGAACTCACCACCCTTTCCATGATAAACATGCCTCACATATCTCTTTTAAACACCCCCCTGACCCCTCCACCTTGAACCTGTGTCCCCGAGTAACTGACTCTTCCACCCTGAGAAAAGGCCTCATACTTTCCACGGTATCCGTGCCATTCACAATCTTATAAACTTCTATAAGGTCGCCCCCTCAATCTCCTGCATTCTAGTGGAAACAAACCCAATCTATCCAATCTTTCTTCACAGGTAAAATCCCCCATTCCAGGCAACGTCCTGGTAAACATTTTCTGTCCCCTCTCTAAAGGATCCACATCCTTCTGGTTGGGTGGTGATCAGAACTGTACGTGTTTTTCACTACAGCATAGAAAATTGAGGGGTGATCTTGTTGAGGTTTATAAAATCATGACAGTGATTGATAAGGTGAATGAGAAGGGTCTTTTCCCTAGTGTGGGGGAGTTCAGACTCAGGGCCATGTTTGTAAGGTTAGAGGAAAAAGAATTAAAGATTGAGGAGCAACTCTTTTTTCCCCCAGAGTGGTTTGTGATGGAATAAACTTCCAGATGAAGTAATGTATGTGGGCACAGTTACAATGTTTAAAAGATGCCAGCTCTTGAGCCAGTCGTTTGTTTTTCTCCATTCTGTGCTACTGAATGCCTAAATTTCTGTGACATGCATTTCCGGAGGACTAACATAGCAAGGGAATACATGTTAAATAGGAGGACCCTGGCAAGCACAGAAGATTAGACGGATCCTGGTTTGTGTGTCCAGCCATCCGTGAAGGCGGCAGGATAGGCAGGTAAGGGAATTAAGAAATGTCAAAGCCACTGAATACATGAGCAGGGAGGTGTCATGTTGGAGCTTTACAGGATTTTGGTGAGACCACAGCTGGAATACTGTGTGCAGTTCTGGTCACCGCATTATAGGAAGGATGTGATTGTACTGGAGGGGGGGCAAAGGAGATCCACCAGGATGTTGCATTAGATTGAGCATTGCCTAAACCTGCAGGAGTATTCTGCTGTGTATGTGTGTGGCTATGGTAACCCACACCGCCTGCACATCCCTGGACATTATGGGCAATTCAGCATGGCCAATCCACCTAACTTGAACATCTTTGAACTCAGAGCACCCGAAGGTTACCCAAGCAGACAACATGCAAAACTCCACACAGCCACCCAAGGCTGGAATCAAACTCTGGTTCCTGGCACTGTGTTCCAGCAATGCTAACCTCTGAGCCACTCTCGGCCAGGGGAATTTTTTTTTGATTCATATCAACTTGCTGTGCTCAGGTTCACTGCTTTATTATGAACGGTCAAATCACCATAATTCCAATTTCGCATCAGAGAGAGAGAGAGAGAGAGATGACGAGTGGTGAAGTTTGATTTAATTTGACTTACTATTGTCACTTTTTTTTTCAAATAAATTCATGGGATGGGGGCACCGTTGGCCAGGCCAGTGTTTATTCGCCATCCCTAATAGCCCAGAGGGCAGTTAAGAGTGACAGTACAAACAGGTAACCACCTTCCCGTCTCCTGGTCCTCTCTTCATCCAAGGGTTACCCCTCCCACATTGTTGAAAGAGCATCTCAGCTCAGGCTGGGGCGTGGGTTATTGGGCTTGGCTGGCTCTGTGTTCTCTCTGGTAATAGGTTCTCTGATCCAGACTGCACACCATCGCGATCCTCTCATTTACTTCACCCGGCAACATCGGTCCAGGAACGGCCGGAGAGAAGCAGAGACCGGTGAAGGAAACGCCTGTAGCCAGGCAGGCAGGCAGACAGGAGCGAGAGGAGCCCGGACTCCGAGAGAGAAACAACGGAACATTGGCTGGGTTTCATCCAGAGGAGGGCGGGAGGAGTTACTGAGAGAGACAGAGAGAGGGAAAGGAGTTACCGAGAGAGAGAGTTACCGAGAGAGGGAGGAGAGGAGTTACTGAGGGACAGAGAAAGAGAGAGAGACGTTAGTGTGTGTGTGTGTGTGTGAGAGAGAGAGAGAGGAGTTACCGAGAGAGGGAAGAGAGGAGTTACTGAGGGACAGAGAGAGAGAGAGAGACGTTAGTGTGTGTGTGTGTGAGAGAGAGAGAGAGAGGAATTACCGAGAGAGAGAAGAGAGGAGTTACTGAGGGACAGAGAAAGAGAGAGAGACGTTCGTTTGTGGGAGACAGAGAGAGAGAGTTACCAAGAAAGGGAAGAGAGGAGTTACTGAGGGACAGAGAAAGAGAGAGAGGAGTTAATGTGTGTGTGTGTGTGAGAGAGAGAAGTTACAGAGAGAGGAACGAGAGAGTGAAGTTACAGAGGGAGAGAGGAGTTACTGAGGGAGAGGGATGAGTTAGTGGAGGAGAGGGATTACAAAGGGATAGGGGTTATTAGAGGGAGAGGGGTTACAAAGGGGTCACAGAGAGAGGGAGAGGTGTTAAATTGGGAGAGGAATTCCAGAGGGAGAGCAGTTCCGGGGGGAGAGGGAGTGAAAGTCGAGTCATTCGTTGAATCTTGGGGGAAAAGGAAGACAAGAGTCTAACTAGGAGAGGACTGACTGCTGCGACCTCTCCAGCAAATTGCAGTCACCCCTTCCCCACAGCCTGGTGGAGGCAGTGCTGCCCAGCACAGAGAGCATCCATTCTGCATTTGCCTATCGCCTATAGGCTGGGGACACTGCCCCCTGGAAAGTGCTATGCCCAAGCTGAGCCAGCGTTGGACCCGCTGGTCGTGCCTCAGATCAGCGCTGTGTGCGCTCAGTGTGGTCTTGTTGTGCCAATGGCTGCTGGTCCAGAGAGGAGGGGGCCGGCTGACCCTCAGGCTGGTGAAACCAGGCGCCAGTCCAATGCAGGAACATCTCCTCCTGGTCGAGGAGAACTCCACCTGCTGGCAGATCATCCAGGGGGACAGGCAGGAGGTGGAAAGGGCCCTCCTCAACTCCATTACTGTCTCCCTCAAGCACCAAGCCGTCACTGAGGGAGATTATCTGAACATGACCTGAAATTGCAGATCGTTTGTGAGGGCCCGCAAGTATATCACTGTCCCCCTGAGCCCTGAGGAGGAACACTTCCCCTTGGCTTACTCCATGGTCATCCACCAGAGCATTGAGATGTTCGAGAGGCTTCTACGGAGCATTTACGCCCCACAGAATGTCTACTGTATCCACGTGGACCGCAAATCCCCGAGTCAATTTCATGCGGCCGTTCGGGCCATCGCTTTGTGTTTCCACAATGTCTTTGTCGCAGCCAAGCTGGAGTGGGTCACCTATGCTGGCTGGAGCAGAGTTCAGGCGGATCTCAACTGCATGAAGGAGCTGCTGGAGAGCCCTGTCCCCTGGAGGTACTTCATCAATGTGTGTGGCCAAGACTTCCCCCGAAGACCAACCGGGAGATAGTCCGCAGCCTCAGAGCTCTGAACGGCTCCAACGTGATTGAGTCGGATCCTGCACCAGGGTTCAAAAAGGTAACCGCCTTCCTGTCTGCTGGGCCTCTCTTCATCCAAGTGTTTTCCATCCTCCCTCCCTCCCTCCATCATCTCTCTCTCTCTCTCCCCTCCAGTCCTTCACTCCTGCCTGTACAAAGAGAGACAGGGTTGTTAAAACAGTTCAATTGCATGGAGGGAGGTTAAGAATGTACAAAGGAATATAGAGGAGTTGGAGAGTTGAGCTGAAAACAGAATAGAAGAGCAATTGACGTTTCAGGTCGGAAACTTTCATCAGAACTGGGGGAGAGGAAGGGGCTGCAGAATAAATGGGGGTGTGGGGCTGGGGAAAGGTGGATGGGATGGCGATTGGTGGATGCAGGGGGGAGGTGGCTGTGATTGGACAGTGGGTGGGGTGGAGCAGATGGGTGGAAAGGAAGATGGTCAGGTGAAAGGGATGGGGTAGAAAGAGAGGGCTGAGCCTGGGATAGGGATAAGGAGGGATATAGACTGATTAGGAGAGTATACAGGAATGTAGGTAGGTTAAGAGTGTAGGAGAAAGTGAGGACTACAGATGCTGGAGATCAGAGACAAGAGTGTGGCACTGGAAAAGCACAGCGGGTCAGGCAATATCTGAAGAGCAGAAGAATCAATGTTTCGGACATAAGCCCTTCATCAGGAATGAGGCTTGTGGACCAGGGGGTTGAGAAATAAGTGGGATGGGTGTGGGGCTGGGGATGGAAGGTAGCTGGGAATGTGATAGATAGATGAAGGTATGCGGGGGGGGGGGGGGGGGGGGGGGAAGAGGTTGTGGAAGGTGGAGTGGACAGGTGGGAAGGAAGATGGACCAGTCAGGAGGGTGGTGCTGAGTTGGAGGCTTGGGACTGCGATAAGTTGGGGTGGGGAAATGAGGAAACTACTGAAATCGACATTGATCCACCTGGTTGCAGGGTTCCAAGGTGGAATATCCAGGTGTCAGCTGGTAAGGGTTTGGTGATTGAGGAGGCCCAGAATCTGCATGCCCTTGGTGGGAGGGGGAGTTATAGTGTTCAGCCACGGGGCAGTGGGGTTGGTTGGTGGGTGTGGGTGTGCCAGAGATGTTCTCTGAAACAATCCACAAGTCAGAGTTCTGTCTCCCCGCTGTAGAGGAGACCACAATCGGGTGCAATGGATGCAGGAGATGACATTGGTGGAGGTACAAGTATATTTGTCAGATGTGGAAGGATCCTTTGGAGCCTTGGACTGAGGTGAGGGGGGAGGTGTGGGTGCAAGTTTTGCACTTCTTTCAGAGTCCAGGGAAGGTGCCAGGAGGGGAGGGTGCGTTTTTAGGGGGTGTGAATATGACAAGGGAGTTGCAGAGGTTCTGGTCTCTGAAATGCAGATGGAGTGCAGAGGGAAATATGTCCCTAATAGTGCAGTCTGTTTGTAAGTGGCAGAAGTGGTGGAGGATAATGCAATGTATCCGGATGTTGGTGGGGTGGAAGGTGAGGACCAAGGGGTTCTGTCCCTGTTGCATTGGGAGGGGTGTGGTTCAAGGGTGAAGGTACAGGAAATGGAGCAGATGCACTGGAGGTCATTGTCAACCATGTGGGAGAGGAAATTGTAGTTTTTGAGGTAGGACGCCATCTGGGATGTTCTGTGGTGGAATTGGTCCTCCTGGGAACAGATGCAGAAGAGGCAGAGAAATTGGGAATAAGGGATAGTGTTTTTACAGGGGCAGGGTGGGAGGAGGTGTATTTCAGGTAGCTATCGGAGTTGGTGGGTTTGTAGTAGATGTCCGCGGTTAGTCAGTTGCCAGAGATGGAGAGGTCCAGGAAGGGGAAGGAAGTGTCCGAGATTGTCCGGGTAAATTTGAGGTCAGGTTGGAAGGTGTTGATAGAATTAATGAA
The DNA here is from genome assembly GCF_037043375.1 of Chiloscyllium plagiosum. Taxonomy (NCBI): domain Eukaryota; kingdom Metazoa; phylum Chordata; class Chondrichthyes; order Orectolobiformes; family Hemiscylliidae; genus Chiloscyllium; species Chiloscyllium plagiosum. Next base: position 88,992,912 of record NW_028270156.1, on the reverse strand, counting down.
CTTTTCAACCACCTCATGCAAATACGAGGTAGTGCCACTCCAGTCATCAATGTAGTGGAGGAAAAGGTGGAGAATGGTGCCGATGGAATTAGAGGCAGGCATAGTTGGGGCCCATGCGGGTGCCCATGGATACCCCTTAAAAGTTAAGAGTGAACAGAAGAATGTAAGTTCGGTTCAGAACATGTAAAGGATTGTTCTTAGGTTGATAGTGAAATAGTCTCACAAACTTGATTGAGTTTTTTGAAGAAGTAACAAAGAGGATTGATGAGGGCAGAGCAGTAGATGTCATCTATATGGACTTCAATAAGGTATTCAACAAGGTTCTCCATGGGAAACTGATTAGCAAGGTTAGATCTCATGGAATACAGGGAGAACTAGCCATTTGGATACAGAACTGGCTCAAAAGGGAGAAGACAGAGGGTGGTGGTGAAGGGTTGTTTTTAAGACTGGAGGCCTGTGACCAGTGGAGTGCCACAAGGATCGGTGCTGGGCCCTCTACGTTTTGTCATTTACATAAATGATTTGGATGCGAGCATAAGAGGTACAGTTAGTAAGTTTGCAGATGACACCAAAATTGAAGGTGTAGTGGACAGCGAAGAGGGTTACCTCAGATTACAACAGGTTCTGGACCAGATAGGCCAATGGGCTGAGACGTGGCAGATGGAGTTTAATTCAGATAAATGTGAGGTGCTGCATTTTGGGAAAGCAAATCTTAGCAGGACTTATACACTTAATGACAAGGTCCTAGGGAGTGTTGCTGAACAAAGAGACCTTGGAGTGCAGGTTCATAGCTCTTTGAAGCAGAGTCGCAGGTAGATAGGATAGTGAAGGCAGCGTTTGGTATATGCTCCTTTATTGATCAGAGTATGGAGTTCATGAGTTGGGAGGTCATGTTGCGACTGTACAGGACATTGGTTAGGCCCTGTTGTAATATTGCGTGCAATTCTAGTCTCCTTCCTATTGGAAAGATGTTGTGAAACGTGAAGGGATTCCAAAATGATTTACAAGGATGTTGCCAGGGTTGGAGGATTTGAGCTATAGGGAGAGGCTGAACAGGCTGAGGCTGTTTTCCCTGGAGCGTCAGAACTGAGGGGTGACCTTATAGAGGTTTACAAAATTATGAGGGGCATGGATAGGATAAATAGACAAAGTCTTTTCCCTGGGATCGGAGAATCCAGAACTAGAGGGCATAGGTTTAGGGTGAGAGGGGAAAGATATAAAAGAGACCTAAGGGGCAACGTTTTCACGCAGAGGGTGGTACGTGTATGGAATGAGCTGCCAGAGGATGTGGTGGAGGCTGGTACAATTGCAACACTTAAAAGGCATTTGGATGAGTATATGAATAGGAAGGGTTTAGAGGGATATGGGCCGGGTGCTGGCAGGTGGAACTAGATTGGGTCGGGATATCTGGTCGGCCTGGACAGGTTGGACCGAAGGATCTGTTTCCATGCTGTACATCTCTATGACTGTAAGTGGGTACTGCAGATGCTGGAGATTTCAGTCAAGATTAGAGCAGTGTTGGAAAAGCACAGCAGGTCAGGCAGCATCCGAGGAGCAGGAAACCCCTACATCAGGAATAACTTCACAGAGGCCATTATCCAGTCAACAACTCACCCTTTTGTTTTCACATGGAGTCCTTGACACGGATCCAGCTTCCTCAGAGCCAGCTCAGAGTGAACAGAACATCTGATCGTCCTGTTTATTTTTTTTCGGAATAGCAGTCGAAGTCGTCCCCAGGTGTAGGTAGGCCCAGGCAGCAGCAGCAGGGGTGCAGGCGAGGTCCAGGCTTCAGTAACAGGAGCAGGCCCAGACTGTAGCAGCAGTGGTGGTAGTAGCTGCCTGTGCAGCTGAGCACAGCTTCAAATTAACAGAAATTAGCAGAAAGAAACCCCAGAAAACAATCACAACAAACTATGAAAAATAAATTAAAATTAAACTCCTCCTCAGTAGGAAGACACCAACAGCAGCACATAAGACACACTGAGGCTGTTTCGAAGTCAGTCTCCTCTCAAGAGGATTGAAGAGTCCTTCATATGCTGATCCAGCTCCCCGAGAGCCAGCTCTCAGTGAGCAGATCCCTTGACATGCCTGTTTATTTTTCTTCCACTACCACCCGACAGCAGTCATGCTTATTTTTCCCAAGTACCCATGTCATGTGTAGGTGTCAGATGCAGTGAAAAATAACAAGTGTGTAAATCTTAATTTATGTGGGAAATAGAACCCACTCACTTCATAATTTCAGTCCAAGACAAGATCTGCAGCAGCAGTATCATCTGATATACTCTTGCAAGAGTGGTGTCTACAAGGTAGGCACACAGTACAAAACCTTAATACAATTCATTTCTCTTTCCCTCCTCCCACTATTCTAAACCCAGCGCCCATTCCTCTTGTTTATCTCTTGCCTTATCTGGCCTTGTGCGAAACAGTACAGGTTTTGCTTGGCCATTTCACCACATCCCTCTGTGGTCTATTGTTAGCGTATATCCTCCTTCACTGCCATCTGCTTCCTTGCTTGCTAAAGCAACATTTCCTCTCATTCTTCGTCCACACTGAGCCTTTTGACCTCTTGATTGTGGTTTTTGTTTTTGCAGAAGCGGGAAACGGATGCTTATAACTGTTTGTACAAGCATATCTAGCTTAACCTACACTCCCCTTCCCCTTTCATGATTCAGCTTTGTGATTTTTGCAGACAACATTTATAATTGCTCCCCTCAATTTATATTCCATCACCAGGAAGGAAACAGACAGTCCTGTTTATTTATATTTTATTAAACAATTCACAGTTTATACAAACAATTACATTTACAGCTGTATACAGAGAAACAGCAATTTTACAAGGGAGGGGAATGACAAAGCCAAGCCCCAAACCCTGACATTCAACCAGTTTTCAGGGAAATTAGGACAAACCTCAAATCCCAGTTTCAATCATTACAAACAGTAACAATGACATTCATACATATAAGACAGTCCACTTGTGTAAGAAACAGAGCATACAATACAGACCCCCAAAAAACCAGTGAGCCTCCCCCCCCCACCCCAATCCCTCCCACCTTCCGGCCACTCTAAGGCAGCCCGCCCCTATGCACCTTTCGGCTCTCGGTCCGCCCTGACACACCTTTTGACCACCTCTAGTTCTGCCCGCCCCAGTACCCACCTGGAGTGACCCACGTTCTAGCTCTCGTTCTACCCCTACGTACCATTGGGCTCTCACCCACCCTGATGCGCCATCTGGCCAGTGGCTATCTTGGCACACCTTTCGGCCACCTCTAGGACAGCCTGTCCCCTTCCCTGGGACGACAGCGTGCATGGCAGCCCACAAGCCTTCTGGATCGCAGCCCGCCCCTACGCACTTTCTGGCTCTCGGCTGCTCTGACACAGCTTTCGACCACCTCTAGGACAGCCCATCCCGATTACCCCTTTTCAGGATGACTGTGCTCAGAACGGTCTACCCACCATCTAGCTCTCGGGGAGACTGTCATCAGGGTGGCCTACCCACCGTCCGGCTTTCGGGACGGCCTACCAACCTTCAGGTTCACAGGATGGCCTACCCACCCTCCGGCTTTCGGGGTGACAGCTTTCAGGACGACCCATGAGCCTCCCAGCTCACAGTAAGGCCTGCCAGACCCAGGGACATACAATACAGTGCAGATTCCTGAAGAAGGGCTCATGCCCGAAACGGCGATTCTCCTGCTCCTTGGATGCTGCCTGACCTGCTGCGCTTTTCCAGCAACACATTTTCAGCTCTGATCTCCAGCATCTGCAGTCCTCACTTTCTCCTCCAGTGCAGGTGATAAACCCAACAAACCATATGACAGTTAATTACCAACAAACAGAGTCCTTTCTAGTCCAGAGTCCATTAGCACAGACATTTTTCTTCAAAATGTAGAGTCCATTTCCAGGCCTGAGGGGTGGAGAGAGTGCCATACAAGGCCTTGATGAGACCACATCAGAATCAGTCTGTACATTTTCTCTCATTTAAAATAATTACATTGACAGCAAGTTTCACCTGCCTTTTTCCTGGGAATGAAGGGTTTATCTTATGAAGGAAGGTTGAACAAATTGGCTTTTACACATTTAAGTTTGGAAATCTGAGAGATCTTTTTGAAATGTATAAATTTCTCTGAGGGGACATGATAAGGTTGTTGATGGGACATTGATTTCTCTTGTAGGTTTGACAAGATGTTCTGTAGAATAAGATATCGTCAGAGTCCTACAGCACCAAAACATACCCTTTCGTCCAACTCATCCATGCCAACTAGGTATCCCAATTGGAACTAGTCCCATTATCCTGTGTTTGGTCCATATCCCTCTAAACTTGTCCTATTTATGTCATCTGTTAAATCTTGTAATTGTACCCACTACAACAATTCTTTTTGGCAACTTGCTCCGTATTTGCACCACCCTCAGGTCTCACCTTAAACCTATGCACTCTGGGTTTGGACTCCCCCATCCTGGGGCTATTCACTTTTATTGATTTCCCCCACAATTTTATAAACCTCTATATGGTCACCCTTTACCCTCCAATACTCCAGTGAGAAAAGTCCTAGCCTATCTAGCCTCTCCTTATAACTAAAATCCTGCAGTCCTGGCAACATCTTTGTAAATCTATTCTGCAGTTTAACAACACCCTTCCAACAGCAGGGCGATCACAAATTTACCCAATACTCCAAAAGTGACCTCACCAATGCCTTGCAGAATTATTTTCCCCTGAGAGGGCTGTTGCACTGTGTAAATCTCTTCTGTACAAAGTTGTGAAGGCTGAGTTGATGAAGTTATGAAAGGGTTAGCAAGGTGACCTTTTTTAAAAAAAGATAAGGACCCCGGGGCAACCGATAGAAATGTGGAATTGAAATTGCAACCAGAAGAGCAGTGATCTTCTTGAATGGTGGAGCAGACTGGAAGGGACGAATGGCTGACTTTTGCTATGATATTGGTGGAGACAGGTTATGCCTTAGTTCATGTAAAGATTAGGGAGTTTTCTGACCACTCAGCTAAGGAAAGGGCTTTGGTGTCCCTCCTGATAACATGAACCTTGAAGTTAATCTCCCTCTGCACCAGTCACAGAATTAAAGAATTCTTGCGGAAGGATGCCATTCAGCCCATCATGTCTGTAATTATTCCACATCTCGTACCAATCTCCTGCATTTCCACACTCAACTCTGGCAACATCCTTGTAAATCTTTTCTGAACCTTTTCAAGTTTCACAACATCCTTCCTATAGCAGGGAGACCAGAATTGCATGCTGTATTCCAGAAATTGCCAAACCAATGTCCTGTTCAGCCACATGACCTCTCAACTCCTACACACAATGCACTGACCAATAATGGCAAGCGTAGCAAACGCCTTCTTCACTACCCTGTCTATCTGCGACTCCATTTTCAAGAAACTATGAATCTGCATTCCAAGATCTCTTGTTTCATCATTACTCCCCAGACTTTACCATGAAGTGTATTATTCCTGCCCTGATTTGCCTTTCCAAAATGGCCTCACATTTATCGACATTAAACTCCATCTGACACTCCTCAGCCTATTAACCCATCTGATCAAGATCCTGTTGTACTCTGAGGTTGATTCGAAATATTACTCTGGATGTAGGTTTGCTCGTTGAGCTGGAAGGTTCATTTTCAGATGTTTTGTCACCATACTAGGCAACATCTTCAGTGAACCTTCCAGCTCAGCGAGCAAACCTACATCTAGAACCTCAACCTGAGCTACAAACCTTCTCAAACCTTGCTGATATATTACTGTCATGTATAATCGAGTTACAGTAAAAAATGTTGTCTTATGTGCTTTACAGACAGATATTGATAGGTTAAGTTGGCAAAAATGTTGGCAAATGGAGTGCAAAGTGGGAAAATGTGAAGTTGTTCATTTGGAAGGGAAATCAAAAGAATAGAATATTATTTAAATGGAGAAAGCTTCAGAAAGCTGCAACACAAAGGGACTTGGGGGAACTAGTGAATGAAACATGGAAAGCTTGCACACGGGGGCAGCAGGTAATTGGGAAGACTAATGGAATATTGGACGAAAACAGAAATTTCTGGAGAGACTCAGCAGGTCGGGTAGCATTCGTGGAGAAAAAACAGAGTCAATGTTTTGAGTCTGGTGACCTTTCTTCAGAACTGAAGTGGAATGTTTGCCCTTATTTGAAGGGGGGTTGGAGTATAAAAGTCAGGAGGTCTTATTGCAACTGTGCAAGGTGCTTGTGAGAGCACATCCGGAGTACTGTGAGCACTTCTGGTCACCTTATTTAAGAAAACATGTTGTTTCATTGGAGGAAGTTAAGAGAAAATGTTCAGTGGGATTGCCCCCATTATGGAGGGATTGTCTTAAAAACAAAGGGCTAAACAGGATTCTACTCACTGGAGTTTAGAAGAATGAGAGGTAACCTCATTGAAATGGACAGGATTAAGGGCTTGACTGGGTAAATGCTGAAAGGATGTTTCTCCTCATGGGAGAGTCCAGGACCAGGGGGGTATTGTCTCAGAATAAAGGGGCACCAGTTTAGGACTGAGATGAGGTGGAATTTCTTCTCTCAGAAGGTTGTGAATCTTTGGAATTCCTTGCCACAGAGAGCTGTCCTTGTATATATTTAAGGCTCAGATGGATAGATTCTTGTTCAGTTGGGGAATTAAGCGTTACGGGGATAGGGCAAGAACATGGACTTGAGGAATGTTGAATCAGCCACGATCCTAGTGAAGCTGGCTTGAGGGACCAAATGGCCGACTCCTGTCCCGACTTGTTAATGGTCTTACATTTACTGATGAAACTGTTCAAAGACGTTATCGCACAACTCTGGAGCAGAAGCGACTTGAACCTGTGTCTCCAAGGCTCACACCACATGGATCCTAGTTTACTTTATATCATGCACTTGTCATTCATGCTGGTATTATGGCTGCAATTCGCACCAACCTGCCTTAGATCAAAGTAATGAAGCGAAGCCAGTGCAGGTTTTCAAAAAGTAAGTCTCCAACCTCGTATCATGCATTGATGTGAGAATTTGAATGCAGAGAATGTTGTCTGAACTGGATTCAATGAAGTGTTTCACTAGGCACTAGATAAAAATGGCTGGACAACAAAATTGACAATACAAGCCCTGATTCATGGATCTTGTTTTGGACGAGACGTTGGTAGGTTCACACAGCTGGGACATATAAACATCAAGACCCGGAGCAGGAGAAGATGATTTGGCCCTCCATGAGGCCCACCATACTATATGATCCTGGCTAACCCTCTATCTCAATGCCATACTACCACTTTCTCCCCATGCCTTTGATGCTTTTGAAACCTAAATATTTGTTAATCGCATTCTTGGATATATTCAATGACTCAAATTCCACAGCTTTCTGTGGTACAGAATTCCATAACTTCACTATCCTGTAAGTTAAATGTTTCCGCATCTCAGCCCTAAATAGACGACTGCTTTTATTCAATATGTCAGTGATATCAATCTTGGAGTATGTGGCAAAATGCCCATATTCGGGGCAATGATAAACCTGGAGGATTGGCAAATGGTGAGGATGATGTGAATTGTCCAGAGTCACCACAATGAACAGACAGCATCCAGTCAGAGGGGAATACAGAAGAGTGTAAGGTGATATGTTTTGGGAGAAGGATGTGGAGAGGTAATAGAAATGTAATGGCACAATCGTAAAGAGTGCGAAGGATTAGAGGGATCTGGCGATAAACATTCATCAACATTAGAAGATGGGGGAGGCCATAAGAGGGTAGAAAAGCAGAAGGCTTAATAAATAGAGGCATTGATGCCAATAAATGGTTGAGTTATGCTGCATGTCGAATTGGTTTAGCCCCAGTTGGATTGTTGTGGTCATTTCCGGTGACTATAAAACGATGTGAGGGCCCTCAGGACAGGGAGGAGATTTCGCAGAATGGTGCCAGGGTTTAAGTTGGATGGCTCAGTTGGAAAGGTCAACGATGCTCCCATTGGAACAAAGGAGATTGGGGTGAGGTTTATTCAATGGGTACAGGGTGAGCACTCGTAATGAAGACAAGGAAATATACTTCACTGTTCACCGATTGTACAAGTGCAATGGAATGCAGATGTAAGATTTTGGGTTAGAGGCCTGGTGGGGAGATCTGAGGAATTGAAACGCAAATGAAGCCTAAACTACATTTGTATGAGATGATGGCAAGTTCCGATGGAAGTTGAATGAAAAAAAAAGATCTGCTCCCATACATACAAGGAACAAGAGTAGACCATTGGCCCGTTTGATCCTGTTCCACCATCCACATTCCTGCATACCATCGATAATCTATCCTTTCCTTGGTAACCAAGGATCCATATCTGAAAATGTGTTGCTGGAAAAGTGCAGCAGGTCAGGCAGCATCCAAGAACAGGAGAATCGATGTTTCGATGTTCCTGAAGAAGGGCCTGACCTGCTGCGCTTTTCCAGCAACACATTTTCAGCTCTGATCTCCAGCATCTGCAGTCCTCACTTTCTCCTCAAGGATCCATATCTCCCATGCATGATGCCACAAGGACCGAGGATAAAAGATATCTTTTGACACAATGAAAATAAAGTGTCTTGTGTCTTGTGGAAGGGGTGGCACAGTGGCTCAGTGGTTAGTACTGTTGCCTCACAGCGCCAAAGACCTGGGTTCGATTCCAGACTTGGGTGACTGTCTGTGTGGAGTTTGCACATTCTCCCCATGTCTGCGTGGGTTTCCTCCGGGTGCTCTGTTTTCCTGCCACAATCCACAAAGATGTGCAGGCCAGGTAGATTTGTCGTGCTAAATTGCCCATAGTGTTCGGGTGCATTAGTCAGGGGTAAATATCGGGTAGGGTAATGGGTGTGGATGGGTTGCTCTTCAGAGGATTGGTGTGGACCTGTTGGGCCAAATGGCCTGTTTCCATACTGTAGAGAATCTAATGTGTGGTGTTCTTCACTCTGAGGGAGGAGCTTTGGATTCAAGTCCTACTCCAGGAGCTGATGGCCATAGGAAGGTGTCTTCATTGCTATTGTGAGACACTCAAGGGTATGGGGCAAGTGCTGCAAAATGGGATGAGAATAGCTCGGAGCTTGTCTTTTTGACCAGTGCAGACACGATGGGCTGAAGGGCAACTTATTATTTTGGTGCTCTAAACCTCAATAACCAGAGAGCATGGAGTCATAGTATCATACAGTATGGAACAGACTCTTCAGTTCAACCTGTCTGCGCTGACCAGTCATCCCAATCTGACCTAGTCCCATTTGCCAGCCTTTGGCACATATCTCTCTCACCTATTCCTATTAATGTTCACATCTAGACGCCCTTTAAATATTGTCATTGTACCAGCCGCCTCCACCACCTCTTGGTAGCTCATTCCAGGCACACATCACCCACTGCGTGAAAACGTAACCCCTCAGGTCTTTCCCCTCTCACCTTAAACATATGCTTCTAGTTTTGGACTCCCCCATCCTTGGGAAAAGACCTTTGGCTATACAGCCGACGTGGAAGGAATCAAAATGGGGCAAGAACAGAAAAGGAGGTCAGCTAAACAATTCTGAGCAGCAACAGAAAAATGCAGCCAAGCATGTATGCAAGCTAGCTAGCTTACTGAAACTGGCTCCAGTTAAGTGAGAAGGCAGGAAGACCGAAACAACACTCAACAGGTGTTGTAGAATTCTAAGGTCAATGATCTAATGCTAAACGTCATATACCTAGATCAGGATCTGATTGATCAGTTGTGTTGCTAAGGCTTGAAATCAAAATGTAATTCATGAAAAGGGAATGCTGATTTGTGTGTAAAAGTGTGATTGCAACTGCCTGTTTCAGACTCTCCAGGCAAGGGTGGGCTTTGACCCGGCTGGTTGAGTCTTCTTGCATGTATGTGATAAAGGAAGCTGTGTGAAGTGTACTATCATCCGGCTGATCATTTCAACATCTATCCATGCTCCTCCAGATTTTATGAACTTCTGTAAGGATACCCCTCAGCATCCGACACTCCAGGGAAAATAGCCCCAGCCTATTCAACCTCTTACTGTAGCTCAAACCCTCCAATCTCGGCAACATCCTGGTAAATCTTTTCTGCACCCTCTCAAGTTTAACAACATCCTTTCTTTCGAAGGGCGACCAGAAGTGTATGCAGTATTTTAAAAGTGGCCTCACCAATGTCCTCTACAGACAATAGATCACACTTGGTAATGGCAAAGGCATATCAGAGATAGTCAAAGATACTCCTATTTATAGACAATAGGTGCAGGAGTAGGCCATTCGGCCCTTCGAGCCAGCACCACCATTCACTATGATCATGGCTAATCATCCACAATCAGTATCCTGTTCCTGCCTTATCCCCATAACCCTTGATTCCACTATCTTTCAGAGCTCTATCCATCTCTGTTACAGCTGCAACATTTCATCCCAACTCCTATACTCAATGCACTGACCAATGAAGGTAAAGGTATCAAATACCTACTACACCACCCTGTCTATCTGCAATGCAACTTTCAAAGAACTATATCCCTGCACACCATGTTCTTCTCTCTAAGGCAAAAACTCTGTGTTCAAGTCCCATTCCAGGAGTTGATGACCACAGGAAAGTGTCTCCATTGCACTGGTGAGGCATGAAAGGCAATGTTCCCAGTGCTGGAAAAATGAGACTGGAGTTGCAAGGAGCCTGTTTTGCCAGCGTAGACACGATGGGCTGAAGGAATTATTTTTCTCGTGCTCTCAACCTTTATGACCAGAGGGCACAGCTTGAAGTATATATTTGGAGCCAGATGCACTGGGAGTGTTTGAGGATGAGTTTTATGTTTGCTCAGCGAATGAGCATTGGGAGATGGTTTAGGAGGCAGGGATATGGCGAAATAGGCAGGTGACTGGCAATAGGCAATAGGAGTGAGAAAGGCCTGAGGGGCTGAATGGCCTTGTTCTCCACTGTAAGGTGAGGAACTGAGAGAAGGAGTGTGCATGGATCTTGCTGGAGCTGGGGGCGAGGAGAGTGCAGAGGAGTTGGGGAGGGAAAAAGCCATAGGCGAAGTTGAAAAGCTATCATTTCTACTTTCTCGTCTCTCTCACTCTCTTTTGTGCTTGCCTTTTAGAAACGTTGGCAATACCACCATGATACCCTCGACCAAGTCGTCTTGACGGCACAACTGAAAGACCAGCCGAACATCAGCACCTCCATCTTCGTGGGCAGCGCCTACTTCATGGCCTCCAGAGAGTTTGTCGGCCATGTGTTTGACAGTGCCGAGATCCAGGCCTTCCTCAAGTGGTCAGAGGACACCTACAGCCCGGACGAGCATGTGTGGGCTACCCTGCACAGAATGCCCAATGTACCCGGCTCCATCCCATACACCCAAGGGGCCACCAGGACACTTGGCCGGGCAGTAAAGTGGTCCTTTGAGGCTGGTGATGTTGCGAGGGGTGCCCTATACCCTCCCTGCACGGGAAGGTATCGCCACTTGGTTTGTGTGTATGGGGCAGGAGATCTACAGTGGGTGGTCCGTCAGAGATATTTTTTTGCAAATAAGTTTGACCCCAACATGGACAACACTGCAGTACAGTGCATGGAGGAATATCTCCGAAACAGGACACTTGGTAAAACTGGGGCTGGGTTGGAGGTTGGGACAGAGTAAACCTCAGTGATGGTGGTAGGGGTGGTGGGTGAGACCTCGGAAACACTGAGAGACTGGGCACTGTGAGACTGTATACTATAACACTGGCTGCTGTCGAGGCCAGGCACAGTGAGACTGCATGCTGTAACATGGCCACTGTAACACTAGACAGTGTGAGGCTGGGCACGATAGTGTTGGGCACTGTGGAGATTGGATACCTTAATACTATCCACTGTAACACTGGGCACTGTGAGACTTAGCACTGTAACATTAGTTACTGTGAGAGTCAAATGTGTGGTGCTGGAAAATCACGCAGGTCAGGCAGCATCCGAGGAGCAGGAGAACCGATGTTTTAGGTATAAGCCCTTCATCAGGAATGTGGAGGAATAAGGGGGTTGAGAGATAAATAGAGTGAGGGTGGGGCTTTTGGGGAAGGTAGCTGAAAAGGTGCTCGTTAAATCCAGCTGGGGGGGTGATTGTGATTGGTCGGTGGGGAAGGTAGAACATATAGTTAGGAAGGAAGATGGTCAGGTCAAGAGGGGAGAGCCGACTTGGAGGGTTGGATCTGGGATGAGGTGGGGGGAAGAGGAGAGATTTGGAAACTAGTAATGTCAATGTTGATGCCATGTGGTTGAGGGTCCCAAGGCAGAAGATGAGGTGTTCTTCCTCCAGTCATCAGATAGCTTGGATTTGGTGGTGCAGGAAGTGTCATTGTGGAGTGGGAGGGGGAGTTGAAGTGGTTGGCCACAGGTCGATGGGGTTATTTGTGCCCCGTCTCACAGGGACACATCCACCAATAATACTCAACACTGCACGAGTGGGCATTGCATTACTGGAACACTGCACGAGTGGACACTGCATTACTGGAACAGTGCATTACTGGAACACTGCACTAGTGGGCACTGCATTTCTGGAACACTGCACGAGTGAGCACTGCATGACTGGAACACTGCATTACTGGAACACTGCACGAGTGGGCACTGTACAGCTGGACACTGTAAGATCAGTGTTGTGACCATCACTATTTTTTTATTTTTCTCATTTTGGTTAGGAACTGTGAGTCCAAATTGAGAATTGAAGTTTGAACAGTGGCTAGTTCTTCTTTAAAAAAAAACTAGAGAGACAAAAGACTGATGTTTGCTGTTAGGATCTGGCCAGGAAAGATAATGCAGGTGAATTACTGCTCTCTGGACACAGCAGACGTTTCAGCACCGAGATGTAGTTCTGCTCAGGTACTGACAGCTGGATGGATATTGAATGGGTCAGTCAGTAAGAGGAATGCTGCCGGGCAGGTAACCACAGAGAATGGTGAGAAAGAAAGCAAAAACCATGAGTGACCTCGCTCTGACTGGATTTTGGGCTTGGAGGAAGTGCTTCTTTGGAAGTTGCTGGACTAGTCTGGTCTTCTTTTTGGTTTGACTTTGTCTAGTTATTTCCCCAGTTGTTAACTTGTTAAAAGGTCTGAGATAAGAATGTGAGTCTCCACAGGTCTGCAGAATTTGTTCGCATTGACTGGTGACTTTAAGTTCAAACATGGTGTATAGTTCTTGTGCCTGTAGTACAACCCAGCATCAAAGGATTTCATGATGGCCTACTATTTATCATTGAAACTGTTATCAACTGGCAAATTAAAATTTTAAACAAGTTTATCTCTTAATTGTCTGCTGGTGTGCGAATTGGAGGGGTGCGTGGGTTCATGATCATCTGTGTTCTGCTAAAGTGACATAATCAGAAATTAACAATTTATTAAGTTATAAACTTGATATCCAAGATCTGTTATTTGTAAATTCTGGTAAGGAACAATTGAACGATTTTGAGGGTCATTGAATGGTTGAATGTCACTGTGTTGCAAATCCAGTGATCGGGAGGTTGGTTTTGGTTCAGCTTCATTTTCCTGTGTCACGCCGGACACTGTACCTCCAAGCACAATAACACTGGACATTGTCATACAGGGAGTAGCAGTCAGTCCGGACACTCCAACTCTTGACACGGTCACCCTGGTTACAACACTGTCACTCTGGACACTGTCACTAGATACTGTGAGATCAGACTGTGACACATGACAGTGTAATGCTGGACATTGCGATGTCAGATGTTTTAACTATAGACACTAACACCGGAAATAGTGACATTGGATATCATTTGGATGCAGATAGAAATGAAAACAGTCAAAAAGAAAACAAATGAGATAGAATCTACTTGTAGAAATGGGAACTAAATGAGACTGAGTGAGAATGATTATGGCTGTTTAATGAACAGAAATCAGAACACTGCAATAATGTCCACATCTAAGTGATGGTCTCGGGGTGGTTTGTATAAAGAATACCAGATATGCGGGAGTGAGTTTCAGACTGGAATCTAATCGAGGGGTTCAGGGTGGTTTCTGTACAAATGACGGAAGCTGACCTATGTGTGTGAATGTCCCATGTTAGTCTAACATCCAGGGATTGTTTAATGGAGCTTGCTTCATACTTCAAGGACTCAGACATCTCCATTTTATCCATCTCCCACCAAAATTGACAGGGCAATGACAGCAGAAGCTATACAAAGAGAAATGTTGCCTCTGTAATGCCACATGTAATGCCAACTGTATACATCCAGGACAGGAACAATCCTGGGATTGATAAGAGTAAATCTCCCTCCACTCCATCCTATTCAAACACTCCCAGGACAGGGACAGAATGGTGTTAGGTACAGAGGAAGTACTCACCTTGACATTGTTCCCATCATTGTTCCTTTGGCCATGGGTTTGAAATGCCATCCCCACACTGTCATTGACTATAGATCTGTCTCTGAATTTTGTTTCATCATTTAGGGATGTATTCAGCCCAGTGAGCCCTCACAGCTCTCTCTCCCTCATAGGCATAGACAGTGTGTCTGTCTCTCCTCTTCTGTCTCCCTATTTCTCTCCCTGTGTGTGTGTCTCTCTCTCTCTCTTTGCCCCTCACTTCTCTGCCTCCCTCCCTCATCTCTGCTTTCTGTGGGTTTTCTGTGGGTTCGTGACACCATTGCGATGTTAAGAGAGACTGTACCATGAATGTCACGGTGTTTGCTGTGCCCTGGAGGGTGGAGGACTAGCTGGTGGGCAGTAAACAAGGTCATTTCCAGCTTGATGAGCTAGTACCACCCCAGCCTCAAATTTATCTGCACCGTCTCAGACTCCTCCCTCCCCTTCCTAGACCTCTCCATTTCTATCTCGGGCGACCGACTCAACACAGACATTTACTACAAACCGACCGACTCCCACAGCTACCTAGATTACACCTCCTCCCACCATGCCCCCTGTAAAAACGCCTCCCATATTCCCAATTCCTTCGCCTCCGCCGCATCTGCTCCCAGGAGGACCAATTCCACTACCAAATGGCCTCCTTCTTCAAAGACCGCAATTTCCCCTCCGACGTGGTCGATGATGCTCTCCACCGCATCTCCTCCACTTCCTGCTCCTCCGCCCGTGAACCCTGCCCCTCCAATCGCCACCAGGACAGAACCCCACTGGTCCTCACCTTCCACCCCACCAACCTCCAGATACATGTACCATCCTCTGTCATTTCCGCTACCTCCAAACAGACCCCACCACCAGGGATATATTTCCCTCCCCACCCCTATCAGCGTTCCGGAGAGACCACTTCCTCCGCAACTCCCTCGTCAGGTCCACACCCTCCACGAGCCCAATCTCCACTCCACTTCCCCTGCAACCACAAAAAGTGCAAAACTTGTGCCCACACCTCCCCCTCACCTCCCTCCAAGGCCCCAATGGATCCTTCCATATCCATTGCAAATTCACCTGCACCTCCACACACCATTTACTGTATCCGCTGCACCCGATGTGGTCTCCTCTACATTGGGGAGACAGGCCGCCTACTGGCGGAACGTTTCAGGGAACACCTCTGGGACACCCACACCGACCAACCTAACCACCCCGTGACTGAATACTTTAACTCCCCCTCCTACTCCGCGAAGGACATGCAGGTCCTTGGCCTCCTTCATCGCCAGACCTTGGCCACACGATGCCTGGAGGAAGAGCGCCTCATCTTCTGCCTAGGAACCCTCCAACCACACGGGATGAATGTAGATTTCTCCAGCTTCCTCATTTCCCTCCCTGCACCTTATCTCAGTCCCAACCCCGGATTCAGCACCGCCCTCTTGACCTGCAATCTTCTTCCCGACCTCTCCGCCCCCACCCCTTCTCCGGCCTATCACCCTCGCCCTCACCTCCTTCCACCTATCGTATTCCCAGCGCCCCTCCCCCAAATTCCCCCCCAACCTTTTATCTCAGCCCACTTGGCAAATTAGCCTCATTCCTGAAGAAGGGCTTATGCCCGACACGTTGATTCTTCGGCTCCACAGATGCTGCCTGGCCTGCTGCGCTTTATCAGCACCACACTTTTCAATTCTGGCCTCCAGCATCTGCAGTCCTCACTTTCTTCGAGTTAGTACCCAGTGGGGCTGCCTGAAGGGTCACTGCTAAAGACACAGGCACTTACAATTGATAGCAATGAGTAGCTGAAGGGAACAAATGTAATGTTTCAAGGTTCACTGAAAAGATCTACAGTGAGTGGGAGAGAAGGCTGTGGACCAAAGATATGGGCAACTTCATTGAGTGAGGAAGGAATTAGCAGATGGAATATAATGTGCAGCAGATATTTCCAAGCTAACTTAGTGACTGATTAAAATTCCCATTCCTTGCCCAGTCCAACCTTCTACACCCAAAGGTGATTTGTCCCTGTAGGACAGCAGTGTAGGTCAAACTGCGGGATATGAAGATGGGAACTGTGAAGTGTTCCCAGTCTGAGCCACAACATGAGGAGCACAAGGATTGAGATGATTATTCTGTCGTGAAAGTTGAATGAGTTTTGGAAACGGGTCCCTGTGATTGACAACACTATAAACCTGGCAGCATCCAGAACCAAAGTAAGGCATCAGAGGAATCACACATGGAAGTGGGAAGGGACTGGGCAAGGGCAGAAAAAATTGAGTCAATGTTCTGGGGACATGAGTTTGAATCCTACCGTGGCAGATGGTGGGAACTGAATTCAATTTCAGTGGAAAAGCAAGGAGTCTTCCCCATTAAAACATTGTTGTGAAAACCCGTCTGATACACTCATGTGCTTTAGGTAAGGAAATTTGCCATTTGACCTGGTCTGGCTTACATGTGACTCCAGACCCACAGCAATGTGCTTGACCTTTAACTACCCTCTAGGCAATTGGGGAAGGAAAATAATGCCGGCCCAACCAATGATGTTCCCATTTGTGAACAAATTTACATAAAGTTCTCCAGCTCTGGTACCGTCCTGGTAATCTTCCTGTGCCATCTCTCCAAGATTGATGATTCTTTGGCAATGCAGTTCAGTTCAGTTCCCAGTTCAACGTTTAGCTCAGTTAACAGGGTTTATGTAGCTCTAACTTTTAATGTTTGCTTTAATGATTAATTGCATTAGGTACTTATCTGTGATCATCACTCAACTTATCAAAGATCATAGAATCCCTACACTGCAGAAAGAGACCATTTGGCCCATTAAGTTTGTATCGACCCTCTACAACCCAGGCCCTGGTCATGACACGGGCTGCTTCAGGCACAGCCAACTCCATTTTCACCTGTAGCTCCATGATCAGCTTGTCTTTCTCCCTGCCTCACAATTATTCATCCCTTTGTCTGCCAGACTGCTCTTCTCTCTCTCTTTCTAGGCTCCATCTATAGGAGGAGCGGGACACAAGTAAGTTGTTCTCTCTAACTGGTTCCCTTCATGCGAGTTTCAGGTCTAGTCTGGTTGACCATCTCCTCACGAATTGACGAATTTGGTCCCTAGTGTTGCTACTGCGACTCTGATGCTCCCCAGTCAGAATCTGTTCTCCGTCTTTGCCATTTGAAGCACGTGGTGTTTAAAGGGCAATCAACATTTAGGAGTGAAGCGATGTAATAATCAGCAAAAACAACCTAGACCATGTCTGTCTTGCTACCAGTTGTTAGGAAGAAATACTTTACTGTCTTCATTGTGTGTGTTGCCAATTTCAATGTCGAAGCTGAAACCGAATAGCATTCCTGTTTTCATTGCTCACTCATGTCTGAAACATACATCTTTAACCATGCATTATATATCAGTCAGAACTATTTAATGTCTTCTGAAAACACTTCTGGGCCAGACCAGGTAAGATTCCCACATTCCCTTTGGTGAAGGACATGAGTGAAGCAGATGTGTATTTACAGAATTGGTGTTAGGTTCTGCAATGGGACTATGAAACTAACTTTCAATTCCAGATGGATTAATTATTTGAGATTAAATTCTGCCAATTGCGGTATTTGTATCCTGGGTCACTGCATTACAAGTCCAGTGAGGTTCCCCCAGTCCAACTACATCACAATTTAATTATTCCCCAAATATCAACACCTTAGTTTCCTACAGTACTGTTTGTGTGTGCAGCAGCTCATTTGATTCTCTCTCCCCACCACTTACACCCATTTGTTACAGTGAAGCTGCTACAGTTTGATCTCAAAATGTGTGCATTTCAGTTGGAAAAAAAGAAATGATTCTGAAATTTTAACTTTATTAATTGGTTGGTTATTAATCATTTATTTCATTCTTAGATTATGGATAATCAGTTCATTTCAGATGGAAAGAAGTAGCTCTGATCACTGAGATAATGCAGGGCTGGTGTCTGAGTATTTGTGTGATCAAAGGATCAAAAAGTTGCCAACTATTTGGACTCGATATTACAGTGTGGTGTATTTCTCTCACCTCTATAAAGGATAAAGCAAAACACATGAGACATTACATTGACTCAAGAAAAGCAATTCCTGGTATTCTGAAATAAAATGGGAGTGATGTGGCGTCTTCCTTGTTTCAACAAGATTCAGTGGAAAACTTCAGGAGCAGCTGGTGAGCGTTGGGGTGTGGGTGATAGTCACTGTCAAGCAGAGGGAGATGGAGCTGTGATTGTAAAGGATTTATAGAGTGCTAGAGGTCTACAGCATGGAAACAGGCTTTTCGGCCCAATTTGATGATGCCACTCAGTTTTCACTGTTAAATAGTCCCATTTGCATGTGTTTGGCCCATATACCCCCCCAGTTGTCCCTCACTCCCAGAGAATATGGATAAAGGGGACTCAGTAATAGCAGTGCCACTGAATTTCATGATAAAATGGTGAAACTTAACAATAAGTCTCTAAACAGAAAGTAATCCTTCATGTCGAGGAAACAGCAGTAATGAGGTGAGGTGATGTAATGCACATGAGCAGGACAAACAAGACAAGGAAATACACGATGAACAATAGGACCCTGGGAAGCATTGACAATTAGAGAGATTTGGGGTGAATGTACACCAGTCTCTGAAGGTAGATAAAGAATGGAGATAATATACTTGCTTTTATTAGCCTGACATCTTGTTTCTGTCCTTGGGATTTTCACTTGCGGTCTCTTCCTCCCTTGAACTCTCTTTCTCTCATTCCCTCCCTCTGACTGTCATTATCTCATTCTCTCTCCCTCTCTCTATCTGTTGGTTCTTCTCTTTTTCTCTCAATGCATTTTCTCTCCCTCTTTCTCCCTGGCCCCTCTGCTCTGTCCCAGTGGCAGGGAAGGGGGATTGGGAAGATTTGGACTTCCCAAATGCAGTTAATGCAGTAGGATACACATTTCCCCTGTCTCTCCCAGGTTTTACCCTCACTGTTGTCCAAACCAGGCCAGGGGGTGGAGGGATGAGTGGAAGGGGCATAAAGTACCTTTCTCATTGAATGTGTGATCGGTTGGCTGCAGACTGGAATCTTGCTGTGCATTACAGCAGTCAGTCAAAAGACCAGTTAGTCTCTGAACATACTCACCATGTCCTTCAGCCCAGGGGTTGTGAGTCTGTGAGAGGAGGCGGAGTAGCCATGCCCCTGAGTTCTTGAACGGAGGAATGGGAAGCAAGGAGGTGGTGAGAGAGAGCCAGGGAGAGGGGGAGTGTTTGATGGGGCTTGAGGGGGGGGGGGGGGGAGGGGCTGTTGTAGGAGAGAGAGAGAGATGGAGGGGTGAGAGGACAAAGTGGCAGAGTATGAGACAGGGCGGAAGAGCGGTCTCCCCAGGTAGGGGAGTAACAATGCCATTCGGGGCAAGGCCTGAGTAGCTGGACAGCACCAGGATTATTTAATGGGGGGTGTGGTGGGAGGATGGGGTGTTGTTGGTGGTTCTGGTGGTAGGGAGGCATGATAGGCTGAAAGGATTATCTGTGTGATGTGAAGCTTCCATAATTCTGGGACTGTGATCTTGCTGTGCACGAAAGCAGTCAGCTACAGGCCAGTTAGTCCAGACAAACTCATTAATCTCTACACCAGGGAGTGGGGCTCAGCATGATATGGGGGAACAGCAAAATATTTGTGAGGGTACACATTTGATGAGGAATATATTTGGGAGCGCAAAATAATTGGGGAAGGGCAAACATTTGGGAGGGGAGTAAATGGGAACAGAATAGGGGGATGCAATGTTGTGTGGGCACTTTCAGATCTAAGAGAAAAAGACAGGGTGAAAGAGAGAATGAGAGAAAAAGAGACAGAGGGAGTAAGTGACAGAGAGAAGAGAGGAAGAGTGGGGATGAAGAAACAGGAACAGAGAGAGAACAGAGAGATCGAGGAGGAGAGCAAGCGAAGAACAGAGACAGAGAGAGCTAGAGAATCTCAGAGAGGGAGAGAGAGAGAGAGAGAGAGAGAAGGGCAGAGGGAGAGATAGGGAAGAGAGAGAGAAATAGAAAGATGGAGACAGAGAGAAAGAGAAGGACAGTGAGAGGGACATAGAAAGAGGGAGACAGACAAAAGGACACAGAGAGAGAGGAAAAGTCAGACAGGGACAAACGGAAGTTAAGACATGGACAGACTGAAGTGGTGATACTCATATTCCAGTTAGTCCCAGCTCTCTTGATGGTGTCTCATATTCCCTCTCTCCCATGAGGTTTGCTTCAGCCTGGGAATGTATCAGTGTGTTGTATATTTGTGAGTAATCTCTGTGTCTGTGTCTCTGTCCAATGGAGTGTCTTTTGTTTTGGGGGTTAATTCCCTCTTTCTCTTTCTCTCTCTCTTGTGTTGAAAATGATACCCTCTGCTGAACACCCCATGCCATTGCACAAGCATCAACAGCATTTTCTTCGAGTGAACTTTTTTGGAATTGAAGTAACAGGTTGTTATTCCATCAAAAAGTCTGATCCACTGCATTACTCCCTTGATGTAAAACATGCTGTGCCAGCAGCTGCCCTGACATAGACAATGTACTGGGGGAATGTTCAGCTCAGTGTTGTTGTTACTGCAAACATTTATAAACTTTCAATTGTTAGCTGGCAATAACAAGTCCTTTAAATAATACCTTACTCCCACCCTGATATACTTTCCAACCATCAATAACCACAAAGCAATCTGGGGTTATTCAGCACCTAAATGTGATCTTCAATAAATCACCTCACTTTCACACAGTGGTTCAAACAACATGAAAAATGACAAATAAAAACTGAAAGAATGGAGGATGTTGTAAATCAAAAACAAAAACAAAAGTTGCTGGAAAAGCTCAGCAGGTCTGGCAGCATTGGTGGAGAGAAATCAGAGGTAATGTTTCAATTTAAGTGGCCCTACCTCAGAACTGTCATCCAAACAGGAGCTGAACATACTAAACTGCCCTATGTGAGGTCAGTTCCCTGAATAGCCATCCCCAACCAGCAAAGGGTCTAGTCATGAACAACTACCCATAAAGTGAACACAGGCGAGCAGTCATTCCCACTCACCTCCTTTCCAATCACCCAGAATGCAAGGAAGATGCAATAAAAATTCTAAGAAGCAGATTGGCTAAAATTGCCCAGCAAGATCTTGAACTGACTTGTACTACAGCAATTATAATGGTTGGAATTTATATATCTATATAAATCTGCCTCTGTGGTGTGAATCACCATCACTGCTTGGACAGACATCCCATGTGACAATCGGTGCAATGATGTCCCACACCATGATGCAAAGAGCATCTTGTAAATCACGGTTGACAGATGATTCATATTCTTCTGGCAGTGTGCAACTGATGGACTATGAATTAACTGGTGATCCATTTACAGTTTCCAACTCACGAGTCTCTCAATGTTGAATTTCAGTTCAACTGGAGGGCACAACAGAGAGAAAGCACTGCAGATGCTGGAGATTAGAATTAAAGAGTGTGGTGCTGGAAAAGCACAGCAGGTCAGGCAGCATCCGAGGAGCAGGAGAATCAACATTTTGAGCATAAGCTCTTCATCAGAAATACACAATAGCAGCACTGACTTTCACTCTGTCGGGCCAAATGTTCTTGATCCTAATTGGAGCCTTGGAGCAGCACAAAAATATCAAATATCCTAAATCACACGTCAGTCACCATAAACCAACTTGGCTTTCACCTGTGAAAAATCCTTTTGGACCAAACAATTTCCACAGTGGTGAGGCCTCTGGACCAGGTCCAATAACAGAGATTTCACAAAGTTGATGGAGTACTACATCAAGGTGTAACACTATGGCCTCACAGTGAATTGGTCTAAAAATATATCTGGGCATTTATCTCTAAAATATCAGTACCAACAAAATAATAATAACAATAATAAATACTTATGCAAATTAATAGCCTAAAATGAAATAACAATCCCAAGGAAATGTACATGGGAGTATCTTCACATAGACCATTATCGTTTGGGGAACATCAAAGGATAACAGCAACAAAGGGCAACATGGGAAACATCCTGTTTGACAAAGTTATTTGATCCTCTGTGGGACAGCTGCTACCACAACACTCCAGATCTCAGTGTTTGTCCTGTTAAACTGTGCACCACAGCACTATGCCTCTTTCTACAAATAGCATAACTCACACGTCTTTTTGACAAACAAATAATTCAACAATACACATCATAAATGGAACCCTGTGCTTAACACCGCTCCCAGTGAGCTGTCCTCACAAATACTGTGTCCCCACACATCCACTGATTGATGAAAACACGTAGATAGTCAATGCCATCTGTACTCACCATCAGTTATCACTCCATAATGACCTGCTCAACTCACCTTTTGCTAATATTGTAGCTGGGCTCCCATTTGGAGCAAGCTGCCTGAGCAAGATCCACTAACAACATCTCTTTCCATCAAGTAATGGGAAACACCAGGTGTCATTAAGA
This sequence comes from Chiloscyllium plagiosum, assembly GCF_037043375.1. Taxonomy (NCBI): domain Eukaryota; kingdom Metazoa; phylum Chordata; class Chondrichthyes; order Orectolobiformes; family Hemiscylliidae; genus Chiloscyllium; species Chiloscyllium plagiosum. The sequence continues at coordinate 88,970,219 of NW_028270156.1, read as the reverse complement.
AGTGGGTCATTACAAAACCCATCTGAGAAATAGCAGGCTTTAAACTACTACAGGGAAAGACCATCTTGCTGAACACTTTCTTGACCAGATAGGGTCAGTGCTCAGCCAAATTCCATCAATGTGGCCTCAGTGTATTCACATTCTGTACAGCATAGAGAAACCCACAATATTGCATATTACTGAGGAGCCTCCTATCTGAAACTATTCACTTTAAACTCAGTTAGTGAGCATACTGTCATCTGGCATATCAGGCGTACAGTGGAAATGTAGAGATTTATATAACTTAAGTTGTTACAAGATTTACTAGGCATACTAACAATGTGAAGGATGATGTAGCATACTTTCAAGATAACTAGCCTTCGAAAGTACATGTTGTTGTTTGTGAAATAACCTCTCCCTTCCTGCTGCTGGCAATGTCTCAGAATTGGAGAATTATCTCAAAATTGAAGAAGAGACAGTTTCAGAGACTATGTTATCTTGTGTGGTATCTCATTATTTTTAAAATCATTGAATGACAGCAGGTTTATTTTAATGATGTGATATCCAAAGACTGGATTAATCTGATCCTATTAGGTCTCACATGCTAATTCCAACTTGTATTCAAACAATAAGACTTGCAGATTTCACCCACTATCAGTCCCATCAATATTGAAATATCTTTCAATATTCTTTTCAGCGATGACCTTCATTTTGCTGAGGCTAGTCAGCCAATCAATACGTCATGTTGTAGAACACCCTGAAAGCTGTTTTACTAAGTACTGTTATCCCACTGCTTTTCTTGTTAATTCAGTTTTGCACTAGGAGAAAGTGAGGACTGCAGATGCTGGAGATCAGAGCTTAAAAATGTGTTGCTGGAAAAGCGCAGCAGGTCAGGCAGCATCAAAGGAGAAGGAAAATCGACGTTTCGGGCATAAGCCCTTCTTCAGAAATGAGGAGGGCGTGCCAGGCAGGCTAAGATAAAAGGCAGGGAGGAGGGACTTGGGGGAGGGGTGTTGGGAATGCGATAGGTGGAAGGAGGTTAAGGTGAGGGTGATAGGCCGGAGAGGGGGTGGGACTGAGAAAAGGGGGAGGGGAAATGAGGAAGCTGGAGAAACCCTCCAACCACAAGGGATGAATGCAGATTTCTCCAGCTTCCTCATTTCCCGTCCCCCCACCTTTTCTCAGTCCCAACCCTCAGACTCAGCACCACCTTCTTGACCTGCAACCATCTTCCTGATCTCTCTGCCCCCACCCCCTCTCCAACCTATCACCCTCACCTTAGCCTCCTTCCACCTATTGCATTCCCAATGCCCCTCCCCCAAGGCCCTCCTCCCTACCTTTTATCTTAGCCTGCTTGGTACACCCTCCTCATTCCAGAAGAAGGGCTTATGCCCGAATGATCGAATCTCCTTCTCCTTTGATGCTGCCTGACCTGCTGCGTTTTTCCAGCAACACATTTTTAAATTCAGTTTTGCAACCCATTTAGGAAATTCTATCTGTGAATAAGCACTCTGGTACAGAACCAAAAGCTGATGCTGACTACAACAACTGCTCGAACTCACACTAGGTAATACTTTCTCAAAACAAATACAAAGATAAACAGGAACAAATTCAGATCCTTATCCTCAGAATTCTCAAATAACAGAATCACATCGAACAGGAGAGGCCCTTTGGACCATCATTTTTGTCCCACCAAAATGACACTAAATCTACATCAGTCCCATTTTCTACCACTTGGCCCATAGCCTTGAATGTTATGTCATTTCAAGTGCTCTTCCAAGTACTTTTCTGAGGTTTCCGATTTCAATTTCAGGTCCCTTACCAACCTCTAGGTGGGAAGAATTTTCCTCATGTCCCCTCTGAACCTCCTGCCTTTCAGCTTAAAATTACACCACCCCGTTATAGGCCCTTTGATGAAGGGGAACAACTGCTTTCTATTCACCCTGTCTATGGTCTTCATAGATACTCCAATCTCTGTTCTTAGTGTAGCAACCCGAGCTTATCCAGCCTCCCTCTTCACAGCTAAATTGCTACAGCCTAAGCAACATTCTGCTGAACCTCCTTTGCACTCCCTCCAATGCAAACACATCCTTCCCATGCTGCGGTGACCAGAACTAAACACAATAGTCCAACTATGGCCTAAACAAAGTCCAACAGCACTTCCCTGCTCTTATAACCTACATCTTGACTATATCATCTACGCTTTCTTAACTACCCTATTAGCCAGTCCTGCCACTTTCAGAGATCTGTTAACAAGCACCTTAAGATCTTTTAGTTGCTTTATGCAGCCTGGTGTCCTCCCATTCACTGAGTACTGCCTTGTCTTGCAACTTCTGGCAAAATGTATCACGTCAGGTTTATCAGGATTAAATTTTATCTGCCGTTGATCTGCCTGTTTGACCAATCTACCTATTTTTGTTTGTAGCCTTAGAATATTTTTCTTCCTGCCAACCACCCAGTCAATATTTGTGTCATCACAAACTTACTTAATATCCCCAACCACACCCCCCCCCCACCCCCAACAACACACACATTCACCCACATACATGAACACACACATATGCAGACATAGCTGAAAATGTGTTGCTGGAAAAGCGCAGCAGGTCAGGCAGCATCCAAGGAGCAGGAGAATCGACGTTTCGGGCATAAGCCCTTCTTCAGGAATCCTGAAGAAGGGCTTATGCCCGAAACATCGATTCTCCTGTTCCCTGGATGCTGCCTGACCTGCTGCGCTTTTCCAGCAACACATTTTCAGCTCTGATCTCCAGCATCTGCAGCCCTCACTTTCTCCTCCCATATGCAGACATACACACACACACACTCTTTATTATCATTTATGAATATCACAAACAATAAAAGATCCAAAATTGATCCCACTGGATGACAGTCTCCAATTACACTAACAGTCTTCTTTCAGCTTTGCCTCTGCTTCCTCTGACTGAGTCAATTTGCTAATTTATTCTGAATTCCATGTGTTTTTACTTTAGTTGTTAATCTCCTATGTGTGGCTTTGGGACAGTTCAGTGACTCAGTGCTTAGCACTGCTGCCTCACAGCACCAGGGCCCTGGGTTCGATTCAAGACTTGGGTGACTGTCTGTGTGGAGTTTACACATTCTCCCTGTGTCTGTGCGGGTTTCCTCTGGGTGCTTGTTTTCCTCCCACAGTCCAAAGGTGTGCAGGTTAGGTGAATTGGCCATGCTAAATTGCCCATAGAGATAGGTGCATTAGGCAGGGGTAAAGGTCGGGGAATGGGTCTGGGGGGTTAACCTTTGGAGGGTGAGTGTGGACTTGTTGGCCTGCATGGCCTGTTTCTATACTGTAGGGAATTGAATATAATCTTGTCAAAGGCTTTGCTAAAATCCATATAAACTACATCAATTGCCCTACTCTCCTCCAAAGACCTGGTCACTTCCTCGAAAAATTTCACCACACTTGTGATGCATTTTGTCCCTCTGACAAAACCACGCTAACAAAAAAGAACAAAGAAAATTACAGCACAGGAACAGGCCTTTCAGCCCTCCAAGCTTCTACTGATCCAGATCCTCAATTAAAACCCGTCACCTATTTTACAATGATCTGTATCCCTCTGTCCCCTGGCCATTCTGTAGCTGTCTAGATACATCTTAAGCAACGCTATCAATTCCATCTCTACCTCCTCCCTGCGTAAAGAACTTTCCACGCATATTTCCCTTAACCCTTTCCCATCTCACCTTGAACTTGTGACCCCTAGTAATTAAGTCCCCCACCCTGGTAAAAAAAAGCTTCTTGCTATCCACCCTGTCTATACCTCTCATGGTTTTGTCGACTTCAGTCAGGATCCCCCCCCTCAAACTCCATCTTTTTAATGAAAATAATCTTATTCTACTCAACCTCTCTTTATAGCTAGCACCCTCCATACCAGGCAACATCCTGGTGAATCTCCTCTGCACCCTCTCCAAAGCATCCACATCCTTCTGGTAATGTAGCAACCAAAACTGTATGCTGTATTCCAAATGTGGCCAAACCAAAGTCCTATACAACTATAACATGACCTGACAAATCTTGTACTCAATACCCCATCCGATGTAGGAAAGCATGCTGTATGCCTTCTTGACCACTCTATTGACCTGCATTACCACCTTCAGGGAAATATGGGCCTGAACATGCAGATCTCTCCGGATGTCAATTTCCTCAGGGCTTAAGTCCAAAGATGTGCAGGTTAGGTGAATTGACCTTGCTAAATTACACATCGTGTTTGGGGATATGTAAGCAAGGTGCATTAGATAGGGGAAGTCTAGACTAATTGGTGTAGGGGACTGGGTTGGTGTGGACTTGTTGGGCCAAATGGCCTGTTTCTACACTGTAGGGATTCTAATTTACTGTATAGTTTGCTTGAGAACTGGATCTTCCAAAATGCATCACCTCGCATTTGCCTAAACTGAACTCCATCTGCCATTTCTCTGCCCAACTCTCCAATCTATCCATAATCTGCTGCATTCTCTGACAGTCCCCTTCACTAACTGCTACTCCACCACTGGTCATAGTTCTTCATTTTGAGAAACTCCGTTCCACTATTACTCACAGTCTCCTGTTGTCCAGCCAATTCTCTATCCACCTAGCTAGTACACCCTGGATCCCATGCAACTTCACTTTCTCCATCAGCCTGCCTTGGGGAACCTTATCAAACGCCTTATTGAAGTCCACGTATATGACATCTACAGCCCTTCTCTCATCAATCAACTTTGTCACTTCCTCAAATAATTTTGTTAAGTTGGTATTATCTCAGAGAATAGATAAGGGAGATCTAGTGGACGTGGGTATTTAGATTTTCAGAAATCTTTTGACAAAGTCCCACATGAAAAGTTAGTTTGCAACATCAAAGCAAATGGGATCGGGATAATACACTGACTTGAATTAAGAATTCATAGCAAACAGAACGTATATTGTTTGGAGTGGAAGGTAATGACACTGGGTATTATAAGATTCAATGCTTGGGTTCTAGTTATTCGCAATAGCCTTCGTGAGTTTTTTTTTTCATTCATGCGATATATATACTGGGTTCTCTAGACTACTCTCCGATATTTTGTTTATTTATTAATTGGATAATTAATATGACAGGATACTTCATTTCTTTGACTTGCAGTCTGAACTTGAACTGAGTGTTTATGCAGCAATTTAAATTCACCAGTGAAACGCCAACCATTGCAAATATAAATTCCGAACTGTTGTAATGTCTCAGGTATGTTCCCCGAATGTTATAATAAAATAATTCTATCATTCTTGCACCGACCACAGAATGATGAAAATGTCGGATAACAACAAAAGTAAAATCACAGACTTTCTTCTGCTTTCCACCTCTGGGTCACCGGGATTCTCTCCTTTGCTATGGCCCTTCAGTCTCTGATGGGCCCGACTTGTCACAAAAATATGTCTCACTGTCAGTACTGAGCGACAGAATTAAAGTGTATGGAACCAAGGGCATTAAAACCCAATCAAAACAGTCAAATCCCACCCAACGGGCACAGAAAAATAATTCTGCTTTGGATAACAGAAACAATTGGCAATTACCTCTGTCAGTTCGTATCTATAGTAGAAGGGGATGTTTTTAAAAATAGACCAGAATGCATGTTATTCAGAGGACGACAGCTGCATTTTTCTTGGCGCATTACTGTGTATCCACGTTCTAGAAACAGATGACAATTACATCGATCAAAGGAGGAGGTAACTGTCAACCAGACAGAACAGTTTTTGGCTGAATGAATCAGAGCATTGTGAACACTACACATAGTGGTGAGATCCAGGAAAGACAGGGGAAATTAATACATTGAATCTGCCACAGAATAACCTATGTGATTATAATAAATAGATCTGCTGTCACCACAGCCATGAGGTAACGGCTAGTGCAGGTTGAGAGGCTGCACTTTCCTTCGGCCAGTATCATAATTCCGAGTAAACAGGTCCTTCTCCTGTTTAAGATACCCCTTAAAATTCATGTCTTTGAATAAGTTATTGTCATCTGACATAATATAGACAATAGGTGCAGGAGTAGGCCATTCTGCCCGTCGAGCCAGCACCACCATTCATTATGATCATGGCTGATTATCCTCAATCAGTATCCTGTTCCTGCTTATCCCCAAAACCCTTGATTCCACTATCCTTAAGAGCTCTATCCAACTCTTTCTTGAAAGTATCCAGAGACTTGGCCTCCACAGCCTTCTGGGGCAGAGCATTCCACACACTCACCACTCTCTGGATGAAGACGGTTCTCCTCAACTCTTTTCTAAATGGGCTACCCATTATTTTTAAACTGTGTCCTCTGGTTCGGGACTCACCCATCAGCGGAAACATGCTTCCTGCCTCCAGAGTGTTCAATCCTTTAATAATCTTATACGGCTCAATCAGATCCCCTCTCAGCCTTCTAAACTCAAGGGTTTACAAGCCCAGTCGCTCCAATCTTTCAAGTAAGATAGTCCCGCCATTCCGGGAATTGACCTCGTGAATCCAAGCTGCACTCCCTCAATAGGCAGAATGTCCTTCCTCAAATTTGGAGACCAAAACTGCACACAATATTCCATGTGCGGTCTCACCAGGGCCCTGCACAGCTGCAGAAGAACCTCTTTGCTTCTATACTCAATTCCTCTTGTTATGAAGGCCAGAAAGCTATTAGTTTTCTTCACTGCCTGCTGTATCTGCATGCTTGATGGGTCAAAATTAACTTCATTTAATCTGTCATGATAAAAGTGGGTGACATCAGCATCAGGCCAGGATGAACTGAATGGAAACAGACCAAGTAAAGTATTGCTGAAAATGCATTTGCAATCAAAAGACACAAATTTTAAAAAAGTATGTGATTTAATCTTTATAATGGAGCATGTTGTCCTCTAAATTCTCGAATTTACATTCTCACCTGTTTACCTGTATTCAAAATCTTCCATGTTCATCATTAATTTATTTGCTTTCTTGGACAGGTGTGAATCACGTTTTGTAAAATCTCTATGAAAGTGTTAGCTGTTCTGTTATGATGTAAATGTTACCAGCTGGTGTGATCGTGAAAGAAATGACCGATTTCATAAAATTAAGTGAAATGAAATGCAGGTAAGAATGCCAGAAACAACAGTAAGTTTGACAATTGGGAACAATCCTGTGTCACTGCACTGTCCAAACTTCTCGATTCCTTCTCGAAGTCCTTCTGATTATCCAATTCCGTCTCCTAAACCTATACCCTCTAGTTTTGCACTCCTCTCCCCTGGGAAAAAGACCTTGGTGATTCAGCCTATCCATGCCCCTCATGATTTTAATAACCTCTATAAAGGTCACCCCTCAGCCTCCAATACTCCAGGAAAAATAGCCTCTATTCAACTTCCCCCTACAGTTCAAACCTTCCAACCCTGGCAACATCCTTGTAAATCTTTCCTGAAACTTTTCGAGTTTAACAACATCTTTCCTACTACAGGGAGACCAGAATTGCGCACAGCATTCCAGAAGGTCTAACCAATGTCCTGTATAGCCGCAACATTACTTTCTAACTCTCATACTCAACACGCTGAACAATAAAGGCAAGCACACCAAAAGCCTACTTCACTACCCTGTCTACCTGCGACTTCACTTTCAAGGAACAATGAACCTGCACCCCAAGGTCTCTTTATTTGACAACACTTCCCATTAAATGTATTGGTCCTTTCCTGATTTGCCATACCAAAATGCAAAATCACATACTTATCTGAATTAAACTCCATTTGCCACTCCTTGGCACATTGGCCCATATGATGACTATTCCATTGTACTCTGACATAACCATCTGTACTGTCCACTACACCACCAATTTTGGTGTGATTTGATTTTGATTATTATTTTATTGGCATGTGCATTTTACATAAAAAATACAATAAAAAAGTGAAAACATTTCATTTGTCACAATGACACAGCACTATTTTGAATAATTTAAGAATAAGAAAAAATGGAAAGATATGGCTGAAGATGAGCCGGCTAAACACGGTAATCAATGCCTATGCCATCATCCTCCAGTTCTTCCTCTTATGTAATGTGAACTGTTTTTAAAATATCAATATTTATTTCCCGGAGTTCTCAAGCCCCCATTTCTTTTCAACAGTAAAAATTGATGTGAAATATTCAGTTACCATATCTCCCACCTCCTGAGGTTCAACACAAGGACAACATTGTTGATCTTTAAAGGGTCCTACTCTCTCTCTCTCTCTCTCTCTCATTGCTCTCCTGCTCTTGAAGTGTTTATAGAATCTTTTTTGGGTTATCTTAAATCTTACTTGCCAAAGCTATCTAATTTTCCATTTTTTGCCTTTCTGATTTCCTTTTTAAGCATGTTTCTACCCTCTTTATACCCTTCCAGCAACAGGACCATATGCTTCTGAATTCTCATTATCACACTTTTAAAGACTCCCACTTGTCAGTCATACTTTTACCTGTAAACAGTCTGCTCTAATCAACTTTTGAAAGTTATTGCATCATTCCCTTAAAATTTGCCTTATTCCAATTAAGAGCTTTAACTTTTTTGGAAGATTTATTCATTTCCATAGCTATTTTAAAACTAACAGCATTACAATCACTAGTTCCAATCACTTGCTCTGCCTTATTTTGCAAAAGATATTCAAGTTTTGCTCATTCTCTACAGGAACATTTATATATTGATAAAGAAAATTTTCTTGAACACATTTAACAAATTCTTCACCAACCAAAACTTTAACACTATGACAGTCCCTCAGAAATATCTATTCTAATTGCAGTAGTAATGTATTCCTTAATTAAATATGCCATTTCCTCTCCTCTCTTACTATCCCTCCTATAACACCTAAAGCCTGGAATGTTGAGCTGCCTCTCTTGTCAATTCCTCAGCCAAGCTCCTGTAGTAGCTTTGACATCCCAAACCCACATTCCCATACATGCGCTGAGTTTATCAGCCTTACCTGAAAGTTAAATCATTCTCTGACCGCTCATGTCTGTCTTTTCGAATTAACTTGCTCTTTTCTGATTCAGAACCATCCTCATATTTCTGTCTATGCACTGTTACTTAGAAGCTCCCACCTCACCACTCTAAAAATGTTGGCAGGATCCGAAAGTAGAACTAGCAAATCTCCCCAGTCGGATATTGGTCCCTTTCCAGTTCAGGTGAAACCCATCCTTTTTGAACAGATCTTTTATGTCCCAGAAGAAATCCCAACGATCCAAGAAACTGAATCCCTGCACATTGCACCACCTTTTCAGCCATTGATTTATCAATCCTCTCCTTCCCTCAAGGGAAACCCCAAAAACGCAGAAATGATGTCCGTCCACATTTCGGAAATAAGCCCTTCATCAGGAATGTGACTTGTTTTCACTAGATTCCAGTATCTGCAGTAATCTGCTCCTACATTTTCCCCTGTATCAGCTTTTATTTCTCCCTCCCTCACAATTATCCATCCTCTTTATCTGCGTCTCTTCTCTCTCTTTCTGGGCTCCATCTCCACCTATTGCAGGATTGAGAGCCACTAACTGCCACTTTTTTCCGAGCTACTTTCAGGACTGATGAAGGGTCACTGAATCTGAAACGTTACCTTTGTTTTAACTCCACAGAAGCTGCCAAACCTGCCGAGTTTCTCCAGCGATTTCTCTTTTCATCCACATTCACTTCCAGATGACGTTCCCAACGCGGGACCGCACTTCTATTGGCTATAAGCACGAGATTGACAGATGTTCTGATCAATCAGAGCTGGATGAGAGTAAAGGCCCGCCCCGAGGGCTCACGCGGGGTTTCGAGGCGCGGCCGTTTAACCGACTCTGCGCGAGCTCGCGGTTAGGAATTTGGAGAGTTTATTTTCAAATGTTTCCAGTGAGGGTAAGAAAACATCTATGATACTAATCAGTAAACTGTTAATGTGCGGATACACTGAGGAGGAAAGTTTTTCTATCCAATTACCTGTCCAAATGATGTTGGCACTCGGGGTTAACAGGACACCAGATCAGGATGAGATACATCCAAGGATTCTGATTGAAGTGAGAGGGGCACTGGCCACAACATTACAGTCTCCTCTGGACTGAGAGGAGGTGTCAGGAGACTGGAGGGTTATCAACATTATGACCTTGTTCTGTGAAGACTTGTAAGTTAATCCTGGAATTGACATCCTTGTCAGTTTAACATTGGTGTTGGGAGAGCTTCTGGAAACAACTATTGTGATAAAACTGATAATCACGTGTGTGGGATATTGGTAAAGTAGTGTTACTTCTGCAAGCATAATTGCTTATGCAAGGTGAATGAACTAACCTACACCAGTGTATAATGGTTTCAGCAAAGAGCTGAGTAAGCTAAAATGTGCATACAAGAATGGAACATGCCTGCAAACACTGGAAGAGGTTACAGACAAATAGATAAGTTGAAAAAGAACATCAAGATATTCTAAGCTCAGCAAACTTCCCTCATGTCAGCACTGAGGCAAGCCAAGTCACTTATAGGGGGGAGGGTCACCCGGCTTGGAGTAGGGGAGAAGTAAACAAGGGCAGAGCACAGCTGGGCAGGGGCAGAACACAATAAGGAATATTGATAGGTTTGAAGGCCAATGAGGTAAACGGGGAAGTACTGAGAATTAAACTGTATAAATTGTGGAGTAATTTTTGGATCGGGGTGGCTACCTGCTAGTCACCCCTTCTTGCCAGAATGTTTCAATAAAATTCGCTGCTTCAGAATTTGACTCAGACTGAAATTTATTATATTGTGAGCTCTGTTTCTCACACATCAAAAAAGGTGGGTTGGTTAAAAAATGTCAAGGGGAAATTGTGTAAAACTATCTTGCTGAAGTTTTCTGATGACTTAACAGAAAGGGTCAATGAGGGCAATGTTACTGATGTGATTAACATGGATTTCCAGAAGATAGCATACAACAAATTGTGCAGAAGATTATAAGTCATGGTACAAGAAGCACGGGCAACATGGATACAACATTAACTGAGTGATAGGAAAGAGAGAGTCAATGGTCAGTGGATATTTTTCTGGCTGGAGGAAGATTTGGAGTAGAGTTCCCAACGGGTCAATATTGGAACCGGCATGTTCCAGTAAGGAGAAAGGATAAGGATAGCAAGGTAAGGGAACCTTGGATAAAGAAGGAGGTTGTGAATTAACTCAAAAAGAAAAAAAACAAATGGTAGGTTTAGGAAGCTAAAATTGGACAAGGACTGTAAAGAATATAAAGAAAGCAGGAAAGAATTCAAGCAGGGAATTAGTAGAGCAAGAAGGGACCACGAAATTGACAAATAGGTTTAAAGAGAATTCCAAGGTATTCCAGGCATACATTAAAAATAAAAACAAGAGGATAATGAGGGAGAAGGTAGGACCATTTGAGAATAAAGGAGGAACTTGTGCTTGGAGGCTTGCAAAATCCTAAATGAGTACTTTGTGTCAGTATTGACCCAGAAGAAGGATTTAGAGGATAGTGAGATTAGTGTGGAGCAAGCTAATATGCAAGAGCATTTTGAGATCAAGAAAGTAGTGGTATTGGGTTTTTTGAAGAGCATTAAGGTTGATAAGTCGCAAGGGCTTGATGCTACCTACGCCAAGTTTTTGAGTGAGGCAAGAGAGATTACTGGTACTTTGACCAAGACATTTGTATCTTCACTAGCCACTGGAGAGGTACCGGAGGACTGGCAAGTAGCTAATGTTGTTCCTCTGTTCAAGACTGCAATTAGGGATAATCCAGGAAATTATAAACTGGTGAGTCTTTTGTCAGTCGTTGGGAAGCTATTGACAGAATTCTCCAGGATCGGATTTAAGCACATTCGGAAAAGCACTGCCTAATTAGGGCCAGTGAGCATGGCTTTGTGTAGGGCAGGTTGTGTCGTACTAACTTGGTTGAATTTTTTGAGGAGGTGATCGATGAGGGTAGAGCGGGTGGATATTGTCTCCATGGATTTTAGTAAGACTTTTGACAAGGTCCCTCATGGTAGGCTCATCCAGAAGAGTATAATGCATGGGATCCATGGTGACTTGGCCGCATGGATTCAGAATTGGTTTGCCCATAGAAGGCAGAGAGTAGTTGTGGAAGGGTGTTTTTCTGGCTGGAGAATGGTGACTAGTGGTGTTCCGCAGGGAATCATACTGGGACCTCTGCTTTTTAACAGATATAAATGACTTGGATGGAGTTGTAGATGGGTGGGTTAGTAAGTTTGTAGATGATGCAAAGATCAGTAGAGTTGTGGATATTGTAGAAGGTTGTGAGAGGACGCAGCGGCATATAGATCAGTTGCAGATATGGGTGGAGAAATGGTAGATGGCGTTTAATCCATCTAAGTGTGAGGTGCTACTCTTTAGGAGATCAAATGTTAAGGAAAAGTATATAGTTAAGGGCAGAACCCTGAACATATCGATGTATAGCGGGATATTAGGGTTCAAGTTTGTAGCTCCCTGAAAGTGGCCACGCATGTAGATAGGGTGTTAAGAAGGTGTGTGTCGTACTTTCAGTATTGGTCAGGACATTGAGTCAGGATGTCATGTTGCAGCTTTATATTATGTTGGTTAAGCATACTTAGAATATTGCATTCGGTTCAAAGTTAAAAATCACACAACATCAGGTAATAGTCCAACAGGTTTATTTAGAAGCACTAGCCTTCGCAGCGCTTTCGATGATCGTGGAATATAAGATCGTAAGACACAGAATTTATAGCAAAAGTTTACAGTGTGATGTAACTGAAATGATATATTGAAAAAGACCTGTGTCTTATAATCTTATACTCCACAACCACCTGATGAAGGAGCAGCACTCCAAAACTAGTGCTTCCAAATAAACCTGTTCGACTATAACCTGGTGTTGTCTGATTTTTAACTTTCTCTTCCATCATTGTATAATTTGCTCTAGAAATAGACTTGCCTTACCTATGAGATAGTCTGCTTACTCGCATGACTCATTAACTGCCTTATCTGGAGACTGTTTTCAAATGCTGATTAGCGACAGAGTATTGACCCAAGTCCTGAGAACAATGCACCATGAAGACCCACTCTTGGCAAGGTCTCAACTCTGCTGCATGCAAGTGTAAGTCGGCCATCTAGTGGCTAATTGTGGTACTGAGTCTAGTTAAGCAAATTGTCGTTGGGCCATTTATAAATTCCTGCTGAACTGGAGCTTTTCGATGCAGTCGCGATCCATTTGTTTTATGGACTGGCTGCTACCCATGACATATTATGAGATGTAATAAGCTTGGTCAATTCAAGGTCTGCATCTGAGATTTTCTTCAACACCGTCCGATGAAGGAAAGCATGCCGTACGCCTTCTTGATCATTCGATCGACCTGCATTGCCACTTTCAGGGCCTGAACACTCTGTACGTCAATTTTCCCAAGGGCATTTCCATTTACCGTGTAGTTCGCTCTCCAATTGGATCTTCCAAAATGCATCATCTCACATTTTGCCCGGATTGAACTACATCTGCCATTTCTCTGCCCAACTCTCCAATCTATTTATATTCTGCTGCATTCTCTGACAGTCCCCTTCATCATCTGCTAACCCACCAATCTCAGTGTCATCTGCAAATCAGACCACCTGTACATCACTCCAGATCATTGATGTATATGATAAACAACAGTGGTCTCAACACGGATCCCTGTGGAACACCACTGGTCACAGTTCTCCATTTTGAGGAACTCCCTTCATTGCTACTCTCTGTGTCCTGTTGCCCAGCCAGCTCCATCCATCTAGCTAATACACCCTGGAGCCCCCCAGCAACTTCACTTTCTCCATCAGCCTACCATGGGGAACCTTATCAAATGGGAAAAAGTGAGGACTGCAGATGCTGGAGATCAGAGCTGAAAATGTGTTGCTGGAAAAGCGCAGCCGGTCAGGCAGCATCCAAAGAGTGGGAGAATCGACGTTTCGGGCATGAGCCCGAAGAATATCCGAAGAATGAGCCCGAAGATTCCTGAAGAAGGGCTCATGCCCGAAACGTCGATTCTCCTGCTCCTTGGATGCTGCCTGACCTGCTGCGCTTTTCCAGCAACATATTTTCAGCTCGAACCTTATCAAATGCCTGACTGAAGTCCATGAGTATGACATCGACAGCCCTTCCCTCATCAATCAGCTTTGTCACTTTATTTTTAGATAAGATTAGATTTCTCAAAGAATTGTCTTTAGTTTTTTAAAAAAAAAGCCAAGCTTTAAAATCCCTGTTACTCTTTCTTTCATCAAAGCTTCCAATGGAAGTGTTTCAAAATACGAACTATATTGCACCACTGTTACTTTAACTTGAAGTAGTTAAAACTCTCTTTGCTCAAAGTTTTTTGAAAAGAAACAAGCATTTGGAAAGGCCTTGGACATAAAGATGCAGGTTAGATGGAGATCTAAATGAAGACAGAATATACTCAAAATGAATTTCACTTCTGGTGAGAATCCAGAAGTCATTCAGGAAGGGCACTGCAAAACATCATTTTTTTTCCCCAATCACTGCATAGTCAATTGCTCAAAACAGAAGAGACCTTTGAGATGATATTGTAAAATCAGGCAGTCAGTGGAATGAAGAAGGGCTCATGCCCGAAACGTCAATTCTCCTGCTCCTTGAATGCTGCGCTTTTCCAGCAACACAATTTCAGCATTTTTACATCATCCTCAGCTGCAAAATGCAGTCCAATTACTGAGCATGGGGAGAAGGCAGAAAGGTTTCATATTTAGTATGATTTTTATTGCTTTTGTAGGATGTTTCAGACAAGCTGACCAACCAATTTAGTTTTAAAATCTGTTGCGTCTTATGAAAAGTTGTCGGAGTTGTAAGATGTTTACCTGTTTTAAGGACATTCCCAGAACAGCTCCAATTATCATGCTCTGCTCCCAAGGCAAAACGTTTATTTCCCTCTACAGGAACTAAATAGTGCATCTACAGACCGAGTAGACAATCAATCCAAAATTGCACCTCATAAATCCATAATTTGAAGGTCTCTTATGGTAAAATCCGTGTGTCTTGTCAAGGAGGCCTGGGATTAAATCCCACCTGCTCCAGAGCTGTGCAATAACTTTGAACATAGAACATATCTACAAACAATGCACCTGAAATGGAGCTCCATTTGTGTTGAGAGGTTATGGATACGTGATTTTCCAGCAATCTTGTTTTTAACTTACAGTTTAGCAGCAGGGCCAACACGAGCAAGGCTTGTCATTCACTTCCATTGAGACAGTGCTGGTGAGTTGCCGACTTGAATAACTGGTCTATCTGGTGAAGATGCATCTGTACTGATATTAGGCAGGGACTTCCATGACTTTGATTCAGTGACAATGCAGGAATACCAATCTAGTTCCAAATTAAGGTAGGACACGAATGTGAAGGCACCTGTAAACTTTGTCTTTTTCAATGATGGAGATTCCAGAATTGGAAGCAACAGCTTGACAAGTGGCTGCAGGGTACAGTAAGGACAGGAGCTGCACATGGTGCTTAACATTGTACGGTCATCAGTAAATATTCTCACCTCTGACATTATGAAGGAGCAAATAGATGCAAAGATTACAATAAAGCAAAAGATTTTCTCCCGATTTTGAAAAATCATTAGTTAAGTTCCAGTCAGAGAACTCTGCTCAACACTGGGTAACATAATATAGGATGAATGGCAAAGCACAAAAAGGGGATTCTCTGAAATGGTATTGAGGATAAAGGATGATAGCAAGAATAGTTGGAACCAAGAGAAGCTAGGAATATTCTTCTTACAGCAGAGTAGGTGAAGGGAAGATTTGATAGAAGCTATTTATAGAAAAAGAAACAGGCTCCACTGACAGCAGGATGAATGGCCAGTGGATGTATTTGATGGAGGAATGATAGTTGATCAAAGGTGGTTTGGTTCCACATGGGACTTCCCTCCAAGTGTCCCTCTTCTCCATCTCCATTTACCTTTTCCCCAGGCAGAATTCAGCCCCGTTCCCTATTCTCCCCCCATTCACCAATCCTTCCATTTCCCCTGCTTCCTATAGTTCCTTGACCTCCACATCTCCCCCCAGTCTCCCTCAAGCCCTCCAACTTCCCTTTTGCTCCACCCTCAGTGAATGGAAGTTGGTTTCTCTTGCTCTGTGACTGCATGGATAGAGCGTGCTAAAGCAGATAAGTTAGGAATACCTTATGCTTACCTATGCAGGGGCTATCACCAATCTGGCCAACCAAGGTGTTGGTTAGGCCTCCAGTGGAGGTGGCACACCACATTCCCAAAACTGTCTAATGCAATAGCACATGTTAGCTAAAAACGAAGCTTAAGAAATTGGAAATCAAAATTAAAGTATCAGTGCACAGCCCTTCAGTATTAAACTACTTTAACCAATTAAGCACAGCAACTAGGTTCAAATGACCTCTACTTGTCCACTTGAACTGAAGCAAGTGTTAATGCTCCAATAATGACATAATATTGTTCGCAGATAGTCAAACTCCAGGACATGAAGTTAGTGCATGTTGTACTGAAGTTATGCTCACGTTTCTGCACAGCCTTAGTCACAAAGATAAAATCTTTTATGAGTGACGCCAGAAATTGAACTCCCCCTCCCACTCTGACAAGGTCATGCAGGTCCTGGGCCTCCTCCACCGCCACTCCCTCACCCCCCAACGCCTGGAGGAAGAATGCCTCATCTTCCGTCTCGGAACACTTCAATCCCCGGGCGTCAATGTGGGCTTCACCATTTCCTCATTTCCCCTCCCCCCAACTTACCCCAGTTCCAACCTTCCAGCTCAGCACCTTCCTCATGCCCTGTCCCACCTGCCAATCTTCCTTCCTGCCTATCCACTCCACCCTCCTCTCTGACCTATTGCACACTTAGCTACCTTCTCCCTATCCCCACACCCCTCCCATTTATCTCTCCACCTCGGAGGCTCCCAGCCTCATTCCTCATGAAGGGCTCCTACCCGAAACATCGATTTTCCTGCTCTTCGGATGCTGCCTGACCTGCTGTCCTTTTCCAGCACCTCTCTAATCTTGACTCTGATCTCCAGCATCTGCAGTCCTCACTTTCACCTAAAACTTTAACATAGCAGAAGGAAACTGCTGGTTACTGCAAGTATAAGTGATTAACTCTGATATCACATGCCCGGTGACCGTGTTCTGAGGATCTGTGTCCAATGTGATAAACACTATTGCGAATGTGACTATTTTAGGCAAATGGAGGGTGAATGAATAACATCCAAGTGTAAAAGTAGCTCTGGCCATAACCCAGGCTCGTGCTTCTTTCTACATTTTGGCTCAGATTCTGCAGATATGGGAATTCAGAAAATCATGCTCAACTCCAGCTCCACATCTAACACTATCGTGAAACAGGGAAGGTAACAGGCAACTTGATTCACACAAGTACCATATTGTAAGAAATGCTAATTATATTAAATGAGCCCACACTAAAACCCCATAACCATAATGATACTGAGGTCAATAAAAATCATTGTACAGGATTCTGTACAAGGTATAGTTTAATGAACAAGATAAGATAGAATTAAATACACTTCCATTTGCGAATCCACTGGGGTGGAAGCTGCTTGGAGGTTTCGCTGCCATCAATCCCCTAAAAGTTCTGTAATCAAAGCCTCCATTGGGACTTCGGGAAACCCCAATGTTTCAGCAAATCGCGATGCCCCTCGGTCACTCAGCATCACATGATTGGTCTGGAACAGCAGCAGCTTCCATTCAGCATTTAATTAAACAAATCACAACATATCACCAACAAAAACAGAATTTGCTGGAAGACTTTAGCAAGTCTGGAAGTGGCTGTGGAGAGAAATCAAGATTTAACATTTTGGGTCCAATGACTCTTCCACAGAGCTGCTAGTCACTAGGAAAGCGTTGTTTTTTTATGCAGAAGATAGAGTGGGTTGGGGGTGGGGGAGGGAAGGAGTAAAGTGGAGATGGAGCCCAGAGAGAGAGATAAACAGAGAAGTGGAGAAGTGGAGCAGCCTGGGAAATCAAATAGCTATTAGGGGGATAAATTAATGGCTAATAATGGGTTGTATGTAATAGCAGGCCATGCAAGTGCAAGGCTTGGGGTTGGGGCAAGGAATGGGAGAAGTTGTTTCAAGTTCTAAAATTGTTGAACTCAGAGTCTAGAAGGCTCTAGAGCTCTCAAATAGAAAATGAGGCACTGTTCTGGAACAATGCAGCAAGCCTGACACAGTGATGTAGGCCAGAGAGCAAGATGGGATGCTGAAGTTTCAAGCAACTGGAAGCTCAGGGACATTTTTTTGCACACAGAACATGGATGTCCTGCAAAGCAGTCACCCAGTCTATGCTGTTTCCCCAGTGTAGTAGAGACCACATTTTGAGCAGGGATTGCAGTAAACTAAATCGAGTGAAGTACAGATTAAGCATGACTTCATCTAGAAGGTGTGTTTAGCCGCTGAGATATTGATGGTGGAGGAAGTAAATGGGCAGATATTCCACCTTCTGGGGTTGCAGAATGAAGGAGGAGTGCACCAGAGTCTCCCAGAGGGAATGGTCCTTGCAGAAGGCTGATACGGGAGGAGAGGAGATGGGAGGACATATTTGTTGATGACATTTGGAGGTGGCAGAAATGGGGCTTATGGAGTGTAGAGAGACCTAACTCAGTTCTGCTTTTCTTCCCTTGTCCACATACCCCACAAAGAGACAACATAACTGGGCTCTATGTGGGTATCCATGGCCACCTCTCTGACCTGAAGAAGGTGAGTGCCATTAAGAGAAGCTGTTCAGGTGAGGATAAGCTCAGCCAGGTGGAGGAGGGTGGTGGTGGGTAGGGCCCATCAGGCTATTTTTCCAGGAAGAAGCAGAAAGCCCTGAGACCACCCTGATGGGGATGGATGGGGAAAGGATTGCTTGTCCACAGTAAAGGGGAGGTGACTAGAGCCTGCAAACTGAAAATTCTGAAACTGACGTAAAGTATTAGAGAATTTATTGATATAAGTGGGAAGGGACTGGTCAATGGAAGAAAACCAGAATTGACTTAGGTGTCTCTACACTGCATAAGCCCCATTTCTGCCACCTCCAAACACCATCAACAAACTGTTCTAGTAACTGTTTGTGTGGAGTTTGCACGTTCTCCTTGTGTCTGTGTGGGTTTCTTCAGGATGCTCCAGTTTCCTCCCACATTCCAAAGATGTGCAGGTTCGGTGAACTGGCCAAGCCTCCCATGAGAGGAAACATCCTCCCTGCATTTTCCCTGTCAAAGCCTATGTTTCAATGAGATCACGGCTCATTCTTCTGAATCCCAGTGAGTACAGTCCCAAACTGTTTAATGTTTGTTCATAAGACAATCCGTCCATTCTCGGGACCATCCAAGTGAATCTCCACTGAACTGCCTGCAATGGAATGATGCCTTTCCTTAAATAAAGGGACTGAAACTGTTCACAGTACTCCAGATGTAGTCTCACCAGCACCTTGTACAGTTACAGGAAGACTTCCCTACTCTTATACTCCAACCTCCTTCAAATAAGGGCCAACAATCACAATTGCCTTTTTTTTCAGAATCCCTACAATGTGAAAACAGACCTTTCGGCCCAACAAGTCCACGCTGAGCCTCTGAAGAGTAACCCATTCAGACCCATTCCCCTACCCTACTACTCTACATTTACCCCAGTCTAATGCACCTAACTTGCACAGCCCTGAACACTATGAGCCATTGGTTTAGCTCAGTTGGCAGGGCAGCTGGCTTGTAATACTAATAGCAGAAGTTCAAATGGCACATTGGCTGAGGTTACCAAGAAGGACTCTCCTTCTCAACCTTTCCCTTTGTCTGAGATCTCGTGATCTTCAGGTTAAACCACCATCAGTGACCTCTGTCTAATGAGAAATCAGGACTATGGTCACTTTGCCTTTTCTGTTCTGTATGATTTGAAATGGACTTTAATGGAGTGTATTGTACATATTATTTCATAAAATGCTGCATACTTTTGCAACAAAAAAAATCATTGATTCACATAAATTATCCAATTGTATTACTTAACAATTCAGTATCATCATATTCTACCTCATCAGTGTTCTGACGTGGATAGCTGCCAGAATTTGTTGACCCAAACTGTCCACAAAATCTTTGAAAATGCTGCAATCTGAATGTCCCTGTGGAGATTTCCAGAGAATATAGATAATTGGCTTCATTGACTCCAAGTTTAATTCAGTCGGGTTGGTCGAGGCAGAGTAATGCAGTCAAAAAATGCACGGAATTATTCGCAATGTCAACAAAATATATGACATGATCTTGGCCATCATTGGTATTCCGGGTAAGTGGGTTTGTACAGAAACTGTGTAAATATGCTGGTTTTACTGTGGGACTGATACTGCTGACCATCTTTCTGCAGATACCAGGTCACTTTTTATCATATATTATCAAACTGGTCGGTTTGTCTCAATTAACTCTGGAGTTTTGATTTACTGCCTCGAATACGTGAGGTTCTGATTGAAGTTGGCATGACTGTTTAGTACAGTGATATCTAAACCAGCGATGCCTGCAAAAGAAAAATTGATATTATCAAATCAGAAACAGAAATTGCTGGAGAAACTCTGCAGGTCTGGCAGCAACTGTGGAGAGAAAGCAAAGTCAACGTTTTGAGCCTGGTGACCCTTCTACAGAATTAAATCTGTTCCAAAAGCTTTGGTTTTGTTTCTATTTGCTTCATCGTCCCAGCTCATCTTGCTCTCCTGCTCCCACCCCTACCCAAATGGGGAATCCAGAGCAAACTGAGGTCCAGCTGCATTTGGTCCACTTTGGTGACTGAGGTCACTGCTCATGATGTGGTTCTTTGGCAACGTGTTTAAACTTTGGTCAGAAGACAACTCTTCCATACAGGGCTTCATCCTCGTATTTGGACCTTCTGTTACTCATCTGCAAGAGGCCACTCAACTCATCATCCAGAGGTGTGATGGGAAATGGGGTAACATGATGGAATCTGGAGTGGAATTCTGGTCCAGGTAATGTCTAAAATTAGGAATGTCTAAAATTCCAGTACGATCTGACGATACAACCGGAATGGGATCCGATCTTCAACATTGTGCAGCTTTAGCTTCTCGTGACTCTAAAATAGGTGAGCGAAGTCAAAGAAAACCATTCCCATATTTCCAGCCTAATAAGAAGTGTGCTTACATTTTCACTGATTCTGGGTTTACCTCCTTTCAGCTTCCTGAATTCCCACACCAGGCTGGGAAATGCTCAAACTGCAAAGTCAGTTAAATCAAGGTTCAAAAATCTCATTGAAACTTACAAAGATGTCAATCAGCTTTCAGGAAGTGGACTAAAGTTTATCCCATAAACTCTCTGGGTATTAAACCTTGGAATAGGTATGTCTGAGATTAAATGAGATCACAGTTGTGATATTTAACCATTTGCTTAATTCAAAGTCCATGTCTTTTTGTATCAAAATACAGATATGATAACCTGGACTGGACTCGGACAGTATGTTTGCTTCAAACTATTTTAGTCTATTTTCTTTTCTCTTCCTAGCAACAGTTAATTTAGTGGCACTTAATATTTTGTCTCTGGAAAGTGTGGCCTGTCTTCCTGCACCTCTTGCTACCTGGTGGCCATGGCAGTATCTGATCTGATGGTTGTTATCACTGAGGTCATACTGAGGCAGATCAATGTTTATTATTTCCCTATATCTTTCTTGGATAAAACTCCTGTGTGAAGCATAATCTATGTCCTGTCAATAACAGCCACTTCTTGCTCTGTTTGGTTCATTGTCACTTTCAGCTTTGATCGTTTTGTCACTATTTGCTTCCAGAAAATGAAAAACAAAATATTCCCAAAGAGAAATGCTGTTGTAGTTCTAACAACAACCTACCGTGGTTTTGTATTTCAAAGCCGAGCTATTATAGTGAATCCCAGCTGGGTGGGATTTAAATGGTTCCTTACAGTTCTTAATCCATTGTTGCCATTTGATCTAATTCTGCTGCTCAACGCTCTGACAGTCAGACACATTATAGTAGCCAGTCGAGTCCGTAAGGGACTGAGGGGTCAGAACAAAGAAGAGAATCACAGTGATCCAGAGATGGAGAGCAGAAGGAGGTCTATAATTTTACTCTCTACCATTTCTGGCAGCTTTGTTATTTTGTGATCCACATATGTAATAAATTTCATTTGCAATACTATTCCTCGAACTGATCCCATCGATGGAAATCATTCTTTACACGTATTTGAACAAGTCAGAGTTATTTTGGTGAATTGAAGTGGTTGCACAAATGCATTTATTTGTGGGGCAACATAGTCCAAATTCAGGCACCAGATCAAGAAAGCAGTGAAATGTTCTTTTACATAAATCAGCATTGTAATGAACAAATAGAACAGCATAGTGTCCAAATACAGATCCTAGTGTTTCCAAAGCATAGAAAGTTTATTAATATCTTAACTTGACATTTGCATATCTCTAGTGGCTGATTTTGTGGGTGGATGAATGAGATGCTGCTGGGGAACGGTGTGTAGGGGGATGCAGGTAGTGTTGTAGATGGTACAATAATTGTGATTCTGAAAAAACTGCACAAAGCTGGTATCCCATTATCAGGTCACCTTTTATCTACATGTGCACTGTACACTGGCTGTGGGTAGCCAGCTCAGAATCAGTCCCTGAAGTGAGGAGACTGAATTTCCTATTTTTTTTTTCTTTTCTCTTAAACTATTTCAGATGGTGGTAATTCTGTGTGAAATTGTGCTCTGTTATTATCCTTATGCAGCCTGTTTCAGAAGTCAATTGCTCATTCATTCTCTTTGCCCAATCTGTCTAAATCATAGAATCCCTACAATGCAGAAGGTGGGCCATTGGGTCCCTTAGCTTGTTGTCAAGGAAGAGCTGAATCTCATGGTCATTTGTACTATTAACAGACTTGTATAACAGATCTGTGTAATCACTGGATGGCCGTCTGTGAAAAGGATTGATGTTTACACTCAGAACCGCAATCAAAAAGTAAAACTTGCTGACTTTACAGGTTCATGTCAGTCTCATTCATACCTTGTGTTGATCCCGTGGGAATTGTGTGAAATAATTGCTGAAATAGGGAAGGGTCCAGCAATTCCTTTCCCTCCAGCTCAGTCTGAACAGCATCAAGAAGCTGTGACTCTGGGACTGGATCAGATCTGCAGCAATCTCGGCTGGTTCTAACAAGTCAGTCTGACAGAGAGAGAGAGAGGTTTGTATGTGGATGTGGGGATGGCACGGGCTGGGTCCTGGTCACTGGATATCCCACACTTAGTCTTGGTTCAACCCTCCCTGTTCCACTAAGCTGCCATCATCTGACTGGTCGCACTGTATACTGCAAAGGTTGTGCATCCTGACAACATCAGCCTCTAAAAATTGTCAAATACCTAATAAAGGTGTGCCAGTACAGCTACAGTGCTGGCGTGGAATACAATGTCTACAGTATGAGAAAACTGATGTATGGACAGTCCACAGTGTGCAACGTATTTACTATCTACAGTAATACAATATCTACAGTAACATCTATAATATTTGATAACTAATATACGGACACTCTGTAGTGTGCAAAGTGTGAACTTTCAACAGTGATTTCTGTCTACAGTGTGTGACAATGACATGTGGACAGTTAGCAGAGTGCACGTTTGTATTGTCAACAGTGTGGGAGACTGATATTTGAATATTTAGCTGAGTGCAGCCTGAATTGAACACATGGGTGCACAATGAGGTGCTGGGTCCTTTCCAGTCTTTACCATTGGACGATGCACCATTTGTTGAACTCTAAGACTGAATGGAGCCTTGTGGAGATCTGTGTTAGAGGCGAATATTTAACAGACAAATCGACAAAATTGCTGTTGGACACTGACAAGTTGACCTGACCCTGCAACCCGACATGAGATAGGGACCAGAGATGGTCAAAGTGAAATTACAGTGAATGCAGTGGGAGCATCAAAAAATGGCCTTTTAGGGACTGGGAGGGAGATTACTTAATTAATCTTCCCTTACAAATGTGATTTCTTGCAGAGTTTTGTTAGCGGGATCTCTGCAAGTGTCGGGGTCTCCAGTGTATTTGATGAGAGTGGGACAGGCACACATTGTGCAGATGGTAACTGGTTCCAAACTACGACCTGATCCTGACTGATTTTACACACACTGTTGATGCAGATCCTGTCATTCCCACAGGGGAACAGCTACAGCGCTGACCAATCTCTGACCCAGTATCAAACACAGACTGTCAGTAAAGTCTAACGCTGGGAATAATTACACACTTGAACATATGTTTATTACACAAATAACCATATGTTTATGACAAATTGAGTATAGCTTTATGTACAACTGAAGACAGGTAGTAATAAGAAATAATTAATAACAAACAGGTTTATTGTAAAATTGAACAAATTGCAGAGTATGGAGTACAGGAGTTGGAATGCCTTGTTGCAGGTGTACAAGAGCTCTTTGAAGAAGTAACAAAGAGGATTGATGAGGACAGAGTAGTAGATGTGATCTATATGGACTTCAGTAAGGCTTTGACAAGGTTCCCCATGGGAGACTGATTCGCAAGGTTAGATCTCATGGAATACAGGAAGAACTAGCCATTTGGATACAGAACTGGCTCAAAGGTAGAAGACAGAGAGTGGTGGTGGAGGGTTGTTTTTCAGACTGGAGGCCTGTGACCAGTGGAGTGCCACAAGGATCCTCTACTTTTTGTCATTTACATAAATGATTTGGATGTGAGCATAAGAGGTACAGTTAGTAAGCTTGCAAATGACACCAAAATTGAAGGTGCAGTGGACAGCGAAGAGGGTTACCTCAGATTACAACAGGATCTGGACCAGATGGGCTAATGGGCTGAGAAGTGGCAGATGGAATTTAATTCAGACAAATGCGAGGTGCTACATTTTGGGAAAGCAAATCTTAGCAAGACTTATTTACTTAATGGTAAGGTCCCAGGGAGTGTTGCTGAACAAGGAGACCTTGGAGTGCAGGTTCATAGCTCCTTGAAAGTGGAGTCGCAGGTAGATAGGATAGTGAAGGCAGCGTTTGGTATGCTTTCCTTTATTGGTGAGAGTATTGAGTTATAGGAGTTGGGAAGTCATGTTGCAGCTGTGCAGGACATTGATTAGGCCACTGTTGGAATATTGCATGCAATTCTAGTCTCCTTCCTATTGGAAAGATGTTGTGAAACTTGAAAGGGTAAAGAAAAGATTTACAAGGATGTTGCCTGGGTTGGAGGATTTGAGCTATAGGGAGAGACTGAACAGGCTCCGGCTGTTTTCCTTGGAGCGTCGGAGGCTGAGGGGTGACCTTATAGAGGTTTACAAAATTATGAGGGGCATGGATAGGGTAAATAGGCAAAGTCTTTTCCCTGGGGTCGGGGAGTCCAGAACTAGAGGGCATAGATTTAGGATGAGAGGGGAAAGATATAAAAGAGACCTAAGGGGCAACTATTTCACGCAGAGGGTGGTACGTGTATGGAATGAGCTGCCAGAGGAAGTGATGGAGGATAGTACAATTGCAACGTTTAAGAGGCATTTGGATAGGTATATGAATAGGAAGGGTTTGGAGGGATATGGGCCGGGTGCTGGCAGGTGGGACTAGATTGGGTTGGGATATCTGCTCGGCATGAACGGGTTGGACTGAAGGGTCTGTTTCCATGCTGTACATCTCTATGACTCTATGACATGAGTGAGGTCACATTTGGAATACTGTACACAGTTCGAGTCACTCTACTATAGAAAGTAACTATTAAACTAGAAAGAGGGCAGAAAGAATTTACTAGGATGTTACCTGGACTGGAAGGTTTGAGCTACAAGAGATGAGATAGGATGGGACATTTTTCCCTGGAGTTTAGGAGATTCAGGGGTGACCTTATACAGAACTATAAAATCATGAGAGGCGTAGATAAGGTAGGTCGCCAGCAGCTTTTCCCCAAGGGAGTCTAAAACTCTGGGGCATATGTTTAAGGTGAGTGGAGAGAGATACAAAAGGGCATAGAAAGGCAGTTTTCTTCACACTGAGGATGGTGAGTGTCTGGAATGGGATGCCAGAGGTGGTGGAAGTGAGTACAATTTTATCATTTAAGAAACATTTAGACAGGTGTATGGATGGGTTAGATACGGGGGTACATGGACCAAACACAGGCAAAAGGGACTAGTTTAACGGTGAAAACTGGACAGCATAGGCACGCTGGCCGAAAGGCCTGTTTCTATGACGGCGATCTCTCGGACTCTTTTATAAAAGCTTCACAATCACAGCTCCATCTCCCTGTGCTCGACGGTGAATATCACCCACACACCAACACACACCAGCTGCTACTGAAAGTTTCTATTGAATACTCCACATCGTTCCCATTCTATTTCGGAATTCCAGGAATTGCTTTTCTTGAGCCAATGTAATATCTCATGTGTTTCACTTGATGGAGGTGAGAGAAATACACCTCTCAGTAATATCAAGTCCAAATAGTTGGCAATTTCTTGATCCTTTGATCACACAAATACTTGGACACCAGCCCTGCATTCTCTCAGTGATCGGAGCTGCTTCTTTCCATCTGAACTGAACTGATTCCTCCATAATCTAAGAAAGAAATTAATGATTAATAACCAACCAATTAATAAAGTTAAAATGACAGAATCATTCATAATTTTCCAATTGAAACACACATTTTGAAATCAAACTGTGAGCAGCTACACAGTAACAAATGGGTGTAAGTGGTGGGGGAAAGAGAATCTAATGAGCTGCTGCACACACAGACAGTGCTGTAAGAAACTAAGGTGTTGATATTTGGGGAATGATGTAAATTGAGGATGTAGTTGGAGGGGGAAATCGCATTGGACTTGTAATGCAGTGACCTAGAGTACAAATGCCAGCAACTGGCTGAATTTTATCTCAAATAATTAAACCATCTGGAATTGAAAGTTAGTTTCATAGTCACCATTTTCATAGAACCTAATCAGTGATTGCTGTAAATACACATCTGCTTCACTCATGTCCATCACCAAAGGGAATCTGGGAATCTTACCTGGTCTGGCCCAGAGGTATTTTCAGAAGACATTAAATAGTTCTGACTGATATACAATGTGTTTAAAGATGTATGTTTCAGATATGAATATGAAATGAAAATGGGATGGATATGTGGTTTCAACTTTGGCACTGAAGCTTACAACACACGTAATTAACACGGTAATGACTCCTTCCTAACGACTGGTATCAAGACAGATATGGGCAAGGATTTTTATTTTGCTGATTTTACATCACTTCACACTGAAATGTTGATTGCATTTTGAACACCATCTCAAAGAAGTGCTTCAAATGGCAAGGACGGAGAATAGATTCCGACTGGGGAGCATCAGATTCTCAGTAGCAACACAAGGGACCAAATTCGTGAGGACATTGTCAACCAGACTAGACCTGAAACTCGCGCAAAGGGAACCAATAAGAGATAACAACTTGTTTCAACTTAATGAGATGGGAATCGCGGAGGCCATGGGACTCAGCAGGAGAAAGAGCATCCACCAGAGGGTGGTAGTGAGAAGTGACTGAGGAAAATTCTGGGAGTTGAATCACTAGAACAGGGAAGGAGATTGCTGAGTATTCAGTGTCAAAGAACAGCTGGATTAACTCCTGGAAAGGGAGGGTGAACAGCAGTGTGTGTGATTCAGGTGGGAGCTAACCATCAACAACTTTAAGGCAGAGCAAAGAGAGTCTTTCAGCAAGGTGATGGTCCTCCAGGAGCAGTTGATGTTTGTCTCGTTGTGCGTCCCGGGGAACAGACTGTAGAGCACAGTGCGTCATGGAACTGCTCAGGATGAACCTTGACAAAGGCCACTGCATCTTTCTCCAGACTTCCTTTGCAAAGACAAATTCCAGAAGAAGATGTGTGACAGTCTCTCTCACCCCCACAACCCCTTAGAGAGTAGCATGCTGAGGCGAAGAGAGTCTGGGTTCGAGAGAGGCAGAGAGAGAGAGAGAGACAGACAGACAGAGAGAGAGAGACAGAAAAAGAGAGAAAAAAAAGAGAAGAGGATTCAACGACAGGAGCAGGGCTGTCTAGTTGCCTACATGCAGTGCCTTGGTGAGACCACACCTGAAGTCATGTGTATAGTTTTTGTCCCTTATCTAAGGAAGGACATTCATGCATAGAAGGAATACAACAAAGGTTTCCCAGACTGACTCGTGGGATAGCAGGACTGATGAATGAAGGGAGACTGGATCAGTTAGGACTATTTTCACTGTAGGTTAGAATAATATGGGGCACCTTTTAGAAACCTACAAAATTCTAACAGGAAAGGTCAGGGTAAACACAGGAAGGATGTTCCCAAGGTCCAGAACAAAGGGTCAATGTCTAAGGATCTGGGGTAGGCTATTTGGAGCTGAGCTGAGGATAAATTTCTTCACTCAAGTTGAAGTGAGTCTGAGAAATTCCCTGTCAGAGAGAGTGTTTGTTGGCTAAAACACTGAATGGTTGGAAAGAAAAAGTTACATATTGTTCTCAAAAAGAACAGAAATTTCTGGTGAAACTCAGCAGGTTTACAGAGAGAGAAACAGAGTCAGCTGTGAAGAAGGATCACTGGACTCGAAACATTAACTTTATTTTCTCTCCACAGATGCTGTCAGGCTTGTTGAGTTTCTTCAGCAATTTTGGCTTTTGTTTCAGGTTTCTACTATCTGTATTTCTTTGCTTTAGTATGTCATGTTGTGGCTGTGCAGGCCATTGCTTTGGCCACTTTTGAAATGCTGCATGCAGCTCTGGGCTTCTTGCTATAGGAAGGATGTTGTGAAAGTTGAAATGGTTCAGAAAGGATTTACAAGGATGTTGCTGGGGTTGGAGGGTTTGATCTAGAGGGAGAGGCTGAATAGGCTGGGGCTGTTACCCTTGAAGCGTGGGAGGCTGAGGGGTGACCTTATTGAGGTTTATAAAACAATGAGGGGCATGGGTAGGGCAAATAGACAAGATGTTTTCCCCAGGGTTAGGGGAGACCAAAACTAGGGGGCATAGGGTTAAGTTGAGGGGGCAAGATTTAAAAGGGTCCTAAGAGGCAACTTTTTCACACAGAGGGATGGTATGAGATTAGAGTGAGCTGCCAGAGGAAGTGGTGGAGGCTGGTACAATTACAGCATATAAAAGGCATCTGGATGGGTTTATGAATACGAAGGGTTGATGGGGATTAGGGCCAAATGTTGTCAAATAGGGTCTGTGATGATGCTGCTCCTTTAACAAGGTTCTATTGTACTTGGTTTTCTTCCCCCCAGAGAGATCGTAAAAGACACAGGTTCCAAAAGGTTTGGGTTTCAAAGGGTTTTACGGCCAGTTTGATTATAGCTACAGATACTGCCTCCAGCAAAAAGTTTTATTTTTAAAAGAATTTGTGCAATGAAAGGTGAATGGTCACTTCCGCCAGCTCAGCTTTTCTCTGGTTTGATTTGGTTTTTGGACGTCTGGCTATTCACTGAAAGCAGGCAGGTAGTGTTTTGAGGCTGCTGATCCAAGAAACAGTTACGTGAAAGAAGCAGGTTCGTGCTGATCCTCTCTGTCTGACATCTCTCTCCTGTAAGACCCTGTGTTGATGCTACCTTTTGTGCCACGAGGTGTTTATGGGGATTGTTGCAAGTATAGGGAACAACAGGTAAAGTCTGTTTGGTTTTTGGATAAGTGAGGTTATTTAGTGGGCAGCACGGTGGCACAGTGGTTAGCACTGCTGCCTCACAGCGCCTGAGACCCGGGTTCAATTCTGGCCTCAGGCGACTGACTGTGTGGAGTTTGCACATTCTCCCCGTGTCTGCGTGGGTTTCCTCTGGGTGCTCCGGTTTCCTCCCACAATCCAAAAGATGTGCGGGTCAGGTGAATTGGCCACGCTAAATTGCCCGTAGTGTTAGGTAAGGGGTAAATGTAGGGGTATGGGTGGGTTGCGCTTTGGCGGGTCGGTGTGGACTTGTTGGGCCGAAGGGCCTGTTTCCACACTGTAATGTAATCTAATCTGTAATCTAATCTAATTCTGCATTCGGTTCTCTTTTGCTTCTATTTCATTGACTAATCTTGTAAATAAATTTGGTTTTGTTTAAAATGAAGTGGTTTGACCAATGGCACCTCTCCTGGAATATCCACTTTACACCTTCTTAAAACAACGAGCAATGTTAGGGTCTGGGCTACTTTCTTGAAATGTTTTGAGGGGGTCTGGCCTGGTCCATAACAAGTCAGAGACATGTACAGCACAGAAACAGATCCTTCAGTCCTACTCGTCCATGCTGACCAGATATCCGAACCTAATCCAAAAATCATTCAACACCAGGTTATAGTCCAACAGGTTTAATTGTAAGCACTAGCTTTCGGAGCACTGCTCCTTCATCAGGTGGTTGTCCGGAACAGTGCTCCGAAAGCTAGTGCTTCCAATTAAACCTGTTGGACTACAACGTAGCGTTGAGTGATTTTTAACTCTGTATACCCCAGTCCAACACTGGCAGCTCCACATCCTAACCTAATCTAGTTCCATTTGCCAGCGCTTGTCCCATTTCCTTCCTATTCTTGTGCCCACCCAGATGCCTTTTAAACATCATAATTGTACCAGCCTCCACTATTTCTCTGGCAGCTCATTCCATACACGCACCACCCTCTGCATGAAGAGGTTGCCCCTTAGGTCCCTTTTCGATGTTTCCCCTCACCCTAAACCTACGCCCTCTAGTTCTGGACTCCCCCATCCCAGAGAAAGACCTTGTCTACTTACCCTAACCATGGGACTCATTATTTTATAAACCTCTATAAGGTCACCCCTCAACCTCCGACGCTCCAGAGAAAACAGAGTTTATTCAGCCTCTCCGTACAGCTCAAAGCCTCCAACACTGACAACAACTTTGTAAATCTTTTCTGAACCCTTCCAAGTTTCACAACATCCCTCCTCTCGGAGAGAGACGAGAATTGCACAGAATATTACAAAAGTGGCCTAACCAATGTCATGTACAGCTTCAACATGACCTCCCAACTCCTAGACTCAGTCCTCCGACCAATAAAGGAAAGCATACCAAATGCCGCCTTCACTCTCCTATCTGTGACTCCACTTGCAAGGAACTAAGAACCTGCACTTCAAGGTCTCTTTGTTCAGCACAGTCCCCAGGACCTTCCCATTAAGTGTATAAGTCATGCCCTGATTTGCCTTTCCAAAATGTAGCACCTCACATTTATCTAAATTAAACTCCATCTGAACTAGATTAATTTGGGGTATCTGTTCGACATGGACAGTTAGACAAAAGAGCCTGTTTCCATGCTAAACATCTCTATAACGCCAGGCAGATAAAGTTCTTAAGGGTTAAAGGGGTCAAAGATATCAGGGAGAAAACAGGAACAGGGTTCAAAGTTGGATAATCATCCATGGTATATATAATGATAGATCAGGGTCTATGGGCTGAATGGCCTGCTGCTGCTCTGATTTTCTATGTTCCGGTGAATTAATATGTTAAGCACCCCTGAAGAACTTGCTGTGGACATGACTTAAGGAAATTATTGTTTACAATACAATGGAAATGTTTAATGTTTTAACATATGCACTCACTGAATCAGCTCCAAATTCTTGCAGTCGATGATGAAGTTTCTCATTTTCGGAATGCAATCATCAGTGAATTTATTTCCATCCAGGTATAGCATTGACAATGATTCGCTCTGACTAAATGCCATCCTCAGGTCTTCAATGCAAGCAAATGTCAGATTGTTATCCTGCAAACTAAAGATTGAGAATTACAAATCAGTTTTCAATACAGCTCGAAAAGATAAAAGAAATTCCACTGAGAAGGAAAAGCAATAATTGGATCAGCATAACAAAGTGAGAAAGCTTTTGAACCATCAGCCTCCTTTTCATTTTATTTGACTCAGTAATGACGAACTAATAATCAATTAACTTTAATGCTTTTAGTCTTTAACACTATTATTCCTTAATTGAAAGACATTACTCTTAATTTTGAAAAGAATATGTGTACCTACAGCCTCACAGAATCAAACAGGGTACAGTGCAGGAGGAGGTGATTCGAGGCTCCGAATGAGCAATTCACTTCCTGCCACTCTGTATCCCGTATCCCTGTGCACTGGGCCTTTCCAGACCAAAGTTTAATTCCTTTTTGAACACTTCAGTTGAACCGGCCTCTGCCATGATGTCAGTCAGGCACAACATTCCAACCTTAACCAGTCACTGTGCAGAAAAGATTATCTCACATTGTTCTTGCTTCTTTTGGCAATTTCTTGAATTTTTGTGCTGATATACTTGATCATTTCATGGCAGTGAACAGTTTATTGCTACCGACTCTTTCCACTGTCATTATCATTTTTAATACTTCATTCAAATTACATCACAGCTTCCTTTCCTTAATGGAGACAGATCCAATGTTTGCAATCTATCTTCAGACCTTATGTTCAGGATCCATGAAATCCTTTTCATGAGACATTTCTTCCTTTCTCCGATGCCCTGCATCTCTCCTCAAGCATTGTAACAACGTGGGATGTAAACACATCAGCTTAGGCCAAATTTTATTAATTGAACAAAAAAATTAACTTTTTTACTTTCGTCTCTGAATCTTAACAACTCTTTTTGTTGAGAATCTGAAAATTGTCCTTCTCTAGTTGGAAGAAGTGTGGTTTGAACAGGCTCCTGAATGAATGGCTTAACTGTAACTTTAAAATAATGCTCTTTCCTTGATCTTTTAGCTAACGACCCTGTCCCATCATTCAGCATTTTAAACATCTCCATTGGTTACCATGTGACCATAATTTCCACAAAAAGATTCTGATTCAATTTCTCCCTCATATCTTCCTGTTGAAATTTGATTGCAGTCTAATATATACTTGTTGTGCAGAACAGAACAGAATACTCCAGATGCAGTCTAGCAAGATCGAAGAATGTGGTGCTGGAAAAGCATAGCCGGTCAGGCAGCATCCGAGGAGCAGGAAAATCGACATTTCGAACATAAACCCTTCATCAGGAATCCTAATGAAGGGTTTATGTTCAAAGCATCGATTCTCCTGCTCTTCGGATGCTGCCTGACTGGCTGTGCTTTTCCAGCACCACACTCTTGACTCTGATCTCCAGCATCTGCAGTCCTCACCTTCCCCTATATTTTCAACAGTGGTCATGCCAAAGATACAGCAAATTCCCGACTTGCCGCAAATCATTGCACATAAAATTTGGGGTTAATGTTGGGAAGATTACCTACTCCAATCGCTTTGTTTTGCATTCCGAATGCGCCAATGATGCAGACAAAATGTTGACTCCTGTATCTCCAATGTTATTGTCATTCAGCCTAACAGCCAAGGAAAAAAAAAAACAATCAAGGAGTGGGAAATCTCTCCGATTAACATAACATAAAATTCACCTTACAGAAACTCCATCCAATTGTTTCTCATTGACACACTGAGGCATGGGCAGATCGAACAGTGTTGTGCAGTATTAGAAAACAGATTGAAATCTTGCATAACTATTCTCACTGAATTAGTTGGTGACCAGTGAACACATATTTCAAACAATAGATTAATTGTTTGGTGAAAAATGAGAGGTGTACAGTTCTTATCATATATTTTACTCAGTAAATTGCTGTTACTCGTTCACTGACTGAAAGGCTATTGACAGTACAACCCAGCACAACTCTGAAAAGAGGAATTTGATATATACCTGAAGGAGAAAACATGTGATAGCTTTGAGGGAAGAGGAGGGGAATAGGATGAAGTGTGTAGGCCATTTAAGGAGCCAGTGCAGACATAATTGGCCAGATGGCCTTATTATGTACTACCCATTTTATGACCTGGAAATAGAATATATATTTTAACCCAAAACTGGACACATAGGATTCAGGGAGAGCTTGCCAATTGGATACAAAATTGGCTTATCAGGAGACAATGTGGAGGGTTGTTTTTCAGACTTGGAGGCCTGTCACCACCGATGTTCCACGGGGATCGGTTCTGGCTTGTGTTTTGTTTGTCACTTATAGAAACGATTTGGATGAAAATACAGGAGGCATGGTTAGTAAGTTTGCAAATGATATCAAAATTGGTGGCATAGTAAAGAAGATGATTTTCTAAGGGATTTTGACAAAATGGGTCAATGGGTTGAGAAATGGCAGATGGAGTTCAATCTAGATAAATGCATTTTGATACAACAAACTTGGGGAGAGGTTAATCAGTTAATGGGAGGGCTTTGGACAGTGTTGTACAACAGAGGGAGCTAAGGATTCAGGTACATAATTCTTTGAAGTTTGTATTGATGAGGCCTCTTCTGGAATACTGTGTCCAGTTATAATCACTTAGGTAAAAGAAGAATATTGTTAAGGTGGAGGAGGTTCAGAAAAGGTTTACCAGGAAGCTTTGATATGGAAGGTTTGAGTTAGAAGAAGAGGCTGGATAGACTGGGATTTTTTTCCCACTGGAGCATAAGAGGTTGAGAGGTGACCTCAGAGGGTTATAAAATCATCAGCGGTATAAAAAGGCTTAATGGTAGGTGTCTTTTCCCGAGGATGGGGGATTTCAAGACTAGGGGCACATTTTTAAGGTGAGAGGACACAGAGTTAAAAAAGTCACAAGAAGAAATTTTTTTAAACTCGGAGGGTAGTTCCTGAGGAAGTGGTGGATATGGGTGCAATTAGTGGCAGATGGAGTTTAATTCAGATAAATGCAAGTTGCTGCATTTTGGGAAAGCAAATCTTAGCAGGACTTATACACTTAATGGTAAGGTCCTAGGGAGTGTTGCTGAACAAAGAGACCTTGGAGTGCAGGCTCATAGCTCCTTGAAAATGGAGTCGCAGGTAGATAGGATAGTAAAGAAGGTGTTTGGTATGCTTTCCTTTATTGGTCAGAGTATTGAGTACAGGAGTTGGGAGGTCATGTTGCGGCTGTACCAGACATTGGTTAGGCCACTGTTGGAATATTGTGTGCAATTCTGGTCTCCTTTCTATTGGAAAGATGTTGTGAAACTTGAAAGGGTTCAGAAAAGATTTACAAAGATGTTGCCAGGGCTGGAGGATTTGAGCTATATGGAGAAGCTGAACAGGCTAGGGCTGTTTTCCCTGGAGCATCGGAGGCTGTGGGGTGACCATATAGAGGTTTACAAAATTATGAGGGGCATGGATAGGCTAAATAGACAAAGTCTTTTCCCTGGGGTTGAGTAGTCCAGAACTAGAGGGCATAGGTTTAGGGTGAGAAGGAAAAGATATAAAAGAGACCTAAGGGGCAACTTTTTCACACAGAGAGTGGTACGTGTATGGAATGAGCTGCCAGAGGATGTGGTGGAGGCTGGTACAATTGCAACATTTAAGAGGCATTTTGATGGGTATATCAATAGGAAGGGTTTGGAGGGATATGGGCTGGGTGCTGTCAGGTGGGACTAGGTTGGGTTGGGATATCTGGTCGGCGTGGACAGGTTGGACCGAAGGGTCTGTTTCCATGCTGTACATCTCTATGACTCTAAAAGATATTTCGATAAATAGATGAGAAGGAAAGGTTCGGAGGGATATGGGCCTGGAGCAGGCAGGTGGGACTAGTTTAGTTGGGATTACGTTCAGCATGGACTGGTTGGACCAAAGGATCTGTTTCCATGTTATTTGACTCTATGACAAGTTGAACGCAAGACAAAAAATTGATTGTCTTATATCCAATTTTTTAAAACATTTGTGCAATTATATTGCATTGAACTCATCCATATGTAATCCAGCAAAGAGTAAAAGCAGTGGTTAATTGTGAGGCATTATTGCCCTGCCTGGATAACACAACAAAGAAAAAGACTTATAGACATCAATCAATCAATAAATTCCTGCTTCTCTGATGCATTTAACAATACACAAGCTATGTTTTCAGTTCCAAGCAGAATGGATAATTGTTCATCCCAACATTCATGTAAAATATGTGGTGATGAGCTGCCCAATCTCCCTGCTGCTGAGGTGAATGGTGAATTTTGTACTACCACAAAGGGCAGATCATGCCTCCTGTAAATCACAGACTGTTGAACCTCTATTTCAAACCCACCCTGACCCTCACCCGTAACAGTTTCAGATACATGAATGGCAGCCTTGCTGTGTTAGCAACGTATTCTGCATTGAACTAGGTACAGCATTCACTTACTATTTATCTAGTGAATGGTTGGGTCAAATACAATATCAGATTAGCTTTGGTTTGTAAAAGTAAACTACAAAGGATGATATTCATCTCTGCAATGGCACACAATTGGTGACAGAGGTTGGGTTCAACAGTTTGATTTGCCACCTGATCTCCATTGCTATTCTCTGTCAGTGAACTGTGTTCAGTCACACACCAGGTCTGTTCATTTAATTGAGGGCCTCTTAGGATTAGTGTTCAAACCTTCGCCAACTTTTCGTTGAATTTATTATTTTATCAATTTTGATTTGTAGCTGTGAACTGCAATGAGCTGGAGATGATCTTTGGATTGTGAACAGCAACTTGTGTTTCAACAAAACAAACAAACAAGCTGCTGTTTGTTCGTGAGGTGGGGCCTCACAGGTAATGGCAGGTTAGCTCTTGATCAATAAGATCCTGTAGATGATTCAGCACAGTGGGAGAGCAACACATTGAACCAGATAAGAAATGTTTGGGAATTGATCAGGCCAGTACCTGGGAATTGTTGTGAACAAGCCTGGGATACAACATAAAATCAAAAGAACTGTGGATACTGGACATAAGAAACAAAAACAAAAATTGAAGGAAAAGCACAGCAGGTCTGGCAGCATCTGTGGATAGATATATTTCGGTCCAATGAGCTTTCCTCAGAACAGCAATTTCCATTTGTTTTTGGGAGAGAACGAGATGGTCAAACATAGGCATAGATCACAGTTTAAGTTGGTTTTTGGGACTGTGCTTTTGAGAGAATGAACTTAGCTATTGACGCTACAGCATGAAGATTTAAATGCTCCCTGCCTAACCTTCCACTTTATTTCAGAATTTCAGTTCTCAGAGTGAATTCAAAGGTGGCACAGATCGATATCTTCAGAAAATTAACAAAGAAACCATTAAATATACATTGAGAGTAAGATATGAAAACCACTTAATCTGGCCAGTTTTGTTACTTTATTTTAATTATCCCTTCACTGTGTTTACTTGTCTGTCTGTCTGTCTTTTGTGTGAATTGCCCTGAAAACAAGGTTATTGGTTTCAAACTTTGTTGTTTAAGTTTGCTATGCTAAAGTTCCTCTTTTGATAATAAATTGCTTTTTTTTTGTTGTTTCAGTTATTAACCTACCGTCTAGGTTTCATTATCAACAGAGTCTGCGATTGGTTATAAAGTCTGGTTAGGAATTGCTGAGGTTAAAATATTTGAAGGTTTTAATTTTACTCTGTTGTGAACACAGAGGTACGATGATTTGGCTCAGTTCTTTATTTCCTTGTCATAGCACTAGTTAAAGACTCTGCCAGACTCCTTATGGCTTTGAATGTCTCACAGTGTAAGACCAACCAAGTTCGCCTGGTGCTTTTTTTTTGTTATAGTTAGAGCACTCAGTATCAAGGTCAATGCGGTAGTAGCGTTAAAAATAAATAAAAAACATGGAAAACTCCTTGACTCTCAGAAAAAAAACGAATAGTAATTGTGATTCAGCTACTATAGTGACAAGTGGCTCAACAGTTAGCATTGTTTCCTCACAGCACCAGGGATCTGGGTTTGATTCCACCCCTGGGTGACTGTGTGGAGTTTGCACATTTGCCCAGTGTCTGCGGGGGTTGCCTCTGGGTACTCCGATTTCCTCCCATAGTCAACTATGTGCAGGTTAGATGGACTGATCATGCTAAATTGCCCATAGTTTCCAGGGATGTGCAGACTAGATGGGTTATAGAGTCATAGAGATGTACAACAAGGAAACAGACCCTTTGGTCCAACTCGTCCATGTCGACCAGATATCCTTAATTAATCTAATCACATTTGCCAGCATTTGGCCCATATCCATCTAAATGATTCCTATTCATAAACCCTCCAGATGCCTTTTAAATGTTGTAATTGCACCAGCCTCCACCACTTCCTCTGGCAGCTCATTCCATACCCATACCATCCTTTGTGTGAAGAAGTTGCCCCTTAAGTACCTTTTAAATCTTTCCCCTCTCACTCCCAGATCCCAAGGAAAAGACCTTGCCTATTTACCCTAAACATGTTCCTCATGACTTTATAAACTCGATATATAAGGTCATCCTCAGCCTTCAATGCTCCAGGGAAAACAGTCCCAGTCCATTCAGCCTCTCCCTATAGGTCAAACGCTCCAATCCTGGCAACATCCTTCTAAATCTTTTCTGTAGCCTTTCATGTCCCTTAGGAAATGCAGGGATAGGGGAGGGGTCTGGATGGGATGCACTTCAGAGGGTTGTTGCAGACTAGATGGTCCAAATGACCGTTTTATGCTCTGTAGAGATTCTAAGTTCCTATGAAATTCATATCAGGTGGAATTTATAAGAGAAAATCAATGGGTCATTGCTGACATGTTATCTAATTTCACCCGGATCAATACATACCTTAGAACTTTGCACTTGTGGATTGCAGGGGCCAATCGTTTGATCCCCTCCTCCTGAATACAACATTTCTCCAAATTCAACTCCATCACTGATTCACAAAGTTGTACAACATGAGACATTACAAAACAGTCCATTGGGTTTAATCTCAGTGCATTCTTTGGATTGGAGTCCCCAAAGTTCAAACGCTCCACAGATCCAATGGTCTTCTGAACTAAAGCTCTATTCTGAGACTCCGACAAATAATGGAATATGTTCAGCAGTTTCCTCTTTCCAGTGGCTCTGTCCATGTTTTTGATTTCTGCCTGAACATTGGCCTGCAGCCAGTCTATCACCTGACAGGTCGTGTGATGAGACAGCGGACCCAGGAATGGTTCCAGATTTCGGGATGAAGTGGGTGTTGAAAGACCAACTAAAAATCGAATAAAAATCTCAAACCGACCATCATCCTTCGAAAAAGCACAGTGAAGCATTTCCACCACGTTCTGATGCTTTGGACTCAAATACTGAGCCAGGGCGGCCAAGAATTCCTGGATGGTAAGGTGGAGAAATGTGTACACAATGTTTTTAGCTGTGTCATCCCTTTCCAAGATCTCCATCATGAATCCTGAAATGAATTTGCTGGACTCCAGCTGATGCTGAATGAAGTGATTCTCATTAAAAACAATTCTCCTTTTCGAAACTCCCTGGTAAGCCAACTCCCCGAGTTGCTGTAAAACCATCCGCTGGTCCTCAACATCTCGCTTGTGGTTGTCCAAGAGATTGGAAAGGTAGATGGAGAAACGTTGAGTGATAGTTTTGGGAAGAGGTTGCTTGCACTTCATCTGTGTAAAGAGTGGGCCTAAGGTTGAGCAAATGATCCAGCAATATGAAGGGTTGTAGCACATGGTGTACAGGATCTCATTCTCCTCGATGTGTTTGCAGACATTGGTAGCGAGTTGCTCACTGCCAAAAAAACTTTCTGAAAAATTCTTTTCTTTCATCAGCAAGAAAGCCCAGGATCTCAGCCCAAAGGTTGACATTGGCCTTTTCCAATGAGTCAAGGGCAGTCGGCCGGCTGGTAACCAGCACAGAACAACCTCTGAGCAGCTGTTGCTGTACCAGGGAGTGCACCATTTCAAAAACTTCACATCTGCAGTCAGGCGCAACACAGTGATTCGCAGAGACATCACCAGCCACGCGGCCAGTGAAATCAATCTAGTGTTTGTACTCATCTAATCCATCAAAATAAAGAGAAGATATTCAGGTTTCATCCAGATATCTTCAATTATCTTTTCTAAATAAGGGTACTGATCCAATACGATTTCAGTCAGAGAAACGGCTCTGTTGATGGCATTAAGATTTCAAAATGTGAAATGTAGAACAAATTGGAACTGAGGATAGATGTTTCCTGCTGCCCATGCATGGACCATCCTCTGCACCATTGTTGTCTTACCAATGCCAGCCACTCCGCTAACCACCGTGGTGCCAGACAGGCTGGAGTGGCCAAGACTGCTCCTGAATAATTGATCAATCCGGATTTTTTCAAGTTCGCGGGTGAGGTACTTCCGCTGCCATTCTTCATGTTCCCTGCCTCTGGAAAGGAGCTCGTGTTCCACTCGTCTCCGTTCACGCAGAGTGGAAATAATGATAAGCTCTGTATATCGATCAGTGAGGGAAATGGTCGTTATTTTGCTGTCTCCTTTGATGGTGTGTTTGACCACATGCTCGGTTTGGTGGAGGAGGTGTTGCTTGTGTTGATCTTGTATACCTTTCATGACAATGATCAAAATTATGTTGGCATTGTTCTTATTTGTTAATTAACTACATTAAAACAATTAACGAGAAGCAAGGAGGAGTTTGAGTTGGGTAGCAATACAAAATATGTGAGTCGAATCCAAATTTTACTACGCTGTGCTAGAAATTAATCTTATCGAATAAATATTGAATTAAATTAAATATAAATCAGGGAGAATCAGATGGATTATAGTAGATTTTACATTATAACAGACAAGCCCCTCCACTCTATCGTCATCTCCATTTGAGGAGAATTTACCATTGGAACATGTGAGAAGCCAAATATTATCACATTGTTCACTTATTATTATTTCCTGTATTCATTTTTGTTTTGTCTGTTGTCCCCAGTGGAGATAGTATCAGAGTGTTTATAAGATTGATGTCTGCTTCAATCTCAGACAATTTATCCCTAATGTAAACATATGGCCCACTGGCTGAATAGGGACTGTGCATAATACTCACTTTTTCAATGCTTAATGTTGGGAACAGGATGACAAACCAGTGATACAATTAAATGTGCTATGTGAACCATAATTATAAAATAACACTGTCGATGTATAAGGATAACATTGGGATCTTCCACCAATTTTATCAACTCATTGTCCATTTCAGTGCGAAAGCTGAAGCCTCTCATTGTACAGTCTAAGATTGTATGTGAATGGACTCCCTATCTATTCTGAATCTTCATGTTAATCTACCTATACCCAGCTTGACCCCATATTTGATTTCATGTTTTAACAAGTCCGCGACATAGACGAAGCAAATCTTACCTCGATATGAGCCTAAATATGTTTCCAAGTCAACTAATTGCCTGGCCAGACAATTGAGTACAGTATTTGACACAGCTACTCTATGTCAGTAAGATTTCAGCAAATATGGGCTCTTCACAAATCCAATGTTTCAGCACTGTGTGTAGAAATGTGTTTCTGGGATATGTTAGTTATTGAAAGACAATTCCTTATCTAGTCCTGGTTGATCAATTCGGTCAAGCTAATATCATTGTAGCCCTATTTGTGCCTTCATTCAATGCCCAAACAACATGTGTGCAATCTGATACATGTTGAACTCTAGTACATATGCAGTTGGTAGAAATATGACACTTGGATGTTTAAAGATTCTGTTTCTATACGTGACCCATATCCACACTTTCTTTAGGTCACTGTGCGTTTCAAGTCATTGCCCAGGGTGGAGCCGACATATGAATCAAGACCTTCTTCAACCAGTACATACATATCAGTTCAGTCTGTCCTCA
Source organism: Chiloscyllium plagiosum (assembly GCF_037043375.1). Taxonomy (NCBI): domain Eukaryota; kingdom Metazoa; phylum Chordata; class Chondrichthyes; order Orectolobiformes; family Hemiscylliidae; genus Chiloscyllium; species Chiloscyllium plagiosum. Next base: position 88,928,898 of record NW_028270156.1, on the reverse strand, counting down.
CTATGGGACCACACTCTAACTTCTGTATTCATCAGATCTGACTTCATCAGTAACTAGTCTAGAACCAATTGTGATCCTATAAATGACATCATCTTTACTCAGTCTGTCATGTATATGATTTAAGCTTTAACTGGGTCTGGAGCTTTATGTGACTCCAGCCCAATACAGACTTTGTAGACTCCGAGACTCTGGCGATATTGAGGTTTACATTTGCATAAAGGCACCCGACGGCCTTGTATTGACAGTAAAAGCAAGACTTCTTTTCAGACCCTGATGTGACTGAAGGGAAAAGAAATAATGGCCTGACAAAGTACCAGGGAAGATCTTGAAACCAACTGACTTGCAAAACTGAATGTGACTTTGTGGTTCAGCATCTAAAACTGGAAGGTTGGGCTCAGTCTGCTCCAGAGCAGCTGGGAAAATCAAAATGAGCATTCAGCAATTTCCAACAAAGCTCAATATCACATATGTGGCATATAATCTGTGGCAGATGGAACACTGTCCATGCCCAAGTTCCAGTTCATTTGCTTCGTGTTGTAACTTGGATTGCATTTTATAGAAACAGTTCATGGTAATAATTTGGAGGGTTTGTTTCCTTTCAGTGATGAAATGTGAGACACAAATAAAATGTTAGAACTTAATTAATGCGGTACGTTTTTATGATTAACGATTACTTTTATTTTGACTTACCTTTGAGGTGATCTGATAGCTCTCCTTCCATCTCTCCGATGCGTGCATTATAAAGCAAGTCAAAACCTGGGAAAGATGTTTCATTTCATTAGTAGTGTGTGGCAGCCTCACCCATTAAAGAGGCAACCATGTTTGATTGCTAGAAATACTTGGACTGTACAATACCTCTGCTCTGAATTTCTTTCAGAATGAGTTTCAGTTTTGGCTTTGATTCTTGCATTTTCACCAATGTTTCCCAAAATATTCGTTCTCTGCAGCCATTGGTTTTGGTCACTTTGTTCAGAAGATGTTTTGTTGCTTCCTTTCTCTGTTGATGCTCTGACAGATTACAGATATACTGGAATAAAAGAGAAGAACAGGTAAAATAGAAAGGGAAACAGGAAAAGGGAAACAATAGATGAAGGAACGGAATGGAAGAATGAATTGAAGAAGGAAATGAGGGAAGAAGAAAGATGGGAAAGAAAGAAACAAAGGAAGAACAATGAAATAAACCAGAAAGAAACAAGAAAAAGAAGAAATAGAAAGGAAAACAATGAAAGAGAGAAAATGATAAACAGCAGTGTCGTAACTGTGAAAAGCTGTTACATTAATGATATTCGATTGGTGAAGAATATTCATCTCAGCACACTGATGAGACCTTGCCTCCACTTGTGAAGAAGAACTATGAGGGAGACAATAGTTGTAGGAAAAAACAAGGGCTGCAGATGCTGGAAACCAGATTGTAGATTACAGTGGTGCTGGAAAAGCACAGCAGTTCAGGCAGCATCCGAGAAGCAGGATAATCGATGTTTTGGGCAAAAGCCCTTCATCAGGAATAGAGGAATCTATTGGATATGACATGAAACTTGCAGTTAACAAGTCATGTGATAAACAAAACTGGACTCTACAATATTGGAAGTGGAAGTTTTGGGGTTTGGGTTTGAATCCATAACACTTGAACTATGATGCAAACATGAGATCAATGTTGTCACTTTAATAGCTTGTTGTGCATTGCCTTTGATGCTAGAACCACAACACCTTCAATGAATTCCTACATTAAAAGTGGACTAGTTTCACTGCTATATCCAAAGAAACAAAAAGGAAATCCAATTCAATAGATTAGAAATTTTGTAGGAAACATTGAAAAGTTTGTAATTGCCAGGATTTTATTACAGTAAGAATTGAAAGGATATCAACGGTCATTATGGTATTTGGGGCAATTTGGGTAACTAGTTCTGATAACATCATGAAACTCCAATAATTGAAGTCATAAATATCCTTCAGCTCACCAACAGACACAATATTAACATCACTGCAACTGCATGAAGTGTTGCCTTTTCAACATGTGTGCTTACAAAGAACAAAGAGAATTTACAGTCCAGGAATAGGCCCTTTGGCCCTCCAAACCTAAGCCGATCCAAATGTACTGTCTAAACCTGTCGCCCAATTCCTAAGCACCTGTATCCCTCTGCTCCCCACCTACCCATGCATCTGTCCAGATGCATCTTAAATAAATCTACTGTGCCTGCCTCTACCACCTCTGCTGGCAACGCGCTCCAGACACCCACCACCCTCTGTGTGAAGTACTGGCCGCGTGAATCCCCCTTAAACCTTCCATCTCTCACCTTGAAAGCGTGACCTCTTGTTATTGAATACTTCACCCTGGGTAAAAGCTTATCTCTATCCACCCTGTCTATATCCTTTATGATTTTGTAAACCTCAATCAGGCCCCCCCCTCAATCTCCTTTTTTCTAATGAAAATAAACCTAACCTACTCAACCTCCCTTCATAGCTAGCACCTTTCAGACCAGACAACACCCTCGTAAACCTTCTCTGCAACCTCTCCAAAGTGTTCACATCCTTTTGGTAATGTGGCGCCCAGAACTGTACACAGTATTCTAAATGTGGCCGAACCAATGTCTTGTACAATTTGAACGTGACTTGCCAGCTCTTATATTCAATACCCCGTCCAATGAAGGCAAGCATACTGTATGTCTTCTTGACCAGTCTATCCACCTGTGCAGAAACCTTCAGGATACAAAGGACCTGCACTCCCAGATCTCTCTGCTCATCAACTTTTCCCAAGGCTCTTCCATTCATCGTATAATTCACTCTTGAATTAGTCTCGCCTAAATGCATCATCTCACATTTGACTGGATTGAAAACCATCTGCCACTTTTCCGCCCAACTCTCCAGTCTATCTATACCCTCCTGTATTCTCTGACAGTCCCTTATGCTTTCTGCTACTCCACCAATCTTCATGTCATCTGCAAACTTACTGATCATACCAACAGTGCCCTCTTCCAGATCATTTATGTATATCTCAAACAACAGTGGCCCCAACACTGACCCCTGTGGACCACCACTGTCACCTTTCTCCATTTCGAGAAACTCCCTTCAACTACTACTGTCTGTCTCCTGTTGCTCAACTAGTTCTTTAGCCACCTAGCTAGAACACCCTGCACACCATGTGACTTCACTTTCTCCATAAGTCTACAATGGGGAACCTTATCAACTGCCTTACTAAAGTCCATGCATACGACATCAACAGCCCTTCCTTCATCTATCAACTTGGTCACTTCGTCGAAGAACTCTAATAAGTTGGTAAGGCACGATCTCCCCCGAACAAAACCATGTTGTCTAACACTGATAAGCCCATTATTTTCCAAATATAAATAGATCCTATCCCTCAGTACCTTCTCCAGCAACTTTCCCACCACCGACGCCAGGCTCACTGGTCTGTAGTTACCCACAATATTCCTACTACCCTTCTTGTAAAGGGGGACAACATGAGCAACCTTCCAGTCCTCCGGCACCTCACCTGTATTTAAGGATGCTACAAAGATATCTGTCAGGCCCCAGCTATTTCCTCTCTCGCCTCCCTCAGCAACCTGGGATAGATCCCATCTGGTCCTGGGGATTTGTCCACCTTAATAACCTCTAGCCTACCCAACACGTCCTCCCTATTTGTGTCAGAGTGATCCACTCCACCAAGGATATGCAAGTCCTGGGCCTCCTCCACCACTAAATCCTAACCACCTGATATCTGGAGGAAGAATGTCTCATCTTCTGCCTTGGGACCCCCCAACCACCCAGAATCAATATGGGTTTCACCATTTTCCTCATTTCCCCTTCCCCCACCTTCTCCTAGATCCAACCTTCCAACTCAGCACTGCCCTCTTGAACTGTCCTACCTGTCCATTTACCTCCTACCAATCTGCTCCACCCTCCTCTCCAACCTATCACCTTCACCTTTATCTACCTATTGCATTGCCAGCTACTTTCACCCACCCGCCCCCCCCCCCCCCCCCCCCCCCCCCCCCCCCGCCAGCCCAACCCTATCTCTCAGTCCCCTTGGTCCACCACCCCCCATTCCTGATGGAGAGCTTGTGCCCAAAACGTCGACTCTCCTGCTCCTCGGATGCTACCTGACCTGCTGTGCTTTTCCAGCACCAGAGATTCTGATCTCCAGCATCTGCAGTCTCACTTTCTCATCCTTAAAATTAAATTGGGCGATTTTTCTTTTTCAATTTCTTTCTGGTTAGTGCAGACATGCTGCACTGAATTGCTTTATTCTGTATCTTTATATTCCTATCGTACCAAACCCACAACCCTGATATTCAATCTACAAACAATCTGGACTTGGAAATATTCTACCTTTCATTCACTGCAGCTGTTTAATAATCCTGGATCCCAATCCTATCGAGAATTCAGCTAGATTACATCAAATCGAGTGCAATGCTTCATGAAAGCATGTCATTCCCAACTTGGCAAGAACAATTAATGACCGAGCCACTGGGGAGGAAACTTAATGAAATGATAAATTTGCATGTTATTATATTTCACTTTGATGTCATAATCATTATCTGACTTAGCTTGATGGTTCATGTTTCTTCCACCAAGGAATAATTTGTTTTTGGAATCATGAAATGTTTCCTTCACAGCTCTGGTCTTAATTTGTAAACATTTTCCCGAAGGTTTTTTTTTTACTGTGGAATAGCTGGCATGATATACTTTTATAAATGTATGTCATCTGCCCAAGCATGAAAGGCTCTTCCCTTTAATATGAATTGATAAATTTTCAATTCTTGGTGACAGGCATATTCACTATGGCAAAACTGTATTCATTACATGTAACTTGTTTTTGTTTTGTTTAAAAATATTTTGTAGTTGTAAGAAATCATTTTGAATGAACTCTGCGTGTTAATTTCAAGTCACATTTACCAGTTTGTTTTGTATTTTTTACAATGTGACACATGAGCACGTGGAAAATCTATATTATGATTTGACTAGAGACCAATTACTTCACCTAAAAAGTAGACACAGTGAGTTCAAGGAACTTAGTCAGTGAAAAAAGCTGAATAATTCTCCAGCAACAAACAGCAACAGATTTTACTTAATTATATTTATGACAGTGGGCCAAAATGTATGCACCGTTTATATTCAACATCCAGAATTAACAAGAGGCAAATATGGGAACAGACTTTGATAGAGCACACTACGGAGCATATTGATTAGCAAAAGTAATTAGAACAGTGTCCAGAGATTTCTCAGCTAAACTCACCGAACATGAATAACATGGAACACTACCAAGTCAAGAAAACTTCACAAGGGGTTGTAATTCCTCACTTTCAATGATCTGGACAGGACACTTCTTCAAGAGTCCCTCAACATTACCTGCCTCAGTGACATGAGTGGCACCTTCCTGGTACTTGAACTTGAACTTCATAAGGTGACCTGTTTAAAACTTGACAACATATTTCTTATTTTTTTTAGATTCCCCACAGTGTGGAAACAGGCCCTTCGAAGAGTAACCTACCCTGACCCATGTCCCTCTGACTAACGCACCTAACCTATGGGCAATTTAACATGGCCAACTCACCTGACCTGCACATCTTTGGACTGTGGGAGGAATCCGGAGCACCCGGAGGAAACCAACGCAGACACGGGGAGAAATGTGCAAACTCCACACAGACAGTTGCCGGAGGCTGGAATCGAACCTGGGATCTTGGTGCTGTGAGGCAGCAATGCTAACCACTGAACCATCGTGCCACCCCGTGACAATGTTTCACTTATTTCTAGGTCGAGCCAAACTTAGCTCTTTCAGTTCTGAATTACACAATGACCATAGTGTTAGGGCTTAAACCAAAAGCTGCATACAACATAAACTGAAGAATTCCATCATAATTGATTTGGAACTCACTGGGTATTCCAGCGTCTCCCTTAAAACTGCTGACACCAATCCCTCCCCACCATGGTATTTTTATTTGTGCTCTCTGCTAGGATCTTGTTGCTTGCAGAGCACACACAAGCTATTTTTCCCAGTGAAATATTCATCATGGCATTTCTTCCATCTCGCTAAAACTGATCTGGGGTATCCTGACATTCTCTGATATGTGGTTTTCATCATCACATGAGTTCATCCACTAACCACTAAGCCATGGGGTCCCACCTCACTAATTTCTATTTTGCTCTCAGTTCGTTATCGGTCCTTCAAGTAAACAACTTTTCATTATTGTTTTTTCTTTGAAAAAAATATTGTTTCAGTATTTTCTATTTTCTGGTGCATTTTTATTTTCGTACCCCTGACCCTTACTTTTATTGTTTTTCATATCATTAATGAGATGCACAACCTTGTTACTTTTTCTTAAATTTCCAAAGGTTCCTTCAATTACATGCCCACTTCAATCATTTTACTGATTAATAATAGAATAATGGAAAAATTCTATCATATAACTTACAGCGTAATTTCCATTGCTCAATGAATCAGTTGCTGTTAATGTCAGGGCAATGCTCTCCACCAAGTCTATATTGCATCCTCCAATCTCTCACAGTAGAATCGGGTAATCAGGTTTAACTCCCTGTCGCTGTCACTATTCAGCAATTGACTAATTCCTTTTCCATCATCGTCTGTCCGAAGAAAGTGAACAAAACATGCAATTAAAAAATCTAATGTAAAAAGTTAAAGAAATATCACACCAAAAACCTTCTATTTTCAACCATTGATACAAAATATTAATTTGCAATAAATAATTGTGCGATTTTACTCGCAGACTCTTCCTGTCTCTGTGTAGCAATTTCACAAGGATTAATGGTCTCTTTCTCCTCCTACATGACAGAGTCATAAACCTAAATTGTTTCAGTTCTCATTAGTTATTTCTAATCACTCTGCCCATAGATATTACACATTTAGGGTAGCAGGCTGAACTTGAACACACTTAAGAATTCTAACCCTGCACCATAGGAGCCCTTCATTGCTGTGTTTTATTAGTATATGTTTCTACCCAAAAGTGTTATCACATAAAAATGAGTTCTTTCCCACTGCAACTTCTTTTGTTGTTTTTTTTGTATAACGAGCAGCCACCACCAGTAAAAACTCATGTGTATCCAATTGATGATTTACAAGCGCAGCCTTTTTTGGGCAATGCAATACCAAATATAAACATGGCAGGGGACGTAGTAGGAAGAGAGGGAAGGGATAAAATTGAAATGGAGTTGGACGGGAAATAAAGCACTGTATGCCTCTGTGGTGTTCCATCCCTCTAAAGGCATTGAGATGGACATTCTGCGCCCCATCCCCAAGGACACCTGGGCTTGAATGGAACCACAGAAGGACAGATAGTTACCTCCCTCCACAGCCACACTGCCAGGACCTGTTTACAACCAGCGTGACCATCCAATTGATGTTACGAGCTGGTTCAGTAAACTGAATTTTGTGTTTCCATGTAGCAGGATCGTGAGCCGAGATGATCTCTCCTGCTGCCACAGATCATGTATGAGGGGATAAAACAACTGTTTTTGTTCATAGGTGGTCTGCCCAGTGGCCAAGCACCAAATACCATTCATCTGCAAGTTGTGCTCAGGCTATGCAGTCTCCTGAGATGCCTGCCATGCTGTTTACCATTCTGATAGCCACAGTTACTTCTCAGCCTTTCCTGAAATTGTAACATTCTATCCTGGAGTGTCTGATACTCATCAGGGAATATTGCCAGTAACACAGCTGATCTTTGAACTTTACCTTTTCCATTTCTTCCTTTCATTGAAGTACATTGTATTTGTCCCACATTTACTCCGTCCGTCATAATTTTGCATTTGTTCACAAGCTAAACAAAAGAATATGTACCATTGTTAGACTGATCAAAATGCTGGCGGAATTTTGTTGCTGCTGCTATTCAACAAATGTAAGCAAACTACATTCTAATAACAGCAAAATGATCGTGTTGATATCAAAATGCAATGACACTAAAAATATTTAACTGTATTGATTAAGATGAAGAGTCATCTAGACTCGGAACGTTAGCTTGTTCTCCCTCTGTGAATGCTATCTGACCCGCTGTGATCTCCAGCATTTGTTCTTTTCAGTTCCGATTCCAGCATCTGCAGTCATTTGTTCCCGCACCTTGATTAAGATCTCAGTGTGTTACCTTCTGGTTATATGATTGTCGTAGAGATCGACAGCACAGAAGAAGGTGATTCCGATTTATCCCCTTTTTCACACCTCTCTCAGAGACAGGTTGAGCAGGTTAATATTTAACCGACACTGTCAACACCCAGCACAGTCAAGGCTTCCTGTGATCCGGCATGAAACGGTCTCACTCAGTGGGAGCTTCCACATCAATCCCGAAGGAGCGGACTCGGGTTTGAGGACACACCTTGAGGGGCTGAGGCAGCGGAAGGAGCTTCCGGGGCCAGACCTGGAGGGGAGTGACGTCACAATGCCAGAGTAACGTTTTGGACAGAAAGGCTGCTGATTGGTCAGTAACGGTCAGATGACTCACTCTGTTCTGACCTGAAACCTCCATTCACCTTTCCCTCCCCATCAGGTTTAAGGGCAATGGGAGTCAGGCTGGTGGGGGAGCAGTACAGTCCTGGGATTTAGAGTGGGATCTAGACTGCTATTTCTAGAATTAATTGCATATTTAATGTTCTTTAATGAGATTCTAACTCTAGGGCCATCTAGTTTGCTGTAAATTAATTTTAATAACAGTGGCACAGTGGTTAGCACTGCTGCCTCACAGCGCCAGAGACCCGGGTTCAATTCCCGCCTCAGGTGACTGACTGTGTGGAATTTGCACGTTCTCCCCGTGTCTGCGTGGGTTTCCTCCGGGTGCTCCGGTTTCCTCCCACAGTCCAAAGATGTGCAGGGTCAGGTGAATTGGCCATACTAAATTGCCCATAGTGTTAGGTAAGGGGTAAATGTAGGGGTATGGGAGGGTTTCGCTTCGGCGGGTCGGTGTGGACTTGTTGGGCCGAAGGGCCTGTTTCCACACTGTAATCTAATCTAATCTAATCTAATCTAATAGACATTAATTTTCAATGAAATAGTTGTGAGAAGATTAAAATGGCAGTACACTGGGTAGTTTGCTTATCATATCAAATGTGGGAAATAAGAGACAGTTCGAACAGTCATGCCAACCAAACCTGTGGGACCTGTCCAATTGTAGCTTCTGTCAGATTACATGGGTCAGAGTGGGGGGACACTTCTGGGCATTCAGGAAAGTGGGTGGAAAGCATCATAGACAGAAGTTTTAGAGTCGTGGACACTACCAAGGTTCAGGTAGGTAGCTGGAAGGGACAGGCAGTTGGAGACTGGGACACCCCTGTGGCTAAACCATCTCCAACATGTATACTGTTTTGGATATTGAGAGGAGAGGAGTGGAGTGGTGGGTAGGGCTCGATCAGGGGATAACAACAGTAGCTGCCAGAACAGTGCTACCACAGCTGGCACTGTTGTTCAACAGGCAGGATCAAAGTGCAGAAAACCAGTACTAATAGCGGTCTCCATAGGCATTTCTGTGGCTGCAAAAGGGACCAGGATGGTGCATGGCCTCTCTTGTTCCAGGGTCAAGGATGTCTGTGAGTGGGCATAGAACATTGTCAAAAGGAACAATGAGTTGAAGCTGTACAGGACATTGGTTAGGCCACTTTTGGAATATCGTGTGCAATTCTGGTCTCCCTCCTGTAGGAAGGATTTGTGAAACTTGAAACATTTCAGAAATGATTTGCAGGAATGTTGCCAGGGTTGGAGGATTTGAGCTATCGGGAGAGGCTAAGGCTGGGGCTGCTTTCACTGGAGTGTCGGAGGCTGAGGGGTGATCTTATAGAAGTTTATAAAATCGTGAAGGGGCATGGATGGGATCAATCGACAAAGTATTTTCCCTGGGATGGGGGAGTCCAGAACTAGAGGGCATAGGTTTAGGGTGAGAGGGGAAAGATAAAAAAAGGGACCTAAGGGGCAGCGTTTTCACACAGAGGGTGGTGCTTGTATGGAATGAGCTACCAGAGGAAGTGGTGGAGTCTGGTACAACTACAGCATTTAAAATGCATCTGGAATGGGTACATGACTAAGAAGGGTTCAGAGGGATATGGACCAAGGTGCTGGCAAGTGGGACTAGATTAGGTTAGGATATCTGGTTGGCATAGATGAGTTGGACCAAAGGATCTGTTTCCATGCTGTACATCTCTATGACTCTGAGCAGCCAAAGAGTGTGGTACAGGTTGGTATGAATAACATAGGCAACCCCTCTGGGGTTCACATCTCGGGATTACTCCACGTGCCAGTGAGGCGAGGAATAGGAAGACAGTGCAGTGAAAAACATTGCTAAAAGGCTGTCAGATGGATGGCTTCCAATATGTGGATCGTTGGAATGTCCTCCAGGGTGATTGGGACCTCAACAAGAAGGAAGGATTTAACGCAAATTGGAGAGGCACCAATATCCTGGCAGGGAGGTTTGCTGGTGTCACTCGGTAGGTGTTTAAAGCAGGTGGGAGAAAGGGAGGACTGCAGATGCTGGAGATCAGAGTCGACTGTGGTGCTGGAAAAGCACAGCAGGTCAGGTAGCATCTGAGGAGTAAAAGAGTCAACGTTTCAGTCATAAGCTCTTTATCAGGAATGGGGCTTGTGGGTCAGGGGTTTGAGAGATCAATGGGAGAAGGCTGGGGCTGAAGGGAAATGTAACTGGAAATTTGTTAGGTAGGTGAAAGTGGCAGGGAAAGGTGATAGGGTGGAGTGGATAGGTGGGAAGGAAAATGGACAGGTCAAGAGGGTGGTGCTGAGTTGGAGGCATGGGACTGGGATAAGGTGGAGGGAGAGGAAATGAGGAAACTGGTGAAATCCATATTGCTCCTGTGTGGTTGCAAGGTCCCAAAGTGAAAGATGAGGTGTTCTTTCTCCAGGTGTCGGGTGGTTTGGGTTTGGTGATGGAGGAGGCCCAGGACCTGCTTGTCCTTGGTGGGGTGAGAGGGGGAGTTAGTGTTCGGGAGGATGGGGTTGGTTGGCGCTGGTGTCCCAGAGATATTCTCTGAAATAATCCACAAGTTGGCGTCCTGTCTCCCCAATGTCAAGGAGACCACATCGGGTGCAACGGATACAATCGATGACTGTGGAAGTACAGGTAAATCTCTGTCTGATGTGGAAGGATCCTTTGGGGCCTGGGATAGAGGTGGGGGGGGAGGTGTACGTGGGATCGATGTGGATTTCACCAGTTTCCTCATTTCCCCTCCCCTGCACATTATCACAGTCTCAACCCTCCAACTCGGCACCGCCCTCCTGATCTGTCCATCTTCCTTTTCACCTATCTGCTCCATCCTCCTCTCAGATTATCACCTTCCCCCACACCCCACCTTCACCTACTTATCATATTCTCCCACTCTCCCCAGCCCCACACCCCTCCCATTTATCTCTCAGCCCCCCTGAACTACAAGCCTGATTCTTGATGGAGGGCCTTTGCCTGAAACATCGAGTCTCCTGCTCTTCGAATGCTGCCTGACCTGCTGTTCTTTTCCAGCAGCGCCCTCTCAATGAAGTAGAAGAACAAACAGGAAGAGGTTACTGAACACTGCAGGACTGGCGATCTGAAGTGAATTTGTTCTAATGCAAGGATTATGACACATTAAACAGATGAACTTAGGGCTTGGATTCATGCATATAACTATGACATTGTAGCTATTACTTGGTTCAAAGAAGGAAAAGAATGGTAGCTTAATTTTCTATATTTTATCATGCAAAATAGAGAGGGATGTAAAAGATGTTGAGGATTATTGATTAGAGAGAATATCACAGGTTTACTGAGGGAGGACATCTTGGAGGGCTTATCCAGTGAGGTCATATGGGTAGAGCTCAGGAATAAGAGGGCTGCAAACCTTTCAATGGGTTTGTATTACAGGCTTCCCAACAGCCAGTGGGAGACAGAGGAACATATCCATGGAGAGTCAATGGAAAAATGTGAAAACACCAGGTTTGTGGTGATGTGTGATTTTAACATTCTAGAAATTGACAAGGACTCTCTTAAGGAAAGGGGCTTTTGTGTGGGTGGGGGTAGAATGTGTTAGTTGAGTCCAAGAGGATTTCTTGAAGCAATATGTCTCTAGTCCAATTGAGGAAGGGAAATACTTGACCCGGTATTAAGGAATGAGCCCAGTCACGTGATCAAAGTTTCAGTGGAAGAACATTTTGGGAACACTGACCATAATTCTGCAAGTTATACATTACTTATGATGAGGATAAAAGTGGTTCCTGGCAAAATTGGGAGAAGCTAGCGATGGCGATATTAGTCACAAACTGGAGCATATAGATGGGAGTAGCTGTTTGCGGATAATATGAGACTCTTTTAAAGGCTAGTGAATTCCAGACCAGCGTTTCGTGTGAAAGTGAAGGATAATGATGGCTAGATTCAAGTGCTTTGGATGACAATTGGTTAAGCTACTTTTGGAATACTGTGTGCAATTCTGGTCTCTCTCAATATGTTGTGAAACTTCAAGGGGTGCAGTAAAGATTTACAAGGATGTTGTTAGGGTTGGAGGCTTTGAGCTACAGGGAGAAGCTGAATAAACGGAAGCTATTTTCCCTCTAGCATTGGAGGCTGAGGGGTGACTTTTTAGAGTTTTATGAAATCATAACGTACCTGTATAGGGTGAATAGTCAATGTCTTTTTCCCAGGGTATGAGAGTCCAATGTCAGAAGGCATAGGTTTAAGATGAGAGAGGAAAGGTATAAAAGGGACCTAAGGGGAAACCCTTTCACACAGAGGGTGGTGCATGTCTGGAATGAACTGCCATTGGAAGGGGTGGGGGCTGGGACAATTACAACATTTAAAAGGCATCTGGATAGGTACGTGTATAGGAAGGGTTTAGAGAGATATTGCCCAAAGCTGAAAAATGTGTTGCTGGAAAAGCGCAGCAAGTCAGGCAGCATCCAAGGAGCAGGAGAATCGACGTTTCGGGCATAAGCCCTTCTTCAGGAATGAGGAGGGTGTGCCAAGCAGGCTAAGATAAAAGGTAGGGAGGAGGGACTTGGGGGAGGGAGGAGGGAAAGTGATAGGTGGAAGGAGATTAAGGTGAGGGTGATAGGCTGGAGAGGGGGTGGGGGCGGAGAGGTCGGGAAGAAGATTGCAGGTCAAGAAGGTGGTGCTGAGTCCGAGGGTTGGGACTGAGATAAGGTGGGGGGAGGGGAAATGAGAAAGCTGGCAAAATCTGCATTCATCCCTTGTGGTTGGAGGGTTCCTAGGCGAAAGATGAGGCGCTCTTCATCCAGGCATCGTGTTGCCATGGTCTGGCGATAGAGGAGGACAAGGACCTGCATGTCCTTGGCGGAGTGGGAGAGGGAGTTAAGGTGTTCAGCCACGGGGCGGTTGGGTTGGTTGGTTGGTGCGGGTGAGGGAAAAGCCAGGTCCAGTTGAGGACAAAGAAGGAAATTTCTGCATGAAGCCAGAGGATGTGGGTGAGGACCTTAGTGAATAATTTGCATGTGTATTCAAAAGAAGTGGACATGGTGAATCTAGACAAGGGTATGTTGATAATTCTAGGGCATGTCTATATAAAAAAAGAAGGAAGTGTTGGGCTTTTCAAAAATCCATGAGGTTACAAGTTCCCAGGAGCTGATGGTAGCTATTCTAGGGAGGAAATTTCTGGGTCCTTGTACAAAATCTTTAAATCCTCTTTAGTTACAGGAGAGATCAAAGGGGACTGGACAATAGCCAGTGTTGTTCCCTTGTTTCAGAAGGGCAACACGGATAATATAGGAAATGCAGTGAACCTTATGTCAGTGGTAATTTAACATACCTGGTCAGTATGGATGGGTTGGACCGAAGGGCCTGTTTCCTTGCAGTTCAACTCCATGACTCTATACCGCCAAGCCAAGGGATCTTGGAGAAGATTCTTAGGGCCAGGATTTACTCACATTTGGAAAAAAAAAGGATTAATTAGTGACAGGCAGCAAGGCTTTGTGTGGAGAAGGTCACACAAACTTGATTGAGATTTTTGGGGAAGTGGCAAAGATCCCTGAAGAGAGCAGAGTGGCAGATATTGTCTCACTGGATTTTAGCAAGGCCTTTGTCAAGATCTGTCATGGTAAGCAGATACTGGGGGTGAAATCATATGACCATATGACCAGTATTGTTGCACAGGGATCAGTGTTGAGACCCCTCATTTGTTTATAAATAATTTGGAGGAGAATGTCCATCGTCTGATCAGTAAGTTTGCCGATAACACAAACATTGAGGGAGCTATGGATAATGTGGAGGATTGCCAGAGGATACAGCAGGATTATAGATAATCTGGAGATTTGGGTGAAGAAATGGCAGATGAACTTTAATCTGGAAAAATATGAGCTGATACATTTGGAAGGTCCAATGCATAAGGGAAGTTACACAGTAATTGGCAGAACCCTTAGAAGCATTAAAGTACAGGGGCTTGAAGCACACAGGTCCACACTTCCCAGAAAGGGACAATGTCAGTGGATGAGGTAGTCTAGAAGGCATATGGCATGCTTGCCTTCATTGTTTAGGACACAGAGTATAAAAATTGGCAAGACATGTTGCAGAGCGTTAGCAAGGTCGCATTTGGAATATTGTGTACTTCTGGTCATTGCATCATGTGAGAGCATTGGAGAGGGTACGGAAAATGTTCTCCAGGATTTTGTCTGGTTTGGGAGGTATTATCTGTGAAGAAGATTGGACAAGATTGGTTTTTACTTGAACACCAGAGGCTGAAAGGCGGCCTGATAGAGATTTACAAAATTATGAAAGGCATGGATAGAATGCAGTTTTTTTTTCCCCAGGATAGAAATCTCAATTACTAGGGGACATAGATTTAAGGGTAAAGGGGGAATGATTAAAGGAGGTGGGAGGGGCAATTTCTTTTTCCACAGAGGGAACTTCCTGAGGAAGTGGTGGATGTGGGTATAATTACAATGTTTAGAAAGAGATGAGAGAAGTGCATGAATAGGAAAGGTTTGGAGAATTGTAGGCCAGGAGCAGGCAGGTGGGACTAGTTTAGTTTGGGATTATGCTCGGCATGGACGGCTTGGACTGAAGGGTCTGTTTCCGTGCTGTATGACAATATGACTGACTCAATGTGCCTGGAATGTGCTTTCAGAGGAAGTGGTTGAAGCAGACATTATAGCAATGTCTATTGGCATTTTGACAGACAGGATTGGCAGGAAATAAAAGGATACAGACAATACAATATACAATACTGTTCACCTCCATCAACATCGACCTGGCAAAGGAAACACTTACCACACTTTTAGAAGAGACTATCTCACACACCCCAACCACCATCCAATCACATTACCAACGAAAACATCATGAAGCTAGTGGACGTGTGCCTCACTACCCACTTCACCTTCAACAACATAATCTACAAACAAACCAACGGCACACCCATGGGATCTCCGCTATCAGGATTCATAGCAGAAGCGGTAACGCAAAGACTACAACAAACAGCCCTACCAACCATCAAACCAAAAATCTGGGTCCGCTACACAGATGACACCTTTGTCATCACAAAACGAAACAAGATAGAAGAGACATTTAACATCATCAACAACACCCTCACAGGAATAAAGTTCACCAAGGAGGAAGAAACCAACAACAAACTTGCATTCCTAGATGTCACAGTCGAAAGAAAGGACAACAGAGAACTACAAACCTGCGTATACAGAAAACCGACAAACACTGACCAAATACTTAACTACACCAGCAACCATCCCAACACACACAAACGAAACTGCATCAGAACACTATTCCAACGAGCCGCCACACACTGCAGCACAGACGAACTTCGGAAAACAGAGGAGAGCCACCTATACAACGTATTCAAGAAGAACAGATATTCAAAAAGTACAGTCCGCAGATTCCTCAAGAACAAACCACGACAAGCAGACCAAACACAGCCAGAAACCCTAACCACCTTGCCATACATCAAAGAAGTTTCAGAAATGACAGCCAGACTACTAAGACCCTTCGGAATCCTAGTAGCACATAAACCCACCAACACTCTCAAACAAAAGCTAACAAACTTAAAAGACCCAGTACAACCCATGGACAAAACCAACGTCATCTACAAAATTCCATGCAAGGACTGCCACAAACACTACGTAGGACAAACAGGAAGAAAGTTAGCCACCAGGATACACAAACACCAGCTAGTCACAAAAAGACACGACCCTCTCTCCCTCGTAGCCCTACACACGGATGAAAAAAACCACCAATTCGACTGGGACAACACATCTATCCTGGGACAGGCTAAGCAAAGACATGCCAGAGAATTCCTAGAAGCCTGGCACTCCAACCACAACGTCATAAACAAACACATAGATCTAGATCCCATCTATCAACCCCTCAGAAAAAGAACAGGAAATGACATCACCACAAATGTCAGGAACCCCATCCAGGACAAACATATAAATAGAAAGCAGGAGACAACAGCTTCGCTTCACTTGGAGGTCACATTACCGAGCCAGGTAATGCAACGTCTGGATATCAAACCTACAGCTCAGCGAGCAAACCTACACCCTAAACCTCAACCTGAGCTACAAACCTTCACAAACCTTGCACATACAATACTAGTCCGATTAAAACACCCCTGATTAAGATTTACAAAAAAAAACAAAACTTCTTATCTCAAAATCAGACAGCTTTTGTTCTTCTCTGTATTTCAGTCTTCTTTCGGTCTCCTTGGGGATATTGTGTCACAGGTTACTGATCGATAAAGGGACCTTTGAAGAGAGCTATTTTGCTGGGCAGTGTGGAGATGCTGTGGCAGTTGAGAAGATGCTCCTCCCAACTGTTCAAATTTCCCTGGTCTTATACCCCTAAAGCACTGGATTGTATCATTTTAAGATTGTCAATATACCAAATTCAAACTGGATTGGAGTTGGTATTTTTTGGGGTATAATTTAAACTGATTGGCCTAATTCGATTCTGTTTTGTCGTTTCCTGGCAACCAGCTACCCTAGCTACACCAGTAGCTGGGGCATCTTACATTATCTTTTTTTTCTGTCAGGTAGTTCTGTAGCTTTTAACTCTCTTAAAGGTATAGTACACCCCACATCTTCACAACACTCACCCAAAATTAACTTGTAGGATAAATTAATTTTGTACTTATGGATGCTTCTTAAACTCGCATTCAGATGCGTTGTGGCACAGCTCTGAAGTAGATGGGTTTTAAATAGAGGCCTCTGGGCTAGGGGAAGCAATGGCCTAGTGGTATTGTCACTAAACTGTTAATCCAGGGATGCTGGTAATGAGCCTGGTCCCCAAGTTCAAATTCCACCGTGGCAGCTGGTGGAGTTTGTATTCTGTACAAAATCAGGAATGAAGAGTCTCACAATGACCGTGAATCTATTGTTGACTTTTGGGAAAAGCCCTCCTGGTTCACTGATGTTCTTTCGGGAAGGAAACTGCCATCCTTACCTGGTTTGGCCTACATGTGACTCCAGACCACCTCGCTAATGTGACTCAATCACAACTGGCCTCTGGGCAATTAGCGAGGTGAATTAAATGTTTCCTGAGCCAGCAAAGCCTTTCTCCTGTGAATGAATACAAAAACCCAGCCAAAAGAGTCTCTAAATATTTCAATCAATCTGTTCAGACCCATCTTTAGAGAAGCTGGGTCTTGAACCCAGGGCTCCTGGGCCAGAGGTAGAAGTATCGCAAGAGCCCAATTTTGCTCCCGTGTTGAATATTGGGAGTAGCAATCTAAATTTTTCACAAGTACTTAAAGGGTGAGGTGCAATGTTACTAAGCGTAATGTGCCTTCAGAGGCATATTGTGCAGTGGTAATGTCCCCATCTCTGAGTCAGGTGGCCAGAGTCCGAGTCTTGCCTGCTCCAGAGGTACGCAATAATATTTCTGAAAAGTTGCTTTGCGGAAAGTAAAATGAACAGAATGGTTAGTTTTCAACCATCATTTATTGGTGCCCTGTTGCTCAGAATTTGAAATGCCCATTTTTAGGATGGTGCTTTTGCCTCCAAGGCAGAAACATATGGGATCCTGCTCCCAAGACCTGCTCCAGGTGGATGCTTGTTGCATAATAATAATGGAAAGTCACTCATCATCTGTGACATTCTCTGGTGGAAATTTAAAACTCCATTACAGGAGCCAGAAAACATCACACCACTGCTAGTTCAGTTTGGGAAAGCTGGGCGGCATGGACAAGTTGAACCCAAAGGTCTGTTTCTGTGCTGTATAATTCTATGACTGCAAGATTAGAAGAATTTTGAGCTGAGTTCTGTTCCTCAACTAACAACCCACACGTCGCAGACATTTCACGTGATGTCTCTTTATAAATTTAGAAGTTTAAGCGATAATCTGATCAAACTCTTTGGGATATTAACAGGAAAAGGCAGGGTAGGTAGGGATCAACTCTTTTCACTGATTCGAGAACTAGGTGATATAGTCTGTGTATAGGACAAAAGGTGTTAGGAAGCACATCTATGCATAAGGCAGGTATATATTTAACATCCTCTTCCACAAATAGCTGTGGATGCTGTATCAGTTCTAATTTCAAATCTGAGGTTGATAACTATTTGTTAAGCAGGGATATTAAGGGATCTGCGTCAAAAGCAAGTAAATGGGGTTAGGCCACAGATCAGCCGTGATCGCATTGAATGTCAGAAGAGTCTTGAGGGGTTGATTTGCATATTCCTGTTCCTATGTTTCCTTTCATTTTAGTGTTTATTGGTTTGTCAGTGAAACTGTTGTCAATTTGCCCACCTCTTGACCTCAGCAGGCTTGCGAAGCATGGCAGAGAGTATTTACCAGTCAATCACACCGTGGGTCTGTGAAAAAAAAAAATGGGATGGCAGATTTTCTTCCCAAATGTAAGTTGCTGAAAAAATAATCAGCTTTGATGAAAATAGCTGTTAAATTCACTGCCACTGTATTCCACGTGATTTCATAGATTTCAAATTGAATCAGCCAACACAGCAGAATTGGTACACTGTCTGGAGCTTTCATCCTATTAGTTCAAGAACTACAATACAACAATACTGCCTCTGTGCAAAATAAATGTTCTTTACTTCTATTCGTTACAATAATGTGAAAGGACTTCAAAGTGTGTGAGAAGATTTGTAGCTCGGGTGCTCGTTGTTGTGGTTGTGTTCGTCGAGCTGGGAATTTGTGTTGCAGATGTTTCGTCCCATGTCTAGGTGACATCCTCAGTGCTTTGGAGCCTCCTGTGAAGCGCTTCTGTGATCTTTCCTCCGGCATTTGTAGTGGTTTGAATCTGCCGCTTCCGGTTGTCAGTTCCAGCTGTCCACTGCAGTGGTCGGTATATTGGGTTCAGGTCGATGTGCTTATTGATTGAATCTGTGGATGAGTGCCATGCCTCTAGGAATTCCCTGGCTGTTCTCTGTTTGGCTTGTCCTATAATAGTAGTGTTGTCCCAGTCGAACGCATGTTGCTTGTCATCTGCATGTGTGGCTACTAAGGATAGCTGGTTGTGTCGTTTTGTGGCTAGTTGGTGTTCATGGATGCAGATCTTTAGCTGTCTTCCTGTTTGTCCTATGTAGTATTTTGTGCAGTCCTTGCATGGGATTTTGTACACTACATAGAACTGGGGCAGGAGTTACAGTCAGGGGACTCTGGGGAGCGTTATACAACAACGAGATCTGGGGATACAGGTTCATAGTTCCTTGAAAGTGGAGTCACAGGTTGACAGGGTGATAAAGAAGGCTTTCGACATGCTAGCTTTCATTGGTCAGAACACTGAATACAGGGATTGGGGCATTTTGTTGCAGCTGTACAAGACATTGGTGAGGCCACATTTGGAGTACTGCATGCAGTTCTGGTCACCCTGCTATAGAAAGGATATTATTAAACTAGAAAGAGTGCAGAAAAGATTTACGAGGATGCGAACTGGACTGGAAAGTTTGACTTATACAGGAAGACTGGATAAGCTCGAACTTTTCCTTGGGGCGTCGGAGAAGGAGGAGTCCCCTTATAGAGGTCTATAAAATGAGAGGCACAGATAAGGTAGATAGCCAACTGCTTTTCCTCACAGTTGGGGAGTCTAAAACTAGACAGCATAAGTATAAGGTGAGAGGGGGAGAGATACTAAAGGACTTCATAGGACAAACAGGAAGACAGCTAACGATCTGCATCCATGAACACCAACTAGCCACAAAACGACACAACCAGCTATCCTTAGTAGCCACACATGCAGATGACAAGCAACATGAGTTCGACTGGGACAACACTACTATTATAGGACAAGCCAAACAGAGAACAGCCAGGGAATTCCTAGAGGCATGGCACTCATCCACAGATTCAATCAATAAGCACATCGACCTGAACCCAATATACCGACCACTGCAGTGGACAGCTGGAACTGACAACCGGGCAATTTTTTTTCACACCGAGGATGGTGTCAGGAAGGAGCTGTCAGAGGTCGTGGTGGAAGTGAGGGCAATTTCATTATTTGAGAAACATTTGGGCAGGTACGTGAATGGGATAGGAATGGAAGGATATGGACTAAACGGCCTGTTTCTATGCTGTGGGCGGCACGGTGGCACTGTGGTTAGCACTGCTGCCTCACAGCGCCAGAGACCCGGGTTCAATTCCCGCCTCAGGCGACTGACTGTGTGGAGTTTGCACGTTTTCCCCGTGTCTGCGTGGGTTTCCTCCGGGTGCTCCGGTTTCCTCCCACAGTCCAAAGATGTGCAGGGTCAAGTGAATTGGCCATACTAAATTGCCCCTAGTGTTAGGTAAGGGGTAAATGTAGGGGTATGGGTGGGTTTCGCTTCGGCGGGTCGGTGTGGACTTGTTGGGCCGAAGGGCCTGTTTCCACACTGTAATCTAATCTAATCTAAAAAATCTAAAACTCAGTAACTAGGAATGGCAGATGTGCACAATTTCCTCATGACTTTTCCTAACCATCCCATATTTTTTCCATATGACTTTATCCCAAATAATTGTTCCCCATAGTTAAACTGACAAGGTTGTAATCGCCAGGATTAGCCTTAGGTTTTCAACCCTTTTTAAAACAAAGCTGTAATGCTGGCAACCCTCCAGTCTCCTGACACTTCCTCCCAGTCCAGGGGAGACTGTAATGTTATAATGTTTATGGGCAGCACAGTGGTTAGCACTGCTGCCTCACAGCGCCAGAGACCCGGGTTCAATTCCCACCTCAGGTGACTGAATGTGTGAAGTTTTCACATTCTCCCCGTGTCTGCGTGGGTTTCCTCCGGGTGCTCCGGTTTCCTCCCACAGTCCAAAAATGTGCAGGTTAGGTGAATTGGCCATGCTAAATTGCCTGTAGTGTTAGGGGCAGGGGTAAATGTAGGGGAATGGGTCTGGGTGGATTGCGCTTCGGCGGGTCAGTGTGGACTTGTTGGGCCGAAGGGCCTGTTTCCACACTGTAAGTAATCTAATCTAACCATAAGAAGTAGGAGTGGAAGTAAGGCCATTCGGCTCATCGAGGCCACTCCACCATTCAATCATGGCTGATGGGCATTTCAACGCCACTTACCCGCACACTCCCTGTATCCCTAATTCCCTGCAAAATTAACAATTTATCAGTCTCTGTCTTGAAGACATTTAATGTCGCGGCCTCCACTGTGCTCTGTGGCAATGAGTTCCACTGGCCCATCACTCTCTGGCTGAAGAAATGTCTCCTCATTTCCGTTCTAAATTGACCCTCTCTAATTTTAAGGCGGTGCCCATGAGTCCGAGTATCCCCGCCTGACAGAAACAATTTCCCAGCATCCACCCTTTCTAAGCCATGCATTATTTTGTAAGTTTCCATTAGATCTCCCTTCAACCTTCTAAATGCTAATGAAGACAATACCAGAATCCTCACCCATTCATCGTACATTAGGCCTACCATTCCAGGGATTATCTGTGTGAATCCCCACTGGACACGCTGCAGTGTCAGTATGTCCTTCCTGAGGTGTGGGGCCCAAACCTGGACACAGTATTCTAAATCGGGCCTAACCAGAGCTTTATAAAGTCTCAGTAGCACATCACTGCTTTTACATTCCAACCCTCTTGAGATAAATGACAACATTACAATACTTTCTTAATCACGGACTCAACCTGCAAGTCAACCTTTCGAGAATCCTGCACTAGCACTCTCAGATCCCTTTGTACTTTGGCTTTATGAATTTTCTCACTGTTTAGAAAATAGTCCATGCCTGTGTTCTTTTTCCCAAAGTGCAAGACCTCACATTTAATCAGATTGAATTTCATCAGCCATTTCTTGGACCATTCACCTAAACTGTCTAAATCTTTCTGTAGCCTCCCCACTTCCTCAGAACTACCTGCCTGTCCACCTAACTTCATATCATCGGCAAACTTCACCAGAATGCTCCCAATCTCTTTGTCCGGATCATTTGTGTAGGAAGTGAACAGCTACAGCCCCAACACTGAACCCTGCGGGACACCACTTGTCACCAATTGCCATTCTGAAAAAGAACCTTTTATCCCAACTCTCTGCCTTCTGTCAGACAGTCAATCCATGCCAGTAGCTCACCTTGAACACCATGGGCCCTCACCTTACTCAGCAGCCTCCTGTGAGGTACCTTATCAAAGGTCTTTTGGAAGTCTAGGCAGATAACATCCACTGGGTTTCCCTGGTCTAACCTGCTTGTTACCTCTTCAAAGAATTCTAACAGGTTTGTCAGGCATGACCTCCCCTTACTAAATCCATGCTGACTTGTTCTAATCAATACTACACTTCCAAGAATTTAGAAATCTCATCCTTAACGATGGATTCTAGAATTTTACCTACAACCATGGTTAGGCTAATCATGTATAATTTTCCATCTTTTGTCTTGATCCTTTCTTGAACAACGATTTTCCATTCACCTGGGACTTTCTCTGACTCCAGTGATTTTTGAAAGATTATAACCAATGCCTCCACTATTTCTTCAGCCACCTCCCTCAGAACTCTAGGATGTAGCCCATCCTGGCCAGGAGATTTAGACCTTTTAGCTTTTCAAGTATTTTCTCTTTTGTAATGGCTACCATACTCAACTCTGCCCCTTGACTATTGTTGGGATATTACTCATGTCTTCCACTGTGAAGACTGACACAAAGTATTTATTAGGTTGTTCAGCTATTTCCTTATCTCCCAGCACTCGCCTTCCTGCATCAATTTGGAGCAGCCCAATCTCTAATTTTGCCTCTCATTTGTTTCTTATGTATTGAAAGAAACTTTCATTCACATTTCTAATATTACTGGCTAGCTTACCTTCATATTTGATCCTCTCCTTCTTTATTTTTCTCTTTGTTATACTGTTTGTTTTTGTAGTCTGCCCAATCTTCTGACTTCCCCGTGCTCTCGGCCACTTTATAGGCTCTCTCTTTTTCTGAGTTCCTTCATCAGCCATGGATGTCTAATGTTGAGGGCAGAGGTGCAGGACATGGCTGAAAAACATTGGAGGGCATTTTCAACCACGCGGGAGGGGACATTACAGTCTTTAAAGAAGGAGGCCATCTGGTGTCTTCTCTGGTGGAACTGGTTTCTATTTCCCCTCCCCAAACTTTACCCCAGTTCCAACCTTCCAGTCAGCACTGTCCCCATTATCTGTCCCACCTGTCAATCTTCCATCCCACCTACCTGCTCCACCCTTCTCTCTGACCTATCACCTTTATCCTCACCTCCATCCACCGATTACACTCTCAGCTACCCACCCCTCTTCCATTTATCTCTCCACTCCCGAGGCTCCCAGCCTCATTCCTGATGAAGGGCTCCTGCTCGAAAGGTCGATTTTCCTGCTCCTCGGATGCTGCCTGACCTGCTGTGCTTTTCCAGCACCACTCTAATCTTGACACCGTGAGAGTCCTCAGGGCGGGCCTTGGTTCTCCATCCCGCTCTGATTGGTTAGAAAGTCTGTCCATCTCGAGCTTATAGCCAATAGGAAGTGCGGTCCCACCTTGGGAATGTCGTCTGGATGTGAATGTGAATGAAAAGAGAAATCGCTTGAGAAACTCAGCAGGTTTGGCAGATTCTGTTGAGTTAAAGCAGAGTTAACGTTTCAGATCCAGTAATCCTTCATGGTAACTGATAGGAGCTAGGAAAAGGTGCAGATGGTGGGGTTGGGGGGTGAGGCATCTCACTGCTGCAATAGGTGGAGATGGAGCCCAGAAAGAGACAGAAGAGCAGTCAGACAGATAAAGGGGACCAATAATTGTGAGGCAGGGAGAAAGGAAAAGCTGACCATGGGGCGACAGATGAAAATGGGGTTGGCTGTGCCTCCATTTTGACAGAGCAGCGAGGAGAGAAGGTGGAGTGACGCGAGGGCTGCCGGGAAAGTAAGGGCTTAATTTATATTTGGGCAGTGGCTCAACCCGAGATAGTACACGTGTAGGTATCTCCCTCCTGCACACCCCCCCCCCCCCACCTCGAACCGGATGAAAAAGATTCTGTAAGATAAAGCTTTTATTTTTCCTTTATCTTTCTTTTTCATATATTTAAGGGCATTGTTTGGATTTAGTTAGTTGATATAAAGCTAAGCCTACAGTGGCAGGGGACCTCAGACCCATGCCCTGTGCCTGTTGCTTGATGAGGGAGCTCAGGGATGTGTCTGACGTTCCTGACCCTTACACTTACAAGAAGTATGTCCAGCTGCAGCTCTTGTTTGACCGTACAACGGCTCTGGAGCTGCAGATAGACTCACTGTGGAGCATCCGCGGTGCTGGGGAGGTCGTGGATAGCACGTTTAGTGAACTGGTCACATGCAGGTTAGGATTGCTGAGGGAGACCAAAAGGCAGAGAAAGAGTAGGAAGGCAGTGCAGGTGTCCCCTGAGCTCCAAAACAGGTATATCATTTTGGATACTGTTGGGGGAGATGGCCGACCAGGGTAAGGCAGCAGTTGCCAGGATCACGGCACTGTGGTGGGCACTGCTGTTCAGAATGGGAGGAAAAAGACTCATAGGGCCATAGTCATTGGGGATTCTATTGTGAGGGGAGTAGATCTGCAGTTCTGTGGCCGAAAACGGGACTCCTGGATGGTATGTTGCCTCCCAGGTGCTTGGGTCAGGAAAGTTACCGATCGGCTGCAGAGCATTCTAAAAGGGGAGGGTGAACAGCCAGTTGTCTTGGTGCATACAAGCACCAATGATATAAGTAAAAAACAAGATGAGGTCCAGAAAGCAGAATTCAGGGAGCTAGGAGAGAAGTTAAAGAGAAGAACCTCAAAGGTAGTGATCTCGGGATTACTACCAGTGCCACGTGCTTGCCAGCGTAGAAATGAAAAAATAGGCAGGATGAACACGTGGCTAGAGGGATGGTGTAGGAGGGAGGGGTTCAGATTTGTTGGACATTGGGACCGGTTCTGGGGAAGGTAGGACTATTACAAAATGGACGGTCTACATCTGAACCAGACTGGAACCAATGTCCTTCGGGGAGGTTTTGCTACTGCTGTTGGGGAGGTTTTAAACTAATGTGGCAGGGGACTGGGAACCAGAAGAGAAAAGAAGGAGGCAGTGAGGTGGAGACTGGAGACGGTAAGAATAACGAAGATAACATTAATAAAGGGAAGCGTAGGCAGAGACCAGATGAATACAAAAGAACTGGTGGCCTGAAATGCATCTACTTTAATGCAAGGAGTATCATGTATAAGGCAGATGAACTTAAGGGCTTGGATTGGAGCCTGGGAGTATGACATTATTGTGATCACAGAGACTTGGTTGAAGAAAGGGCATGATTGGCATGTTCCAGGATATAGATGCTTCAGACAAGACAGCAAGGTAAGTCAAAGTGGGGGTGGGGTGGAGTTGCATTGTTGGTCAGGGATGATACCACGGCTGTGCTAAAGGAGGACACTATGGAGGGCTTGGGTCGTGAGGCAAGATGGGTGGAGCTGAGAAATAAGAAGGGTGCAGTTACATTATTGGGGCTGTATTACAGGCCTCCCAACAGTGAGCGTGAGGTAGAAAACAAATAAGTAAACAGATTATAGAAAGATGTAGAGGCAATAGGGTAGTGGTGATGGGAGATTTTAATTTCCCCAACATTGACTGGGATACACTTAGCGTCAGAGGTCTAGACGGAGTAGAATTTTGTACAAAGCGTCCAGGAGAGTTTTCTAGAGCAGTATGTCAATAGTCTGACGATGGAAGGGGCCATATTGGACCTGGTACTGGGCAACAAGCCAGGACAGGTGGTAGAAGTTGCAGTGGGGGATTTCTTTGGGAACAGTGACCACAATTCTGTAAGTTTTAGAATACTTGTAGATAAAGATGAGAGTGGTCCTAAGGAATGAGGACTAAACTGGGCCAAGGCCAAGTAGATCAAAATTAGACAGGAGCTGGGAAATGTGGATTGGACACAGCTATTTGAAGAGAAATCCACATTTGAGGTGTGGGAAGCTTTCAAAGAGAGGTTAAAGATGGTGCAGGGTAGTCACGTCCTATTGAAGGCAAAGCATAGGAAGGGCAAGATTGGTGAACCATGGATGACAGGAGAAATTGTACAACTAGCCAAGAGGAAAAGGGAAGTGTACATAAGGTCTAGGCAGCTAAGAACAGAACGGGCCCTGGAAGAATATCGGAAGAGTAAGACCAGTCGAAAACGAGGAATCAAGCTGGCTAAAAGGGGTCATGAAAGAGCTTAAGCGAGCAGAATTAAAGAGAATCCCAAAGCATTTTATTCTTATATGAAAAGCAAGTGGGTAACTGGAGAAAGGATTGATCCACTAAAAGATAATGAAGGAAGGCTGTGTGTCGAACCTGAGAGAATGGGTGAGATTCTGAATGATTACTTTACATCAGTGTTCACTGAGGAAAGGGACATGATGAATGTTGAGATTAGAGATAGAAGTTTGATTAGTCTGGATCACGTTGACATAAGTAGGAAAGATATGCTGGATAGGCTAGAGGTTAGTAAGGTGGACAAATCCCCAGGACCACGTTATCCCACGTTGCTGAGGGAGGTGAGACAGGAAATAGCTGGGGCCTGACAGATATCTTTGTAGCATCCTTAAACACAGATGAGGTGCCAGAGGACTGGAAGGTTGCTCAAGTTGTCCTCCTGTACAAGAAAGATAGAAGGGATATTCCAGGTAACTACAGACCAGTGAGCCTGACATCAGTGGTGGGAACGTTGCTGGAGAAGGTGCTGAGGGATAGGATCTATTTATATTTAGAAAAAAATAGACTTATCAGTGATAGGCAACATGGTTTTGTGCAGGGGATGTCATTAGATGAAGGAAGGGCTGTTGATATCATATACATGGAGTTTAATAAGGCATTTGATAAGATTTCCCATGGTAAACCAATAGAGAAAGTGAAGTCACATGGTGTGCACGGTGTTCTAGCTCGGTGGATAAAGAACTGGTTGAACAACAGGAGACAGAGAGTAGAAGTTGAAGGGAGTTTCCCGAAATGGAGAAAGGTGACCAGTGGTGGTCCACAGGGGTCAGTGTTGGGGCCACTGTTGTTTGTAATATACATAAATGATCTGGAAGAGGGCACTGTTGGTATGATCAGCAAGTTTGCAGATGACACGAAGATTGGTGGAGTAGCAGAAAGCATAAGGGACTGTCAAAGAATACAGGAGAATATGGATAGACTGGAGAGTTGGGCGGAAAAGTGGCAGATGGAGTTCAATCCTGACAAATGTGAGTTGATGCATTTCGGCAAGTCTAATTCTAGAATTATACAATGAATGGAAGAGCCTTAAACGTTGTTGAGCAGAGAGATCTGGGAGTGCAGGTCCATTGTGCCCTGAAGGTTGCTGCACAGGTGGATAGAGTGGTCAAGAAGGCATATGGTATGTTTGCCTTCATCAGACGGGGTATTGAGTATAAGAACTGGCAAGTCATGTTAAAATTGTACAAGACATTGGTTCGGCCACATTTAGAATATTGTGTACAGCTCTGGTTGCCACATTACCAAAAGGATGTGGACGCTTTGGAGAGGGTGCAGAGAAGGTTTACGAGGATGTTGCCTAATATGGAAGGTGCTAGCTATGAAGAGAGGTTCAGTCGGTTAGGTTTATTTTCATTAGAAAAAAGGAGATTGGGGGGGGACCTGATTGACATTTACAAAATCATGAAGGGTATAGACAGGGTGGATAGAGACAAGCTTCTTCCCAGGGTGACGGATTCAATAATAAGAGGTCGCGCTTTGAAGGTGAGAGGTGAAAAGTTTAATGGGGATACACACAGCAAGTACTTCGCACAGAGGGTGGTGGGTGTCTGGAATGTGTTGCCAGCAGAGGTGGTAGAGACAGGCACGATAGATTCATTTAAGATGCATCTGGACAGATGCATGAGGAGGTGGGGAGCAGAGGGATACAGATGCTTATCAATTGGGCGACAGGTTTAGACAGTGGATTTGTATCAGCTCAGGCTTGGAGGGCTGAAGGGCCTGGTCCTGGGCTGTAAATTTTCTTTGTTCTTTGACTTTGAAATGTGTCTGCAAGAAGTTAAAAATCACACTACACCAGGTTATAGTCCAACCGAATTGTTTGGAAGCACTAGCTTTTGAAGTGCTGCTCCTTTATCACAACGACCTGATCAGGAACAGTGCTTCGAAAGCTCATGCTTCCAAATAAACCTATTGAACTATAAACTGGTGTTATGCGATTTTTAATTTTGTCCACCCACCCCAGTCCAACACTGGCACCTCCAAATCATGTCTGCAGGATGAGATTCAAGAGAGAGTGCAGATTTTCAAATCCACAGCGACTTCCATCCAACTAAATCACAAATCTCAAGATTAGATCAAACATCTTTTTTAAAGCTAATGAGGAGTATTGGGCACCATGGCCACATGCTGAGAATTGTTCGCATCTCTGCAAGCTCTTGAGATTGGCACCCTTGGCAATGTTGGTGGAATTGAGGGTAATGATGATGTGAAGCAGGGCATCATCTCTCCACAATGCCTTCCCCTCTAATCCTCACCATCAGACTCTACTACCCTACTCTCTCACAGGGAGCTCCACTTCAATCAATCTCTCTCCAACTCAATTTCTGACCCGTCTTCCTCCCAGTCACATGCATTGAGGGCTCTCCTCAAACTGTTGGCACATCAGTTCTCTACTGAACAATTTATACCACCCTTAATGCTTTTCTAAACGATGAACAGAGGGATTGGCCCAGGTCCGAGGAGAAGGGTGGCATTTGGGACAGTTTCTGTCCCTCATTAAGAATCAGTTCTGTGTATCTCACCGGTTTCAAGAAGGCCGAAACTTTCTCAGAATAAATCTCTAGAGCATTACTCCCCAGTTACCCCCAAATCGTCAGTCAGTGCAAGAGGAAGAATTTTACACGAACCTTTTTTAGGGCGGCACGGTGACTCAGTGGTCAGCACTGCTGCCTCACAGCACCAGGTCCCAGGTTCGATTCCAGCCTCGGGTGACTGTCTGTGTGGAGTTTGCACATTCTC
This sequence comes from Chiloscyllium plagiosum, assembly GCF_037043375.1. NCBI lineage: Eukaryota > Metazoa > Chordata > Chondrichthyes > Orectolobiformes > Hemiscylliidae > Chiloscyllium > Chiloscyllium plagiosum. The sequence continues at coordinate 88,899,612 of NW_028270156.1, read as the reverse complement.
CCAGTGTCTGTGTGGGTTTCCTTCAGGTGCTGCGGTTTCCTCCCACAGTCCAAAGATGTGCGGGTCAGGTGAATTGGCCACGCTAAATTGCCTGTAGTGTTAGGTGCATGAGTCAGAGGGAAATGAGACTGGGTGGGTTACTCTCCGGAGGGTTGGTGTGGACTTATTGGGCCGAAGGGCCTGTTTCCACACCGTAGGGAATCTAATCTAATATCTTAAAAAAAACTTTCAAACTTCCCCATCTTCTGCCTGATCAGATTGCTGATGGTGTTTCAAAGCTTTGTTTTCTCTTTGTAAAGTCCAGCTGTTTTGATGATCTCTCTGATCATATTCACTCCCAGACAGATCAGCCAGAGACACGGTCAGTGCAGTGACCTAGCCTTCCCTGTGTTTCCTGACACAGCCTCGTGTCTCAGTTGAAGCCTGTTCACAAACCAGTTGTGATGTCAGAACTCTCTCTGTGATGTACACAGTGAGGTCACACTTGTTCTGTGAGGTCACACTTTGACCTGTCCAGTTCAAGTGGCCTCACTGCAATCAAACAGGGAGTAAGGCGGGGAGGACCGAAACCCTCACCTTTCTCAGGTTACAATGTGTTCATATTCCAGAATATACAAAGCAGTTCTAGACATAGACATTGGGGTGTACAGGTGATGCTCAATGACATGGAGTCAGAGACACACAGATACAGATTGAGACTGCCCAGGAGATGTCTCAGAGCTGACTCTGAGACACACACGATCTGTACGGCAGCAAATGGGGATGAATCATTTTGTTCCCTGCAGTGTACTGGGCATGCTCAGTGTAGAAACCCAAAACAGCTGACTGATGATGGAGCAGTTTGAAGGGAGATGGAGGGGTGAGGTTAGGGAGGGTATGGGTCTGGGCCCACTATACAGAGAGATGTGGGTTTCACTCCTTGTCTGTCATATCCTCTTGCTTCACTGTCTACATCAGTCTGCAGCCTTGTCCACTGTGCATTTCAAAATATCATCCATATAATTCCGAATTGTCTTCAGAGTTCACACCTCTACCACTCATTTAGGCTGCGTTTTCCAGCTCTTTCTCTTATCCTCCAGCCATTTAGTTGTTGACACATTACTCCTCCCTTAACTAAAGGGTTCAATTTCCTTCACTTAAATCTATGTCCCGGTCCTTAATCCCCCCATCCATGGGAAATGTTCTCTTCCTGTATACCCTATGCCCATCATAGTTTTATACATCTCAGTCATGTCTCCTCTCCATCGTCTCTGCTTTAATGAAAACAATCCCAGTCTGTCCAAACTCTCTTCAGAACTAAAACTCTCCAGCCCAGGGAACGTCCTGGTCAATCTCCTCTGCACCCTCTCCAGTGCACTCACATCCCTTCTACAATGTGCAGAACTCTGTTGGCCAATATTTCAAGTGAGTTTGAGAACGGTCATGTCGAACCTTAGACATCGCTGGTAGCATCATGGATAGTTCTAGAGTGTTCTGTTCTGGATGGAATTCGATTGGTCAGAATGTTGAGCTTTACACAAAACACACTTAATTCTTACACCACAATTAAAATGCAAACAATGAAAAAAAAACACAACTTGAACCTGTTGGAATACAGAACAAAATAATATATTATTAATTCTACCCATCAACTGTTCCAATTCTGCCACACCCTATAAACAGACCCATAGTAAAGGCAAATTCAGCAAAACAGATTTCCCTCACTTACTATCTCCTCCAATCCAAAAGAGGAACACCAAAACAAACAATCTCACAGCAGAGAGAGAGTTCAAGCTTTTTTCATACAGCAGAGAGAGGTGACAGCTGTGACTAATAGCTTCAACACCAAATAACGCAACTTCAGTAACTGAAAGCAGCACTGAGCCCCTGGATTGGTGAGAGCCGGACTCCACTTCCTCATGCTGCTTTGGTCGTAATTTAAGAAAACCCAAAGTTATTTACTCTACTTTCCATGGAACATAGACCTTGGCACCAGGTTGATAACATCCCTCATCAAGAGAAACAGAACACATAGTGCTTAAAGGGACAACATATCAGTCTGCTCTCCTTGGAGTCAGTGATACCGACACAGTGGGGTCAGCCTTCCCTCCCTGGGGTCAGTGACACAGTGGGGTCAGCCTTCCCTCCCTGGGGTCAGTGATACCGACACAGTGGGGGTCAGCCTTCCTTCCCTGGGGTCAGTGATACAGACACAGTGGGGTCAGCCTTCCCTCCCTGGGGTCAGTGACACAGACACAGTGGAGTCAGCCTTCCCTCCCTGGGGTCAGTGACACAGACACAGTGGGGTCAGTCTTCCCTCTCTGGGGTCAGTGATACAGACACAGTGGGGTCAGCCTTCCCTCCCTGGGGTCAGTGATACAGACACAGTGGGGTCAGCCTTCCCTCCCTGGGGTCAGTGATACAGACACAGTGGGGTCAGCCTTCCCTCTCTGGGTTCAGTGATACCGACACAGTGGGGTCAGCCTTCCCATTCTGGGGTCAGTGACAGAGACACAGTGGGGTCAGTCTGCTCTCCCCTGGGTCAGTGACACAGATACAATGGGGTCAGTCTCTTCTCCCCTGGGTCAGTGACACAGACACACTGGGGTCAGTCTGCTGCCCCCTGGATCAGTGACACAGATACAATGGAGTCAGTCTGCTCACCCCCTGGTTCAGTGACACAGACACACTGGGGTCAGTCTGATCTCCTCTGGGTCAGTGACACAGACACATTGGGGTCAGTCTGCTCCCCCTGGGTCAGTGGTACAGACGCACTGGGGTCAGTCTGCTCCCCCCTTGATCAGTGACACAGATAAAATGGGGTCAGTCTGCTCTCCCCTGGGTCAGTGACACAGATACAATGGGGGTCAGTCTGCTCTCCCCTGGGTCAGTGACACAGACAAACTGGGGTCAGTCTGCTCTCCCCTGGGTCAGTGACACAGACACACTGGGGTCAGTCTGCTCCCCCCTGGGTCAGTGACACAGATACAATGGAAGCAGTCTGCTCTCCCCTGGGTCAGTGACACAAATACAATGGGGGTCAGTCTGCTCTCCCCTGGGTCAGTGACACAGACAGACTGGGGTCAGTCTGCTCCCCCCTGGGTCAGTGACACAGATACAATGGGGTCAGTCTGCTCTCCCCCTGGGTCAGTGACAGGGACACAGTGTGGTCAGTCTGCTCTCCCCTAGGTCAGTGACAGAGACACAGTGGGATCAGTCTGCTCTCCCCTGGGTCAGTGACACAGACACAGTGGGGTCAGTCTGCACTCCCCTGGGTCAGTGACACAGACACACTGGGGTCAGTCTGCTCCCTCCTGGGTCAGTGACACAGATACACTGGGGTCAGTCTGCTCCCTGTACGTCAGTGACAGAGACAGTGGGGTCAGTCTGCACTCCCCTGGGTCAGTGACACAGACACACTGGGGTCAGTCCGCTTTCCCCTACGTCAGTGACCCAGATACAGTGGGGTCAGTCTGCTCTCCACTGGATCACTTCCATCTAGAAGGACAAGGGCAGCAGATACATGGGAACACCATCCCCTGCAAGTTCCCCTCCAAACCACTCACAATCCTGACTTGGAAACATATCGCTGTTCCTTCGGTGTCATTGGGTCAAAGTCCTGGAACTCCCTAAGGGGCACATTGTGGGTCTACCTACATCACATGCAGTGAGTTCAAGAAGACAGCTCACCATCACCTTCTCAAGGGGCAACTAGCGATGGGCAAATAACACTGGCCCAGCCAGTGCTGCCCATATCCCACGAGTCAATGAAAAATATCATTCCACAGTTTGAGAACAATGGGACCATCCCTTTGGCTTCAATGAAGAGATTTATTTATTCAGAAGGTAATGAATTTGTGTAGCCAGAGGTTTTACTGTGTTACTGATCTTCCCTCTGAAGGTAGACAATGTTGCTGCATAAATAAATCTGTTTGTACAACAACGTAACCTCTGCAGCATATAACCAACAACACTGAACACTAACAGAAACGGTGGGTAATCATCAGGATTGATGCCTCGAATCTATAATCTCAGAAATCTACAACATTGATGAAGCACGGGAGGGTGAAGCTCCCAGAGATGGTGAAGAGCAGAATCACAGCCTTCCTTCTGCTCTCCATCTCTGGGTCTCTGCAGGTCTCTCCTTTGCTCTCACCCTTCAGCCTTTTAGTGATCAACTGGTCACTAAAATAGAACATCACACATTACAGCACAGTACAGGCCCTTCGGCCCTTGATGTTGCACCGACCTGTGGAACAATCTGAAGCCCATGGATCCGACACTATTCCATTTTCATCCATATGTTTATCCAATCACCATTCAAATGCCCTTAAAGTTGACTAGTCTTTAACTGTTGTAGGCAGGGTGTTACATACCCCAACTACTCTGACATCTGTCCTGTATCTATCACCCCTCAATTTAAAGCTATGTCCCCTCGTGCAAGCCATCACCATCCGAGGAAAAAGGCTCTCACTGTCCACCCTATCGAACCCCCTGATTATCTTGTATGTCTCAATTAAGTCACCTCTCAGCCTTCTCTCTAGGATTGTGACAGAGGGATACCGAAGTAATTGCAAAATTCAAAAGGCTGTTCTGTCTTGGAGAGAGGGAGAGAGACAACTGATGGTGAGTTTAACCAAAGTACCACCTCACCTCTCTATATCTCACACCAGCCATCCAGCCAACTGTGCTAACTGAGCCCCTGCAGCAGTGAGGGCTGGACGGCTGGTTTGTGATTTGGAGTGACACCAACATCCAATATTGGATTTGGTGCTTGGCAACGAACCTGGCCAGGTGTAAGATCTCTCAGTGGGAAAGCATTTTGGTGATAATGATCATAACTCCATGACCTTCACTGTACTCATGGAGAGGGATAGGAGCAGATGGCCTGGGAAAGTATTTAAATTGGGGAGGGGGAATTACAATGCTATCAGGCAGGAACTGGGGCATCTAAATTGGGAACAGATGTTCTCAGGGAAATGCTGAAAAGAAATGTGGAGGTTGTTTAGGAAGCACTTGCTGATAGTCCTGGACAGGTTTGTCACTGAGGTAAGGAAGGGATGGGAGGTTGAAAGAACCTTGGGTGACAAGGGATGTGGAACATCTAGTCAAGAGGAAGAAGGAAGCTTACTTAAGGTTGAGGAGGCAAGCATCAGACAGGGCTCTAGAGGGTTACAAGGTAGCCAGGAAGGAACTGAAGAATAGACTCAGGAGATCTAGGAGGGTGCATGCAAAGGCTTTAAGAGGCAGGATGAAGGAAAACCCTAAGGCGTTCTACACTGATGTGAGGAACAAGAGGATGGCCCGAGTGAGGGGAGGGCCAATCAGGGACAGTGGAGGGAACTTGTGCCTGGAGTCGGAGGAGGAGGTAGTGTTGGTCCTCAATGAATACTTTGCTTCATTATTCACTACTGAGAGGGAACTTGATGTTTGTGAAGACAGAATGAAACAGGCTGACATGCTCAAACAGGTTGGTGTTAAAAAGGAGGGTGCGCTGAAAGTTTTAAGGATAGCTAACTCCCCCCAGCAGGAAGGAATATATGCAAAGTTACTCCAGGAAGCGAGGGAAGAGATTGCTGTGCCTTTGATGATGATCTTTGTGTCCTCATTGTCCACTGGAGTAGTGCCAAATAATTGGAGGGTGGCAAATATTATTCCCTTATTCACGATAGGCAATAGGGTAATCTTAGGAATTACAGACCAGTCAGTTTTACTTCTGTGTTGGGCAAATTATTGGAGAGGATTCTGAGACACAGGATTTATGATTAATTGGAAAACCATAGCTTGGTTAGAGTTAGTCAGCATGGCTTTGTGAGGGGCAGATCATGCCTCACAAACCTTATTGAATCCTTTGACGATGTGACAAAATGCACTGAGGAAGGTAGAGCAGTGGATGTGGTGCACATGGATTTTAGCAAGGCATTTGATAAGGTTCCCCATGGGATGCTCATTCAGAAAGTAAGGAGGCATGGGATACTTGGAAATTTGGCTGTCTGGACACAGAGTAGGCTCATCCATAGAAGACAGAGGCTGGTAGTAGATGGGAAGTATTCAGCCTGGAGCTTGGTGACCAGTGATGATCTGCAGGGATCGGTTCTGGGACCTCTGCTCTCTGTGTATTTTTATAAATGACCTGCATGAGGAAGTGGAAGGTTGGGTTAGTAAGTTTGCCAATGACATGAAAGTTGGTGGAGTGGTGGATAGTGTGGAGGACTGCTCTAGGTTGCAACGGAACATTGACAGGATGCAGAACTGGGCTGATAATTGTCAGATGGAGTTCAATCTGGAAAAGCATGAAGTAATTCATTTTGGAAGGTCAAACTGAAATGCAGAATGCAGGGTTGAAGGCAGCATTCTTGGCAGTGTGGAGGAGCAGAGGGATCTTGGGGTCCATGCCTATTGATCCCTCAAAGTCACCCAGCGCCCCCCAAATTTGTTGAGGCAACGTATAGCGTGATTGCTTTCATTAGCAGAGGGATGGAGTCTAAGAGCTGCGAGGTTATGCTGCAGCTCTATAGAGCCCTGCTTAGACCACAGTTGGAATATTGTGTTCAGTTCTGGTTGCCTCAATATCGGAAGGATGTGGGAGCTTTAGAGAGGGTGCTGTCTGGACTGGAGGGCATGTCTTATGAAGAAAGGTTGAGGGGGCGAGGGTATTTCTCACTGGAGTGAAGAAGGATGAGAGCTGACATGATGGAGGTGTACAAGGTGATGAGAGACACAGACAGATGGAATAGACAGAGACTTTTTCCCTGGGTGGAAATGGTCATCATGGGGCGGGGTATCATTTTAAAGTGATTAGAGGAACTTTTAGGGGAGATGTCAGATGTAGGTTCTTAACACAGACAGTGGTGGGTGTGTGGAATACACTACCAGCAGTGGTAGCAAAGTCAGATAGATTAGGAACAATTAGAACATAGAACATTAACATGACAGCGCAGTACTGCCTTCGGCCCTTATTGTTGTGCCGACCTGTGTAATTAGTCTGAAGCCCATTTATCCTACACTATTCCATTTTTATCCATATGATTATCCAATGACCATTTAAATGCCCTGAAAGTCGGTGTCTACTACAGTTGCAGGCAGTGCGTTCCATGCCCCGACTACACTCTGTGTAAAGAAACTACCTCTGACATCTGTCCTATATCTATCATCCCTCAAATTAAAGCTATGTCCCCTCATGCTAGCCATCACCATCTGAGGAAAAAGCTCTCACTGTCCACCCAATCCAACTCAGTGATTATCTGTATCTCACAATTACGTCATCTTCTTCTTTCGAATGAAAAGAGCTTCAACCTTATCAAACTGGGTGGCAACTTTCAGGGATCTATGGACCTGGATGCTGAGATCTCTCTGCTTATCTACACTACCAAGAATCTTACCATTAGCCCAGTACTCTGTATTCTTGTTCCTCCTTCCAAAGTGAATCACCTCACATTTTTCCACATTAAGCTCCATTTGCCATCTCTCAGCCCAGCTCTGCAGCTTATCTATGTCCCTCTGTAGACTGCAACATCCTTCAGCACTATCCACATCTCCACCGACCTTATTGTTATCCACAAATGTACTAACCCATCCTTCTACACCCTCATCTAGGTCATTTATAAAAATGACAAACAGCAGTGGACCCAAAACAAATCCTTGTGATACACCACTAGTAACAAACTCCAGGGTGAATATTTCCCAACAGCCACCACCCTCTGTCTTCTTTCAACTAGCCACCTTCTGATCCAAACTGCTGAAACACCCTCAATCCCATGCCTCCGTATTTTGTGCAATTTAAGCGACTCTTGGATAGGCACACAGAGGAGAGAACAATAGAGTCAGATAAATGGTCGGCACAACACCGAGGGCTGAAGGGCCTGTACTATGCTGTATTATAGTATGTTCAATGTTAACAGCACAGGTTCAATCCCCACACTGGCTGAGATCATCATGAAGGTCCTACCTTCCCAACCTCACCGTTACCCTGAGGCACGGTGGCCCTCAGGTTAAACTCACAGCCAGTTGTCTCTCACTAATGAGAGAGCAGCCCTATGGTCCACTGGGACTTCAGGGACTTTACTGAAGGAATATATATCCAAGTCAGGATGGTGAGTGGCTTGGAAGGGAACATGCAGGTCATGGTGTTCTCATACATCTACTGCCTTTGTCTTTAGAAGGTAGTGGTCATAGATGTTGAAGGTGATGTCTACGGAGCATTGGTGAGTCTCTGCAGTGTGTGTTGTCAATGATACTCAGTGCTGCTACTGAACACCGGTGGTGAACAGACTGAAGGTTTGTAAATGCCGTGCTAATCAAACTGGTTACTTCATCATAAAAGAGAAAATGGTGGAGAAACGCAGCAGGCCTAGTGTAACTATGAAGAGAGAAAGAGAATGAATGTTTCTAGTCCGACATGACACCCTGTCAGCACTGTTCCAAAGGAGGGTGATATTGGACTCAAAAGTTTAACTTTATGTATCTCTCCAAAGGTGTTGCCAGATTTGCTGAATTTCTCCAGCACTTTCTGATTTCATTTCGGATTTTGAGTGTCTGCAACATTGTGCTTTTATATGGATGCTTGGTCACGCTAGGATCCCATTTCTTGAGGGATCTTGGAGGTATTTCCATCCAGGCCAGTGGGGAGTATTCCATCACACTCCTGACGTGTGCCTTGGAGATGGTGGAGAGGCTTTTGGAGCCATGAGGTACATCCCTCACTGCAGTGTTCCTGCCCCCTGAGCTGCTCTTGTAGCCACAGTACTTACATTGTAAACCCATTTCATTTTCAGCTCAATGGGAACTCCCAGCTTGTTGATTGTGGGGGATTCAGCAACAGCAAAGCCTTGAATGTCACACGGCATTATCGATGTGATCTCTTCTTGGAGGTGATAATTGTTTTGTATTTGTTTGACACGGATGTTAATTGTCATTTGTCAGCCCAGGCCTGGAACATATAACATTGAACATTACAGCACAGTACAGGCCCTTCGGCCCTCGATGTTGTGCCGACCTGTGAAACCAATCTCAAGCCCATCTAACCTACACCATTCCATTATCATCCATATGTTTATCCAATGACCATTTAAATGTTCTTAAAGTTGGCAAGTCTGCTACAGTTGCAGGCAGTGTGTTCCATGCCCCGACTACTCTCTGAGTAAGGAAACTACCTCTGACAGTAAAGCTCTGTCCCTTCGTACCAGCCATCTCCATCCAAGGAAAAAGGCTCTCACTGTCCACTCTATCTAATCCTCTGATCATCTTGTATGTCTCTTTGAAGTCACTTCTCAACCTTCTTCCCTCTAACAAAAACAGCCTCAAGTCCCTGAGCCTTCCCTCATAAGACCATCTCTCCATACCAGGCAACATCCTGATAAATCTTCTCTGCATCCTTTCCAATGTTTCCACATCCTACTTTTAATACGGCGACCAGAACTGTACACAATACGACAAGTGCGGCCGCACCAGAGTTTTGTACAGCTGCAACATGACCTCATGGCTCTGAACCTCAATCCCTCTATTAATAAAAGCTAACACACTGTGCGCTTTCTTAACAACCCTATCAACCTGGGTGGCAACTTTCAGGGATCTATGTACATGGACACCGAGATCTCTATGCTCACCACACCACGAAGAATCTTGCCTTTAACCCAGTATTCCGTATTCCTGTTCCTCCTCCCAAAGTGAATCACCTCACACTTTTCTGCATTAAACTCCATTTGCCACTTCTCAGCCCAGCTCTGCAGCTTATCTTTGTCCCTTTGTAACCTGCAGCATCTTTCTGCATTGTCCACAACTCCACTGACCTGGTGTCATCTGCAAATTTAATGAACCCATCCTTCTACATCCTCATCCAAGTCATTTATAAAAATGACAAACACCAGTGATCGAAAAACAGATCCTTGCGGTACACCACTAGTAACTGAACTCCAGGATAAACATTTCCCATCAACCACCACCCTTACAGCTCACCAATTTCTGAAGCAAAAAGCTAAATCACCCTCAATCCCATGTTTCTGTGCCTCCGTATTTTGTGCAATAGCCGATCATGGAGACCCTTATCAAAAGCCTGACTGAAACCAATATACACCACATTGACCACCTAATCTGCTGCTTGGTCATCTTCTCAAAGAACTGAATAACGTTTGTGAGGCACGATCTACCCTTCACAAAACCATGTTGACTAGCCCTAATCAACTTCATCCTTTCTGGATGATTGAAGAATGATTATAAATCTGAACTCTTATAACTTTCTCCAACATTTATCCACAATCAAGGTGAGGCTCACTGGTCTATAATTACCAGGGTTGTCTCTACTCTCCTTCTTGAACAAGGGGACAACATTTACTGTCCTCCAGTCTTCTGGCACTATTCCTGTAGACAATGACGATATAAAGATCAAAACCAAAGTCTCTGCAATCTCCTCCCTGGCTTCCCAGAGAATCCTAGGATAAATCCCATTCAACCCAGGGGACTTATCTATTTTCACACTTTCCAGAATTGCTAACACTTCCTCTTATGAACCTCAATCCCGTCTTGTCTAATAATCTGGATGTCAGTAGTCTCCTCGACAACATTGTCTTTTTCCAGTGTGAATACGAATGAGAAATATTCATTTAGCACCTCTCCTATCTCCTCAGACTCCACACACACAACTTCCCATTGTTGTCCTTGACTGGTCCTAATCTTATTTTAGTCATTTTTTTATTCCTGATATACTGATAGAAAGCTTTAAGGTTTTCCTTGACGTGACCTGCCAAAGACTTGATGAGATGAGATGAGATTCCCTACAGTGTGGAAACAGGCCCTTCGGTCCAGCAAGTTCACACCGACCCTCCGAAGAGCAAGCCATCTAGACCCATTCTGCTACATTTACCCCTGACTAATGCACCTAACACTACGGGCAATTTAGCATGGCCAATTCACCTAACCTGTGCATCTTTGGACTGTGGGAGGAAACAGGAGCTGTGAGGCAGCAGTGCTAACCACTGAGCCACCGTGCCACCCAATTTGATACATTTGATTTGATAGAATTTGATACATTTCAATCTGATCCCCTCTCATCCTTTTCAACTCCATTGAATACAGGCTCAGTCTCTCCTCATGGGATGGTTCTACTATCATCAAGATCAACCTAGTGGCCCTGTGCTACATTCACTCTATGGCAACTATATTTTTTCTTCTTTAGGGAGACCAAAGCCATTTGCAGATACAAAGACTTGAATAACTGCAGTAAAAACTTTCCTACTTCTGAACTCAAATCCTCTGCCCCTCCTGGCCCTTCTTTGCTTTCTCTTTTGGTCCTTCCTGGCTAATTTATAACTCTCAAGCACCGAACTGAACCTTCATGTCTCATCTTTACATAAGCCTCCTTCTTCCTCTTAACAACAGATACAACTTCATTACTAAACCAAGGTTCCCTCGTTCCACTACCTCCTCGCTGCCTGACAGGTACATACTTATCAAGGACATGCAGTAGCTGATCCTTGAAAAAGCTCCACATTTCAATTATGTCCATCCTCTGCAGTTTCCTTCCCATCCTATGCATCCGAAATCTTGCCAAATCACAGCATAATTACCTTTCCCCCAACTATATCACTTTACCTGCGATATATTGCTGTCCCTTTCCATCACTAAAGTAAATGTAACCTAATTGTGGTCACTATCACCAAAGTGCTCACCTACCTCCAAATCAAACACCTGCCTGGGTTCATGACCCAGTACCAAATCCAATGTGGCCTCGCCCCTTGTTGGCCTGTCTATATACTGTGTCAGGAAATGCTCCTGCACACATTGGACAAGAACTGACCCATCTAAAGTACTCGAACTACAGTGTTTCCAGTCAATATTTGGAAAGTTAAAGGCCCCCAGAACAACGACCCTGTTACTTTCTCTCCTATCAAGAATCATCTTTGCAATCCTTTCCTCTACATCTCTGGAAGGCTACAGAAAACTCCCAACAGCATGACCTCTGCTTTCCTGTTTCTAACCTCAGCCCATTCTACCTCAGTGGACCAGTCCTCATCAAATGTCTTTCTGCCACCATAATACTGTCCTTGACTAACATCGCCCCACCTCCCCCTCTTTTATCACCTTCTCTGTTCTTACTGAAACATCTAAACCTTGGAACTTGTAATAACCATTCCTGTCCCTGCTCAATCCAGGTCTCTGAAATGGCCACAACATCGAAGTCCCAACCCATGCTGCAAGGTCACCCACCTTATTCTGGATGCTCCTGGTGTTGAAGTAGACACACTTGAAACCAAATTCCCGCCTGCCGCTGCATTCCTGCAACATTGAAACCCTATTCAGGACCTTATTGTTCTCAACCTCCTGTGCACGGATGCTACAATTCAGGTTCCCATCTCCTGCTGAATTAGTTTAAACCCTCCCAAAGAGCATTAGCAAACCTGCCCCAGGATAGTGTACCTCTCTGGTTCAGGTGTAGACCATCCTGTTTGTAGAAGACCCACCTACCCCAGAATAAGCCCCAATTATCCAGGCATCTAAATCCCTCCCTCCTGCACCATCCTTGTAGCCACATGTTCAACTCTTCTCTCTCCCTATTCCTTACTAGCATGTGGCATAGGTAACAAACCAGAGTTAACATCTCTGTTTGTTCCAACTCTAAACTTCCACCCTAACTCCCTGAATATCTGCTTTAAAATCCCTCGTCAGGTCCACAACCCCCACCAACCCAACCTCCAATCCCGCCACCTTCCCCTGCAACCACAAGAAATGCTAAACTTGCGCCCACACTCCCCCCGTTCTTCCCTCCAAGGCCCCAAGGGAAACTTCCATATCCGCCACAAATTCACCTGCACCTCCACACACATCATTTATTGCATCCGCTGCACCCGATGTGGCCTCCTCTATATGGGGGAGTCAGGCCGCCTACTTGCGGAACGTTTCAGAGAACACCTCTGGGACACCCGGACCAACCAACCCAACCACCCCGTGTCTCAACACTTCAACTCCCTCTCCCACTCCTCCATCGCCAGACCATTGTAACACGACGGTTGGACGAAGAGCGCCTCATCTTCCGCCTAGGAACCCTCCAAACACAAGGGATGAACTCAGACTTCTCCAGTTTCCTCATTTCCCCTCCCCCCACCTTGCCTCAGTCAAATCCCTCGAACTCAGCACCGCCTTCCTAACCTGCAATCTACTTCCTGACCTCTCCGCCCCCACCCCACTCCGGCCTATCACCCTCACCTTAACCTCCTTCCACCTATCGCATTTACAACACCCCTCCCCCAAGTCCCTCCTCCCTCCCTTTTATCTTAGCCTGCTGGACACACTTTCCTCATTCCTGAAGAAGGGCTTATGCCCAAAACGTCGATTCTCTTGTTCCTTGGATGCTGCCTGACCTGCTGCGCTTTTCCAGCAACACATTTTCAGCTCTGTCTCCTGACTGTAATCTACCTTTCCCCTGTACCTGAGGTGTCACTACCTCCCTGCAACTCCTCTCAATTACTCCCTCAGCCTCCCGAATGATCCGAAGTTCATCCAGCTCCGGCTCCAGTTCCCTAACGCTGGTGTCGAGGAGCTGAAGTTGCCAGGATCTTGCTGCAGAGCCACATGGAGTGCTTCAGTATCTGAGGAGGGAAGAATGCTGCTGAACATTGTGTGAGTATTAGCGAACCCTCGGACCCATGACATTCTGCCTGAGGGAAGGTCAGTTATACAGTCACTAAAGATAGTTAGGGCTAGGACACAATCTTGAGGACCTCCTGCTGTGAGGGCCTGGAGCTTAGATGGCTGACCTCCACCAACCGCACCAATTGTTGTGGGTCTGGAGTTGCATGTAGCCCAGACAAGACAAGGACAGCCCTAATCCCTAAAGGGTATTAGAGAACCAGATGGGTTTAAACAACAATTGACAGGGGTTTTGTGGAGAGGTAAGTGAGAGGAGGGTGGGGGTGGTGAGAAAGTAGCATAGAGTACAATAGGTGATTGGGAGAGGGGATGAAGGTGATAGGTCGGGAGCCGGGGGAGGGTGGAGTGGATAGGTGGAAAAGAAGATAGGCAGGTAGGACAAGTCATGGGGACAGTGCTGAGCTGGAAGTTCGGAACTAGGGTGAGGTGGGGGAAGGGGAAATGAGGAAACTGTTGAAGTCCACATTGATGCCCTGGGGTTGAAGTGTTCCAAGGCGGAAGATGAGGCATTCTTCCTCCAGGCGTCTGGTGGTGAGGGAGCGGCGGTGAAGGAGGCCCAGGACCTCCATGTCCTCGGCAGAGTGGGAGGTGGAGTTGAAATGTTGGGCCACTGGGCGGTTTGGTTGATTGGTGCGGGTGTCTCGGAGATGTTCCCTAAAGTGCTCTGCTAGGAGGTGTCCAGTCTCCTCAATGTAGAGGAGACCGCATCGGGAGCAACGGATACAATAAATGATATTAGTGGATGTGCAGGTAAAACTTTGATGGATGTGGAAGGCTCCGTTAGGGCCTTGGGTGGAGGTTCAGCAACAAACCCATCAGTGTATAACTCCTGCTCTGATTTGTCTTTTCAAAATATAACACCTCACATTTATCTAAATTAAACTCCATCTGCCACTCCTTGGCCTATTGACCCATCTGAACAAGATCCTGTGTACTCTGAGGTAACGTCCAATTTTGGTGTCATCTGCAAACTTACGAACGATACCTGCTATTTTCACATCCAAATCATTTATGGAAATGATGAAAAGCAATGGACCCAGCACCGATCCTTATGGCACACGATGGATCACAGGCCTCCAGTCTGAAAAGCAACCCTCCATCACCAACCTCAGTCTTCTACCTTTGAGCCACTTCTGCATCCAAATGGCTAGTTCTTCCTGCATTCCATGATCTCTAACCTTGCTAACCAGTCCCCCGTGAAGACCCTTGTTGAATGCCTTACTGAAGTTCATGTATATCATGGCCACTGCTCTGCCCTCATCAATCCTCTTCACACGCACAGAGTCATGCCGACTATCCCTAAACAGTCCTTGCCTTTCCAAATATATGTAAACCCTATACCTTAGGATTGCCTCCGTCAACTTTTCCACCATCAATCAGGCTCACTGGTCTATAGATCCCTGGCTTTTCCTTACCACCTTTCTTAAATAATGGCACCCTGTTAGGCAACATTCAGCCTTCCAGCGCCTCACCTGTGACTATCGATGATACAAATATCTCAGCAAGGGGCCCAGCAATCACTTTACTTGCTTCTCACTTTACTTGCTTCTCACTGATTTCTAGGGTACACCTGATCAGGTCCTGGGATTTATCCATCTTTATGCATTTTGAGATGTCCACTGTAACATAATTTTTTAAGATGTCGCCATCTTTTTCCCCACATTCTATATCTTACATGACCTTCACCACAGTAAACACTGATGCAAAATATTTGTTTAGTATCTTCCCATCTCCTGTGGTTCCACACATCGGCTGCCTTGTTGATCTTTGAGGGGCACTGTTCTCTCCCCAGTTAATCTTTTATCCTGAATGTATTTATTGAATCTGTTTGGATTCTCCTTAACCCGATTTGCCAGCGCTATCTCATGTTCCGCTTTTGCCTTCCTGATTTCTCTCTTAAGTATATTCCTACTGTATTTATACTCCAATCAGGATTCACTTGTTCTCTGCTGCCCATACCTGACATATGCTTCCTTCTTTTTCTCAAATAAAACCTCAATTTCTCAAGTCATCCAGTATTCCCTTCACCTACCAGCCTTGCCTTTCACCCAAACAGGAACATACTGTCTCTGAACTCTCATTATCTCATGTTTGAAGGCTTCCCATTGTCCAGCCCTGAGTAGCTTTGAGTGTGAGTTTAGAGATACAGACTCGATGGAGTGAAGGACCATCTCTGTCCTGTATGATGTCATCATTCTCTGATTTTGAACTGAAGGGTCTGATTATTTTTGTGTTTGTTTTGAGAAAATGTGACTGAGTGGAAGTTCCAGCTGTTGGTGTGGTCAGTATCAGCTTCATGTTCTGTATTAGAGTGCTCATTCACAGAGAGAATTTCCCAAATCAGTTGTATTAACAAGGAAAGCAGTGGGATAACAGTGGGCAGGAGAACAGCTCTCAAAAACGTCAACAGCATGAGGCAGAGCAAAGAATATGAAAAGGTATTTAGATATTGATAGGATTGATAGTGAGTGAAATATTGCAAGTATTGTTACTTGAAAACATGAATGTTTGAGACTGAACAGGATCAGATCAATCCAGCCTTTGGGGTATTCAAATATAGCTGTAAATTCAATGCTATCACATCATT
The DNA here is from genome assembly GCF_037043375.1 of Chiloscyllium plagiosum. Taxonomy (NCBI): domain Eukaryota; kingdom Metazoa; phylum Chordata; class Chondrichthyes; order Orectolobiformes; family Hemiscylliidae; genus Chiloscyllium; species Chiloscyllium plagiosum. The sequence goes on along the minus strand of NW_028270156.1, from coordinate 88,883,405 downwards.
AAAATAAACCTGCTGTCGTAACTTGTTTGTTCAAAATGCGTTAAAAAATTTGAAGATGTAATCACAGTTTCCCAGTGGAGATACCACACAATATAAAATAAAGTCTCTGGAATTGTGTCAGCTCCATCTCCGAGAGAATTCTCCAATTTCAAAAGATTCCCAGCAGCAGGAAGGGAAAGGTTGTGTCACAAACAATGAAATGCATCTTCTCAGGGAAAGGATCGGTAGAGTGTATGAGACCATTCTGGCTGTCGTTGGTGTTCCTGGTAAGTGTTGGAACAACTTATATAAACCACTGCATTGAATCATCCTTATTTCTACAGATAACTGATAAATTATTATATTTCCACTTAGCAAGGCCAATCCTGATGTCTGACAATAATGTCCTCACTTATTTAGTTTAAATTGAATAGTTTGTCAGTTCGGAGGCTCCTCAGTAATGTACAGCATTGTGTGTTTCCCTATACTGTGCATAATGCGTTTACACCGAGGCCACATTGATGGAGTTTGGCTGAGCACTGGCCCTGGCCACATTGATGGAGTTTGGCTGAGCACTTCCGGGTTTCGGAAGACCACCTTCTCTCTGTGGTAGTTCACAGCCTGCTATCGGTCAGATGGGTTTTGTAACAACCCACCTCTCAGTGACACCTGGTGTTTCCCATTCCTTGATGGAAAGGGATTGTGTTGGTGGGTCTTGCTCAGGCAGCTCGCTCCAAATGGGAGCCCAGATACAACATGTTAATGGGTGGGTTCAGCAGGTCATTAGGAAATAATGGAGACTGCTGATAAGGCGATGTGCTGGAAAAGGCACAGCAGGCAAGGTTGCATCTGAGGAGCAGGCGAAATCGACTGCTGCTAACTCAAAAACATCCTGAGTATATGACCGTGTTTCTGTGAGTAATCTGCTGCTCATGTTCTTCCCTGTGTCCTTTAAAAGAGCAAATGATTCATTGAGTGAGATTCTTTAAACTTCATGGAACAACAATTATCTTTGTGTCATTACTTACAGTCTGGGCTCATGCACAGAGAACGTTTCATTAATAACTTCAAATCTATTTTTTCCTTTCTCTTACAGTTAGTCTAGTGGTGATTTTAATCTTAGCTCGGGGTAAATGTGGTCTTTCTGTGGGCAGCACTCGCTACCTGGTGGCCATGACAACGTCAGATCTATTGTTCATTGTTTTTTATATCATCCTTCACCAATTTCAAAAATATTATTATCCACTGTGTTTCCTGCAAATCACTCCTGTTTGTGGTGTTATCTATGCACTCAACCGCTTGAGCATTGATTGTTCTGCGTGGTTCACCATTGCTTTTTCCTTTGATCGATTTGTTGCCATTTGTTTACATGAGATGAAAACTAAGTATTGCACAGGGAAAACTGCAACCAGGGTTCTAGCAGCAATCTGCATCTTCTTTTGTTTAAAGAATATTCCCAACTCCTTTGTGTATAAACCTGGAAAGATTATCAATAATGTTCCATGGTACTGTTATACCAGGACTGGTTATGATAATGACCCTCGGTGGATAGGTTTTAGATATTTTGAGACTTTTTTAACACCAATGTTCCCATTCACTTTTATTCTCTTCATCAACATTCTGACTGTCAGACATATCTTCGAGGCCATTAAGGTGCGGAAGGAACTGAGAGGTCAGAGAAAAACACAGAATGATCCAGAGGTAGAGAGCAGGAAAAATTCTGTGATTTTACTCTTTGCCATATCTGCCAGCTTCATACTTCTCTGGTTGTTGCATATCTTACATTTCTTTAATGTTGGTTATTCCTTGGATTCTGTTTCTTTTGGTCTCTTTGTTCAGATTGGATACATGCTGAGGAACTTAAGTTGCTGCACAAATGCATTTATTTATGTGGTGACACAGAAAGCATTCAGAGGCCAGTTAAAGTACGCCATGACATGTCCACTGATAAAAATAATTCAAATGATAAATAAATCCAAGTAACTGAGAGCCAACGTTGGATGCAGCAGGTAACGGAATGAGGAGTCCACGTGAGGAATGAACCAAAAGGAGAAGGAGGAGCAGCAACATGATAACACTCCTTTTCTAATGGGCAAGGAATGACTCCACCTGAGGAGCAAAATGTAAGAGACTGGAGGTGTAAAGCCAGTGTAAAGTGCTGTTTGCAATCAGCAACAATTAGTAGGAAGTGGAGGAACAAAAGCAAATCCAAAAGAGGAATTAGATATTCATCCCAAGTAATCCGTTCTCAGTGAGTAAATTGGGTAGAAAGATAAATGATATGGAGGAAGGTGTAATCGTTCACTGCAGGCCAGAGAGGGAAATACAACGACAGGCTCCTGTCCACTCTTCCTCACTGAATTCTCTGAGCCACACATCTGGACAATCTTTTAAAAAACGAGAAGTTTCCTGTTGAGAAAGGAAATAAAATATTGTAAAGATTCTGTGTCTTTTGATTGCACCTTTATTTTCACAATAATTTACTTTGTTTCCATTCAATTCCTCGTGTTGGTTCCTGGCAATCGCACTTTTCGATTTTCACATTGATCAGGAGGAAACCCCAAAGAGAAAAGGAATTGGGTCAGTTTGTGAATACATGTGGCTTTCATTATAAAACAATAAAATGCAAAGCAGGAGGAGACTAAGGCAGTCTGGACTAAACTATTTCTCTGATATCATTCCGTTGCTTTATTTGCTCCTTTCCATGAACCAGCTGATGTGTTGCTGGGGGAATCCAAGCCCAACCAGAGGGATTTCTGGGCTCCCTCCCTGCACGTGCCCAATGACCCAGCTCCCTCCCCGATTTCAGATGCTCCTTCAAATCTACCTCTTCATATCAGCTATCGTCACCTGACTCAATATCACTTTCAGTGAATCAACATGAACTCTGTTTGATTTGTCATGATAAAGGTCTTTTTAACTATGTTTGGGGACTGTGTTGTGGTAAAGTGGTTAGTGTAGCTGTCTTCCAAACAGGTGACCTGGGTTAGATTCCTGACAATGGCAAGTTGAGATTTGTCACATTGATCAATAGGAAACCACAAAGACAAAAGGAATTTGATCCGTTTAAAAATACATTTGTTTTTTATTCCAAGACAACAAAATGCAAAGTAGACAAAGGCAGACTGGATGAAACTGTTTACCTGCTGCATTCTCTCACACCTCCTCGCTCCCTCACTCCCTCCCCCCTCTAATCCCACTAGGATGGCTCTGGCTATGCTCCATCCCTGAGGGAGGTATGCCCTGGGTAGAGGGATCTGGGAGCTGACTGGATGTGCTGGGACTTGGGCAGAGAGGGTGCTTTCAGTGAGAGACCTGGGGATATTTCAAACAGGTTCTGGTAGCCATTTTCCCTTCAAAGAACAAAGAACAAAAACATTTACAGCCCAGGAACAGGTCCTTTGGCCCTTCAAGCCTGAGCCAAACCAAAGCCTCTGTCTAAACCTGTCGCCCATTTCCTAAGCATCTGTCTCCCTCTGCTCCCCACCTACTCATCATCTGTCCAGGCGCATCTTTAATGGAACTACTGTGCCTGCCTCGACTACCTCTGCTGGCAACGTGTCCCAGACACCCACCACTCTCTGTTTGAAGTCCTTGTGCATGTATCCCCATTTAACTTTTCACCTCTCACCTTGAAAGTGTGACTTCTCGTTATTGAATCCTTCACTCTGGGAAAAAAAAGCTTATTTTTGTCTACCCTGTCTAAACCCTTCATAATTTTGGAGACCTCAATCAGGTCCCCCCCAATCTCTTTTTTTCGAATGAAAACTATCCTAACCTACTCAACTTTCACTGTGTGCACTGAGCAGGGGGTGAGTTTCTGTGGGTTTCTGTCTGTCACTGTGTGTGAGAGTGTGGGGAATGGTTGAATCTCAAAAGCCACCCCCTGGAGCAGAGTCTATCCTGAATGGGAGAGAAAGATTGTGAGAGACCATCGCGAGAGCTTAGACCAACAGGAATGGTGAATATCGATTGTTAAATCTCACCATATCTTTCCTTAGCACGTGCTTATATCTGTCTGATTTTTCCTCTTTTCTCTCTCTGTCCCTCTCTTTGCCACACTACATCTCTCTCTCCATCACAACCTTTCTCTCTCTATCTCTCTCTCTCTTACTGACAGCCTTTTCTTTTGTATTTTCTCCCCTGTCTCTTCTTCCCACCTTTATCTGTGTCCGTTCCCATTCTCTTGCTCTTTCTTCTTCTCTCATTTTTCTCTCTCTTTCCTTCTTTCCTTCCCTGGTTCTGTTGTTCAATCCTGAATGGAATCTGCACCCCCCCTTCAATATTGGACAATCCCGCCCCCCCACCCCAAATTTAGCCCCTGTCCCCTCCATGGCCCCTGTCTAATTGCCCTCGCTTGTGCAGCTTCATCAATCCTGATCTGTCCCTCTGTAGTTCCTCCATTATACACCCATTGTATATAAAAGCCCCTCAGTATCTCCATCCATCAACATTACCCTTCCCCCGTGCTGTATCCCAGCCCATGAGCTGGAGGGCAAAGTGAGCGTGTGCAGAGACTGCGTACCGTAATGTCATGGAGTCAACGAGTCATGCAGCACGGAGACAGACCCTTCGGACCAACCAGGCCACACCGACCGTGTTCCAAAACTAAACTATTCCCACCTGCCTGCACTGGGCCCATATCCCTCCAAACCTTTCCTATTCATGAACTTATCCAAATGTATTTTAAACATTGTAACTGTACCTACATCCACCATTTCCTCTGATAGTTCATTCCACATCCAAAATTCTAAAAACATTGCCCCTCATGTCCTTTTTCAATCTTTCTCCTCTCACCTTAAAAATATACCCCCCAGGTTTGAACTCCCTTATCGTTCATCTTACCTGTGCCCCACATGATAGTTTAAACACCAATAAGGTCACCCCTCACACTCCAATGCAACAGCCCATGTCTATATCTCAAACCCTCCATTCCTGACAACATCTCGGTAAATCCTTACTGAACCCTCTCCAGTTTAATAATATCCTTCCTATAACAGAGCTATGAGAATTGCACACATTAATCCAGAAGAGGCCTCATCACTGTCCTGTACAAGTTCAATATAATGTCAGAACTCTGATACTCAAAGGTCTGGGCAATGAAGGTGTGTGTGCTAAACACCTTCTTAACTACCCTGTTTAACTGGGATGCAAATTTCAAAGAAGCATGTCCCTGAACACTGAGGTGTCTCTCTGCTCTCCCACACTACCCAGGGCACTACTATTAAGTCCTTGTTTGTATTACCACAATGCAATACCTCACGTTTATCCAAATTAAGCTCCATCTGCTACTCCTCAGCCCAATTCAGCCCAAGATCTCTTTGTAATTTTGGGTCACATTCTTCACTGTCTATTTACCATTTTGGTGTCATCCACAAACTTACTAACCATTCTCCTACATTCTCATCCAAATCCTTTGTCTCAATGACAAACAGAAGTGGAGCCAGTACCGCTCCCTGTGGGACACCGTTGGCCACAGGCCTCCAGTCTGAATAACAATGATCCACCATCTTCTGCCATAAAGCCAATTATGTATTCAGTTGGCAAGTCCACCCTGAATCCTATGTGATCTAACTTTACCAATTAGTCGATCATGCAGAGCCTCATCAAAGGCTTTACTAAAAGCCAAGCAAACACCATCTAACTCTCTGTCCTCACCATTCATTTTGATTACTTCCAAAAACAAACCCAATCAATGGTGAGACATGATTTTGCTCACACTTAATCAGACTGTCCATCTCTAATCAATCCTTTCCTCTCCAACCTCTGTAAATCCTATCTTTCAGGATCATCTCTAAAAACCTACCCACCACCGAGGACAGGCTCACAGGTCGATAGTTTCCAGGCTTCTCCTCACATCCCTTCTTAAACAATGACATATTAGTCACGCCCCAGTCCACCAGTTCTTTCCCCTTGGTTTACAGATGATACAAATATTCTGCTCGGGGCCGTATAATTTTCTCTCTGACTTCCCACAGTGTCCTGGGACACACTTGATCAGGTTTATCTATCTTTATGTTTTTTTAAGATCTCCAGCACTTCCTCTTCTGTTTTCTGTGAACTGTTTCCAAAACATCAATTTTTATATCCCTGATTTCTCCAGCCTCCATTTCTTTCCCAACAATAAAAATGGATGCAAAATATTTTTTATATCCCTCCCATCTCTTGAGGTTCCACACAAAGACAACCTAATTGGTCTTTAAGGGGTCCTACTCTCTCTCCAGTTGCTCCCTCACTCAATGTATTTATGGAACCTCGTTGGATAATTTTTTACCCTATCTGCCAAGGCTATCTCCTGTCAGCTCTTTGCCTTCCTCATTTCCTTCTGAAGAATGCCCCTACACTCTTTACACTCTTCAAGACATTCAGTTGATCCCAAGTGTCTCTCTAATAGATGGTTATTTTTTATTCTTGACTTGAACTTCAACATCTTTATTTATCCATTGTTCTGTAATCTTACCAGCCTTGACTTTCACTCTAACAGGAACAGAATGCTTCTGAACTCTTGTTATCACACTTTGGAAGGCCTCCCACTTGCCAGTCATCCTTTTATCTGCGATCATTCTGCTCTAATCAACATTTGAAAGTTTTTGTTTCATACCATTTCATACCCATTTGCCTCACTCCAATTAAGAATTTTAACTTTTATCCTTTTACACAACTATTTTAAAGTTACTGGCATTACGATTACTGGTCCAAAAGTGTTCCCTGACTCAAACTTCAGTCACTTGCCCCGCCTTATTTCCCAGAGAAGATATTATCTCTAATAGCAATGACATAGCAGACCCATGTTCCCTTCCATGCTCCGAGTTCATCAGCTTTTTCCATAAGAACTCGTGTATTGAAATAAATGCAGTTTAAGTGTTCAGTGTCCCTTTGTTCTCTGACTTGTTCTTGACTGGCCTTTATAAAGAACGTGCTGTTTTCTGATTCAGAACCATTGTCATCTTCCTTTCTATTTTCACTGTTGTTTAGAAAGCCCCCGCCCCACCTCTCTCACATCTTACAATCTCCTGAAATAGAGCGAGCAAATCTCCCCACCAGGATATTGGTCTAGTTCAGGTGAAACCCATCCTTTTAAACAGGTCTTTTCTGTCCCAGAAGAGATCCCAATGCTCCAGGAAAGTGACTCCCTGCGCAGTGCAGCACCTCATCAACCATTGATTTATCTGTCCTGTCCTTTTATTCCTTCCCTCATTAGAACTTGGCACCAGAAGTAAACCAGAGATTACTATTTTTCTATATTCTTTTTTTAACCTTCTACCTAACCAGTTACACTCACTGATTAGATTAGATTCCCTCCAGAGTGGAAACAGGCCCTTCAGCCCAACAAGTCCATACCGACCCTCCAAAGAGTAACCCACCCAGACCCATTTCCCTCTGACTAATGCACCTAACACTGTGGGCAATTTAGCATGGCCAATTCACCTGACCCGCACATCTTTGGACTGTGAGAGGAAACTGGAGCACCCCGAGGAAACCCACGCAGACATAAGGAGAATATGTAGTCTCCACACAGACAGTCACCCGAGGCTGGAATCGAACCTGGTACCCTGGTGCTGTGAGGCAGCAATGCTAACCACTGAGCCACCGTGCTGCCCCCATGCCACTCTGTAACCCCTTAACCCTATCTCTAACTATGTCATTCCTATCAATGTGAACAACAACTTCCGGTTTCTCACTCATCCACTTGACAATCTGCTTCAAACATTTTGAGACATTCTTCACCCTGGCGGTGAGAAAGCAATACACCATACTCGACTCACACTCACTCCCGCAAAATCTCCTGACTGTGCCCCTCATAGGAGAATTCCCTAAAATATTTATTCTTTTATATCTTGACAAACAAGTTGAATATGGTGCCCAAGATCTGATGACCATTTCTATTGTTCTCATTCAACAATATTCAAAATGGATTATCTGTGTGAGAGAGGAATTGCCACAGGAGACTTCGAAACCACCTTCAAACCCTTCCTGGTGGACAGTTATCGATCTGAATGATCTTGCTGTGTAATCACTTCGCTAAGTCTATTTGTCATCGCACTCAATATTTCTTACAGGCCATCAGTAACATTAATCCAACAAAGAAGAAGCTCTCAATAGCACATTAAATGTTAAGTTAAACTATCTTTCCTTACCCACAGATTTAATATGACGCATGAAAAGAAAAATTAACAATATAAATATTAAAAAGAAATCAAACACTTAACTGAAAAAAATGAAAAAAAACAAGCTCCTCCGCAAATAATCCAACATTCAGCCTTCACTGTCCGGACACAAAAACCTCTCCCGAGCTGTCCCTTTACAGGCCTCTCCACAAGCTCCGTGTATAAACAATCTGTCCTTCTCCATCTACTTTTTTAACTTGATTGTTTTTTCTCAAAACTCACCCACCACTGACAACAGGTTCACCAGTCTATAGTTCCCTGGCTTTTCCTTACCACCTTCTTAAATAATGCCACCATGTTAGGAAGGGCTCTTTCCCCTTCCTCCCTCCTGGGCCTCTCCATCTCCATTTCCAGCGACAGACTCAACACGGACATCTACCTCAAACCCACAGACTCCCACAGCTACCTAGATTACACCTCCTCCCACTCCCACTCCCTGCTTCCCAATTCCTCCCCTCTGCCACATTTGCTCCCAGTTGGACCAATTCCATCATTGAACATCCCAGATGGCCTCCTTCTTCCATCACTACAGTTTCCCCTCCCACGTGGCTGACAATGCCCTCCAATGCATCTCCTCCACTTCCCACACCTCTGCCCATGAACCCCACCTCTCCAATTACACCAAGGACAGAACCCCCAAGTCCTCAGCTTCTACTCCACCATCCTCCGGATACAACGCATCATCCTCTGCCATTACTGCCACCTACAAACAGACCCCACTACCAGGTATACATTTCCCTCCCAACCCCTATCTTCGGTCCGCAGAGACCATTCCCTCTGTGACTCCCTTGTCAGATCCACACCCCACTCAAAACACACCTTCCCCTCCTGGCACCTTCCCTGGCCACTGCAAGAAGTGCAAAATCTGCACTCACACCTCCCCCCTCACCCCCATCTTCGGCCCCAATGGATCCTTCCAAATCCAGCTGAGATTTACCTGTACTTCCACACACATCATCCACTGTGTCCATTGCTCTCGGTGTGGTTTCCTCTATATTAGGGAGACAGGGCGCCCAGTTGTGGAATATTGCAGAGAATATCTCTGGGATACATGCACTAAACAGCCCCCCCAACCCTGTGGCTGAACACTTTAACTCCCCCTCCCACTCTGCCAAGGATATGCAAGTCCTGGGCCTCCTCCATTGTGAAACTCAAGCCCACCTGATACCTGGAGGAAGAACACCTCATCTACCACCTTGGGACCATCCAACTACATCGGATCAATGTAGATTTCACCAGTTTCTTCATTTCACCTCCCCCACCTTATCCCAGATCATCTCCAACAACAGATAATCAAACCATCTTCCTCTGATATTCAATGGGGTTATCGTTGCTGAATCCTCTTCTGTCAACATCTTGGGGTTACCATTGACCAGAAACTGAATTGTACTAGCGATATAAATACAGTGACAACGGAGCAGGTCAGAGGCTCGGACTACTTGGAATACAGTGAATAACTAGGGTAATAAAAGAATGACTAGGGTAGGAATAGGTCCAGTCAAGGATAGTAGTGGGAAGTTGCGTGTGGAGGCGGAAGAGATTGGGGAGACACTGAATGAATACTTTTCTTCAGTATTTACTCAGGAACAGGGCATTGTCGTCGATGTGAATACTGAGTCACAAATAAGTAGAATGGATGGCTTTGAGGTATGTAGAGAAGAGGTGTTGGAAATCCTGGAAAAGGTGAAAATAGATAAGTCCCCTGGGCCTGATGGCATTTATCCTAGGATTCTCTGGGAAGCAAGGGAGGAGATTGCAGAGCCATTGGCCTTGATTTTTATGTCCTCTTTGTCTACAGGAGTAGTGCCAGAAGACTGGAGGATAGCAAATGTGGTTCCCTTGTTCAAAAAGGGGAGTAGGGATAACCCTAGTAACTATAGGCCGGTGAGTCTCACTTCTGTTGTGGGCAAAGTCTTAGAGAGAATTGTAAGGGATAGGATTTATGCACATCTGGATAGGAATAATGTGATCAAGGATAGTCAGCATGGTTTTGTGAAGGGCAGGTCGTGCCTCACAAACCTTATTGAATTCTTTGAAAAGGTGACGAAGGAGGTTGATGAGGGGAAAGCGGTAGATGTGGTATATATGGATTTTAGTAAGGCGTTTGATAAGGTTCCCCATGGTAGGCGACTGCAGAAAATACGGAGATATGGCATTGAGGGAGAGTTGGAGGTTTGGATTAGGAATTGGCTGGATGGAAGAAGACAGAGGGTAGTAGTTGATGGCAAAGTTTCTTCATGGAGTGCCGTCACTAGCGGTGTTCCGCAAGGATCTGTTTTGGGACCATTGCTGTTTGTCATTTTTATAAATGACCTGGAAGAGGGGTTAGAAGGTTGGGTGAGCAAGTTTGCGGATGATACGAAAGTCGGAGGAGTTGTTGACAGTGAGGAAGGATGTGGCAGGTTACAGCAGGATATAGAGAAGCTGCAGAGCTGGGCAGAAAGGTGGCAAATGGAATTCAATGTAGCTAAGTGTGAGGTGATTCACTTTGGGAAGAATAACAAAAAGATGGGGTACTGGGCTAATGGTCGGATACTTGGTAGTGTGGATGAGCTGAGGGATCTTGGTGTCCATGTACACAGATCTCTGAAAGTTGCCACCCAGGTAAATAGTGCGGTGAGGAAGGCATATGGCGTACTGGCTTTTATTGGTAGAGGAATTGAGTTCCGGAGTCCTGAGGTCATGATGCAGTTGTATAAGACTCTGGTACGGCCGCATCTGGAATATTGTGTGCAGTTTTGGTCGCCATACTATAGGAAGGATGTGGAGGCACTGGAACGGGTGCAGAGGAGGTTTACCAGGATGTTGCCTGGTATGGAAGGAAGATCGTATGAGGAAAGACTGAGACACTTGGGGCTGTTTTCATTAGAGAAAAGAAGGTTTAGGGGTGACTTGATTGAGGTGTACAAGATGATTAGGGGGTTAGATAGGGTTGACAGTGTGAACCTTTTCCCGCGTATGGAGTCGGGTATTACAAGGGGGCATAGCTTTAAATTAAGGGGGGGTAGATATAGGACTGAAGTTAGGGGTATGTTCTTCACTCAGCGAGTCGTAAGTTCATGGAATGCCCTGCCAGTAGCAGTGGTGGACTCTCCCTCTTTATGGGCATTTAAGCGGGCATTGGATAGGTATATGGAGGATAGTGGGTTAGTATAGGTTCGGTGGGCTTGGATCGGCGCAACATCGAGGGCCAAAGGGCCTGTACTGCGCTGTATTCTTCTATGTTCTAACTCACCTCCTGATCCCCCGCAGACCGTCCACCATCTACAATACACCAGTCAGGATTGTGATGGAATACTCCCCACAGGCCTGGATGGGGGCAGCTCCAACAGTATTTCAGAAGCTTGGCACCAGTCGGGATAAAAGATCCCACTTGATTGCCACGACATCCACAAACATCCATGTTATTTTCACCACTGACCCGCAGGAGCAGCAATGTGCACCAGCGGCAAGGTGCCCTGCAGAAATTCACAGAAGCTCCTTAGACAGCACTTTCCAAACCCACAGCACATTCTCAACGACCACTAAGGATGAGCAATAATTGCCGGCCCAACCCAGGAATGGATTAGAATTCATTTAAAATGTAATCCAATCACAACCAATGGTGGGCACTCGGTTTTAGTTTTGTGAGTGTAAGCTGGTTGGGTCCAGGCAGTAACCTGTTTGTTGTGAAGACCTGAAGAGAAATGCTGTTTGGAACAATCTGTCAGTCTTTCAGAGGCATGGCCTACATACATTGCGTCACACAGCCACTGACCTTCATATACCAGATTACTCACACGGGAGAGAGATGGAAGCAATTTAAAACGTATTTGTATCTGGACTGAAAAATATTTGAAAACACAGTTAAATTATTGTCATGAAAATAATTTGGTAAGGAAGTTAGTGTCTGAATGAGATAGTTTCAAAGTGCTTGAACTTTATAATAATTTGATCTGGGTGTGATAACGGTGCACTTTGTGTTCAACAGATTTCGGTCTGAAAATTAAACCAAACAGATGGGTGAACCTGTGTGTATTGGACAATTAAAGTGGACACGGTTAGTATTGAAGAACAATCACTGGACACGAAAGGTTAACTCTGATCTCTCTTCACAGATGCTGCTGAGCTTTTCCAACAAGCTTTGCTTTTGTTTCTGATTTAAAGCATCTGCAGGTTTTTTTGTATATGATCAAAAGATTTATGACCTTCAATAATTAGACTTTGCTGCTGAAGGTCAGGACAATCCTGAAATCATTGACATTCTGACTTGAGTCACAAACAAATATGTTGGCTGGGATTAGGCCGGATATCAATGTCAATGCACAATTCTGTTTGGACACTGAAGTTGTGGAGCTGACATATACTGGATATGGTTGATGAGGGATTCAGTGTAAGCCCCATGTGCTGCAGTATTCCATCACCTTTGTAACACCTTCATAGAACATAGAACATAGAACAGTACAGCACAGAACAGGCGCTTCAGCCCACGATGTTGTGCCGACCATTGATCCTCATGTAAGGTAAACATAATGGACGAACCCTCAAATTAAGGATCTGGTCCAGGGGGCAGAATTACAGAGCTTTTCTTGGTCAGTGCATTGAGTGTAGAAGTGTGGTTGTATATGATATTGGTTAGGCCACTTTTGAACTATTACATTCAGTTCTGGTCTCCCTGCTACAGGAAAGATGTTGTCAAACTTGAAATGTTGCAGAAAAGATTTATAAGGATGTTACTGGGGCTCAAGGGTTTGAGGTATCGGAGGCTGAGGGGTGACCTCATAGAGGTTTGTAAAATCATCAAGGGCATGGATCGGGTGATAGCCAAGGTCTTTTCTCCAGGGAAGAGGAATTCAAAACCAGAGCGCACAGGTTTCAGTTGAGATGGGAAAATTTAAAAGGTCGTAAGTGGCAACTTTTCTTGTACAGAAGTTGGTGCGTGCATGGAATGAGCTGCCAGAGGAAGTGGTGGAGGCTGGTACAATGACAGCATTTGCAAAGGTATCTGGATGGGTATAGGAATAGGAAGGGTTTAGAGGGATATGGGCCAAATGCTGGCAAATAGGACTAAATCTGTTCACTGAGAATGGGTTGAATGGAAGGTTCAGTTTCTGTGCTGTACAAGTCTATGACAATTTAACCCTATGTCATCAGCACAGAGAAAACCGGGAGACATGGTTTTGGCAGATCATTGGTCTAAATGTTGAACATTGTTTACATCAGTCCTGGGCCAATGCTTAGTTCACCTGCTCCATGCACTTCCTAGCTTTAATAGAGACACAGTGTCATGGAGATGTACAGCATGGAAACAGACCCTTCGGATCAACCCATCCATACTGACCAGATATCCGCAATTAATCGAGTCCCATTCGCCAGCATTTAGCCCACATCCCTCTCAACGCTTCCTATTAATATACCCATCCAGATACCTTTTCAATGTTAGAATTGTGCCCGCTTTCACAACTTCCTCTGGCAGCTCATTTTATACACACATCACCCTCTGCAAGAAGAAAACGGCCCCTTCGGTCCCTTTTAAATCATTCCCCTCCAAACTTTAACTCTGACCTCTCGTCTTGGACTCCTCTCGCCTGGGAAATAGACATTAGCTATTTACCTGATCCCTGCCCCTCATAATTTTATAAATCTCTATCCGGTTACCACTCAGCCTCCGACACTCCAGGGAAAACAGGCCCAGCCTATTCAGCGCCTCTCGATAGCTCAATCCCTTCAACCCTGGCAACATTCTTTCACAACGTCCTTCCGATGGGGGGAAACCAGAATTGAAAGCAGTCTTCCAATAGTGGGCTAACTAATGTCCTTCACAGAAACAACATGGCCTCCCAACTCCTATGCTCAATGCACTGACCAAGAAAAACAACAGAGTGAGAACCAGTTGTGCAGAGGAGAGAGAGGAATGGAGTGGGAGTGTCAGGGAGAGAGAGAGTGGGACTCAGTAATGTGAGGGAGAGAGTGGGAGCGGGCAGTGTGAGGGAGAGAGAGTGGGAGCGGGCAGTGTAAGGGAGAGAGAGTGGGAGCGGGCAGTGTGAGGGAGAGAGACTGGGAGCGGGCAGTGTGAGGGAGAGAGAGTGGGAGCGGGCAGTGAGAGGGAGAGAGAGAGTGGGACCGGCAGTGTGAGGGAGAGAGAGTGGGAGCTGGCAGTGTGAGGGAGAGAGAGTGGGAGCAGGCAGTGTGAGGGAGAGAGAGTGGGAGTGGACAGTGTGAGGGAGAGTGAGTGGGAGCGGGCAGTGTGAGGGAGAGAGAGTGGGAGCGGGCAGTTTGAGGGAGAGAGAGAGTGGGAGCCGGCAGTGTGAGGGAGAGAGAGTGGGAGCCGGCAGTGTGAGGGAGAGAGAGTGGTAGCGGGCAGTGTGAGGGAGAGAGAGTGGGAGCAGGCAGTGTGAGGGAGAGAGAGTGGGAGTGGACAGTGTGAGGGAGAGTGAGTGGGAGCGGGCAGTGTGAGGGAGAGAGAGAGTGGGAGCGGGCAGTGTGAGGGAGAGAGAGTGGGAGCGGGCAGAGTGAGGGAGAGAGAGTGGGAGCAGGCAGTGTGAGGGAGAGAGAGTGGGAGCCGGCAGTGTGAGGGAGAGTGAGTGGGAGCTGGCAGTGTGACGGAGATAGAGTGGGTGCGGGCAGTGTGAGGGAGAGAGAGAGTGGGAGCTGGCAGTGTGAGGGAGATAGAGTGGGTGCGGGCAGTGTGAGGGAGAGAGAGAGTGGGAGCGGGCAGTGTGAGGGAGAGAGAGAGAGTGGGAGCGGCAGTGTGAGGGAGAGAGAGAGAAGGAGCCGGCAGTGTGAGGGAGAGAGAGAGAGTGGGCGGCAGCGGTGTGAGGGAGAGAGAGTGGGAGCGGGCAGTGTGAGGGACAGAGAGAGTGAGAGCGGGCAGAGTGAGGGAGAGAGAGTGAGAGCGGGCAGAGTGAGGGAGAGAGAGTGGGAGCCGGCAGTGTGAGGGAGAGAGAGTGGGAGCGGGTAGTGTGAGGGAGAGAGAGAGTGGGAGAGGGCAGTGTGAGGGAGAGAGAGAGTGGGAGCGGGCAGTGTGAGGGAGAGAGAGTGGGAGCAGGCAGTGTGAGGGAGAGAGAGTGGGAGCGGGTAGTGTGAGGGAGAGAGAGAGTGGGAGCGGGCAGTGTGAGGGAGAGAGAGTGGGAGCGGGTAGTGTGAGGGAGAGAGAGAGTGGGAGCGGGCAGTGTGAGGGACAGAGAGAGTGAGAGCGGGCAGAGTGAGGGAGAGAGAGTGAGAGCGGGCAGAGTGAGGGAGAGAGAGAGTGGGAGCCGGCAGTGTGAGGGAGAGAGAGTGGGAGCGGGCAGTGTGAGGGAGAGAGAGTGGGAGCGGGTAGTGTGAGGGAGAGAGAGAGTGGGAGCGGGCAGTGTGAGGGAGAGAGAGTGGGAGCGGGCAGTGTGAGGGAGAGTGAGTGGGAGCGGGCAGTGTGAGGGAGAGAGAGTGGGAGCGGGCAGTGTGAGGGAGAGAGAGTGGGAGCGGGCAGTGTGAGGGAGAGTGAGTGGGAGCGGGCAGTGTGAGGGAGAGAGAGTGGGAGCGGGCAGTGTGAGGGAGAGAGACTGGGAGCGGGCAGTGTGAGGGAGAGAGAGTTGGAGCGGGCAGTGTGAGGGAGAGTGAGTGGGAGCGGGCAGTGTGAGGGAGAGAGAGTGGGAGCGGGCAGTGTGAGGGAGAGTGAGTGGGAGCGGGCAGTGTGAGGGAGAGAGAGTGGGAGCGGGCAGTGTGAGGGAGAGAGACTGGGAGCGGGCAGTGTGAGGGAGAGAGAGTTGGAGCGGGCAGTGTGAGGGAGAGTGAGTGGGAGCGGGCAGTGTGAGGGAGAGAGAGTGGGAGCGGGCAGTGTGAGGGAGAGTGAGTGGGAGCGGGCAGTGTGAGGGAGAGAGAGTGGGAGCGGGCAGTGTGAGGGAGAGAGAGTGGGAGCGGGCAGTGTGAGGGAGAGTGAGTGGGAGCGGGCAGTGTGAGGGAGAGAGAGTGGGAGCGGGCAGTGTGAGGGAGAGAGAGTTGGAGCGGGCAGTGTGAGGGAGAGAGAGAGTGGGAGCAGGCAGTGTGAGGGAGAGAGAGTGGGACCCGGCAGTGTGAGGGAGAGTGAGTGGGAGCGTGCAGTGTGAGGGAGAGAGAGTGGGAGCGGGCAGTGTGAGGGAGAGAGAGTGGGAGCGGGCAGTGTGAGGGAGAGAGAGTGGGAGCGGGCAGTGTGAGGGAGAGAGAGTTGGAGCGGGCAGTGTGAGGGAGAGTGAGTGGGAGCGGGCAGTGTGAGGGAGAGAGAGAGTGGGAGCAGGCAGTGTGAGGGAGAGAGAGTGGGAGCGGGCAGTGTGAGGGAGAGAGAGTGGGAGCGGGCAGTGTGAGGGAGAGTGAGTGGGAGTGGGCAGTGTGAGGGAGAGAGAGAGTGGGAGCAGGCAGTGTGAGGGAGAGAGAGTGGGAGCGGGCAGTGTGAGGGAGAGAGAGTGGGAGCGGGCAGTGTGAGGGAGAGAGAGTTGGAGCGGGCAGTGTGAGGGAGAGTGAGTGGGAGCGGGCAGTGTGAGGGAGAGAGAGTGGGAGCGGGCAGTGTGAGGGAGAGAGAGTGCGAGCGGGCAGTGTGAGGGAGAGAGAGTGGGAGCGGGCAGTGTGAGGGAGAGAGAGTGGGAGCGGGCAGTGTGAGGGAGAGAGAGTGGGAGCGGGCAGTGTGAGGGAGAGAGAGTGGGAGCGGGCAGTGTGAGGGAGAGAGAGAATGAGTGTAGGCAGTGTAAGGGAGAGAGAGAGTGGGAGAGCAAAGCCGGTCGGGAGGGTAAGGGTTTGTTTTTTGAGCTGTGTGTTCTGGAACCTAGGTCCTCCAAAGTAGGGCCTCCCTCCCTCCCTCCTCCTCTAACCTAAATTAAATGCCCACAGACTTGCCCGAAAAAGATGGTCCAAGGAAGTTCCTGTGGATTGAAGAGTGAGGCTTCAGCTCAGGAATCTTTGACCAGCAGGTTGAGTGAAGTGATTACGCCACAGTTGAAGAGGGTGAAGACATGGCTGCCAAGCTGGTTCAGTGCGCTACGTGCTTGATGTGGGAGGTCAACGACTCTGGTGGGTCTGGCTCGTATATGTGTGGAAAGTGTGTGCACGTTCAGCTACTGAAAGAGCATATTGCAGCACAGATGAAAGAACTCGAAGATCTTAGTCTCATCCGAGAGAACGATATCTTTCTGGACAAGACCTTCAGTGAGGTTATTACACCAATCGTACCAGAAGAGAGCAGACGCTGAGGAAGGCAGAGAGGAGACAGGTGCAAGAGACCCCGGGGGAAGTACCTGTCAGGAACAAGTTGAATCTTTTGGAAACAGTAGAGACAGATGACACTGCCAGTCCGCCAGGCGGCCAGGTCTGTCAATCAAAAGTTGGGCGCAGAGGCAGAGTGGAAGAGTCGGACATCGCACAGAGCCGTGATAATAGGGGACTCCATAGTGAGAGGAACGAACCGGGCTTTTTGTGGCAGCAGGCGGGACTTAAGGATGGTGTGTTGCCTTCCTGGTGCCAGGGTTAAAGACATCACAAGTGCAGGACATCCTCAAGGACGAAGGCGAAGAGTCAGAGGTGGTGGTACATGTTGGCACAAATGATGTCGGGAAGAAGAGGAGGAACATACTACAGCGGGACTTCGGAGAACTGGGAAGAAGGCTGAAAAGCAGGACGTCCAAGGTGGTTATCTCCGGTTTGTTTCCTCTTCCTCGGTCTGTTGAGGCCAGAAACAGGGAGATAATGGACTTGAACATGTGACTGGGGAACTGGTGCAGGAAGCAAGGATTTAAATTCTTGGATCACTGGGTTATGTTTTGTAGTAAGCATAAATTCTACAAGAGAGATGGTTTGCACCTTCATAGGTTAGGGACCAGCATTCTGGCAGGCAGGTTTGCTACTGCAACGCAGCTACGTTTAAACTAAGTAGCGGGGGGGACAAACTGGATGTTTAAAAAGGAAATTGGAGGGAAAGTTAGAACAAGGGAAGTCAAGAAAGACAACTGTATCATTTCTGTATCAATGAAGCAGAAATTTCAAAAAGGGATCATGTTGTAAGGTTGAGTGAAATAGGAGTTGATGGGAAGGGTGAGGGCAGTAACAAATTAAAAATACTATATATGAATGCACGAAGCATTAGAAATAAGATGGATGAGCTTGAGGCTCTTTTGGAAATTGGCAGATACGATATTGTGGGGATAACTGAGACGTGGCTTCAAGTGGACAGGGCCTTGGAAATAAATATTCAAGGCTACACGTGCTATCGTAAGGACAAACTGACGGGCAGAGGGAGTGGGGTGACCATGTTGTTAAGGGATGATATTCAGTCCCTTGCGCGGGGGGACCTAGGATCAGGGGATGTAGAGTCAGTGTGGATAGAGTTGAGAAATACGAAGGGTAAAAAGACCCTCTTGGGAGTTATCTACAGGCCCCCAAACAGGCCCCCAGTCTGGATGTCGGATGTAAGTTAAATCAGGAGCTGAAATTGGCCTGTCGCAGAGATGTTACTACAGTTGTTATGGGGGATTTCAACATGCAGGTAGACTGGGAGAATCATGATGGTATTGGACCTCAAGAAAGAGACTTTGTGGAGTGCCGCCGAAATGGATTCTTAGAACAGCTGGTACTGGAGCCGACCAGGGAGAAGGCAATTCTGGATCTGGTATTATGCAACGAACCGGAATTGATCAGGAACTTCGAAGTGAAGGAGCCATTGGGAAGTAGTGACCATAATACAATAAGCTTCAAACTGCACTTTGAGGGGGAGAGGGTACAGTCGGATGTGAAAGTCTTTCAGTTGAATAAAGGGAACTATGGAGCTATGAGGGAGGAGTTGGCCAAAGTTCAATGATTCAATACCTTAGCAGGGATGACTGTGCAGAAACAATGGCGGATATTTCTGTGTATAATGCAGAAGTTGCAGGATGAGTTCATTCCAAGAAGGAAGAAAGATCCTAGGAGGAGGCAGGGGTGGCCATGGCTGATGAGGGAAGTTAAGAAACATATAAAGTCAAAAGAGAAAAAGTATAACATAGCAAAGATAAGTGGGAAAACGGAGGACTGGGAAGCTTTTAAAGAACAACAGAGGATTACTAAGAAGGAAATACGCAGAGAAAAAATGAGGTACGAAGGTAAACTGGCCAATAATATAAAGGATGATAGTAAAAGTTTTTTAGGTATGTGAAAGGCAAAAAAATGTTTAAAACTAAAATTGGGCCCTTGAAGACAGAACCAGGGGAATATATTACGGGGAAAAAAGGCATGGCAGAAAAATTGAATTGGTACTTCAGATCTGTGTTCACTAGGGAAGACACAAGCAATCTCCCTGAGGTAACAGTGGCTGAAGGACCTGAACTGAAGGGAATTTATATTTGCCAGGAATTGGTGTTGGAGAGACTGTTCGGTCTGAAGGTTGATAAGTCCCAGGGGCCTGATGGTCTACATCCCAGGGTACTGAAGGAGGTGGCTCGAGAAATCGTGGATGCGTTGGTGATTATTTACCAGAGTTCGATAGATTCTGGGTCAGTTCCTGCGGATTGGAGGGTGGCTAATGTTGTACCACTTTTTAAGAAAGTTGGGAGAGAGAAAGCAGGAAATTATAGACCAGTATTTCTGACCTCAGTGGTGGGAAAGATGCTGGTGTCTGTTTCAAAGGATGAAATTATGATACATCTGGATAGTAGTAACAGGATAGGTCAGAGTCAGCATGGATTTATGAAGGGGAAATCATGCTTGACTAATCTTCTGGCAGTTTTTGAGGATGTAACCCTGAAGATGGACGAGGGAGGTCCAGTAGATGTAGTGTACCGGGACTTTCAGAAAGCTTTTGATACAGTCCCACATAAGAGGTTAGTGAGCAAAATTAGGGCGCATGGTATTGGGGGCAAAGTCCTAACTTGGATTGAAAGCTGGTTGGCTGTTCGGAAACAAAGAGTAGTGATAAACGGCTCCATTTCGGAATGGCAGGCAGTGACCAGTGTGGTTCCGCAGGGATCAGTACTGGGACCGCAGCTTTTTAAAATATATGTTAATGATATAGAAGATGGTATTAGTAATAACATTAGCAAATTTGCTAATAATACTAAGCTGGGTGGCAGGGTGAAATGTGATTTGGATGTTAGAAGATTACAGGGTGACCTGGGCAAGTTAGGTGAGTGGTCAGATGCATGGCAGATGCAGTTTAATGCGGATAAATGTATGGTTATCCACTTTGGTGGCAAGAACAGGAAGGCAGATTACTACCTAGATGGAATAAATTTAGGTAAAGGGGCAGTACAGAGAGATCTGTGTGTTCTTGTACACCAGTCAATGAAGGTAAGCATGCAGGTACATTCAGGTAGTGAAGAAGGCTAATAGCAAGCTGGCCTTCATAACAAGAGGGATTGAGTATAGAAACAAAGAGGTTCTTCTGCAGCTGTACAGGGCGCTGGGTGAGACCACACCTGGAGTACTGTGTGCAGTTCTGGTCCCCAAATTTGAGGAAAGACATTCTGGCTATTGAGGGAGTGCAGCGTAGGTTCACGAGGTCAATTCCTGGAATGGCAGGATTACCTTACACTGAAAGACTGGAGTGACTGGGCTTGTATACCCTTGAGTTTAGAAGACTGAGACGGGATCTGATTGAGACATATAAGCTTATTAAAGGATTGGACACTCTGGAGGCTGGAAACATGTTTCCGCTGAAGGGTGAGTGCCGAACGAGAGGACACAGCTTAAAATACGGGATAAACCATTTAGGACAGAGATGAGGAGAAACTTCTTCACCCAGAGAGTGGTGGCTGTGTGGAATGCTCTGCCCCAGAGGGCAGTGGAGGCCCAGTCTCTGGATTCATTTAAGAAAGAGTTGGATAGAGCTCTCAAGGATTGTGGAATCAAGGGTTATGGAGATAAGGCAGGAACAGGATACTGATTAAGGATGATCAGCCATGATCATATTGAATGGTGGTGCAGGCTCGAAGGGCAGAATGGCCTACTCCTGCACCCATTGTCTATTGAGAGAGCAGTGTGAGGGAGAGGGAGAGTGGGAGCGGGCAATGTGAGGGAGAGAGTAAGCAGGTTTTCCAAGATTGCGGAACAGACATATTTGGCCCATCTGCTCCTGGCTGGCCATTTTTCCTTTCCCTCTCTCTCCTTCCAGTATATATTTTCGTTCCCTTCTGGTGTTCTGTCGAGAGGCAGCAGTGGTGATGCATTGTGGGAAGTGTGACAGCGGCCGTTGGTCCTGAGTGCTGTCGGATGACCATCTGGGGTGTGGATGTGGCTGTGGGCTCGAGCCTAACATAGTCAGAGCAAGTCGGAAGTGTCAATGAGGGAGATACCCCCTACCCCTACCACCAGCATCTGCAGCATCGAGAGCAGGGAGATAGAGGTTTCCCAAACAGTAGGCCCAAGCAAAGGGGATCGAGCCTTCACAGGGAATGCACTTCAGAAACATTGTGCAACTTTTACTGTTATTCCTTCATTGTTCCACTTAAAACTACGAAAGACTGTAATGTTGACATTGAACTTAATTTCTTGATTTTTCTACTGAAAATAAGGAACACAGTCATGCTTTCCCTCTAACTTAGTTTTTAAGTTACTATGTGTACATTGTTTGATAACATTTGTACATATTTCACTGTACTCCTGTACTTGAGAACACGTAACATTAAAGTTTACATCTGAATCTAAATACCAAACACCTTCTTCAGTCCCCTGTCTCCCTGTGACTCCATTTTCAAACATCAATGAACCAGCACTCCAAGGTCTCTTTGTTTAGTAACATGCCCCAGGACCTTGCCATTAAGTGCATATGTCGCACCCTGAGTTGCCTTTCCAAAATGCAGCACCTCACGTTTATCTAAATTAAACTCCATTGGCCACTCCTCAGCCCAGTAACCCATCTGACCAAGGTCCCGTGGTACTCTGTGGGAATTTTTGCAGTCCACTACATATCCAATTTTGGCGTCATCTGCAAAATTACTGACTCTACCTCCAATGGTCACATTCAAATCATTTATATAAATGACAAAAAGCGATGATCCACACTGCCTTCATAAATCCTGATTTGAAGGTGCCGGTGTTGAACTGGGGTGAACAACGTTAAAAATTACACAGCACCAGGTGATAGTCCAACAGGTTTATTTGGAAGCACTAGCTTTTGGAGCACTGCTCCTTCGTCAGGTGGTTGTGGAATATAAGATCATAAGACACAGAATTTATTGCCAAAGTTTATAGTGTGATGCAACTGAAATTATATATTGGATTGTTCGTTATGTTTCTCATCTTTTAGAATGACCATGTTGTTTTCAGTTGTTTCATATGTAAATCCCAGAACTTTTTTTTAAAGTTACATTCTCAAGTGAACTTTACCAATAGATGCCATGTCAGCTCAGGTAATGCATTGAAGGTGTGAGGTACCCTGTGGGAGGCTGTCTGTGCGCAGATGTTCAGACTGATTCTTTTTCTGAAAAAAAAAAGGATTTTTAGAATCTCACATGGTTTTTGAGCAAAATAAAATGTAATTCTGCAAGTGCAAATTGCCCCCACATACTTGTGTGCGTGTGTGTGTGTGTGGTGGGGGGAGGGGGTGTATGAGTGTCTGTGAGAGAGTGTGCGCATGTGTCTGAGTGTGAGTGTTAAAGCTGTATAAGTCGATGAGAGGGTGTGTGTATGTGTGAGTGTGGGTGTGTATGTATGAGCGTATGAGAGAGAGCTTGTGTGTGAGAGAGGGTCTGCGTGAGTGTATGGGTCTACAGGAGTGTGTGTGTGTGTGTAGTGGGATCACCTGCAATGTGACATGACCCCAAAGTCTCAGTTGAGGCCATCCCCATGAGTACCAAACTATCTTGAAGGATGGTCAGCCAAAGGTCTGAGGGTCGAATGTCCTGGACCACTGAAGTGTTCTCCGACTGGGAGGGAACCCTCCTGTCTGTTGATTGTTATGTGGTGTCTATTCATCCATTGCCATAGCCTCTGCTCGGTCTTGCCAATGTACCATGCCTCGGGGCATCTTTGCCTGCAGCGGAGGAGATTACCTGCCATGTACCTGGTGGGTGGTGTCCCCCAGGTAATGGTGGTATCCGTTTCAACACTCTGATCCATCTTACAGCGTTCACTGTGACAAGATTGTATGGTGTTGTCCTGAAAGTCGGGCAGTTTGCTGCGAACATTGATTTGTTTGTGGTTTGGTGGTTGTTTAAAGGTGAGAAGTGGAGGTGAAGGGAAGCTCTTGATGAGGTGCTCATCCCCATTGATAATGTGTTGCTGGCTGTGAACAACATGCTGTAGTCTTTCAGCTCCCGGGAAGTACTGGACAATGAAGAGTACCCTGTCAGTTGTAGCCTGTGTCTGTCTCCTGAGGAGGTCATTACGGTTTCTTGCTGTGGCACGTCGGAACTGGTGGTCGATGAGTTGAGCATCGTACCCTTTTATGAGGGCATCCTTGAGTACTTCCAAGTGTCTGTCACGTTCCTCTTCATCTAAAAAGATCCTGTGTGTGCTTAGGGCTTGTCCATAGGGGATGGCTGTTTTAATATGTTTCGGGTGGAAGCTAGAGAAGTGGAGCATTTTGAGGTTATCCATGGGTTTGCAGTACAGTGAGGTGTCCAAGAATTAGACAGTTACTAAAGAGTAGTCTGTGGTGAGTTTGATGATGGGATGAAATCATTAATATCACTGTGTAGTTGTTTCAGTGACTCCTCACCATGGGGGCAGTGGAAGGAAATGTCGGCAATATACCTGCTGTATAGTGTTGGTTGGAGGTCCTGTGGTAGAGAAGTCTTGTTCAAACCTGAACCCAAGGATGCCCTCATAAGAACGGGATACGATCGACCACCAATTCCAATGTGTCACAGTGAGAAACCATAATAACCTCCTCAGGAGACAGACACAGGCTGCAACCGACAGGGTACCCTTCATTGTCCAGTATTTCCCAGGAGCCAAAAGACTACACCATGTTCTTCACAGCCTGCAACACATTATCAATGAGGATGAGCACCTCGCCAAGACGTTCCCCATATTTCCACTTCGCGCCTTTAAACAACCACCAAATCTCCAAAGACATTCTTTAAGTAAAAAGGAGAAAGAATAACTGGGGACATGTATGTGTAGAACCACAGGAGATGGGTGAGTGTCTCAATGAATATTTCTCCTGTGTTTACCGTCGAGAATAACATGAAGATTGGGAACTTGGGGATGTTTGTGCTGATATCTTGGTGATAGTTTGTTTCACAGTAGAGAAGGTGTTGGTTGTATTAGAATGTATGAAGGTGGATAAAACCCCTGATCCTGACCAATATTTCCAAGATCACTGCAAGAGGCTAGAGAAGACATTATGGGGGCCAGTGAATATAATCCAGTCTGCTCAGTCTCTCCTCAGAAGCCAAACCCCTCAACTCTGAAAACAACCGAGTGAACCTCCTCTGCACCTCCTCCAGTGCCAGTCCATCCTTTCACAAGGAGACCAAAACTGCACGCAGTATTTCAACTGTGACCTCGCCAGCATCCTATACAGCTGCAACATACCTTCTCTGCTTTTAAACTCAATCCCTTTAGCAATGAAGGACAAAATTCCATTTGCCTTTTTAATAAACTGTTCCACCTGCAGACCAATCTTCTGTGATTCACCCAGGTCCCTCTGCACAGCAACATGCTGAATTTCTTAACTATTCAAGTGTGGCGATCTCTCAGCCTGGCATGGTGATCTCTCAGCCTGGCATGGCGATCTCTCAGCCTGGCATGGTGATCTCTCAGCCCAGTGTGGTGATCTCTCAGCCCAGTGTGGTGATCTCTCAGCCCAGCGTGGTGATCTCTCAGCCCAGCGTGGTGATCTCTCAGCCCAGCGTGGTGATCACTTAGCCCAGCCTGAGGATCTCTTAGCCCAGCATGGTGATATCTCAGCCCGGCATACCTATCTCTCTGCCCGGTGTGGTGATCTGTCAGCCCGACCTACAGATCTCTCCGCCCGGTGTGACCATCTCTCAGCCAGGTGTGGTTGACCCACAATGCTGGTAGGGAGGGAATTCCAGGATTCTGACCCAACGACTGTGAAGGAACAACGGCAAATTTCCAAGTCAGGATGGTGAGTGGCTTGGAGGTGAACTTGCCGGTGATGTTCCCAGGTACTTGCTGCCCATTGTCCTTCTCGATATGATTTGGAGATGCTGGTGTTGGACTGGGGTGTACAAAGTTAAAAATCACACAACACCAGGTTATAATCCAACAGGTTTAATTGGAAGCACATTAGTTTTCGGAGCGAAGCTCCTTCATCAGGTGATTGTGGAGGGCTCGATCGTAACACAGAATTTATAGCAAAAATTTGCAGTGCGATGTAACTGAAATTATACATTGAAAAATTGATTGTCTGTTAAGCCTTTCATCTGTTAGAATACAGTGATAGTTTCACTTCTTTCATGTGTAAATCACAAAACCCTGTTTTTTACAGTTGCATTCTCAGGTTAGCTGTTAACAATGGTGAAAGCTGGACAATATGTTGAAGGTGTTGGCCCCCTGTGTTCTCTGTCTATCCCATGATGTTTAGATTGATTCTAATCTAAAAAGTGAGATAACAGAGTTTTACATAAATTCATGCAGTTTTTGAGCTCAGAGTTCTACATGAATGTATGCAGTTTTTGAGCAAAGTGCAATGTAACTCTGCAAGTACAAATTCACCCCACAAAATATATGTGTGCATGTGGGTCTTTGTCTGTGTGTGTGCGTGTGTGGCTGTCTGGGGTGGCGGTTGTGAGTGTGAGAAAGTGTGTGTATGTGTGTGCGTAGTGAGTGCAGAGTGTCTTAAGTATGTGAGGGGGTGCATGTGTGAGTGTGGGAATGTGTGTGCCTATAATAGTGTATGTGGCTGTCTGTGTGCACATCTGTGTGTACCTGTGTCCGTGTGTATGTGAGAGAGTGTGTGTGTAGGAATATCTGTGTGTGTGTGTGTAGTGCAATGGTGATCACCTGTAATGTGACATGAACCCAAGGTCCCGGTTGAGGCCCTCCCTATGGGTACCGAACTTAGCTATCAGCCTCTGCTCGGCCACTTTCCTCAGCTGCCTGTCCCGAAGTCCACCTTGGAGGATGGTCACCGAAGGTCTGAGGTTGAATGTCCTGGACCACTGAAGTGTTCCCCAACTGGGAGGGAACCCTCCTCACTGTTGATTGTTGTGCGATTGTTGTTATCCTTCTAGATGGAAGCAGTCGTGAATTTTGAAGGTGCTGCCTAAAGATCTTTGGTGAACTGCTGCTGAGCATCTTGTAGATAGACACACTCCTGCTCCTGAGCACCGGTGGTGGAGGGATTGAATGTTTGTAGATGTGGTGCCAATCAAGCGGGTTGCTTGGTCCTGGATGGTGTCAAGCTTCTTGAGTATTGTTGGAGCTGCACCCATCCAAGCAAGTGGGAAGGATTCCATCACACTCCTGACATCATATATTTGATGCAGCACTATTATTACTGTAAAATAAAAAAAGGTTAATTTTTAAGTTTGTTCTTTCTTTCTACCTTCTTCTTAAGATCCTATGACTAGGTATTTGTCCCTAAGATAGTGCATTGTGTGGTGACATTATACACTTCTCACTGTATTCCTGTACCTTTGTACTGAGTACACGTGACAATAAAGTCAAAATCAAATTACAGACAAAAGAAAGAAGAGTTGGAATAACTATTGGAAAACTTACCAGAATAATGGGTTATTTATCTCATCAACAGCAACTGCTCCATTGGAGTAACATCCCATAAACACATCCTTGGCACAGGCAAATTCAGTAAAATGGATTGTCTCACATCCAATTCTGGACAAGGATTGTAATAGAGTTGTTCAAGATTACACTTACTTTAAGTGTTCTGGAAACAGTTCAATATTTATTTATCCCTTTAAATCTTTCCTATTCATGTCCCTGTCCAAATGTCTCTGAAATGTTGTAATTGTACCTGCCTGGACCACTTTCTCTGGCAGCCCATTCCATACACACACCCCCTCTGCATGAAAATGTCGCCCCTCAGGTCCCTTTTAAATCTTTCCCCTCTCACCTTAAACCTGTGCCATCTGGTTTTGGACTTCCCTGACCTCGGGAAAAGACCTTGGCTGTTCATCTTGTCTCTGGCCCCTCATGATTTTATAAAGCGCTGTACAAGAAGCTGTGTAAAAGATGCTGGATAAGATATTGTTGTATTTTGCCAGTGATGATATATAAGCAGAGTAGAAGACGAAAGCCTGATAACCATGAAACAGAGAATCAGAATAAAGGCTTCAGTTTCAGACTGGTAACTAATGGAGTGTCACAGGGATCAATGCTGTGACCTCAACTATTTATAATCACATTAAACTACTGGGTTGAGCAAATGGGAAGGAAAAGGAACCTGGAGTGTAATGTGGCTGTGGCATGAGGTTGTTTGAGTGACAGGAATAACAGAGAGCAGAACATTATTTAAAAGGAGACAGACTACAGAATTCTGTAGGAGGGGAATCTGCCTGTTCTTGTACAGGAATCTAAAAGAGTAGTATACAGGTACATCAAAGAATTCGGTAGTCACATGGAATATTGACCTTTAATGTTAGGGAGTAATGTATAAAAAGGGGGAGGTCTTACAACCGCACAGTCACTGTTCAGACCACATATTGAGTATTGCGTTCAGTTTTTGTTTCCTTTATTAAAAGGATATACTTGTACGGGAAACAGTTCAGAGAAGTCTCAGTTCCTGGGAGGAAGGGATCCTTGTTTCAAATACCCAGTGACACTGGATTAGAAACGTTAACTCTCTTATTCCCCCACAGATACTGCCTGACCTGCTGCGTTTCTCCAGTAATTTCTTTCTTGTGTTTTCCAACAGGTTTCTATATCGAATAGTAAATATCCCAGAGTGAGTTAGACTGAAATCTAATCAAGGGGTTCAGAGTACTGATCTGACTGGAAAGTCACTGGAGTTCTGAAAATATGATTGCACAGATATTTTTATATCAATAGTATCCAGGGGAGGTGTCTTTTTAAAAGTAAAACTCAATATTCAAACTTCCATGTGCACTAGTCTGGGAAAGCCACATCTGGGACTGTATCCTCCAAGGTGGGTCTGTATCTCAGTGAGCTGAGCTGTGACCTGGTTACTGCCTTTTCATAGCATCCCTGTTGCAGTGTTTTCAATACAGGAAGAGCTCACTGAACAGAGAAGAACAAAGAACAATGCAGCACAGGAACAGGCCCTGCGGCCCTCCAAGCCTGCGCTGACACATTTTACCCTTCCATACTAAAACTGTCTTCATTTCCAGGATCCGTATCCCTCTCTTCCCTTCCTATTTGTGTATTTGTCCAGGTATTCCCTTGAATGCTGCTAATGTGTCTGCTTCTATCACTTCCTTTGTCAGTACATTCCAGGCACTCACCACCCTTTGTGTGAAAAACGGGCCTTGCACATCTCTTTTAAACTTCCCTCCTTGTGGTTTGACCCTGTGTCCCTTGTAATTGACCCCTCCACCCTGGGAAAAAGTCTCATATTTCCACTTCATCCAATGCCATTCACAATCTTATAAACTTCTACTGGGTCAGCCCTCAATGTCCTGCATTCCAGTGAAAACAAATCCAGTCTATCTAACCTTTCTTCAAAATCCCCCATACCAAGGCAACACCCTGGTAAACCTGTTCTGTACCCCCTTCAAAGCATCTATATCCTTCTAGTAGTGTGGTGATCAGAACTGGACACAATATTCCAAGTGCAGCCAAACTGAAGTTCTATAAAGCTTTAGCAAATAGAATGCCTACAGTGTGGAAACAGGGCATTTGGCCCAACACGTCCACATCGATCCTGTGAAGAGTATCCCACCCTGACCCACTCCCCTCCCCTATTACTCTATATTTCCCCTGACTAATGCACCCAACCTACATATCCCTGAACACCATGGGAAATTTAGCTTGACCACTTCACCTAACCTGCACATCCTTGTACTATCCATATACTCAATGCCCCTTCCAATGAAGGTAATTTTGGCATAGGCTTTTTTTACCCCCTTATCCACCAGCACTGCTACTTCAGTGATCTGTGGACCTGCACACCCAGATCCCTCTGCATGTTAATCCTACGAAGGGTTCTGCGATTCACTGTATAATTTCCAACCGTACTTGACCTTCCCAAATGTATCACCTCACATTTGTCTGGATTAAGCTCCATCTGCCATTTTTCTGTCCATGCCTCCAACTGATCGATATACTGTTGTATCCTCTGGCAATCCTCTTCAATATCTACAACTCCATCAATCTTTGTATTATCCCAATCTTTTTATCGTCTGCAAACTTAGACCAGCTACGTTTTCTTCCAAATTGTTTATGAAGACCATGAACAGTAGAGGTCCCAGCTCTCACCCCTGTGGGACACCACTCGTCACAGTCCTCCATTCTGAAAAGCGTCCTCCACCACTCCCCTCTGTCTCCTATGATTGAGTCAGTTCTAAATAGGAAGCTACATCCTGCCAGCTCACCCCCGATACCATGTGACTTCACATTCTGTACCAGTTTGCCATGAGGGGCCTTGTCAAAGGTTTTATTGAAGTCCACGTGGACAACATCAACTGGTTTTCCCTCATCATTCATCTTCATCATCTCCTCAAAAAACGTGGTCAAGATGGTAAGGCACGACATCTCCTGCACAAAATCATGCTGTCTGTCACTATTAAATCCATTTTCTTCTAATTGCATACCGATCTTGTCCGTGTCAATCTTTTCCAATCATTTCCCTAACACTGACATAAGGCTCACAGGTCTGTAATTCCCAGGGTTATCCCTGCTACCCTTCTTAAACAATGGGACAACATCAGCTATTCTCCAGTCCTCTGGGACCTCACCTGTGGCCAGAGAGAATACAAAGATGTCTGTGAATGCAGCAGCAATTTGTTCTCTTGTCTCCCTCAATATTCTGGGATCAATCCCATCAGGACCCAGGGACTTATTTACCTTTCTTCTTTTTAAGACACACAGAATGTTTCCGTGTCCGTGTTTAACCTGATGTCACGAGGCTTTATGGGGTCTGGCATCAATGCTGAGCACTTCCAGAGCACAGCCCTTTTGACTGTATCCCACGGAGCTGTTCCCTCTGCTGGCTCTGTCCTGACAGTGGGACAGGACCTGCCCCGAGATGGTCATTGTGTTGTCTGGGACACTGTCTGTAAAGTGGGATTCTGTGAGTGTGACTATGTTCGATTGTTGCTCGATTAGTCTGTGAAGAATATACTGCAGGGCAGTTTTATGTGTTATACAAGAAAGAGTTAACATGTCTTGATTTCTTTCAATTTTAAAATCAAGCCAGACCAAACTATCTTTTTCAGTTGAAGACAATTTAACTATTTTTCACTTCAATAAGCAGAGTACACAACTCAATTCAATAACTGCAGTAACCAGCTGGGTCACCTTCCCAACACACTGCCCGACCAAATACATTGAAAACGGCTTCGGAAAGGCCTGAATTCAAATATAGTGCTGCTGCACCTCACTGTCCCTCCAATAAAGAGTGAGTCAATGGTGGGCTCTGAAATCTGTCCAGAGAGCTTCCAAACTGGGTCCAGGCAGTTATTCAAGTATCCCCTCACGACAGACAATTCAGAACTATCTCAGAGAGGGTGCAGAATCTTCCCAAAGGGGAGAGGGACCAGCAGGATTAGATTAGATTAGATTACTTACAGTGTGGAAATAGGCCCTTCGGCCCAACAAGTCCACACCGCCCCGCCGAAGCGCAACCCACCCATACATTTACCCCTTACCTAACACTACGGGCAATTTAGCATGGCCAATTCACCTGACCTGCACATCTTTGGACTATGGGAGGACACCGGAGCACCCGGAGGAAACCCACGCAGACACGGGGAGAATGTGCAAACTCCACACAGTCAGTCTGAGGCGGGCATTGAACCCGGGTCTCTGGCGCTGTGAGGCAGCAGTGCTAACCACTGTGCCACCGTTCCACCCATGCCCAGGATGTTGCTGTACTCATTGGAACCCATGATACAGGATGGGAAAAGGACAAGGTTCTGAGGAGGGAAAATAGGAATTTAGGCAGGAATTTTAAGAAGTCGACCCGGAGGGTAGTTGTAGGAAGGGATGAGGGTGTGAGTCCTTTTAGGGTTGAGAGTATGAGAAAGAATATCAGGCTTATATGATTTAACCAAATCAGAAATTATAGATGTACTTAATAAAAGCAGAGAGATTAGTAAACGGATTCCCGCGGCTGGATTTTGAGATTTCACTCCCTATTGCCGGTCTCCTCCCTCATTCATTCCATTTCACGGAAGCGCGATTTGACAGTAACTTTCTTAAAGGGGACAGGGACCCCATTCAATCTGTATCTAACAGGTCCGTGCTGATGGAGACAACTTGTTTGATGTCCTGCCAGCTGTTCAAGTCCCGATAGATGGTTCTGAGGGGGATTAGTATTCTCATCTTTTCATAGTTTCGGGTGAGATAGTGCGCTGGGGAGTGGGGAGACCACAGTTTGATGAATGACTGAATAAAATGGGGAAGGAGTAAATACCGAGCGATTGTGAGTGGGTTGGCAAATAAAGGGGCCTTAATATAAAAATAAAGAAACATATAGTACAATATCTCACACAACCATAGAATAAGATGTTTGAAGGTGATTGTCTCTCTGCATCAGTAAAGACCCGCCAGCTCGCCCACGGAGACATTGGGAATGATTAACTGATATGGGTGAGCAGATCACAGGATATTCAGGGACAAAGGTTACAAGATAAACAAGTGACCACATCAGTGAACAGGCACCGTGTGTTTGAATCTGACTGGTAGATATGTATGCACAATTAGCTGTCATAGCCTGGTAATATTAGGGAATTTTAACTTTCCAAAGCATAGACTGAGACTGCCATAGTGTTAATGACTTGGTTGGAGAGGAATTTGTTAAGTGTGTCCAAGAAAATGTTCTGATTCAGTATGTGGATGTACTTTCTAAAGAAGGAGCAAAACTTGATCTACTCTTTGGAACTAAGGCAAGGCAGGTGACTGAGGTGTCAGTGGGGGAGCACTTTGGGGCCAGGAACCATAATTCTATTTGTTTTAAAATAATGATGGAAAAGGTAGAGCGGATCTAAAAGCTAAAGTACAAAATTTATAGGAAGGTCAATTTGCAGGATATTAGGCAAGAACTTTCAAAAGTTGACTGGGGACAAATGTTCGCAGGTAAAGGGACAGCTTTCAAAAATGAGATAACAAGAGTCCAGAGACAGTATGTTCCTATATGGGTGAAGGGCAAGCCTAGTAGCTTTAGGGATTGCTGAATGACAAGAGAGAATGAGCTTTCGCTCAAGAATAAGCAAGAAGCATATGTCAGATGTAGAGAGCACGGATCGAGAGAATCCCTAGAAGAGTATAAAGGTAGTAGAAGTGTACATAAGAGGGAAATCAGGAAGACAAAATATGGGACATGAGATAGCGTTGGCAAGCAGGGTTAAGGAGAATCCAAAGGGATTACATTAAGGAGAAAAAGGTAATTCAGGAGAGAATAGGGTCCTTTAAAGATCAGCAAGACCACCTGTGGAACTACAGGAGATATGGGTGATGCTAAGCAAATGTTTTACGTTAGTGTTTATTGTGAAGAAGATGGAATCAAGAGAACTTGGGGAAATAAATAGTAATATTTTGATAAATGTCCACATTACAGAGGAGGAGGTGCAGGACATCTTAAAACATATAAAGGTTGGTAAATACACAGGAACAGTTCAGGTGTACCTTGAACTCTGTGGGAATCTAGAGAAGTGATTGCTCTGCCCCTTGCTGAGATATTTGTATCATCTGTAGTCACAGGTGAGGTTCCAGAAGACTGGAGGTTGGCTAATGTGGTGCCATTATTCAAGAAACGTGGTAAGGAGAAACAAGAGAACAATAGACCGGTGAGTCTGACATTGGTGGGTGGGTAACATGTTGAGAGGGGATCCTGAGGGACTGGATTTACATATATTTGGAAAGGCAAGGGCAGATTAGGGATAGTCAACATGGGGCATTGTGTGTGGGAAATCATGTTTCACTAACTTAATTGAGTTTTTTGAAGAGGTAACAAAGAGGATTGATGAATTCAGAGTGGTGAACATGATCCAAAAGTACTTCGGTAAGGCATTCAACAAAATTCTGCATGGTAGATTGGTGAGCAAGATTAGGTCACATGGAACACAAAGGGAACGAGCCAGTTGGATACAGAAAGTTGGAGACAGAGGGGGGTGATAGAAGGTTGCTTCTTAGACTGGAGACCTATGACCACCAGTGTGACACAGCGATTGAAGCTGGGTCCACCATGTTTTGTCATTTATAAAAATGATTTGGATAATTAGTAAGTTTGTGATGACACCAAAATTGGAGGTGTAGTGGACTGCGGAGAAGATTCCCTCAGAGTACAACAGGACCTTGATCAGATGGGTTGATGGGCTGACGAGTGGCAGATAGAGTTTAATTTAGATAAATGTGTGGTGTTGCATTTTGGAAAAGGCAAGTCGGGGTGGGACATATGCAGTTAATGGTAAAGTACTGGGGAGTGTTGCTAAACAAAGAGACCTTGGAGCACTGGTTCATAGATGTTTGAAAATGGAGTCACAGGTAGACAGGGTAATGAAGAAGGAGATTGGTATTTAGATATAGACTTAAGCTTTATTGTCACATGTACTCAAGTACAGGAGTACAGTGAAATGTGTACAATCTGATCAAGCACGGTGCCATCTCAGGTATGAAGGTACCTCAGTACAAGATGTAGGTGCACGTAGACATGCAAAAAACTGAGAAGGAAAGCATTCCTGTGATTCTTTTAATGGTCAGTGCATTGAGTATAGGAGTTGGGACATCATGTTGTGGCTGCGAAGGTTCACAGGAAGTTTGCAAATTGGATACAAAATGCAATTAACAACAAGAGGAAGGGTGAGGTTTTGGTGTGTTGTTTATCAGACTAGAGGCTTGTGACCGGCAGTGTTCCATAGGGATCAGTGATGGCTCCTTTGTTTGTGACTGATGTAAATGTTTTAGATGACAATATGGAAGGCAGGGATCATCAGTTTGTGGTTGACACCAACATGAGCGACATGCATTTCATGAGATCAGCATAAGTCTTTGTGTGTACATGAAGAACATTTAAAAAGGCTTTTGGACAAATACATGGATAGCAAAGGATTAGAATGATATGGTCCAAGTGCAGAGAAATGCGGTTAATGTGGACCGGCATTATGATCACTATGTACCAGTTTGCACCAAACGACCTGTTTCTGTGCTGAGGGACGCTATAACTCTCCATGGTGGTACAGTCGACAGAGAAGAAGGTTATCTGAGGTTATAGAAGATTAAAAGAGACATTGATCATTTGGGTATATGATTAAATGAATGGTAAAGAGAAATTATAATGAACAAATGTAACGTTTGAGTTATAAAAGGATGTAGCACTTGTACAATTACAAGTACTGCTTTGAATAGTTCTGCGCAATAGACACGTGAATAAGTCACGGAATGGACTTTGGAAGTCGTGTCACATATCGTCAGCTTCGTTAAAATGCTGTTTGAACGCTTTCATGCGTTGCTCAGTTTTTAGTGTTGAAGTTGGGACATTATCCTGAGGTTGTACAGGATGTTGGCGAGGCACCTTCTGTAGTATTGTGTTTATGTTCTGGTTTCCAAGTCAGATAAAGAAGAATATTAAGCTGGACAGAGTTAAGAAGAGATTTACCAGGATGTTGCTAGGAATGAGTGGGAGGATGTGGGAGGATTCGAAGGAGAAATCCATCGCTATAATGAGACAGGAGGAGACCATTCTGCCCTCTAATGGTTTACGCATGAATAGTCATTCAACTCGCTAAGTACATTACATATTGTAGGATGAGGCCATCTAACCTTCCATCTAACCTTTCTAGCCTGCTACCGAACAACAGGGGAAACCCAGTTAACTATCAGAGAATAAACATTCGGGATGTTCAGGTTGTAAAGTTGTAACTCCGCGGAGTTCCTCGGGGATCGGTTTGAGAGTATCAACTATTTATAATTTATACCAATGACTTGGATGAGAGGACTGATCGTCTTGGAGCTCAGTTAGCTCTTTCACCTAGATAGTCATTTAACTGGACATGGAGATTCTGCAATGGGATACAGACGGGGAGGTTAGTGTGCAAAACCTTGGCAGAAAACAGTATAATGTGGGTTAAGAGAAGTCAGTGTTGTGTTGAACAGAGAAAATAACAGTTACATACTTAAATGGGGAGAAAATCACCGAAGTCATTGGTACAGAAGGATTAGTGCATTCCGGTACATGAGCCACATAAACCTAATCAGCAGATTCAGCCAATACTTAGAAAAGGGTATCGAATCTTGCTGTTTTATGTAAAGTCTATTGGGTATAATCATTAGGATGTATTACTGCATTTGTACATGACAATACTGAGACTACATCTGATCGTGATTTTGCTGCTCGTCGGATGCTGCCTGAATTGCTGTGCTCTTCCAGCACCACTGAATCCAGAATCTGGTTTCCAACATCTGCAGTCATTGTTTTTACCCCATCTGATGTATTGTGTCCAGTAATGAACCCCGAAACTGAAAGAAAAATATGCAATGGTTTTAGAAGCTTTTCACTGATGTTTCACTTTACTCCTTGCTAGAATGAAGGCCTGATGGAATCATAGTGCAATACAGCACGGAAACAGACCCTTCAGTCCAGCTCATCTGCACCGACCAGGTATTCCAATCTGATGTAGTAATCTTTGCCAGCATTAGACCCATAATCCTCTAAATGGTTCTTATTCACATACCCATCCATTGCCACCCGTATGGGCCCCAGCTATGCCTGTCTCTTTGTTGGCTATGTAGAACAGTCGATCTTCCGTAGTTACACCGGCAACACTCCCCACCTCTTCCTCCATTACATTCCTCCTTCTTTAGAGCCCTTCCTGAAGAAGGGCTGATGCCCAAAACGTCGATTCTCCTGTTCCTTGGATGCTGCCTGACCTGCTGCGCTTTTACAGCAACACATTTTCAGCTCTGATCTCCAGCATCTGCAGCCCTCACTTTCTCCTCGAACAGATTGCTGGGCCTTTCACTTAGATATTCGTATAATTAACAGCCAAGGCTGAGGTGCCAGAAGACTGGACAGTGGCTACCATCGTGCTATTATTTAAGAAAGGTGGTAGGGTAAAGCTGGGGAACTATAGATCTGTGAGTCTGCTGTTAGTGGTGGGTATGTTTTGAGAAAAAACAAGTTAAAAAGGTAGATGAAGAGGAACAGGTTGTTTATACATGGAGCTTATGGAGAGGCCTGGATATGGATGGCTCTGGAGAGTTATTTTTGTATCCGGACAGTGAAAACTGCCTGGTGGATTATTGAGAAGGAATTGTCTTTTTCATTTGTTCAGTTCAGTGTTTGATTTCTCTTTAGTGTTTTTACTTTTTTTGCATGCTTCATTTTAAATCTCTGGGTAAGGAAAGGTATTTAATTTTATATATAAGGTGCTACTGAGAGCTTTCACTTTTTAGGATTAATATTACTGAGGGCCTGCAAGAGACATTGAGGTGTGATGACTACTAGATTTTGACGTGTGATAATCACAGCATGATCATTCAGATAGATAACTGCCCGTCAGGAAGGGTATGAAGGTGGTTTAGAAATCTCCTATGGATATTCCTCTCTCAAACAGATATTCCGTTTTGGGTATCATTGAATGGGAAAAATAGGAGTGATTGTCAGATCTTGGGCATTAAAATGAATTTTATGTTCAATAGGTTTGTCAAGATTTAAAAGATTAATATTTTTTGGGAACTCACCTGCGAGGGGCACAGACAGGAGATTCTGCAGGAGTGAGTGTGAATCGAGGATAGTACGTTGCTTTTCTGGTGCCAGGGTGAAGGACGTCTCAAAATGTTTGATGCAGATTGTCAAAGGGGAGAGTGAAAAGCCGGAAGTTGTTGTACACATTGTTAAGAATGACATTGTTCAAGACAGGGTTAAAGCATTACAGAGTGAGCGTAAGAGGTTAGTTAGAAGGTTCATAAACAGAATATGAAAAGTAGTAATCTCTAGTTTACTTCTGGTGCCAAGTTCTAATGAGGGAAGGAATAAGAGGAGAGGGCAGATAAATCAATGGTTGAAGAGGTGCTGTAATGTACAGGGATTCAGTTTCTTGGATCGTTAGGATCTCTTCTCAGAAGGAAGAGATTTAAAAAGGATGGGTTTTGCCTGAACTATAAGGGGAGATTTCCCAGTTCAATATTAGGAACCTAGAGAGGTGGGTGGGGTCTTCCTAAGTAACATTGAAAATGGAAAGAAAGATGGCAATGATTCTGAATCAGAAAACAGCAAGATATTTAGAAAAGACAGACAAGAACAAGACAGAACAGAGAAACTCTGAACACCTAAACTGCATTTATTTCAATGCAAGAGCCCTTATTGATAGGGCTGATGGACTCAGGGCATGTAAGGGAACTTGGGACTGGGATGTCATCGCTATTACAGAACTTGGCTGAGGACTGGAGAAGAGTCGACAAGTGTGGTGCTGGAAAAGTACTGCCGGTCAGGCAGCGTCCAAGGAGCAGGAGAGTAGCTCTTCACTAGAAATGAGGGGATGGCCCAAGGGAGAGATAAATGGGAGGGACCTCGGGCTGGGGGCAAGGTAGCTGGGAATGTGATAGGTTGATGGAGGAGAGTGGTAATGGTGATAGGTCAGAAAGGAGGGTGGAGTGGGATAGGTGGGAAGGAAGATGGACAGGTAGGACAGTTCAAGAGGGGTGTGCCAAGTTCGAATGTCGGATCTGGGATAAGGTGGTGGGGGGAATGAAGAAACCGAGGAAATCTACATTGATCCTGTGTGGTTGGAGGGGCCCAAGATAGAAGATGAGGCTTTCTACCTTAAGGTGGTTAGAGTTTGGCAAACTGCCCCCCACTACTCTGCCAAGGACATGCCAGTACTGGACCTCCTCCACCGCCAAACTCCAGCCAGCCGACATCTGGAGGAACATTACATTATCTTCTGCCTTGGGACCATCCAACCACATGGGATCAATGTAGATTCCACCAGCTTCTTCATTTCACCTCCCCCCTCCTTATCACAGAGCCAAACATCCAACTAGGCACCACCCTCTGGAACTGAGCGACCGGTCCATCTTCCTTCCCACCTATCTGCTCCAGCCTCCTCCATCTACCTATCACATTCCCAGACCCTTCCCATTTAAGTCTCAGCCCCCTTTGGACCATCCTCCCATTCCTGGTGAAGAGCTTATACTCGAAATGTTGGCTCTGCCTAACCGGCTGTGCTTTTCTAGCACCACACTTTTAGACTCTGATCTCCAGCGTCTGCAGTCCTCAATTTCTCTTGACGAATGGAAGAGACTGGCAGTTCAATGTTCTGTTTTAGGGTTTTCTCAGAAGGATATAAAGAGAGGCAAGAGAAGAGGAGTGGTGCATTTTTGATTAAGGAAAATATTACGGCTGTAATTTGAGGAAATATTTCTGAGGGACCATTTCATGAAAGTATATGAGTTGAAGTTGGAAATAAGAAAGGGTTGATCACCGTGATGGGATTGTACTATCGGCTCCTCAATAGTCAGAGGGCAATTGAGAAGCAAATATATAGAGAGATCTTAAATATATATAAGAATGATAAATTTGAAATAGTAAGGGATTTAAATTTTCTAAACATTGATTCAGATTGCCAGAGTGTTAAAAAGTTTTGATGGTGAAGGATTTGTTAAATTGCAAGAAAATTTCCTTTGTCAAAATATAAATGTTCCTACTAGCGGAGGATCAAAACCGAACTTCTCTTGGGAAATAAGACAGACCAAGTGACTGAGTGTTAGTCAGGAAACACTTTGTGAGCAGTGATCAAAAAACGATCAGTTTTAAAATAGTTATGGAAAGGCACAGGTCTTCCATGAAAGTTAAAGTTCTTAATTAGAGTAAGGCAAATTTTAAAAGTATGTAACAAGAACTTTCAAAAGTTGATTAGAGTAGACTGGTCACAGGTAAAAGGAACCAGGAGGAAGTGAGGATGCAAATGCTGGGGATCAGAGTCGCGGGAGTGGCGTTGGAAATGCACAGCAGGTTTCCTACTCGTGGGATGCTGCCTAACTTGCTGCGCTTTTCCAGCACCACACTCTCGACTCTGTTCGCAGGTAAAAGGATGACTGACAAGTGGGAGGCCTTCAAAAGTGTGATAACAAGAGTCCAGAAACATTCTGTTCCTGTTAGAGTGAAAGGCAAGGCTGGTAAGATGAGCGAACAATGGATGAATAAAGATGTTGTAGTTCAAGTCAAGAATAAAAAAACTATCAGACAATTCGGATGAACAGAATGTCTTGAAGAGTATAAAGAGTGAAGGGACATCCTTAAGAAGGAAATGAGGAAGGCAATGAGGGGATAGGAGATAGCCTTGGCAGGTAAGGTAAAGATACTCCAAAGAGATTCTATAAATACATTAAGAATGAGGGAGCAACTGGAGAGAGATAGGACCCCTTAAAGATCAACGAGGTTGTCTTTGTATTGAACAACAAGAAATGGGAGGGATATAAATGAATAATTCTGTTTTACTGTTGGGAAGGAATTGGATGCGAGAGAAATCAGGGAAATAAATACTGATGTTTTGGGAAAAGTTTGCAGTACAGAAGAGGAAGTGCTGGAGATCTTAAAAAACATAAAAGTAGGTAAACCTCCAGGACCTGATCAAGTGTGTCCCAGGGCACTGTGGGAAGTTAGGGAGAAAATTGCAGGACCCCTAGCAAAAATATTTGTATCATCAATAAACACAGGTGAAGAATTGGAGGACTGGGGTGTGGCTAATGTGCCAATGTTTAAGAAGGGATGTGAGGAGAAGCCTGGGAACGATCGACCCGTGAGTCTAACTTCGGTGGTGGGCACGTGTTTGGAGATGATTCTGAAAGATAGTATTTATACAGGGTGCAGAGGAAAGAAATGATTAGAGATGGTCAGTATGGTTTTGTGTGAGGAAAATCATGTCTGACACACTGAGTTAGGTTTGTTTTTTGGAAGTAACAAAAACCAATGAGGACAGAGTGGTCGATGGTGTTTTCTTGGCCTTCAGCAAAGACTTTGACAAGGTTCTGCATGTGAGACTAAATAGTAAAGCTAGATCACATGGGATTCAGGGTGGGCTTGCCAATTGGATATGTAATTGGCTTGTTGGTAGAAGACAGCAGGTAATGGTGGAACATTATTTTTCAGACTGGAGGCCTGTGACCAGGGATGTTCCACAGGGAGCGGGTACTGGCTCCACTTCTGTTAGTCATTGAAATGAATGATTTAGATGAGAATATGCGAGGCATGTTTAATAAGTTTGTGGATGACACCAAAATTGGTGAAACAGACAGTGAAGAATGTTACCCGAGGTTACAAGGAGATCTTGATCAATTGGGCTAAAGGGATGGCAGATGGAATTTAATTTGGATACAGGTGAGGTATTGAATTGTGGTAATACAACCAAGGACAGGACTTATTGGGAGGGCCCTGGGTAGTGTTGCAGAGGGGAAAGACCTCGGGGATCAGGGACATATTTCTTTGAAGTTTGCATCACAGGTAGACAGGGTAGTTAAGGAGGTATTTAGCCCACTTGAATTCATTACTCCTATACTAAAAGGTCTGTGCAATGTCAGAACTGACATTATATTGAAGTTCTACAGGGCATTGGTGAGGCCTCTTCTGGTTTAATGTATGCAATTCTCATCACCCTGTGATAGGAAGGATATTTTGAAACTGGAGAGGGTTCAGTAAAGATTTACAAAGATGTTGCCAGGAATGGAGGGTTTCCGATAAAAACATGGACTGGAAAGGTAAGGACTTTTTTCACTGTTGTATTGGAGGTTGAGGAGTGACCTTATTGATGTTTAAAAAACCTTGAGGTGCATAGATAAGGAGAATGATAAGGGTCTTTACCCTCGGGTGGGGAGTTCATACCAAAGGGGTGTATTTTTAAGGTGAGAGGAGAAAGATTATAAAAGGATATCAGGGGCAGCCTTTTTCGTAGTTCATGTGGGAATGCACTACCAGAGGAAATGGTGGATGCAGGTACAGTTACAGTGTTTAAAATACATTTGGATAAGTTCATGAATAGGAAAGGTTTAGAGGGACATGGGCCAAGCGCAGG
The DNA here is from genome assembly GCF_037043375.1 of Chiloscyllium plagiosum. NCBI lineage: Eukaryota > Metazoa > Chordata > Chondrichthyes > Orectolobiformes > Hemiscylliidae > Chiloscyllium > Chiloscyllium plagiosum. The sequence continues at coordinate 88,842,250 of NW_028270156.1, read as the reverse complement.
CAGTTGGGAATAGTTTAGTTTTGGAACATGGTCGGTGTGGCCGGGTTGGTCCGAAGGGTCTGTCTCCGTGCTGTATGACTCTGACTCCATGACATTATGGTACTCAGTCAAAAGACACATTAGTCTCTGCACACGCTCACTTTGTCCTCCAGACCAGAGGCTGGGACACAGCACGGGGTAAGTGTATTGTTGATGGACGGAGATACTGAGGGGCTTTTATATGCAGTGGGTGTATAATGGAGGAACTACAGAGGGATAGCTCAGGATAGATGGAGCTATACAGGGGTGGGCAATTAGACAGGGGCCATGGAGGGGGACAGGGACCATGGAGGGGGACAGGGACTAAATTTGCGTTGGGGTGGGGGTGTGGGGGGTTGTCCAAAATTGAAGGGGGGGTGCAGATTCAGGATTGAAAGACAGAAATCAAGAAGAGAGGGAAAGACAGAGAGAGAATGAGAGAAGAAGAAAGAAAGCAAGAAAGTGGGAAAGAACAGAGACAAAGGAAGAAGGAAGAGAGAAAAAGAAAAAAAAAGGAGAGTCTGTCAGGAGAGAGAGAGAGAAAGTTAATGTGAGAGAGAATGGTTGAGAGGGAGAGAGAGAGAGATGGAATGATACAGACAGTGAGTGAGAATCAGAGGCAAAGAGAGAGACAGAGAGAGGGAAAAGAGGAAAAATCAGACAGGTACAACCAGGAGATAAGGAAACATGTGGTGAGATTAAAGAGGTGATATTCACCATTCCGGTTGGTCTGAGCTCTCTTGATGGTCTCTCACACTTCCTCGCTCCCATTTGGGACAGACTCTGTTCCAGGGGCTTGCGTTAGGAAGGGCTGGTTCTGGGAGGAGGTGAGGTTAAAGGATCAAAACTGGGATTGAGATTCAAACACTGCCCACAGTCTCACACACAGACAGACAGAAACACACCGATACTCACCCCCTGCTCAGTGCACACGGTGAAAGGGACAATGACTGCCAGAACCTGTTTGAAATATCCGCAGGTCTCTCACTCAGAGCCCACTCTCTGCCCAAGTCCCAGGTTCCTCTACCTAGGGCATACCTCCCCCAGGGAAGGAGCACAGCCAGAGCCATCTCAGTGGGATTAGAATGCAGAGGGAGGGAGGGAGGAGGTGTGAGTGAATGCAGCAGGTAAACAGTTTCATCCAGTCTGCCTTTGTCTACTCCTGCTTTGCATTTTATTGTTTGGAATGAAAGCCAAATGTATTTTCAAAATGATCCAATTCCTTTTTTTCTTTGGGGTTTCCAATGATTATCGTAAAAAAACTAAATTTGAGATTGCCAGGAATCTAACCCAGGTCACCTGCTTGGAAGACATCTACACTGACCATGATAGCACCATCACCGTGCACTTTACCACAACACAGTCCCCAAAGATATTTAAAAAGACCTTTATCATGACAAATTAAACAGGGTTAATGTTGATTCACTGAATGTGATATTGGGTCAGGTGACAATATCTTATCTGAAGAGTTAGATTGAAGGAGCATTGAAATCGGAGAGGGAGCTGGGTCATTGGGCGGGTGCAGGGAGGGAGTCCAGAAATCCCTCTGGTTGGGCTTGGATTCCCCGGCAATGCATCAGCTGGTTCATGGAAAGGAACAAATAAAGAAACAGAATGATATCAGAGAAATGGTTCAGTACAGACTGCCTTTGCCTTCCCCAGAGATGGTAAGAATTCACGTGGAGATAGATAAAGTTCAGCAAGTGAGAACGACAGCAGGATTAGCAGATGAGTACGTGTTGGTGCATCAGACAAGCTTCTGGCCAGAATTTCGTCCAGTGAGAGATAGAAGTTGGGAGAACAGAAGATCCTACACTACGAAACCCAGAGTAGAGAACACACTGGTATGATTTTCCCACAGGATAAAGAATCCCAAGAGGTGGACAGGAGATGAAAGGCGTCACTGTAATGGAATGGAACACAGAAAATGACAGTGCCAGTGGGTTCAGAAGGGCACTGGGAAAAGGTGTGTACACTGCCAGAAGGTGGGACACGTACAGACACAGTGCTGCTCGTTAAAGAAAGGCACTATGGGAAAAGATGTGGGAAAAGAAGCTGAGCCATTGGCCTTAGTGAAGGTAGTGAAGGAGATCCCAATAAGAGCCGAGGAGCTGAAGAGTGCACAGCCAAGGCAGGGACTGGGTATGGGTTAGTATCCTATCTCCACAGAAAATTCACCTTTGTGGGTAAAGGTTACTCAGAAAGAACAGGGGGAGAAGGACAAGAAGTTATAATTTTGTGAGATACAGATCTAACCATTCCCTGATAATAAGGGATGAGGGAATATGCACTCTTTCTGATTTGTTACACGAGAGTGTGGTAATTTGTGGGATAGATGGACAGAAATTTAGTGTTCCCCTATGTAAGATCAGGTTGGAGTGCCAACCCAAGGTTGGGGAAGTTACAGTCGGAGTGATTGACAGAGTGTCTGTTCCAGGAATTCAGTTTGTTCTTGGGAATGATTTGGCAGGATCCAAGTTGGAAGTGACACCCTTTGTTGTGGAGAAGCCCAAGGAAGACCAAGAAACTGAGGAGTTAAAGCAGAAATATCCTGGTATTTTCCCAGTCTGTAACCAGGTTCCACTCTCATAAAACACAGCACAAAGCAAAAAGTAAAGAGAAAGATGAAGGAGTTGAGGTTCAGTTTGCGGATACCCTGCTTGATGTAATGGTGCAGGAAAAACCTGACCAGGCAGAGGGATAGACAGACATGATTACTCCTGAAAGATGAAGAGATTGCAATAGCAAGACAAGATGATAAAACGTATGTATGTGGATGCGTACTCTGAAAAGGAGGCAGAGAATATTCCGAAGGGTTATTATCTGAAAGATAGAAGCCTCAGGCAGAAACGGCAGCTTAGTGCAGAGGAGAAATAAACCAAACTGCACCAGATTGTGTTGCCCGTAGCATACAGACAGGAGATGTTACAGGTAGCACATGAACTACCTTTAGGGGGTCATGTAGGGGTACGAAAGACTCAGGCTAAGGCCTGGAATGCACAAGCATATGGTTAACTTTGGCCATACCTGTCATACATGCCAAATGGTAGGTAAGCCACAGGCAGTAATAAAACCAACACCTTTGTTGCCAATTCCCACATTTGAAGAACCTTTCACGCGGGTTAGAATCGATTGTGTCGGTCCCCTCCCAAGAACTAAAAGTGGGAACCAGTAGATGTTAACCATAATGGATGTGTCTACCAGATTTCCAGGGGCAATTCCATTGCAGAGCCTCAAGGCTAAAAGGGTAGTAGGGGAGTTAGTATCTTTCTTCACATGGTATGGGCTACCCTGAGAGATTCACTCAGACCAAGGGTCACATTTTACTGCTAGGCTGTTTAAGGAGGTTATGGATAGCTTCAGTATACTGCACTTTCATCCCAGTGAATATCATCCTGAATCCCAGGGAGATTTAGAAAGGTAGTATCAGACCTTGAAGTCCATGTTGAGCGCGTACTGTCAGGATTACCTGCATGATTGAGATAAAGGTATCCCATTCGTATCGTTTGCCATTAGATCTGCCCCAAATGAATCTATTCAGTTTACTCCCTTTGAGTTAATATTCAGTCATGAAGTGCGAGGCCCTTTGAAATTAATTAAAAAGAAAATGTGGCAGGACCAATGTTGGAGATCTCACACTTAGATTATGTATCAGGACTTAATGCGTGGTTACTGGCAGGTACCTTTATCAGAGTTGGTGAAAGAAATATCGGTGTTTGTAACCCAGATGGGCTATATCAGTTTAAAGTGATGCCCTTTGGAATGAAGAATGTGCCCACCACATACCAAAGACTCATGAACAGAGTTGTGGCTACGTTCACAAACTGTGCAGTCTATTTGGATGATGTAGTGATCTTTAGTAATTCCTGGAAAGATCACATGGTACAGTTGGCAGAGCACTTTGAACGACATTGTGAAAGATATTGTCAAACTTGAAAGGGTTCAGTGAAGATTTACAAGGATGTTGCCAAGGTTGGAGGATTTGAGCTGTAGGGAGAGGTTGAATATGCTCAGGTTGTTTTCCCAGGAGCGTCGGAGGCTGAGGGGTAACCTTATAGAGGTTTATAAAATCAGGAGGGGCATGGATCGGATCAAGAGACAAAGTCTTTTCCCTGGGGTGGGGGTATCCAGAACTATAGAACACAGGTTTAGAATGAGAAGGGAAAGATAAAGAAGAGACCTAAGGGACAACTTTTTCACACAGAGGGTGGCAAGTGTATGGAATGACGAAGTGGTGGAGGCTGGTACAATTGCAACATTTAAAAGGCATCTGGATGGGTATATGAAGGTTTTGGGGGGATATGGGACAGGTGCTGGCAGGTGGGACTAGATTGGGATGAGATATCTGGTCAGCATGGACGAGTTAGACCAAAGGGTCTGTTTCCGTGGTGTATATCTCTATGACTCCGTGACTCTATGACTACGAGAGGCAAAACTCGTGACAGACTGAAACCAAATGGAACTTGCAAAAGCAGAGTTGACATTCTTGGGACATAACATCGGTCATGGAAGGTTGACCCCACAGAACGCAAAGACATAGGCCATCGAGGAATTTCCACAACCAACCTTGAAGAAAGAGATGCTTTGATTCTTTGGACTCAATGGATTCTATTGGAAGTTTGTTCCAAACTTTAGCAGTGTAGTGGCACTGTTAACCGATTTACTGACGAAGAACACAAAGTTTCAGTGGACAGAACCATGCTAGGAGGCATTCGACCATTTCAAATCGATATTCACCACCAAACCAGCTTTAGCACCATAAAATGTTTCAAAACCTTTTAAAGTCACCATCGAATCTAGTGACAGTGGAGTTGGAGCTGTACTCCTCCAGGAAGATGAGGATGGGATTGAACTGCCAGGTGGTTACTTTTCACCATCCACCAGAGAAAACACTCCACAATCGAAAAGGAACTGTTGAGTTTGGTACTGGCCTTCCAACATGTTAATGTGAATGTCATGAACAATGTGTCGGAGACGGCTATATACACTGACCACAATCCACTTACATTCTTGGAATGTTTTAAAGATAAGAATCTGAGACTATTTCATTGGAGTCTCATGTTACAGACTTTTAATTTAAAAATCATACCTGTTGCGGTCGGAAGAATGTAATTACAGATGCGTTATCGTGGATTTAACTGATAGCTTTGAGATGTGATTTGTCTTTATTTCATGTTTTATATATATATCTGTATATGGGAATAAATTAAGGTGAACTGATATAAAAGTTATCTGTATGTTCGGATAATGTGTTTAAAACATAGAAAAATAAATGAAGCCATCTTTTCATGATGATGGTTCATTTTTTCTTAAGGGGGGAGGTGTTATGAAGATGTGGGTGCACTTTGAGAGAGCTAAAAGCAGCAGAACTACCGGACACAGCACCAAGTGTTCTCAATAAGGTAACAACGTAACACTCAGTCGATCAACTCGACTAGCTCGTTGCCTGGAGACTAAAACACAAATTTGAATTTGGCCAATCAGTGTCAATTATATCCTGAAAAATATCAAACTTCAATCCAGTTTGAATTGAGTATATTGACAATCTTAAAAGCCAATGACACAATCTGATGCTTTGACTGGGGACAATTGAACAGTTGAGGGGACAACTGCCAAGCCAACGACATCTGTACACTGCCCAGAAAAACAGCTCTCTTAAAAAAGGAACTTAATCAATCAATAACCTGTGAAGCAGAAATTCCTAAGAAGAAGAAGCCACAGGAATATCCCAATAGATGAACAGAAAGCTGCCTGGTTTTGAGCTAAAAAGTGTTATTTTGTAAATCTTAATTGGGAGTTTTATTGGACTAGTATAGAAGGGAAGGTAAAGATAGGTTAGAGTAAGGACTTATACATAGTTGTTAGTTAATTATGTTCTGTTATACTTTAAGAAATAAAGGTGTTAACTTTTACTTTGAATACTTCTTGGCCACTGGAAGTTTTACACATTACTGTATGGGATATATCTTTTCTGTATTGCTGGTTTTAAATAAAGCAGGAGAATTTACCCCGTGTCATAACAATACTTTATGAATGGTTGAATAACTAGCTGAAATAACCTCCTTTAATGAAGAAAGTGGTTCTAGAAAGATGTCAAAATCAGAATCATTAGGAAGCATTATGAACTACGGCCAAAACTGCGAACTTGGAGATATTTAAAGAAGTGGCTTTTAAGAAGTGAAAACATATTGACTAAGATGTTGAACAGATGCAGAAACACCATTAACATATAATCTTTCACAGTTTTTATTCCTAACTTAGCCCAACCAGAAAAGGCACTGTCCACTAAAGATGGGGAAAAATATGATTGGCCATCGTAGAAAATGACTGAAAGCGAAAGTGATGTCTAATTGAAACCAAATTTTAACTCAGGATAAAACAATTACATTGTTCGTGTAACTAGAGATTGAAGAAAGGAGAGGTGAATTCTATAAAGCCTTCAATGTTACCGGGTGGGTGGAACTTGCCTCAATAGTCAACCAAATTGAGAAAGCAGCAAGCTTCTCATATTGGAGCCAATAGTTGGAATTTCTTCGGTTTGCTGTTTTTCAGGAGCAGCGAGGAAAGAGGGAGAGAGGAGCGGGGGCTGCTGGGAGATACGTTTCTGCTTTAAAAATTGACCTCATGAATAGGCAGAGCACAAGCTGAGCAGGAACGGACATAGGAATGCTGAGTGAGTGAAGTAATATATTTGGGTGCTTGGCTTCCCCGAAACACAACTTAGGTGGTGTCTCCTACCCATCATCCTCCTCTCACCAAAACAAGGTTCTGTGTGCCGGATTGGTTATGTAGCTCATTTTAAAAAAAATAATTCAGTAGCCTCTTTGGGAATTTAGAATAGTGGGAATGGCAGTTAGGGCAGTTGAATGTTCCTCCTGCAGAATGTGGGAGGTAAGGGACACCACTAGTGTCCGTTTTTATGAAGGTGTAGGTATGTCCTGTAACTTTAAGAGAGAGAGGAAGCTCGCAAGGCCTGACTGAAAGCACAGAGTGTCCTGAACAAATTAAAAATGTAACACTTGGTTGAAACAAATAGCTGCAGTTGCATTGCCATGGAACTAAAACAAATTCAAATTCGGCCAATCAGTTTAAATTCTTCCCCAGATACCAAAATCCAATCGAATTTGAATTTAGTGTTTTGATAACATCACACCAATGAAATGATCCAATGGTTTGGGGGATAAACCAGACATTTTGAACAGTTCAGGAGAGCACTGCCATGAACCCCACAAGAATAGACTGCTCATCGAATCGCTCTCTGACAGGTACCTGCCCGTAAGGTACGCTGTGCAGGAGAAGACTGAAGAAAAACAGACCTATACAGAGGAAAGCCTACAAAAGGAGAATCCACAAAGCTGACTGCTTTTGAAATGTGATTGTTTTTGTAAACTTAGTTGGGGCTTTTCTTTATCAGACCAGTATTGTAGAGGGGGCAGTAAAATATAGGTTATCAGAGAAAGGAGTTGTAAATAGTGGTCTAATGTTCTCTGTTAAACTTAAAGAATAAAATTGTTAATTTTTACTTTAAATAGTGAAATCTGGCATTGTTCTTTGCCTGTTGAAATGTAAGATATTACAGCATGGGGTGAGCATCTCTGTGTGTCAGGTTTAAATTCACAGAGGGGTTTACCCCGTGTCGTAATAGTTTGGGGGATCGTCGCTAGGATTTGAGCAGTTTGAGTCTCCAATTCATGATCTGAACATGTTCAGATAGATCCAATCTGAGAGTTGGACAGATTGGAATAGATTTGGGAGACAATAAAAGCCCAGTTGATTTAACCACTTGCCGATGAGTGTCCTACATCTTTCATAGGTGAGACAATTAGTTTAATTTTGGTTACCTGTGGTTGGTTAAATTAAAAGTGAGAGAAATGGCTCTTAAAACTGCTAAGGATGTTCTGGGGTTTGGACATGATTCCCAAATTGGCCAAGAAATTTAGAAAGAAAAGACCATACTCTTAGAATTAGCAAAGAGGTTAGAATTGGGTTTAACGAAGAACAAAAACAAAGCTGAAGCTGTAAGGGAATTACTCAAATACTCAGGTGTGCTAGAGAAACAGACAGGTGTAGTACTGTCTGAAAAATCTTCAATTACAATTGAGCAAAATGGAGTTAGAAGATAAACAAAGAGAGAGAGAAAGGAAAAGAGAGAGGGAGAGAAGGTTCTGAGCTAAACAAAGAGAGAGAGAGAGAAGGGAAAGAGAAAGAAAAAGAGAAAGAAGCACATGAGAGAGAAAGAGAGAGAAGAGAGAGAGAGACAGAGAGAGAGGAAAAAGAAAGAGAGAGAAGGTTCTTCCCTGAGCAAACAGAGAGTTGAACTTGAGAAGTTGCGACTTAGTCAGCAAAGTCAAGTTAACAGGATGGAGATGAAAGGAGAAGGTAGTGATACACACAAATATGTCAAACTCTGCCACATTTTAATGAGAAAGATGTTGAAGCCTTCTTTATTTCATTGAAAAAATTGTCTAGGCAGATGGAGTGGCCTGAGAATTTATGGGTGATGCTAGTGTGGGAAAGTGACACATGTAAAGTCACCGTGCTCGTTGTTGAAGAAAGGCATTGTGGGAAAAGATGTGGTAAAACAAGCTGAACCAGGTTACAGCAAGGGGTGAGCACCTCTGTGTGTCAGGTTTAAATGAACAGAGGGGTTTATCCCGTGCCATAACACCCTGCTGATTCCATCTGCAGGAAGTGAACCCAACTGCAGTTCCTTGAAAAACACTTTAGGGACCTGGAGCTGGAGCTGGATGAACTTTGGATCATTCCGGAGGCGGGGGAGTTAATGAGAGGAGTTATACCTCAGGTACAACAAAAGGGACGATGGGTTACAATCAGGGGATGGAAAGGGAACTAGCAGGCAGTGCAGGGATCCCCTGCAGCTGTTCCCCTCAATAACAAGCAGACCATTTTGGGGGGGATGACTTACCAGGGGAAAGCCATGGGGAACAGGTCTCTGACACAGAGTCTATCCCTGTTGCTCAGAAGGGAAGGGGAAGATGAGAATAGCATTAGTCATTGGGGACTCCATTGTTAGGGGGAAAGGCAGGAGGTTCTGTGGGAACGAGAGAGACTCATGGTTGGAGCGTTACCTCCCAGGTGCCAGGGTTCACGATGTCTCAGATCATGTTTTTGGAATCATCGAATCATTGAATTCCGCCAGAGTGGGAACAGGCCCTTCTGTCCAACAAGTCCACACTGATCTTCCGAAGAGTAACCCACCCAGACCCATTCCCCTACCTTATTATGCTATATTTACCCCTGACTAATGCAACTAACCTACACATCCCTGCAAACTATGGCCAAATTAGCATGGCCAATTCACCTAACCTGCACATGTTTGGATTGTGGGAGGAAATTGGACCACCTGGAGGAAACCCATGTCAACACAGAGAGAATGTACAAACTCCACACAGACCGTCGTCCAATACTGGAATCGAACCCGGGCCCTGCGTGCTGTGAGGTGACAGCGCTAACCACGAGGTCACTGTGCCCCTTGAGGGTGATAGGGAGCAGCCCCAAGGTGTGGTCCACATAGGCACTAATGACATGAGTAGGAAAAGGGATGGGGATTTAAGGCAGCAATTCAGGGAGCTAGGGTGGAAGCTTGGAGCTGGAACAGAGTTGTTATCTCTGGTTTGCTGCCCGTGCCAAATGCTGGCGAGGCGAGGTATAGGGAGAGAGAGGAGTTGAACACGTGGCTACAGGGATGATACAGAAGGCTTAGATAATTGGGGCTCATTTTGGGGTAGGTCTACACCTGAACCAGACGGGTTCCAATAACCTTGGTGGGGAACTTTGATATTGCTCTTCGGGAGGGTTGAAACTAATTCAGCCGGGGGATGGGAACCGAAATTGTAGTTACAGTGTCTAGGAGGATTAGAATAGTGAGGTCAGAAATATGGTTTCATGGTCGCAAGAGTGCACCAGCAAGCAGGAAAATGGGTTCAATGTCAGGAGCATCCGGAATAAGATGGGTGAACTTGCCGGATGGGTTGGTATCTGGGACTTCGATGTTGTGGCCGTTTTGGAGACATGGATATAACAGGCACAGGAACGGTTGTTGCGGGTTCTGGGATTCAGATGTTTCAGTAACAACAGGGAAGATGGTAAAAGAGGGGAAGGCGTGGCGCTGTTAGTCAAGGACAGTATTATGGTGGCAAAAAGGACATTTGAGGACTCATCTACTGAGGTAGAATGGGCTGGGGTTAGAAACAGGAAAGAAGAGGTCACCCTGTTGGGTGTTGTCCATAGGCCTCCGAATGGTTCCAGAGATGTCAAGGAAAGAAAAGGAAAGATGTCAAGGAAAGAAGGCATACGGTGTGTAAGGTTTTATTGGGAGAGGGGTTGGGTTTTGGAGCCATGAGGTCATGTTGCAGCTGTACAAAATTCTGGTGCGACGTACTTGGAATTCTGTACAGTTCTGGTCATCGTATTATAGGAAGGATGTGAAACCTTTGGAAACGTTTCAGAGAAGATTTACTAGGATTGCCTGCTATGGAAGGAAGGTCTTATGAAAAAAGGCTGAGGGACTTGAGGCTGTTTTCATTAGAAACTAGAAGGTTGCGAGGTGACCTAATTGAGACATATAAGATTTTCAAAGTTTGTGAGAAGATTTGTAGCTCGGGTGCTCGTTGCTGTGGTTCTGTTCGCCGAGCTGGAAGTTTTTGTTGCAAACGTTTCGTCCCCTGTCTAGGTGACATCCTTAGTGCTTGGGACCCTCCTGTGAAGCGCTTCTATGGTGTTTTCTCCGGCATTTATAGTGGCCTGTCCCTGCCGCTTCCGGTTGTCAGTTTCAGCTGTCCGCTGTAGTGGCCGGTATATTGGGTCCAGGTCTATGTGTTTGTTGATGTAGTTTGTGGATGAGTGCCATGCTTCTAGGAATTCCCTGGCTGTTCTTTGTTTCGCTTGCCCTATAATGGTAGTGTTGTCCCAGTCAAATTCATGTTGCTTGTCGTGGCTACTAGGGATAGCTGGTCGTGTCGTTTCGTGGCTAGTTGATGTTCGTGGATGTGGATCGTCTTCCTGTTTGTCCTTTGTAGTGTTTTGTGCAGTCCTTGCATTATAGGGCAAGCGAAACAAAGAACAGCCAGGGAATTCCTAGAAGCTTGGCACTCATCCACAAACTACATTAACAAACACATTGACCTGGACCCAATATACCGGCCACTCCAGCGGACAGCTGAAACTGACAACCGGAAGCGACAGGGACAGACCACTATAAATGTCGGAGGAAACACCACAGAAGCGCTTCACAGGAGGCTCCCAAGCACTGAGGATGTCACCTAGACAGGGGACGAAACGTTTGCAACAAAAACGTCCAGCTCGGTGAACAGAACCACAGCAGACATATAAGATAATCAGATTGTTAGATAAGGTAGACAGTGAGAGCCCTTTTCCCCAGATGGCAAGGGCTCATACGAGGGACATAGCACTAAATTGAGGGGTGATAGATATAGGACAGATGTCCGAGATAGTTTCATTACTCAGAGAGTAGTAGGGGCATGGAAAACCCTGCCTGCATCAGTAGTATACTCACCAACATCGAGGGCTGAAGGACCTGTCCTGCACTGTGATGTTTTGTGTTCTATGTTTAGTGTGAGGAATTGAATGGAAACAAAGTATGTTATTGTTGAAAATAAATGTGTAATCAAAAGACACAGAGTCCTGACACTATGTTATTTCCCCTTTTAAACTTCTCATTTTTTTTGTTAGTTTGCCCAGACCTGTGGGTCAGAGAATTCAGTGAGCAAGAGTGGACAGGAGCCTGTCGTTGCATTTCCCTCTCTGGCCTGCAGTGAAAGATTACATTCCTGCCTCAGGTAACTGTCTGTGTAGGGTTTGCACATTCTCCCAGTGTCTGCATGGGTTTCATCAGGGTGCTTTAGTTTCCTCCCACAATCCAAAGATGTGCAGGTCAGGTGAATTGGTAATGCTAAATTGCCCACAGTGTTAGGTGCATTAGTCAGCGGTAAATATAGGGGAATGGGTCTGGGTGGGTGACTCTTCAGACGGTCAGTGTGGACTTGTTGGGCCAAATGGCCTGCTTCCATACTCTGAGGAATCTAATCTCATCTCATCTAACACTCACCTTACTCCATTTTCTTTTTTTTTTCTACCCACTTCACTCACTGAGAACAGATTACTTGACATGAATGTCGCTTTTGTGCATATCTAATTCATCTTTTGGGTTTGCTTTTGTTGTCCCACTTCCTACTAATTGTTGCTCGTTGCAAACAGCACTTTACACATTCATCTTGCTCCTCAGATGGAGTCATTCCTTGCCCATGAGGAAAAGAGTGTTATCATGTTGCTGCTCCTCCTTCTCCTTTCGATCCATTCCTCACGTGGACTCCTCGTTCCGATCTCTGCTGAACCTAATGTTGGCTCTTGGATTGATTCACCAATTGAATTATTGTTCTAACTGGATATGTCATGGCGTACTTTAACTGGTCTCTGAAATGTTTCTGTGTCACCACATAAATAAGGGCATTTGTGCAGCAACTGAAGTTCCTCAGCATATATCCAATCTGAGCAAAGAGACTCAAAGAAACATAATCCAAGGAATAACCGGCATTAAAGAAATATAAAATATGCAACAACCAGAGAAGTATGAAGCTGGCAGATATGGCAAAGAGTAAAATCACAGAATTCTTCCTGCTCTCTACCTCTGGATCATTCTATATTTTTCTCTGACCTCTCAGTTCCTTCCACACCTTAATGGCCTTGAAGATATGTCTGGCAGTCAGAATGTTGATGAAGAGAATAAAAGTTAATGGGAACATTGATGTTAGAAAAGTCTCAAAATATCAAAAACCTATCCACTGCAGGTCATCATAATAACCAGGCCTGATATAACAGTACCATGGAACATTGTTGATCATCTTTCCAGGTTTATATACAAAGGAATTGGGAATGTTCTTTAACCAAAAGAAGATGCAGATTGTTGCTAGAACCCTGGTTGCAGTGTTCTCTGTGCAATACTTAGTTTTCATCTCATGTAAACAAATGGCAACAAATCGATCAAAGGAAAAATCAATGGTGAACCACGCAGAACAATCAATGCTCAAGCAGCTGACAACAAAGATAACAGTACAAACAGGAGTGATGTGCAGGAGACACAGTGGATAACGATAACGTTGAAATCGGTCAAGAATGATATAAAAAACAATGAACAGTAGATCTGACACTGTCATGGCCACCAGATAGCGAGTGTTGCATATAGAAAGGCCACATTTTCCCCGAGCGAGGATTACAATTACCACAAGACTAACTGTAAGAGAACGGAAAAAGAGACTTGAGGTCATTGATCAAACGTTCTCTGTGCCTGAACCCAGACTGTAAGTAATGACACAAAGATAATTGTTGTTCCATGTTATATAAAGTTTAAAGAATCTTAACCACAGCAGCAAACTCTCTCTAAGACAAACATTTGCATTTTTAACATGGGCAGCAGATTACTCACAGAAACACGGACATATACTCAAGGGGTTTTTTGGTTCAGCAGCAGTCGATTTCATCTGTTTTCCAGGTTACTCTGACTGGCTGGCATTTCCTATAAGCCCACAGCATTCAGACAAAGACACCTGGGATCAGTGAAACAAAGAATAGGAGACAGCGAACATGGACATTGATCGCAAAATTACTGTATTTGGTTTAAAAGTGTCCACAGTTCAGTTTGCCAGCAGAATTCTATATCCCCACTGTAAGATCTATAGGATAGGGCATTGAATCACCCCACAGTGTCCCAGAATGGATGGCCTTCACAGTGTTAGGATGAGCAAATGATAGGGCATTGAGTCCCTCCCTCATGCACAGGATTGAACATCCTGATGATCTGAACCATGAAGGTATTCAGCAGTGAATCCAATCACATTGTGGTGAGTATCCAACCTGGTACAATCAGAAAAACTTCAACATTTGTCCTAACTCCCCCTCCCCCCCCCCCCAACCTGTCCACGATGGTACAGCACAGCCTTCAGCAAATAAAACCTGAATCCATGCAACATTGGTCACTGTAATTGTTCTGAAGAAGAGTCCTGCTAATAACCTTGACTCTCTTCCTCCTGAGATGCTACCTGACCTGCTGTGCCTTTTGCAGCACCACGTTCTATCTGCAGCCCCCATTGTCTCCACATTCCTAATGACCTGCTGAACCCACCCATTGCCCTGTTGTATCTGGGCTCTCATTTGGAGCGAACTGCCTGAGCAAGATCCACCAACACAATCCCTTTCCATCAAGGAATGGGAAACACCAGGTGTCACTGCGAGGTGGGTTGTTACAAAACCCATCTGACCGATAGCAGGCTGTGAACTACCACAGAGAGAGGGTGGTCTTCCGAAACACTTTCTAGACCAGCCAGGGCCAGTGCTCAGCCAACCTCCATCAATGTGGCCTCAGTGTAAACCCATTCTGCACAGTATAGGGAAACACACAATGCTGCACATTACTGAGGAGCCTCCGAACTAAGGATCTATTTATTGTAAACTCAGGCAGTGAGGACACTCTTGTCTGACATCGGGATTTGCCTTGCTAAATGGAAATATATTGTTATCAGTTGTTGATAGAAATAAGGATGATTCAATGCAGAGGTTTATGTAAGTTAAGTTGTTACAAGATTTACCAGGAACACCAACGACAGCGAGGATGGTCTCGTACACTCTCTCGATCCTTTCCCTGAGAAGATGCATTTCGCTGTTTGTGACACAACCTTTCCCTTCCTGCTGCTGGCAATCTGTCGGAATCGGAGAATTCTCCATGAGATTGAGCTGACACAGTTTCAGAGACGTTTTTTTATATTGTGTGGTATCCCCACTGGGAAACCGTGATCATATCTTTTTATATCATTTTGAACAAACAATTAATGACAACAGGTTTATTTTAATGAAGTTGTAGCATTGAGATTTAAGTCTGTATTTGAATACCCCAAAGACTGGATTAATCTGATCCTGTTCGGTCTCAAATGTAATTTCCAGTTTGTCTTCAACAATAATACTTGCAATATTTCACTCACTATCAGTCCCATCAGCATCTAAATATGTTTCAGTATTCTTTTCAGTGATGACCTTCATTCTGCTGAGGTTATTCAGACATTCAATATCTCATGTTGTCGAGCTCCTTGAGAGCTATACCACTGCACACTGTTATCCCACTGCTTTCCTTGTTAATTCAGTTACACGACTGATTTGGGAAATTCTCTCTGTGAATGAGCACTCTAACACTGAACCTGAAGTTGATACACCTACAGCTGGAACTTCCACTCGGTCACATTTTCTCAAAACAAAGACATAAATAATCAGAACTTTCAGTCCAAAATCAGAGAATGATGACATCATACAGGATAGAGATGGCCCTTCACTTCATCGAGTTTTTATCCTTAAACTCACACTCAAAGCTACTCAGGGCTGGACAATGGGAAGCCTTCAAACATGAGATAATGAGAGGCCAGAGAGAATGTATTCCTGTTAGGGTGAAAGGCAAGGCTGGTAGGTGCAGGGAATGCTGGATGACGGGAGAAATTGAGGTTTTATTTGAGAAAAAGAAGGAAGCATATGTCAGGTATTGGCAGCAGAGAACAAGTGAATCCTAAGAAGAGTATAAATGCAGTAGAAATATACTTAAGAGGAGAATCAGGAAGGCAAAAACGGAACATGAGATAGCACTTGCAAATCAGGGTAAGGAGAATCCAAACAGATTCAATAAATACATTCAGGATAAAAGATTAACTGGGGAGAGAATAGTGCCCCTCAAAGATCAGCAAGGCAGCCAGTGTGTGGGACCACAGGAGATGGGGAGATACTAAACAAATATTTTGCATCAGTGTTTATTATGGAGAAAGTCATGTAAGATATAGAATGTGGGGAAAGAGATGGCGACATCTTAAAAAATGTTCATGTTACAGCGGATATCTCAAAATGCATAAGGATGGATAAATCCCAGGACCTGATCAGGTGTAACCTAGAAATCAGTGAGAAGCAAGTAAAGTGATTGCTGAGCCTCTTGCTGAGATATTTGTATCATCGATAGTCACAGGTGAGGCGCTGGAAGGCTGAATGTTGGCTAACAGAGTGCCACTATTTAAGAAAGGTGGTAAGGAAAAGCTAGGGATTTATAGACCAGTGAGCCTGATTGATGGTGGAAAAGTCGATGGAGGTAATCCTAAGGGATAGGGTTTACATATATTTAGAAAGGCAAGGACTGTTTAGGGATAGTCGGCATGACTCTGTGCGTGTGAAGAGGATTGATGAGGGCAGAGCAGTGGCTGTGATCTACATGAACTTCAGTAAGGCATTCAACAAGGGTCTTCACAGTGGACTGGTTAGCAAGATTAGAGATGATGGAATGCAGGGAGAACTAGCTATTTGGATGCAGAACTTGCTCAAAGGTAGCAGACAGAGGTTGTTGATGGAGGGTTGCTTTTCAGACTGGAGGCCTGTGATCCATGGTGTGCCACAAGGATCAGTGCTGGGTCCATTGCTTTTCATCATGTTACAGTGGACATCTCAAAATGCATAAAGATAGATAAATCCCAGGACCTGATCAGGTGTACCTTAGAAATCAGTGAGAAGCAAGTAAAGTGAGAAGCAAGTTGGGGTGCCACGGTGGCACAGTGGTTAGCACTGCTGCCTCACAGCACCAGAGACCCGGGTTCAATTCCTTCCTCAGGCAACTGTCTGTGTGGAGTTTGCACATTCTCCCCGTGTCTACGTGGGTTTCCTCCGGGTGCTCCGGTTTCCTCCCACAGTCCAAAGATGTCCAGGTTAGGTGAATTGGCCACGCTAAAATGCCCGTAGTGTTCGGTGAAGGGGTAAATGTCGGGGAATGCGTCTGGGTGGGTTGCTCTTTGGAGGGTCGGTGTGGACTTGTTGGGCTGAAGGGCCTGTTTCCACACTGTAAGGAATCTAATCTAATCATGAATCTAATCATTTCCATAAAAGATTTGGATGTGAAAATAGCAGATACAGTTCGTAAGTTTGCAGATGACACCAAAATTGGAGGTTACCTCAAATACACATGATCTTGATCAGATTAGTCAATAGGCCAAGGAGTGGCAGATGGAGTTTAATTTAGATAAATGTGAGGTGGTATATTTTGAAAAGACAAATCAGAGCAGGAGTTATACACTAATGAGTTTGTTGCTGAACCTCCTTCCAAGGTCCTAAAGGTGCCTTCCACATCCATCAAAGTTTTACCTGCACATCCACCAATATCATTTATTATATCCGTTGCTCCCGATGCGGTCTCCTCTACATTGGGGAGACTGGACACCTCCTAGCAGAGCGCTTTAGGGAACATCTCCGGGATACGCACACCAATCAACCACACCGCCCCGTGGCCCAACATTTCAACTCCCCCTCCCACTCTGCCAAGGACATGGAGGTCCTGGGCCTCCATCACCACCGCTCCCTCACCACCAGACGCCTGGAGGAAGAACGCCTCATCTTCCGCCTCGGAACACTTCAACCACACGGCATCAATTTGGACTTCAACAGTTTCCTCATTTCCCCTTCCCCCACCTCACCCCAGTTCCGAACTTCCAGCTCAGCACTGTCCCCATGACCTGTCCTACCTGCCTATCTTCTTTTCCACCTATCCACTCCACCCTCCCCCCGCCCCGACCTATCACCTTCATCCCCTCCCCCACTCACTTATTGTACTCTATGCTACTTTCTCCCCACCCCTAACCTCCTCTCACTTATCTCTCCACAAAACCCTTGTCAATTGTTGTTAAAACCCATCTGGTTTTCTAATGGCCTTTAGGGATTCTGGCTGTCCTTGTCTTGTCTGGGCTACATGTGATTCCAGACCCACAGCAATTGGTGCAGTTGGTGGAGTTCAGCCATCTAAGCTCCAGGTCCTCACAGCAGGAGGTCCTCAAGATTGTGTCCCAGCCCTAACTATCTTTAGCGACTGTATAACTGACCTTCCCTCAGGCAGATTGTCATGAGTCCGAGGGGTCGCTAATACTCACACAATGTTCAGCAGCATTTTTCCCTGAAGCCCTCCGTGAGGCTCTGCAGCTAGATCCTGGCAACTTCAGCTCCTCAGAAACGGCGTTAGGGACCTGGGGCCAGAGCTGGATGAACTTCGGATAATTCGGGAGGCTGAGGGAGTAATTGAGAGGAGTTACAGGGAGGTCGAGGGAAAAGGTAGATTACAGTCAGGAGACAGAAAGGAACAGGCAGACAGTGCAGGGACTCCCTGTGGCCGTTCCCCTCAATAACAAGCATATTGTTTTGGTTACTGCTGGAGAGGGACAACTTACCAGGGGTAAGCAATGGGGCACAGGTCTCTGGCACAGAATCTGTCCATGTTGCTCAGAAAGGAAGGATTAGAGAAAAGAAGATTGAGGGGGGACCTGATTGAGGGTATGAAGGGTATAGACAGGGTAGATAGAGATAAGCTTTTTCCCAGGGTGAAGGATTCAGTAATGAGAGGTCACGCTTTCAAGGTGAAAGGTGAAAAGTTTAAGGGGGATACACACGGCAAGTACTTTACACGGAAGATGGTAGGTGTCTGGAATGCATTGCCAGCAGAGGTAGTAGAGGCAGGTATGTTAGATTCATTTAAGATGCGACTGGACAGATGCAAGAGTAGGTGGGGAACAGAGGGATACAGATGCTTAGGAATTGGGCGACAGGTTTAGACAGTCGGTTTGAGTTGGCTCAGGCTTGGAGGGCCGAAGGCCCTGTTCTTGGGCTGTAAATTTTCTTGGCTCTTTGTTGTTTGAAGTGAAAGAGGAGCAGAGCATTAGTCATTGGGGACTTCACAGTGAGGGGACAGATAGGAGACTCTGTAGGAGCGAGAGAGAATCAGGGTTGATGTGCTGCCTCCCAGGTGCATGGGTTCATGATGTCTCAGATCGTGTTTTCGGGATCCTTGAGGTGCAGGGGGAACAGCTCGAACTCATGGTCCACATAGGCACCAATGACAGGGGTAGGAAAAAGAATGGGGCTTTAAAGCAGATATTCAGGGAGTTAGGGTGGAAGTTTAGAGCTGAAACAAACAGAGATGTCAACTCTGGTTTATTACCTATGCCACATGCTAGTAAGGAATAGGGAGAGGAAAAAGTTGAACATGTGGCTACATGGATGATGCAGGAGGGAGGGATTTAGATACCTGGATAATTGGGGCTTATTTTGGGGTAGGTGGGTCTTCTACAAACAGAATGGTCTACACCTGAACCAGAGAGGTACACTAACCTGGGGCAGGTTCGGTAATGCTCATTGGGAGGGTTTAAACTAATTCAGCAGGAGATGGGAACCTGAATTGTAGCATCAGTGCACAGGAGGTTGAGAGCAATGAGGTCCTGAATAGGGTTTCAAGGTTGCAGGAATGCAGCGGCAGGCAGCAAGTTGGTTTCAAGTGTGTCTACTTCAACGCCAGGAGCATCCAGAATAAGGTGGGTGACCTTGCAGCATGGGTTGGGACTTCGATGTTGTGGCCATTTCAGAGACCTGGATCGAGCAGGGACAGGAATGGTTATTACAAGTTCCGGGGTTTAGATATTTCAGTAAGAACAGAGAAGGTGGTAAAAGAGGGGGAGGTGGGGCTATGTTAGTCAAGGACAGTATTATGGTGGCAGAAAGGACATTTGATGAGGACTGGTCCACTGAGGTAGAATGGGCTGAGTTTAGAAACAGGAAAGCAGAGGTCACCCTGTTGGGAGTTTTCTGTAGCCTTCCAGAGATATAGAGGAAAGGATTGCAAAGATGATTCTTGATAGGAGAGAAAGTAACAGGGTCGTTGTTCTGGGGACTTTTAACTTTCCAAATATTGACTGGAAACACTGTAGTTCGAGTACTTTAGATGGGTCAGTTTTTGTCCAATGTGTGCAGGAGCATTTCCTGACACAGTATATAGACAGGCCAACAAGGGGCGAGGCCACATTGGATTTGGTACTGGGCCATGAACCCAGGCAGGTGTTTGATTTGGAGGTAGGTGAGCACTTTGGTGATAGTGACCACAATTAGGTTACATTTACTTTAGTGATGGAAAGGGACAGGAATATATCGCAGGTCAAGTGATATAGTTGGGGGACAGGCAATTATGCTGTGATTTGGCAAGATTTAGGATGCATAGGATGGGAAGGAAACTGCAGAGGATGGACATAATTGAAATGTGGAGTTTTTCAAGCATCAGCTACTGCATGTCCTTGATAAGTATGTACCTGTCAGGCAGCGAGGAGGTGGTGGAACAAGGGAACCATGATTTAGTAATGAAGTTGTATCTGTTGTTAAGAGGAAGAAGGAGGCTTATGTAAAGATGAGACATGAAGGTTCAGTTCGGTGCTTGAGAGTTATAAATTAGCCAGGAAGGACCAAAATAGAAAGCAAAGAAAGGCCAGGAGGGGCAGAGGATTTGAGTTCAGAAGTAGGAATGTTTTTACTGCAGTTATTCAAGGCATTGTATCTGCAAATGGCTTTGGTCTCCCTATCGAAGAAAAAATATAGTTGCCATAGAGTGAATGTAGCACAGGGCCACTAGGTTGATCTTGATGATAGTAGAACCATCCCATGAGGAGAGACTGAGCCTGTATTCAATGGAGTTGAAAAGGATGAGAGGGGATCAGATTGAAATGTATCAAATTCTATCAAATCAAATGTATCAAATTGGGTGGCACGGTGGCTCAGTGGTTAGCACTGCTGCCTCACAGCTCCGGTTTCCTCCCACAGTCCAAAGATGCACAGGTTAGGTGAATTGGCCATGCTAAATTGCCCGTAGTGTTAGGTGCATTAGTCAGGGGTAAATGTAGCAGAATGGGTCTGGATGGCTTGCTCTTTAGAGGGTCGGTGTGAACTTGCTGGACCGAAGGGCCTGTTTCCACACTGTAGGGAATCTCATCTCATCTCATCAAGTCTTTGGCAGGTCACACCAAGGAAAACCTTAAAGCTTTCTATCAGTATATCAGGAATAAAAAAATGACTAAAATAAGATTAGGACCAGTCAAGGACAACAATGGGAAGTTGTGTGTGAAGTCTGAGGAGATAGGAGAGGCGCTAAATGAATATTTCTCATTCGTATTCACACTGGAAAAAGACATTGTTGTCGAGGAGAATACTGACATCCAGATTATTAGACAAGACGGGATTGAGGTTCATAAGAGGAAGTGTTAGCAATTCTGGAAAGTGTGAAAATAGATAAGTCCCCTGGGCCGGATGGGATTTATCCTAGGATTCTCTGGGAAGCCAGGGAGGAGATTGCAGAGACTTTGGTTTTGATCTTTATATCGTCATTGTCTATAGGAATAGTGCCAGAAGACTGGAGGACAGTAAATGTTGTCCCCTTGTTCAAGGAGAGTAGAGACAACCCTGGTAATTATAGACCAGTGAGCCTTACTTTGATTGTGGATAAAGTGTTGGAGAAAGTTATAAGAGTTTAGATTTATAATCATCCTTCAATCATCCAGAAAGGATGAAGTTGATTAGGGCTAGTCAACATGGTTTTGTGAAGGGTAGATCGTGCCTCACAAACTTTATTCAGTTCTTTGAGAAGATGACCAAGCAGCAGATTAGGTGGTCAATGTGGTGTATATTGGTTTCAGTCAGGCTTTTGATAAGGGTCTCCATGATAGGCTGTTGCACAAAATACAGAGGCACAGAAACATGGGATTGAGGGTGATTTAGCTTTTTGCTTCAGAAATTGGTGAGCTGTAAGGGTGGTGGTTGATGGGAAATGTTTATCCTGGAGTTCAGTTACTAGTGGTGTACCGCAAGGATCTGTTTTTCGTTCACTGGTGTTTGTCATTTTTATAAATGACTTGGATGAGGATGTAGAAGGATGGGTTCATTAAATTTGCAGATGACACCAGGTCAGTGGAGTTGTGGACAATGCAGAAAGATGCTGCAGGTTACAAAGGGACAAAGATAAGCTGCAGAGCTAGGCTGAGAAGTGGCAAATGGAGTTTAATGCAGAAAAGTGTGAGGTGATTCACTTTGGGAGGAGGAACAGGAATACGGAATACTGGGTTAAAGGCAAGATTCTTGGTGTTGTGGTGAGCATAGAGATCTCGGTGTCCATCGACATAGATCCCTCAAAGTTGCCACCCAGGTTGATAGGGTTGTTGAGAAAGCGCATAGTGTATTAGCTTTTATTAATAGAGGGATTGAGTTCAGAGCCATGAGGTCATGTTGCAGCTGTACAAAACTCTGGTGCGGCTGCACTTGTCGTATTGTGTACAGTTCTGGTCACTGTATTAAAAGTAGGATGTGGAAACATTGGAAAGGATGCAGAGAAGATTTATCAGGATGTTGCCTGGTATGGAGAGATGGTCTTATGAGGGAAGGCTCAGGGACTTGAGGCTGTTTTTGTTAGAGGGAAGAAGGTTGAGAAGTGACTTCAAAGAGACATACAAGATGATCAGAGGATTAGATAGAGTGGACAGTGAGAGCCTTTTTCCTTGGATGGAGATGGCTGGTACGAAGGGACAGAGCTTTACTGTCAGAGGTAGTTTCCTTACTCAGAGAGTAGTCGGGGCATGGAACACACGGCCTGCAACTGTAGCAGACTTGCCAACTTTAAGAATATTTAAATGGTCATTGGATAAACATATGGATGATAATGGAATGGTGCAGGTTAGATGGGTTTGAGATTGGTTTCGCAGGTCGGCACAACATCGAGGGCTGAAGGGCCTGTACTGTGCTGTAATGTTCAATGTTCTATGTTCCAGGCCTGGACTGACAAATGGCAATTAACATGCGTGCCACACAAATACAAAACAATTATCACCTCCAAGAAGAGATCATATCGATAACGCCGTGTGACATTAAAGGCTTTGCTGTTGCTGAATCCGCCACAATCAACAAGCTGGGAGTTCCCATTGAGCTGAAAATGAAATGGGTTTACAATGTAAGTACTGTGGCTACAAGAGCAGCTCAGGGGGCAGGAACACTGCAGTGAGGGATGTACCTCATGGCTCCAAAAGCCTCTCCACCATCTCCAAGGCACAGGTCAGGAGTGTGATGGAATACTCCCCACTTGCCTGGATGGAAATATCTCCAAGATCCCTCAAGAATTGGAATTAGCATGACCAAGCAGCCATATAAAAGCACAATGTTGCAGACACCCAAAATCCGAAATGAAATCAGAAAGTGCTGGAGAAATTCAGCAAATCTGGCAACACCTTTGGAGAGATACATAAAGTTAAACTTTTGAGTCCAATATCACCCTCCTTTACAACAGTGCTGACAGGGTGTCATGTCGGACTAGAAACATTCATTCTCTTTCTCTCTTCATAGTTACACTAGGCCTGCTGAGTTTCTCCAACACTTTCTCTTTTATGATGAAGTAACCAGTTTGATCGGCACCACATCTACAAACCTTCAGTCTGTCCACCACCAGTGTTCAGTAGCAGCACTGAGTATCATTGACAACACACACTGCAGAGACTCACCAATGCTCCGTAGACATCTCCTTCAACATCTATGACCACTACCTTCCTAAAGACAAAGGCAGTAGATGTATGAGAACACCATGACCTGCATGTTCCCTTCCAAGCCACTCACCATTCTGACTTGGGTATATATTCCTTCAGTAAAGTCCCTGAAGTCCCAGTGGACCAGAGGGCTGCTCTCTCATTAGTGAGAAACAGCTGGCCGTGAGTTTATCCTGAGGGTCACCGTGCCTCAGGGGAACGGTGAGGTTGGGAAGGTAGGACCTTCATGATGATCTCAGCCAGTGTGGGGATTGAACCTGTGCTGTTAACATAGAACATACTATAATACAGCATAGTACAGGCCCTTCAGCCCTCGGTGTTGTGCCGACCATTTATCTGACTCTATTGTTCTCTCCTCTATGTGCCTATCCGAGAGTCGCTTAAATTGCACAAAATACGGAGGCATGGGATTGAGGGTGTTTCAGCAGTTTGGATCAGAAGGTGGCTAGTTGAAAGAAGACAGAGGGTGGTGGCTGTTGGGAAATATTCACCCTGGAGTTTGTTACTAGTGGTGTATCACAAGGATTTGTTTTGGGTCCACTGCTGTTTGTCATTTTTATAAATGACCTAGATGAGGGTGTAGAAGGATGAGTTAGTACATTTGTGGATAACAATAAGGTTGGTGGAGTTGTGGATAGTGTTGTAGGATGTTGCAGTCTACAGAGGGACATAGATAAGCTGCAGAGCTGGGCTGAGAGGTGGCAAATGGAACTTAATGTGGAAAAGTGTGAGGTGATTCACTTTGGAAGGAGGAACAAGAATACAGAGTACTGGGCTAATGGTAAGATTCTTGGTAGTGTAGATAAGCAGAGAGATCTCAGCATCCAGGTCCATAGATCCCTGAAAGTTGCCACCCAGTTTGATAAGGTTGAGGCTCTTTTCATTCGAGAGAAGAAGATGACATAATTGTGAGATACAGATAATCACTGAGTTGGATGGGGTGGACAGTGAGAGCTTTTTCCTCAGATGGTGATGGCTAGCATGAGGGGACATAGCTTTAATTTGAGGGATGATAGATATAGGACAGATGTCAGAGGTAGTTTCTTTACACAGAGTGTAGTCGGGGCATGGAACGCACTGCCTGCAACTGTAGTAGACACCGACTTTCAGGGCATTTAAATGGTCATTGGATAATCATATGGATAAAAATGGAATAGTGTAGGATAAATGGGCTTCAGATTAATTACACAGGTCGGCACAACAATAAGGGCCGAAGGCAGTACTGCGCTGTCATGTTTATGTTCTATGTTCTAATTGTTCCTAATCTATCTGACTTTGCTACCACTGCTGGTAGTGAATTCCACACACCCACCACTGTCTGTGTTAAGAACCTACATCTGACATCTCCCCTAAAAGTTCCTCTAATCACTTTAAAATGATACCCCCCCCCCCCATGATGACCATTTCCGCCCAGGGAAAAAGTCTCTGTCTATTCCATCTGTCTGTGTCTCTCATCACCTTGTACAACTCCATCATGTCAGCTCTCATCCTTCTTCACTCCAGTGAGAAATACCCTCGTTCCCTCAACCTTTCTTCATAAGACATGCTCTCCAGTCCAGACAGCACCCTCTCTAAAGCTCCCACATCCTTTCTATAATGAGGCAACTAGAACTGAACACAATATTCCAAGTGTGGTCTAAGCAGGGCTCTACAGAGCTGCAGCATAACCTCGCGGCTCTGAGACTCCATCCCTCTGCTAATGAAAGCAAACACGCTATACATTGCCTCAACAAATTTGGGGGGCGCTGGGTGACTTTGAGGGATCAATAGGCATGGACCCCAAGATCCCTCTGTTCCTCCACAAAGCCAAGAATGCTGCCTTCAACCCTGCATTCTGCATTTCAGTTTGACCTTCCAAAATGAATCACTTCATGCTTTTCGAGGTTGAACTCCATCTGACAATTATCAGCCCAGTTCTGCATCCTGACAATGTTCCGTTACAACCTAGAGCAGTCCTCCACACTATCCACCACTCCACCAACCTTGATGTCATTGGCAAACTTACTAACCCAACCTTTCACTTCCTCATGCAGGTCATTTATAAAAATACACAGAGAGCAGAGGTCCCAGAACCGATCCCTGCAGAACATCACTGGTCAGCAAGCTCCAGGCTGATTACTTCCCATCTACTACCAGCCTCTGTCTTCTATGGATGAGCCTACTCTGTGTCCAGACAGCCAAATTTCCAAGTATCCCATGCCTCCTTACTTTCTGAATGAGCATCCCATGGGGAACCTTATCAAATGCCTTGCTAAAATCCATGTGCACCACATCCACCTGCTCTACCTTCCTCAGTGCATTTTGTCACATCTTCAAAGGATTCAATAAGGTTTGTGAGGCATGACCTGTCCCTCACAAAGCCATGCTGACTAACTCTAACCAAGCTATGGTTTTCCAATTAATCATAAATCCTGTGTCTCAGAATCCTCTCCAATAATTTGCCCAACACAGAAATAAAACTGACTGGTCTGTAATTCCTAAGATGACCCTATTCCCTATCGTGAATAAGGGAATAATATTTGCCACCCTCCAATTATTTGGCACTACTCCAGTGGACAATGAGGACACAAAGATCATCATCAAAGGCTCAGCAATCTCTTCCCTCGCTTCCTGGAGTAACTTTGCGTATATTCCTTCCTGCTGGGGGGAGTTAGCTATCCTTAAAACTTTCAGCGCACCCTCCTTTTTAACACCAACCTGTTTGAGCATGTCAGCCTGTGTCATTCTGTCTTCACAAACATCAAGTTCCCTCTCAGTAGTGAATAATGAAGCAAAGTATTCATTGAGGACCAACACTACCTCCTCCTCCGACTCCAGGCACAAGTTCCCTCCACTGTCCCTGATTGGCCCTACCCTCACTCTGACCATCCTCTTGTTCCTCACATCAGTGTAGAACGCCTTAGGGTTTTCCTTCATCCTGCCTCTTAAAGCCTTTACATGCACCCTCCTAGATCTCCTGAGTCTATTCTTCAGTTCCTTCCTGGCTACCTTGTAACCCTCTAGAGCCCTATCTGATGCTTGCCTCCTCAACCTTAAGTAAGCTTCCTTCTTCTTCTTGACTAGATGTTCCACATCCCTTGTCACCCAAGGTTCTTTCAACCTCCCATCCCTTCCTTACCTCAGTGGGACAAACCTGTCCAGGACTATCAGCAAGTGCTTCCTAAACAAACTCCACATTTCTTTTCAGCATTTCCTTGAGAACATCTGTTCCCAATTTAGATGCCCCAGTTCCTGCCTGATAGCATTGTAATTCCCCCTCCCCAAATTAAATACTTTCCCAGGCCATCTGCTCCTATCCCTCTCCATGAGTACAGTGAAGGTCATGGAGTTATGATCATTATCACCAAAATGCTTTCCCACTGAGAGATCTGACACCTGGCCAGGTTCGTTGCCAAGCACCAAATCCAATATTGGATGTTGGTGTCACTCCAAATCACAAACCAGCCGTCCAGCCCTCACTGCTGCAGGGGCTCAGTTAGCACAGTTGGCTGGATGGCTGGTGTGAGATATAGAGAGGTGAGGTGGTACTTTGGTTAAACTCACCATCAGTTGTCTCTCTCCCTCTCTCCAAGACAGAACAGCCTTTTGAATTTTGCAATTACTTCGGTATCCCTCTGTCACAATCCTAGAGAGAAGGCTGAGAGGTGACTTAATTGAGACATACAAGATAATCAGGGGGTTCAATAGGGTGGACAGTGGGAGCCTTTTTCCTCGGATGGTGATGACATAGCTTTAAATTGAGGGGTGATAGATACAGGACAGATGTCAGAGTAGTTAGGGTATGGAACACCCTGCCTACAACAGTTAAAGACTAGTCAACTTTAAGGGCATTTGAATGGTGATTGGATAAACATATGGATGAAAATGGAATAGTGTCGGATCCATGGGCTTCAGATTGTTCCACAGGTCGGTGCAACATCAAGGGCCGAAGGGCCTGTACTGTGCTGTAATGTGCTATGTTCTATTTTAGTGACCAGTTGATCACTAAAAGGCTGAAGGGTGAGAGCAAAGGAGAGACCCGCAGAGACCCAGAGATGGAGAGCAGAAGGAAGGCTGTGATTCTGCTCTTCACCATCTCTGGGAGCTTCACCCTCCCATGGTTCATCAATGTTGTAGATTTCTGAGATTATGTCATTCGAGACATCAATCCTGATGATTACCCACCGTTTCTGTTAGTGTTCAGTGTTGTTGGTTATATGCTGCAGAGGTTACGTTGTTGTACAAACAGATTTATTTATGCAGCAACATTGTCTACCTTCAGAGGGAAGATCAGTAACACAGTAAAACCTCTGGCTACACAAATTCATTACCTTCTGAATAAATAAATCTCTTCATTGAAGCCAAAGGGATGGTCCCATTGTTCTCAAACTGTGGAATGATATTTTTCATTGACTCGTGGGATATGGGCAGCACTGGCTGGGCCAGTGTTATTTGCCCATCGCTAGTTGCCCCTTGAGAAGGTGATGGTGAGCTGTCTTCTTGAACTCACTGCATGTGATGTAGGTAGACCCACAATGTGCCCCTTAGGGAGGGAGTTCCAGGACTTTGACCCAATGACACCGAAGGAACAGCGATATGTTTCCAAGTCAGGATTGTGAGTGGTTTGGAGGGGAACTTGCAGGGGGTGGTGTTCCCATGTATCTGCTGCCCTTGTCCTTCTAGATGGAAGTGATCCAGTGGAGAGCAGACTGACCCCACTGTATCTGGGTCACTGATGTAGGGGGAGCAGACTAACCCCAGTGTGTCTGTGTCACTGACGTAGGGGAAAGCGGACTGACCCCAGTGTGTCTGTGTCACGGACCCAGGGGAGTGCAGACTGACCCCACTGTCTCTGTCACTGACATAGGGGGGAGCAGACTGACCCCAGTGTATCTGTGTCACTGACCCAGGGGGGAGCAGACTGACCCCAGTGTGTCTGTGTCACTGACCCAGGGGTGTGCAGACTGACCCCACTGTGTCTGTGTCACTGACCCAGGGGAGAGCAGACTGATCCCACTGTGTCTCTGTCACTGACCCAGGGGGGAGCAGACTGACCCCCATTGTATCTGTGTCACTGACCCAGAGGAGAGCAGACTGACCCCATTTTATTTGTGTCACTGATCCAGGGGGGAGCAGACTGACCCCAGTGCGTCTGTATCACTGACCCAGGGGGAGCAGACTGACCCCAATGTGTCTGTGTCACTGACCCAGAGGAGAGCAGACTGACCCCAGTGTGTCTGTGTCACTGAACCAGGGGGAGAGCAGACTGACTCCATTGTATCTGTGTCACTGATCCAGGGGGCAGCAGACTGACCCCAGTGTGTCTGTGTCACTGACCCAGGGGAGAAGAGACTGACCCCATTGTATCTGTGTCACTGATCCAGGGGAGAGCAGACTGACCCCACTGTGTCTGTGTCACTGACCCAGGGGAGAGCAGACTGACCCCACTGTGTCTCTGTCACTGACCCCACTGTGTCTCTGTCACTGACCCCAGAATGGGAAGGCTGACCCCACTGTGTCGGTATCACTGAACCCAGAGAGGGAAGGCTGACCCCACTGTGTCTGTATCACTGACCCCAGGGAGGGAAGGCTGACCCCACTGTGTCTGTATCACTGACCCCAGGGAGGGAAGGCTGACCCCACTGTGTCTGTATCACTGACCCCAGAGAGGGAAGACTGACCCCACTGTGTCTGTGTCACTGAACCCAGGGAGGGAAGGCTGACCCCACTGTGTCTGTGTCACTGACTCCAGGGAGGGAAGGCTGACCACACTGTGTCTGTGT
Source organism: Chiloscyllium plagiosum (assembly GCF_037043375.1). Taxonomy (NCBI): domain Eukaryota; kingdom Metazoa; phylum Chordata; class Chondrichthyes; order Orectolobiformes; family Hemiscylliidae; genus Chiloscyllium; species Chiloscyllium plagiosum. The sequence continues at coordinate 88,813,038 of NW_028270156.1, read as the reverse complement.
CACTGACCCCAGGGAAGGAAGGCTGACCCCCACTGTGTCGGTATCACTGACCCCAGGGAGGGAAGGCTGACCCCACTGTGTCACTGACCCCAGGGAGGGAAGGCTGACCCCACTGTGTCGGTATCACTGACTCCAAGGAGAGCAGACTGATATGTTGTCCCTTTAAGCACTATGTGTTCTGTTTCTCTTGATGAGGGATGTTATCAACCTGGTGCCAAGGTCTATGTTCCATGGAAAGTAGAGTAAATAACTTTGGGTTTTCTTAAATTACGACCAAAGCAGCATGAGGAAGTGGAGTCCGGCTCTCACCAATCCAGGGGCTCAGTGCTGCTTTCAGTTACTGAAGTTGCGTTATTTGGTGTTGAAGCTGTTAGTCACAGCTGTCACCTCTCTCTGCTGTAGGAAAAAAGCTTGAACTCTCTCTCTGCTGTGAGATTGTTTGTTTTGGTGTTCCCATCTTCTGGATTGGAGGAGATAGTAAGTGAGGGAAATCTGTTTTGCTGAATTTGCCTTTACTAAGGGTCTGTTTATAGGGTGTGGCAGAATTGGAACAGTTGATGGGTAGAATTAAATAATATTATTTTGTTCTGTATTCCGACAGGTTCAAGTTGTGTTTTTTTTTCATTGTTTGCATTTTAATTGTGGTGTAAGAATTAAGTGTGTTTTGTGTAAAGCTCAACATTCTGACCAATCGAGTTCCATCCAGAACAGAACACTCTAGAACTGTCCATGATGCTACCAGCGATGTCTAAGGTTCGACATGACCGTTCTCAAACTCACTTGAAATATTGGCCAACAGAGTTCTGCACAATGTAGAAGGGATGTGAGTGCATTGGAGAGGGAGCAGAGGAGATTGACCAGGACATTCCCTGGGCTGGAGAGTTTTAGTTCTGAAGAGAGTTTGGACAGACTGGGATTGTTTTCATTAAAGCAGAGGTGATGGAGAGGAGACATGACTGAGATGTATAAAACTATGATGGGCATAGGGTATACAGGAAGAGAACATTTCCCATGGATGGGGGGATTAAGGAACGGGACATAGATTTAAGTGAAGGAAATTGAACCCTTTAGTTAAGGGAGGAGTAATGTGTCAACAACTAAATGGCTGGAGGATAAGAGAAAGAGCTGGAAAGCGCAGCCTAAATGAGTGGTAGAGGTGTGAACTCTGAAGACAATTCGGAATTATATGGATGATATTTTGAAATGCCACAGTGGACAAGGCTGCAGACTGATGTAGACAGTGAAGCAAGAGGATATGACAGACAAGGAGAGAAACCCACATCTCTCTGTATAGTGGGCCCAGACCCATACCCTCCCTGGCCTCACCCCTCCATCCCCCTTCAAACTGCTCCATCATCAGTCAGCTGTTTTGGGTTTCTACACTGAGCATGCCCAGTACACTGCAGGGAACAAAATGATTCATCCCCATTTGCTGCCGTACAGATCGTGTGTGTCTCAGAGTCAGCTCTGAGACATCTCCTGGGCAGTCTCAATCTGTATCAGTGTGTCTCTGACTCCGTGTCATTGAGCATCACCCGTCCACCCTAATGTCTATGTCTAGAACTGCTTTGTATATTCTGGAATATGAACACATTGTAACCTGAGAAAGGTGAGGGTTTCGGTCCTCCCCGGCTTACTCCCTGTTTGATCGCAGTGAGGCCACTTGAACTGGACAGGTCAAAGTGTGACCTCACAGAACAAGTGTGACCTCACTGTGTACATCACAGAGAGAGTTCTGACATCACAACTGGTTTGTGAACAGGCTTCAACTGAGACACGAGGCTGTGTCAGGAAACACAGGGAAGGCTAGGTCACTGCACTGACCGTGTCTCTGGCTGATCTGTCTGGGAGTGAATGTGATCAGAGAGATCATCAAAACAGCTGGACTTTACAAAGAGAAAACAAAGCTTTGAAACACCATCAGCAATCTGATCAGGCAGAAGATGGGGAAGTTTGAAAGTTTTTTTTAAGATATTAGATTAGATTCCCTACGGTGTGGAAACAGGCCCTTCGGCCCAATAAGTCCACACCAACCCTCCGGAGAGTAACCCACCCAGTCTCATTTCCCTCTGACTAATGCACCTAACACTACAGGCAATTTAGCGTGGCCAATTCACCTGACCCGCACATCTTTGGACTGTGGGAGGAAACCGCAGCACCTGAAGGAAACCCACACAGACACTGGGAGAATGTGCAAACTCCACACAGACAGTCACCCGAGGCTGGAATCGAACCTGGGACCTGGTGCTGTGAGGCAGCAGTGCTGACCACTGAGTCACCGTGCTGCCCTAAAAAAGGTTAGTGTAAAATTCTTCCTCTTGCACTGACTGACGATTTGGGGGTAACTGGGGAGTAATGCTCTAGAGATTTATTCTGAGAAAGTTTCGGCCTTCTTGAAACCGGTGAGATACACAGAACTGATTCTTAATGAGGGACAGAAACTGTCCCAAATGCCACCCTTCTCCTCGGACCTAGGCCAATCCCTCTGTTCATCGTTTAGAAAAGCATTAAGGGTGGTATAAATTGTTCAGTAGAGAACTGATGTGCCAACAGTTTGAGGAGAGCCCTCAATGCATGTGACTGGGAGGAAGACGGGTCAGAAATTGAGTTGGAGAGAGATTGATTGAAGTGGAGCTCCCTGTGAGAGAGTAGGGTAGTAGAGTCTGATGGTGAGGATTAGAGGGGAAGGCATTGTGGAGAGATGATGCCCTGCTTCACATCATCATTACCCTCAATTCCACCAACATTGCCAAGGGTGCCAATCTCAAGAGCTTGCAGAGATGCGAACAATTCTCAGCATGTGGCCATGGTGCCCAATACTCCTCATTAGCTTTAAAAAAGATGTTTGATCTAATCTTGAGATTTGTGATTTAGTTGGATGGAAGTCGCTGTGGATTTGAAAATCTGCACTCTCTCTTGAATCTCATCCTGCAGACATGATTTGGAGGTGCCAGTGTTGGACTGGGGTGGGTGGACAAAATTAAAAATCGCATAACACCAGTTTATAGTCCAATAGGTTTATTTGGAAGCACGAGCTTTCGAAGCACTGTTCCTGATCAGGTGGTTGTGATAAAGGAGCAGCACTTCAAAAGCTAGTGCTTCCAAACAATTCGGTTGGACTATAACCTGGTGTAGTGTGATCTTTAACTTCTTGCAGACACATTTCAAAGTCAAAGAACAAAGAAAATTTACAGCCCAGGACCAGGCCCTTCAGCCCTCCAAGCCTGAGCTGATACAAATCCACTATCTAAACCTGTCGCCCAATTGATAAGCATCTGTATCCCTCTGCTCCCCACCTACTCATGCATCTGTCCAGATGCATCTTAAATGAATCTATCGTGCCTGTCTCTACCACCTCTGCTGGCAACACATTCCAGACACCCACCACCCTCTGTGCGAAGTACTTGCTGTGTGTATCCCCATTAAACTTTTCACCTCTCACCTTCAAAGCGCGACCTCTTATTATTGAATCCGTCACCCTGGGAAGAAGCTTGTCTCTATCCACCCTGTCTGTACCCTTCATGATTTTGTAAACGTCAATGAGGTCCCCCCCCCCATCTCCTTTTTTCTAATGAAAATAAACCTAACCTACTGAACCTCTCTTCATAGCTCGCACCTTCCATATTAGGCAACATCCTCGTAAACCTTCTCTGCAACCTCTCCAAAGCGTCCACATCCTTTTGGTAATGTGGCGCCCAGAACTGTACACAGTATTCTAAATGTGGCCGAACCAATGTCTTGTACAATTTTAACATGACTTGCCAGTTCTTATACTCAATACCCCGTCTGATGAAGGCAAACATACCATATGCCTTCTTGACCACTCTATCCACCTGTGCAGCAACCTTCAGGGCACAATGGACCTGCACTCCCAGATCTCTCTGCTCATCAACGTTTCCTAAGGCTCTTCCATTCATTGTATAATTCACTCTAGAATTAGACTTGCCTAAATGCATCAACTCACATTTGTCTGGATTGAACTCCATCTGCCACATTTCCGCCCAACTCTCCAGTCTATCCATATTCTCCTGTATTCTTTGACAGTCCCTTATGCTTTCTGCTACTCCACCAATCTTCGTGTCATCTGCAAACTTGCTGATCATACCAACAGTGCCCTCTTCCAGATCATTTATGTATATTACAAACAACAGTGGCCCCAACACTGACCCCTGTGGACCACCACTGGTCACCTTTCTCCATTTCGGGAAACTCCCTTCAACTTCTACTCTCTGTCTCCTGTTGTTCAACCAGTTCTTTATCCACCGAGCTAGAACACCCTGCACACCATGTGACTTCACTTTCTCTATTGGTTTACCATGGGAAATCTTATCAAATGCCTTATTAAACTCCATGTATATGATATCAACAGCCCTTCCTTCATCTAATGATATCCCCTGCAAAAAACCATGTTGCCTATCACTGATAAGCCTATTTTTTTCTAAATATAAATAGATCCTATCCCTCAGCACCTTCTCCAGCAACGTTCCCACCACTGATGTCAGGCTCACTGGTCTGTAGATACCTGGAATATCCCTTCTATCTTTCTTGTACAGGAGGACAACTTGAGCAACCTTCCAGTCCTCTGGCACCTCATCTGTGTTTAAGGATGCTACAAAGATATCTGTCAGGCCCCAGCTATTTCCTGTCTCACCTCCCTCAGCAACGTGGGATAACGTGGTCCTGGGGATTTGTCCACCTTACTAACCTCTAGCCTATCCAGCATATCTTCCCTACTTATGTCAACGTGATCCAGACTAATCAAACTTCTATCTCTAATCTCAACATTCATCATGTCCCTCTCCTCAGTGAACACTGATGTAAAGTAATCATTCAGAATCTCACCCATTCTCTCAGGTTCGACACACAGCCTTCCTTCATTATCTTTTAGTGGATCAATCCTTTCTCCAGTTACCCACTTGCTTTTCATATAAGAATAAAATGCTTTGGGATTCTCTTTAATTCTGCTCGCTAAAGCTCTTTCATGACCCCTTTTAGCCAGCTTGATTCCTCGTTTAAGACTGGTCTTACTCTTCCGATATTCTTCCAGGGCCCGTTCTGTTCTTAGCTGCCTAGACCTTCTGTACACTTCCCTTTTCCTCTTGGCTAGTTGTACAATTTCTCCTGTCATCCATGGTTCACCAATCTTGCCCTTCCTATCCTTTGCCTTCAATAGGACGTGACTACCCTGCACCATCTTTAACCTCTCTTTGAAAGCTTCCCACACCTCAAATGTGGATTTCTCTTCAAATAGCTGTGTCCAATCCACATTTCCCAGCTCCTGTCTAATTTTGATCTACTTGGCCTTGGCCCAGTTTAGTACTCATTCCTTAGGACCACTCTCATCTTTATCTACAAGTATTCTAAAACTTACAGAATTGTGGTCACTGTTCCCAAAGAAATCCCCCACTGCAACTTCTACCATCTGTCCTGGCTTGTTGCCCAGTACCAGGTCCACAATGGCCCCTTCCATCGTCAGACTATTGACAAACTGCTCTAGAAAACTCTCCTGGACGCTTTGTACAAAATTCTACTCCGTCTAGACCTCTGACGCTAAGTGTATCCCAGTCAATGTTGGGGAAATTAAAATCTCCCATCACCACTACCCTATTGCCTCTACATCTTTCTATAATCTGTTTACTTATTTGTTTTCTACCTCACGCTCACTGTTGGGAGGCCTGTAATACAGCCCCAACAATGTAACTGCACCCTTCTTATTTCTCAGCTCCACCCATCTTGCCTCACGACCCAAGCCCTCCATAGTGTCCTCCTTTAGCACAGCCGTGGTATCATCCCTGACCAACAATGCAACTCCACCCCACCCCCACTTTGACTTCCCTTGCTGTCTTGTCTGAAGCATCTATATCCTGGAACATGCCAATCATGCCCTTTCTTCAACCAAGTCTCTGTGATCACAATAATGTCATACTCCCAGGCTCCAATCCAAGCCCTTAAGTTCATCTGCCTTATACACGATACTCCTTGCATTAAAGTAGATGCATTTCAGGCCACCAGTTCTTTTGTATTCATCTGGTCTCTGCCTACTCTTCCCTTTATTAATGTTATCTTCGTTATTCTTACCGTCTCCAGTCTCCACCTCACTGCCTCCTTGTTTTCTCTTCTGGTTCCCAGTCCCCTGCCACATTAGTTTAAAACCTCCCCAACAGCAGTAGCAAAACCTCCCCGAAGGACATTGGTTCCAGTCTGGTTCAGATGTAGACCGTCCATTTTGTAATAGTCCTACCTTCCCCAGAACCGGTCCCAATGTCCAACAAATCTGAACCCCTCCCTCCTACACCATCCCTCTAGCCACGTGTTCATCCTGCCTATTTTTTCATTTCTACGCTGGCAAGCACGTGGCACTGGTAGTAATCCCGAGATCACTACCTTTGAGGTCCTCCTCTTTAACTTCTCTCCTAGCTCCCTGAATTCTGCTTTCAGGACGTCATCTTGTTTTTTACTTATATCATTGGTGCTTGTATGCACCAAGACCACTGGCTGTTCACCCTCCCCTTTTAGAATGCTCTGCAGCCGATCGGTAACTTTCCTGACCCAAGCACCTGGGAGGCAACATACCATCCAGAAGTCCCGTTTCGTCCACAGAACTGCAGATCTACTCCCCTCACAATAGAATCCCCAATGACTATGGCCCTATGAGTCTTTTTCCTCCCATTCTGAACAGCAGTGCCCACCACAGTGCCGTGATCCTGGCAACTGCTGCCTTACCCTGGTCGGCCATCTCCCCCAACAGTATCCAAAATGATATACCTATTTTGGAGGGAGATGCGCTCAGGGGACACCTGCACTGCCTTCCTACTCTTTCTCTGCCTTTTGGTCTCCCTCAGCAATCCTAACCTGCATGTGACCAGTTCACTAAACGTGCTATCCACGACCTCTCCAGCACCGCGGATGCTCCACAGTGAGTCTATCTGCAGCTCCAGAGCCGTTGTACGGTCAAACAAGAGCTGCAGCTGGACATACTTCTTGTAAGTGTAAGGGTCAGGAACGTCAGACACATCCCTGAGCTCCCTCATCAAGCAACAGGCACAGGGCATGGGTCTGAGGTCCCCTGCCACTGTAGGCTTAGCTTTATATCAACTAACTAAATCCAAACAATGCCCTTAAATATATGAAAAAGAAAGATAAAGGAAAAATAAAAGCTTTATCTTACAGAATCTTTTTCATCCAGTTCGAGGTGGGGGGGGGGGGGGTGTGCAGGAGGGAGATACCACACGTGTAGTATCTCGGGTTGAGCCACTGCCCAAATATAAATTAAGCCCTTACTTTCCCGGCAGCCCTCGCTTCACTCCACCTTCTCTCCTCGCTGCTCTGTCAAAATGGAGGCACAGCCAACCCCATTTTCATCTGTCGCCCCATGGTCCTTTCTCCCTGCCTCACAATTATTGGTCCCCTTTATCTGTCTGACTGCTCTTCTGTCTCTTTCTGGGCTCCATCTCCACCTATTGCAGCAGTGAGATGCCTCACCCCCCAACCCCACCATCTGCACCTTTTCCTAGCTCCTATCAGTTACCATGAAGGATTACTGGATCTGAAACGTTAACTCTGCATTAACTCAACAGAATCTGCCAAACCTGCTGAGTTTCTCAAGCGATTTCTCTTTTCATTCACATTCACATCCAGACGACATTCCCAAGGTGGGACCGCACTTCCTATTGGCTATAAGCTCGAGATGGACAGACTTTCTAACCAATCAGAGCGGGATGGAGAACCAAGGCCCGCCCTGAGGACTCTCACGGTGTCAAGATTAGAGTGGTGCTGGAAAAGCACAGCAGGTCAGGCAGCATCCGAGGAGCAGGAAAATCGACCTTTCGCGCAGGAGCCCTTCGTCAGGAATGAGGCTGGGAGCCTTGGGAGTGGAGAGATAAATGGAAGAGGGGTGGGTAGCTGAGAGTGTAATCGGTGGATGGAGGTGAGGATAAAGGTGATAGGTCAGAGAGAAGGGTGGAGCAGGTAGGTGGGAAGGAAGATTGACAGGTGGGAAGGAAGATTGACAGGTGAGACAGATCATGGGGACAGTGCTGACTGAAAGGTTGGAACTGGGGTAAAGTTTGGGGAGGGGAAATAGAAACCAGTTCCACCAGAGAAGACACCAGATGGCCTCCTTCTTTAAAGACTGTAATGTCCCCTCCCGCGTGGTTGAAAATGCCCTCCAATGTTTTTCAGCCATGTCCTGCACCTCTGCCCTCAACATTAGACATCCATGGCTGATGAAGGAACTCAGAAAAAGAGAGAGCCTATAAAGTGGCCGAGAGCACGGGGAAATCAGAAGATTGGGCAGACTACAAAAACAAACAGTATAACAAAGAGAAAAATAAAGAAGGAGAGGATCAAATATGAAGGTAAGCTAGCCAGTAATATTAGAAATGTGAATGAAAGTTTCTTTCAATACATAAGAAACAAATGAGAGGCAAAATTAGAGATCGGGCTGCTCCAAATTGATGCAGGAAGGCGAGTGCTGGGAGATAAGGAAATAGCTGAACAACCTAATAAATACTTTGTGTCAGTCTTCACAGTGGAAGACATGAGTAATATCCCAACAATAGTCAAGGGGCAGAGTTGAGTATTGTAGCCATTACTAAAGAGAAAATACTTGAAAAGCTAAAAGGTCTAAAAACTGATAAATCTCCTGGCCAGGATGGGCTACATCCTAGAGTTCTGAGGGAGGTGGCTGAAGAAATAGTGGAGGCATTGGTTATAATCTTTCAAAAATCACTGGAGTCAGAGAAAGTCCCAGGTGAATGGAAAATCGCTGTTGTAACCCCCTTGTTCAAGAAAGGATCAAGACAAAAGATGGAAAATTATAAATGATTAGCCGAACCATGGTTGTAGGTAAAATTCTAGAATCCATCGTTAAGGATGAGATTTCTAAATTCTTGGAAGTGTAGTATTGATTAGAACAAGTCAGCATGGATTTAGTAAGGGGAGGTCATGCCTGACAAACCTGTTAGAATTCTTTGAAGAGGTAACAAGCAGGTTAGACCAGGGAAACCCAGTGGATGTTATCTGCCTAGACTTCCAAAAGACCTTTAATAAGGTACCTTACAGGATGCTGCTGAGTAAGGTGAGGGCCCATGGTGTTCAAGATGAGCTACTGGCATGGATTGAGGATTGACTGTCTGATAGAAGGCAGAGAGTTGGGATAAAAGGTTCTTTTCCAGAATGGCAATTGGTGACAAGTGGTATCCCGTAGGGTTCAGTGTTGGGGCTGTAGCTGTTCACTTCCTACACAAATGATCCGGACAAAGAGATTGGGGGCATTCTGGTGAAGTTTGCCGATGATATGAAGTTAGGTGGACAGGCAGGTAGTTCTGAGGAGGTGGGGAGGCTACAGAAAGATTTAGACAGTTTAGGTGAATGGTCCAAGAAATGGCTGATGAAATTCAATCTGAGCAAATGTGAGGTCTTGCACTTTGGGAAAAAGAACACAGGCATGGACTATTTTCTAAACAGTGAGAAAATTCATAAAGCCAAAGTACAAAGGGATCTGAGAGTGCTAGTTTAGGATTCCCTAAAGGTTGACTTGCAGGTTGAGTCCGTGGCTAAGAAAGTATGTAATGTTGTCATTTATCTCAAGAGGGTTGGAATGTAAAAGCAGTGATGTGCTACTGAGACTTTATAAAGCTCTGGTTAGGCCTGATTTAGAATACTGTGTCCAGGTTTGGGCCCCACACCTCAGGAAGGACATACTGACACTGCAGCGTGTCCAGTGGGGATTCACACAGATAATCCCTGGAATAGTAGGCCTAATGTACGATGAATGGGTGAGGATTCTGGTATTGTATTCATTAGCATTTAGAAGGTTGAAGGGAGATCTAATGGAAACGTACAAAATAATGCATGGCTTAGAAAGGGTAGATGCTGGGAAATTGTTTCTGTCAGGCAGGGATACTAGGACTCATGGGCACCACCTTAAAATTAGAGGGGGTCAATTTAGAACGGAAATGAGGAGACATTTCTTCAGCCAGAAGAATTCATTGCCACAGAGCACAGTGGAGGCCGGGACATTAAATGTCTTCAAGACAGAGACTGATAAATTGTTAATTTTGCAGGGAATTAGGGATACAGGGACTGTGCGGGTAAGTGGCGTTGAAATGCCCATCAGCCATGATTGAATGGTGGAGTGGCCTCGATGAGCCGAATGGCCTTACTTCCACTCCTACTTCTTATGGTTAGATTAGATTACTGACAGTGTGGAAACAGGCCCTTCGGCCCAACAAGTCCACACTGACCCGCCGAAGCGCAATCCACCCAGACCCATTCCCCTATATTTACCCCTGCCCCTAACACTACAGGCAATTTAGCATGGCCAATTCACCTAACCTGCACATTTTTGGACTGTGGGAGGAAACCGGAGCACCCGGAGGAAACCCACGCAGACACGGGAAGAATGTGAAAACTTCACACATTCAGTCACCTGAGTCGGGAATTGAACCCGGGTCTCTGGCGCTGTGAGGCAGCAGTGCTAACCACTGTGCCACCGTGCTGCCCATAAACATTATAACATTACAGTCTCCCCTGGACTGGGAGGAAGTGTCAGGAGACTGGAGGGTTGCCAGCATTACAGCTTTGTTTTAAAAAGGGTTGAAAACCTAAGGCTAATCCTGGCGATTACAACCTTGTCAGTTTAACTATGGGGAACAATTATTTGGGATAAAGTCATATGGAAAAAATATGGGATAGTTAGGAAAAGTCATGAGGAAATTGTGCACATCTGCCATTCCTAGTTACTGAGTTTTAGATTTTTTAGATTAGATTAGATTACAGTGTGTAAACAGGCCCTTCGGCCCAACAAGTCCACACCGACCCGCCGAAGCAAAACCCACCCATACCCCTACATTTACCCCTTACCTAACACTACGGGCAATTTAGTATGACCAATTCACCTGACCCTGCACATCTTTGGACTGTGGGAGGAAACCGGAGCACCCGGAGGAAACCCACGCAGACACGGGGAGAATGTGCAAACTCCACACAGTCAGTCGCCTGAGGCGGGACTTGAACCCGGGTCTCTGGCGCTGTGAGGCAGCAGTGCTAACCACTGTGCCACCGTGCCGCCCACAGCATAGAAACAGGCCGTTTAGTCCATATCCCTCCAAAGCTATCCCATTCACGTACCTGCCCAAATGTTTCTCAAATAATGAAATTGCCCTCACTTCCACCACGACCTCTGACAGCTCCTTCCTGACACCATCCTCGGTGTGAAAAGAAATTGCCCCGCTGGATCCTTTAGTATCTCTCCCCCTCTCACCTTATACTTATGCTGTCTAGTTTTAGACTCCCCAACCATGAGGAAAAGCAGTTGGCTATCTACCTTATCTGTGCCTCTCATTTTATAGACCTCTATAAGGGGACCCCTCCTTCTCCGACGCCCCAAGGAAAAGTTCGAGCTTATCCAGTCTTTCTGGATAACTCAAACTTTCCAGTCCAGGTCGCATCCTGGTTAATCTTTTCTGCACTCTTTCTAGTTTAATAATATCCTTTCTATTGCAGGGTGACCAGAACTGCATGGAGTACTCCAAATGTGGCCTCACCAATGTCTTGTACAGCTGCAACAAAACGCCCCAATCCCTGTATTCAGTGTTCTGACCAATGAAAGCTAGCATGTCGAAAGCCTTCTTTATCACCCTGTCTACCTGTGACTCCACTTTCAAGGAACTATGAACCTGTATCCCCAGATCTCGTTGTTGTATAATGCTCCCCAGAGGCCCCTGACTGTAACTCCTGCCCCGGTTCGATGTAGTGCACAAAATCCCATGCAAGGACTGCACAAAATACTATATAGGACAAACAGGAAGACAGCTAACGATCTGCATCCATGAACACCAACTAGCCACGAAATGACACAACCAGCTATCCTTAGTAGCCACACACGCAGATGACAAGCAACATGAGTTCGACTGGGACAACACTACTATTATAGGACAAGCCAAACAGAGAACAGCCAGGGAATTCCTAGAGGCATGGCACTCATCCACAGATTCAATCAATAAGCACATCGACCGAACCCAATATACCGACCACTGCAGTGGACAGCTGGAACTGACAACCGGAAGCGGCAGATTCAAACCACTACAAATGCCGGAGGAAAGATCACAGAAGCGCTTCACAGGAGGCTCCCAAGCACTGAGGATGTCACCTAGACATGGGACGAAACGTCTGCAACACAAATTCCCAGCTCGACGAACAGGACCACAACAACGAGCACCTGAGCTACAAATCTTCAGACTTTGAAATCCTTTCACATTATTGTAACGAATAGAAGTAAAGAACATTTATTTTGCACAGAGGCAGTATTGTTGTATTGTAGTTCTTGAACTAATAGGATGAAAGCTCCAGACAGTGTACCAATTCTGCTGTGTTGGCTGATTCAATTTGAAATCTATGAAATCACGTGGAATATAGTGGCAGTGAATGTAACAGCTATTTTCATCAAAGCTGATTATTTTTTCAGCAACTTACATTTGGGAAGAAAATCTGCCATCCCTTTGTTTTTTCGCAGACCCAGGGTGTGATTGACTGGTAAATACTCTCTGCCATGCTTCGCAAGCCTGCTGAGGTCAAGAGGTGGGCAAATTGACAACAGTTTCACTGACAACCTAATAAACACTAAAGTGAAAGGAAACATAGGAACAGGAATAGGCCGATCAACCCCTCAAGACTCTTCTGCCATTCAATGCGATCCTGGCTGATCTGTGGCCTAACCCCATTTACTTGCTTTTGACGCAGATCCCTTAATATCTCTGCTTAACAAAAAGTTATCAACCTCAGATTTTAAATTAGAACTGATACAGCATCCATAGCTATTTGTGGAAGAGGATGTTAAATATATACCTGCCTTATGCATAGATGTGCTTCCTAACACCTTTTGTCCTATACACAGACTATATCACCTAGTTCTCGAATCAGTGAAAAGAGTTGATCCCTACCTACCCTGCCTTTTCCTGTTAATATCCCAAAGAGTTTGATCAGATTAGCACTTAAACTTCTAAATTTATAAAGAGACATCACACGAAATGTCTGTGACCTCTGGGTTGTTAGTTGAGGAACAGAACTCAGCTCAAAATTCTTCTAATCTTGCAGTCATAGAATTATACAGCACAGAAACAGACCTTTGGGTTCAACTTGTCCATGCCGCCCAGCTTTCCCAAACTGAACTAGCAGTGGTGTGATGTTTTCTGGCTCCTGTAATGGAGTTTTAAATTTCCACCAGAGAATGTCGCAGATGATGAGTGACTTTCCATTATTATTATGCAACAAGCATCCACCTGGAGCAGGTCTTGGGATCAGGATCCCATATGTTTCTGCCTTGGAGGCAAAAGCACCATCCTAAAAATGGGCATTTCAAATTCTGAGCAACAGGGCACCAATAAATGATGGTTGAAAACTAACCATTCTGTTCATTTTACTTTCCGCAAAGCAACTTTTCAGAAATATTATTGCGTACCTCTGGAGCAGGCAAGACTCGGACTCTGGCCACCTGACTCAGAGATGGGGACATTACCACTGCACAATATGCCTCTGAAGGCACATTACGCTTAGTAACATTGCACCTCACTCTTTAAGTACTTGTGAAAAATTTAGATTGCTACTCCCAATATTCAACACGGGAGCAAAATTGGGCTCTTGCGATACTTCTACCTCTGGCCCAGGAGCCCTGGGTTTAAGACTCAGCTTCTCTAATGTCGGGTCTGTACAGATTGATTGAAATATTTAGAGACTCTTTTGGCTGGGTTTTTGTATTCATTCACAGGAGAAAGGCTTTGCTGGCTCAGGAAGCATTTAATTCACATCCCTAATTGCCCAGAGGCCAGTTGTGATTGAGTCACATTAGCTAGGTGGTCTGGAGTCACATGTAGGTAAGGATGGCAGTTTCCTTCCCTAAAGAACATCAGTGAACCAGGAGGGCTTTTCCCAAAAGTCAACAATAGATTCACTGTCATTGTGAGACTCTTCATTCCTGATTTTGTACAGAATGCAAACTCCACCAGCTGCCACATTGGAATTTGAACTTGGCGATCAGGCTCATTACCAGCATCCCTGGTTAACAGTTTAGTGACAATACCACTAGGCCATTGCTTCCCCTAGCCCAGAGGCCTCTGTTTAAAACCCATCTACTTCAGAGCTGTGCCACAACGCATCTGAATGCGAGTTTAAGAAGCATCAATAAGTACAAAATTAATTTATCCAACAAGTTAATTTTGGGTGAGTGTTGTGAAGATGTGGGGTGTACTATACCTTTAAGAGAGTTAAAAGCTACAGAACTACCTGACAGAAAAAAGAAAAGATAATGTAACGTGCCCCAGCTACTGGTGTAGCTAGGGTAGCTGGTTGCCAGGAAACGACAAAACAGAATCGAATTAGGCCAATCAGTTTAAATTATACCCCAAAAAATACCAAACTCCAATCCAGTTTGAATTTGGTATATTGACAATCTTAAAATGATACAATCCAGTGCTTTAGGGGTATAAGACCAGGGAAATTTGAACAGTTGGGAGGAGCATCTTCTCAACTGCAACAGCATCTGCACACTGCCCAGCAAAATAGCTCTCTTCAAAGGTCCCTTTATCGATCAGTAACCTGTGACGCAATATCCCCAAGGAGACTGAAAGAAGACTGAAATACAGAGAAGAACAAAAGCTGTCTGATTTTGAGATAAGAAGTTTTTTTTTTTTTTTGTAAATCTTAATCAGGGGTGTTTTAATCGGACTAGTATTGTATGTGCAAGGTTTGTGAAGGTTTGTAGCTCAGGTTGAGGTTTAGGGTGTAAGTTTGCTCCTGAGCTGTAGGGTTGATATCCAGACGTTGCATTACCTGGCTCGGTAATGTGACCTCCAAGTGAAGCGAAGCTGTTGTCTCCTGCTTTCTATTTATATGTTTGTCCTGGATGGGGTTCCTGACATTTGTGGTGATGTCATTTCCTGTTCTTTTTCTGAGGGGTTGATAGATGGGATCTAGATCTATGTGTTTGTTTATGACGTTGTGGTTGGAGTGCCAGGCTTCTAGGAATTCTCTGGCATGTCTTTGCTTAGCCTGTCCCAGGATAGATGTGTTGTCCCAGTCGAATTGGTGGTTTTTTTCATCCGTGTGTAGGGCTACGAGGGAGAGAGGGTCGTGTCTTTTTGTGACTAGCTGGTGTTTGTGTATCCTGGTGGCTAACTTTCTTCCTGTTTGTCCTACGTAGTGTTTGTGGCAGTCCTTGCATGGAATTTTGTAGATGACGTCCATGGGTTGTACTGGGTCTTTTAAGTTTGTTAGCTTTTGTTTGAGAGTGTTGGTGGGTTTATGTGCTACTAGGATTCCGAAGGGTCTTAGTAGTCTGGCTGTCATTTCTGAAACTTCTTTGATGTATGGCAAGGTGGTTAGGGTTTCTGGCTGTGTTTGGTCTGCTTGTCGTGGTTTGTTCTTGAGGAATCTGCGGACTGTACTTTTTGAGTATCTGTTCTTCTTGAATACGTTATATAGGTGGCTCTCCTCTGTTTTCCGAAGTTCGTCTGTGCTGCAGTGTGTGGCGGCTCGTTGGAATAGTGTTCTGATGCAGTTTCGTTTGTGTGTGTTGGGATGGTTGCTGGTGTAGTTAAGTATTTGGTCAGTGTTTGTCGGTTTTCTGTATACGCAGGTTTGTAGTTCTCTGTTGTCCTTTCTTTCGACTGTGACGTCTAGGAATGCAAGTTTGTTGTTGGTTTCTTCCTCCTTGGTGAACTTTATTCCTGTGAGGGTGTTGTTGATGATGTTAAATGTCTCTTCTATCTTGTTTCGTTTTGTGATGACAAAGGTGTCATCTGTGTAGCGGACCCAGATTTTTGGTTTGATGGTTGGTAGGGCTGTTTGTTGTAGTCTTTGCATTACCGCTTCCGCTATGAATCCTGATAGCAGAGATCCCATGGGTGTGCCGTTGGTTTGTTTGTAGATTTTGTTGTTGAAGGTGAAGTGGGTGGTGAGGCACACGTCCACTAGCTTCATGATGTTTTCGTTGGTAATGTGATTGGATGGTGGTTGGGGTGTGTGAGATGGTCTCTTCTAAAATTGTGGTAAGTGTTTCCTTTGCCAGGTCGATGTTGATGGAGGTGAACAGTATTGTATATTGTATTGTCTGTATCCTTTTATTTCCTGCCAATCATGTCTGTCAAAATGCCAATAGACATTGCTATAATGTCTGCTTCGACCACTTCCTCTGAAAGCACATTCCAGGCACATTGAGTCAGTCATATTGTCATACAGCACAGAAACAGACCCTTCAGTCCAAGCCGTCCATGCCGAGCATAATCCCAAACTAAACTAGTCCCACCTGCCTGCTCCTGGCCTACAATTCTCCAAACCTTTCCTATTCATGCACTTCTCTCATCTCTTTCTAAACATTGTAATTATACCCACATCCACCACTTCCTCAGGAAGTTCCCTCTGTGGAAAAAGAAATTGCCCCTCCCACCTCCTTTAATCATTCCCCCTTTACCCTTAAATCTATGTCCCCTAGTAATTGAGATTTCTATCCTGGGGAAAAAAAACTGCATTCTATCCATGCCTTTCATAATTTTGTAAATCTCTATCAGGCCGCCTTTCAGCCTCTGGTGTTCAAGTAAAAACCAATCTTGTCCAATCTTCTTCACAGATAATACCTCCCAAACCAGACAAAATCCTGGAGAACATTTTCTGTACCCTCTCCAATGCTCTCACATGATGCAATGACCAGAACTGTACACAATATTCCAAATGCGACCTTGCTAACGCTCTGCAACATGGCTTGCCAATTTTTATACTCTGTGTCCTAAACAATGAAGGCAAGCATGCCATATGCCTTCTAGACTACCTCATCCACTGACATTGTCCCTTTCTGGGAAGTGTGGACCTGTATGCTTCAAGCCCCTGTACTTTAATGCTTCTAAGGGTTCTGCCAATTACTGTGTAACTTCCCTTATGCATTGGACCTTCCAAATGTATCAGCTCATATTTTTCCAGATTAAAGTTCATCTGCCATTTCTTCACCCAAATCTCCAGATAATCTATAATCCTGCTGTATCCTCTGGCAATCCTCCACATTATCCATAGCTCCCTCAATGTTTGTGTTATCGGCAAACTTACTGATCAGACGATGGACATTCTCCTCCAAATTATTTATAAACAAATGAGGGGTCTCAACACTGATCCCTGTGCAACAATATTGGTCATATGGCCATATGATTTCACCCCCAGTATCTGCTTACCATGACAGACCTTGACAAAGGCCTTGCTAAAATCCAGTGAGACAATATTTGCCACTCTGCTCTCTTCAGGGATCTTTGCCACTTCCTCAAAAATCTCAATCAAGTTTGTGAGCCTTGCTGCCTGTCACTAACTAGTCCTTTTTTTTCCAAATGTGAGTAAATCCTGGCCCTAAGAATCTTCTCCAAGACCTCTTGGCTTGGCGGTATAAAATCATGGAGTTGTACAGCAAGGAAACAGGCCCTTCAGTCCAACCCATCCATACTGACCAGGTATGTTAAATTACCACTGACATAAGGTTCACTGCATTTCCCCTATTATCTGTGTTGCCCTTCTGAAACAAGGGAAACAAGGCTATTCTCCAGTCCTCTTGGATCTCTCCTGTAATTAAAGAGGATTTAAAGATTTTGTACAAGGACCCAGAAATTTCCTCCCTAGTATAGCCACCATCAGCTCCTGGGAACTTGTAACCTCATGGATTTTTGAAAAGCCCAACACTTCCTTCTTTTTTTTATATAGACATGCCCTAGAATTATCAACATACCCTTGTCTAGATTCACCATGTCCATTTCTTTTGAATACACATGCAAATTATTCACTAAGGTCCTCACCCACATCCTCTGGCTTCATGCAGAAATTTCCTTCTTTGTCCTCAACTGGACCTGCATTTCCCTCACCCGCACCAACCAACCAACCCAACCGCCCCGTGGCTGAACACCTTAACTCCCTCTCCCACTCCGCCAAGGACATGCAGGTCCTTGGCCTCCTCCATCGCCAGACCACGGCAACACGATGCCTGGAGGAAGAGCACCTCATCTTTCGCTTAGGAACCCTCCAAGCAGAAGGGATGAATGCAGATTTCGCCAGCTTTCTCATTTCCTCTCCCCCACCTTATCTCAGTCCCAACCCTCGGACTCAGCACCGCCTTCTTGACCTGCAATCGTCTTCCCGACCTCTCCGCCCCCACCCCCTCTCCGGCCTATCACCCTCACCTTAACCTCCTTCCACCTATCGCATTCCCTCCTCCCTCCCCCAAGTCCCTCCTCCCTACCTTTTATCTTAGCCTGCTTGGCACACCCTCCTCATTCCTGAAGAAGGGCTTATGCCTGAAACGTCGATTCTCCTGCTCCTTGGATGCTGCCTGACTTGCTGCACTTTTCCAGCAACACATTTTTCAGCTTTGGGCAATATCTCTCTAAACCCTTCCTATACACGTACCTATCCAGATGCCTTTTAAATGTTGTAATTGTCCCAGCTTCCATCCCTTCCAATGGCAGTTCATTCCAGACATGCACCACCCTCTGTGTGAAAGCGTTGCTCCTTAGGTCCCTTTTATACCTTTCCTCTCTCATCTTAAACCTATGCCTTCTGACATTGGACTCTCATACCCTGGGAAAAAGACATTGACTATACATGTACCTTATGATTTCATAAAACTCTATAAAGTCACCCTTCAGCCTCCAGTGCTAGAGGGAAAATAGCTTCCGTTTATTCAGCTTCTCCCTGTAGCTCAAAGCCTCCAACCCTAACAACATCCTTGTAAATCTTTACTGCACCCTTTGAAGTTTCACAACATATTGAGAGAGACCAGAATTGCACACAGTATTCCAAAAGTAGCTTAACCAATTGTCATCCAAAGCACTTGAATCTAGCCATCATTATCCTTCACTTTCACACGAAACGCTGGTCTGGAATTCACTAGCCTTTAAAAGAGTCTCATATTATCCGCAAACAACTCCTCCCATCTATATGCTCCAGTTTGTGACTAATATCGCCATCACTAGCTTCTCCCAATTTTGCCAGGAACCACTTTCATCCTCATCATAAGTAATGTATAACTTGCAGAATTATGGTCAGTGTTCCCAAAATGTTCGTCCACTGAAACTTTGATCACGTGACTGGGCTCATTCCTTAATACCGGATCAAGTATTTCCCTTCCAAAATTGGACTAGAGACATATTGCTTCAAGAAATCCTCTTGGACTCAACTGACACATTCTACCCCCACCCACACAAAAGCCCCTTTCCTTAAGAGAGTCCTTGTCAATTTCTAGAATGTTAAAATCACACATCACCACAAACCTGGTGTTTTCACATTTTCCCATTGACTCTCCATGGATATGTTCCTCTGTCTCCCACTGGCTGTTGGGAAGCCTGTAATACAAACCCATTGAAAGGTTTGCAGCCCTCTTATTCCTGAGCTCTACCCATATGACCTCACTGGATAAGCCCTCCAAGATGTCCTCCCTCAGTAAACCTGTGATATTCTCCCTAATCAATAATCCTCAACATCTTTTACATCCCTCTCTATTTTGCATGATAAAATATAGAACATTAAGCTACCATTCTTTTCCTTCTTTGAACCAAGTAATAGCTACAATGTCATAGTTATATGCATGAATCCAAGCCCTAAGTTCATCTGTTTAATGTGTCATAATCCTTGCATTAGAACAAATTCACTTCAGATCGCCAGTCCTGCAGTGTTCAGTAACCTCTTCCTGTTTGTTCTTCTACTTCATTGAGAGTGCGCTGCTGGAAAAGAACAGCAGGTCAGGCAGCATCCGAAGAGCAGGAGACTCGATGTTTCAGGCAAAAGCCCTCCATCAAGAATCAGGCTTGTAGTTCAGGGGGGCTGAGAGATAAATGGGAGAGGTGTGGGGCTGGGGGGAGTGGGGGAATATGATAAGTAGGTGAACGTGGGGGGGGTGGGGGAAGGTGATAGTCGGAGAGGAGGAGGTGAAAAGGAAGATGGACAGATCAGGAGGGTGGTACCGAGTTGGAGGGTTGAGACTGTGATAATGTGCAGGGGAGGGGAAATGAGGAAACTGGTGAAGTCCACATTGATCCCATGTACACCTCCCCCCCACCTCTATCCTAGGCCCCAAAGGATCCTTCCACATCTGACAGAGATTTACCTGTACTTCCACACACGTTATCGACTGTATCCGTTGCACCCGATGTAGTCTCCTTGACATTGGGGAGACAGGACGCCAACTTGCTGATTGTTTCAGAGAATATCTCTGGGACACCAGCGCCAACCAACCCCATCCCCCCGAACACTTTAACTCCCCCTCTCACTCCACCAAGGACAAGCAGGTCCTGGGCCTCCTCCATCACCAAACCCAAACCACCCGACACCTGGAGAAAGAACACCTCATCTTCCACTTTGGGACCCTGCAACCACACAGGAGCAATATGGATTTCACCAGTTTCCTCATTTCCTCTCCCTCCACCTTATCCCAGTCCCATGCCTCCAACTCAGCACCACCCTCTTGACCTGTCCATTTTCCTTCCCACCTATCCACTCCACCCTATCACCTTTCCCTGCCACTTTCACCCACCTAACACATTTCCAGTTACATTTTCCCCCAGCCCCAGCCTTCTCCCATTGATCTCTCAGACCCCTGACCCACAAGCCCCATTCCTGATAAAGAGCTTATGACTGAAACGTTGACTCTCTTACTCCTCAGATGCTACCTGACCTGCTGTGCTTTTCCAGCCCCACAGTCGACTCTGATCTCCAGCATCTGCAGTCCTCCCTTTCTCCCACCTGCTTTAAACACCTACCGAGTGACACCAGCAAACCTCCCTGCCAGGATATTGGTGCTTCTCCAATTTGCGTTAAATCCTTCCTTCTTGTTGAGGTCCCAATCGCCCTGGAGGACATTCCAATGATCCACATATTGGAAGCCATCCATCCGACAGCCTTTTAGCAATGTTTTTCACTGCACTGTCTTCCTATTCCTCGCCTCACTGGCACGTGGAGTAATCCCGAGATGTGAACCCCAGAGGGGTTGCCTATGTTATTCATACCAACCTGTACCACACTCTTTGGCTACTCAGAGTCATAGAGATGTACAGCATGGAAACAGATCCTTTGGTCCAACTCATCTATGCCAACCAGATATCCTAACCTAATCTAGTCCCACTTGCCAGCACCTTGGTCCATATCCCTCTGAACCCTTCTTATTCATGTACCCATTCGAGGTGCATTTTAAATGCTGTAGTTGTACCAGTCTCCACCACTTCCTCTGGTAGCTCATTCCATACAAGCACCACCCTCTGTGTGAAAACGCTGCCCCTTAGGTCCCTTTTTTTATCTTTCCCCTCTCACCTAAACCTATGCCCTCTAATTCCAGACTCCCCCACCCCAGGGAAAATACTTTTTCGATTGATCCCATCCATGCCCCTTCATGATTTTATAAACTTTCTGAAATGTTTCAAGTTTCACAAATCCTTCCTACAGGTGGGAGACCAGAATTACACACAATATTCCAAAAGTGGCCTAACCAATGTCCTGTACAGCTTCAACTCATTGTTTCTTTTGACAATGTTCTAAGCCCACTCACAGACATCCTTGACCCTGGATCAAGGGAGGCCATGCATCATCCTGGTCCCTTTTGCAGCCACAGAAATGCCTATGGAGACCGCTATTAGTACTGGTTTTCTGCACTTTGATCCTGCCTGTTGAACAACAGTGCCAGCTGTGGTAGCACTGTTCTGGCAGCTACTGTTGTTATCCCCTGATCGGGCCCTACCCACCACTCCACTCCTCTCCTCTCAAAATCCAAAACGGTATACTTGTTGGAGATGGTTTATCCAGTCTCCAACTGCCTGTCCCTTCCAGCTACCTGCCTGAACCTTGGTAGTGTCCACGACTCTAAAAATCCTGCCTATGGCGCTTTCCACCCACTTTCCTGAATGCCCCAAAGTGTGTCCCCACTCTGACCCATGTAATCTGACAGAAGCTACAATTGGACAGGTCCCACAGGTTTGGTTGGCATGACTGTTCGAATTGTCTCTTATTTCCCACATTCGATATGATAAGCAAACTACCCAGTGTACTGCCATTTTAATCTTCTCACAACTACTTCATTGAAAATTAATGTCTACTAAAATTAACTTACAGCAAACTAGATGGCCCTAGAGTTAGAATCTCATTAAAGAACATTAAATATGCAATTAATTCTATAAATAGCAGTCTAGATCCCACTCTAAATCCCAGGACTGTACTGCTCCCCCACCAGCCTGACTCCCATTGCCCTTAAACCTGATGGGGAGGGAAAGGTGAATGGAGGTTTCAGGTCAGAACAGAGTGAGTCATCTGACCGTTACTGACCAATCAGCAGCCCTTCTGTCCAAAACGTTACTCTGGCATTGTGACGTCACTCCCCTCCAGGTCTGGCCCCGGAAGCTCCTTCCGCTGCCTCAGCCCCTCAAGGTGTGTCCTCAAACCCGAGTCCGCTCCTTCGGGATTGATGTGGAAGCTCCCACTGAGTGAGACCGTTTCATGCCGGGTCACAGGAAGCCTTGACTGTGCTGGGTGTTGATAGTGTCGGTTAAATATTAACCTGCTCAACCTGTCACTGAGAGAGGTGTGAAAAAGGGGATAAATCAGAATCACCTTCTTCTGTGCTGTCGATCTCTACGACAATCATATAACCAGAAGGTAACACACTGAGATCTTAATCAAGGTGCGGGAACAAATGACTGCAGATGCTGGAATCGGAACTGAAAAGAACAAATGCTGGAGATCACAGCCGGTCAGATAGCATTCACAGAGGGAGAACAAGCTAACGTTTCGAGTCTAAATGACTCTTCATCTTAATCAATAAAGTTAAATATTTTTAGTGTCATTGCAGTTTGATATCAACACGATCATTTTGCTGTTATTAGAATGTAGTTTGCTTACATTTGTTGAATAGCAGCAGCAACAAAATTCCGCCAGCATT
This sequence comes from Chiloscyllium plagiosum, assembly GCF_037043375.1. Lineage (NCBI taxonomy): Eukaryota > Metazoa > Chordata > Chondrichthyes > Orectolobiformes > Hemiscylliidae > Chiloscyllium > Chiloscyllium plagiosum. Next base: position 88,790,093 of record NW_028270156.1, on the reverse strand, counting down.
TTGATCAGTCTAACAATGGTACATATTCTTTTGTTTAGCTTGTGAACAAATGCAAAATTATGACGGACGGAGTAAATGCGGGACAAATACAATGTACTTCAATGAAAGGAAGAAATGGAAAAGGTAAAGTTCAAAGATCAGCTGTGTTACTGGCAATATTCCCTGATGAGTATCAGACACTCCAGGATAGAATGTTACAATTTCAGGAAAGGCTGAGAAGTAACTGTGGCTATCAGAATGGTAAACAGCATGGCAGGCATCTCAGGAGACTGCATAGCCTGAGCACAACTTGCAGATGAATGGTATTTGGTGCTTGGCCACTGGGCAGACCACCTATGAACAAAAACAGTTGTTTTATCCCCTCATACTTGATCTGTGGCAGCAGGAGAGATCATCTCGGCTCACGATCCTGCTACATGGAAACACAAAATTCAGTTTACTGAACCAGCTCGTAACATCAATTGGATGGTCACGCTGATTGAAAACAGGTCCTGGCAGTGTGGCTGTGGAGGGAGGTAACTATCTGTCCTTCTGTGGTTCCATTCAAGCCCAGGTGTCCTTGGGGATGGGGCGCAGAATGTCCATCTCAATGCCTTTAGAGGGATGGAACACCACAGAGGCATACAGTGCTTTATTTCCCGTCCAACTCCATTTCAATTTTATCCCTTCCCTCTCTTCCCACTACGTCCCCTGCCATGTTTATATTTGGTATTGCATTGCCCAAAAAAGGCTGCGCTTGTAAATCATCAATTGGATACACATGAGTTTTTACTGGTGGTGGCTGCTCGTTATACAAAAAAAACAACAAAAGAAGTTGCAGTGGGAAAGAACTCATTTTTATGTGATAACACTTTTGGGTAGAAACATATACTAATAAAACACAGCAATGAAGGGCTCCTATGGTGCAGGGTTAGAATTCTTAAGTGTGTTCAAGTTCAGCCTGCTACCCTAAATGTGTAATATCTATGGACAGAGTGATTAGAAATAACTAATGAGAACTGAAACAATTTAGGTTTATGACTCTGTCATGTAGGAGGAGAAAGAGACCATTAATCCTTGTGAAATTGCTACACAGAGACAGGAAGAGTCTGCGAGTAAAATCGCACAATTATTTATTGCAAATTAATATTTTGTATCAATGGTTGAAAATAGAAGGTTTTTGGTGTGATATTTCTTTAACTTTTTACATTAGATTTTTTAATTGCATGTTTTGTTCACTTTCTTCGGACAGACGATGATGGAAAAGGAATTAGTCAATTGCTGAATAGTGACAGCGACAGGGAGTTAAACCTGATTACCCGATTCTACTGTGAGAGATTGGAGGATGCAATATAGACTTGGTGGAGAGCATTGCCCTGACATTAACAGCAACTGATTCATTGAGCAATGGAAATTACGCTGTAAGTTATATGATAGAATTTTTCCATTATTCTATTATTAATCAGTAAAATGATTGAAGTGGGCATGTAATTGAAGGAACCTTTGGAAATTTAAGAAAAAGTAACAAGGTTGTGCATCTCATTAATGATATGAAAAACAATAAAAGTAAGGGTCAGGGGTACGAAAATAAAAATGCACCAGAAAATAGAAAATACTGAAACAATATTTTTTTCAAAGAAAAAACAATAATGAAAAGTTGTTTACTTGAAGGACCGATAACGAACTGAGAGCAAAATAGAAATTAGTGAGGTGGGACCCCATGGCTTAGTGGTTAGTGGATGAACTCATGTGATGATGAAAACCACATATCAGAGAATGTCAGGATACCCCAGATCAGTTTTAGCGAGATGGAAGAAATGCCATGATGAATATTTCACTGGGAAGAATAGCTTGTGTGTGCTCTGCAAGCAACAAGATCCTAGCAGAGAGCACAAATAAAAATACCATGGTGGGGAGGGATTGGTGTCAGCAGTTTTAAGGGAGACGCTGGAATACCCAGTGAGTTCCAAATCAATTATGATGGAATTCTTCAGTTTATGTTGTATGCAGCTTTTGGTTTAAGCCCTAACACTATGGTCATTGTGTAATTCAGAACTGAAAGAGCTAAGTTTGGCTCGACCTAGAAATAAGTGAAACATTGTCACGGGATGGCACGATGGTTCAGTGGTTAGCATTGCTGCCTCACAGCACCAAGATCCCAGGTTCGATTCCAGCCTCCGGCAACTGTCTGTGTGGAGTTTGCACATTTCTCCCCGTGTCTGCGTTGGTTTCCTCCGGGTGCTCCGGTTTCCTCCCACAGTCCAAAGATGTGCAGGTCAGGTGAGTTGGCCATGTTAAATTGCCCATAGGTTAGGTGCGTTAGTCAGAGGGACATGGGTCAGGGTAGGTTACTCTTCGAAGGGCCTGTTTCCACACTGTAGGGAATCTAAAAAAAATAAGAAATATGTTGTCAAGTTTTAAACAGGTCACCTTATGAAGTTCAAGTTCAAGTACCAGGAAGGTGCCACTCATGTCACTGAGGCAGGTAATGTTGAGGGACTCTTGAAGAAGTGTCCTGTCCAGATCATTGAAAGTGAGGAATTACAACCCCTTGTGAAGTTTTCTTGACTTGGTAGTGTTCCATGTTATTCATGTTCGGTGAGTTTAGCTGAGAAATCTCTGGACACTGTTCTAATTACTTTTGCTAATCAATATGCTCCGTAGTGTGCTCTATCAAAGTCTGTTCCCATATTTGCCTCTTGTTAATTCTGGATGTTGAATATAAACGGTGCATACATTTTGGCCCACTGTCATAAATATAATTAAGTAAAATCTGTTGCTGTTTGTTGCTGGAGAATTATTCAGCTTTTTTCACTGACTAAGTTCCTTGAACTCACTGTGTCTACTTTTTAGGTGAAGTAATTGGTCTCTAGTCAAATCATAATATAGATTTTCCACGTGCTCATGTGTCACATTGTAAAAAATACAAAACAAACTGGTAAATGTGACTTGAAATTAACACGCAGAGTTCATTCAAAATGATTTCTTACAACTACAAAATATTTTTAAACAAAACAAAAACAAGTTACATGTAATGAATACAGTTTTGCCATAGTGAATATGCCTGTCACCAAGAATTGAAAATCTATCAATTCATATTAAAGGGAAGAGCCTTTCATGCTTGGGCAGATGACATACATTTATAAAAGTATATCATGCCAGCTATTCCACAGTAAAAAAAAACCTTCGGGAAAATGTTTACAAATTAAGACCAGAGCTGTGAAGGAAACATCCAAAAACAAATTATTCCTTGGTGGAAGAAACATGAACCATCAAGCTAAGTCAGATAATGATTATGACATCAAAGTGAAATATAATAACATGCAAATTTATCATTTCATTAAGTTTCCTCCCCAGTGGCTCGGTCATTAATTGTTCTTGCCAAGTTGGGAATGACATGCTTTCATGAAGCATTGCACTCGATTTGATGTAATCTAGCTGAATTCTCGATAGGATTGGGATCCAGGATTATTAAACAGCTGCAGTGAATGAAAGGTAGAATATTTCCAAGTCCAGATTGTTTGTAGATTGAATATCAGGGTTGTGGGTTTGGTACGATAGGAATATAAAGATACAGAATAAAGCAATTCAGTGCAGCATGTCTGCACTAACCAGAAAGAAATTGAAAAAGAAAAATCGCCCAATTTAATTTTAAATATGAGAAAGTGAGACTGCAGATGCTGGAGATCAGAATCTCTGGTGCTGGAAAGGTACACCAGGTCAGGCAGCATCCGAGGAGCAGGAGAGTCGACGTTTCGGGCACAAGCTCTTCATCAGGAATGGGGGGGGGTGGCCCAAGGGGACTGAGAGATAGGGTTGGGTTGGGGGTGGGGGGGGGGGGGGGGGGGGGGAAGGTAGCTGGGAATGCAATAGGTAGATAAAGGTGAAGGTGATAACTTGGAGAGGAGGGTGGAGCAGATTGGTAGGAGGTAAATGGACAGGTAGGACAGTTCAAGAGGGCAGTGCTGAGTTGGAAGGTTGGATCTAGGAGAAGGTGGGGGAAGGGGAAATGAGGAAAATGGTGAAACCCATATTGATTCTGGGTGGTTGGAGGGTCCCAAGGCAGAAGATGAGACATTCTTCCTCCAGATATTAGGTGGTTAGGATTTAGTGGTGGAGGAGGCCCAGGACTTGCATATCCTTGGTGGAGTGGATCACTCTGACACAAATAGGGAGGACGTGTTGGGTAGGCTAGAGGTTATTAAGGTGGACAAATCCCCAGGACCAGATGGGATCTATCCCAGGTTGCTGAGGGAGGCGAGAGAGGAAATAGCTGGGGCCTGACAGATATCTTTGTAGCATCCTTAAATACAGGTGAGGTGCCGGAGGACTGGAAGGTTGCTCATGTTATCCCCTTTTACAAGAAGAGTAGTAGGGATATTGCGGGGAACTACAGACCAGTGAGCCTGGCGTCGGTGGTGAGAAAGTTGCTGGAGAAGGTACTGAGGGATAGGATCTATTTATATTTGGAAAATAATGGGCTTATCAGTGATAGACAACATGGTTTTGTGCGGGGGAGATCGTGCCTTACCAACTTAATAGAGTTCTTCGAGGAAGTGACCAAGTTGATAGATGAAGGAAGGGCTGTTGATGTCGTATGCATGGACTTTAGTAAGGCAGTTGATAAGGTTCCCCATTGTAGACTTATGGAGAAAGTGAAGTCACATGGTGTGCAGGGTGTTCTAGCTAGGTGGATAAAGAACTGGTTGAGCAACAGGAGACAGAGAGTAGTAGTTGAAGGGAGTTTCTCGAAATGGAGAAAGGTGACCGGTGGTGGTCCACAGGGGTCAGTGTTGGGGCCACTGTTGTTTGTAATATACATAAATGATCTGGAAGAGGGCACTGTTGGTATGATCAGCAAGTTTGCAGATGACACGAAGATTGGTGGAGTAGCAGAAAGCATAAGGGACTGTCAGAGAATACAGGAGGGTATAGATAGACTGGAGAGTTGGGCGGAAAAGTGGCAGATGGTTTTCAATCCAGACAAATGTGAGGTGATGCATTTAGGCGAGACTAATTCAAGAGTGAATTATACAATGAATGGAAGAGCCTTGGGAAAAGTTGATGAGCAGAGAGATCTGGGAGTGCAGGTCCTTTGTATCCTGAAGGTTGCTGTACAGGTGGATAGACTGGTCAAGAAGCCATACAGTATGCTTGCCTTCATTGGACGGGTATTGAATATAAGAGCTGGCAAGTCACGTTAAAATTGTACAAGACATTGGTTCGGCCACATTTAGAATACTGTGTACAGTTCTGGGCGCCACATTACCAAAAGGATGTGGACACTTTGGAGAGGTTGCAGAGAAGGTTTCCGAGGGTGTTGTCTGGTCCGAAAGGTGCTAGCTATGAAGGGAGGTTGAGTAGGTTAGGTTTATTTTCATAAGAAAAAAGGAGATTGAGGCGGGGGACCTGATTGAGGTTTACAAAATCATAAAGGATATAGACAGGGTGGATAGAGATAAGCTTTTACCCAGGGTGAAGGATTCAATAACAAGAGGTCACGCTTTCAAGGTGAGATGGAAGGGTTAAGGGGGAAACATGTGGCAAGTACTTCACACAGAGGGTGGTGGGTGTCTGGAGTGCATTGCCAGCAGAGGTGGTAGAGGCAGGCACAGTAGATTTATTTAAGATGCATCTGGACAGATGCATGAGTAGGTGGGGAGCAGAGGGTTACAGATGCTTAGAAATTGGGCGACAGGTTTAGACAGTACATTTGGATCGGCTTAGGCTTGGAGGGCCAAAGGGCCTATTCCTGGACTGTAAATTCTCTTTGTTCTTTGTAAGCACACACGTTGAAAAGGCAACACTTCATGCAGTTGCAGTGATGTTAATATTGTGTCTGTTGGTGAGCTGAAGGATATTTATGACTTCAATTATTGGAGTTTCATGATGTTATCAGAACTAGTTACCCAAATTGCTCCAAATACCATAATGACCGTTGATATCCTTTCAATTCTTACTGCAATAAAATCCTGGCAATTACAAACTTTTCAATGTTTCCTACAAAATTTCTAATCTATTGTTTTGAATTTCCTTTTTGTTTCTTTGGATATAGCAGTGAAACTAGTCCACTTTTAATGTAGGAATTCATTGAAGGTGTTGTGGTTCTAGCATCAAAGGCAATGCACAACAAGCTATTAAAGTGACAACATGGATCTCATGTTCGCATCATAGTTCAAGTGTTATGGATTCATACCCAAAGCCCAAAACTTCCACTTCCAATATTGTAGAGTCCGGTTTTGCTTATCACATAACTTGTTAACTGCAAGTTTCATGTCATATCCAATAGATTCCTCTATTCCTGATGAAGGGCTTTTGCCCAAAACATCGATTTTCCTGCTTCTCGGATGCTGCCTGAACTGCTGTGCTTTTCCAGCACCACTCTAATCTAGAATCTGGTTTCCAGCATCTGCAGCCCTTGTTTTTTCCTACAACTAATGTCTCCCTCATAGTTCTTCTTCACAAGTGGAGGCAAGGTCTCATCAGTGTGCTGAGATGAATATTCTTCACCAATCGAACATCATTAAGGTAACAGCTTTTCACAATTACGACACTGCTGTTTATCATTTTCTCTCTTTCATTGTTTTCCCTTCTATTTCTTCTTTTTCTTGTTTCTTTCTGGTTTATTTCATTGTTCTTCCTTTGTTTGTTTCTTTCCCATCTTTCTTTTTCCCTCATTTCCTCCATCAATTCATTCTTCCATTCCGTTCCTTCATCTATTGTTTCCCTTTTCCCGTTTCCCTTTCTATTTTACCTGTTCTTCTCTTTTATTCCAGTATATCCGTAATCTGTCAGAGCATCAACAGAGAAAGGAAGCAACAAAACATCTTCTGAACACAGTGACCAAAACCAATGGCTGCAGAGAACGAATATTTTGGGTAACATTGGTGAAAATACAAGAATCAAAGCCAAAACTGAAACTCATTCTGAAAGAAATGCAGAGCAGAGGTATTGTACAGTCCAAGTATTTCTAGCAATCAAACATGGTTGCCTCTTTAATGGGTGAGGCTGCCACACACTACTAATGAAATGAAACATCTTTCCCAGGTTTTGACTTGCTTTATAATGCACGCATCGGAGAGATGGAAGGAGAGCTATCAGATCACCTCAAAGGTAAGTCAAAATAAAAGTAATCGTTAATCATAAAAACGTACCACATTAATTAAGTTCTAACATTTTATTTGTACCTCACATTTCATCACTGAAAGGAAACAAAACCCTCCAAATTATTACCATGAACTGTTTCTATAAAATGCAATCCAAGTTACAACACGAAGCAAATGAACTGGAGCTTGGGCATGGACAGTGTTCCATCTGCCACAAATTATATGCCACATATGTGATATTGAGCTTTGGTGGAAATTGCTGAATGCTCATTTTGATTTTCCCAGCTGCTCTGGAGCAGACTGAGCCCAACCTTCCAGTTTTAGATGCTGAACCACAAAGTCACATTCAGTTTTGCAAGTCAGTTGGTTTCAAAATCTTCCCTGGTACTTTGTCAGGCCATTATTTCTTTTCCCTTCAGTCACATCAGGGTCTGAAAAGAAGTCTTGCTTTTACTGTCAATACAAGGCCTTCGGGTGCCTTTATGCAAATGTAAACCTCAATATCGCCAGAGTCTCGGAGTCTACAAAGTCTGTATTGGGCTGGAGTCACAGAGCTCCAGACCCAGTTAAAGCTTAAATCAAATACATGACAGACTGAGTAAAGATGATGTCATTTATAGGATCACAATTGGTTCTAGACTAGTTACTGATGAAGTCAGATCTGATGAATACAGAAGTTAGAGTGTGGTCCCATAGTGAGGACAGACTGAACTGATATGTATGTACTGGTTGAAGAAGGTCTTGATTCATATGTCGGCTCCACCCTGGGCAATGACTTGAAACGCACAGTGACCTAAAGAAAGTGTGGATATGGGTCACGTATAGAAACAGAATCTTTAAACATCCAAGTGTCATATTTCTACCAACTGCATATGTACTAGAGTTCAACATGTATCAGATTGCACACATGTTGTTTGGGCATTGAATGAAGGCACAAATAGGGCTACAATGATATTAGCTTGACCTAATTGATCAACCAGGACTAGATAAGGAATTGTTTTTCAATAAGTCACATATCCCAGAAACACATTTCTACACACAGTGCTGAAACATTGGATTTGTGAAGAGCCCATATTTGCTGAAATCTTACTGACGTAGAGTGGCTGTGTCAAAGACTATACTCAATTGTCTGGCCAGGCAATTAGTTGACTTGGAAACATATTTAGGCTCATATCGAGATAAGATTTGCTTCGTCTATATCTCGGACTTGTTAAAACATGAAATCAAATATGGGGTCAAGCTGGGTATAGGTAGATTCACATGAATTTTTGTGAAGGTTTTGTGTAGGGCAGGTCGTGCCTCACAAACCTTATTGAATTCGTTGAGAAGGTGACTAAGGAGGTGGACGAGGGGAAAGCGGTAGATGTGGTGTATATGGATTTTAGTAACGCATTTGATAAGGTTCCCCATGGTAGACTACTGCAAAAAATACGGAGGTATGGCATTGAGGGTGAGTTGGAGGTTTGGATTAGGAGTTGGCTGGCTGGAAGAAGACAGAGGGTAGTAGTTGATGGCAAAGGTTCATCTTGGAGTGCCGTCACTAGCGGTGTTCCGCAAGGATCTGTTTTGGGACCATTGCTGTTTGTCATTTTTATAAATAACCTGGAGGAGGGGTTAGAAGGTTGAGTGAGCAAGTTTGCGGATGATACGAAAGTCGGAGGAGTTGTAGACAGTGAGGAAAGATATGGCAGGTTACAGCGGGATATAGATAAGCTGCAGAACTGGGCAGAAAGGTGGCAAATGGAGTTCAATGTAGCTAAGTGTGAGGTGATTCACTTTGGTAAGAGTAATAAAAAGATCGGGTACTGGGCTAATGGTCGGATACTTGGTAGTGTGGATGAGCAGAGGGATCTTGGTGTCCATGTACACAGATCTTTGAAAGTTGCCACCCAGGTAAATAGTGCGGTGAAGAAGGCATATGGCGTACTGGCTTTTATTGGTAGAGGAATTGAGTTCCGGAGTACTGAGGTCATGTTGCAGTTGTATAAGACTCTGGTGCGGCCGCATCTCGAGTATTGAGTGCAGTTTTGGTCGCCATATTATAGGAAGGATGTGGAGGCACTGGAACGGGTGCAGAGGAGGTTTACCAGGATGTTGCCTGGTATGGTAGAAAGATCGTATGAGGAAAGGCTGAGGCACTTGGGGTTGCTTTCATTGGAAAAAAGAAGGTTTAGGGGTGACTTGATAGAGGTGTACAAGATGATTAGGGGTTTAGATAGGGTCGACAGTGAGAATCTTTTTCCACGTATGGAGTCAGCTATTACAAGGGGGCATAGCTTTAAATTAAGGGAGGGTAGGTATAGGACAGATGTTAGGGGTAGGTTCTTTACTCAGCGAGTCGGGAGTTCATGGAATGCCCTGCCAGTAGCAGTGGTGGACTCTCCCTCATTATGGGCATTTAAGCGGGCATTGGATAGGCATATGGAGGATAGTGGGCTAGTGTAGGTTAGGTGGGCTTGGATCGGCGCAACATCGAGGGCCGAAGGGCCTGTACTGCGCTGTATTCTTCTATGTTCTATGTTCTATGAAGATTCAGAATAGACAGGGAGTCCATTCACATACAATCTTAGACTGTACAATGAGAGGCTTCAGCTTTCGCACTGAAATGGACAATGAGTTGATAAAATTGGTGGAAGATCCCCATGTGATCCTTATACATCGACAGTGTTATTTTATAATTATGGTTCACATAGCACATTTAATTGTATCACTGGTTTGTCATTCTGTTCCCAACATTAAGCATTGAAAAAGTGAGTATTATGCACAGTCCCTATTCAGCCAGTGGGCCATATGTTTACATTCGGTATAAATTGTCTGAGATTGAAGCAGACATCAATCTTATAAACACTCTGATACTATCTCCACTGGGGACAACAGACAAAACAAAAATGAATACAGTAAGTAATAATAAGTGAACAATGTGATAATATTTGGCTTCTCACATGTTCCAATGTTAAATTCTCTTCAAATGGAGATGAAGATGACGATAGAGTGGAGGGGCTTGTCTGTTATAATGTAAAATCTACTATAATCCATCTGATTCTCCCTGATTTATATTTAATTTAATTCAATATTTATTCGGCAAGATTAATTTCTAGCACAGTGTAGTAAAATTTGGATTCGACTCACATATTTTGTATTGCTACCCAACTCAAACTCCTCCTTGCTTCTCGTTAATTGTTTTAATGTAGTTAATTAACAAATAAGAACAATGCCAACATAATTTTGATCATTGTCATGAAAGGTATACAAGATCAACACAAGCAACACCTCCTCCACCAAACCGAGCATGTGGTCAAACACACCATCAAAGGAGACAGCAAACTAACGACCATTTCCCTCACTGATCGATATACAGAGCTTATCATTATTTCCACTCTGCGTGAACGGAGACTAGTGGAACATGAGCTCCTTTCCAGAGGCAGGGAACATGAAGAATGGCAGCGGAAGTACGTCACCAGCGAACTTGAAAAAATCTGGATTGATCAATTATTCAGGAGCAGTTTTGGCCACTCCAGCCTGTCTGGCACCACGGTGGTTAGCGGAGTGGCTAGCATTGGTAAGACAACAATGGTGCAGAGGATGGTCCATGAATGGGCAGCAGGAAACATCTATCCTCAGTTCCAATTTGTTCTACATTTCACATTTCGAAATCTTAATGCCATCAACAGAGCCGTTTCTCTGACTGAAATCGTATTGGATCAGTAGCCTTATTTAGAAAAGATAATTGAAGATATCTGGATGAAACCTGAATATCTTCTCTTGGTTTTTGATGGATTAAATGAGTACAAACACCACATTGATTTCACTGGCCGCGTGGCTGGTGATGTCTCTGCGAATCACTGTGTTGCGCCTGACTGCAGATGTGAAGTTTTTGAAATGGTGCACTCCCTGGTACAGCAACAGCTGCTCAGAGGTTGTTCTGAGCTGGTTACCAGCCGGCCGACTGCCCTTGACTCATTGGAAAAGGCCAATGTCAACCTTTGGGCTGAGATCCTGGGCTTTCTTGCTGATGAAAGAAAATAATTTTTCAGAAAGTTTTTGGGCAGTGAGCAACTCGCTCCCAATGTCTTCAAACGCATTGAGGAGAATGAGATCCTGTACACCATGTGCTACAACCCTTCATATTGCTGGATCATTTGCTCAACCTTAGGCCCACTCTTTACACAGCTGAAGTGCAAGTAACCTCTTCCCAAAACCATCACTCAACTTTTCTCCATCCACCTTTCCAATCTCTTGGACAACCACAAGCGAGATGTTGAGGACCAGCGGATGGTTTTACAGCGACTCGGGGAGTTGGCTTACCAGGGAGTTTCGAAAAGGAGAATTGTTTCTAATGAGAATTACTTCATTCAGCATCAGCTGGAGTCCAGCAAATTCATTTCAGGATTCATGATGGAGATCTTGGAAAGGGATGACACAGCTAAAAACATTGTGTACACATTTCTCCACCTTACCATCCAGGAATTCTTGGCCGCCCTGGCTCAGTATTTGAGTCCAAAGCATCAGAATGTGGTGGAAATGCTTCACTGTGCTTTTTCGAAGGATGATGGTCGGTTTGAGATTTTTATTCGATTTTTAGTTGGTCTTTCAACACCCACTTCATCCCGAAATCTGGAATCTGGTCCGCTGTCTCATCACACGACCTGTCAGGTGATAGACTGGCTGCAGGCCAATGTTCAGGCAGAAATTAAAAACATTGACAGAGTCAATGGAAAGAGGAAACTGCTGAACACATTCCATTATTTGTCAGAGTCTCAGAATAGAGCTTTAGTTCAGAAGACCATTGGATCTGTGGAACATTTGAACTTTGGGGACTCCAATCCAAAGAATGCACTGAGATTAAACCCAATGGACTGTTTTGTAATGTCTCATGTTGTACAACTTAGTGAGTCAGTGATGCAGTTGAATTTGGAGAAATGTTATATTCATGAGCAAGGAATCAAACGATTGGCTCCTGCAATCCACAAGTGTAAAGTTCTAAGGTATGTATTGATCCGGGTAAAATTAGATAACATGTCTGCAATGACCCATTGATTTTCTCTTATAAATTCCACCTGATATGAATTTCATAGAATCTCTACAGAGGAGAAAATGGTCATTTGGACCATCTAGTCTGCAACAACCCTCTGAAGTGCATCCCATCCAGACCCCTCCCCTATCCCTGCATTTCCTAAGGGACATGAAAGGCTACAGAAAAGATATAGAAGGATGTTGCCAGGGTTGGAGCGTTTGACCCAAAGGGAGAGGCTGAATGGACTGGGACTGTTTTCCCTGGAGCATTGAAGGCTGAGGGTGACCTTATATATCGAGTTTATAAAGTCATGAGGAACATGTTTAGGGTAAATCGGCAAGGTCTTTTCCTTGGGATCTGGGATTGAGAGGGGAAAGATTTAAAAGGTACTTAAGGGGCAACTTCTTCACACAAAGGATGTGTGGGTATGGAATGAGCTGCAGAGGAAGTGGTGGAGGCTGGTGCAATTACAACATTTAAAAGGCATCTGGATGGGTACATGAATAGGAATCATTTAGAGGGAAATGGGCCAAATGCTGGCAAATGTCATTAGATTAATTAAGGATATCTGGTCGGCATGGACGAGTTGGACCAAAGGGTCTGTTTCCTTGTTGTACATCTCTATGACTCTATAACCCATCTAGTCTGCACATCCCTGGAAACTATGGGCAATTTAGCATGATCAGTCCATCTAACCTGCACATATTTGACTATGGGAGGAAACCGGAGTACCCAGAGGCAACCCCCGCAGACACTGGGCAAATGTGCAAACTCCACACAGTCACCCAGGGGTGGAATCAAACCCAGATCCCTGGTACTGTGAGGAAACAGTGCTAACTGTTGAGCCACTTATCACTATAGTAGCTGAATCACAATTACTATTCGTTTTTTTTCTGAGAGTCAAGGAGTTTTCCATGCTTTTTATTTATTTTTAACGCTACTACCGCATTGACCTCGATACTGAGTGCTCTAACTATAACAAAAAAAAGCACCAGGCGAACTTAGTTGGTCTTACACTGTGAGACTTCAAAGCCACAAGGAGTCTGGCAGAGTCTTTAACTCGTGCTATGACAAGGAAACAAAGAACCGAGCCAAATCATCGTACCTCTGTGTTCACAACAGAGTAAAATTAAAACCTTCAAAGATTTTAACCTCAGCAATTCCTAACTAGACTTTATAACCAATCGCAGACTCTGTTGAGAATGAAACCTCGACAGTAGGTGAATAACTGAAACAACAACAAAAAAGCAATTTATTACCAATATAGGAACTTTAGCAGAGCAAACTTAAACAACAAAGTTTGAAACCAATAACCTTGTTTTCAGGGCAATTCACACAAAAGACAGACAGACAGACAAGTAAACACAGTGAAGGGATAATTAAAATAAAGTAACAAAACTGGCCAGATTAAGTGGTTTTCATATCTTACTCTCAATGTATATTTGATGGTTTCTTTGTTAATTTTCTGAAGATATCGATCTGTGCCACCTTTGAATTCACTCTGAGAACTGAAATTCTGAAATAAAGTGGAAGGTTAGGCAGGGAGCATTTAAATCTTCATGCTGTAACGTCAATAGCTAAGTTCATTCTCTCAAAAGCACAGTCCCAAAAACCAACTTAAACTGTGATCTATGCCTATGTTTGACCATCTCGTTCTCTCCCAGAAACAAATGGAAATTGCTGTTCTGAGGAAAGCTCATTGGACCGAAATATATCTATCCACAGATGTTGCCAGACCTGCTGCGCTTTTCCTTCAATTTTTGTTTTTGTTTCTTATGTCCAGTATCCACAGTTCTTTTGATTTTATGTTGTATCCCAGGCTTGTTCACAACAATTCCCAGGTACTGGCCTGATCAATTCCCAAACATTTCTTATCTGGTTCAATGTGTTGCTCTCCCACTGTGCTGAAACATCTACAGGATCCTATTGATCAAGAGCTAACCTGCCATTACCTGTGAGGCACCACCTCGCGAACAAACAGCAGCTTGTTTGTTTGTTTTGTTGAAACACAAGTTGCTGTTCACAATCCAAAGACATTTCCAACTCATTGCAGTTCACAGCTACAAATCAAAATTGATAAAATAATAAATTAAACGAAAAGTTGGCGAAGGTTTGAACGCTAATCCTAAGAGGCCCTCAATTAAATGAACAGACCTGGTGTGTGACTGAACACAGTTCACTGACAGAGAATAGCAATGGAGATCAGGTGGCAAATCAAACTGTTGAACCCAACCTCTGTCACCAATTGTGTGCCATTGCAGAGATGAATATCATCCTTTGTAGTTTACATTTACAAACCAAAGCTAATCTGATATTGTATTTGACCCAACCCTTCACTAGATAAATAGTAAGTGAATGCTGTACCTAGTCCAATGCAGAATACGTTGCTAACACAGCAAGGCTGCCATTCATGTATCTGAAACTGTTACGGGTGAGGGTCAGGGTGGGTTTGAAATAGAGGTTCAACAGTCTGTGATTTACAGGAGGCATGATCTGCCCTTTGTGGTAGCACAAAATTCACCATTCACCTCAGCAGCAGGGAGATTGGGCAGCTCATCACCACATATTTTACATGACTGTTGGGATGAACGATTATCCATTCTGCTTGGAACTGAAAACATGGCTTGTGTATTGTTAAATGCATCAGAGAAGCAGGAATTTATTGATTGATTGATGTCTATAAGTCTTTTTCTTTGTTGTGTTATCCAAACAGGGCAATAATGCCTCACAATTAACCATTACTTTTACTCTTTGCTGGATTACATATGGATGAGTTCAATGCAATATAAGTGCACAAGTGTTTTTAAAAATTGGATATAAGACAATCTCATTGATCAAGAGGGTGATACGCTCTTGATCTTGCGTTCAACTTGTCATAGAGTCAAATAACATGCAAACAGACCCTTTGGTCCAACCAGTCCATGCTGAACGTAATCCCAAACTAAACTAGTCCCACCTGCCTGCTCCAGGCCCATATCCCTCTGAACCTTTCCTTCTCATGTATTTATCGAAATATCTTTTAGAGCCATAGAGTCGTAGAGATGTACAGCATGGAAACAGACCCTTCGGTCCAACCTGTCCACGCCGACCAGATATCCCAACCCAACCTGGTCCCACCTGCCAGCACCCAGCCCATATCCCTCCAAACCCTTCCTATTCATATACCCATCCAAATGCCTCTTAAATGTTGCAATTGTACCAGCGTCCACCACATCCTCTGGCAGCTCATTCCATACACGTACCACACTCTGCGTGAAAAAGTTGCCCCTTAGGTCTCTTTTATATCTTTCCCCTCTCACCCTAAACCTATGCCCTCTAGTTCTGGACTTCCCGACCCCAGGGAAAAGACTTTGTCTATTTAGCCTATCCATGCCCCTCATAATTTTGTAAACCTCTATAAGGTCACCCCACAGCCTCCAATGCTCCAGGGAAAACAGCCCCAGCCTGTTCAGCCTCTCCCTATAGCTCAAATCCTCCAGCCCTGGCAACATCTTTGTAAATCTTTTCTGAACTCTTTCAAGTTTCACAACATCTTTCCAATAGGAAGGAGACCAGAATTGCACACAGTATTCCAACAGTGGCCTAACCAATGTCTGGTACAGCTGCAACATGACCTCCCAACTCCTGTACTCAATACTCTGACCAATAAAGGAAAGCATACCAAATGCCTTCTTCACTATCCTTTCTACCTGCGACTTCACTTTCAAGGAGCTATGACCTGCACTCCAAGGTCTCTTTGTTCAGCAACACTCCCTAGGACCTTACCATTAAGTGTATAAGTCCTGCTAAGATTTGCTTTCCCAAAATGCAGCAACTCGCATTTATCTGAATTAAACTCCATCTGCCACTAATTGCACCCATATCCACCACTTCCTCAGGAACTACCCTCTGAGTTTAAAAAAATTTCTTCTTGTGACTTTTTTAACTCTTCCTCCTCTCACCTTAAAAATGTGCCCCTAGTCTTGAAATCCCCCATCCTCGGGAAAAAGACACCTGACATTAAGCCTTTTTATGCCGCTGATGATTTTATAACCCTCTGAGGTCACCTCTCAACCTCTTATGCTCCAGTGGGAAAAAATCCCAGTCTATCCAGCCTCTTCTTCTAACTCAAACCTTCCATATCAAAGCTTCCTGGTAAACCTTTTCTGAACCTTCTCCTCCTTAACAATATTCTTCTTTTACCTAAGTGATTATAACTGGACACAGTATTCCAGAAGAGGCCTCACCAATGCAAACTTCAAAGAATTATGTACCTGAATCCTCAGCTCCTTCTGTTGTACAACACTGTCCAAAGCCCTCCCATTAACTGATTAACCTCTCCCCAAGTTTGTTGTATCAAAATGCATTTATCTAGATTGAACTCCATCTGCCATTTCTCAACCCATTGACCCATTTTGTCAAAATCCCTTAGAAAATCATCTTCTTTACTATGCCAACAATTTTGATATCATTTGCAAACTTACCAACCATGCCTTCTGTATTTTCATCCAAATCGTTTCTATAAGTGACAAACAAAAGACAAGCCAGAACCGATCGCCGTGGAACATCGGTGGTGACAGGCCTCCAAGTCTGAAAAACAACCCTCCACTTTGTCTCCTGCTGTTCAGCCAATTTTGTATCCAATTGGCAAGCTCTCCCTGAATCCCATGTGTCCAGTTTTGGGTTAAAATATATATTCTATTTCCAGGTCATAAAATGGGTAGTACATAATAAGGCCATCTGGCCAATTATGTCTGCACTGGCTCCTTAAATGGCCTACACACTTCATCCTATTCCCCTCCTCTTCCCTCAAAGCTATCACATGTTTTCTCCTTCAGGTATATATCAAATTCCTCTTTTCAGAGTTGTACTGGGTTGTACTATCAATAGTCTTTCAGTCGGTGAACGAGTAACAGCAATTTACTGAATAAAATATATGATAAGAACTATACACCTCTCATTTTTCACCATTCAAGCAATTAATCTACTGTTTGAAATATGTGTTCACTGGTCACCAACTAATTCAGTGAGAATAGTTATGCAAGATTTCAATCTGTTTTCTAATACTGCACAACACTGTTCTATCTGCCCATGCCTCAGTGTGTCAATGAGAAACAATTGGATGGAGTTTCTGTAAGGTGAAGTTTGTTATGTTAATTGGAGAGATTTCCCACTCCTTGATTTTTTTTTCCTTGGTTGTTAGGCTGAATGACAATAACATTGGAGATACAGGAGTCAACATTTTGTCTGCATCATTGGCGCATTCGGAATGCAAAACAAAGCGTTTGGAGTAGGTAATCTTCCCAACATTAACCCCAAATTTTATGTGCAATGATTTGTGGCAAGTTGGGAATTTGCTGTATCTTTGGCATGACCACTGTTGAAAATATAGGGAAGGTGAAGACTGCAGATGCTGGAGATCAGAGTCAAGAGTGTGGTGCTGGAAAAGCACAGCCAGTCAGGCAGCATCCGAAGAGCAGGAGAATCGATGCTTTGAACATAAACCCTTCATTAGGACTCCTGATGAAGGGTTTATGTTCGAAATGTCGATTTTCCTGCTTCTCGGATACTGCCTGACCGGCTATGCTTTTCCAGCACCACATTCTTCGATCTTGCTAGACTGCATCTGGAGTATTCTGTTCTGTTCTGCACAACAAGTATATATTAGACTGCAATCAAATTTCAACAGGAAGATATTAGGGAGAAATTGAATCAGAATCTTTTTGTGGAAATTATGGTCACATGGTAACCAATGGAGATGTTTAAAATGCTGAATGATGGGACAGGGTCGTTAGCTAAAAGATCAAGGAAAGAGCATTATTTTAAAGTTACAGTTAAGCCATTCATTCAGGAGCCAGTTCAAACCACACTTCTTCCAACTAGAGAAGCACAATTTTCAGATTCTCAACAAA
Source organism: Chiloscyllium plagiosum (assembly GCF_037043375.1). Classification (NCBI taxonomy): domain Eukaryota; kingdom Metazoa; phylum Chordata; class Chondrichthyes; order Orectolobiformes; family Hemiscylliidae; genus Chiloscyllium; species Chiloscyllium plagiosum. The sequence continues at coordinate 88,772,103 of NW_028270156.1, read as the reverse complement.
AAGTATTGTTAAGATTCAGAGACGAAAGTAAAAAAAAGTTAATTTTTTTGTTCAATTAATACAATTTGGCCTAAGCTGATGTGTTTACATCCCACGTTGTTACAATGCTTGAGGAGAGATGCAGGGCATCAGAGAAAGGAAGAAATGACTCATGAAAAGGATTTCATGGATCATGAACATAAGGTCTGAAGATAGATTGAAAACATTGGATCCGTCTCCATTAAGGAAAGGAAGCTGTGATGTAATTTGAATGAAGTATTAAAAATGATAATGACAGTGGAAAGAGTCGGTAGCAATAAACTGTTCACTGCCATGAAATGATCAAGTATATCAGCACAAAAATTCAAGAAATTGCCAAAAGAAGCAAGAACAATGTGAGATAATCTTTTCTGCACAGTGACTGGTTAAGGTTGGAATGTTGTGCCTGACTGACAATGAGAAACTTCATCATCGACTGCAAGAATTTGGAGCTGATTCAGTGAGTGCATATGTCAAAACATTAAACATTTCCATTGTATTGTAAACAATAATTTCCTTAAGTCATGTCCACAGCAAGTTCTTCAGGGGTGCTTAACATATTAATTCACCGGAACATAGAAAATCAGAGCAGCAGCAGGCCATTCAGCCCATAGACCCTGATCTATCATTATATATACCATGGATGATTATCCAACTTTGAACCCTGTTCCTGTTTTCTCCCCGATATCCTTGACCCCTTTAACCCTTAAGAACTTTATCTGCCTGGCGTTATAGAGATGTTTAGCACGGAAACAAGCTCTTTTGTCTAACTGTCCATGTCGAACAGACCCCAAATTAATCTAGTTCAGATGGAGTTTAATTTAGATAAATGTGAGGTGCTACATTTTGGAAAGGCAAATCAGGGCATGACTTATACACTTAATGGGAAGGTCCTGGGGACTGTGCTGACCAAAGAGACCTTGAAGTGCAGGTTCATAGTTCCTTGCAAGTGGAGTCACAGGTAGATAGGATAGTGAAGAAGGCATTTGGTATGTTTCCTTTATTGGTCAGAGGACTGAGTCTAGGAGTTGGGAGGTCATGTTGAAGCTGTACATGACATTGGTTAGACCACTTTTGTAATATTCTGTGCAAGTCTGCTCTCTCTCCTCGAGAAAGGATGTTGTGAAACTTGGAAGGGTTCAGAAAAGATTTTCAAAGTTATTGTCAGTGTTGGAGGCTTTGACCTGTACGGAGAGGCTGAATAAACTCTGTTTTCTCTGGAGCATCGGGAGGTTGAGGGGTGACCTTATAGAGGTTTATAAAATAATGAGTCCCATGGTTAGGGTAAATAGACAAGTTCTTTCTCTGGGATGGGGGAGTCCAGAACGAGAGCGCATAGTTTTAGGGTGAGAGGGGAAACATTGAAAAGGGACCGCAGGGGCAACCTCTTCATGCAGAGGGTGGTGCGTGTATGGAATGAACTGCCAGAGAAATGGTGGAGGCTGGTACAATTATGATGTTTAAAAGGCATCTGAGTGGGCACAAGAATAGGAAGGAAATGGGACAAGCGCTGGCAAATGGAATTAGATTAGGTTAGGATGTGGAGCTGCCAGTGTTGGACTGGGGTATACAAAGTTAAAAATCACTCAACACCAGGTTGTAGTCCAACAGGTTTAATTGGAAGCACTAGCTTTCGGAGCACTGTTCCAGACAACCACCTGATGAAGGAGCAGTGCTCCGAAAGCTAGTGCTTCCAATTAAACCTGTTGGACTATAACCTGGTGTTGAATGATTTTTGGATTAGGTTCGGATATCTGTTTTAAGAAGGTGAAAAGTGGATATTCCAGGAGAGGTGCCATTGGTCAAACCACTTCATTTTAAACAAAACCAAATTTATTTACAAGATTACCCAATGCAATAGAAGCAAAAGAGAACCGAATGCAGAATTAGATTAGATTACATTACAATGTGGAAACAGGCCCTTCGGGCAAACAAGTCCACACCGACCCGACAAAGCGCAACCCACCCATACCCCTACCCCTACATTTACCACTTACGTAACACTACGGGCAATTTAGCATGGCCAATTCACATTGTGGGAGGAAACCGGAGCACCCGGAGGAAACCGGAGCACACCCACGCAGACACGGGGAGAATGTGCAAACTCCACACAGTCAGTCGCCTGAGGCCGGAATTGAACCCGGGTCTCAGGCGCTGTGAGGCAGCAGTGCTAACCACTGTGCCACCGTGCTGCCCACTAAGTAACCTCACCTATCCAAAAACCAAACAGACTTTACCTGTTGTTCCCTATACTTGCAACAATCCCCATAAACACCTCGTGGCACAAAAGGTAGCATCAACACAGGGTCTTACAGGAGAGAGAGATGTCAGACAGAGAGGATCAGCACGAACCTGCTTCTTTCACGTAACTGTTTCTTGGATCAGCAGCCTCAAAACACTACCTGCCTGCTTTCAGTGAATAGCCAGACGTCCAAAAACCAAATCAAACCAGAGAAAAGCTGAGCTGGGGGAAGTGACTATTCCCCTTTCATTGCACAAATTCTGTTAAAAATAAAACTTTTTTCTGGAGGCAGTATCTGTAGCTATAATCAAACTGGCCCTAAAACCCTTCGAAACCCAAACCTTTTGGAACCTGTGTCTTTTACGATCTCTCTGGGGGGGGGGGGGGGGGGGGGGAAGAAGAAAACCAAGTACAACAGAACCTTGTTAAAGGAGCAACATCATCACAGACTCTATTTGACAGCATTAGGCCCTCATCCCCCTCAACCCTTTGCATTCATAAACCCATCCAGATGCCTTTTATATGCTGTAATTGAACCAGCTTCCACCACTTCCTCTGGCAGCTCACTCCAATCTCATACCATCCCTCTGTGTAAAAAAGTTGCCCCTTAGGACCCTTTTAAATCTTGCCCCCTAGTTTTGGTCTCCCCCAACCCTGGGGAAAACATCTTGTCTATTTGACCTACCCATGCCCCTCATTGTTTTATAAACCTCAATAAGGTCACCCCTCAGCCTTATTCAGCCTCTCCCTCTAGATCAAACCCTCCAACTCCAGCAACATCCTTGTAAATCCTTTCTGAACCATTTCAACTTCCACTACATCCTTCCTATAGCAAGAAGCCCAGAGCTGCATGCAGCATTTCAAAAGTGGCCAAAGCAATGGCCTGCACAGCCACAACATGACGTACGAAAGCAAAGAAATACAGATAGTAGAAACCTGAAACAAAAGCCAAAATTGCTGAAGAAACTCAACAGGCCTGACAGCATCTGTGGAGAGAAAGTAAGGTTAATGTTTCGAGTCCAGTGATCCTTCTTCACAGCTGACTCTGTTTCTCTCTCTGTAAACCTGCTGAGTTTCACCAGAAATTTCTGTTCTTTTTGAGAACAATATGTAACTTTTTCTTTCCAACCATTCAGTGTTTTAGCCAACAAACACTCTCTCTGACAGGGAATTTCACAGACTCACCTCAACCTGAGTGAAGAAATTTACCCTCATCTCAGCTCGAAATAGCCTACCCCAGATCCTTAGACATTGACCCTTGGTTCTGGACCTTGGGAACATCCTTCCTGTGTTTACCCTGACCTTTCCTGTTAGAATTTTGTAGGTTTCTAAAAGGTGCCCCATATTATTCTAACCTACAGTGAAAATAGTCCTAACTGATCCAGTCTCTCTTCATTCATCAGTCCTGCTATCCCACGAGTCAGTCTGGAAAACCTTTGTCGTATTCCTTCTATGCATGAATGTCCTTCCTGAGATAAGGGACAAAAACTATACATATGACTTCAGGTGCAGTCTCACCAAGGCACTGCATGTAGGCAACTAGACAGCCCTGCTCCTGTCGTTGAATCCTCTTCTCTCTTTTATTTCTCTTTTTCTGTCTCTCTCTGTCTGTCTGTCTGTCTCTCTCTCTCTTTGCCTCTCTCACACCCGGACTCTCTTCGCCTCAGCATGCTACTCTCTAAGGGGTTGTGGGAGGGAGAAAGACTGTCACACATCTTCTTCTGGAATTTGTCTTTGCAAAGGAAGTCTGGAGAAAGATGCAGTGGCCTTTGTCAAGGTTCATCCTGAGCATTTCCATGACGCAAGACTCTGTGCTATACAGTCTGTTCCCCGGGAAGCACAACGAGACAAACATCAACTGCTCCTGGAGGACCGTCACCTTGCTGAAAGACACTCTTTGCTCTGCTTTAAAGTTGTTGATGGTTAGCTCCCACCTGAACACACACACTGCTGTTCACCCTCCCTTTCCAGGAGTTAATCCAGCTGTTCTTTGACACTGAATACTCAGCAATCTCCTTCCCTGTTCTAGTGATTCAACTCCCAGAATTTTCCTCAGTCACTTCTCACTACCACCATCTGGTGGATGCTCTTTCTCCTGCTGTGTCCCATGGCCTCCGCGATTCCCATCTCATTAAGTTGAAACAAGTTGTTATCTCTTATTGGTTCCCTTTGCGCTAGTTTCAGGTCTAGTCTGGTTGACAATGTCCTCACGAATTAACGAATTTGGTCCCTTGTGTTGCTACTGAGAATCTGATGCTCCCCAGTCGGAATCTATTCTCCGTCCTTGACATTTGAAGCACGTCTTTGAGGTGGTGTTCAAAGTACAATCAACATTTGTGTGAAGTGATGAAAAATCAGCAAAATCAAAATCCTTGCCCATATCTGTCTTAATACCAGTCGTTAGGAAGGAATCATTACCGTGTTAATTACATGTGTTGTAAACTTTAGTGCCAAAGTTGAAACCAGATATCCATCCCATTTTCATTCCATATTAATATCTGAAACATACATCTTTAACCACACATTGTATATCAGTCAGAACTATTTAATGTCTTCTGAAAATCCTCTGGGCCAGACCAGGTAAGACTCCCAGATTCCCTTTGGTGATGGACATGAGTGAAGCAGATGTGTATTTACAGCAATCACTGATTAGGTTATGCAATGGTGACTATGAAACTAACTTTCAATTCCAGATGGATTAATTATTTGAGATAAAATTCAGCCAGTTGCTGGTATTTGTACTCTATGTCACTGCATTACAAGTCCAATGCGATTTCCCCCAGTCCAACTACATCCTCAATTTACATCATTCCCCAAATATCAACACCTTAGTTTCTTACAGCACTGTCTGTGTGTGCAGCAGCTCATTAGATTCTCTCTCCCCCACCACTTACACCCATTTGTTACTGTTTAGCTGCTCACAGTTTGATTTCAAAATATGTGTTTCAATTGGAAAATTATGAATGATTCTGTCATTTTAACTTTATTAATTGGTTGGTTATTAATCATTAATTTCTTTCTTAGATTATGGAGGAATCAGTTCAGTTCAGATGGAAAGAAGCAGCTCCGATCACTGAGAGAATGCAGGGCTGGTGTCCGAGTATTTGTGTGATCAAAGGATCAAGACATTACCAACTATTTGGACTTAATATTACTGAGAGGTGTATTTCTCTCACCTCCATCAAGTGAAACACATGAGATATTACATTGGCTCAAGAAAAACAATTCCTGGAATTCTGAAATAGAATGGGAACGATGTCGAGTATTCAGTAGAAACTTTCAGTAGCAGCTGGTGTGTGTTGGTATGTGGGTGATATTCACCGTCGAGCACAGGGAGATGGAGCTGTGACTGTGAAGCTTTTATAAAAGAGTCCGAGAGATCGCCGTCATAGAAACAGGCCTTTCGGCCAGCGTGCCCACACTGTCCAGTTTTCACCGTTAAACTAGTCCCTTTTGCCTGTGTTTGGTCCATGTATCCCCGTATCTAACCCATCCATACACCTGTCTAAATGTTTCTTAAATGATGAAATTGCACTCACTTCCACCACCACTGGCAGCCCATTCCAGACACTCACCATCCTCAATGTGAAGAAAACTGCCTCTCTATACCCTTTTGTGTCTCTCCCCTCTCACCTTAAACATATACCCTCGAGTTTTAGACTCCCTTGGGGAAAAGCTGCTGGCTACCTACCTTATCTACGCCTCTCATGATTTTATAGTTCTGAAGAAGGTCACCCCTGAATCTCCTACGCTCAAGGGAAAAATGTCCCATCCTATCTCATCTCTTCTTGTAGCTCAAACCTTCCAGTCCAGGTAACATCCTAGTAAATCCTTTCTGCCCTCTTTCTAGTTTAACAGTTACTTTCTATAGTAGAGCGACTAGAACTGCGTGCAGTATTCCAAATGTGACCTCACTCATGTCATAGAGTCAGAGATGTACAGCATGGAAACAGACCCTTCAGTCCAACCCGTCCATGCCGAGCAAATATCCCAACCCAATCTAGTCCCACCTGCCAGCACCCGGCCCATATCCCTCCAAACCCTTCCTATTCATATACCCATCCAAATGCCTCTTAAACGTTGCAATTGTACTATCCTCCACCACTTCCTCTGGCAGCTCATTCCATACACGTACCACCCTCTGCGTGAAATAGTTGCCCCTTAGGTCTCTTTTATATCTTTCCTCTCTCATCCTAAACCTATGCCCTCTAGTTCTGGACTTCCCGACCCCAGGGAAAAGACTTTGCCTATTTACCCTATCCATGCCCCTCATAATTTTGTAAACCTCTATAAGGTCACCCCTCAGCCTCCGACGCTCCAAGGAAAACAGCCCGAGCCAATTCAGTCTCTCCCTATAGCTCAAATCCTCCAACCCAGGCAACATCCTTGTAAATCTTTTCTTAACCCTTTCAAGTTTCACAACATCTTTCCAATAGGAAGGAGACTAGAATTGCATGCAGTATTCCAACAGTGGCCTAATCCTGCACAGCTGCAACATGACCTCCCAACTCCTATACTCAATACTCTGACCAATATAGGAAAGCATACCAAACGCCTTCTTCACTGTCCTATCTACCTGCGACTCCACTTTCAAGGAGCTATGAACCTGCACTCCAAGGTCTCCTTGTTCAGCAACACTCCCTGGGACCTTACCATTAAGTATATAAGTCCTGCTAAGATTTGCTTTCCCAAAATGTAGCACCTCGCATTTGTCTGAATTAAATTCCATCTGCCACTTCTCAGCCCATTAGCCCATCTGGTCCAGATCCTGTTGTAATCTGAGGTAACCCTCTTCGCTGTCCACTGCACCTTCAATTTTGGTGTCATTTGCAAGCTTACTAACTGTACCTCTTATGCTCACATCCAAATCATTTATGTAAATGACAAAAAGCAGAGGATCCTTGTGGCACTCCAGTGGTCACAGGCCTCCAGTCTGAAAAACAACTCTCCTCCACCACTCTCTATCTTCTACCTTTGAGCCAGTTCTGTATCCAAATGGCTAGTTCTTCCTGTATTCCATGAGATCTAACCTTGCTAATCAGTCTCCCATGGGGAACCTTGTCAAAGCCTTACTGAAGACCATATAGATCACATCTACTGCTCTGTCCTCATCAATCCTCTTTGTTACTTCTTCAAAGAGCTCTTGTACACCTGCAACAAGGCATTCCAACTCCTGTACTCCATACTCTGCAATTTGTTCAATTTTACAATAAACCTGTTTGTTATTAATTATTTCTTTTTACTACCTGTCTTCAGTTGTACATAAAGCTATACTCAATTTGTCATAAACATATGGTTGTTTGTGTAATAAACATATGTTTAAGTGTGTAAGTATTCCCAGCGTTAGACTTTAGTGACAGTCTGTGTTAGATACTGGGTCAGAGATTGGTCAGTGCTGTAGCTGTTCCCCTGTGGGAATGATAGGGTCTGCATCAACAGTGTGTGTAAATACTGGGTTTTTGATTGATCAGCGCTGTAACTGTTCCCCTGTGGGAATGACAAGGTCTGCATCAACAGTGTGTGTAAAATCAGTCAGTATCAGGTCGTAGTTTGGAACCAGTGACCATCTGCACAACGTGTGCCTGTCCCACTCTCATCAAATACACTGGAGACCCCGACACTTGCAGAGATCCCGCTAACAAAACTCTGAAAGAAATCACATTTGTAAGGGAAGATTAATTAAGTAATCTCCCTCCCAGTCCCTAAAAAGCCATTTTTTGATGCTCCCACTGCATTCACTGTGATTTCACTTTGACCATCTCTGGTCCCTATCTCATGTCGGGTTGCAGGGTCGGGTCAACTTGTCAATGTCCAACGGCAATTTTGTCGATTTTGTCTGTTAAATATTTGCCTCTAACACAGATCTCCACAAGGTTCCATTCAGTCTTAGAGTTCAACAAATGGTGCATCGTCCAATGGTAAAGACTGGAAAGGACCCAGCATCTCATTGTGCACCCATGCATTCAGTTCAGGCTGCACTCAGCTAAATATTCAAATATCAGTCTCCCACACTGTTGACTATGTATTACTGTAGACAATACAAATGTGCACTCTGCTAACTGTCTACATGTCATTGTCACACACTGTAGACAGCAATCACTGTTGGAAGTTCACTTTGCACACTACAGAGTGTCCGTATATTAGTTATCAAATATTATAGATGTTGCATTACTATAGATATGGTATTACTGTAGACAGTATATACGTTGCACACTGTGGACTGTCCATACATCAGTTATCTCATACTGTAGACATTGTATTCCACGCCAGCACTGTAGCTCTACTGGCACACCTTTATTAGGCATGTGACAGTATTTAGAGACTGATGTTGTCAGGATGCACAACCTTTGCAGTATACAGTGCGACCAGTCAGGTGATGGCAGCTTAGTGGAACAGGGAGGGTTGAACCTAGACTAAGTGTGGGATATCCAGTGACCAGGACCCAGCCCGTGCCATCCCCACATCCACACACAAACCTCTCTCTCTCTGTCAGACTGACTTGTTAGAACCAGCCGAAATTGCTGCAGATCTGTTCCAGTCCCAGAGTCAAAGCTTCTTGATGCTGTTCAGACTGAGCTGGAGGGAAAGGAATTGCTGGATCCTTCCCTATTCCAGCAATTATTTCACACCAATCCCACGGTATCAACACAAGGTATGAATGAGACTGACATGAACCTGTAAAGTCAGCAAGTTTTACTTTTTGATTGAGTTTCTGAGGGTAAACATCAATCCTTTTCACAGACGGCCATCCAGTGATTACACAGATCTGTTATACAAGTCTGTTAATTGTACAAATGACCATGAGATTCAGCTCTTCCTTGACAACAAGCTAAGGGACACTGAGGTAATGCCAATGGTTCTGCAACATTATACAATATTGGGGTGAAGATATAGCCACAACTACTCCTCTGTTTTCATTGATTTGGTTCCAGTTTCTTCCATCTGTGGGAAAGTTGGCATGGTGGCTCAGTGATTAGCGTCACTGCTTCACAGTGTCAGGGACCTGGGTTCAATTCCACCCCCTGTCTGTGTAGAGTTTGCATGTTCTCCTTGTGTCCATATGGGTTTCCTCCTTCAGTCCAAAGGTGTAGAGGTTAGGTGGATTCACTATGCAGTAGTGTCCAGGGGTGTACAATGCTAGGTGCATTGCCCATGGTAAATTGGGGTTACAGTGTTAAGGTGATGCACTGAGTTTAGGTGGGATGCTGTTTGAAGGGTGAGGGCAGACCCAATGGTCCAAATCACCACCTTCTGCATTGCAGGGATTCTATGATTTAGACAGATTGGGCAAAGAGAATGAATGAGCAATTGACTTCCAAAACAGGCTGCATAAGGATAATAACAGAGCACAATTTCACACAGAATTACCACCATCTGAAATAGTTTAAAAGAAAAGAAAAAAAAATAGGAAATTCAGTCTCCTCACTTCAGGGGCTGATTCTGAGCTGGCTACCCACAGCCAGTGTACTGTGCACGTACTGTAGATAAAAGGTGACCTGATAATGGGATACCAGCTCTGTGCAGTTTTTTCAGAATCACAATTATTTTACCATCTACAATTATTTTACCTACACACTGTTCCCAGCAGCATCTCATTCATCCACCCACAAAATCAGCCACTAGAGATATGCAAATGTCAAGTTAAGATTTTAATAAACTTTCCATGCTTTGGAAACACTAGGATCTGTATTTGAACACTCTATGCTGTTCTATTTGTTCATTACAATGCTGATTTATGTAAAAGAACATTTCACTGCTTTCTTGATCTGGTGCCTGAATTTGGACTATGTTGCCCCACAAATAAATGCATTTGTGCAACCACTTCAATTCACTAAAATAACTCCGACTTGTTCATATACGTGTAAAGAATGATTTCTATCGATGGGATCAGTTCGCGGAATAGTATTGTAAATGAAATTTATCACATATGTGGATCACAAAATAACAAAGCTGCCAGAAATGGTAGAGAGTAAAATTATAGACCTCCTTCTGCTCTCCATCTCTGGATCACTGTGATTCTCTTCTTTGTTCTGACCCCTCAGTCCCTTACGGACTCAACTGGCTACTATAATGTGTCTGACTGTCAGAGCGTTGAGCAGCAGAATTGGATCAAATGGCAACAATGGATTAAGAACTGTAAGGAACCATTTAAATCCCACCCAGCTGGGATTCACTATAATAGCTCGGCTTTGAAATACAAAACCACGGTAGGTTGTTGTTAGAACTACAACAGCATTTCTCTTTGTGCAATATTTAGTTTTTCATTTTCTGGAAGCAGATAGTGACAAAACGATCAAAGCTGAAAGTGGCAATGAACCAAACAGAGCAAGAAGTGGCTGTTATTGACAGGACATAGTTTATGCTTCACACAGGAGTTTTATCTAAGAAAGATAAAGGGAAATAATAAACATTGATCTGCCTCAGTATGACCTCAGTGATAACAACCATCAGATCTGATGCTGCCATAGCCACCAGGTAGCAAGAGGTGCAGGAAGACAGGCCACACTTTCCAGAGACAAAATATTAAGTGCCACTAAATTAACTGTTGCGAGGGAGAGAAAAGAAAATAGACTAAAATAGTTTGAAGCAAACATACTGTCCGAGTCCAGGCTATCATATCTGTATTTTGATACAAAAAGACATGGACTTTGAATTAAGCAAATGGTTAAACATCACAACTGCGATCTCATTTAATCTCAGACATACCTATTCCAAGGTTTAATACACAGAGAGTTTATGGGATAAACTTTAGTCCACTTCCTGAAAGCTGATTGACATCTTTGTAAGTTTCAATGAGATTTTTGAACCTTGATTTAACTGACTTTGCAGTTTGAGCATTTCCCAGCCTGGTGTGGGAAATCAGGAAGCTGAAAGGAGGTAAACCCAGAATCAGTGAAAATGTAAGCATGCTTCTTATCAGGCTGGAAATATGGGAATGGTTTTCTTTGACTTAGCTCACCTATTTTAGAGTCACGAGAAGCTAAAGCTGCACAATGTTGAAGATCGGATCCCATTCCGGTTGTATCTTCAGATCGTACTGGGATTTGGTCAATCTAAGTTTGGTCAGACATTCCTAATTTTAGACATTACCTGGACCAGAATTCCACTCCAGATTCCACCATGTTACCCCATTTCCCATCACACCTCTGGATGATGAGTTGAGTGGCCTCTTGCAGATGAGTAACAGAAGGTCCAAATACGAGGATGAAGCCCTGTATGGAAGAGTTGTCTTCTGACCAAAGTTTAAACACGTTGCCAAAGAACCATATCATGAGCAGTGACCTCAGTCACCAAAGTGGACCAAATGCAGCTGGACCTCAGTTTGCTCTGGATTCCCCATTTGGGTAGGGGTGGGAGCAGGAGAGCAAGATGAGCTGGGACAATAAAAAGCAAATAGAAACAAAACCAAAGCTTTTGGAACCGATTTAATTCTGTAGAAGGATCACCAGGCTCAAAACGTTGACTTTGTTTTCTCTCCACAGATGCTGCCAGACCTGCAGAGTTTCTCCAGCAATTTCTGTTTCTGATTTGATAATATCAATTTTTCTTTTGCAGGCATCGCTGGTTTAGATATCACTGTACTAAACAGTCATGCCAACTTCAATCAGAACCTCACTTGTATCCGAGGCAGTAAATCAAAACTCCAGAGTTAATTGAGACCAACCAACCAGTTTGAAAATATATGATAAAAAGTGACCTGGTATCTGCAGAAAGACGGTCAGCAGTATCAGTCCCACAGTAAAACCAGCATATTTACACAGTTTCTGTACAAACCCACTTACCCGGAATACCAATGATGGCCAGGATCATGTCATATATTTTGCTGACATTGCGAATAATTCTGTGCATTTTCTGACTGCATTACTCTGCCTCGAACAACCCGACTGAATTAAACTTGGAGTCAATGAAGCCAATTATCTACATTCTCTGGAAATCTCCACAGGGACATTCAGATTGCAGCATTTTCAAAGATTTTGTGTACAGTTTGGGTTAACAAATTCTGGCAGCTATCCACATCAGAACACTGATGAGGTAGAATATGATGATACTGAATTGTTAAGTAATACAATTGGATAATTTATGTGAATCAATGATTTTTTTTGTTGCAAAAGTATGCAGCATTTTATGAAATAATATGTGCAATACACTCCATTAAAATCCATTTCAAATCATACAGAACAGAAAAGGCAAAGTGACCATAGTCCTGATCTCTCATTAGACAGAGGTCACTGGTGGTGGTTTAACCTGAAGATCACGACATCTCAGACAAAGGGAAAGGTTGAGAAGGAGAGTCCTTCTTGGTAACCTCAACCAGGGTGCCATTTGAACTTCTGCTATTAGTACTACAAGCCAGCTGCCCTGCCAACTGAGCTAAACCAATGGCTCATAGTGTTCAGGGCTGTGCAAGTTAGGTGCATTAGACTGGGGTAAATGTAGAGTAGTAGGGTAGGGGAATGGGTCTGGATGGGTTATTCTTCAGAGGCTCAGTGTGCACTTGTTGGGCCGAAGGGTCTGTTTCCACATTGTAGGGATTCTGAAAAAAAAAGGCAATTGTGATTGTTGGCCCTTATTTCAAGGAGGTTGGAGTATAGGAGTAGGGAAGTCTTCCTGTAACTGTACAAGGTGCTGGTGAGACTACATCTGGAGTACTGTGAACAGTTTCAGTCCTTTTATTTAAGGAAAGGCATCATTCCATTGCAGGCAGTTCAGTGAAGATTCACTCGGATGGTCCCGAGAATGGATGGATTGTCTTATGAACAAACATTAAACTGTTTGGGACTGTACTCACAGGGATTCAGAAGAATGAGCCGTGATCTCATTGAAACATAGGCTTTGACAGGGAAAATGCAGGGAGGATGTTTCCTCTCATGGGAGGCTTGGCCAGTTCACCGAACCTGCACATCTTTGGAATGTGGGAGGAAACTGGAGCATCCTGAAGAAACCCACACAGACACAAGGAGAACGTGCAAACTCCACACAAACAGTTACTAGAACAGTTTGTTGATGGTGTTTGGAGGTGGCAGAAATGGGGCTTATGCAGTGTAGAGATACCTAACTCAATTCTGGTTTTCTTCCATTGACCAGGCCCTTCCCACTTACATCTATAATTTCTCTGATACTTTACGTCAATTTCAGTATTTTCAGTTTGCAGGCTCTAGCCACCTCCCCTTTACCGTGGACAAGCAATCCTTTCCCAATCCATCCCCTTCATGGTGGTCTCAGGGCTCTCTGCTTCTTCCTGGAAAAATGGCTTGATGGGCCCTACCCACCACGACCCTCCTCCACCTGGCTGAGCTTATCCTCACCTGAACAGCTTCTCTTAATGGCACTCACCTTCTTCAGGTCAGAGAGGTGGCCATGGATACCCACATAGAGCCCAGTTATGTTGTCTCTTTGTGGGGAATTTGGACAAGGGAAGAAAAGAAGAACTGAGTTAGGTCTCTCTACACTCCATAAGCCCCATTTCTGCCACCTCCAAATGTCATCAACAAATATGTCCTCCCATCTCCTCTCCTCCCGTGTCAGCCTTCTGCAAGGACCATTCTCTCTGGGAGACTCTGGTGCACTCCTCCTTCATTCTGCAACCCCAGAAGGTGGAATATCTGCCCATTTACTTCCTCCATCATCAATATCTCAGGGGCTAAACACACCTTCTAGATGAAGTCATGCTTAATCTATACTTCACTCGATTTAGTTTACTGCAATCCCTGCTCAAAATGTGGTCTCTACTCCACTGGGGAAACAAAGCATAGACTGGGTGACTGCTTTGCAGAACATCCATGTTCTGTGTGCAAAAAAATGTCCCTGAGCTTCCAGTTGCTTGAAATTTCAGCATCCCATCTTGCTCTCTGGACTACATCACCGTGTCAGGCTTGCTGCATTGTTCCAGAACAGTGCCTCATTTTCTATTTGAGAGCTCTAGAGCCTTCTAGACTCTGAGTTCAACAGTTTTAGAACTTGAAACACCTTCTCCCATTCCTTGCCCCAACCCCTTGCATGGTCTGCTATTACATACCAACCCATTATTAGCCATTAATTTATCCCCCTATTAGCTATTTGATTTCCCAGGCTGCTCCACTTCTCCGTCTGCCCAACTGTTTATCTCTCTCTCTGGGCTCCATCTCCATTTTACTCCTTCCCTCCCCCACCCCCAACCCACTCTATCTTCTGCATAAAAAAAACACTTTCCTAGTGACTAGCAGCTCTGTGGAAGAGTCATTGGACCCAAAATGTTAAATCTTGATTTCTCTCCACAGCCACTGCCAGACTTGCTAAAGTCTTCCAGCAAATTCTGTTTTTGTTGGTGATATTAGATTAGATTACTTACAGTGTGGAAACAGGCCCTTCGGCCCAACAAGTCCACACCGACGCGCCCGGACCCATTCCCCCCTCTCCCCCCTTCACCTAACACTACAGGCAATTTAACGTGGCCAATTCACCTAACCTGCACATTTTTGGACTGTGGAAGGAAACCGGAGCACCCAGAGGAAACCCACACGGACACGGGGAGAATGTGCAAACTCCACACAGACAGTCGCCTGAGGCAGGAATTGAACCTGGGTCTCTGGCGCTGTGAGGCAACAGTGCTAACCATTATGCCACCGTGCCGCCCAGACTTGCTAAAGTCTTCCAGCAAATTCTATTTTTGTTGGTGATATGTTGGGATTTGTTTAATTAAATGCTGATTGGAAGCTGCTGCTGTTCCAGACCAATCATGTGCTGCTGAGTGACCAAGGAACATCTCAATTTGCTGAAACACTGGGGTTTCCCGAAGTCCCAATGGAGGCTTTGATTACAGAACATTTAAGGGATTGATGACAGCGAAACCTCCAAGCAGCTTCCACCCCAGTGGATTCGCAAATGGAAGTGTATTTAATTCTATCTTATTTTGTTCATTAAACTATACCTTGTACAGAATCCTGTACAATGATTTTTATTGACCTCAGTATCATTATGGTTATGGGGTTTTAGTGTGGGCTCATTTAATATAATTAGCATTTCTTACAATATGGTACTTGTGTGAATCAAGTTGCCTGTTACCTTCCCTGTTTCACGATAGTGTTAGATGTGGAGCTGGAGTTGAGCATGATTTTCTGAATTCCCATATCTGCAGAATCTGAGCCAAAATGTAGAAAGAAGCACGAGCCTGGGTTATGGCCAGAGCTACTTTTACACTTGGATGTTATTCATTCACCCTCCATTTGCCTAAAATAGTCACATTCGCAATAGTGTTTATCACATTGGACACAGATCCTCAGAACACGGTCACCGGGCATGTGATATCAGAGTTAATCACTTATACTTGCAGTAACCAGCAGTTTCCTTCTGCTATGTTAAAGTTTTAGGTGAAAGTGAGGACTGCAGATGCTGGAGATCAGAGTCAAGATTAGAGTGGTGCTGGAAAAGCACAGCAGGTCAGGCAGCATCCGAAGAGCAGGAAAATCGATGTTTCGGGTAGGAGCCCTTCATCAGGAATGAGGTTGGGAGCCTCCGGGGTGGATAGATAAATGGGAGGGGTGTGGGGATAGGGAGAAGGTAGCTAAGTGTGCAATAGGTCAGAGAGGAGGGTGGAGTGGAGAGGCAGGAAGGAAGATTGGCAGGTGGGACAGGTCATGAGGAAGGTGCTGAGCTGGAAGGTTGGAACTGGGGTAAGTTGGGGGGGAGGGGAAATGAGGAAATGGTGAAGCCCACATTGATGCCCTGGGATGGAAGTGTTCCGAGACGGAAGATGAGGCATTCTTCCTCCAGGCGTTGGGGGGTGAGGGAGTGGCGGTGGAGGAGGCCCAGGACCTGCATGACCTTGTCAGAGTGGGAGGGGGAGTTCAATTTCTGCCGTCACTCATAAAAGATTTTATCTTTGTGACTAAGGCTGTGCAGAAACGTGAGCATAACTTCAGTACACCATGCACTAACTTCATGTCCTGAAGTTTGACTATCTGCGAACAATATTATGTTATTATTGGAGCATTAACACTTGCTTCAGTTCAAGTGGACAAGTAGAGGTCATTTTAATCTAGTTGCTGTGCTTAATTGGTTAAAGTAGTTTAATACTGAAGGGCTGTGCACTGATACTATAATTTTGATTTCCAATTTCTTAAGCTTCATTTTTAGCTAACATCGTGACCATGTGCTATTGCATTAGACAGTTTTGGGAATGTGGCCTGTGCCACCTCCACTGGAGGCCAAACCAACACCTTGGTTGGCCGGATTGGTGATAGCCCCTGCATAGGTGAGCAATTCCTCTTGTTGCTTGCATGGTATTCCTAACTTATCTGCTTTTGCACGCTCTATCCATGCAGTCACAGAGCAAGAGAAATCAACTTCCATTCACTGAGGGTGGAGCAAAAGGAAAGTTGGAGGGCTTGAGAGAGACTGGGGGGAGATGTGGAGGTCAAGGAACTATAGGAAGCAGGGGAAATGGAAGGATTGGTGAATGGGGGGAGAATAGGGAACGGGGCTGAATTCTGCCTGGGGAAAAGGTAAATAGAGATGGAGAAGAGGGACACTTGGAGGGAAGTCCCATGTGGAACCAAACCACCTTTGATCAACTATCATTCCTCCATCAAATACATGCACTGGCCATTCATCCTGCTGTCAGTGGAGCCTGTTTCTTTTTCTATAAATAGTTTCTATCAAATCTTCCCTTCACCTACTCTGCTGTAAGAAGAATATTCCTAGCTTCTCTTGGTTCAAACTATTCTTGCTATCATTCTTTATCCTCAATACCATTTCAGTGAATCCCCTTTTTGTGTGTTGCCATTCGTCCTATATTATGTTACCCAGTGTTGAGCAGAGTTCTCTGACTGGGACTTAACCAATGATTTTTCAAAATTGGGAGAAAATCTTTTGATTTATTGTAATCTTTGCATCTATTTGCTCCTTCGTAATGTCAGAGGTAAGAATATTTACTGATGACCGTACAATGTTAAGCACCATGTGCAGCTCCTGTCCTTACTGTACCCTGCAGCCACTTGTCAAGCTGTTGCTTCCAATTCTGGAATCTCCATCATTGAAAAAGACAAAGTTGACAGGTGCCTTCACATTCGTGTCCTACCTTAATTTGGAACTAGATTGGTATTCCTGCATTGTCACTGAATCAAAGTCATGGAAGTCCCTGCCTAACATCAGTACAGATGCACCTTCACCAGATAGACCAGTTGTTCAAGTCGGCAACTCACCAGCACTGTCTCAATGGAAGTGAATGACAAGCCTTGCTAGTATTGGCCCTGTTGCTAAACTGTAAGTTAAAAACAAGATTGCTGGAAAATCATGTATCCATAACCTCTCAACACAAATGGAGCTCCATTTCAGGTGCATTGTTTGTAGATATGTTCTATGTTCAAAGTTATTGCACATCTCTGGAGCACGTGGGATTTGATCCCAGGCCTTCTTGACAAGACACACAGATTTTACCATAAGGGACCTTCAAATTATGGATTTATGAGGTGCAATTTTGGATTGACTGTCTAATCTATGTTATAACTTGGTCTGTAGATGCACTATTTAGTTCCTGTAGAGGGAAATAAACGTTTTGTTTTGGGAGCAGAGCATGATAATTGGAGCTGTTCTGGGAACGTCCTTAAAACAGGTAAACATCTTACAACTCCGACAACCTTTCATAAGCCACAACAGGTTTTAAAACGAAATTGGTTGGTCAGCTTGTCTGAAACATCCTACAAAAGCAATAAAAATCATACTAAATATGAAACCTTTCTGCCTTCTCCCCATGCTCAGTAATTGGACTGCATTTTGCAGCTGAGGATGATGTAAAAATGCTGAAAATGTGTTGCTGGAAAAGCACAGCATTCAAGGAGCAGGAGAATCGACGTTTCGGGCATGAGCCCTTCTTCATTCCACTGACTGCCTGATTTTACAATATCATCTCAAAGGTCTCTTCTGTTTTGAGCAACTGACTATGCAGTGATTGGGAAAAAAAAAATGATGTTTTGCAGTGCCCTTCCTGAATGACTTCTGGATTCTCAACAGAAGTGAAATTCATTTTGAGTATATTCTGTCTTCATTTAGATTTAGATTAGATTAGATTACAGTATGGAAACTGGCCCTTCAGCCCAACAAGTCCACACCGACCCGCCAAAGCGCAACCCATTACCTAACACTACGGGCAATTTAGCATGGCCAATTCACCTGACCTGCACATATTTGGATTGTGGGAGAAAACCGGAGCACCTGGAGGAAACCCACGCAGATACAGGGAGAATGTGCAAACTCCACACAGTCAGTCGCCTGAGGCGGGAATTGAACCCGGGTCTCAGGCGCTGTGAGGCAGCAGTGCTAACCACTGTGCCACCGTGCCGCCCATTTAGATCTCCCTCTAACGTGCATCTTTATGTCCAAATGCTTGTTTCTTTTCAAAAAACTTTGAGCAAAGAGAGTTTTAACTACTTCAAGTTAAAGTAACAGTGGTGCAATATAGTTCGTATTTTGAAATACTTCCATTGGAAGCTTTGACGAAAAAAAGACTAACAGGGATTTTAAAGCTTGGCTTTTTTTTTAAACTGAAGACAATTCTTTGAGAAATCTAATCCCATCTAAAAATAAAGTGACAAAGCTGATTGATGAGGGAAGGGCTGTAGATGTCATACTCATGGACTTCAGTAAGGCATTTGATAAGGTTCGAGCTGAAAATGTGTTGCTGGAAAAGCGCAATAGGTCAGGCAGCATCCAAGGAGCAGGAGAATCGACGTTTCGGGCATGAGCCCTTCTTCACGAATCTTTGGGCTCATTCTTCGGATATTCTTCGGGCTCATGCCCAAAACATCGATTCTCCCACTCCTTGGATGCTGCCTGACCTGCTGCGCTTTTCCAGCAACACATTTTCAGCTCTGCAGTCCTCACTTTTTCCCATTTGATAAGGTTCCTCATGGTAGGCTGATGGAGAAAGTGAAGTTACTGGGGGCTCCAGCGTATATTAGCTAGATGGATGGAGATCTGGCTGGGCAACAGGACACAGAGAGTAGCAATGAAGGGAGTTTCTCAAAATGGAGAACTGTGACCAGTGGTGTTCCACAGGGATCTGTGTTGAGACCACTGTTGTTTGTTATATACATCAATGATCTGGAGTGATGTACAGGTGGTCTGATTTGCAGATGACACTGAGATTGGTGGGTTACCAGATGATGAAGGGGACTGTCAGAGAATGCAGCAGAATATAAATAGATTGGAGAGTTGGGCAGAGAAATGGCAGATGTAGTTCAATCCGGGCAAATGTGAGATGATGCATTTTGGAAGATCCAATTCGAGAGTGAACTGCACGGTAAATGGAAATGCCCTTGGGAAAATTGACGTACAGAGTGTTCAGGCCCTGAAAGTGGCAATGCAGGTCGACCGAGTGATCAAGAAGGCATACGGCATGCTTTCCTTCATCGGACGGTGTTGAAGAAAATCTCAGATGCAGACCTTGGGAATTGACCAAGCTTATTACATCTCATAATATGTCATGGGTAGCAGCCAGTCCATAAAGCAAATGGATCGCGACTGCGTTGAAAAGCTCCAGTTCAGTGAGGATTTATAAATGGCCCAACCACAATTTGCTTAACTAGACTCAGTACCACGATTAGCCACTAGATGGCCGACTTACACTTGCATGCAGCAGAGTTGAGACCTTGCCAAGAGTGGGTCTTAATGGTGCATTGTTCTCAGGACTTGGGTCAATACTCTATATTCAAATGCTGATTAGCGACAGTGTCCAGATAAGGCAGTTAATGAGTCATGCGAGAAAGCATACTATCTCATAGGTAAGGCAAGTCTATTTCTAGAGCAAATTATACAATGATGGAAGAGAAAGTTAAAAATCAGACAACACCAGGTTATAGTCGAACAGGTTTATTTGGAAGCACTAGTTTTGGAGTGCTGCTCCTTCATCAGGTGGTTGTGGAGTACAAGATTATAAGACACAGGTCTTTTTCAATATATCATTTCAGTTACATCGCACTGTAAACTTTTGCTATAAATTCTGTGTCTTACGATCTTATATTCCACGATCATCGAAAGCGCTGCGAAGGCTAGTGCTTCTAAATAAACCTGTTGGACTATAACCTGATGTTGTGTGATTTTTAAACTTCGAACCGAATGCAATAGTCTAAGTATGCTTAACCAACATAATATAAAGCTGCAACATGACATCCTGACTCTTGGACTCAATGTCCTGACCAATACTGGAAGTACGACACACACCTTCTTAACACCCTATCTACATGCGTGGCCACTTTCAGGAAGCTACAAACTTGAACCCTAATATCCCGCTGTACATCGATATGTTCAGGGTTCTGCCCTTAACTATATACTTTTCCTTAACATTTGATCTCCTAAAGAGTAGCAGCTCACACTTCGACAGATTAAACGCCATCTGCCATTTCTCCGCCCATTTCTGCAACTGATCTATATGCCGCTGCGTCCTCTCACAACCTTCTACAATATCCACAACTCTACTGATCTTTGCATCATCTACAAACTTACTAACCCACCCATCTACAACTTCATCCAAGTCATTTATATCTGTTACAAAAGGCAGAGGTCCCAGTATGATTCCCTGCGGAACACCACTAGTCACCATTCTCCAGCCAGAAAAACACCCTTCCACAACTACTCTCTGCCTTCTATGGGCAAACCAATTCTGAATCCATGCGGCCAAGTTACTGTGGATCCCATGCATTATACTCTTCTGGATGAGCCTACCATGAGGGACCTTGTCAAAAGCCTTACTAAAATCCATGGAGACAATGTCCACCTGCTCTACCCTCATCGATGACCTCTTCAAAAAATTCAACCAAGTTAGTATGACATGACCTGCCCTACACAAAGCCATGCTCACTGCCCCTAATTAGGCAGTGCTTTTCCAAATGTGCTTCAATCCAATCCCAGAGAATTCTGTCAATAGCTTCCCAATGACTGATGAAAGACTCACCAGTTTATAACTTCCTGGATTATCCCTAATTGCAGTCTTGAACAGAGGAACAACATTAGCTGCTTACCAGTCCTCCGGTACCTCTCCAGTGGCTAGTGAAGATACAAATGTCTTCGTCAAGGTCCTAGTAATCTCCTCTCTTGCCTCACTCAAAAACCTGGCGTAGATAGCATCAAGCCCTTGCGACTTATCAACCTTAATGCTCTTCAAAAAACCCAATACCACTACTTTCTTGATCTCAAAATGCCATTGTATATTAGCATGCTCCACACTAATCTCACTATCCTCTACATCCTTCTTCTGGGTCAATACTGACACAAAGTATTCATTTAGGATTTCGCAAGCCTCCAAGCACAACTTCCCCCTTTATTCTCAAATGGTCCTACCTTCTCCCTCATTACCCTCTTGTTTTTATTTTTAATGTATGCCTAGAATGCCTTGGAATTCTCTTTAAACCTATTTGTCAATTTCATGGTCCCTTCTTGCTCTACTAATTCCCTGCTTGAATTCTTTCCTGCTTTCTTTATATTCTTTAGAATCCTTGTCCAATTTTAGCTCCCTAAACCTTCCATTTGCTTTTTTTCTTTTTGAGTAAATTCACAACCTCCTTCTTTATCCAAGGTTCCCTTACCTTGCTATCCTTATCCTTTCTCCTTACTGGAACATGCCGGTCCCAATATTGACCCGTTGGGAACTCCACTCCAAATCTTCCTCCAGCCAGAAAAATATCCACTGACCATTGACTCTCTCTTTCCTATCACTCAGTTAATGTTGTATCCATGTTGCCCGTGCTCTTGTACCATGACTTATAATCTTCCGCACAATTTGTTGCATGCTATCTACTGGAAATCCATGTTAATCACATCAGTGACATTGCCCTCATTGACCCTTTCTGTTAAGTCATCAGAAAACTTCAGCAAGATAGTTTTACACAATTTCCCCTTGACATTTTTTAACCGACCCACCTTTTTTGATTTGTGAGAAACAGAGCTCACAATATAATAAATTTCAGTCTGAGTCAAATTCTGAAGCAGCGAATTTTATTGAAACATTCTTGCAAGAAGGGGTGACTAGTAGGTAGCCACCCCGATACAAAGATTACTCCACAATTTATACAGTTTAATTCTCAGTACTTCCCCGTTTACCTCATTGGCCTTCAAACCTATCAGTATTCCTTATTGTGTTCTGCCCCTGCCCAGCTGTGCTCTGCCCTTGTTTACTTCTCCCCTACTCCAAGCCAGGTGACCTCCCCCCTATCAGTGACTTGGCTTGCCTCAGTGCTGACATGAGGGGAGATTGCTGAGCTTAGAATATCTTGATGTTCTTTTTCAACTTATCTATTTGTCTGTAACTTCTTCCAGTGTTTGCAGGCATGTTCCATTCTTGTATGCACATTTTAGCTTACTCAGCTCTTTGCTGAAACCATTATACACTGGTGTAGGTTAGTTCATTCACCTTGCATAAGCAATTATGCTTGCAGAAGTAACACTACTTTACCAATATCCCACACACGTGATTATCAGTTTTATCACAATAGTTGTTTCCAGAAGCTCTCCCAACACCAGTGTTAAACTGACAAGGCTGTCAATTCCAGGATTAACTTACAAATCTTCACAGAACAAGGTCATAATATTGATAACCCTCCAGTCTCCTGACACCTCCTCTCAGTCCAGAGGAGACTGTAATGTTGTGGCCAGTGCCCCTCTCACTTCAATCAGAATCCTTGGATGTATCTCATCCTGATCTGGTGTCCTGTTAACCCCGAGCGCCAACATCATTTGGACAGGTAATTGGATAGAAAAACTTTCCTCCTCAGTGTATCCGCACATTAACAGTTTACTGATTAGTATCATAGATGTTTTCTTACCCTCACTGGGAACATTTGAAAATAAACTCTCCAAATTCCTAACCGCGAGCTCGCGCAGAGTCGGTTAAACGGCCGCGCCTCGAGACCCCGCGTGAGCCCTCGGGGCGGGCCTTTACTCTCATCCAGCTCTGATTGATCAGAACATCTGTCAATCCCGTGCTTATAGCCAATAGAAGTGCGGTCCCGCGTTGGGAACGTCATCTGGAAGTGAATGTGGATGAAAAGAGAAATCGCTGGAGAAACTCGGCAGGTTTGGCAGCTTCTGTGGAGTTAAAACAAAGGTAACGTTTCAGATTCAGTGACCCTTCATCAGTACTGAAAGTAGCTCGGGAAAAAGTGGCAGTTAGTGGCTCTCAATCCTGCAATAGGTGGAGATGGAGCCCAGAAAGAGAGAGAAGAGACGCAGATAAAGAGGATGGATAATTGTGAGGGAGGGAGAAATAAAAGCTGATACAGGGGAAAATGTAGGAGCAGATTACTGCAGATACTGGAATCTATTGAAAACAAGTCACATTCCTGATGAAGGGCTTATTTCCGAAATGTGGACGGACATCATTTCTGCGTTTTTGGGGTTTCCCTTGAGGGAAGGAGAGGATTGATAAATCAATGGCTGAAAAGGTGGTGCAATGTGCAGGGATTCAGTTTCTTGGATCGTTGGGATTTCTTCTGGGACATAAAAGATCTGTTCAAAAAGGATGGGTTTCACCTGAACTGGAAAGGGACCAATATCCGACTGGGGAGATTTCTACTTTCGGATCCTGCCAACATTTTTAGAGTGGTGAGGTGGGAGCTTCTAAGTAACAGTGCATAGACAGAAATATGAGGATGGTTCTGAATCAGAAAAGAGCAAGTTAATTCGAAAAGACAGACATGAGCGGTCAGAGAATGATTTAACTTTCAGGTAAGGCTGATAAGCTCAGTGCATGTATGGGAATGTGGGTTTGGGATGTCAAAGCTACTACAGAAGCTTGGCTGAGGAATTGACAAGAGAGGCAGCTCAACATTTCAGGCTTTATGTGTTATAGGAGGGATAGTAAGAGAGGAGAGGGAATGGCATATTTAATTAGGGAATACATTACTACTGCAATTAGAATAGATATTTCTGAGGGACTGTCATAGTGTTAAAGTTTTGGTTGGTGAAGAATTTGTTAAATGTGTTTAAGAAAATTTTCTTTATCAATATATAAATGTTCCTGCAGAGAATGAGCAAAACTTGAATATCTTTTGCAAAATAAGGCAGAGCAAGTGATTGGAACTAGTGATTGTAATGCTGTTAGTTTTAAAATAGCTATGGAAATGAATAAATCTTCCAAAAAAGTTAAAGCTCTTAATTGGAATAAGGCAAATTTTAAGGGAATGATGCAATAACTTTCAAAAGTTGATTAGAGCAGACTGTTTACAGGTAAAAGTATGACTGACAAGTGGGAGTCTTTAAAAGTGTGATAATGAGAATTCAGAAGCATATGGTCCTGTTGCTGGAAGGGTATAAAGAGGGTAGAAACATGCTTAAAAAGGAAATCAGAAAGGCAAAAAATGGAAAATTAGATAGCTTTGGCAAGTAAGATTTAAGATAACCCAAAAAAGATTCTATAAACACTTCAAGAGCAGGAGAGCAATGAGAGAGAGAGAGAGCGCGAGAGTAGGACCCTTTAAAGATCGACAATGTTGTCCTTGTGTTGAACCTCAGGAGGTGGGAGATATGGTAACTGAATATTTCACATCAATTTTCACTGTTGAAAAGAAATGGGGGCTTGAGAACTCCGGGAAATAAATATTGATATTTTAAAAACAGTTCACATTACATAAGAGGAAGAACTGGAGGATGATGGCATAGGCATTGATTACCGTGTTAAGCCGGCTCATCTTCAGCCATATCTTTCCATTTTTTCTTATTCTTAAATTATTCAAAATAGTGCTGTGTCATTGTGACAAATGAAATGTTTTCACTTTTTTATTGTATTTTTTATGTAAAATGCACATGCCAATAAAATAATAATCAAAATCAAATACACCAAAATTGGTGGTGTAGTGGACAGTACAGATGGTTATGTCAGAGTACAATGGAATAGTCATCATATGGGCCAATGTGCCAAGGAGTGGCAAATGGAGTTTAATTCAGATAAGTATGTGATTTTGCATTTTGGTATGGCAAATCAGGAAAGGACCAATACACTTAATGGGAAGTGTTGTCAAATAAAGAGACCTTGGGGTGCAGGTTCATTGTTCCTTGAAAGTGAAGTCGCAGGTAGACAGGGTAGTGAAGTAGGCTTTTGGTGTGCTTGCCTTTATTGTTCAGCGTGTTGAGTATGAGAGTTAGAAAGTAATGTTGCGGCTATACAGGACATTGGTTAGACCTTCTGGAATGCTGTGCGCAATTCTGGTCTCCCTGTAGTAGGAAAGATGTTGTTAAACTCGAAAAGTTTCAGGAAAGATTTACAAGGATGTTGCCAGGGTTGGAAGGTTTGAACTGTAGGGGGAAGTTGAATAGAGGCTATTTTTCCTGGAGTATTGGAGGCTGAGGGGTGACCTTTATAGAGGTTATTAAAATCATGAGGGGCATGGATAGGCTGAATCACCAAGGTCTTTTTCCCAGGGGAGAGGAGTGCAAAACTAGAGGGTATAGGTTTAGGAGACGGAATTGGATAATCAGAAGGACTTCGAGAAGGAATCGAGAAGTTTGGACAGTGCAGTGACACAGGATTGTTCCCAATTGTCAAACTTACTGTTGTTTCTGGCATTCTTACCTGCATTTCATTTCACTTAATTTTATGAAATCGGTCATTTCTTTCATGATCACAGCAGCTGGTAACATTTACATCATAACAGAACAGCTAACACTTTCATAGAGATTTTACAAAACGTGATTCACACCTGTCCAAGAAAGCAAATAAATTAATGATGAACATGGAAGATTTTGAATACAGGTAAACAGGTGAGAATGTAAATTCGAGAATTTAGAGGACAACATGCTCCATTATAAAGATTAAATCACATACTTTTTTAAAATTTGTGTCTTTTGATTGCAAATGCATTTTCAGCAATACTTTACTTGGTCTGTTTCCATTCAGTTCATCCTGGCCTGATGCTGATGTCACCCACTTTTATCATGACAGATTAAATGAAGTTAATTTTGACCCATCAAGCATGCAGATACAGCAGGCAGTGAAGAAAACTAATAGCTTTCTGGCCTTCATAACAAGAGGAATTGAGTATAGAAGCAAAGAGGTTCTTCTGCAGCTGTGCAGGGCCCTGGTGAGACCGCACATGGAATATTGTGTGCAGTTTTGGTCTCCAAATTTGAGGAAGGACATTCTGGCTATTGAGGGAGTGCAGCTTGGATTCACGAGGTCAATTCCCGGAATGGCGGGACTATCTTACTTGAAAGATTGGAGCGACTGGGCTTGTAAACCCTTGAGTTTAGAAGGCTGAGAGGGGATCTGATTGAGCCGTATAAGATTATTAAAGGATTGAACACTCTGGAGGCAGGAAGCATGTTTCCGCTGATGGGTGAGTCCCGAACCAGAGGACACAGTTTAAAAATAATGGGTAGCCCATTTAGAAAAGAGTTGAGGAGAACCGTCTTCATCCAGAGAGTGGTGAGTGTGTGGAATGCTCTGCCCCAGAAGGCTGTGGAGGCCAAGTCTCTGGATACTTTCAAGAAAGAGTTGGATAGAGCTCTTAAGGATAGTGGAATCAAGGGTTTTGGGGATAAGCAGGAACAGGATACTGATTGAGGATAATCAGCCATGATCATAATGAATGGTGGTGCTGGCTCGACGGGCAGAATGGCCTACTCCTGCACCTATTGTCTATATTATGTCAGATGACAATAACTTATTCAAAGACATGAATTTTAAGGGGTATCTTAAACAGGAGAAGGACCTGTTTACTCGGAATTATGATACTGGCCGAAGGAAAGTGCAGCCTCTCAACCTGCACTAGCCGTTACCTCATGGCTGTGGTGACAGCAGATCTATTTATTATAATCACATAGGTTATTCTGTGGCAGATTCAATGTATTAATTTCCCCTGTCTTTCCTGGATCTCACCACTATGTGTAGTGTTCACAATGCTCTGATTCATTCAGCCAAAAACTGTTCTGTCTGGTTGACAGTTACCTTCTCCTTTGATCGATGTAATTGTCATCTGTTTCTAGAACGTGGATACACAGTAATGCGCCAAGAAAAATGCAGCTGTCGTCCTCTGAATAACATGCATTCTGGTCTATTTTTAAAAACATCCCCTTCTACTATAGATACGAACTGACAGAGGTAATTGCCAATTGTTTCTGTTATCCAAAGCAGAATTATTTTTCTGTGCCCGTTGGGTGGGATTTGACTGTTTTGATTGGGTTTTAATGCCCTTGGTTCCATACACTTTAATTCTGTCGCTCAGTACTGACAGTGAGACATATTTTTGTGACAAGTCGGGCCCATCAGAGACTGAAGGGCCATAGCAAAGGAGAGAATCCCGGTGACCCAGAGGTGGAAAGCAGAAGAAAGTCTGTGATTTTACTTTTGTTGTTATCCGACATTTTCATCATTCTGTGGTCGGTGCAAGAATGATAGAATTCTTTTATTATAACATTCGGGGAACATACCTGAGACATTACAACAGTTCGGAATTTATATTTGCAATGGTTGGCGTTTCACTGGTGAATTTAAATTGCTGCATAAACACTCAGTTCAAGTTCAGACTGCAAGTCAAAGAAATGAAGTATCCTGTCATATTAATTATCCAATTAATAAATAAACAAAATATCGGAGAGTAGTCTAGAGAACCCAGTATATACATCGCATGAATGAAAAAAAAAACTCACGAAGGCTATTGCGAATAACTAGAACCCAAGCATTGAACCTTATAATACCCAGTGTCATTACCTTCCACTCCAAACAATATACGTTCTGTTTGCTATGAATTCTTAATTCAAGTCAGTGTATTATCCCGATCCCATTTGCTTTGATGTTGCAAACTAACTTTTCATGTGGGACTTTGTCAAAAGATTTCTGAAAATCTAAATACCCACGTCCACTAGATCTCCCTTATCTATTCTCTGAGATAATACCAACTTAACAAAATTATTTGAGGAAGTGACAAAGTTGATTGATGAGAGAAGGGCTGTAGATGTCATATACGTGGACTTCAATAAGGCGTTTGATAAGGTTCCCCAAGGCAGGCTGATGGAGAAAGTGAAGTTGCATGGGATCCAGGGTGTACTAGCTAGGTGGATAGAGAATTGGCTGGACAACAGGAGACTGTGAGTAATAGTGGAACGGAGTTTCTCAAAATGAAGAACTATGACCAGTGGTGGAGTAGCAGTTAGTGAAGGGGACTGTCAGAGAATGCAGCAGATTATGGATAGATTGGAGAGTTGGGCAGAGAAATGGCAGATGGAGTTCAGTTTAGGCAAATGCGAGGTGATGCATTTTGGAAGATCCAGTTCTCAAGCAAACTATACAGTAAATTAGAATCCCTACAGTGTAGAAACAGGCCATTTGGCCCAACAAGTCCACACCAACCCAGTCCCCTACACCAATTAGTCTAGACTTCCCCTATCTAATGCACCTTGCTTACATATCCCCAAACACGATGTGTAATTTAGCAAGGTCAATTCACCTAACCTGCACATCTTTGGACTTAAGCCCTGAGGAAATTGACATCCGGAGAGATCTGCATGTTCAGGCCCATATTTCCCTGAAGGTGGTAATGCAGGTCAATAGAGTGGTCAAGAAGGCATACAGCATGCTTTCCTACATCGGATGGGGTATTGAGTACAAGATTTGTCAGGTCATGTTATAGTTGTATAGGACTTTGGTTTGGCCACATTTGGAATACAGCATACAGTTTTGGTTGCTACATTACCAGAAGGATGTGGATGCTTTGGAGAGGGTGCAGAGGAGATTCACCAGGATGTTGCCTGGTATGGAGGGTGCTAGCTATAAAGAGAGGTTGAGTAGAATAAGATTATTTTCATTAAAAAGATGGAGTTTGAGGGGGGGGATCCTGACTGAAGTCGACAAAACCATGAGAGGTATAGACAGGGTGGATAGCAAGAAGCTTTTTTATACCAGGGTGGGGGACTTAATTACTAGGGGTCACAAGTTCAAGGTGAGATGGGAAAGGGTTAAGGGAAATATGCGTGGAAAGTTCTTTACGCAGGGAGGAGGTAGAGATGGAATTGATAGCGTTGCTTAAGATGTATCTAGACAGCTACAGAATGGCCAGGGGACAGAGGGATACAGATCATTGTAAAATAGGTGACGGGTTTTAATTGAGGATCTGGATCAGTAGAAGCTTGGAGGGCTGAAAGGCCTGTTCCTGTGCTGTAATTTTCTTTGTTCTTTTTTGTTAGCGTGGTTTTGTCAGAGGGACAAAATGCATCACAAGTGTGGTGAAATTTTTCGAGGAAGTGACCAGGTCTTTGGAGGAGAGTAGGGCAATTGATGTAGTTTATATGGATTTTAGCAAAGCCTTTGACAAGATTATATTCAATTCCCTACAGTATAGAAACAGGCCATGCAGGCCAACAAGTCCACACTCACCCTCCAAAGGTTAACCCCCCAGACCCATTCCCCGACCTTTACCCCTGCCTAATGCACCTATCTCTATGGGCAATTTAGCATGGCCAATTCACCTAACCTGCACACCTTTGGACTGTGGGAGGAAAACAAGCACCCAGAGGAAACCCGCACAGACACAGGGAGAATGTGTAAACTCCACACAGACAGTCACCCAAGTCTTGAATCGAACCCAGGGCCCTGGTGCTGTGAGGCAGCAGTGCTAAGCACTGAGTCACTGAACTGTCCCAAAGCCACACATAGGAGATTAACAACTAAAGTAAAAACACATGGAATTCAGAATAAATTAGCAAATTGACTCAGTCAGAGGAAGCAGAGGCAAAGCTGAAAGAAGACTGTTAGTGTAATTGGAGACTGACATCCAGTGGGATCAATTTTGGATCTTTTATTGTTTGTGATATTCATAAATGATAATAAAGAGTGTGTGTGTGTATGTCTGCATATGGGAGGAGAAAGTGAGGGCTGCAGATGCTGGAGATCAGAGCTGAAAATGTGTTGCTGGAAAAGCGCAGCAGGTCAGGCAGCATCCAGGGAACAGGAGAATCGATGTTTCGGGCATAAGCCCTTCTTCAGGATTCCTGAAGAAGGGCTTATGCCCGAAACGTCGATTCTCCTGCTCCTTGGATGCTGCCTGACCTGCTGCGCTTTTCCAGCAACACATTTTCAGCTATGTCTGCATATGTGTGTGTTCATGTATGTGGGTGAATGTGTGTGTTGTTGGGGGTGGGGGGGGGTGTGGTTGGGGATATTAAGTAAGTTTGTGATGACACAAATATTGACTGGGTGGTTGGCAGTAAGAAAAATATTCTAAGGCTACAAACAAAAATAGGTAGATTGGTCAAACAGGCAGATCAACGGCAGATAAAATTTAATCCTGATAAACCTGACGTGATACATTTTGCCAGAAGTTGCAAGACAAGGCAGTACTCAGTGAATGGGAGGACACCAGGCTGCATAAAGCAACTAAAAGATCTTAAGGTGCTTGTTAACAGATCTCTGAAGGTGGCAGGACTGGCTAATAGGGTAGTTAAGAAGGCGTAGATGATATAGTCAAGATGTAGGTTATAAGAGCAGGGAAGTGCTGTTGGACTTTGTTTAGGCCATAGTTGGACTATTGTGTTTAGTTCTGGTCACCGCAGCATGGGAAGGATGTGTTTGCATTGGAGGGAGTGCAAAGGAGGTTCAGCAGAATGTTGCTTAGGCTGTAGCAATTTAGCTGTGAAGAGGGAGGCTGGATAAGCTCGGGTTGCTACACTAAGAACAGAGATTGGAGTATCTATGAAGACCATAGACAGGGTGAATAGAAAGCAGTTGTTCCCCTTCATCAAAGGGCCTATAACGGGGTGGTGTAATTTTAAGCTGAAAGGCAGGAGGTTCAGAGGGGACATGAGGAAAATTCTTCCCACCTAGAGGTTGGTAAGGGACCTGAAATTGAAATCGGAAACCTCAGAAAAGTACTTGGAAGAGCACTTGAAATGACATAACATTCAAGGCTATAGGCCAAGTGGTAGAGAATGGGACTGATGTAGATTTAGTGTCATTTTGGTGGGACAAAAATGATGGTCCAAAGGGCCTCTCCTGTTCGATGTGATTCTGTTATTTGAGAATTCTGAGGATAAGGATCTGAATTTGTTCCTGTTTATCTTTGTATTTGTTTTGAGAAAGTATTACCTAGTGTGAGTTCGAGCAGTTGTTGTAGTCAGCATCAGCTTTTGGTTCTGTACCAGAGTGCTTATTCACAGATAGAATTTCCTAAATGGGTTGCAAAACTGAATTTAAAAATGTGTTGCTGGAAAAACGCAGCAGGTCAGGCAGCATCAAAGGAGAAGGAGATTCGATCATTCGGGCATAAGCCCTTCTTCTGGAATGAGGAGGGTGTACCAAGCAGGCTAAGATAAAAGGTAGGGAGGAGGGCCTTGGGGGAGGGGCATTGGGAATGCAATAGGTGGAAGGAGGCTAAGGTGAGGGTGATAGGTTGGAGAGGGGGTGGGGGCAGAGAGATCAGGAAGATGGTTGCAGGTCAAGAAGGTGGTGCTGAGTCTGAGGGTTGGGACTGAGAAAAGGTGGGGGGACGGGAAATGAGGAAGCTGGAGAAATCTGCATTCATCCCTTGTGGTTGGAGGGTTTCTCCAGCTTCCTCATTTCCCCTCCCCCTTTTCTCAGTCCCACCCCCTCTCCGGCCTATCACCCTCACCTTAACCTCCTTCCACCTATCGCATTCCCAACACCCCTCCCCCAAGTCCCTCCTCCCTGCCTTTTATCTTAGCCTGCCTGGCACGCCCTCCTCATTTGTGAAGAAGGGCTTATGCCCGAAACGTCGATTTTCCTTCTCCTTTGATGCTGCCTGACCTGCTGCGCTTTTCCAGCAACACATTTTTAAGCTCTGATCTCCAGCATCTGCAGTCCTCACTTTCTCCTAGTGCAAAACTGAATTAACAAGAAAAGCAGTGGGATAACAGTACTTAGTAAAACAGCTTTCAGGGTGTTCTACAACATGACGTATTGATTGGCTGACTAGCCTCAGCAAAATGAAGGTCATCGCTGAAAAGAATATTGAAAGATATTTCAATATTGATGGGACTGATAGTGGGTGAAATCTGCAAGTCTTATTGTTTGAATACAAGTTGGAATTAGCATGTGAGACCTAATAGGATCAGATTAATCCAGTCTTTGGATATCACATCATTAAAATAAACCTGCTGTCATTCAATGATTTTAAAAATAATGAGATACCACACAAGATAACATAGTCTCTGAAACTGTCTCTTCTTCAATTTTGAGATAATTCTCCAATTCTGAGACATTGCCAGCAGCAGGAAGGGAGCGGTTATTTCACAAACAACAACATGTACTTTCGAAGGCTAGTTATCTTGAAAGTATGCTACATCATCCTTCACATTGTTAGTATGCCTAGTAAATCTTGTAACAACTTAAGTTATATAAATCTCTACATTTCCACTGTACGCCTGATATGCCAGATGACAGTATGCTCACTAACTGAGTTTAAAGTGAATAGTTTCAGATAGGAGGCTCCTCAGTAATATGCAGTATTGTGGGTTTCTCTATGCTGTACAGAATGTGTATACACTGAGGCCACATTGATGGAATTTGGCTGAGCACTGACCCTATCTGGTCAAGAAAGTGTTCAGCAAGATGGTCTTTCCCTGTAGTAGTTTAAAGCCTGCTATTTCTCAGATGGGCTTTGTAATGACCCACTTCTCAATGACACCTGGTGTTTCCCATTACTTGATGGAAAGAGATGTTGTTAGTGGATCTTGCTCAGGCAGCTTGCTCCAAATGGGAGCCCAGCTACAATATTAGCAAAAGGTGAGTTGAGCAGGTCATTATGGAGTGATAACTGATGGTGAGCACAGATGGCATTGACTATCTACGTGTTTTCATCAATCAGTGGATGTGTGGGGACACAGTATTTGTGAGGACAGCTCACTGGGAGCGGTGTTAAGCACAGGGTTCCATTTATGATGTGTATTGTTGAATTATTTGTTTGTCAAAAAGACGTGTGAGTTATGCTATTTGTAGAAAGAGGCATAGTGCTGTGGTGCACAGTTTAACAGGACAAACACTGAGATCTGGAGTGTTGTGGTAGCAGCTGTCCCACAGAGGATCAAATAACTTTGTCAAACAGGATGTTTCCCATGTTGCCCTTTGTTGCTGTTATCCTTTGATGTTCCCCAAACGATAATGGTCTATGTGAAGATACTCCCATGTACATTTCCTTGGGATTGTTATTTCATTTTAGGCTGTTAATTTGCATAAGTATTTATTATTGTTATTATTATTTTGTTGGTACTGATATTTTAGAGATAAATGCCCAGATATATTTTTAGACCAATTCACTGTGAGGCCATAGTGTTACACCTTGATGTAGTACTCCATCAACTTTGTGAAATCTCTGTTATTGGACCTGGTCCAGAGGCCTCACCACTGTGGAAATTGGTTGGTCCAAAAGGATTTTTCACAGGTGAAAGCCAAGTTGGTTTATGGTGACTGACGTGTGATTTAGGATATTTGATATTTTTGTGCTGCTCCAAGGCTCCAATTAGGATCAAGAACATTTGGCCCGACAGAGTGAAAGTCAGTGCTGCTATTGTGTATTTCTGATGAAGAGCTTATGCTCAAAATGTTGATTCTCCTGCTCCTCGGATGCTGCCTGACCTGCTGTGCTTTTCCAGCACCACACTCTTTAATTCTAATCTCCAGCATCTGCAGTGCTTTCTCTCTGTTGTGCCCTCCAGTTGAACTGAAATTCAACATTGAGAGACTCGTGAGTTGGAAACTGTAAATGGATCACCAGTTAATTCATAGTCCATCAGTTGCACACTGCCAGAAGAATATGAATCATCTGTCAACCGTGATTTACAAGATGCTCTTTGCATCATGGTGTGGGACATCATTGCACCGATTGTCACATGGGATGTCTGTCCAAGCAGTGATGGTGATTCACACCACAGAGGCAGATTTATATAGATATATAAATTCCAACCATTATAATTGCTGTAGTACAAGTCAGTTCAAGATCTTGCTGGGCAATTTTAGCCAATCTGCTTCTTAGAATTTCTATTGCATCTTCCTTGCATTCTGGGTGATTGGAAAGGAGGTGAGTGGGAATGACTGCTCGCCTGTGTTCACTTTATGGGTAGTTGTTCATGACGAGACCCTTTGCTGGTTGGGGATGGCTATTCAGGGAACTGACCTCACATAGGGCAGTTTAGTATGTTCAGCTCCTGTTTGGATGACAGTTCTGAGGTAGGGCCACTTAAATTGAAACATTACCTCTGATTTCTCTCCACCAATGCTGCCAGACCTGCTGAGCTTTTCCAGCAACTTTTGTTTTTGTTTTTGATTTACAACATCCTCCATTCTTTCAGTTTTTATTTGTCATTTTTCATGTTGTTTGAACCACTGTGTGAAAGTGAGGTGATTTATTGAAGATCACATTTAGGTGCTGAATAACCCCAGATTGCTTTGTGGTTATTGATGGTTGGAAAGTATATCAGGGTGGGAGTAAGGTATTATTTAAAGGACTTGTTATTGCCAGCTAACAATTGAAAGTTTATAAATGTTTGCAGTAACAACAACACTGAGCTGAACATTCCCCCAGTACATTGTCTATGTCAGGGCAGCTGCTGGCACAGCATGTTTTACATCAAGGGAGTAATGCAGTGGATCAGACTTTTTGATGGAATAACAACCTGTTTCTTCAATTCCAAAAAAGTTCACTCGAAGAAAATGCTGTTGATGCTTGTGCAATGGCATGGGGTGTTCAGCAGAGGGTATCATTTTCAACACAAGAGAGAGAGAAAGAGAAAGAGGGAATTAACCCCCAAAACAAAAGACACTCCATTGGACAGAGACACAGACACAGAGATTACTCACAAATATACAACACACTGATACATTCCCAGGCTGAAGCAAACCTCATGGGAGAGAGGGAATATGAGACACCATCAAGAGAGCTGGGACTAACTGGAATATGAGTATCACCACTTCAGTCTGTCCATGTCTTAACTTCTGTTTGTCCCTGTCTGACTTTTCCTCTCTCTCTGTGTCCTTTTGTCTGCCTCCCTCTTTCTATGTCCCTCTCACTGTCCTTCTCTTTCTCTCTGTCTCCATCTTTCTATTTCTCTCTCTCTCTTCCCTATCTCTCCCTCTGCCCTTCTCTCTCTCTCTCTCTCTCTCTCCCTCTCTGAGATTCTCTAGCTCTCTCTGTCTCTGTTCTTCGCTTGCTCTCCTCCTCGATCTCTCTGTTCTCTCTCTGTTCCTGTTTCTTCATCCCCACTCTTCCTCTCTTCTCTCTGTCACTTACTCCCTCTGTCTCTTTTTCTCTCATTCTCTCTTTCACCCTGTCTTTTTCTCTTAGATCTGAAAGTGCCCACACAACATTGCATCCCCCTATTCTGTTCCCATTTACTCCCCTCCCAAATGTTTGCCCTTCCCCAATTATTTTGCCCTCCCAAATATATTCCTCATCAAATGTGTACCCTTACAAATATTTTGCTGTTCCCCCATATCATGCTGAGCCCCACTCCCTGGTGTAGAGATTAATGAGTTTGTCTGGACTAACTGGCCTGTAGCTGACTGCTTTCGTGCACAGCAAGATCGCAGTCCCAGAATTATGGAAGCTTCACATCACACAGATAATCCTTTCAGCCCATCATGCCTCCCTACCACCAGAACCACCAACAACACCCCATCCTCCCGCCACACCCCCCATTAAATAATCCTGGTGCTGTCCAGCTACTCAGGCCTTGCCCCGAATGGCATTGTTACTCCCCTACCTGGGGAGACCGCTCTTCCGCCCTGTCTCATACTCTGCCTCTTTGTCCTCTCACCCCTCCATCTCTCTCTCTCTCTCTCCTACAACAGCCCCTTTCCCCCCCCCCCCCCCCCCCCCCCTCAAGCCCCATCAAACACTCCCCCTCTCCCTGGCTCTCTCTCACCACCTCCTTGCTTCCCATTCCTCCGTTCAAGAACTCAGGGGCATGGCTACTCCGCCTCCTCTCACAGACTCACAACCCCTGGACTGAAGGACATGGTGAGTATGTTCAGAGACTAACTGGTCTTTTGACTGACTGCTGTAATGCACAGCAAGATTCCAGTCTGCAGCCAACCGATCACACATTCAATGAGAAAGGTACTTTATGCCCCTTCCACTCATCCCTCCACCCCCTGGCCTGGTTTGGACAACAGTGAGGGTAAAACCTGGGAGAGACAGGGGAAATGTGTATCCTACTGCATTAACTGCATTTGGGAAGTCCAAATCTTCCCAATCCCCCTTCCCTGCCACTGGGACAGAGCAGAGGGGCCAGGGAGAAAGAGGGAGAGAAAATGCATTGAGAGAAAAAGAGAAGAACCAACAGATAGAGAGAGGGAGAGAGAATGAGATAATGACAGTCAGAGGGAGGGAATGAGAGAAAGAGAGTTCAAGGGAGGAAGAGATCGCAAGTGAAAATCCCAAGGACAGAAACAAGATGTCAGGCTAATAAAAGCAAGTATATTATCTCCATTCTTTATCTACCTTCAGAGACTGGTGCATTCACCCCAAATCTCTCTAATTGTCAATGCTTCCCAGGGTCCTATTGTTCATCGTGTATTTCCTTGTCTTGTTTGTCCTGCTCATGTGCATTACATCACCTCACCTCATTACTGCTGTTTCCTCGACATGAAGGATTACTTTCTGTTTAGAGATTTATTGTTAAGTTTCACCATTTTATCATGAAATTCAGTGGCACTGCTATTACTGAGTCCCCTTTATCCATATTCTCTGGGAGTGAGGGACAACTGGGGGGGGGGGGGGGGGGGGATATGGGCCAAACACATGCAAATGGGACTATTTAACAGTGAAAACTGAGTGGCATCATCAAATTGGGCCGAAAAGCCTGTTTCCATGCTGTAGACCTCTAGCACTCTATAAATCCTTTACAATCACAGCTCCATCTCCCTCTGCTTGACAGTGACTATCACCCACACCCCAACGCTCACCAGCTGCTACTGAAGTTTTCCACTGAATCTTGTTGAAACAAGGAAGACTCCACATCACTCCCATTTTATTTCAGAATTCCAGGAATTGCTTTTCTTGAGTCAATGTAATGTCTCATGTGTTTTGCTTTATCCTTTATAGAGGTGAGAGAAATACACCACACTGTAATATCGAGTCCAAATAGTTGGCAACTTTTTGATCCTTTGATCACACAAATACTCAGACACCAGCCCTGCATTATCTCAGTGATCAGAGCTACTTCTTTCCATCTGAAATGAACTGATTATCCATAATCTAAGAATGAAATAAATGATTAATAACCAACCAATTAATAAAGTTAAAATTTCAGAATCATTTCTTTTTTTCCAACTGAAATGCACACATTTTGAGATCAAACTGTAGCAGCTTCACTGTAACAAATGGGTGTAAGTGGTGGGGAGAGAGAATCAAATGAGCTGCTGCACACACAGACAGTACTGTAGGAAACTAAGGTGTTGATATTTGGGGAATAATTAAATTGTGATGTAGTTGGACTGGGGGAACCTCACTGGACTTGTAATGCAGTGACCCAGGATACAAATACCGCAATTGGCAGAATTTAATCTCAAATAATTAATCCATCTGGAATTGAAAGTTAGTTTCATAGTCCCATTGCAGAACCTAACACCAATTCTGTAAATACACATCTGCTTCACTCATGTCCTTCACCAAAGGGAATCTGGGAATCTTACCTGGTCTGGCCCAGAAGTGTTTTCAGAAGACATTAAATAGTTCTGACTGATGTATAATGCATGGTTAAAGATGTATGTTTCAGACATGAGTGAGCAATGAAAACAGGAATGCTATTCGGTTTCAGCTTCGACATTGAAATTGGCAACACACACAATGAAGACAGTAAAGTACTTCTTCCTAACAACTGGTAGCAAGACAGACATGGTCTAGGTTGTTTTTGCTGATTATTACATCACTTCACTCCTAAATGTTGATTGCCCTTTAAACACCACCTCAAAGGCGTGCTTCAAATGGCAAGGACGGAGAACAGATTCTGACTGGGGAGCATCAGATTCGCAGTAGCAATACTAGGGACCAAATTCGTCAATTCGTGAGGAGATGGTCAACCAGACTAGACCTGAAACTCGCATGAAGGGAACCAGTTAGAGAGAACAACTTACTTGTGTCCCGCTCCTCCTATAGATGGAGCCTAGAAAGAGAGAGAGAAGAGCAGTCTGGCAGACAAAGGGATGAATAATTGTGAGGCAGGGAGAAAGACAAGCTGATCATGGAGCTACAGGTGAAAATGGAGTTGGCTGTGCCTGAAGCAGCCCGTGTCATGACCAGGGCCTGGGTTGTGGAGGGTCGATACAAACTTAATGGGCCAAATGGTCTCTTTCTGCAGTGTAGGGATTCTATGATCTTTGATAAGTTGAGTGATGATCACAGATAAGTACCTAATGCAATTAATCATTAAAGCAAACATTAAAAGTTAGAGCTACATAAACCCTGTTAACTGAGCTAAACGTTGAACTGGGAACTGAACTGAACTGCATTGCCAAAGAATCATCAATCTTGGAGAGATGGCACAGGAAGATTACCAGGACGGTACCAGAGCTGGAGAACTTTATGTAAATTTGTTCACAAATGGGAACATCATTGGTTGGGCCGGCATTATTTTCCTTCCCCAATTGCCTAGAGGGTAGTTAAAGGTCAAGCACATTGCTGTGGGTCTGGAGTCACATGTAAGCCAGACCAGGTCAAATGGCAAATTTCCTGACCTAAAGCACATGAGTGTATCAGACGGGTTTTCACAACAATGTTTTAATGGGGAAGACTCCTTGCTTTTCCACTGAAATTGAATTCAATTCCCACCATTTGCCACGGTAGGATTCAAACTCATGTCCCCAGAACATTGACTCGATTTTTTCTGCCCTTGCCCAATCCCTTCCCACTTCCATGTGTGATTCCTCTGATGACTTACTTTGGTTCTGGATGCTGCCAGGTTTATAGTGTTGTCAATCACAGGGACCCGTTTCCAAAACTCATTCAACTTTCACGACAGAATAATCATCTCAATCCTTGTGCTCCTCATGTTGTGGCTCAGACTGGGAACACTTCACAGTTCCCATCTTCATATCCCGCAGTTTGACCTACACTGCTGTCCTACAGGGACAAATCACCTTTGGGTGTAGAAGGTTGGACTGGGCAAGGAATGGGAATTTTAATCAGTCACTAAGTTAGCTTGGAAATATCTGCTGCACATTATATTCCATCTGCTAATTCCTTCCTCACTCAATGAAGTTGCCCATATCTTTGGTCCACAGCCTTCTCTCCCACTCACTGTAGATCTTTTCAGTGAACCTTGAAACATTACATTTGTTCCCTTCAGCTACTCATTGCTATCAATTGTAAGTGCCTGTGTCTTTAGCAGTGACCCTTCAGGCAGCCCCACTGGGTACTAACTCG
Organism: Chiloscyllium plagiosum; assembly: GCF_037043375.1. Lineage (NCBI taxonomy): Eukaryota > Metazoa > Chordata > Chondrichthyes > Orectolobiformes > Hemiscylliidae > Chiloscyllium > Chiloscyllium plagiosum. The sequence goes on along the minus strand of NW_028270156.1, from coordinate 88,732,512 downwards.
AAGAAAGTGAGGACTGCAGATGCTGGAGGCCAGAATTGAAAAGTGTGGTGCTGATAAAGCGCAGCAGGCCAGGCAGCATCTGTGGAGCCGAAGAATCAACGTGTCGGGCATAAGCCCTTCTTCAGGAATGAGGCTAATTTGCCAAGTGGGCTGAGATAAAAGGTTGGGGGGGAATTTGGGGGAGGGGCGCTGGGAATATGATAGGTGGAAGGAGGTGAGGGCGAGGGTGATAGGCCGGAGAAGGGGTGGGGGCGGAGAGGCCGGGAAGAAGATTGCAGGTCAAGAGGGCGGTGCTGAATCCGGGGTTGGGACTGAGATAAGGTGCAGGGAGGGAAATGAGGAAGCTGGAGAAATCTACATTCATCCCGTGTGGTTGGAGGGTTCCTAGGCAGAAGATGAGGCGCTCTTCCTCCAGGCATCGTGTGGCCAAGGTCTGGCGATGAAGGAGGCCAAGGACCTGCATGTCCTTCGCGGAGTAGGAGGGGGAGTTAAAGTATTCAGTCACGGGGTGGTTGGGTTGGTCGGTGTGGGTGTCCCAGAGGTGTTCCCTGAAACGTTCCGCCAGTAGGCGGCCTGTCTCCCCAATGTAGAGGAGACCACATCGGGTGCAGCGGATACAGTAAATGGTGTGTGGAGGTGCAGGTGAATTTGCAATGGATATGGAAGGATCCATTGGGGCCTTGGAGGGAGGTGAGGGGGAGGTGTGGGCACAAGTTTTGCACTTTTTGTGGTTGCAGGGGAAGTGGAGTGGAGATTGGGCTCGTGGAGGGTGTGGACCTGACGAGGGAGTTGCGGAGGAAGTGGTCTCTCCGGAACGCTGATAGGGGTGGGGAGGGAAATATATCCCTGGTGGTGGGGTCTGTTTGGAGGTAGCGGAAATGACGGAGGATGGTACATGTATCTGGAGGTTGGTGGGGTGGAAGGTGAGGACCAGTGGGGTTCTGTCCTGGTGGCGATTGGAGGGGCAGGGTTCACGGGCGGAGGTGCAGGAAGTGGAGGAGATGCGGTGGAGAGCATCGTTGACCACGTCGGAGGGGAAATTGCGGTCTTTGAAGAAGGAGGCCATTTGGTAGTGGAATTGGTCCTCCTGGGAGCAGATGCGGCGGAGGCGAAGGAATTGGGAATATGGGAGGCGTTTTTACAGGGGGCATGGTGGGAGGAGGTGTAATCTAGGTAGCTGTGGGAGTCGGTCGGTTTGTAGTAAATGTCTGTGTTGAGTCGGTCGCCCGAGATAGAAATGGAGAGGTCTAGGAAGGGGAGGGAGGAGTCTGAGACGGTGCAGATAAATTTGAGGCTGGAGTGGTACTAGCTCATCAAGCTGGAAATGACCTTGTTTACTGCCCACCAGCTAGTCCTCCACCCTCCAGGGCACAGCAAACACCGTGACATTCATGGTACAGTCTCTCTTAACATCGCAATGGTGTCACGAACCCACAGAAAACCCACAGAAAGCAGAGATGAGGGAGGGAGGCAGAGAAGTGAGGGGCAAAGAGAGAGAGAGAGACACACACACAGGGAGAGAAATAGGGAGACAGAAGAGTAGAGACAGACACACTGTCTATGCCTATGAGGGAGAGAGAGCTGTGAGGGCTCACTGGGCTGAATACATCCCTAAATGATGAAACAAAATTCAGAGACAGATCTATAGTCAATGACAGTGTGGGGATGGCATTTCAAACCCATGGCCAAAGGAACAATGATGGGAACAATGTCAAGGTGAGTACTTCCTCTGTACCTAACACCATTCTGTCCCTGTCCTGGGAGTGTTTGAATAGGATGGAGTGGAGGGAGATTTACTCTTATCAATCCCAGGATTGTTCCTGTCCTGGATGTATACAGTTGGCATTACATGTGGCATTACAGAGGCAACATTTCTCTTTGTATAGCTTCTGCTGTCATTGCCCTGTCAATTTTGGTGGGAGATGGATAAAATGGAGATGTCTGAGTCCTTGAAGTATGAAGCAAGCTCCATTAAACAATCCCTGGATGTTAGACTAACATGGGACATTCACACACATAGGTCAGCTTCCGTCATTTGTACAGAAACCACCCTGAACCCCTCGATTAGATTCCAGTCTGAAACTCACTCCCGCATATCTGGTATTCTTTATACAAACCACCCCGAGACCATCACTTAGATGTGGACATTATTGCAGTGTTCTGATTTCTGTTCATTAAACAGCCATAATCATTCTCACTCAGTCTCATTTAGTTCCCATTTCTACAAGTAGATTCTATCTCATTTGTTTTCTTTTTGACTGTTTTCATTTCTATCTGCATCCAAATGATATCCAATGTCACTATTTCCGGTGTTAGTGTCTATAGTTAAAACATCTGACATCGCAATGTCCAGCATTACACTGTCATGTGTCACAGTCTGATCTCACAGTATCTAGTGACAGTGTCCAGAGTGACAGTGTTGTAACCAGGGTGACCGTGTCAAGCGTTGGAGTGTCCGGACTGACTGCTACTCCCTGTATGACAATGTCCAGTGTTATTGTGCTTGGAGGTACAGTGTCCGGCGTGACACAGGAAAATGAAGCTGAACCAAAACCAACCTCCCGATCACTGGATTTGCAACACAGTGACATTCAACCATTCAATGACCCTCAAAATCGTTCAATTGTTCCTTACCAGAATTTACAAATAACAGATCTTGGATATCAAGTTTATAACTTAATAAATTGTTAATTTCTGATTATGTCACTTTAGCAGAACACAGATGATCATGAACCCACGCACCCCTCCAATTCGCACACCAGCAGACAATTAAGAGATAAACTTGTTTAAAATTTTAATTTGCCAGTTGATAACAGTTTCAATGATAAATAGTAGGCCATCATGAAATCCTTTGATGCTGGGTTGTACTACAGGCACAAGAACTATACACCATGTTTGAACTTAAAGTCACCAGTCAATGCGAACAAATTCTGCAGACCTGTGGAGACTCACATTCTTATCTCAGACCTTTTAACAAGTTAACAACTGGGGAAATAACTAGACAAAGTCAAACCAAAAAGAAGACCAGACCAGTCCAGCAACTTCCAAAGAAGCACTTCCTCCAAGCCCAAAATCCAGTCAGAGCGAGGTCACTCATGGTTTTTGCTTTCTTTCTCACCATTCTCTGTGGTTACCTGCCCGGCAGCATTCCTCTTACTGACTGACCCATTCAATATCCATCCAGCTGTCAGTACCTGAGCAGAACTACATCTCGGTGCTGAAACGTCTGCTGTGTTCAGAGAGCAGTAATTCACCTGCATTATCTTTCCTGGCCAGATCCTAACAGCAAACATCAGTCTTTTGTCTCTCTAGTTTTTTTTTAAAGAAGAACTAGCCACTGTTCAAACTTCAATTCTCAATTTGGACTCACAGTTCCTAACCAAAATGAGAAAAATAAAAAAATAGTGATGGTCACAACACTGATCTTACAGTGTCCAGCTGTACAGTGCCCACTCGTGCAGTGTTCCAGTAATGCAGTGTTCTAGTCATGCAGTGCTCACTCGTGCAGTGTTCCAGAAATGCAGTGCCCACTAGTGCAGTGTTCCAGTAATGCACTGTTCCAGTAATGCAGTGTCCACTCGTGCAGTGTTCCAGTAATGCAATGCCCACTCGTGCAGTGTTGAGTATTATTGGTGGATGTGTCCCTGTGAGACGGGGCACAAATAACCCCATCGACCTGTGGCCAACCACTTCAACTCCCCCTCCCACTCCACAATGACACTTCCTGCACCACCAAATCCAAGCTATCTGATGACTGGAGGAAGAACACCTCATCTTCTGCCTTGGGACCCTCAACCACATGGCATCAACATTGACATTACTAGTTTCCAAATCTCTCCTCTTCCCCCCACCTCATCCCAGATCCAACCCTCCAAGTCGGCTCTCCCCTCTTGACCTGACCATCTTCCTTCCTAACTATATGTTCTACCTTCCCCACCGACCAATCACAATCACCCCCCCAGCTGGATTTAACGAGCACCTTTTCAGCTACCTTCCCCAAAAGCCCCACCCTCACTCTATTTATCTCTCAACCCCCTTAGTCCTCCACATTCCTGATGAAGGGCTTATACCTAAAACATCGGTTCTCCTGCTCCTCGGATGCTGCCTGACCTGCGTGATTTTCCAGCACCACACATTTGACTCTCACAGTAACTAATGTTACAGTGCTAAGTCTCACAGTGCCGAGTGTTACAGTGGATAGTATTAAGGTATCCAATCTCCACAGTGCCCAACACTATCGTGCCCAGCCTCACACTGTCTAGTGTTACAGTGGCCATGTTACAGCATGCAGTCTCACTGTGCCTGGCCTCCACAGCAGCCAGTGTTATAGTATACAGTCTCACAGTGCCCAGTTTGACAGTGCCCAGTCTCTCAGTGTTTCCGATGTCTCACCCACCACCCCTACCACCATCACTGAGGTTTAATCTGTCCCAACCTCCAACCCAGCCCCAGTTTTACCAAGTGTCCTGTTTCGGAGATATTCCTCCATGCACTGTACTGCAGTGTTGTCCATGTTGGGGTCAAACTTATTTGCAAAAAAAATCTCTGACGGACCACCCACTGTAGATCTCCTGCCCCATACACACAAACCAAGTGGCGATACCTTCCCGTGCAGGGAGGGTATAGGGCACCCCTCGCAACATCACCAGCCTCAAAGGACCACTTTATTGCCCGGCCAAGTGTCCTGGTGGCTCCTTGGGTGTATGGGATGGAGCCGGGTACATTGGGCATTCTGTGCAGGGTAGCCCACACATGCTCGTCCGGGCTGTAGGTGTCCTCTGACCACTTGAGGAAGGCCTGGATCTCGGCACTGTCAAACACATGGCCGACAAACTCTCTGGAGGCCATGAAGTAGGCGCTGCCCACGAAGATGGAGGTGCTGATGTTCGGCTGGTCTTTCAGTTGTGCCGTCAAGACGACTTGGTCGAGGGTATCATGGTGGTATTGCCAACGTTTCTAAAAGGCAAGCACAAAAGAGAGTGAGAGAGACGAGAAAGTAGAAATGATAGCTTTTCAACTTCGCCTATGGCTTTTTCCCTCCCCAACTCCTCTGCACTCTCCTCGCCCCCAGCTCCAGCAAGATCCATGCACACTCCTTCTCTCAGTTACTCACCTTACAGTGGAGAACAAGGCCATTCAGCCCCTCAGGCCTTTCTCACTCCTATTGCCTATTGCCAGTCACCTGCCTATTTCGCCATATCCCTGCCTCCTAAACCATCTCCCAATGCTCATTCGCTGAGCAAACATAAAACTCATCCTCAAACACTCCCAGTGCATCTGGCTCCAAAAATATACTTCAAGCTGTGCCCTCTGGTCATAAAGGTTGAGAGCACCAGAAAAATAATTCCTTCAGCCCATCGTGTCTGCGCTGGCAAAACAGGCTCCTTGCAACTCCAGTCTCATTTTTCCAGCACTGGGAACATTGCCTTTCATGCCTCACCAGTGCAATGGAGGCACTTTCCTGTGGTCATCAACTCCTGGAATGGGACTTGAACACAGAGCTTTTGCCTTAGAGAGAAGAACATGGTGTGCAGGGATATAGTTCTTTGAAAGTTGCATTGCAGATAGACAGGGTGGTGTAGTAGGTATTTGATACCTTTACCTTCATTGGTCAGTGCATTGAGTATAGGAGTTGGGATGAAATGTTGCAGCTGTAACAGAGATGGATAGAGCTCTGAAAGATAGTGGAATCAAGGGTTATGGGGATAAGGCAGGAACAGGATACTGATTGTGGATGATTAGCCATGATCATAGTGAATGGTGGTGCTGGCTCGAAGGGCCGAATGGCCTACTCCTGCACCTATTGTCTATAAGTAGGAGTATCTTTGACTATCTCTGATATGCCTTTGCCATTACCAAGTGTGATCTATTGTCTGTAGAGGACATTGGTGAGGCCACTTTTAAAATACTGCATACACTTCTGGTCGCCCTTCGAAAGAAAGGATGTTGTTAAACTTGAGAGGGTGCAGAAAAGATTTACCAGGATGTTGCCGAGATTGGAGGGTTTGAGCTACAGTAAGAGGTTGAATAGGCTGGGGCTATTTTCCCTGGAGTGTCGGATGCTGAGGGGTATCCTTACAGAAGTTCATAAAATCTGGAGGAGCATGGATAGATGTTGAAATGATCAGCCGGATGATAGTACACTTCACACAGCTTCCTTTATCACATACATGCAAGAAGACTCAACCAGCCAGGTCAAAGCCCACCCTTGCCTGGAGAGTCTGAAACAGGCAGTTGCAATCTCACTTTTACACACAAATCAGCATTCCCTTTTCATGAATTACATTTTGATTTCAAGCCTTAGCAACACAACTGATCAATCAGATCCTGATCTAGGTATATGACGTTTAGCATTAGATCATTGACCTTAGAATTCTACAACACCTGTTGAGTGTTGTTTCGGTCTTCCTGCCTTCTCACTTAACTGGAGCCAGTTTCAGTAAGCTAGCTAGCTTGCATACATGCTTGGCTGCATTTTTCTGTTGCTGCTCAGAATTGTTTAGCTGACCTCCTTTTCTGTTCTTGCCCCATTTTGATTCCTTCCACGTCGGCTGTATAGCCAAAGGTCTTTTCCCAAGGATGGGGGAGTCCAAAACTAGAAGCATATGTTTAAGGTGAGAGGGGAAAGACCTGAGGGGTTACGTTTTCACGCAGTGGGTGATGTGTGCCTGGAATGAGCTACCAAGAGGTGGTGGAGGCGGCTGGTACAATGACAATATTTAAAGGGCGTCTAGATGTGAACATTAATAGGAATAGGTGAGAGAGATATGTGCCAAAGGCTGGCAAATGGGACTAGGTCAGATTGGGATGACTGGTCAGCGCAGACAGGTTGAACTGAAGGGTCTGTTCCATACTGTATGATGCTATGACTCCATGCTCTCTGGTTATTGAGGTTTAGAGCACCAAAATAATAAGTTGCCCTTCAGCCCATCGTGTCTGCACTGGTCAAAAAGACAAGCTCCGAGCTATTCTCATCCCATTTTGCAGCACTTGCCCCATACCCTTGAGTGTCTCACAATAGCAATGAAGACACCTTCCTATGGCCATCAGCTCCTGGAGTAGGACTTGAATCCAAAGCTCCTCCCTCAGAGTGAAGAACACCACACATTAGATTCTCTACAGTATGGAAACAGGCCATTTGGCCCAACAGGTCCACACCAATCCTCTGAAGAGCAACCCATCCACACCCATTACCCTACCCGATATTTACCCCTGACTAATGCACCCGAACACTATGGGCAATTTAGCACGACAAATCTACCTGGCCTGCACATCTTTGTGGATTATGGCAGGAAAACAGAGCACCCGGAGGAAACCCGCGCAGACATGGGGAGAATGTGCAAACTCCACACAGACAGTCACCCAAGTCTGGAATCGAACCCAGGTCTTTGGCGCTGTGAGGCAACAGTACTAACCACTGAGCCACCGTGCCACCCCTTCCACAAGACACAAGACACTTTATTTTCATTGTGTCAAAAGATATCTTTTATCCTCGGTCCTTGTGGCATCATGCATGGGAGATATGGATCCTTGAGGAGAAAGTGAGGACTGCAGATGCTGGAGATCAGAGCTGAAAATGTGTTGCTGGAAAAGCGCAGCAGGTCAGGCCCTTCTTCAGGAACATCGAAACATCGATTCTCCTGTTCTTGGATGCTGCCTGACCTGCTGCACTTTTCCAGCAACACATTTTCAGATATGGATCCTTGGTTACCAAGGAAAGGATAGATTATCGATGGTATGCAGGAATGTGGATGGTGGAACAGGATCAAACGGGCCAATGGTCTACTCTTGTTCCTTGTATGTATGGGAGCAGATCTTTTTTTTTCATTCAACTTCCATCGGAACTTGCCATCATCTCATACAAATGTAGTTTAGGCTTCATTTGCGTTTCAATTCCTCAGATCTCCCTACCATGCCTTTAACCCAAAATCTTACATCTGCATTCCATTGCACTTGTACAATCGGTGAACAGTGAAGTATATTTCCTTGTCTTCATTACGAGTGCTCACCCTGTACCCATTGAATAAACCTCACCCCAATCTCCTTTGTTCCAATGGGAGCATCGTTGACCTTTCCAACTGAGCCATCCAACTTAAACCCTGGCACCATTCTGCGAAATCTCCTCCCTGTCCTGAGGGCCCTCACATCGTTTTATAGTCACCGGAAATGACCACAACAATCCAACTGGGGCTAAACCAATTCGACATGCAGCATAACTCAACCATTTATTGGCATCAATGCCTCTATTTATGAAGCCTTCTGCTTTTCTACCCTCTTATGGCCTCCCCCATCTTCTAATGTTGATGAATGTTTATCGCCAGATCCCTCTAATCCTTCGCACTCTTTACGATTGTGCCATTACATTTCTATTACCTCTCCACATCCTTCTCCCAAAACATATCACCTTACACTCTTCTGTATTCCCCTCTGACTGGATGCTGACTGTTCATTGTGGTGACTCTGGACAATTCACATCATCCTCACCATTTGCCAATCCTCCAGGTTTATCATTGCCCCGAATATGGGCATTTTGCCACATACTCCAAGATTGATATCACTGACATATTGAATAAAAGCAGTCGTCTATTTAGGGCTGAGATGCGGAAACATTTAACTTACAGGATAGTGAAGTTATGGAATTCTGTACCACAGAAAGCTGTGGAATTTGAGTCATTGAATATATCCAAGAATGCGATTAACAAATATTTAGGTTTCAAAAGCATCAAAGGCATGGGGAGAAAGTGGTAGTATGGCATTGAGATAGAGGGTTAGCCAGGATCATATAGTATGGTGGGCCTCATGGAGGGCCAAATCATCTTCTCCTGCTCCGGGTCTTGATGTTTATATGTCCCAGCTGTGTGAACCTACCAACGTCTCGTCCAAAACAAGATCCATGAATCAGGGCTTGTATTGTCAATTTTGTTGTCCAGCCATTTTTATCTAGTGCCTAGTGAAACACTTCATTGAATCCAGTTCAGACAACATTCTCTGCATTCAAATTCTCACATCAATGCATGATACGAGGTTGGAGACTTACTTTTTGAAAACCTGCACTGGCTTCGCTTCATTACTTTGATCTAAGGCAGATTGGTGCGAATTGCAGCCATAATACCAGCATGAATGACAAGTGCATGATATAAAGTAAACTAGGATCCATGCGGTGTGAGCCTTGGAGACACAGGTTCAAGTCGCTTCTGCTCCAGAGTTGTGCGATAACGTCTTTGAACAGTTTCATCAGTAAATGTAAGACCATTAACAAGTCGGGACAGGAGTCGGCCATTTGGTCCCTCAAGCCAGCTTCACTAGGATCGTGGCTGATTCAACATTCCTCAAGTCCATGTTCTTGCCCTATCCCCGTAACGCTTAATTCCCCAACTGAACAAGAATCTATCCATCTGAGCCTTAAATATATACAAGGACAGCTCTCTGTGGCAAGGAATTCCAAAGATTCACAACCTTCTGAGAGAAGAAATTCCACCTCATCTCAGTCCTAAACTGGTGCCCCTTTATTCTGAGACAATACCCCCCTGGTCCTGGACTCTCCCATGAGGAGAAACATCCTTTCAGCATTTACCCAGTCAAGCCCTTAATCCTGTCCATTTCAATGAGGTTACCTTTCATTCTTCTAAACTCCAGTGAGTAGAATCCTGTTTAGCCCTTTGTTTTTAAGACAATCCCTCCATAATGGGGGCAATCCCACTGAACATTTTCTCTTAACTTCCTCCAATGAAACAACATGTTTTCTTAAATAAGGTGACCAGAAGTGCTCACAGTACTCCGGATGTGCTCTCACAAGCACCTTGCACAGTTGCAATAAGACCTCCTGACTTTTATACTCCAACCCCCCTTCAAATAAGGGCAAACATTCCACTTCAGTTCTGAAGAAAGGTCACCAGACTCAAAACATTGACTCTGTTTTTTCTCCACGAATGCTACCCGACCTGCTGAGTCTCTCCAGAAATTTATGTTTTCGTCCAATATTCCATTAGTCTTCCCAATTACCTGCTGCCCCCGTGTGCAAGCTTTCCATGTTTCATTCACTAGTTCCCCCAAGTCCCTTTGTGTTGCAGCTTTCTGAAGCTTTCTCCATTTAAATAATATTCTATTCTTTTGATTTCCGTTCCAAATGAACAACTTCACATTTTCCCACTTTGCACTCCATTTGCCAACATTTTTGCCAACTTAACCTATCAATATCTGTCTGTAAAGCACATAAGACAACATTTTTTACTGTAACTCGATTATACATGACAGTAATATATCAGCAAGGTTTGAGAAGGTTTGTAGCTCAGGTTGAGGTTCTAGATGTAGGTTTGCTCGCTGAGCTGGAAGGTTCACTGAAGATGTTGCCTAGTATGGTGACAAAACATCTGAAAATGAACCTTCCAGCTCAACGAGCAAACCTACATCCAGAGTAATATTTCGAATCAACCTCAGAGTACAACAGGATCTTGATCAGATGGGTTAATAGGCTGAGGAGTGTCAGATGGAGTTTAATGTCGATAAATGTGAGGCCATTTTGGAAAGGCAAATCAGGGCAGGAATAATACACTTCATGGTAAAGTCTGGGGAGTAATGATGAAACAAGAGATCTTGGAATGCAGATTCATAGTTTCTTGAAAATGGAGTCGCAGATAGACAGGGTAGTGAAGAAGGCGTTTGCTACGCTTGCCATTATTGGTCAGTGCATTGTGTGTAGGAGTTGAGAGGTCATGTGGCTGAACAGGACATTGGTTTGGCAATTTCTGGAATACAGCATGCAATTCTGGTCTCCCTGCTATAGGAAGGATGTTGTGAAACTTAAAAAGGTTCAGAAAAGATTTACAAGGATGTTGCCAGAGTGGAAATGCAGGAAATTGGTACTAGATGTGGAATAATTACAGACACGATGGGCTGAAGGGCATCCTTCCGCAAGAATTCTTTAATTCTGTGACTGACGCAGAGGGAGATTAACTTCAAGGTTCATGTTATCAGGAGGGACACCAAAGCCCTTTCCTTAGCTGAGAGGTCAGAAAACTCTCTACTCTTTACATGAACTAAGGCATAACCTGTCTCCACCAATATCATAGCAAAAGTCAGCCATTCGTCCCTTCAAGTCTGCTCCACCATTCAAGAAGATCACTACTCTTCTGGTTGCAATTTCAATTCCACATTTCTATCGGTTGCCCCGGGGTCCTTATCTTTTTTTTAAAAAAGGTCACCTTGCTCACCCTTTCATAACTTCATCAACTCAGCCTTCACAACTTTGTACAGAAGAGATTTACACAGTGCAACAGCCCTCTCAGGGGAAAATAATTCTGCAAGGCATTGGTGAGGTCACTTTTGGAGTACTGGGAAAATTTATGATCGCCCTGCTGTTGGAAGGGTGTTGTTAAACTGCAGAATAGATTTACAAAGATGTTGCCTGGACTGCAGGATTTTAGTTATAAGGAGAGGCTAGATAGGCTAGGACTTTTCTCACTGGAGTATTGGAGGGTGATGGGTGACCATATAGAGGTTTATAAAATTGTGGGGGAAATCAATAAAAGTGAATAGCCCCAGGATGGGGGAGTCCAAACCCAGAGGGCATAGGTTTAAGGTGAGACCTGAGGGTGGTGCAAATACGGAGCAAGTTGCCAAAAAGAATTGTTGTAGTGGGTACAATCACAAGATTTAACAGACGACATAAATAGGACAAGTTTAGAGGGATATGGACCAAACACAGGATAATGGGACTAGTTCCAATTAGGATACCTGGTTGGCATGGATGAGTTGGACGAAAGGGTATGTTTCGGTGCTGTAGGATTCTGACGATATCTTATTCTACAAAACATCTTGTCAAACCTACAAGAGAAAGCAATGTCCCATCAACCACCTTATCATGTCCCCTCAGAGAAATTTATACATTTCAAAAAGATCTCTCAGATTTCCAAACTTAAATGTGTAAAAGCCAATTTGTTCAACCTTCCTTCATAAGATAAACCCTTCATTCCCAGGAAAAAGGCAATGTAATTATTTTAAATGAGAGAAAAATGTACAGACTGATTCTGATGTGGTCTCATCAAGGCCTTGTATGGCACTCTCTCCACCCCTCAGGCCTGGAAATGGACTCTACATTTTGAAGAAAAATGTCTGTGCTAATGGACTCTGGACTAGAAAGGACTCTGTTTGTTGGTAATTAACTGTCATATGGTTTGTTGGGCTTATCACCTGCACTGGAGGAGAAAGTGAGGGCTGCAGATGCTGGAGATCAGAGCTGAAAATGTGTTGCTGGAAAAGCGCAGCAGGTCAGGCAGCATCCAAGGAGCAGGAGAATCGACGTTTCGGGCATGAGCCCTTCTTCAGGAATCTGCACTGTATTGTATGTCCCTGGGTCTGGCAGGCCTTACTGTGAGCTGGGAGGCTCATGGGTCGTCCTGAAAGCTGTCACCCCGAAAGCCAGAGGGTGGGTAGGCCATCCTGTGAACCTGAAGGTTGGTAGGCTGTCCTGAAAGCCGGACGGTGGGTAGGCCACCCTGATGACAGTCTCCCCGAGAGCTAGATGGTGGGTAGACCGTTCTGAGCACTGTCATCCTGAAAAGGGGTAATCGGGATGGGCTGTCCTAGAGGTGGTCGAAAGCTGTGTCAGAGCAGCCGAGAGCCAGAAAGTGCATAGGGGCGGGCTGCGATCCAGAAGGCTTGTGGGCTGCCATGCACGCTGTCGTCCCAGGGAAGGGGACAGGCTGTCCTAGAGGTCGCCGAAAGGTGTGCCAGGATAGCCACTGGCCAGATGGCGCATCAGGGTGGGTGAGAGCCCAATGGTATGTAGGGGCAGAACGAGAGCTAGAAGGTAGGTCACTCCAGGTGGGTACTGGGGCGGGCAGAACTAGAGGTGGTCAAAAGGTGTGTCAGGGCGGACCGAGAGCCGGAAGGTGCATAGGGGCGGGCTGCCTTAGAGTGGCCGGAAGGTGGGAGGGATTGGGGTGGGGGGGGGGAGGCTCACTGGTTTTTTGGGGGTCTGTATTGTATGCTCTGTTTCTTACACAAGTGGACTGTCTTATATGTATGAATGTCATTGTTACTGTTTGTAATGATTGAAACTGGGATTTGAGGTTTGTCCTAATTTCCCTGAAAACCGGTTGAATGTCAGGGTTTGGGGCTTGGCTTTGTCATTCCCCTCCCTTGTAAAATTGCTGTTTCTCTGTATACAGCTGTAAATGTAATTGTTTGTATAAACTGTGAATTGTTTAATAAAATATAAATAAACAGGACTGTCTGTTTCCTTCCTGGTGATGGAATATAAATTGTTAGGAGCAATTATAAATGTTGTCTGCAAAAATCACAAAGCTGAATCATGAAAGAGGCAGGGGAGTGTAGGTTAAGCTAGATATGCTTGTACAAACAGTTATAAGCATCTGTTTCCCGCTTCTGTAAAAAGAAAAACCACAATCAAGAGGTCATAAGGCTCAGTGTGGATGAAGAATGAGAGGAAATGTTGCTTTAGCAAGCAAGGAAGCAGATAGCAGTGAAGGAGGATATACGCTAACAATAGACCACAGAGGGATGTGGTGAAATGGCCACGCAAAACCTGTACTGTTACGCACAAGGCCAGATAAGGCAAGAGATAAACAAGAGGAATGGGCGCTGGGTTTAGAATAGTGGGAGGAGGGAAAGAGAAATGAATTGTATTAAGGTTTTGTACTGTGTGCCTACCTTGTAGACACCACTCTTCCAAGAGTATATCAGATGATACTGCTGCTGCAGATCTTGTCTTGGACTGAAATTATGAAGTGAGTGGGTTCTATTTCCCACATAAATTAAGATTTACACACTTGTTATTTTTCACTGCATCTGACACCTACACATGACATGGGTACTTGGGAAAAATAAGCATGACTGCTGTCGGGTGGTAGTGGAAGAAAAATAAACAGGCATGTCAAGGGATCTGCTCACTGAGAGCTGGCTCTCGGGGAGCTGGATCAGCATATGAAGGACTCTTCAATCCTCTTGAGAGGAGACTGACTTCGAAACAGCCTCAGTGTGTCTTATGTGCTGCTGTTGGTGTCTTCCTACTGAGGAGGAGTTTAATTTTAATTTATTTTTTATAGTTTGTTGTGATTGTTTTCTGGGGTTTCTTTCTGCTTATTTCTGTTAATTTGAAGCTTTGCTCAGCTACACAGGCAGCTACTACCACCACTGCTGCTACAGTCTGGGCCTGCTCCTGCTACTGAAGCCTGGACCTCGCCTGCACCCCTGCTGCTGCTGCCTGGGCCTACCTACACCTGGGGACGACTTCGACTGCTATTCCGAAAAAAAATAAACAGGACGATCAGATGTTCTATTCACTCTGAGCTGGCTCTGAGGAAGCTGGATCTGTGTCAAGGACTCCATGTGAAAACACAAGGGTGAGTTGGTGACTGGAGAATGGCCTCTGTGAAGTTATTCCTGATGTAGGGGTTTCCTGCTCCTCGGATGCTGCCTGACCTGCTGTGCTTTTCCAACACTGCTCTAATCTTGACTGAAATCTCCAGCATCTGCAGTACCCACTGACAGTCATAGAGATGTACAGCATGGAAACAGATCCTTCGGTCCAACCTGTCCAGGCCGACCAGATATCCCGACCCAATCTAGTTCCACCTGCCAGCACCCGGCCCATATCCCTCTAAACCCTTCCTATTCATATACTCATCCAAATGCCTTTTAAGTGTTGCAATTGTACCAGCCTCCACCACATCCTCTGGCAGCTCATTCCATACACGTACCACCCCCTGCGTGAAAAAGTTGCCCCTTAGGTCTCTTTTATATCTTTCCCCTCTCACCCTAAACCTATGCCCTCTAGTTCTGGATTCTCCGATCCCAGGGAAAAGACTTTGTCTATTTATCCTATCCATGCCCCTCATAATTTTGTAAACCTCTATAAGGTCACCCCTCAGCCTCTGACGCTCCAGGGAAAACAGCCTCAGCCTGTTCAGCCTCTCCCTATAGCTCAAATTCTCTAACCCTGGCAACATCCTTGTAAATCATTTTGGAATCCCTTCACGTTTCACAACATCTTTCCAATTGGAAGGAGACTAGAATTGCACGCAATATTACAACAGGGCCTAACCAAGGTCCTGTACAGTCGCAACATGACCTCCCAACTCCTGTACTCCATACTCTGATCAATAAAGGAGCATATACCAAACGCTGCCTTCACTATCCTATCTACCTGCGACTCTGCTTCAAGGAGCTATGAAGCTGCACTCCAAGGTCTCTTTGTTCAGCAACACTCCCTAGGACCTTGTCATTAAGTGTATAAGTCCTGCTAAGATTTGCTTTCCCAAAATGCAGCACCTCACATTTATCTGAATTAAACTCCATCTGCCACGTCTCAGCCCAATGGCCCATCTGGTCCAGATCCTGTTGTAATCTGAGGTAACCCTCTTCGCTGTCCACTACACCTTCAATTTTGGTGTCATCTGCAAACTTACTAACTGTACCTCTTATGCTCGCATCCAAATCATTTATGTAAATGACAAAACGTAGAGGGCCCAGCACCGATCCTTATGGCACTCCACTGGTCACAGGCATCCAGTCTTAAAAACAACCCTTCACCACCACCCTCTGTCTTCTCCCTTTTGAGCCAGTTCTGTATCCAAATGGCTAGTTCTCCCTGTATTCCATGAG
Organism: Chiloscyllium plagiosum; assembly: GCF_037043375.1. Classification (NCBI taxonomy): domain Eukaryota; kingdom Metazoa; phylum Chordata; class Chondrichthyes; order Orectolobiformes; family Hemiscylliidae; genus Chiloscyllium; species Chiloscyllium plagiosum. The sequence goes on along the minus strand of NW_028270156.1, from coordinate 88,716,888 downwards.
ATCTAACCTTGCTAATCAGTCTCCCATGGGGAACCTTGTTGAATACCTTATTGAAGTCCATATAGATGACATCTACTGCTCTGCCCTCATCAATCCTCTTTGTTACTTCTTCAAAAAACTCAATCAAGTTTGTAAGACTATTTCACTATCAACCTTAGAACAATCCTTTACATGCTCTGAACCAAACTTACATTCTTCTGTTCACTCTTAACTTTTAAGAGGTATCCATGGGCACCCGCATGGGCCCCAACTATGCCTGCCTCTACATCCATCGGCACCATTCTCCACCTTTTCCTCCACTACATTGATGACTGGATTGGCACTATCTCGTATTTGCATGAGGTGGTTGAATAGTTCATTAATTCTATCAACACCTTCCAACCTGACCTCAAATTTACCCGGACAATCTCGGACACTTCCTTCCCCTTCCTGGACCTCTCCATCTCTGGCAACCGACTAACCGCGGACATCTACTACAAACCCACCAACTCCCATAGCTACCTGAAATACACCTCCTCCCACCCTGCCCCTGTAAAAACACTATCCCTTATTCCCAATTTCTCTGCCTCTTCTGCATCTGTTCCCAGGAGGACCAATTCCACCACAGAACATCCCAGATGGCGTCCTACCTCAAAAACTACAATTTCCTCTCCCACATGGTTGACAATGCCCTCCAGTGCATCTGCTCCATTTCCTGTACCTTCACCCTTGAACCACACCCCTCCCAATGCAACAGGGACAGAACCCCTTGGTCCTCACCTTCCACCCCACCAACATCCGGATACATTGCATTATCCTCCACCACTTCTGCCACTTACAAACAGACTGCACCATTAGGGACATATTTCCCTCTGCACTCCATCTGCATTTCAGAGACCATTCCCTCTGCAACTCCCTTGTCATATTCACACCCCCTAAAAACGCACCCTCCCCTCCTGGCACCTTCCCTGGCCTCTGAAAGAAGTGCAAAACCTGCACCCACACCTCCCCCTCACCTCCGTCCAAGGCTCCAAAGGATCCTTCCACATCTGACAGAAATATACTTGTCCCTCCACCAATGTCATCTACTGCATCCATTGCACCCGATTGTGGTCTCCTCTGCAGCGGGGAGACAGAACTCTGACTTGTGGATTGTTTCAGAGAACATCTCTGGCACACCCACACCCACCAACCAACCCCACTGCCCCGTGGCTGAACACTATAACTCCCCCTCCCACCAAGGGCATGCAGATTCTGGGCCTCCTCCATCACCAAACCCTTACCAGCTGACACCTGGATATTCCACCTTGGAACCCTGCAACCAGGTGGATCAATGTCGATTTCAGTAGTTTCCTCATTTCCCCACCCCAACTTATCGCAGTCCCAAGCCTCCAACTCAGCACCACCCTCCTGACCAGTCCATCTCCTTCCCACCTGTCCACTCCACCTTCCACAACCTCTTCCCACCCCGCCCCCCCCCCCCCCCCCCCAACCCCCCGCATACCTTCATCTATCTATCACATTCCCAGCTACCTTCCATCCCCAGCTCCACACCCATCCCACTTATTTCTCAACCCCCTGGTCCACAAGCCTCATCCCTGATGAAGGGCTTATGTCCGAAACATTGATTCTTCTGCTCTTCAGATATTGCCTGACCCGCTGTGCTTTTCCAGTGCCACACTCTTGTCTCTGATCTCCAGCATCTGTAGTCCTCACTTTCTCCTACACTCTTAACCTACCTACATTCCTGTATACTCTCCTAATCAGTCTATATCCCTCCTTATCCCTATCCCAGGCCCAGCCCTCTCTTTCTACTCCATCCCTTTCACCTGACCATCTTCCTTTCCACCCATCTGCTCCACCCTACCCACTGTCCAATCACAGCCACCTCCCCCCTGCATCCACCTTTCCCCAGCCCCACACCCCCATTTATTCTGCAGCCCCTTCCTCTCCCCGGGTTCTGATGAAAGTTTCCGACCTGAAACGTCAATTGCTCTTCTACTCTGTTTTCAGCTCAACTCTCCAACTCCTCTATATTCCTTTGTACATTCTGAACCTCCCTCCATGCAATTGAACTGTTTTAACAACCCTGTCTCTCTTTGTACAGGCAGGAGTGAAGGACTGGAGGGGAGAGAGAGAGAGAGATGATGGAGGGAGGGAGGGAGGATGGAAAACACTTGGATGAAGAGAGGTTCAGCAGACAGGAAGGCGGTTACCTTTTTGAACCCTGGTGCAGGATCCGACTCAATCACGTTGGAGCCGTTCAGAGCTCTGAGGCTGCGGACTATCTCCCGGTTGGTCTTCAGGGGGAAGTCTTGGCCACACACATTGATGAAGTACCTCCAGGGGACAGGGCTCTCCAGCAGCTCCTTCATGCAGTTGAGATCCGCCTGAACTCTGCTCCAGCCAGCATAGGTGACCCACTCCAGCTTGGCTGCGACAAAGACATTGTGGAAACACGAAGCGATGGCCCAAATGGCGGCATGAAATTGACTCGGGGATTTGCGGTCCACGTGGATACAGTAGACATTCTGTGGGGCGTAAATGCTCCGTAGAAGCCTCTCGAACATCTCAATGCTCTGGTGGATGACCATGGAGTAAGCCAAGGGGAAGTGTTCCTCCTCAGGGCTCAGGGGGACAGTGATATACTTGCGGGCCCTCACAAACGATCTGCAATTTCGGGTCATGTTCAGATAATCTCCCTCAGTGACGGCTTGGTGCTTGAGGGAGACAGTAATGGAGTTGAGGAGGGCCCTTTCCACCTCCTGCCTGTCCCCCTGGATGATCTGCCAGCAGGTGGAGTTCTCCTCGACCAGCAGAAGGTGTTCCTGCATTGGACTGGCGCCTGGTTTCACCAGCCTGAGGGTCAGCCGGCCCCCTCCTCTATGGACCAGCAGCCATTGGCACAACAAGACCACACTGAGCACACACAGCGCTGATCTGAGGCACGACCAGCGGGTACAACGCTGGCTCAGCTTGGGCATGGCACTTTCCAGAGGGCAGTGTCCTCAGCCTATAGGCGATAGGCAAATGCAGATTGGATGCTCTCTGTGCTGGGCAGCACTGCCTCCACCAGGCCGTGGGGAAGGAGTGACTGCAATTTGCTGGAGAGGTCGCAGCAGCCAGTCCCCTCTCCTTGTCTTTCCTTTTCCCAAGATTCAACGAATGACTCCGACTTTCACTCCCTCTCCCCCGGAACTGCTCTCCCTCTGGAATTCCTCTCTCACTTGAACACCTCTCCCTCTCTCTGTGACCCCTTTGTAACCCCTCTCCCTCTATAACCCCTCTCCCTTTGTAATCCCTCTCCTCCACTAACTCATCCGTCTACCTCAGTAACTCCTCTCTCTCTTTCCTCCTCTCTCTGTCCCTCTGTAACTCCTCTCTCTCTCTCTCTCACTAACTCCTCTCTTTCTCTGTCCCTCAGTAACTCCTCTCCTCCCTCTCCCTCTGTAACTCTCTCTCTCTCGGTAACTCCTCTCTGTCTCTCTCGGTAACTCCTCCCGCCCTCCTCTGGTTGAAACCCAGCCAATGTTCCGTTGTTTCTCTGTCGGAGTCCGGGCTCCTCTCGCTCCTGTCTGCCTGCCTGGCTACAGGCGTTTCCTTCCCCGGTCTCTGCTTCTCTCCGGCCGTTCCTGGACCGGTGTTGCCCGGGTGAAGTAATCGAGAGGATCGCGATGGTGTGCAGTCTGGATCGGAGAACCTACAACCAGAGAGACACAGAGCCAGCCAAGTCCTATTAGACCCACGCCCCAGCCTGGGCTGAGATGCTCTTTCAGGAAGGAACCTGCCATCGAGCCCACAACGATGTGGGAGGGGTAACCCTTGGATGAAGAGAGGACCAGGAGACGGGAAGGTGGTTACCTGTTTGTACTGTGACTCTTAACTGCCGTCTGGGCTATTAGGGATGGCCAATAAACACTGGCCTGGCTAACGGTGCCCCCCATCCCATGAATTAATTTGAAAAAAAGTGGCAATAGTAAATCAAATTAAATCAAACTTCACCACCCGTCATCTCTCTCTCTCTCTCTCTCTCTCTGATGCGAAATTGGAATTATGGTGATTTGACCGTTCATAATAAAGCAGTGAACCTGAGCACAGCAAGTTGATATGAATCCAAAAAAAAATGCCCCTGGCTGAAAGTGGCTCAGAGGTTAGCATTGCTGGAGCACAGTGCCAGGAACCAGAGTTTGATTCCAGCCTAGGGTGGCTGTGTGGAGTTTTGCATGTTGTCTGCTTGGGTACCCTTTGGGTGCTCTGATTTCAAAGATGTTCAAGTTAGGTGGATTGGCCATGCTGAATTGCCCATAATGTCCAGGCTAGGTGGGTTACTATATCCCCACACACACACATACACACACAACAGAACACTCCTGCAGGTTTAGGCAATGCTCAATCTAATGCAACATCCTGGTGGATCTTCCTTGCCCCCACTCCAGTACAATCACATCCTTCCTATAATGCGGTGACCAGAACTGCACACAGTATTCCAGCTGTGGTCTCACCAAAATCCTGTAAAGCTCCAACACGACACCTCCCTGCTCATGTATTCAGTGGCTTTGATCCTTCTTAATTCCCTTACCTAACTATCCTGCTGCCTTCATGGATGGCTGGACACACAAACCAGGATCTGTCTAATCTTCTGTGCTTGCCAAGGTCCTCCTATTTAACGTGTACTCCCTTGCCATGTTAGTCCTCCGGAAATGCATGTCACAGAAATTTGGGCATTCAGTAGCACAGAATGGAGAAAAAAAATGACTGGCATCAAGAGCTGGCATCTTTTAAGCATTGTAACTGTGCCCACATACATTCCATCACAAACCACTCTGGGGAAAAAAAGAGTTGCTCCTCAATCTTTAAATTTTTTTCCTCTGACCTTACAAACATGGCCCTGAGTCTGAACTCCCCCACACGAGGGAAAAGACCCTTGTCATTCACCTTATCAATCACTGTCATGATTTTATAAACCTCAACAAGGTCACCCCTCAATTTCCTATGCTGCAGTGAAAAACACGTACAGTTCTGATGTGGATCCTTCAGAGAGGGGACAGAAAATGTTTACCAGGATGTTGCCTGGAATGGGGGATTTTACCTGTGAAGAAAGATTGGATAGACTGGGTTTGTTTCCACGAGAATGCAGGAGGTTGAGGGGTTTGTAAAATTGTGAATGGGTATGGATAGGGTGGAAAGTATGAGGCCTTTTCTCAGGGTGGAAGGGTCAGTTACTCGGGGACACAGGTTCAAGGTGGAGGGGTCAGGGGGGTGTTCAAAAGAGATATGTGAGGCATGTTTATCATGGAAAGGGTGGTGAGTTCATGGAACACACTGCCAGAACAAACAATGGAAGCAGACACAATTGTAGCTTTCAAGAAGCATCCAGCAGCAGGCATGAATAGGAAGGGAACAAGGGAATACGGATCCTGTAAGTGAAGACAATTTTAATATGGAAGGCAAAATGTGTCAGTGCAGGCTTGGAGGGTTGAAGGGCCTGTTCCTGTGCTGTAATGTTCTTTGTAAAATGTCCCCAGCCTCTCCAGTCTATTTTTATATCTCAAACCCTGCACTCCTGGCAACATCCTGGTGAATCTTTTCTGAACCGTCTCCAGTTTAATAATATCCTTCCTACAGCAGCGTGAGCAGAACAGGACACAGTCTTCCAGAATTGGCCTTACCAACTTCCTGTCCAACCTCAGCACACCATCCCAACTCCAATATTTAGAGAGCTGAACAATGAAGGTCATCACACTCCAGAAGGCATTGTTTCACCCTGACTCCCCTTGTAACTGTCCACATCTCGCTGGGACACTGATGTGAAACATCTTGGCTCTTTGACTGATTCGACCAAGTCTCATTTCCTACTGTTCCTGTGTATCCCTCAGAACATGAATGTAATGTGCATTCCCATGGCAACATCACAATGACAGACTTGTTTGTGGATTCACATGAAGTGGGCATCACTGACTGGGACAGCCTTGTTACCCATCCCCCTAATCTCTATGGCATAAATGATAAGGAACTCTCCTCTTTAACTCCACTGTCCTTGTGTTTTAAGAACCCTGACCACAAATGCAAAGTCACATGGGGAGAGAGCTCCAGAATTCTGTCCCAGAAAAACTGAAGGAAGGATGGCTAATTTCAAAGTTGAGATTAAGGGTGAAAGGGAGAGTAACTGCAGAAGGAGTAGTGTTGCATCATATTGCTGGCCTTGTCTTCAAGGTGATATTGATGTTGGGTTTACAAGGTGCTGTTGAGGGACCCTTCCTGAATTACTTTAGTAAATCCATAGGTTTGTTTCCAGGAAAAATGGACAGGATTCATCAGAGAAGGGAAATGCAAATTGCTCAAAGTCTTATGAGATGATAACATGGAGGGTCCAAGCAGCTGAAGGCCGGTGGAGTGATGGAATTAGGGGATGGTCAAGAGGCTGGAATCGCAGGAGGGCTGACATCATGGAGTGATAATGAGCATTGATGTTACAGCTAAGAGAGGGTTATTGGGACTGGAGGAGGTTTCAGAGATAGGGTGGGGTGTTCTGGGTGGAGGGGTTACAGAGTCAGCCTTGTTACCCATGCAGTGGAGGAGGTTCTGGAATTAGGGAAGGTGTCAGGGCTGGATGAGGTTACAGAGATAGGGAGGAGTGTACTGGGTGGAGGGGTTACAGAGTCATAGAGATGTACAATGCAGAAACAGTCCCATCAATCCAACTCACCCATGCCGACCAGTTCTCCTAACCTAATCTTGACTCAATTGCCCGCACTTGGCCCATATCCCTCTGCACCTTTCTCGTTATATATCAATCCAGATGCCTTTTAAATGCTGTAATTGTACCAGCCTCCACCACTTCCTCTGGCAGCTCATTCCATACACGCACCACTCCTGAGCCCATTGGCCATCAAGATCCTGTTGTACTCTGAGGTAACCTTCTTTGCCATCCACTACACCTCTAGTTTTGGTGTCATCTGCAAACTTACTAACTGTATCCCCTATGTTCACATCCAAATCATTATATAAATGATGAAAAGCAGTGGACCAAGCACCGATCCTTGTGGCACACCACTGTCACAGGCCTCGAGTCTGAAAAGCAACTCTCCGCCATCGCCCTCTGTCTTTTACCTTCAAAGTCAGTTCTGTATCCAAATGGCTAGTTCTGCTTGTACTCCATGAGATCTAACCTTGCTAACCAGTCTACCATGGGGATCCTTGTCGAACACCTTACTGAAGTCCACATAGATTGTGTCTACCGCTCTGCCCTTATCAATCCTCTTTGTTACTTCTCTGAACAAACTCAGTCAAGTTAGTGAGACATGATTTCCCACACACAAAGCCATGTTGACTATTCCTAATCCTGGGATCATTCCTGAAGAAGGGCTAATGCCCGAAACGTCGATTCTCCTGTTCCCTAGATGCTGCCTGACCTGCTGCGCTTTTCCAGTAACACATTTCCATCTCTGATCTCCAGCATCTGCAGACCTCACTTATTCCTAATCAGTCCTTGCCTTTCCAAATACATGTAAATCCTATCCGTCAGGATTCCCTCTAACAACTTGCCCGCCACCAATGTCAGGCTTACCGGTCTATAACTTCTCTCAGCTTTAAAGCATCACCTTTTCATTCTGAGGCTATGTCCTCTGGTTCTAGTCTCACCTACTCGTGGAAACACCTTTCCATATCCAGTCTACACGGGGTCTCAGTATTCTGTAAGTTTCAATCAGATCTCCCTCACTCTTCTGAACTCCATTGAGTCCAGACCCAGAGTCCTCAGCCACTCCTCATGTGACAAGCTTTTCATTCCTGGGATCATTCTTATAAAATGCCTCAGGAATGCTCTTAACTTACTATTGTGAGAGATGACATTACATTGAATTACATATTTTGACTGCAGGCTATAAAACCACCGAACTTTAGCAGCAAGCTATGTTAGTGTCCCTTTCTCACTGACTGCTGCTATCTCCTCAACAGTTTGAAGGGTCTATGATGTGTAGATACTAGACAGTACAAACTGAGCATACACATCTCTCTGTAATGAGAACAACCCATGGTCTACTCAGACTATGTGGACTTTACCTTTACCTTCACCAAGCATACATTAATATGATTAAGAAAACATTTACTCAGCAACAGGAATGTTGGATGATTACAAAAATAACTTGGTCCACATATATTTTGCCTGAACCATGGTTGCTCCGATTTCACCAAAAACAATTATACATGAGGAAGTCTAAACCCAGTTTATTCATCCTAGACGTGTGTTGCAATTCAGTTCTTTCTGTTTTCTTGTCTTTGACAGTGCATTACCCTATAATGTAGGTATGTCTGCTCTCATGTATGTTCACCCTGTTCAATGTCCTTGTCTTTATCTTCATCTTCACTCTCAGAAGATTACTGCTGATCCCCTATTTCCTCTGCCGACAGTCCACACCGTGTTTGTCAACTGCACTTGAGAAAGGCATAGTGCACCATTTCTGATCTATACTGCAATGCTCCACTGGAGCTTCCAACTCAGCTTGAAGTGGTTGAGTTATGATTGTTCAACTATGGCCCTGGTGGAAGCATGGGCAGTATTGTATCTTCATTTTGCCGTTGCCTCAGGGACGCACTAGCACCTTGATAACATTCATAGACCCTTATTTCAAGGAGATTGGAGTGTAAGAGTAGGGAAGACTTGCTGCAACTGACAAAGGTAAGACCACATAGAGTCATACAACATGGAAACAGACCGTCTGTTCCAACAAAGCCTTGCCGAACATTATCCCAAACTAAACACGTTCCACCTGCCTGCTCCTGGCCCATAGCCCTCCAACCCTTTCCCACTCATGCACTTATCCAAATGTCTTTTAAACCTTATAATTGTACCCACATCCTCCCTTTTCTCAGGAAGTTCATTCCACATGCGAACCACCCAATGCATAAAGAAAGTTCCTCATCTTTTTAAAATCTCTTTCCTCTCACTTTAAAAATGTGCCCCCCTAGTCTTGAAATACCCACCCTTGGGAAAAGACAAGTAGCGTTAACTCTATCCATACCCATCATTCTTTTATAAACTTCTATCAGTCTCGAGTAATGTGGGCAGTTTTGGTCCCTTTGTTTGGGGAAATTTCATTGGAGGCAGTGAGAGAAGGTCTACTAGGCTAATCCCCAGAGAGCAGGCATTGTCTAAATAGCAAATGCTAAACAGGTTGGGACTCTACTCACTGGAACTTAGAAGATCTAACTGAAAAATATGGGATTCTTAAGGGGTCTTACAGGGAAAATGCTGAGAGGAGGTTTCTTGTCATGGGGGAGTCTAGGACCAGAAAGCATGGTCTCAGAATCAAGAGGTGCCAGTTTAAGACTGAAATGAGGAAGAATTTCTTCTCTTTGTGTCTTTGAAAGTCCTTGTCACAGTGCCCCCTGTCGGGGCTGAGTCCTTGAGTATAGTTAAGGCTGAGATGGATAGATTCTTGATCAGTCAGGGAATCAAGGCTTCCAGGGAAGGTGAAAGTGAGGAATGTTGGATCAGTCACGATCCTATAGAATGGTGGACCAGGATCAAGAGCTTAAGGGCCTACTCCTGTTCCTGTTTCTTATGGCATTATTGTCATGTAGTCATCCTGAGCACTGACCCACTGTTCTGGAAATCATGGTGTCGAATACTACCACAGTAATGGTGAAATATGAATTCAATAAAATCTGGATTTAAAAACTACCCTGTGATGACCATATAACCATTGTTGATTCTCAGATTACAGGTTTATTAGTGAAATTCCAGATCCATGGCAATTCCGTTGGCTCTTAACTGACATCTGAAATAGTCAAGTAAGACACTCAGTTCAAAGGTAATAATGGATGGAAAACAAATGGCAGCCTTACCAAAAAAGCCACATCCCAGGAAAGAATAACAAGAAAAGAAACATGTTATGAACCAAATTTAGAGAATTTTTCATTTAATTCCCTGCAGCTCTTCTTCTGTGGCCCAAGGTCTTTGGAAGGAGGCTGGATCTCGGGACTTGTCTTCTACATCAACATCATGGCAGCTCCAAGACGGTCTGAAACAATCCTTCAAACTCTGGCATTGATGGTTCCATATAAGTTAAACATTGTTGAAGTGACAAAACCTTTCCACTCTCCAGCTCTGCAGGTTGGTGATAGGGCAGTCTGAAAGCAATATGGGTACAGGCTATGGCACCCTACAGCTGAGGGAAGGTAGTGATGGCAGAGAATCCCACTGCCCAGGTTGCTTGGCTGTCCTTGTTATGGGTGAATGATGTAATCAAGTGTAATCTGGAGAAAGAGGCATCAGTGACAGCTTGAATGCATTTGCAGGTCTGAAAATGTGTTGCTGGAAAAGCGCAGCAGGTCAGGCAGCATCCAGGGAACAGGAGAATCGATGTTTCGGGCATAAGCCTTCCTGAAGAAGGGCTTATGCCCGAAACATCGATTCTCCTGTTCCCTGGATGCTGCCTGACCTGCTGCGCTTTTCCAGCAACACATTTTCAGCTCTGATCTCCAGCATCTGCAGACCTCACTTTCTCCTGCATTTGCAGGTCGCCTCAACTGGGAGATGCTACAAAAGACTCGATGTAAAATATATGTGTGTGTAAAATGTATGGGATTTTGAATTAATGACAAATATGTTTTGTCCTAATTATTTGAAAGCACTTAATAATTATCTAGGTATGTTTTTCTGGAACCATGACTTAAAGGTGGAATGTGCCTCCTGGAATAATAATGGTTATTTGTTATATTGTGCTAGTTTGTAAGAAAAATCATTGACAGATTTTGTTCTGAGCAAGGATCACTGGACCCAAAACATTAACTCCTGATTTCTCTCCACAGATGCTGCCAGACCTGCTGAGTTTTTTTTTGTTTTTGGAATGACTGCAGTTTTTGAATAGGAAATAGGACTTTATTTTGTGTTTTGAAATATTTTATAATATATTGCAAATAGAAAGGAAAACAAAGAACTGCAGATGGAACTGGAGATCTGAAAGAACCAAATTCAAAACATGCCTGAGAAATTCAGAGGCTCTGGTAACATCTGTGGCAAGAGAAACACAGTTAACACTGAGTCTAGTGTGGCTGTTCCTCAGAACTCTGTTTCTCTTTCCATGAATGCTGTCAGACCTGCTGAGTTTCTCCAGCATTTTCGATGTTTGTTTTGATTTCCAACATGCACAGTTTTTGCCTTTAGTCAGATCTGAAGATAAAGCTGTTCATATCTGTGTCTTAGGGGACACTGTTTGCAAGTAATCCATGGCTGATACATTAAACAATAAAGACATTTGAGAGTGCAGGTGGGAGACAATTTAAAACAAGGAAAAAGAGTAAGTGCTGAGGGAATGCAGCAAGTTTGCGGCGTCTGTGGAAAGAAAGACAGACAGACAGACAGACAGAGTTAACATTTTGAGTTCAATGTTCAGTTTTCATGACAATTTAAGATCTCCTCTGAATGACAGAACCTCCCACTAGTTCTGTTCTGGTGGCTCAGGACTGATGTTCATGTTCAAGTTTTGTACAAGGGCCAGTTCCTACTCAAATGGCTACAGTTTAATCAGTTAAAGCCTGTGTAAATTTTGGGAATTAATATGAGGGTTTTGCAATTAAAGCCCAGTTACCAAGCCAAATCAAGCTACAATTGAAAATAATGCATTTCCATTGGCTCAGAACAAGGCAAACAAACAAAATAAATTAATTGCAAGAATGTTTCATCATTGAGTTTAGTCTGCCCTTCCCTCTGAACATAATAAATGAACAATGCACCTGTTTCTAGAATTTGTTTTATTTCAACAATAAATACTTTGTACAGTGAGCAATAAAATCTTGCTGAGGACACAGGACAGTGAATATTTTCTCTGTGCTGACATTTGAAACACAGATGGAAGTGATATGGGATATTTTGGAACTATCATGGTCCCTGGATCACTAAAGATTAGATATGTAAGTAAGATACATATGGAAATCCTGATGATATGACTTGCACGTTTCAAATTCCCATGACCTTCTGTCGACCCCTCTCCCTGACCATCAAGAACACCCAAGGCTTAACACCCAGCTCCCTGTGTACCAGCTCCCCAGCCTGTGATATCCTACCTTGGTTTATTTAGACATTTCAAAGCAATCCTCTGCCTTCTGCACTGAGTTTCAGTCACAGACATTGCAAAGTCCTCGTTAGTTTCCTGGCAGCTGTTTGCTAAATCTAGGTTTCAACCACCTATTGGGTAACTAAACTCCTGATAGCATCATCACACACACTGAGTCCCCTTTCCCATCTATCATTCTGTTCCTTTGTCCATGTGATTACTATCCAAACTCACACATTACCTTCTGAATACTCAGTGACCGAGTGAGTAAGCTAACCTCCAGATCCAGTCCCACAAACTTCCAGACCCTCCGAACCCAGTCAGCTGAAACTACAAACATACATCATGGATCATCTGATTTCAGCCCCACCCCTTACCCTCCCCTTATCTGACCTGTCAAACACTTTGACTGTTAGAACCATCCTCCAAACCAGAACTGACCAGAAAACACCACCACCCACACATTCTAATTACTCCCACCAACTGGACTCTGCAATTCAACCTCAACCATCCAGCTTTTGCCCCGAAACAGACACAATTACCTTCATTGAAATGCATTGACACAATCGGGTCAGGCCTGATTATACTGCCCCTTTTCCAACTATCCGGATACACTCAAGGCAGAATGACCAGCTCATCCTTGTACCAGCTCAGCAATCTGCATTATCCAATCTTCGTTTATTTATCAAAGCCATCCTCTGAAATGTGAAGGAAGGATGTGACTCAGGAAACACATAGATTTGACAGCAATCTTCTGTGAAGATTGCAGCTCTGTATCAGCTGAGCGACAGAATTCCATGATAATGTGCGATGAATCTGTCATAGTCACATTCCATCAAGTTGCTGTGGAGAGTTTCAGAGATCAGAACTCTGGGTCAGGGACAGAATTGTCACATTTGATGGATTTCCAACCAGAATTCTTGAGACCAAAGTTTGGTTTCTGGTCACTGGATTCAAAACGTTAACTCTGATTTCTCTTCACAGATGCTGCCAGACCTGCTGAGCTTTTCCAGCAATTTCTGTTTTTGTTTCTGATTTACAGTATCTGCAGTTCCTTCCATTTTATTTGGTTATCAAGGACCTGAATGCTCAGCAATTGTCCAATATAAAATGTTCAAATAGCCAATCACTACGAGACAGAGACTAACACTTAATAAGTCTGTTGTCCACCTGTAAACTTGTGAAATACTGACTCTCTTTGTTGCTGTGCTGCGTAACTGACTTACTCAAGGGCTAATGCAACAGGCCAGACAGACAGTAAGTCAGGTGGCATGTGAGACAGTATTAGATTAGATTAGATTACTTTACAGTGTGGAAACAGGCCCTTCGGCCCAACAAGTCCACACCGACCCGCCGAAGCGCAACCCACCCATACCCCTACATTTACCCCTTACCTAACACTACGGACAATTTAACATGGCCAATTCACCTGAATTGCACATCTTTGGACTGTGGGAGGAAACCGGAGCACCCGGAGGAAACCCACGCAGACACGGGGAGAATGTGCAAACTCCACACAGTCAGTCGTCTGAGGCGGGAATTGAACCTGGGTCTCTGGCGCTGCGAGGCAGCAGTGCTAACCACTGTGCCACTGTGCCACCGTGCCGCCCACGGTGTATTGAATGCCCATTGAATGCTCATTGGCATTTGGTGCTAAAAGTTTGGATTATGACGCAGTCTGGATAAATTAGATATTGCAAACAGGAGATAATCAAATGGACAGTCACTATTTTCAATAATATAAAAGAAAGAACTGTGGATGTTGGAAATCTGAAACACAAATAGAAATTGCTGGATATTTCTCTCTGCATTCTCTCTACCAATGCTGCCAGACCCATGGAGTTAACATTTTGACCCTTTTGCAGAATTGGACTTGAAATGTTAACTCTACTTTCTCTCCACTGGCTTCAATAAGCAGCTCTGCCACCCCCATTTTGGAGCAGATATTTTAATCTTCATTTGCTGAGTAACATCAACTCAGACAGCTCAGTTTCCAGACATGAAAGTTTGTGTTTTGGAAATGTGCATGCAATTTAAATCCCTCTCATTTACCCTGTTGAAAAGGCTTTGGCTTCTTTTGATGGGCAACATAAAGACAGACCGTTTTCCCAAGATACAAATATAAATGGTTTCTGTTCATATGAGCCTATCCAATATGTTTGTATTTAAACAAATCAAAATAATAGCTCTGTATCTGAAAGTGTGCAGCTTTTGTGTCAACTTAAACAAATCCATAGCACACATTGATGTAAATAAATACAGCATGAGGACAGTTAGGGGAAAGCAGCCACTCAAGGGGCTGATCGATATGCCCCCTGATGTTAGACATGAAGAGATATTGGCTGCTTGTGACAGTGAGATGGCAATCATCATTGCTGATTTGAATCTACACAAAGACTGTGTAAATCAGGTTGGCAGCAGTAACGTGGATGAGAGGTTATTGATGACCTTCGAGAAAGTATCTTAAAGCTGCGTGTTCTGAAGCAACCAGACAGAAGGTTATGTTATTATCATCTTATTGATACTGTGTAATGTGACAGGATTTATGAAACAATCTCAGTGTAAAGGCTCTCCTACGTAGCAGCCATCACAATATAATTCAATTTTACATCCAATTTGAATGGAAGAAGATTGACTCTGAGGTAAGTATTTCAAAATTAAACAAGGTCCACTCTGCGGGCTTGTAAACGAAGCCAGCTGAAGTGAATGGCATAACTTGCTCAGAGAGAGATCAGTAGAGACAGTGATGGCAGAGATTTAAGAGGATACTTCAGAATATTCAAATGAAGTATATTCTGACTGAAACAAGAGACTTTAAAGGGAGGACTCGCTTTCTGTGGTTGACTGAAAAATTGAAGAAACCGTCCAACTTGAGGATATTGCAAAGATGGGTGGCAGGTCAGATGATTGATTAGAAAATAAAGCATGGCAGAGAAAACGGTTAATTAGAAGGAGGAAATTGGAATCTCAGAACCCAACTCAAAATCTTAAAAACAACAAAGCAAGACTTTCCATGGGTGTTTGGAAACAAAACATGTACGCAATGTGAGTGTCACTCCTCTAGGGAGTGAGAATATGGAGTTATTGGTAGATGATAGGGGGCAAAAAGTGCAGAGCTGGAAAAGCACATCAGGTCAGACAGCATCCAAGGAGCAGGTGAATTGATGTTTCAGGCATAAATCCTTCATCCATAGATGTTAAGGAAATGGCGAATTAAATGAATAAGTACTTTGCTTCTATCTTCACTATAGAAGATACAAAAAGCATTTCGGTAATAGTGGTAAGACACTGTTTTGCTGACATTGAAACTTCAGGCCAACTGTGTCTGCATGCTGACTCAGAACTGAGCACATGCACAGTTCCAGATTGTCTGCATCATCATCCCAATCTCCCTCACCCTCTCCCCTCCTCTCTGAATCTGAACATCACCACAATTCTCCGCACCACCCCCACCAGCCCCAACCACCATCAGACTGCACATCAATCTCTCTCTTCTCCAGGTCACAATCTCTCTCTCACCCTCAGACTTTCTCTCCCACCCCCACTCTATCCCTCCAAATCTCAACATCCAGTGAAACTGAGCAGACATGGAAAGAAGATGCATGATTGAAACACTTCAACCAATCGCATTCACCCATGCATGAGCAAGCATCTCCCTGGAGAATACTGCATGTACTCCTCAGTGTCAACCCAACTGTAAGTCAGGAAGTAGGAGGGAGGGATGAACACAATGTAATTACAGTCACTAAGGAGGCTGGACTCAGCAAACTGATAATAGGTCTCATCACCTTCTGTCTTCATCCCAGAGTCTGAAAAGAGGTTGTTAATTCGGTTGTAGATGCATTAATGCAAATTCTTTGAATTTCCCAAGATTCATTAGACTTCACTCAGTCAGAGATCATTTAGTAAATTAGATTAGATTACATTACATTACATTACAGTGTGGAAACAGGCCCTTCGGCCCAACAAGTCCACACCGACCCGCAATTTAGCATGGCCAATTCACCTGACCTGCACATCTTTGGATTGTGGGAGGAAACCGGAGCACCCGGAGGAAACCCACGCAGAATGTGCAAACTCCACACAGTCAGTCGCCTGAGGCGGGAATTGAACCTGGGTCTCAGGCGCTGTGAGGCAGCAGTGCTAACCACTGTGCCACCGTGCCGCCCACCCTGTCTGTCAATGTTTTGCCCCATCCCTTGTCAGTACCATCACCTCCCTGCCTCTAAACTTCTTCTGGCCCCAAGGCCTATCTGGAATGACTTGATGGCACTAACTGCTGTTTGTAGACTCTTGCTAACACTAACCTCGAGGATGCATAAGGTTCACTTGGTACAAGGTTCATTAATTGAAACCTGCTGTTTTTCTATTATTACGGTATAATAATGTCTATTTAACCCTGACCGTATAATTCACTTCAACAGTCCCTTATTTTGAAAGAGGATGTAAATGCATTAAAGACAGTTCAGAGGAGGTTTACTCGATGAATACTTTGAATGAATGGCTTGTGCAATCGGGTTAGGTGCTCAGACTGGGTTTGTTTCTGCTGGAGTTTAGACGAGTTAAGAGTGATCTGATCAAACTGTATAAAGGCTCTTAATGATCTTGACACAGTGAATGCAGAATGGATGTTTCTTCTTGTGGGTGAATTCAGAATTGGGGACCATCTTTATAAAATTAGTAGGGGTCACACGTTTTGGACGGAGATGAAGAGAATTCTTTGTTCGGGTGTGTAACTTTGGAATTGTTTGTCCCAGAAAGTGGGAGAGGTGAGGACAGTGGATATTTTAAAGTCACAGGTAGATTTATTTCCTTGCATAACAAGAATCTAAGGTTACATTGGATAGATGGGAACGCAAAACATAGACTTATCAGCCATAAACTTATGAAAGAGTGGAATAGGTTCAAGCAAGCAAATGAATTTGTTAAATGCACTCATGAAAGTTTCCTCAAGCAGTATATAGAGGATCCTACTCAGGAAGGGACGAAACTCGACCTACTCATGGGAAATAGGGCAGGACAGGTGATGGAGGTGATAGTGGGGGAGCACTTTGGGACCAGTCCTATTAATTTTAAAGTAGTTATGGAGAGGAACTGGTCCACAGGTTCAAGTTCTAAATTGGAGAAAGGTGAATTTTGATGGAATTAGACAGGAGCTTGCAGGGGTTGATTGGAGTAGTTTGTTTGCAGGTAAAGGGACCTCCTGCAAGTGGGAGGCCTTTAAAAGTGAGCTCGCTGGAGTTCAAGGTCTATATGTTCCTATGAAGGTGAAAGGCAAGGTTGACAGGAATAGGGAACCCTGAATGACAAGAGATATTTAGGCTTTGGCCAGAAAACGAATGAGGTATGGCTGAGGTACCTGCAGCTGGGACCAAGGGAATCCCTGGATGTATACAGGGGATACAGAGGTTTACTGAAGAAGAAATCAGGAAAGCAAAAAGGGGACATTGGATGCCCTTGGCTGAGAAGGTTAGGATGCATCCAAAGAAGTTCTTTAAGTACAAAGGAGTAAGAATAACTAGCGAAAGAATAGTTATTTCTTATTTTCTAAAGGCAAGTGTAAGTCATTGTGTTCCAGAGGCAATTCAATTGGACAAATTGATAGGCTTGAAGCAACACGCACTTTATTCTTACACTGCAGTTAAAATAGTGATTTTAAAATAGCGACAATTCCAAGATAGAGGTGAAACAGGACACCTGAGATCGAGCTTGTCCACTCCGCCCATTTAGAGTCATCGGGTCATTGGGTCATAGAGATGTGCAGCACAGAAACAGACCCTTCGGTCCAACTCATCCAGATATCGCAACCCAATCTAGCCCCATCTGCCAGCACCCGGCCCTCCAAACCTTTCCTATTCATATACCCATTCAGATGCCTTTTCAATGTTGCAATTGTATCAGCCTCCACCACACCCTGTGGCAGCTTATTCCATACATGTACCACCCTCTGTGTGAAAAAGTTGCCCCTTACGTCTCTTTTATATCTTTCCCCTCTTACCCTAAACCTATGGCATCTAATTCTGGACTCCCCCACCCCATTTGTCTATTTATCCTATCCATGCCCCTCATGACTCTATAAACCTCTATACAGTCATCCCACAGCCTCCGACGCTCCAGGGAAAACAGCCCCAGCTTGTTCAACCTCTCCCTACAGCTCAAATCCTCCAATCCTGGCAACGTTCTTGTGAATCTTTTCTGAACCCTTTCAAGTCTCACAACATCCTTTTAAAAGGAAGGAGAGCTGAATTGCACACAATATTCCAAAAGTGGCCTAACCAATGTCCTGTACAGCTGCAACTAACTCTTGTGTTCAATACTGTGACTAATAAAGGAAAGCATACCAAACGCCTTCTTCACTATCATATCCTACCTGCAACTCTACGTTCAAGGTGCAAGGACCTGCACTCCAAGGTCTCTTTGTTCAGCAACACTCCCTAGGACCTTACCATTAAGTGTATAATTCCTGCTAATATTTGCTTTCCCAAAATGGCTCCTACCATCACTACTTTACAGTTGATAAACTTTTGCACAAACTCCCTGAAAATTTATTTTTACGTAGCTTTCCAATGAGTTCTTGGCCTATAGAATACAGGCCTAATGCATTTTATGGTCTCTTAAGAATGTTAACCCCTGTGTTGCAAATTCCCAACTGCAGCATTGCCATGTGCCCCTGCAGATTAGAGGGATAATTAGTGGGGTTAGTACAGCCTTGTTGAAAAGAAGAGAATTACTTGAATATCGAAGTACTACGTACTATTCAAGCTCAATGAAGGAGGAACAGAATATTGGTTTGCTTCAGCATTGTCTCATATGCTGCAGTGGGAGCTCTGTGAGTCCTCCTTCATTTGAAAAGGGGATTTTCAGACTAAATGAGAGAGAATAATTGTATTCGATGAAATCAATCAAGTCCCGTTCACCAGCACCTGGCCCACACCCCTTCAAACCTCTCCCACGCAAATACCCATCCAGATGCCCCTGAAATGTTGCAATTGTACCAGCCTCCACCATCTCCCCCAGCAGCCCAGTCCACACACACATACCTTTCCTTTTCCTTTTTCTCTTTTTCTTCTTCGCTTTTCCATTTTTGATCTTTCTCCTCTCTTCTTTCTTCTCCAGGCCATGGGACTCCTGGCCTCAGACTGTGCACAAACCCAGCCTGACAGTCTCTCGGCCAAGCTGAGCAATCTCTCAGTGGCCCAAGGTGCCGCTCTCTCAATGGCTGAGCATGTGCAGTCTCTTGGCCAGGTGTGTTGATCTATCTGCCTGACGTGGTGATCTCTCGGCCGGCTGTGGTGATCTCTCGGCCGGGTGTGGGGATCTCGCAGCTCGCCAGCGTGATGATCTCTCAGCCCAGTTTGGTGATCTCTCAGTCCGGCATGGTCAACTCTCAGCTGGGGGGATGGTGATCTCCCAGCCTGGCATGGTAATCTCTCGGCCTGATGTGGCAAACTCTCAACCCAGCGTGTTGATCTCTCAGCCCGGCTTGGGGATCTCTCGGCCCGGTGTGGTGATCTCTCAGCCCGGTGCGGTGATCTCCCAGTCCGGTGTGGTGATCTCCCAGTCCGGTGTGGTGATCTCTCAGCCCGGTGCGGTGATCTCCCAGTCCGGTGTGGTGATCTCTCAGCCCGGTGCGGTGATCTCTCGGCCCGGTGTGGGGATCTCTCAGCCCGGTGTGGTGATCTCTCGGCCCAGTGCGGTGATCTCTCAGTCCGGTGTGGTGATCTCTCAGCTCGGTGTGGGGATCTCTCAGCCCGGTGTGGTGATCTCTCAGCCCGGTGCGGTGATCTCTCGGCGCGGTGCGGTGATCTCTCAGCCCGGTGTGGGGGTCTCTCAGCCCGGTGTGGGGATCTCTCAGCTCGGTGTGGTGATCTCTCAGTTCGGTGTGGTGATCTCTCAGCCCGGTGTGGTGATCTCTCGGCCCGGTGTGGTGATCTCTCAGCCCGGTGTGGTGATCTCTCAGCTCGGTGTGGTGATCTCTCAGCTCGGTGTGGTGATCTCTCAGCTCGGTGTGGTGATCTCTCAGCCCGGTGTGGGGATCTCTCAGTTCGGTGCGGTGATCTCTCAGCTCGGTGTGGTGATCTCTCAGTTCGGTGTGGTGATCTCTCAGTTCGGTGTGGTGATCTCTCAGTTCGGTGTGGTGATCTCTCAGCTCGGTGTGGTGATCTCTCAGCTCGGTGTGGTGATCTCTCAGTTCGGTGTGGTGATCTCTCAGCCCGGTGTGGTGATCTCTCAGCTCGGTGTGGTGATCTCTCAGCTCGGTGCAGTGATCTCTCAGCCCGGTGTGGTGATCTCTCAGCCCGGTGCGGTGATCTCTTAGTTCGGTGTGGTGATCTCTCAGTTCGGTGTGGTGATCTCTCAGCCCAGTGTGATGATCTCTCAGCCCGGTGTGGTGATCTCTCAGTTCGGTGTGGTGATCTCTCAGCTCGGTGTGGTGATCTCTCAGCCCAGTGTGATGATCTCTCAGCTCGGTGCGGTGATCTCTCAGCCCGGTGTGGTGATCTCTCAGCCCGGTGCGGTGATCTCTTAGTTCGGTGTGGTGATCTCTCAGCCCGGTGTGGTGATCTCTCAGTTCGGTGTGGTGATCTCTCAGCCCGGTGCGGTGATCTCTCAGCTCAGCATGATGATCTCTCGGCCCGGTGTGGTGATCTCTCAGCTCGGTGTGGTGATCTCTCAGTTCGGTTTGGTGATCTCTCAGCCCGGTGTGGTGATCTCTCAGCTCGGTGCGGTGATCTCTTAGTTCGGTGTGGTGATCTCTCAGCCCGGTGTGGTGATCTCTCAGCTCGGTGCGGTGATCTCTCAGCCCAGTGTGGTGATCTCTCAGCTCGGTGTGGTGATCTCTCAGCCCGGTGCGGTGATCTCTCAGCCCGGTGTGGTGATCTCTCAGTTCGGTGTGGTGATCTCTCAGCTCGGTGTGGTGATCTCTCAGCTCGGTGCGGTGATCTCTCAGCCCAGTGTGGTGATCTCTCAGCCCGGTGCGGTGATCTCTCGGCCCGGTGTGGTGATCTCTCAGCCCGGTGTGGTGATCTCTCGGCCCGGTGTGGTGATCTCTCAGCCCGGTGTGGGTATCTCTCAGTTCGGTGCGGTGATCTCTCAGCCCGGTGTGGTGATCTCTCGGCCCGGTGTGGTGATCTCTCGGCCCGGTGTGGGTATCTCTCAGTTCGGTGTGGTGATCTCTCAGCCCGGTGTGGTGATCTCTCAGCCCGGTGTGGGTATCTCTCAGCCCGGTGTGGTGATCTCTCGGCCCGGTGTGGTGATCTCTCGGCCCGGTGTGGGTATCTCTCAGCCCGGTGTGGTGATCTCTCAGCCCGGTGTGGTGATCTCTCAGCCCGGTGCGGTGATCTCTCGGCCCGGTGTGGGTATCTCTCAGTTCGGTGCGGTGATCTCTCGGCCCGGTGTGGTGATCTCTCGGCCCGGTGTGGGTATCTCTCAGCCCGGTGTGGTGATCTCTCAGCCCGGTGTGGTGATCTCTCAGCCCGGTGCGGTGATCTCTCAGCTCGGTGTGGTGATCTCTCAGCCCGGTGTGGTGATCTCTCAGCTCGGTGTGGTGATCTCTCAGCCCGGTGCGGTGATCTCTCAGCTCGGTGTGGTGATCTCCCAGTCCGGTGCGGTGATCTCTCAGCTCGGTGTGGTGATCTCTCAGTTCGGTGTGGTGATCTCTCAGTTCGGTGTGGTGATCTCTCAGTTCGGTGTGGTGATCTCTCAGTTCAGTGTGGTGATCTCTCAGTTCGGTGTGGTGATCTCTCAGCTCAGCATGATGATCTCCCAGCCTGGTGTGGTGATCTCTTGGCCCAGCCTGATGATCTCTCAGCCCAGTCTGATGATCTCTCGGCCTGGTGTAGTGATCTCTCGGCCCAGCATAATAGTCTCTTGGCCAGCTGTTGCCTTAGCACGGACCTCTGATCTCAAGGTGATTCTTTGAAGTGCGGTCCAAATGAGATTAAGCACTTAAGAAAGACTGTAATGTTTGAACCTGCGTCTTTATTCCTTTATTTTCCACTTAAAAGTAAGAATGTCTGCAACGTGTAACTTTTAAACTTACATCGTGTGTTTTATGTTATAGTATATTTACTTTAAAAATAAAAATTGTTGAATTTTTAACATTGTTCTTTCTTCATACTTGTGGGCGGCACAGTAGCACAGTGGTTAGCACTGCTGCCTCACAGCGCCAGAGACTCAGGTTCAATTCCCTCCTCAGGCGACTGACTGTGTGGAGTTTGCACATTCTCCCCGTGTCTGCGTGGGTTTCCTCTGGGTCCTCCGGTTTCCTCCCACAATCCAAAAATGTGCAGGTTCGGTGAATTGGCCATGCTAAATTGCCCGTAGTGTTAGGTGAAGGGGTAAATGTAGGAGTATGGGTCTGGGTCGTATACGCTTCGGCGGGTCGGTGTGGACTTGTTGGGCCGAAGGGCCTGTTTCCACCAGGTAAGTAATCTCATCTAATCTAATACCTTCTTCTTAAGATTCTGTGCCGAAGTATTTGTCCCGAAGATGGTGCATTATACACTTCTCACTGTATTCCTGTACCTTTGTACTGAATACATGTGACAATAAAATCAAAATCAAATTACAGACAAAAAAAAAAGAGTTGGAATAACTATTGGAAAACTTAGCAGGATAATGGGTTATTTATCTCATAAACAGCAACTGCTCCAATAGAGTAACACATCCTTGGCGCAGGCAAATTCAGTAAAATAGATTGTCTCACATGCAATTCTGGACAAGGACTGTAATAGAGTTGTTCAAGATTACATTTACTTTCAGTGTTCTGGAAACAGTTCAATATTTATTTATCCCTTTAAATCTTTCCTATTCATGTCCCTGTCCAAATGTCTTCGAAATGTTGTAATTGTACCTGCCTGGACCACTTTCTCTGGCAGCTCATTCCATACACACACCCTCTCTGAATGAAAATGTTACCCCTCAGGGAGGGAGTAGTGTAATACAGGAGGGAGTCTTGTTACAACTGCACGGTCACTGTTTAGACCACACATTGCGCTCAGTTTTGGTTTCCTTTATGAAAATGATATACTTACATTGGAAGCAGTTCAGAGAAGTCTCAGTTCCTGGGAGGAAGGGATCCTTGTTTCAAAACTCCAATTAACCTGGATTAGAAACAGTAACTCTCTTATCCCTCCACAGATGCTGCCAGACCTGCTGCGGTTCTCCAGTGATTTTTTTTTGGTGTGCTCCAAGAGGTTTATATCTAGAATAATCAATACCCCGGAGTGAGTTACGGACTGGAATCTAATCAAGGGATTCGAAGTAGTGATCTGACTGGAAAGACACTGGAATTCTGAAAATGTGATTGCACTGAAATTTTTGTCTCAATAGTATCCAGCTGAGGTGTCTTTTTCAAAGTAAAACTCAATATTCAAACTTCCATGTGCACTAGTCTGGGAAAGCCACATCTGGGACTGTATCCTCCAAGGTGAGTCTGTATCTCAGCGACCTAGAGTTGTTTCATAGCATCCCTGTTGCAGTGTTTTAAATGCAGGAAGAGCTCACTGAACAGAGAAGAACAAAGAACAATGCAGCACAGGAGCAGGCCCTTCGGCCCTCCAAGCCTGCGCTGCCTGCGCTTACCCTGTTACGGTGGCACAGTGGTCAGCACTGCTGCCTCACAGCGCCAGAGACCCGGGTTCAATTTCCGCCTCAGGCGACTGACTGTGTGGAGTTTGCACGTTCTCCCTGTGTCAGCGTGGGTTTCCTCCGGGTGCTCCGGTTTCCTCCCACAGTCCAAAAGATGTGCAGGTCAGGTAAATTGGCCATGCTAAATTGCCCGTAGTGTTAGGTAAGGGGTAAATGCAGGGGTATGGGTGGGTTGCGCTTCGGCGGGGCGGTGTGGACTTGTTGGGCCGAAGGGCCTGTTTCCACACTGTAAGTAATGTAATCTAATCTAACCCTTCCATACTAAAACTGTCTTCATTTCCAGGATCCGTATCCCTCTATTCCCTTCCTATTTGTGTATTTGTCCAGGTATTCCCTTGAATGCTGCTAATGTGCCTGCTTCTATCACTTCCTCTGGCAGTACATTCCAGGCACTCACCACCCTTTGTGTGAAAAACGGGCCTTGCACATCTCTTTTAAACTTCCCTCCTTGTGGTTTGAACCTGTGCCCCTCGTAATTGACGCCCCAACCTGTGAAAAAGCCTCATATTTCCACTTCATCCAATGCCATTCACAATCTTATAAACTTCTACATTCCAATGTAAACAAATCCAGTCTATCCAAACTTTCTTCATAGCTAAAACCACTCATACTAAGGCAACACCCTAGCAAACCTTTTCTGTATCCTGTCTAAAGCATCAACGTCCTTCTAGTAGTGTGGTGACCAGAACTAGACACAATATTCCAAGTGCAGCCAAACTAAAGTTCTACAAAGCTGAAGCATAACTTTCCTATCATAGAAGCCATAGAATCCTTACAGTGTGGAAACAGGCCATTTGGCCCAACAAGTCCACACCGACCCTCTGAAGATATCCCTCGCAGATCCATTCCCCTCCCCTATTATTCCACATTTCCTCTGAATAATGCGCCTACCTTACACATCCCTGAACACTATGGGCAATCTAGCTTGGCCAATTCACCCGACCTTCACATCTTTGGACTACTGTTATACTCAATGCCCATTCCAATGAAGGCAAGCATGCCATAGGCCTTTTTACTCCCTTATCCACCAGCAAGAAAGGAAGCACATGTCCGGTATAGACAGGATAGATCGAGTGAATCCTTAGAAGAGTATACGCAAGAGAGAAATCAGGAGTGCAAAAAGGGGACATGAGATAGCTTTGGCAAATAGAGTTAAGGAGAATCCAAAGGACAAATAAATTAAGGACAAAAGGGTAACTGGGGAGAGAATAGGGCCCCTCAAACATCAGCAAGGTGGCCTTTGTGTGGAGCTGCAGGAGATTAAACGAGTATTTTGCATCGGTATTTACTATGGAAAAGGACATGGAAGATATAGAATGTAGGGAAATAAATGGTGACATCTTGAAAAATTACAGAGGAGGAAGTGCTGGATGTCTTGAAATGCATAAAAGTGGATAAATCCCCGGGACCTGATCAGGTGTACCCGGGAAATCTGTGGGAAGTGATTGCTGGACCTCCTACTGAGATATTTGTATCAGCGATAGTCACAGGTGAGGTGCTGGAAGACTGGAGGTTGGCTAACATGGTGCCACTGTTTAAGAAGGGTAGTAAGGACAAGCCAGGGAACTATAGACCAGTGAGCCTGATGTCGGTGGGTGGGCATGTTGTTGGAGGGAATTCTGAGGGACAGGATGTACATGTGTTTGGAAAGGCAAGGACTGATTAAGGATAGTCAATATGGCTATGTGCGTGGGAAATCATGTCTTACAAACTTGATTGACATTTTTGAAGAAGTAACAGAGGATTGATGAGGGCAGAGCGGTAGATGTGATCTATATGTACTTCAGTAAGCTTTCGACAGAGCAAGGTTAGATCACATGGAATGCAGGGAGAACTAGCCATTTGGATATAGAACTGGCTCAAAGGTAGAAGACAGGATGGTGGAGGAGGGTTGTTTTTCAGACTGGAGGCCCGTGACCAGTGGAGTGACACAAGGATCGGTGCTGGGTCCACTACTTTTCAACATTCATATAAATGATTTGGATGTGAGCATGTTAGTAAATTTGCTGAAGACATCAAAATTGGAGGTGTAGTGGACAGTGAAGATTACAATGGGATCTTAATCAGATAGGCTAATGGCCCAAGGAGTCGCAGATGGAGTTTAATTTAGATAAATGTGAGGTGCTGCATTTTGGGAAAACAAATCTTAGCAGGATAGACACATTCATGGTAAGGTCCTAGGGAGTGTTGCTGAACAAAGAGACCTTGGAGTGCAGGTTCATAGTTCTATGAAAGCGTAGTGTCAAGTAGATAGGTTAGTGAAGAAGGCATTTGTTATGCTTTCCTTTATTGGTCAGAGTATTGAGTATAGGAGTTGGGAGGTCATGTTGTGGCAGTACAGGACATTGGTTAAGGCACTGCTGGAATATTGTGTGCAATTCCAGTCTCCTTTCTATTGGAACGATATTGTGAAACTTGAAAGGGTTTAGTAAAGATTTGAAGGGATGTTGCCAGGGTTGGAGAATTTGAGCTATAGGGACAGGTTGAATAGGCTGGGACTTCTTTCCCTGGAGTGTCGAAGGCTGAGGGGTGGAGGTTTATAAAATCATGAGATAAATAAACAAAGTCTTTTCCCTGGGGTGTGGGAGTACAGAACTAGAGGGCATAGGTTTCGGGTGAGAGGGGAAAGATATAAAAGAGACCTAGGGGGCAACTTTTTCATTCAGAGGGTTTTACGTAAATGGAATGAGCTGCCAGAGGAAGTGGTGGTGGCTAGTACAATTGCAACATTGAAAAGGCATCTGGATGGGTATGTGAATAGGAAGGGTTTGGAGGGATATATGCCAGGTGCTGGCAGGTGGGACAAGATTGTTTTGGGATGGCATGGACGAGTTGGATGGAAAGGTCTGTTTCCATGCTGCATATCTCTATGACTCTATGACACTGTGACACTGCCACCTTTAGTGATCTGTGGATGTGTACACCCAGATCTCTCTGCATGTTAATGCTCCGAAGGGTTCTGCCATTCACTATATAATTGCCAGCTGTAGTTGACCTTTCAAAATGCATCACCTCACATTTGTTGAGATTAAACTCCATCTGCCATTTTTCTGCCCATGCCTCCAACTGATCTATGTTCTGTTGTATCCTCTGACAATCGTCCTCATTATCCGCAAGTCCACCAATCTTTGTATCGTCCCAATCTTTGTATCTTCCACAAACGTACTAATTAGACTCGTCACATTTTCCTCCAAATTATTTTTAAAGGCCATGAACAGTAGAGGTTCCAGCTCTGATCCCTGTGAACACCTCTAGTCACAGCCCTCCATTCTGAAAAGCATCCTCCACCACTCCCCTCTGTCTCCTATGATTGAGTCAGTTCTAAATAGGAAAATCCATCTTGCCAGCTCACCCCCAATACCATGTGACTTCACCTTTTGTACCAGTCTGCCATGAGGGACCTTGTCAAAGGTTTTACTGAGTCCATGTAGACAACATCGACTGGTTTTCCCTCATCAATCATCTTCATCATCTCCTCAAAAAACGTGGTCAAGTTAGGAAGGCACGACCTCTCCCTCACAAAACCATGCTGTCTGTCACTAATAAATCCATTTTCTTCTCAATGCAAATAGATCTTGTTCATGTGAATATTTTCCAATCATTTCCCTACACTGACACAAGGCTCACAGTTCTGTAATTCCCAGGATTATCCCTGCTACCCTTCTTCAACAATGGGACAACATCAGCTATTCTCCAGTCCTCTGGGACCTCACCTGTGGCCAGAGAGAATACAAAGATGTCTGTCAATGCTGCAGCAATTTGTTCTCTTGTCTCCCTCAATATTCTGGGATCGATCCCATCAGGACCCAGGGACTTATTTACCTTAATACTTATTAAGACACACAGAATGTTTCTGTGTCCATGTTAACCTGATGTCATGAGGCTTCATGGGGTCTGGCATTAATTCTGAGCATTTCCAGAGCACAGCCCTCTTGACTGTATCCCACGGAGCTGTTCCCTCTGCTGGCTCTGTCCTGCCAGTGGGACAGGACCTGCCCTGAGATGGTCATTGTGTTGTCTGGGACATTGTCTGTAAAGTGGGATTCTGTGAGTGTGACTATGTTCGATTGTTGCTGGATTAGTCTGTGAGGAATATACTGCAGGGCAGTTTTAAGTGTTATACAAGAAAGAGTTAACACCTCTTGATTACTTTCATTTTTAAAATCAAGCAGAACTAAATTTAGTTCTCGTTTGCTTCAATAATCAGAGTACACACCCGATTATTTCTCAATTCAGTAACTGCAGTAACCAGCCGAGTTACCTTCCCAACACACTGCCCAACCAAATACATTGAAAACGGCTTCGGAAAGGCCTGAATTCAAATATAGTGCTGCTGCACCTCACTGTCCCTCCAATAAAGAGTGATTCAATGATGGGATCTGAAATCTGTCCAGAGAGCTTCCAAACTGGGTCCAGGCAGTTATTCAAATATCCCCTCAGTACAGGCAATTCAGAACTATCTCAGAGAGGGTGCAGAATATTCCCAAAGGGGAGAGGGACCAGCAGGATGTTGCTGTACACATTGGAACCCAG
This sequence comes from Chiloscyllium plagiosum, assembly GCF_037043375.1. Lineage (NCBI taxonomy): Eukaryota > Metazoa > Chordata > Chondrichthyes > Orectolobiformes > Hemiscylliidae > Chiloscyllium > Chiloscyllium plagiosum. The sequence goes on along the minus strand of NW_028270156.1, from coordinate 88,688,671 downwards.
CATACAGGATGGGAAAAGGACGAGGTCATGAGGAGAGAAAATAGGAATTTAGGCAGGAACTTAAAAAGTCGATCCCGGAGGGTAGTTGTAGGAGGGGGTGAGGGTGTGAGTCCTTTTAGGGTAGAGAGTACGGGAAAGAATATCAGGCTTATATGATTTAACCAAATCAGAAGTTATAGATGTACTTAATAAAAGCAGAGGGCTCAGTAAACGGATTCCCGCGGCTGGATTTTGAGATTTCACTCCCTATTGCCGGTCTCCTCCCTCATTCATTCCATTTCACGGAGGCGCTATTTGACAGTAACTTTCTTAAAGGGGACAGAGACCCCATTCAATCTGTATCTAACAGGTCCGTGCTGATGGAGACAACTTGTTTGATGTCCTGCAAGCTGTTTAAGTCCCGGTAGATGGTTCTGAGGGGGATTAGTATTCTCATCTTTTCATAGTTTCAGGTGAGATAGTGCGCTGGGGAGTGGGGAGACCACAGTTTGATGAATGACTGAATGAAATGCGGAAGGAGTAAATACCGAGCGATTGTGAGTGGGTTGGCAAATAAAGGGCCTTAATATAAAAATAAAGAAACATATAGTACAATATCTCACACAACCATAGAATAAGATGTTTGAAGGTGATTGACTCTCTGCATCAGGAAAGCCACGCCAGCTAGCCCACGGAGACATTGGGAATGATTAACTGATATGGGTGAGCAGGGCAGATCCTCAGCAGATCACAGGATATTCAGGGACAAAGGTTACAAGATAAACAAGTGACCACATCAGCGAACAGGCACCGTGTGTTTGAATCTGACCGGTAGATATGTAATAGACAGTGACCTGATGAAATCAAAATGCCAAGTTAATTGAATTATTAATTGGATGTAATTAATTTACAGACCTGATGGAATTAACTGCCTGGCCAACTGATTTACAGACCTGATGTTATCATCACCCAGTTAGTTGACTTGTGGACTTGATATGATCAACTGCACAATAACAGTTAGTTTGTAGACTGACATAACTTTGATGTCAGAAAGTGTAAGAATGGTATTGTGCGGGTGTTTGACAGAGAGAGCTGGATTGTCCTGTGTGATGGTCTGGAGTTCCTCTCCTGGCTGTAATCGATTCCCGCTGGAATAAACTGCTGTTCCTGCTGAATTGCCCAGGCCTTCAGAGTCTTCTTGCCTCAGAGACAGCGGTCACTCCTACAGCAGTAATATCTGGATTACTCCCCGTGCCGTGTCCCAGTGGGAGTAGGAACAGGAGGGTAGAGCAGATGAATGTGTAGCTGAGGAGCTGGTATTGGGGAGAAGGATTCATATTTTTGAATCATTGGAATCTCTTCCAAAGCAGAGACTTGGGACTGCCATAGCGTTTAGGGTTTGGATAGAGAGGAATTTGTGAAGTGTGCGCAAGCAAATGTTCTGATTCAGTATTTGGATGTACTTACGAAAGAAGAAGCAAAACTTGACCCACTCTTGGGAAATAAAGCAGGACAGGTGACTGAGCTATCAGTCAGGGAGCGCTTCAGGGCCAGTGACCCTAATCCTATTAGATTTAAAATAGTGATGGAAAAAGACAGAGCAGGTCTAAAAGTTAAAGATATTAATTTAGAGGAAGGCCAATTTTGATGATATTCGGCAAGAACTTACAAAAGTTGATTGGAGGTGGGTATTCACAGGTAAAGGACGGCTGGAAAGTTGGAAGCGTTCAACAATGAGATAATGAGAGTCCAGAGACAGTACGTTCCTATTAGGGTGAAGGGCAAGGCTGGTAGGTGTAGGGAATGATAGATGACTAGAGAAAATGAGGTTTTGTTCAAGAATAAGAAGGAAGCATATGTCAGGTATAGACAGCAGGGATTGGGAGAATCTCAAGAAGTGTATAAAGGCAGGAGAAGTATACATAAGGGGGAAATTAGGAAGGTAAAAATGGGACATGAGATAGCTTAGGCAAATAGGGTTAAGGAGAATCCAAAAGGATTTTATAAATACATTAAAGACAAAAGGGTGATTATGGAGAGAATAGGGTCCCTGAAAGATCAACAAGCCCACCTGTGGATCAACAAGCCCATCTTGCATCAGTGTTTATTGTGAAGAAGGAGATGGAAGCATGAGAACTTGGGGAGTAAATATCTGTAATAAGGACATCTTCAAAATGCCCATATAACAGAGGAAGAGGTACTGGACATCTTTAAACACATAAAAGTTTATATATCCTCAGGACCTGTCCAGGTGTACCCGAGAGCTCTGTGAGAAGCTCGGGAAATGATTACTGGGGCCCTTGCTGAGATATTTATATCATCAATAGTCACTGATAAGGTGCCAGAAGGCTGGGGTTTGGCGAACGTGGTGTCATTGTTCAAGAAATGTGGGAAGGAGATCGATGAGCCTGACATCGGTGGTGGGCAATATGTTGAACGGGATCCTGAGGGATCCTGAGGATTTACATAAATTTGGAAAGACAAGGACAGATTAGAGTTAGTCAACATGCTGGGAAATCATGTTCCATTAACTGAATTGAGTTTTTTAAAGAAGTAATGAAGAAGATTGATGAAGGCAGGGTGGTGAATGTGATTTATATGGACTTCAGTAAGGCGTAAAACAAAGTTCTGAATGGTCAAATGTTTAGAAACATGAGGTCACGTGGAATACAAGTAGAATACTAGCCATTTGGATACAGAAGGTAGGAGACAGAGGGTGGCGATGGAAACCTGTGAGACCTGTGACCAGCGGTGTGACACATTGATTGGTGCAGGGTCCACCGCTTTTCATCATTTATGTATCTCCCTCATTGACGCTTCGGGCTTGCTCTGACCATGTTAGGCTCGGGCCCACAGCCACATCCATGACTCAATGGACCGAATGGCCTTATTTCCACTCCTATGTCCTATGTCTTGTGGTCACACCCCAGATGGCCATCCGACAGCACTCAGGACCCACGGTTGCTGGCACACTTCCCACAATGCAACACCAGTGCTGCCTCTCAACAGAACTCCAGAAATGAAGGAAAATATATATTAGAAGGAGAGAGAGGGAAAGGAATATAGCCAGCCTGGAGCAGATGGACCGAATGTGCCTGTTCCACAATCTTGGATAACTTGCTCAATCTCCCACTCACACTGCCCGCTCCCACACTCTCTCTCTCCCTCACACTGCCCGCTCCCACTCTCACTCCCTCACACTTCCCGCTCCCACTTTCTCTCTCCCTCACACTGCCCATTCCCACTCTCTCTCCCTCACACTGCCCGTTCCCACTCTCACTCTCTCCCTCACTCGGTCCGCTCCCACTCTCTCTCTCTCACACTGCACGCTCCCACTCTCTCTCTCCCTCACACTGCCCGCTCCCACTCTCTCTCTCTCCCTCACACTGCCCGCTCCCACTCTCACTCCCTCACACTTCCCGCTCCCACTCTCTCTCTCTCCCTCACACTGCCTGCTCCCACTCTCACTCCCTCACACTTCCCGCTCCCACTCTCTCTCTCATTCGGCCCACTCCCACTCTCTCTCTCCCTCACACTGCCCATTCCCACTGTCTCTCTCCCTCACACTGCCCATTCCCACTCTCTCTCCCTCACATTGCCCGTTCCCACGCTCTCTCTCCCTCACTCGGCCCGCTCCCACTCTCTCTCTCTCACACTGCACGCTCCCACTCTCTCTCTCCCTCACACTGCCCATTCCCACTCTCTCTCCCTCACACCGCCCACTCCCACTCTCTCTCCCTCACACTGCCCGCTCAGACTCTCTTTCTCCCTCACACTGCACGCTCCCACTCTCTCTCTCTCACACTGCACGCTCCCACTCTCTCTCTCCCTCACACTGCCCATTCCCACTCTCTCTCCCTCACACTGCCCACTCCCACTCTCTCTCCCTCACACTGCCGGCTCCCACTCTCTCTCCCTCACACTGCCGGCTCTCACTCTCTCTCTCCCTCACACTGCCCATTCCCACTCTCTCTCCCTCACACTGCCCACTCCCACTCTCTCTCTCTCACACTGCACGCTCCCACTCTCTCTCTCCCTCACACTGCCCATTCCCACTCTCTCTCCCTCACACTGCCCATTCCCACTCTCTCTCCCTCACACTGCCCACTCCCACTCTCTCTCCCTCACTCGGCCCGCTCCCACTCTCTCTCCCTCACACTGCCCGCTCAGACTCTCTTTCTCCCTCACACTGCACGCTCCCACTCTCTCTCTCTCACACTGCACGCTCCCACTCTCTCTCTCCCTCACACTGCCCATTCCCACTCTCTCTCCCTCACACTGCCCACTCCCACTCTCTCTCCCTCACACTGCCGGCTCCCACTCTCTCTCCCTCACACTGCCCGCTCCCACTCTCTCTCCCTCACACTGTCCGCTCCCACTCTCTCTCCCTCACACTGCCGGCTCCCACTCTCTCTCCCTCACACTGCCCCCTCCCACTCTCTCTCCCCCACACTGCCGGCTCCCACTCTCTCTCCCTCACACTGCCCACTCCCACTCTCTCTCTCTCTCACACTGCCGGCTCCCACTCTCTCTCCCCCACACTGCCGGCTCCCACTCTCTCTACCTCCCACTGCCGGCTCCCACTCTCTCTCCCTCACACTGCCCGCTCAGACTCTCTTTCTTCCTCACACTGCCCACTCCCACTCTCTCTCCCTCACACTGCCCGCTCAGACTCTCTCTCTCCCCCACACTGCCGGCTCCCACTCTCTCTCCCCCACACTGCCGGCTCCCACTCTCTCTCTCCCTCATACTGCCGGCTCCCACTCTCTCTCTCCCTCACACTGCCGGCTCCCACTCTCTCTCTCCCTCACACTGCCCGCTCAGACTCTCTTTCTCCCTCACACTGCACGCTCCCACTCTCTCTCTCTCACACTGCACGCTCCCACTCTCTCTCTCCCTCACACTGCCCATTCCCACTCTCTCTCCCTCACACTGCCCACTCCCACTCTCTCTCCCTCACACTGCCGGCTCCCACTCTCTCTCCCTCACACAGCCCGCTCCCACTCTCTCTCCCTCACACTGTCCGCTCCCACTCTCTCTCCCTCACACTGCCGGCTCCCACTCTCTCTCCCTCACACTGCCCCCTCCCACTCTCTCTCCCCCACACTGCCGGCTCCCACTCTCTCTCCCTCACACTGCCCACTCCCACTCTCTCTCTCTCTCACACTGCCGGCTCCCACTCTCTCTCCCCCACACTGCCGGCTCCCACTCTCTCTACCTCCCACTGCCGGCTCCCACTCTCTCTCCCTCACACTGCCCGCTCAGACTCTCTTTCTTCCTCACACTGCCCACTCCCACTCTCTCTCCCTCACACTGCCCGCTCAGACTCTCTCTCTCCCCCACACTGCCGGCTCCCACTCTCTCTCCCTCACACTGCCGGCTCCCACTCTCTCTCTCCCTCATACTGCCGGCTCCCACTCTCTCTCTCCCTCACACTGCCGGCTCCCACTCTCTCTCTCCCTCACACTGCCGGCTCCCACTCTCTCTCCCCCACACTGCCGGCTCCCACTCTCTCTCTCCCCCACACTGCCGGCTCCCACTCTCTCTCTCCCTCACACTGCCCGCTCCCACTCTCTCTCCCCCACACTGCCGGCTCCCATTCTCTCTCCCTCACACTGCCGGCTCCCACTCTCTCTCCCCCACACTGCCGGCTCCCACTCTCTCTCTCCCTCACACTGCCCACTCCCACTCTCTCTCCCCCACACTGCCGGCTCCCACTCTCTCTCTCCCTCACACTGCCCACTCCCACTCTCTCTCCCTCACACTGCCGGCTCCCACTCTCTCTCCCTCACACTGCCCACTCCCACTCTCTCTCCCTCACACTGCCGGCTCCCACTCTCTCTCCCCCACACTGCCGGCTCCCACTCTCTCTCCCTCACACTGCCGGCTCCCACTCTCTCTCTCCCTCACACTGCCCACTCCCACTCTCTCTCCCTCACACTGCCGGCTCTCACTCGCTCTCCCTCACACTGCCGGCTCCCATTCTCTCTCCCCATCACACTGCCCGCTCCCACTCTCTCTCTCCCTCACACTGCCCGCTCCCACTCTCTCTCCCCATCACACTGCCCATTCCCACTCTCTCTCCCTCACACTGCCCCCTCCCACTCTCTCTCCCTCACACTGCCCCCTCCCACTCTCTCTCCCCCACACTGCCGGCTCTCACTCTCTCTACCTCACACTGCCCGCTCCCACTCTCTCTCTCCCTCACACTGCCCACTCCCACTCTCTCTCCCTCACACTGCCCACTCCCACTCTCTCTACCTCACACTGCCGGCTCTCACTCTCTCTCTCCCTCACACTGCCGGCTCCCACTCTCTCTCCCTCACACTGCCCGCTCCAACTCTCTCTCCCTCACACTGCCGGCTCCCACTCTCTCTCCCTCACACTGCCGGCTCCCACACTCTCTCCCCCACACTGCCGGCTCCCACTCTCTCTCCCTCACACTGCCGGCTCCCACTCTCTCTCTCCCTCACACTGCCCGCTCCCACTCTCTCTCTCCCTCACACTGCCCACTCCCACTCTCTCTCTCTCTCTCACACTGCCGGCTCCCACTCTCTCTCCCCCACACTGCCCGCTCAGACTCTCTTTCTTCCTCACACTGCCCACTCCCACTCTCTCTGCCTCACACTGCCCGCTCAGACTCTCTCTCTCCCCCACACTGCCGGCTCCCACTCTCTCTACCTCCCACTGCCGGCTCCCAATCTCTCTCCCTCACACTGCCCGCTCAGACTCTCTTTCTTCCTCACACTGCCCACTCCCACTCTCTCTCCCTCACACTGCCCGCTCAGACTCTCTCTCTCCCCCACACTGCCGGCTCCCACTCTCTCTCCCCCACACTGCCGGCTCCCACTCTCTCTCTCCCCCACACTGCCGGCTCCCACTCTCTCTCTCTCCCCCACACTGCCGGCTCCCACTCTCTCTCCCTCACACTGCCGGCTCCCACTCTCTCTCCCTCACACTGCCCGCTCAGACTCTCTCTCTCCCCCACACTGCCGGCTCCCACTCTCTCTCCCCCACACTGCCGGCTCCCACTCTCTCTCTCCCCCACACTGCCGGCTCCCACTCTCTCTCTCTCCCCCACACTGCCCGCTCCCACTCTCTCTCCCTCACACTGCCCACTCCCACCCTCTCTCCCTCACACTGCCGGCTCCCACTCTCTCTCTCCCCCACACTGCCGGCTCCCACTCTCTCTCCCTCACACTGCCCGCTCCCACTCTCTCTCCCTCACACTGCCTGCTCCCACTCTCTCTCCCTCACACTGCCCACTCCCACCCTCTCTCCCTCACACTGCCCACTCCCACTCTCTCTCCCTCACACTGCCCGCTCAGACTCTCTCTCTCCCCCACACTGCCGGCTCCCACTCTCTCTCCCCCACACTGTCGGCTCCCACTCTCTCTCCCCCACACTGCCGGCTCCCACTCTCTCTCCCCATCACACTGCCCGCTCCCACTCTCTCTCTCCCTCACACTGCCCGCTCCCACTTCTCTCCCCATCACACTGCCCATTCCCACTCTCTCTCCCTCACACTGCCCGCTCCCACTCTCTCTCCCTCACACTGCCCACTCTCACTCTCTCTCCCTCACACTGCCCGCTCCCACTCTCTCTCCCTCACACTGCCGGCTCCCACTCTCTCTCTCCCTCACACTGCCGGCTCCCACTCTCTCTCTCCCTCACACTGCCGGCTCCCACTCTCTCTCTCTCACACTGCCCACTCCCACTCTCTCTCTCCCTCACACTGCCCGCTCCCACTCTCTCTCCCTCACACTGCCCGCTCCCACTCTCTCTCCCTCACACTGCCGGCTCTCACTCTCTCTCTCCATCACACTGCCAGCTCCCACTCTCTCTCTCTCACACTGCCCACTCCCACTCTCTCTCTCCCTCACACTGACCGCTCCCACTCTCTCTCCCCATCACACTGCCCATTCCCACTCTCTCTCCCTCACACTGCCCGCTCCCACTCTCTCTCCCTCACACTGCCCGCTCCCACTCTCTCTCCATCACACTGCCGGCTCCCACTCTCTCTCCCTCACACTGCCGGCTCCCACTCTCTCTCTCCATCACACTGCCCGCTCCCACTCTCTCTCCCTCACACTGCCGGCTCCCACTCTCTCTCTTCCTCACACTGCCCGCTCCCACTCTCCCTCCCTCACACTGCCCGCTCCCACTCTCTCTCCCCCACACTGCCGGCTCCCACTCTCTCTCCCCCACACTGCCGGCTCCCACTCTCTCTCCCTCACACTGCCGGCTCCCACTCTCTCTCCCTCACACTGCCGGCTCCCATTCTCTCTCCCTCACACTGCCCGCTCCCACTCTCTCTCCCTCACACTGCCGGCTCCCACTCTCTCTCCCTCACACTGCCGGCTCCCACTCTCTCTCCCCCACACTGCCGGCTCCCACTCTCTCTCCCCCACACTGCCGGCTCCCACTCTCTCTCCCTCACACTGCCGGCTCCCACTCTCTCTCCCCCACACTGCCGGCTCCCACTCTCTCTCTCCCTCACACTGCCGGCTCCCACTCTCTCTCCCTCACACTGCCGGCTCTCACTCTCTCTCCCTCACACTGCCCGCTCCCACTCTCTCTCCCCCACACTGCCGGCTCCCACTCTCTCTCCCCCACACTGCCGGCTCCCACTCTCTCTCCCTCACACTGCCGGCTCCCATTCTCTCTCCCTCACACTGCCCGCTCCCACTCTCTCTCCCTCACACTGTCCGCTCCCATTCTCTCTCCCTCACACTGCCCGCTCCCACTCTCTCTCCCTCACACTGCCGGCTCCCACTCTCTCTCTCCCTCATCCGAAATTGATTTTCCTGCTCCTTGGTTGTGCCTAACCTGCTGTTCTTTTCTAGCACCACTCTAATCTCCAGCATCTGCAGTATCCATTTCTGCCGAATAGAAAAGACTGGCAGCTCAGTGTTCTGGGTTTGAGATGGTGCCGAAGGGATAGAAAGAGGCAAGGCAGGGGGAGGGCTGGCATTTTTGATTAAGGAAAATATTACTCCTGTAATTAGAGAAGGTATTTCTGAGGGATCATTTAGTGAAAATATATGGGTTCAAGTTAGAAATAAGAAAGGGATGATCACCTTGGTGGGGTTTTATATCAGCTCCCCAATAGTCAGAGGGCAATTGAGAAGCAAATATGTCGAGAGATCTCAAATATATGTAAGATTAATAAGTTTGTAATAGTAGGGGATTTTAATTTTCCAAACATTGAATCAGACTGCCATGGTGTGAAAGTTTTTGATGGTGAAGAACTTATTCAATTGCAAGAAATTTTTTGCAATAGATATATAAATCTTCCTACGAGAGATGGACAAAACTTGACCTTCTCTTGGGAAATAAGGCAGGGCAAGTGACTGAAGTGTGATCAGGGAACACTTTTGGACCAGTGATCATAATGCCAGTAACTTTAAAATAGTTGTGTAAAAGGATAAAAGTTAAAGTTCTTAATTGGAGTGAGGCAAATGGGTATGAAAGGGTATGAAACAAGAACTTTCTGGAGCAGAATGATCGCATAGAAAAGGATGACTGACAAGTGGGAGGCCTTCCAATGTGTGAGAACAAGAATTCAGAAACATTCTGTTCCTGTTAGAGTGAAAGGCAAGGCTGGTAAGATTAGGGTGCAATGGATGAATAAAGATGTTGAAGTTCAAGTCGAGAATAAAAAAAAACATCCAATAAAGAGACAATTGGGATCAACTGAATGTCTTGAAGCGTGTAAAGAGTGTAGGGACATTCTTCAGAAGGAAATGAGGAAGGCAAAGAGGGGACAGGAGACAGCCTTGGCAGATAGGGTAAAAATTATCCAAAGAGGTTCCATAAATACATTGAGTGGGGGAGCAACTGGAGAGAGAGTAGGACCCCTTAAAGACCAACAAGGTTGTCTTTGTGTTGAACCTCAAGAGATGGGAGGGATTTAAAAAATATTTTGCATCCATTTTTATTGTTGGGAAAGAAATGGAAGCTGGAGAAATCAGGGATATAAATATTGATGGTTTTGAAACAGTTCACAGAAAACAGAAGAGGAAGTGCTGGAGATCTTAAAAAACATAAAGATAGATAAACCTGATCAAGTGTGTCCCAGGACGTTGTGGGAAGTTCGAGAGAAGATTGCAGGGCCCCGAGCAGAAATATTTGTATCATCAATAAACACAGGTGAAGAACTGGAGGACTGGGGTGTGGCTAATGTGTCATTGTTTAAGAAGGGATGTGAGGAGAAGTCTCGGAACGATCGACCTGTGAGTCTGTCCTCGGTGGTGGGTAGATTTTTAGAGATGATCCTGAAAGATAGGATTTACAGAGGTTGGAGAGGAAAGGATTGATTAGAGATGGTCAGTCTGATTTAGTGTGAGCAAAATCATGTCTCCCATTTGATTGGGTTTGTTTTTGGAAGTAACCAAAATGATTGATGAGGACAGAGTGTTAGATGGTGTTTGCTTGGCCTTTAGTAAAGCCTTTGATGAGGCTCTGCATGATCGACTAATTGGTAAAGTTAGATCACATAGGATTCAGGGTGGGCTTGCCAACTGAATACATAATTGGCTTTTGGCAGAAGATGGTGGAACATTGTTTTTCAGATGGAGGCCTGTGACCAGCAGTGTCCCACAGGGAGCGGTACTGGCTCCACTTCTGTTAGTCATTTATACAAAGGATTTGGATGAGAATGTAGGAGGCAATGGTTAGTAAGTTTGTGGATGACACCAAAATGGTAAAATAGACAGTGAAGAAGGTGACCCAAGATTACAAAGAGATCTTGATCAATTGGGTCAATGGGCTGAGGAGTAGCAAATGGAGTTGAGTTGGATAAATGTGAGGTATTGCATTGTGGTAATACAAACAAGGTCAGGACTTAATGGTCGGGCCCTGGGTAGTGTGGGAGAGCAGAGAGACACCTCAGGGTTCAGGTGCATAGTCCTTTGAAATTTGCATCCCAGTTAGACAGGGTAGTTAAGAAGATGTTTAGCATGCTTGCCTTCATCGCTCAGACCTTTGCGTATAGGAGTTCTGACATTATATAGAACTTGTACAGGACAGTGATGAGGCCTCTTCTGGATTAATGTGTGCAATTCTCATCGCCCTGTTATAGGAAGGATATTATTAAACTGGAGAGGGTTCAGTAAAGATTTACCGAGATGTTGCCAGGAATGGAGTGTTTGAGATATAGACATGGGCTGTTGCACTGGAGGGTGAGGGGGTGACCTTATTGATGTTTAAACAATCATGTGGGGCACAGATAAGATGAATGATAAGAGTCTTTTCCCTCGGATGGGGAGTTCAAACCTGGGGGTATATTTTTAAGGTGAGAGGAGAAAGATTGAAAAAGGACATGAGGGACAATGGTTTTAGAATGTTGGATGTGGAATGAACTATCAGAGGAAATGATGGATGCAGGTACAGTTACAATGTTTAAAATACATTTGGACAAGTTCATGAATAGGAAAGGTTTGGAGGGATATGCGCCCAGCGCAGGCAGGTGGGAATAGTTTAGTTTTGGAACATGGTCGGTGTGGCCGAGTTGGTCCGAAGGGTCTGTCTCCGTGCTGCATGACTCTATGACTCCATGACATTTCGGTACGCAGTCAAAAGACACGTTAGTCTCTGCCCTTTGCCCTCCAGCCCAGGGGCTGGGACACAGCAGGGGGAAGGGTATTGTTGATGTATGGAGATACCGAGGGGCTTTTATATGCAGGGAGTGCTTAATGGAAGAACTACAGAGAGACAGATCAGGTGATTGATGAAGCTGCACAAGGGAGGCAATTAGACAGGAGGCATGGAGGGGACAGGGGGAATGGAGGGGACAGGGGTAATGGAGGGGACAGGGGTAATGGAGGGGACAGGGGTAATGGAGGGGGACAGGGGCCATGGAGGGGGACAGGGGTAATGGAGGGGGGCAGGGGCCATGGAGGGGACAGGGGTAATGGAGGGGACAGGGGTAATGGAGGGGGACAGGGGCAACGGAGGGGGACAGGGGCCATGGAGGGGGACAGGGGTAATGGAGGGGGACAAGGGCCATGGAGGGGACAGGGGTAATGGAGGGGGACAGAAGCCATGGAGGGGGACAGGGGCAATGGAGGGGGACAGGGGTAATGGAGGGGGACAGGGGCCATGGAGGGGGACAGGGGTAATGGAGGGGGACAGGGGCCATGGAGGGGACAGGGGTAATGGAGGGGGACAGGGCCCATGGAGGGGACAGGGGTAATGGAGGGGGACAGGAGCCATGGAGGGGACAAGCGTAATGGAGGGGGACAGGGGCCATGGAGGGGACAGGGATAATGGAGGGGGACAGGGGCCATGGAGGGGGACAGGGGTAATAGAGGGGGACAGGGGCCATGGAGTGGACAGGGATAATGGAGGGGGACAGGAGCCATGGAGGGGACAGGGGTAATGGAGGGGGACAGGAGCCATGGAGGGGGACAGGGGCTAAATTTGCAGTGAGTGGGAGGTTGTCCAATATTGAAGGGGGGAATGCAGATTCAATCTCAAGATTGAACAAGAGAAACAGGGAAGGAAAGGAAGAGAAGGGGAGAGAAAAATGAGAGAAGAAGAAAGAGCAAGAGAGTGGGAAAGAACACAGTAAAGGTGGGAAGAAGAGACAGGAGAGAAAAATGCAAAAGAAAAGGCTGTCAGTAAGAGAGAGAGAGCGAAAGATTGAGAGGGAGAGAGAGAGATGTAGAGTGATACAGACAGAGGGTGAGAGACAGAGGCAAAGAGAGGGACAGAGAGAGAAAAGAGGAAAAACCAGACAGACATAAGCACGTGCTAAGGAAAGATATAGTGAGATTTAACAATTGATATTCACCATTCTGGTTGGTCTAAGCTCTCGTGATGGTCTCTCACACTCTTTCTCTACCATTCAGGACAGACTCTGCTCCAGGGGCTTGCTTTTGAGATTCAACCATTCCCCACACTCTCACACACAGAGACAGACAGAAAGCCTCAGTTACTTACCCCCTGCTCAGTGCACACGGTGAAAGTTGAGTAGGTGAGGATAGTTTTCATTAGAAAAAAGGAGATTGAGGGGGGACCTGATTGAGGTCTACAAAATTATGAAGGGTATAGACAGAGTAGACAGAGATAAGCTTTTTTCCCAGAGTGAAGGATTCAATAATGAGAAGTCACACTTTCAAGGTGAGAAGTGAAAAGTTAAATGGGGATACACGCGGCAAGGACTTCACACAGAGAGTGGTGGGTGTCTGGAACACGTTGCCAGCAGAGGTAGTAGAGGCAGGCACAGTAATTTCATTGAAGATATGTCTGGACAGATGCATGAGTAGGTGGGGAGCAGAGGGAGACAGATGTTTAGGAAATGGGCGATAGGTTTAGACAGAGGCTTTGGATCGGCTCAGTCTTGGAGGGCCGAAAGGCCTGTTCCTGGGCTGTAAATGCTTTTGTTCTTTGAAGGGAAAATGGCTGCCAGAACCTGTTTGAAATATCCCCAAGTCTCTCACTGAAACTCCCCTCTCTGCCCAAGTCCCAGCTCATCCAGTCAGCTCCCAGCTCCCCTCTACCCAGGGCATACCTCCCCCAGGGATGGAGCACAGCCAGAGTTACCTTAGTGGGATTAGATGGGGGGAGGGAGTGAGGAGGTGTGAGAGAATGGAGCAGGTAAACAGTTTCATCCAGTCTGCCTTTGTCTACTTCTACTTTGCATTTTATTGTCTTGGAACAAAAAACAAATGTATTTTCAAACTGATTAAATTCCTTTTGTCTTTGGGGTTTCCTATTGATCAATGTGACAAATCTCAACTTGCAATTGTCAGGAATCTAACCCAGGTCACCTATTTGGAAGACAGCTACACTAACCACGATAGCACCATCACTGTGCACTTTACCACAACACAGTCCCCAAACATAGTTAAAAAGACCTTTATCATGACAAATCAAACAGAGTTCATATTGATTCACTGAAAGTGATATTCGGTCAGGTGACGATAGCTTATATGAAGAGGCAGATTTGAAGGAGCACCTGAAATCGGGGAGGGAGCTGGGTCATTGGGCAGGTGCAGGAAGGGAGTCCAGAAATCCCTCTGGTTGGGCTTGGATTCCCCGGCAACGCATCAGCTGGTTCATGGAAAGGAACAAATAAAGCAACGGAATGATATCAGAGAAATAGTTTAGTCCAGACTGCCTTAGTCTCCTCCTGCTTTGCATTTTATTGTTTTAGAATGAAAGCCACATGTATTCACAAACTGATCAAATTCCTTTTCTCTTTGGGGTTTCCTCCTGATCAATGAGAAAATCTAAAAGTGCGATTGCCAGGAACCAACACGAGGAATTGAATGGAAACAAAGTAAATTATTATTGAAAACAAAGGTGCAATCAAAAGACACAGAATCTTTTCAATATTTTATTTCCTTTTTCAACAGGAAACTTCTCGTTTTTTAAAAAAATTGTCCAGATGTGTGGCTCAGAGAATTCAGTGAGGAAGAGTGGACAGGAGCCTGTCGTTGCATTTCCCTCTCTGGCCTGCAGTGAACAATTACACCTTCCTCCACATCATTTATTTTTCTACCCAATTCACTCACTGAGAACGGATTACTTGGGATGAATATCTAATTCGTCTTTTGGATTTGCTTTTGTTCCTCCACTTCCTACAAATTGTTGCTGATTACTAACAGCACTTTACACTGGCTTTACACCTCCAGTCTCTGTCATTTTGCTCCTCAGATGGAGTCATTCCTTGCCCATGAGGAAAGGAGTGTTATCATGTTGCTGCTCCTCCTTCTCCTTTCGGTCCATTCCTCACGTGGATTCCTCGTTCCGTTCTCTGCTGCACCTAATGTTGGCTCTCAGTTACTATGATTGATTCATCAATTGAATTATTGTTCTAACTGGATATGTCATGGCGTACTTTAACTGGTCTCTGAAATGTTTCTGTGTCACCACATAAATAAGGGCATTTGTGCAGCAACTTAAGTTCCTCAGCATGTATCCAATCTGAGCAAAGAGAAGAAAAGAAACAGAATCCAAGGAATAACCAGCATTAAAGAAATGTAAAATATGCAACAACCAGAGAAGTATGAAGCTGGCAGATATGGCAAAGAGTAAAATCACAGAATTCTTCCTGCTCTCTACCTCTGGATCATTCTGTGTTTTTCTCTGACCTCTCAGTTCCTTCCGCACCTTAATGGCCTCGAAGATATGTCTGACAGTCAGAATGTTGATAAAGACAATAAAAGTGAATGGGAACAGTGGTGTTAAAAAGGTCTCAAAATATTTAAAACTTGTCCACCGAGGGTCATAAAGATAACTGTACGTGACATAACAGTACCATGGAACATTGTTGATCATCTTTCCAGGTCTATATACAAAGGAGTTGGGAATATTCTTTAAACAAAAGAAGATGCAGATTGTTGCTAGAACCCTGGTTGCAGTTTTCCCTGTGCAATACTTAGTTTTCATCTCATGTAAACAAATGGCAACAAATCGATCAAAGGAAAAAGCAATGGTGAACCACGCAGATCAGTCAATGCTCAAGCGGTTGAGGGCATAGATAACACCACAAACAGGAGTGATTTGCAGGAAACACAGTGGATAATAATACTGTCGAAATCGGTGAAGGATGATATAAAAAACAATGAACAGTAGATCTGACATTGTCATGGCCACCAGGTAGCGAGTGCTGCATGTAGAAAGGCCACATTTGCCCCGAGCTAAGATTACAATCACCACTAGACTAACTGTAAGAGAGAAAAAAAAGGGACTTGAGGTTATTAATCAAACATTCTCTCTGCCTGAGCCCAGACTGTAAGTAATGACACAAAGATAATTGTTGTTCCATGCTTTATGAAGTTTAAAGAATCTGAACCATATCATCGCATTCTCTCTAAATGAATCATTTGCACATTTAAAGGAAATAGGGAAGAACATGAGCAGCAGATTACTCACAGAAACACAGTCATATACTCAAAGTGTTTTTGGTTCAGCAGCAGTCAATATCATCTGCTTTCCGGGTTACTCTGACTGGCTGGCATTTCCCATAAGCCCATAGCACCCATACAAAGACACCAGGGATCAGTAAAACAGAAAAGCAGGCACCTAGTATGGACATCGATCACAACATTCTTCTATTCGGTTTGGGAGTCTCCACAGTTCAGTTTACATTCAGAATTCGACATCCACACTGTATGAACCACAGGCTGGGCATTTAATCACAATATGGATGAACAAATGATAGGGCATTGAGTCCCTTTCTCATGAAGATATTCAGCAGTGAATCCAATCACCATGTCCCAGATTGGATATCCACTTTAATCAGAAAAACTTCAGCATTTGACCTGACTTCCCTCATCTGTCCAAGATCGTACAGCACAGCCCTCATGCAAATAAAATCTGAATCCCCACAACACTGGTCATGGTAATGCTCTGGTTTAAAAAGCAGACACTTTATCTGGGATGAAGCAAAGCTTCCTGCCTGATGTCGAGGCCTATGCTCCCAAGCTTCTCTCCTCAGCCCTCTCCTAGTGAATGGAGATTCCCCCTCTCAGATTTGGAGTGAATCCTGGGGCTAGAATACCCCACAGTTTACCCAGCATTCTCCATGGAGTTCACTAGACTTGTACCACAGCTGTGCATTGCAGAGTAATAAATACTTATCAAAATTGATAGTCAAAGACAAAATAACATTCTCAAATGAATGCACCTTCACGAAGACCATTATTGTTTGGGGAACATCAAAGTGTAACAGCAACAAAGGGCAATGAAGGAAATATCCTGTTGGACAAAGTTGTTTGATCCTCTGTGGGAGATCCGCTGCCACAATACTCCAGATCTTAGAGTTTGTCCTATTAGACACTGTACCACGGTACTGTGCATCATTTTACAAATGGCACACTGACATGTCTGTTCACCAATCAAAGAATTCAACAATACACTTCATAATTGGCCTCCTGTGCTCAACATCCCTCCCAGTGATCTGTCCTCACAAATACGATGCCGTCACACATCCACTGACTGATGAAAACACACAAGACTATCAAACTCATCCTTGCTGACCATCACTTATCATTCCTGATGACTTGAGTTGATACAGCATGGTGCTGGAAAAGGTACAGCAGGTCAGGCAGCATCCCAGGAGCAAGAAAGTCCATATTTTGGGCATGACTTCCCCCACCCCACCCCCCAAAATGTCCACGATGGAATAGCACCTCCCGCAAATAAAATCTGAATCCATGCAACATTGGTCACTTTAACTGTCCTGAAGAAGGGTCCTGCCCGAAACTTTGACTCTCTTGTGGGCCGAAGGGCCTGTTCTGTGCTGTATTGTTCTATGTTCTATGTTCTTGCTCCTCGGATGTTGCCTGCTGTGCCTTTTCCATCACCACGGTCTATCTGCAGCCCCCATTGTCTCCTCATTCCTAATGACCTGCTGAACCCACCCATTACCCTGCTGTATCTGGGCTCCCATTTGGAGCGAGCTGCCTGAGCAAGATCCACCAACACAATCCCTTTCCATCAAGGATTGGGAAATACTAGGTGTCACTGAAAGGTGGGTTGTTACAAAACTCATCTGACCGATAGCAGGCTGTGAACTACCACAGAGAGAGGGTGGTCTTCCGAAACACTTTCGAGACCTGCCAGGGCTGATGCTCAGCCAAACTCCATCAATGTGGCCTCAGTGTAAACCTATTCTGCACAGTAGAGGGAAACACACAATGCTGTCCATTACTGTGGAGCCTCCGAACTGACAATCTATTCACTTTAAACTCACTAAGTGAGGACACTATTGTCTGCCATCAGGATTTGCTTTGCTAAATGGAAATATAATAATTTATCAGTTGTCGGTAGAAATCAGGATAATTCAATGCAGAAGTTTATGTAAGTTAAGTTGTTGCAAGACCTACCAGGAACACCAACGACAACAAGCATGGTCTCGTACACTCTATCGATCCTTTCCCTGAGAAGATGCATTTCGTTGTGTGTGATACAACCTTTCCCTTCCTGCTGCCTGCTATGTGTCGAAATCAGAGAATTCTCTCGGAGATGAAGCTGACACAGTTCCAGAGACTTTATTTTATATTGTGTGGTATCTCCACTGGGAAACTGTGATTACACCTTCAATTTTTTTAACATAATTTTGAACAAACAAATTATGACAACAGGTTTATTTTAATGATGTGATAGCATTGAGATTTATGTCTGTATTCGAATTCCCCAAAGACTGGATTAATCTGATCCTGTTAATTCTCAGGGAATCTACTTTGGCTTCAAGCAGCAGTTCTTGCAAATTTCACTCACTATCAGTCCCATCAATATCTAGCTACCTTTTGAAATTCGTTTCAGTGATAACCTTCATTCTACTCAGACATTCAATACCTCGTGTTGTAGAGCTTTTGGAGAGCTGTTCCACTGCACACTGTTATCCCACTAATTTCCTTGTTAATTCAGTTATACGACTGATTTGGGCAATTCTCTCTGTGAATGAGCACTCTAATACAGAACCTGAAGCTGGTACCGACTACACCAACAGCTGGAACCTCCACTTGGTCACATTTACTCAAAACAAATTATTACATCCAGATCAAATTCATAGAATGATGGCATCATACAGGACTGACATGGCCCTTCGCTCCATCGAGTCTGTATCTCTCAAATCACACTCAAAGCTATACATGGCTAGAAAATGGGAAGCCTTCACAAATGAGATAACGAGAGTCCAGAGAGAATGTGTTCCTGTTCGGGTTAAAGGCAAGGCTGGTAGGTGTAGGGAATGCTGGATGACTGGAGAAATTGAGATGTTGGTTAAGAAAGAAAAGGGAGACATATGTCAGGTTTGGACAGCAGAGACCATGTAGGCATATATTTAAGAGGGAAATCAGGAGGGCCAAAAGGGGACATGAGATAGCATTGGCAAATAAGGTCATAGAGTCATAGAGATGTACAGCATGGAAACAGACCCTTCGGTCCAACCTGTCCCTGCCGACCAGATATCCCATCCCAATCTAGTCCCACCTGCCAGCACCCGACCCATATTCCTCCAAACCCTTCCTATTCATATACCCATTCAAACACCTCTTAAATAATGCAATTGTACCAGCCTCCACCACATCCTCTGGCAGCTCAGACCATACATGTACCACCCTCTGTGTGAAAAAGTTGCCCCTTAGATTTCTTTTATATCTTTCCCCTCTCACCCTAAACCTATGCCCTCCAGTTCACGATTCCCCAACCACAGCGAAAAAACTTTGTCTATTTATCTTATCCATGCCCCTCATAATTTTGGAAACCTCTATAAGGTCACCTTTTAGCCTCCGACGCTCCAGGGAAAACAGCCCCAGCCTGTTCATCCTATCCCAATAGCTCAAATCCTCCAACTCTGGCAACATCCTTGTAAATCTTTTTGGAACCCTTTCAAGTTTCACAACATCTTTCTGGTAGGAAGGAGACCAGAATTGCACGTAATATTCCAACAGTGGCCTAACCAATGTCCTGTACAGCCGCAATATGGCCTCCCAACTCCTGTACTCAATACTCTGACCAATAAAGGAAAGCCTATCAAACACCATCTCAAATTGGGTGATGTCACATTAGTTCAGATAGGCTTCAAGTTCACGTAGTTCACAGCCCTCACTCCGTCTGTCTGTATTCACATTTTCTCGAGACCAAATAGAAGGAAACCAATATTACACTCAATGAGAAATAATAAAACTTAAACATTTATTTCAAAATTGGGACAAAAATGACAAGTTGGATTCTAAATCAGCCAGGAGGCCAGCCATCGAACTGGCTCATATTCAGATACTCCCCAACTCTTATCGTGGACCCGGGTCAAATCCTATCAATGACAGATGGCAGAACTTCAATTTAATAAACATGTGGAATTATGACTCTAATGGTGACCACGAAACCCTTGTCAATTGTTGTTAAAACCCATCTGGTTCTCTAATGCCCTTTACGGATTAGGGCTGTCCTTGTCTTGTCTGGGCTACACGTGACTCCAGACCCACAGCAATTGGTGCGATTGGTGGAGGTCAGCCATCTAAGCTCCAGGCCCTCACAGCAGGAGGTCCTCAAGATTGTGTCCTAGCCCTAACTATCTTTAGTGACTGTATAACTGACCTTCCCTCAGGCAAAATGTCATGGGTCCGAGGGTTCGCTAATACTCACACAATGTTCAGCAGCATTCTTCCCTCCTCAGATACTGAAGCACTCCATGTGGCTCTGCAGCAAGATCCTGGCAACTTCAGCTCCTCGGAAATGGCGTTAGGGAACTGGGCACAGAGCTGGATGAACTTCGGATCAATTGGGAGGCTGAGGGAGTAATTGAGAGGAGTTACAGGGAGGTAGTCACACCTCAGGTTAGGGGAATGGTAGATGGATTACAGTCAGCAGACAGTGCAGGGACTCCCTGTGGCCATTCCCCTCAATAGCAAGTATACTGTTTTGGATACTGCTGCGGGGGATGACTTACCAGGAGTAACACATGGGGTAGAGGACTCTGGCACAGCATATGTCTCTCGTGCTCAGAAGGGAAGGGGGAGGAGGAGCAGAACGTTAGTCATTGGGGACTTCATAATTAGGGGGAATGATAGAAGGTTCTGGGGGAACGAGAGAGACTGACGGTTGATGTATTGCCTCCCAAGTGCCAGGGTTCATGATGTTTCTGATCGTGTTTTCGGTATCTTTAAGTGGGAGGAGGAGCGGCCCCAAGTCGTGCTCCACATAGGCACCAACAACATATGTAGGAAACGGGATGGGGATTTAAGGCAGATATTCAGGGAGCTAGGGTGGAAGCTTAGTGCTAGAGCAAACAGAATTGATGTCTCTGGTTTGTTACCCATGTCACATGCTCGTGAGGTGAGGAATAAGGTGACATTGTATTTGAACATGTGGCTACAGGGATGTTACAGGAGGGAGGGTTTCAGATACCCGGATAATTGGGGCTCATTCCGGGGTAAGTGGGACATCTACAAACAGCATGGTCTACACCTGAACCAGACGGGTTCCAATATCCTTGGGGTGCAATTTATTTATGTGCTTCATGAATGTTTAAGCTAATTCAGCAAAAGATGGGAACCTGAATTGTAGCTCCAGTGTGCAGGAGGTGGAGAGTAGTGAGCTCATAAATAAAGTTTCAAGATCACAGGAGTGTAACAGAAAACAGGAAGGTGGCTTGAAGTGGATCTACTTCAATGCCAGGAACATCTGGAATAAGGTGGGTGAAATTTCAGCATGGGTTGGTACCTGGGACTTTGACGTTGTGGCCATTTTGGAGACATGGATCGTTTGTTTCAGGTTCCGTGTTTTAGATGTTTCAGTAGGAACAGAGATGATGATAAAAGAGGGGGAGGTGAGGCATTGTTAGACAAGGATAGTATTACGGTGGCTGAAAGGACGTTTGATGATGCTCATCTACTGAGGTAGAATGGGCTGAGGTTAGAAACAGGAAAAGAGAGGTCAACCTATCTGGAGATTTGTATAGGCTTCTGAAAAGTCCTAGGGAAGTAGAGTAAAGCATTGTAAAGATGATTGTGAATAGGAGAGAAAGTAACAGGGTAGTTGCTATGGGGACCTTTAACTTTCCAAATATTGACTGAAAATGTTTACTTTAGATGGGTCAGTTTTTGTCCAACGTGTGCAGGACTGTTTCCTGACACAGTATGCAGATAGGCAGACAAGGGGCGGGGCCACATTGGATTTGGTACCGGCTAATGAGCCAGGCTTCATGTTAGATTTGGAGGTAGGTGAGCACTTTGGTGACAGTGACCACAGTTCGATTACATTTACTTCAGTGATGGAAATGGACAGTCATATTCCGCAGGGCAAGAGATATAGTTGGGGTGAAAGCAATTATCGAGGGGAAAGTGAGGACTGCAGATGCTGGAGATCAGAGCTGAAAATGTGTTGCTGGAAAAGCGCAGCAGGTCAGGCAGCATCCAAGGAGCAGGAGAATCGATGTTTCGGGCATGAGCCCTTCTTCAGCGCTTCTGTTTCTGATGTGATTAGGATTTAAGATGCATAGGATGAGAAGGAAACTGCAGGGCACAATTGAAATGTGGAGCTTGTTCAAGGAAGAGCTACTGTATGTCCTTGATAAGTATGTACCTGTCAGGCAACGGGGAAGTGTTTGAGAGAAGGAACCGTGATTTACTAAAGAAGTTGAATCTCTTGTCAAGGGAAGAGGGAGGCTTAAGATGAGACGATAAGGTTCAATTAGGGCGCTTGAGACTTACAAGTCAGCCAGTAAGGATCTAAAGAGAGAGCCAGGAGGGAACATGAGAAGTTTTGGCAGGTAGGAACAGGAAAACACTAAAGCATTCGAGACTCATGTCAGGTATAAAAGAATGACTCGAATAAGATTAGAACCAGTCAAGTACAGTAATGGGAAGCTGTGCGTGCAGTTCGAGGAGATAGGAGAGGTACAGAATGAATATTTTTCATCAGTATTCACACTGGAAAAAGGCAATGTTGTTGAGGAGAATACTGAGGTACAGACTATTAGACAAGACGGGATTGAAGTTCATAAGGAGAAACTGTTAGCAATTCTGGAAAGTGTGAAAATAGATGTGTCCCCTGTGCCAGATGGGATTTATCCTAGGACTCTCTGGGAAGCCAGGGAGGAGATTGCACTGCCTTTGGCTTTGATGTTTATTTTGTCATTGTCTATAAGAATAGTGCCAGAAGACTGGAGGATAGTAGATGTTGTTCCCTTGTTCAAGAAGGGGAGTAGAGACAACCCTGTAATTATAGGCCAGTGAGCCTTACTTCAATTGTGTGTAAAGTGTTCGCAAAGGCTAGAAGAGTTAGGATTTATGATCATCGAGAAAGGACTAAGTTGATTAGGGATAGTCAAAATGCTTTTGTGAAGGGTAGATCGTGTCTCGCTAACCTAATTGAGGCATGGGGTTGAGGGTGATTTAGTGGTTTGGATCAGAAATTCGCTCACTGTAAGAAGCTGTAAGATGTCAGAGGTAGTTTCCTTATTCAGAGAGTAGCAAAGGCATGGAACGCCCGGCCTGCAACAGTCGTAGACTTTCCAACTTTAAAATCATTTAAATGGTCATTGGATAAACATGGATGAGAATGGAGTAGTGTAGGTTAGGTAGGCCTCTGACTGGTTTCACAGGTTGGCACAATATTGAGGGTCGAATGGCCTGTACTGCGCTGTAATGTTCAATGTTCTATGTTCCAGGCCTGGGCTGACAAATGGCAATTAACATCCGTGCCACACAAATGCGAAACAATTACTACCTCCAATAATAGATCACATAAATAACGCCTTTTGACATTCAAGGCTTTGCTGTTGCTGAATCCCCCACAATCAACAAGCTGGGAGTTCCCATTGAGCTGATAATGAAATGGGTTTACAATGTAAGTACTGTGGCTCCAAGAGCAGCTCAGGGGGCAGGAACACTGCAGTGAGGGATGTACCTCATGGCTCCAAAAGCCTCTCCACCATCTCCAAGGCACAGGTCAGGAATGTGATGGAATACTCCCCACTTGCCTGGACGGAAATATCTCCAAGATCTCCCAAGAATTTGGATCCCAGCGTGACCAAGCAGCCATATAAAAGCACAATGTTGCAGACACTGAAAATCCAAAATGAAGTCAGAAAGTGCTGGAGAAATTCGGCAAACGTGGCAGCACCTGTGGAGACAAACAAAAAGTAAGGTTGTTTCTTATCTTTCTCGATTGAATATAAGTTTGTTATTAATTTTATAGCAACTTGAACTAAGCTTTCTACTTTAGTACTGAGTGGGTGTTCAGATAAGTCGGGTATGGATGCTAGGGCAGTTGCTTGCTCCTCCTGCAGAATGTGGCAGGTGGGAGACAGGGCACACGACTCTGCTGGCGACATCTGCGGGAAGTGCACCCAATTCCAGCTCCTTGAAAACTGCGTTAGGGAATTGGAGCTGGAGCTGAATGAACTACGGATCATTCGGGCGGCTGAGGGGGTAATTGAGAGGAGATACCAGGAGTTGGTCACTCCTAAGGCTCAGGACAAGGATAGATAGGATACAGTTAGGGGGAGGAAAGGGCCCAGACAGACAGTGCAGAGATCCCCTGTGGAAAATCCCCTCAACAATAAGTATACTGTTTTGGATACTGCTGGGGGGAATGACCTACCAGAGGAAAGCCATAGCAGTCAGTTCTCTGGCACTGAGCCTGACACTGTGCCAAAGAAGGGAAGGGGGCAGAATAGAAAAGTACTCGTGGTAGGGGACTCGATAGTTAGGGGAATCGACAGGAGATTTTGTGGTCAGGATCGGGATACCCGGAAGGTATGTTGCCTGCCTGGTGCCAGGGTCCGGGACGTCAATGATCAGGTGTATAAGGTTCTAAAAGGGGAGGGCGAACAGTCAGAAATCGTGTTACATATTGGCACTAATGATATAGCCAGGAAAAGGATCGAGGATATAAAAAGTGATTTCAGGAAGTTAGGATGGAAGCTGCAAAGCAGGACGAACAGAGTAGTGTTCTCTAGTTTACTCCCGGTGCCACGAGATAGCGAGGCAAGGAACAGGGAGCGGACGTAGCTTAACACGTGGCTGCGCAGCTGGTGTAGGAGGGAGGGCTTCAGATATGTAGATAATTGGGATGCCTTCTGGGGAAGGTGGTACCTGTACAAAAAGGACGGGTTGCATCTGAACTGGAAGAGGACCAATGTCCTGGGAGGAAGGTTTGCTCGAGTCGTTCGAGAGGGTGTAAACTAGTATTGGCAGGGGGTGGGAACCTAAGCTGTATACCAGAGGTGAGAGTTGATGCAGATGAGGCAATAGCAAGAGGTAGACCAGATAGTGGGAAGGACTTTCCTGGGAAGGAACTAAGGGATCAGTTAAAGTGTGCTTGCTTTAACGCAAGGAGTATCAGGAATAAAAGTGATGAACTTAGAGCATGGATCAGTACCTGTGCTATGATGTTGTGGCCATAACAGAGACATGGGTTTCTCAGGGGCAGGAATGGTTGCTGGATGTTCCATGGTTTATAGCATTTAAAAAGAATAGGGAGGGGGGAGAAGAGGAGGGGGTGTAGCACTACTAATCAGAAAGGGTATCACAGCTACAGAAGCTTCCATTGTCGACGAAGATCTGCCTACCGAGTCAGTATGGGTGGAAATTAGGAACAGCAAGGGAGCAGTCACCTCATTAGGGGTTTACTACAGGCTCCCCAATAGCAGCAGGGAAATGGAAAAAAGCATAGGTTGGCAGATTTTGGAAAAGTGTGGGCGTAGTAGGATTGTTATAATGGGTGACTTTAACTTTCCCAATATTGATTGGAACCTCCTTCGAGCAGAAGATTTGAATGGAGCTGTTTTTGTAAGGTGTGTTCAGGAGGGTTTCCTAACTCAGTACGTTGACAGGCCGACCAGGGAGAGGCCATTCTAGACTTGGTGCTCGGAAACGAGCCGGGGCAGGTATCAGATCTTGTGGTGGGAGAGCATGTTGGTGATAGTGACCACAACTACCTCACATTCTACATAGCTATGGAGAAGGAGAGGATTAGGCAAAATGGGAAGATATTTAATTGGGAAAGAGGAAACTATGATGTGATTAGACATGAGTTAGGAAGCATGGATTGGAAGCAATTTTTCCATGGTAAAGGCACTATACACATGTGGAGACTGTTTAAGGAACAGTTGTTGCAAGTGATGAATAAATATGTCCCTCTGAGACAGGCAAGAAGTGGTAAGATAAAGGAACCTTGGATGACGAGATCGGTGGAGCTTCTCATCAAAAGGAAAAAGGTAGCTTACATAAGGTAAGGAAGTTAGGGTCAAGCTCAGCTCTAGAGGATTACAGGCAGGCGAGGAAGGAGCTCAAAAATGATCTGAGGAGAGCCAGGAGGGGGCATGAGAAAGGCTTGGCAGAACGGATTAGGGAGAACACAAAAGCATTTTACACTTATGTGAGGAATAAGAGAATGGTCAAAGAAAGAGTAGGGCCGATCAGGGATAGCATAGGGAATTTTTGTGTGGAGTCTGAGGAGGTAGGGGAAGCCCTAAATGAGTTTTTTGCTTCTGTCTTTACGAAAGAAATGAACTTTGTAGTGAATGAAACCTTTGAAGAGCAGGTGTGCATGCTGGAATGGATAGAGATAGAGGAAGCTGATGAGCTGAAAATTTTGTTAAACATTAAGATTGACAAGTCGCCAGGCCCGGACCAGATTTGTCCTCGGCTGCTTTGGGAAACGAGAAATGCAATTGCTTCGCCACTTGCGAAGATCTTTGCATCCTCGCTCTCCACTGGAGTCGTACCTGAGGACTGGAGAGAGGCAAATGCAATTCCTCTCTTCAAGAAAGGAAATAGGGAAATCCCTGGCAATTACAGACCAGTAAGTCTCACGTCTGTCGTCTGTAAGGTGTTAGAAAGATTCCGAGGGATAGGATTTATGACGATCTTGAAGAGCATAGTTTGATTAAATACAGTCAATACGGCTTTGTGAGGGGCAGGTCAGCCTCACAAGCCTTATCGAGTTATTTGAGGATGTGATGAGAAAAGTTGATGAGGGTCGAGCTGTGGATGTAGTGTATATGGACTTCAGCAAGGCATTTTTATCATGGTTCCCCATGGTAGGCTCATTCAGAAGGTCAGGGAGAATGAGATACAGGGGAACATAGTTGTCTGGATACAGAATTGGCTGGCCAACAGAAGACAGCGAGTGGCAGTAGAAGGAAAATATTCTGCCTGGAAGTCTGTGGTGAGTGGTGTTCCACAGGGCTCTGTCCTTGGGCCTCTACTGTTTGTAATTTTTATTAATGACTTGGATGAGGGGATTGAAGGATGGGTCAGCAAGTTTGCAGACGACACAAAGGTTGGAGGTGTCGTTGACAGTATAGAGGGCTGTTGTAGGCTGCAGCGGGACATTGACAGGATGCAGAGATGGGCTGAGAGGTAGCAGATGGAGTTCAACCTGGATAAATGCGAGATGATGTATTTTGGAAGGTCGAATTTGAAAGCTTAGCTCAGGATTAAGGATAGAATTATTGGCAGTGTGGAGGAACAGAGGGATCTTGGGGTGCAGGTACATAGATCCCTTAAAATGGCCACACAAGCGTACAGGGTTGTTTAGAAAGCATATGGCATCTTGGCTTTCATTAACAGGGGGATTGAGTTTAAGAGTCGTGAGATCTTGTTGCAGCTCTAAACTTTGGTTAGACCGCACTTGGAATACTGCGTACAGTTCTGGTCACAATATTATAAGAAAGATGTGGATGCTTTGGAACGGGATCAGAGGAGGTTTACCAGGATGCTGCCTGGACTGGAGGACTTATCTTATGAAGAGAGGTTGACTGAGCTCAGACTTTTATCATTGGAGAAAAGGAGGAGGAGAGGGGACCTAATTGAGGTATACAAGGTAATGAGAGGCATAGATAGAGTCGATAGTCAGCGACTATTTCCCAGGGCAGAAATGACTAACACGAGGTGTCATAGTTTTAAACTCTTTGGAGGAAAGTATAGAGGGGATGTCAGAGGCGGGTTCTTTACACAGAGAGTTGTGAGAGCATGGAATGCGTTGCCAGCAGCAGTTGTGGAAGCAAGGTCATTGGGGACATTTAAGAGACTACTGGACATTCATATGGTCACAGAAATTTGAGGGTGCATGCATGAGGATCAGTGGTCGGTACAACATCGTGGGCTGAAGGGCCTGTTCTGTGCTGTACTGTTCTATGTTCTGTGTTCTATGTTCTGTGTTAACCTTTTGAATCCAATATAACTCTTCTTCAGAACAGTGCTGACGAGGAGTTATGTCAGACTAGAAACATTCATTCTCTTTCTCTCTTCACAGTTACACCAGGCCTGCTCAGTTTCTCCAACATTTTCTCTTTTATGATGAAGTAACCAGTTTGATTGGCACCACATCTACAAACATTCAGTCCATCCACCACAAATGCTCCGTGGACAGCACCTTCAACATCCATGAACACCACCTTCCTAAAGGCAAAGGCAGTAGATGCATGAGAACACCATGACCGGCATGTTCCTTTCCAAGCCACTCACCATCCTGACTGGGATATATATTCCTTTAGTAAATTCCCATTCGATCATAGGGCTGATCTCTCAGAAACATGACTGATTGTGTGTTTCACCTGGATCACCATGCCTCAGGGGAGCGGGGGGTTAAGAAGGTGGGATTTTTATTGTGATCTCAACCAGTGTGGTTTGGAGGTGCCAGTGTTGGTCTGGGGTGGCCAAGGTTAAAAATCATACAACACCAGGTTAGAGTCCAAAAGATTTATTTGGAAACACCAGCCTTTGGAGCACTGATGAAGACATAGCACCTCAAAAGTTAGTGCTTCCAAATAAACCTGCTGCTGCATGATTTTTAACTTCAACCAGCGTGGGAATTGAACTTGTGCTGTTAACGTCGAACATTGAACAAGAAAGCACAGGACTGGCCCTTCAGTCCTCGATGTTGTGCTGACCTTTTATCCTCCTCGAAGATCAAAGGAACATCCATGCCCTTCATTGTTCCACCTTCCATGTGCCTATCTAAGGGTCACTTAAATATCCCTCATGTATCTGACTCTAATATCACTGCTGGCAGTGCATTCCACACACCCACCGCTCTCTGTGTGAAGAATCTACCTCTGACATCCCCCCAGACCTTCCTCCAATCATCTTAAAACTTGTGATAGCCAATTGTGAAGCATGATCTGCCCCTCACAAAGCCATGATTACTATCTCTAATCAAGCTATGGTTTTCCAAGTAATCAAAAATCCTGTCTGTCAGAATCCTCTCCAATTATTTGTTTACCACAGATGTAAGACTGGCTGGTTTGTAGTTTTCAGAGTTAACCCTATTCCCTTTCTTGAACAAAGGAATAACATTTGCCACACTTCAATCATTTGGCACTATTCCAGTGGACAGTGAGGATGCAAATGTCATCGTCAAAGGCGCGGCAATCTCTTCCCTCGCTTCCTGTATATCCTAGGTGTATCCTGTCTGGCCCATGGGACTTATGTATCATAAAACATAGAACATAGAACATTACAGCGCAGTACAGGCCCTTCGGCCCTCGATGTTACGCCGACCTGTCATACCAATCTGAAGCCCATCTAACCTACACTAATCCATGTACGTCCATATGATTGTCCAATGTCGACTTAAATGTACTTAAAGTTGGCAAATCTACTACTGTTGCAGTCAAAGCATTCCATACCCTTACTACTCTCTGAGTAAAGAAACTATCTCTGACATCTGTCCTATATATATCTCCCCTCAATTTAAAGCTATGCCCCCTCGTGCTCGCCGTCAGCATACTTGGAAAAAGGCTCTCCCTGTCCACCCTATCTAATCCTCTGATTATCTTATATATCTCTATTAAGTCACCTCTCAACCGTCTTCTTTCTAATGAAAACAACCTCAAGTCTCTCAATCTTTCCTCGTAAGACCTTCCCTCCATACCAGGCAACATCTTAGTAAATCTCCTCTACACCCTTTCCAAAGCTTCCACATCCTTCTTATAATGCGGTGACCAGAACTGTACACAATACTCCAAGCGCAGCTGCACCAGACTTTTGTACAGCTGCAGCATAACCTCATGGTTCCGGAACTCGATCCCTCTATTAACAAAAGCTAAAAGAGTGTATGCCTTCTTAACAACCCTGTCAACCTGGGTGGCAACTTTCAAGTATCTGTGTACATGGGCACCGAGATTTCTTTGCTCATCTACACTACCAAGAATCTTACCATTAGCCCAGTACTTTGCATTTCAGTTACTCCGACCAAAGTGAATCACCTCACGCTTGTCCGCATTAAACTCCATTTGCCACCTCTCAGCCCAGCTCTGCAGCTTATCTATGTCTCTCTGTAACTTACAACATCCTTCATCACTACCCACAAATCCACCGACTTTAGTGTCGTCTGCACATTTACATACCCACCCTTCTACACCCTCATCCAGGTCATTTATAAAAATGATGAACAGCAATGGACCCAACACCAACCCTTGCGGTACACCACTAGTAACTGGACTCCAGGATGAACATTTCCCATCAACCACCACCCTCTGTCTTCTTTCAGCAAGCCAATTACTGATCCAAATTATTATATCTCCCACAATCCCATTCCTCCGCATTTTGTCCAATAGCTTACTGTGGGGAACCTTATCGAACCCCTTGCTGAAATCCATATACACCATATTAACCAGTTTAATCTCATCTACTTGTTTGGTCACCTTCTCAAAGAACTCAATGAGTTTTGTGAGGCACGACCTCCCCTTCACAAAACCGTGCTGACTATCCCTAATTAATTTTTTTTTTCTCGATGATTATAAATCCTACCTCTTTTAACCCTTTCCAACACTTTACGAACAACTGAAGTAAGGTTCACTGGTCTATAATTACCAGGGTTGTCTCTACTCCCCTTCTTGAACAGGGGAACCACATTTGCTATCCTCCAGTCTTCTGGCACTATTCCTATAGACAATGACAATTTAAAGATCAATGCCAAAGGCTCGGAAATCTCCTCCCTGGCTTCCCAGAGGATCCTAGGATAAATCCCATCCGGCCCAGGGGACTTATCTATTTTCACACTCTGCAGGATTTCTAATATGTCTTCCTTGTGAACCTCAATCCCACCGAGTCTAGTAGCCTGTATCTCAGTATTCTCCTCGACAACATTGTCGTTTTCTAGAGTGAATACTGTCGAACAATATTCATTTAGTGCTTCCCCTGTCTCCTCTGACTCCACACACAACTTCCCACTACTATCCTTGATTGGCCCTAATCTTACTCTCGTCATTTTTCTATTCCTTAAATACCTATAGAAAGCCTTAGGGTTTACCCTGATCCTATCCGCCAACAACTTCTCATGCCTCCTCCTGGCTCTTCTGAGCTCTCTCTTTAGGTCTTTCCTGGCTACCTTGTAACCCTCAAGCGCCCTAACTGAGCCTTCACCTCTCATCCTAACATAAGTCTTCTTCTTCCTCTTGACCAGAGATTCCACTTCCTTCGTAAACCACAGCTCCTGCGCTCTACAGCTTCCTCCCTGCCTGACAGGTAGATACTTATCTAAGACACATAAGAGCTTTTCCTTGAATAAGCTCCACATTTCTAATGTGCCCATCCCCTGCAGTTCCTTCCCCATCCTATGCTTCCTAAATCTTGCTTCATCGCATCGTAATTGCCTTTCCCCCATCTGTAACTCTTGCCCAGTGGTATACACCTATCCCTTTCTATTACTAAAGTACACATAACAGAATTGTGATCGCTATCACCAAAGCGCTCACCTACTTTCAAGTCTAACACCTGGCCAGGCTCATTCCCCAATCCCAAATCTAATGTGGCTTCGCCCCTTGTTGGCCTGTCTACATACTGTGTCAGGAAGCCCTCCTGCACACACTGGACAAAAACTGACCCATCTATAGTATTCGTACTATCGTGTTCCTGGTCAATATTTGGAAAGTTGAAGACCCCACGACAACTACCCTGTCTCTCTCACTCCTATCGAGAATCATCTTTGCTATCCTTACCTTTTTCAAACTTTTCAGCACATCCTCCTAATAGACATTTTGAGCATAAACTGTTTGAGCAGATCAGCCTGTTTCACGCTGTCCTCACAAATGTCAAGGTCCCTCGCCGTAGTGAATACTGAAGCAAAGTATTCATTAAGGACTTCCCCAACCTCCTCCTCCACCTTCAGGCACAAGTTTCCTCTACTGTCCTTGCTCAGCCTCACCCTCACTCTGGCCATCCTGTTATTCCTTACATAAATATAGAATGCTTTAGGGTTTTCCTTAATTCTACCCACTCAAGGCTTTTTAATGCCCCCTCCTAGCTCTCCTAAGTCCATTCTTCAGTTCCTTCCTGGCTACCTTGTAACGCTCTGGAGTCCTGTCTGATTCTTGCCTCCTCAACCTAAAGTAAGCTTCCTTCTTCCTCTTGACTAGATGTTCCACATCCTTTGTCACGCAAGGTTCCTTCACCCTATCATCCCTTCTTTGCCTCAGTGGGACAAACCTGTCCAGCACTATCAGCAAGTGCTCCCTAAACAACCTTTACATTTCTGTCGTGCATTTCCCTGAGAACATCTGTTCCCAATTTAGATGCTTCAAACAAGATTATGAGTGCTAGTAAATTCGGACAGGAAGAGGCATAACCATTAGAATTCAACTCAGAATCCCTACAGTGTGGAAACAGGCCCTTCATCCTATCACGTCCACATTGACCTTCCAAAGAGGAACCCACCCACACCCATTTCACTTCCCTATATTTATCCCTGACTACTGGACCTAACCTACACATCCCTGAACTCTGTGGGCAATTTAGCATGGCCAATTCACCTAACCAGCACATCTTTGGAAGAAAACATATTTATTTCAATACAAGTGGGCTAATGGGTAAGGTAGGTGAACTCAGGGCATGGGTAGGAACATGGAATTGGGATATCATAGAAATTACAGAGACATGGCTCAGGGATGGACAGGACTGGCAGCTTAATGTTCCAGGGTAATAGATGCTAGAGGAAGGATTGAAAGGGGGCAAGAGAGGGGAGGGAGTGGTGTATTTTTTTTTTGATTAGGGATAATATTACGGCTGTACTTAAGGTGATTATCCCTTTCTTATTTCTCAGTTCCACCCAAATTTTTTTTATTCATTTATGGGACATTGGGTGGCGCTGGCTGGCCAGCACTGACAGCCCATCCCTATTTGTCCCTTGAGAAGGTGGTGGTGAGCTGCCTTCTTGAATCACTGCAGTCCAGTTGCTGTGGGTTGACCCACAATGCTGGTAGGGAGGGAATAATTTCCCTGGATGTAGTTACAGGAATAATCACCTTAATATGATTCTATTGTCGACTCCCACAAGTCAGTGGGAAATTGAGAAGCAAATTCGTTTGAAGATCTCAGTTATCTGGAAGAATAACAGCGTGGTGATGGTAAGGGATTTGAACCTTCCAAAGCACAGACTGGGACTGCCATGGTGTTAATGTCTTGGTTAGAGAGGAATTTGCTAAGTGCCTACAAGCAAATGTTCTGATTCAGTATGTGGATGTTCTTACTAAAGAAGGAGCAAAACTTGACCTACTCTTGGGAAATAAAGCAGGGCAGGTGACTGAGATATCAGTGGTGGAGCGCTTCAGGGCCAGTGACCATAATCCTATTAGATTTAAAACAATGATGGAAAAAGACAGAGCGGATCTAAAAGTTAGAGATTTGAATTTAGAGGAAGGCCAATTTTGATGATATTCGGCAAGAACTTTCAAAAGTTGATTGGAGGTGGGTATTTTCAGGTAAAGGACGGCTGGAAAGTTGGAAGCCATCAAAAATAGGATAATGAGAATCCAGAGACAGTATGTTCCAGTTGGGGTGAAGGGCAAGGCTGGTAGGCATAAGGAAAGACAGATGACCAGAGAAAATGACGTTTTGTTCAAAAATAAGAAGGAAGCATATGTCAGGTATAGACAGCAGGATTCTGGAGAATCTCAAGAAGAGTATAAATGCAGTAGAAGTATACATAAGAGTGAAATCAGGAAGGAAAAAAATGGGACATGAGATACCTTTGGCAAATAAGGTTAAGGAGAATCCAAAGGGATTTATAAATGCATTAAAGACAAAAGGGTAATTATGGAGAGAATAGGGCCCCTGAAAGATCAACAAGCCCACCTGTGGAACCGCAGCAGATGTGGGAGACACTAAACGAGCATTTTGCATCAGTGTTTACTGTAATATGGATATGGAAGCATGAGAACTTGGGGAAATAAATATCTGTAATATGGACATCTTCAAAAGTGTCCATATTACAGAGGAGGAGGTGATGGACATCTTTAAACATATAAAGGTTGATATATCCACAGGACCTGTCCAGGTGTACCTGAGAGCTATGTGAGAAGCTCAGGAAATGATTACTGGGCCCCTTGCTGAGATATTTATATCATCAATAGTCACTGATCAGGTGCCAGAAGGCTGGGGTTTGGCGAACGTGGTGTCATTGTTCAAGAAATGTGGGAAGGAGAAGCCAGGGAAATATAGATCGGTGAGCCTGGCATTGGTGCTGGGCAATATGTTGAGCTGAGATCCTGAGGGATCCAGAGGGATCCTGAGGATTTACATAAATGTGGAAAGGCAGATTAGAATTTGCCAACATGGTGGGAAATCCTGTCTCATTAACTGAATTGAGTTTTTTAAGGAAGTAATGAAGAGGATTGATGAAGGCAGAGTGGTGAATGTGATTTATATGGACTTCTGTAAGGCAGAAAACAAAGTTCTTCGAGGAGAAGGTGAGGACTGCAGATGCTGGAGATCAGAGCTGAAAATGTGTTGCTGGAAAAACTCAGCAGGTCAGGCAGCATCCAAGGAACAGGAGAATCGACTTTTCGGGCATAAGCCCTTCTTCAGGAATAAGGAAAGTGTGTCCAGCAGGCTAAGGTAAAAGGGACTTGGGGGAGGGGCGTTGGAATTGCAATAGGTGGAGGGAGGTCAAGGTGAGGGTGATAGGCTGGAGTGGGATGGGGGCGGAGAGGTCCAAGGACCTGCATGTCCTTGGTGGAGTGGGAGGGGGAGTTAAAGTATTGGGCTACGGGGTGGTTGGGTTGGTTGGTCCGGGTGTCCCAGAGGTGTTCTCTGAAACGTCGATTCTCCTGTTCCTTGGATGCTGTCTGACCTGCTGCGCTTTTCCAGCAACACATTTTCAGCATAAAACAAAGTTCTGCATGGTCAATTGTTTAGAAACATGAGGTCACGCGGAATACAAGGAGAAGACTAGCCATTTGGATGCAGAAGGTAGGAGACAGAATGTGATGATGGAAAATTGCTTTCCAGACTTGAGACCTGTGACCAGCGGTGTGACACGTTGATTGATGCTGGGTCCACCGTGTTTCATCATTTATGTATCTCCCTCATTGACACTTCGGGCTTGCTCTGACCATGGGCTTGGGCCCACAGCCACATCCACGCCCAAGATGGCCATCTGACAGCACTCAGGACCCACAGCTGCTGCCACACTTCCCACAATGCAGTACCACTGCTGCCTATTGACAGAACTCCAGTAGGGAAGGGAAACAATACGAGGAGAGAGAGGGAAAGGAAAGATGGCCAGCCTGGAGTAGATGGGCCTACTGTACCTGTTCCACAATCTTGGATAACTTTCTCAATCTCTCCCTCACACTGCCAGGTCCCACTCTCTCCCTCAAACTGACGGCTCCCATTCTCTCTCCCTCACACTGCCAGCTCCCACTCTCTCTCCCTCACACTGCCTGCTCCAACTCTCTCTCTCCCTCACACTGCCGGCTCCCACTCTCTCTCCCTCACCGTGCCAGGTCCCAGTCTCTCTCCCTCACACTGCCGGTTCCCACTCTATCTACTTTGCAATGCCGGGGTTGCTTGCTTTTATTGTCAGTGCATTGAATATAGGAGTTGGGAGGTCATGTTATGGCTGTCAAGGAAATTGGTTAGCCCACTGTTGAAATATTGCATTCAATTTTATTTTCCCTGCCACAGGAAGAATGTTATAAAACTTGAAAGGGTTCAGAAAAGGTTTACAAGGGTGTTGTAGGATTGAAAGTTTTGAGTTAGAGGGAGAAGCTGAATAGGCTGCGGCTATTTCCCTCAAAGGTTGAGGGGTGACCTTGTAGACATTTATAAAATCATGAGGGGAATGCATAGGGGAAATAGCCAATATCTATTTCCAAGACTAGAAGTTGTAGGTTCAAGGTGAGAGGGGAAAGATTTTAAAGGGACTTAAGGGGCAGTCCTCTTCTTGTAGAGACTGATGTGTACGTGGAATGAGCTGCCAGAGGAAAAGGCTGGTCTAATTAAAACATGTAAAAGGCATCTGGATGCCTATTATTAATAGGAAGGGCTTAGAGAGATGTGGGGCAAATGCTGGCGAATGGGATTAGATTAATTTCGGGTATCTGGGCGGGATGGAAGGTTTGAACCAACGGTCTATTTCCGTGCTCTACATCTCTATGACGCTATGACTCTATTAAAGATAGGAAGTGCATGGGGCAGACTGTCCAAGCGTTGGCACAGGGTTGATCTAAACACTTTTCAACATTCAGACAAATGATCTGCCAACAACCATGTCTCACAGTTTCTCTATGCTGATGACTGAGAGTTAAATTGTCATAGCACGGACACAGACCGCTCCGTTAAACCCATTCACCCTGAACAGATCCAGTCCCATTTGCCAGCACATGACCCCAATCCCTCTGAACCCTTCCTATTCATATAACCATCCGATGCCTTTCAAATGCTGTCATTGTACCAGCTTCCACCACTTCCTCTGGCAGCTCATTCCATGCACGCACCGACTTCTGTTCGAGAAAAGTTGCCCCTTGGGTCCGTCTTAAATTTTCCCATCTCAACCTAACACTGTGCGCACCAGTATGAACTCCTCTTCCCCTTAGAAAAGACCTTGGCTATTCACCCTATCCATGCTCTTCATGATTTAGCAAACCTCTCTGAGGTCATAGATTCAGAGAGTTACAAAGATGTACAGCACAGAAACAGACCCTTTGCTCCAACTTGTCCATGCTGACCAGATATCCCAATCCAATCTCGTCCTACCTGCCTACACCCAGCCCATATCCTTCCAAACCCTTCCTATTCATACACCCATCCAGATGCCTCTTAAATGTTACAATTGTACCAGCCTCTATCACTTCCCCTGGCAGCTCACTCCGTGCATTTACCACCCTCTGCATGAAAAAGTTGCCTCTTCGATCACTTTTATATCTTTCCCCTCTCACCCTAAATCTATGCCCTCTAGTTCTGGACTTCGCCACCCCAGGGAAAAGATTCTGTCTATTTATCCGATCCATGCCTCTCATAATTTTGTAAACCTCTATAAGGTCACCCCTCAGCCTCCGATGCTCCAGGAAAAACAGCCCCAGCCTGTTCAACCTCTCCCTATAGCTCAAATCCTCCAACCCTGACAACATCCTTGTAAATCTTTTCTGAACCCTTTCAAGTTTCACAACATCTTTCCGATAGGAAGGAAACCAGAACTGCACGCAGTATTCCAACAGTGGCCTAACCAATGTCCTGTACAGCCGCAACATGACCTCCCAACTCCTGTACTCAATACTCTGACCAATAAAGGAAAGCATACTAAATGCTTTCTTCACTATCCTATCTACCTGCGACTCCACTTTCAAAGAGCTATGAACTTGCACTCCAAGGTCTCTTTGTTCAGAAACAGGTCACTTCGCAGCCTCCATTAGGACAAGCCCTCAAGGGCAAGTGACATTCTTGTACATTTCTTCTGCAACATTTCAAGTTTAACAACATCTTTCCTATAGCAGGGAGACCAGAATTGAATATAGTATTCCAAAAATGGCCTAACTAATGTCATGTACCCCTACACTCAATGCACTGACCAATATAGGCTCTTTAATTCTGCACCCTGGACTAGATCCTTAGTGAAGGTGTTACAAAGGTGATGGAATACTGTAGCACATGGGATCTCACATTGAATCTCTCGTCAACCATATGCAGTGTATGTCAGCTCCACAACTTCAGTGTCCAAAAACAATTGTGCAACGACATTGATGTCCGGTATAATCCCAACCAACATCCTTTTGTGTGACTCGAGACAGAGTGTCAATGATTTCCAGAGAGTCCTGAGCTTCAACAGCAAAGTCTAAGTATTGGAGGTCATAAATCTTTTGACCATATCCAAAAAAAAAAGACAGATGCTTTAAATCAGAAACAAAAGCAAACATTGCTGAAAAAATCTCAGCAGCATCTGTGAAGAGAAATCAGAGTTAACCTTTCGTATCCAGTGACTGTTCTTCAATACTAACCATGTCCACTTTGATTGTCCAATAAACGCAGGTTCACCCATGCGTTTGGTTGATTTTCAGACTGAAATCTGTTGAAAACACAGAACACAAATGTGCCTGGTTATCACACCCAGATCAAATTATTGTAAAGTTCAAGCACTTTGAAAATATCTTATTTGGATATTAACTTCTTTACCAAATTGTTTTCATGACAACATTTTAACTGTGTTTCCAAATATTTTTCAGTCCAGATACAAATACATTTTAAATTGCTTCCGCCTATCTCATGTGGGAGTAATCTGGTATATGAACTTCAGTGTCTGTGTGATGCTATGTATGTAGGCCATGCCTCTGAAAGACTGACAGATTGTTCCAAACAGCATTTCTCTTCAGTTCTTCACAGCAAACAGATTACTGCCTGGACCCAACCAGCTTACACTCACAAAACCTAAAACGCAGTGTCTACCATTAGTTGTGATTGGACAACATTTTAAATAAATTCTAATCCATTCCTGGGCATCGCTGGTTGGGCCGGCAATT
This sequence comes from Chiloscyllium plagiosum, assembly GCF_037043375.1. NCBI lineage: Eukaryota > Metazoa > Chordata > Chondrichthyes > Orectolobiformes > Hemiscylliidae > Chiloscyllium > Chiloscyllium plagiosum. Next base: position 88,650,489 of record NW_028270156.1, on the reverse strand, counting down.
ATTGCCCAACCCTAGTGGTTGTTGAGAATGTGTTGTGGGTTTGGAAAGTGCTCTAAGGAGCTTCTGTGTACATTTATAAAACTATTGAAGATCGTTGGGCCGAGGACATTCTCCTGAGGAACTCCAACAGAAATGTTCTGTCGTTGTGATGACTAACCGTCAACAATCACAACCTTCTTCCTTTGTGCCAGGTACAACTCCAACCAGCAGAGAGTTTTCCTCGATTTCCATTGGCTCCAGATTTGCTCAGGCTCCTTGATGTCACACTCAGTCAAACGCAGCTTTAACATTAAACCCAGTCATACTCACATCACTCTCTGGTATCATCTCTTTTTCTCCAAGGCAATGGGCACACACCACTCCCTCAGTGGAGAGGGGCAACTGGTGCTGAGTGTAACCTTGGGGTCACCATAGCTCAGATCAGGGTAAGAAGAAGAGTCCTTCATGGTAGCATCATCTAATGTGGGAACAGGGCCAATGTAGTTGCATGCCTCGATATTGCAAACCAGCTATCCAGCTCACTGAGGGAAGAGTGACTGAATGGGCATTCTCGAGAGAAGGATATCTTTGGAAAACAATGCAATTTAGAGATGGGAGTGTTTGATTGGAAAACAATATTGCTTGTGGAATGAAAGTTATCATTTCATTAATTAATGTGATAGAATTGTCCAGTCTTTAAAACTTAATTTTAGAAATACATGTATATTTATTTGAGCACTTAATATGCATTGTCATAATCTGTTTGTTCACATTTGAATGAAACACTCATTTGAAGAGTGGTGGCACCTCACAATCCCCAGGTGATCCTCCATGGTATAGGTTAAAGGGCTGGGCAATGTGGGACATCAGTGTTTGATGGAGAGAGATTGACTGCAGCATGAAAACACAGATTATCTCAATGCTTAAAACATTTGCAATTATGAATAAATTATTCAAAATGATTCTTGCCATATTAGTATTCCTGATAAGTGATTAAAATTATTGAAGCTTTGTAAATCTGGGTGAGAGTTGCTCCCTGCACTTTGTGATGGAAGATGTTACGTTCTGGTCCAGTGGTCGCCATTACACCGACACTCGAACATTGGTGTCTCTTATTATGTCAGGTGTTATGAATGTTCTCTGTGGTTTAATTCTGATTTGTGAGGGCTCTTGCAGTGCAGTGGCAGTGTCCCTACCTCTGAACCACAAGGTCTGTGTTCAAATGCAAACCTGCATTGAAGGTGTGTTTCTAGGAAGGAGAGAAGGAGGGGCTAGAGAGGAGGGGAGTGGTGTTTTAGATAAGGGAAAACGTCACGGCAGTACTTAGAGAGGATATTCCTGATGGATCATCCAGTGAAGTTGTATGGTTGGAACTGAGAAAAATGAAGGGTGTAATCACATTGTTGGGATTACACTCTCGCCCTGCCCTGCGCGCCCCCCACCCCCAATAATCAGCAGGAAATTGGGGAGAAAATACGTGGGGAGCTCGACAAAGGCTATAAGAATGATAGGGTTGCAAGAAAAGGGGATTTTAACCTTCAAAATATGGACTGGGAATGGATTGGAGAACTTACTCGGTATATTCAGGAAGATTTTCTCAATTAATATGAAGGCGGTCCTCCATGAGAAGGGGCAAAACCCAACCTTCTCTCAGGAAATAAGGCAGGGCAAGTGACTGAGGTATTAGAGGGGGGAGCACTAACTGCTATTCGATTAGTTTTAAAATAGCTAAGGAAAGTTAAAGTGTATGGAGCTGACAGTGGGGTCTTTGGACATTACAATACGTAAGTGTGATTTGTAGAAACCGTTTCTGAGTCTTGTAATTGAGAGTGAGATTCACTCAGCATTCAGGTCTCTGTTATTCTTTACAAGCCTGATAGATTATGTTCATATACTAAATTCAAAGTTTGTGAGAAGATTTGTAGCTCGGGTGCTCGTTGCTGTGGTTCTGTTCGCCGAGCTGGAAGTTTTTGTTGCAAACGTTTCGTCCCCTGTCTAGGTGACATCCTCAGTGCTTGGGAACCTCCTGTGAAGCGCTTCTGTGGTGTTTCCTCCGGCATTTATAGTGGCCCGTCCCTGCCGCTTCCGGTTGTCAGTTTCAGCTGTCCGCTGTAGTGGCCGGTATATTGGGTCCAGGTCTATGTGTTTGTTGATGGAGTTTGTGGATGAGTGCCAAGCTTCTAGGAATTCCCTGGCTGTTCTTTGTTTCGCTTGCCCTATAATGGTAGTGTTGTCCCAGTCAAATTCATATTGCTTGTCATCTGCATGTGTGGCTACTAGGGATAGCTGGTCGTGTCGTTTCGTGGCTAGTTGATGTTCGTGGATGTGGATCGTTAGCTGTCTTCCTGTTTCTCCTACATAGTGTTTTGTGCAGTCTTTGCATGGGATTTTGTACACTACGTTAGTTTTGCTCATGCTGGGTATCGGGTCCTTAGTTTTGGTGAGTTGTTGTCTGAGAGTGGCTGTTGGTTTGTGTGCTGTTATAAGTCCTAGTGGTCGCAGTAGTCTGGCTGTCATTTCAGACATGTTCTTGATGTATGGTAGTGTGGCTAGTCCTTTGGGTTGCGGCATGTCCTCGTTCTGTTGTCTCTCCCTAAGGCATCTGTTGATGAAATTGCGAGGATATCCGTTTTTTGCGAATACCTTGTATAGGTGTTCCTCTTCCTCTTTTAGCAGTTCTAGTGTGCTGCAGTGTGTTGTGGCCCTTTTGAACAGTGTCTTGATGCAACTTCGTTTGTGTGTATTGGGGTGGTGGCTTTCATAGTTCAGGACTTGGTCTGTGTGTGTGGCTTTCCTGTATACCTTAGTGGTGAATTCTCCGTTTGGTGTTCTCTGTACCCTCACGTCTAGGAATGGGAGTTGGTTGTCCTTTTCTTCCTCTCTCATGAATCGGATTCCTGTGAGTCTGAGTGGGATGTCTGGTTTGTGCACTTTCGGTAGTCCATAGAATCTGGGGGTGTTGTTGCTTTCAGGTTTCATTCTTTGTAGGTCTGACCTGGTTATCTGTCCGTTTTTTTGTTTTAGTATGTTTCGGGTGGTAGCTGGAGAAATGTAGCATTTGGAGGTTATCCATGGGTTTGCAGTACAGTGAGGTGCTGAGGTGTCCATCCGTGATGGAGATTCTTGTGTCCAAGAATGAGACAGATACTAAGGAGTAGTCTGTGCTGAGTTTGATGATGGGATGAAATCATTGATATCACTGTGTAGTTGTTTCAGTGACTCCTCACCATGGGGGCAGTGGAAGGAAATGTCAGCAATATACCTGCTGTATAGTGTTGGTTGGAGGTCCTGTGGTAGAGAAGTCTTGTTCAAACCTGAACTCAAGGATGCGCTCATAAGAACAGGATACAATGCTCAATAACTGGAGACATGTATGTGCAGAACCACAGGAGATGGGTGAGGTTCTCAATGAATATTTCTCCTCTGTGTTTAACGTGGAGAAAGACATGAAGATTGGGAACTTGGGGAAGTTAGTGGTGATATCTTGGTGATAGTTTGTTTCACAGTAAAAAGGTGTTGGTTGTATTAGAATGTATGAAGGTGGATAAATCTCCTGGTCCTGACCAATATTTCCAAGAGCACTGCAAGAGGTTAGAGAAGACGTTATGAGGCCAGTGAATATAATCCCAGTCTACTCAGTCTCTCCTCAGGAGCCAAACCCCTCAACTCTGAAATCAACCGAGTGAACCTCCTCTGCACCCCCTCCAGTGCCAGTCCATCCTTTCACAAGGAGACCAAAACTACACACAGTACGCCAACTGTGCCCTCACCAGCATCCTATACAGCTGCAACATAATCTCTCTGCTTTTAAACTCAATCCCTTTAGCAATGAAGGATAAAATTCCATTTGCCTTATTAATAGCCTGTTCCACCTGCAGACCAATCTTCTGTGATTCATGCACAAGGACACCCAGGTGCAAGGACACACCAAGGACACAACATGCTGCATTTTTTAACTATTCAAGTGTGGCGACCTCTCAGCCCAGCATTTTTTTTAGATTACCTATAGTGTTGAAACAGGCCATTCGACCCAATAAGTCCATACCGACCCGTCGAAGTGCAACCCACCCATACCCATTCCCCTACATTTATCCCTTCACCTAACACTACGGGCAATTTAACTTGGCCAAGTCACCTAATCTGCACATTTTTTGGACTGTGGGAGGAAACTGGAGCACCCAGAGGAAACCCACGCAGACACGGGGAGAATGTGCAAACTCCGCACAGACAATCATCTGAGACAGGAATTGAACCCGGGTCTCTGGCGCTGTGAGGCAGCAGTGCTAACCACTGTGTCACCGTGCCGCCCAACCATCTCTTAACCCAGCATAGTGATCTCTCAGCCCAGCGTGGTAATGTCTCAGACCAGCGCGGAGATCTCACAACCCGGCATGATAATCTCTCAACCCAGCGTGAACATCTCTCAGACTGGCATGGTGATCTCTCAGCCCAGAACGGTGATCTCTCAGCCCAGTGTGGTAATCTGTCCGCTCGACGTGGAGATCTCTCAGCTCTCATGGAGATCTCTTAGCTCAGTGTGGTAATCTCTCAACCCAGCATGGACATCTCTCAGACTGGCATGGTGATCTCTCAGCCCAGAACGGTGATCTCTCAGCCCAGTGTGGTAATCTGTCAGCTCGACATGGAGATCTCTCAGCTCTCATGGAGATCTCTTAGCTCAGCGTGGTAATTTCTCAACCCAGCATGGACATCTCTCAGACTGACATGTTGATCTCTCAGCCCAGAACGGTGATCTCTCAGCCCAGTGTGGTAATCTGTCAGCTCGACATGGAGATCTCTCAGCTCTCATGGAGATCTCTTAGCTCAGCGTGGTAACCTCTCAACCCAGCATGGACATCTCTCAGACTGGCATGGTGATCTCTCAGCCCAGAACGGTGATCTCTCAGCCCAGTGTGGTAATCTGTCAGCTCGACATGGAGATCTCTCAGCTCTCATGGAGATCTCTTAGCTCAGCGTGGTAATTTCTCAACCCAGCATGGACATCTCTCAGACTGACATGTTGATCTCTCAGCCCAGAACGGTGATCTCTCAGCCCAGTGTGGTAATCTGTCAGCTCGACATGGAGATCTCTCAGCTCTCATGGAGATCTCTTAGCTCAGCGTGGTAACCTCTCAATCCAGCATGGACATCTCTCAGACTGGCATGGTGATCTGTCAGCCCAGAACGGTGATCTCTCAGCCCAGTGTGTTAATCTGTCAGCTCGACATGGAGATCTCTCAGACTGGCATGATGATCTGTCAGCCCAGAATGGTGATCTCTCAGCCTGTTGTGGTAATCTGTCTGCCCGGCATGGGGATCTCTCAGACTGGCATGGCGATCTCTTGTCCTGGCGCGCCGATCTCTCGGCCTGACATGGGGATCTCTCGTCCTGGCGTGGCGTCACTCGGCCTGGCATGGCGATCGCTTGGCGTGGTGCTCTTTTTGGCTGGCGTGAAAATTTGTCAGTCCAGTGCGGTGATCTCTCAGCCTGGTGTGGTGATCTGTTAGCCTGGTGTGGTGATCTCTCAGAACAGCAAAGTGATCTCTCAGTCCAGTGCCCTGATTTTTGGCACAGTGCAGTAATCTCTCAACCCGGCATGGTGATCTCTCAGCCCGGCATGGTGATCTCTCAGCCCGGCCTGAGGATCACTTAGCCCAGCATGGTGTTATCTCAGCCCGGCACACCTATCTCCTGTGGTGTGGTGTGATGTGGTGATCTCTCAGCCCGGCCTGCAGACCTCTCGGTCTGGCGTGACGATATTCAGCCAGTTGTGGTGATCTCTCAGCCAGGCGTAATGATCTCTCAGCCTGCACGATGATCTCTCAGCCTGGCACAATGATCTCTCAGCCTGGCACGATGATCTCTCAGCCTGCACGATGATCTCTCAGCCTGGCACAATGATCTCTCAGCCTGGCACAATGATCTCTAAGCCTGCATGATGATCTCTCAGCCCGGTGCGGTGATCTCTCAGCCCGGTGCGGTGATCTCTCGGCCCGGTGTGGTGATCTCTCGGCTCAGCATGTGCAGTCTCTCGGCCAGCTGTGGCCTTAGTGTGGGTCTCTGATCTCACTGAGGCTAAGCACTTAAGAAAGATTGTAATGTTTGAACTTGCACTTTATTTATTTATTTTCCTTTTAAAACTTAGAGGGTCTGCAACATGTAGCTTTTAACCTCACTTCAATTTTTAAAATTTGTTTTATGGGACTTGAGCATCACTGGCTGGCCAGCACTGACAGCCCATCCCTATTTGTCCTTGAGAAGGTGGTGGTGAGCTGCCTTCTTGAATCACTGCAGTCCACTTGCTGTGGGTTGACCCACAATGCCGGTAGGGAGGGAATTCCAGGATTCTGACCCAACGACTGTGAAGGAACAATGGTTTATTTCCAAGTCAGGATAGTCAGTGGCTTGGAGGGGAACTTGCCAGTGATGCTCCCAGGTACTTGCTGCCCTTGTCCTTCTGGATGGAACCAGTCATGGGTTTGGAAGGTGCTGCCCAAAGATCTTTGGTGAATTTCTGCAGTGCATCTTGTAGATAGACACACTGCTGCTCCTGAGCACTGGTGGCGGAGGGATTGAATGTTTGTAGATGTGGTGCCAATCAAGCGGGTTGCTTGGTCCTGGATGGTGTCAAGCTTCTTGAGTGTTGTTGGTGCTGCACCCATCCAGGCAAGTGGGAAGGATTCCATCACACTCCTGACATCATATATTTTATGCAGCACTATTATTACTGTAAAAATAAAAAAAGTTCTTTCTTTTCTTTCTACCTTCTTCGTAAGATTCTGTACCGAGGTATTTGTCCCTAAGATGGTGCATTTTGTGGTGACATTATACACTTCTCACTGTATTCCTGTACCTTTGTACTGAGTACATGTGACAATAAAGTCAAAATCAAATTACAGACAAAAGAGTTGGAATAACTATTGGAAAACTTAGCAGGATAATGGGTTATTTATCTCATAAACAGCAACTGCTCCAATAGAGTAACATCCCATAAACACATCCTTGGCACAGGCAAATTCAGTAAAATAGATTGTCTCACATGCAATTCTGGACAAGGACTATAATAGAGTTGTTCAAAATTACATTTCCTTTCAGTGTTCTGGAAACAGTACAATATTTATTTATCCCTTTAAATCTTTCCTATTCATGTCCCTGTCCAAATGTCTCCGAAATGTTGTAATTGTACCTGCCTGGACCACTTTCTCTGGCAGCCCATTCCATACACACACACACACCCTGCATGAAAATGTCGCTCCTCAGGTCCCTTTTAAATCTTTCCCCTCTCACCTTAAACCTGTACCATCTGGTTTTGGACTCCCCTGCCCTGGGGAAAAGACCTTGGCTATTCATCTTGTCTCTGGCCCCTCATGATTTTATAAAGCTCTGTCCAAGAAGCCGTGTAAAAGATGCCACATAAGATAATGTTGCATTTTGCCAGTGATGATATATAAGCAGGGTAAAAGATGAAAGCCTGATTACCAGGAAACAGAGAATCAGAATAAAGGCTTCAGTTTCAGACTGGTAACTAATGGAGTGTCACAGGGATCAATGCTGAGACCTCAACTATTTACAATCACATTAAACTACTGGGTTGAGTAAATGGGAAGGAAAAGGAACCTGGAGTATAATGTGGCTGTGGCTTGAGGTTGTTTGCTTGACAGGAATAACAGAGAGCAGAACATTATTTAAAATGAGAGACTACAGAACTCTTAGGAGGAGGATCAATTTTAAAATCAAGCCGGACCAAACTATTTTTTTTCAGTTGAAGACAATTTAACTATTTTTCACTTCAATAAGCAGACAACTCAATTCAGTAACTGCAGTAACCAGCTGGGTCACCTTCCCAACACACTGCCCAACCAAATACATTGAAAACGGCTTCGGAAAGGCCTGAATTCAAATATAGTGCTGCTGCACCTCACTGTCCCTCCAATAAAGAGTGAGTCAATGATGCGATCTGAAATCTGTCCAGAGAGCTCCCAAACTGGATCCAGGCAGTTATTCAAATATCCCCTCACTACAGACAATTCAGAACTATCTCAGGGAGGGAGCAGAATATTCCCAAAGGGGAGAGGGACCAGCAGGATGTTGCTGTACACATTGGAACCCATGATACAGGATGGGAAAAGGACGAGGTCCTGAGGAGAGAAAATAGGAATTTAGGCAGGAACTTAAAAAGTCGATCCCGGAGGGTAGTTGTAGGAGGGGGATGAAGGTGTGAGTCCTTTTAGGGTAGAGAGTATGAGAAAGAATATCAGGCTTATATGATTTAACCAAATCAGAAATTATAGATGTTTTTTATAAAAGCAGAGGGGTTAGTAAACGGATTCCCACAGCTGGGTTTTGAGATTTCACTCCCTATTGCCGGTCTCCTCCCTCATTCATTCCATTTCACGGAGGCGCTATTTGACAGTAACTTTCTTAAAGGGTTAAAAATCACACAACACCTGGTTATAGTCCAACACGTTTAATTGGAAGCACACTAGCTTTCGGAGCGACGCTCCTTCATCAGGTGATAGTGGAGGGCTCAATCCTAACACAGAATTTATAGCATTTACAGTGTGATGTAACTGAAATTATATATTGAAAAATTGATTGTCTGTTAAGCCTTTCATCTGTTAGAATACAGTGATAGTTTCACTTCTTTCATGTGTAAATCAGAAAACCTTTTTTTTAAAAAGTTGCATTCTCGGGTTAGCTGTTAACAATGGTCATAGCTAGACATTATGTTGAAGGTATTGGCCCCCTGTGCTCTCTGTCTATGCCATGATGTTTAGATTGATTCTAATCTAAAAAGTGAGATAACAGAGTTTTACATGGATTCATGCAGTTTTTGAGCAAAGTACAATGTAACCCTGCAAGTACAAATTCACCCCACAAAATCTATGTGGGCCTTTGTCTGTGTGTGTGTGTGTCTGTCTGGGTTGGGGGCTGTGAGTGTGAGAAAGTGTATGTGTTTGTGTAGTGAGTGCAGAGTGTCTTAAGTCTGTGAGGGGGTGCATGTGTGAGTGTGTGTGTCTATAAGGGTGTGTGTGGGTGTCTGTGTGTGTGTCTGTGTGTATGTGTGTCCATGTGTATGCGTGTATAGGTGTGCCTCTGTGTGTGTGTGAGTGTGTGTGTCTGTGTGTATGTGTGTCCATGTGTATGCGTGTATAGGTGTGCCTCTGTGTGTGTGTGAGTGTGTGTGTGTGTGTGTATAGTGCAATGGTGGTCACCTGTAATGTGACATGAACCCAAGGTCCCGGTTGAGGCCCTCCCTATGGGTACCGAACTTGGCTATCAGCCTCTGCTCGGCCACCTTTCTCTGCTGCCTGTCCCGAAGTCCACCTTGGAGGATGGTCACCCGAAGGTCCGAGGTTGAATGTCCTGCACCACTGAAGTATTCCCCAACTGGGAGGGAACCCTCCTGTCTGTTGATTGTTTTGCGGTGCTCTCTGCCTCAGGGCATCCTTGCCTGCAATGTATAAGATAGACAACGTTGGCTGAGTCACATGAGTACCTGCCACGTACAAGGTGGGAGGTATCCCCACGTGTAATGGTGGTATCTATGTCCACACTCTGACACGTCTAACAGCACTTACCGTGACAGGGTTGTGTGGAGTTGTTCTGAGAGCCAGGCAGCTTGCTACGTACAATGGTCTGTTTGCGGTTTGGTGGTCGTTTAAACGCAAGTAGTGGAGGTATGAGGAAGGTCTTGATGAGGTGCTCATCCTCATTGATAATGTGTTGCGAAGAACATGGCATAATGTTTCAGCTGCTGGGAAATACTGAACAACGAAGGGTACCCTGTCGGTTGCAGCACATGTCTGTCTCCTGAGGAGGTCATTACGGTTCCTTCCTGTGGCACGTCGGAACTGGCGGTCGATGAATTTGGCATCGAAACCCTGTTCTTGTGAGGGCATCCCTGAGTACTTCCAGGTGTCGGTCACATTCCTCCTCATCTGAGCAGATCCGGTGTATGTGTATAGCTAAGCTCAGTACCCATAGGGAGGGCCTCAACCAGGACCTTGGGTCATGTCACATTACAGGTGACCACCATTGCACTATACACACACACACACACCCTCACAGACTTAAGACACTTTGCACTCACTACACACACACACACATACACTTTCCCTAACCCAGACAGACACACACACAGACAAAGACCCACATATATTTTGTGGGGTGAATTTGTACTTGCAGAGTTATAGTGCACTTTGCTCAAAAACTGCAAACATTCATGAGGAACTCTGAGCTCAAAAACTGCATGAATTTATGTATAACTCTGTTATCTCACTTTTTAGACTAGAATCAATCTAAACATCAGGTCATAGACAGAGAACACAGGGGGCTAACACCTTCAACATATTGTCTAGTAATCACCATTGTTAACAGCTAACCCGAGAATGCAACTTTTAAAAAAAATAGTTTTGTGATTTACACATGAAAGAAGTGAAACTATCACTGTATTCTAACAGATGAAAGGTTTAACAGACAATCAATTTTTCAATGTATAATTTCAGTTACATCACACTGTAAATGTTTGCGATAAATTCTGTGTTAGGAATGAGCCCTCCACTATCACCCGATGAAAGAGCGTCGTTCCGAAAGCTAGTGTGCTTCCAATTAAACCTGTTGGACTATAACCTGGTGTTGTGTGATTTTTAACTTTGTACACCCCAGTCCAACACCGGCATCTCCAAATCATTTCTTAAAGGGGACAGAGACCCCATTCAATCTGTATCTAACAGGTCCGTGCTGATGGAGACAACTTGTTTGATGTCCTGCCAGCTGTTCAAGTCCCGATAGATGGTTCTGAGGGGGATTAGTATTCTCATCTTTTCATAGTTTCAGGTGAGATAGTGCGCTGGGGAGTGGGGAGACCACAGTTTGATGAATGACTGAATGAAAGGCGGAAGGAGTAAATACCGAGCGATTGTGAGTGGGTTGGCAAATAAAGGGCCTTAATATAAAAATAAAGAAACATACAGTACAATATCTCACACAACCATAGAATAAGATGTTTGAAGGTGATTGACTCTCTGCATCAGGAAAGCCACGCCAGCTCGCCCACGGAGACATTGGGAATGATTAACTGATATGGGTGAGCAGGGCAGAACCTCAGCAGATCACAGGATAATCAGGGACAAAGGTTACAAGATAAACAAGTGACCACATCAGCGAACAGGCACCGTGTGTTTGAATCTGACCGGTAGATATGTAATAGACAGTGACCTGATGTCATCAAAATACCGTGTTAATTGGATTATTAATTGGATGTAATTGATTTACAGACCTGATGTAATCATCGCCCAGTTGGTTGACTTGTGGGCTTGATATGATCAACTGCACAATAACAGTTAGTTTGTAGACTGACATAACTTTGATGTCAGAAAGTGTAAGAATGATATTGTGCGGGTGTTTGACAGAGAGAGCTGGATTGTCCTGTGTGATGGTCTGGAGTTCCTCTCCTGGCTGTAATCGATTCCCGCTGAAATAAACTGCTGTTCCTGCTGAATTGCCCAGGCCTTCAGAGTCTTCTTGCCTCAGAGACTGCGGTCACTCCGACAGCAGTAATATCTGGATTACTCCCAGTGCCGTGTCCCAGTGGGAGTAGGAATAGGGGGCTAGAGGAATCTCTTCTGGGGTAGAAGAGACCTATATCAGAAGGAAAGGTTGCACCTGAATTGCAATTGAGCAAAATGGAGTTAGAAGATAAACAAAGAGAGAGAAAGAGGAAAAGAGAGAGAGAGAAAGTTCTGACCTAAACAAAGAGAGAGAGAGAAGAAAGTAAAAGAGAAAGAAAAAGAGAGAGAAGCACATGAGAGAGAAAGGGAGAGAAGAGAGAGAGAGACAGAGAGAGAGGAAAAAGAAAGAGAGAGAGAGACAGAGAGAGAGGAAAAAGAAAGAGAGAGAAGGTTGTTCCCTGAGCAAACACAGAGAGAGTTTGAACTTGAGAAGTTGCGACTTAGTCAGCAAAGTCAAGATAACAGGATGGAGATTAAAGGAGAAGGTAGTGATACACACAAATATGTCAAGCTCAGCCACATTTTAATGAGAAAGATGTTGAAGCCTTCTTTATTTCATTGAAAAAATTGTCTAGGCAGATGGAGTGGTCTGAGAATTTATGGGTGATGCTAGTTCAGACTAAACTGGTCGGCAGAGCTAGTGAGGTATTTGACATGCTGTAAGATGTGGGGTCAAGAGATTATGTTGAGGTTAAACAGGTTATTTTGAGTGCTTATGAATTGGTCCCAAAAGCGTACAGACAATGGCTCAGAAATATAAAGAAGGAACCAGGTCAGATTTATGTTGAGTTTGAAAGATTTAAACATAATCATTTTGATAGATGGATGTGAGCCTTAAAGATAGATACGACCTATGAGGCTCTGAGACATTATTCTACTGGAGAAGTTTAAAAACTCACTTCCAGAGATGATCAGAATTCATGTGGAGGAACAGAAAGTTCAGAAAGTGAGAAGCGCAGCAGGATTAGCAGATGAATACATATTGGTGTATAAGAGAAGCTTCCGGGCAGAATTACGCCCTGTGTGGGATAGAAGTTGGGAGAAGTGGAGATCCTACACGAGGAAACAAAAAATAGAGAACACGTAAGTATTTACCGCCGATTAGAAAACAAGCCCAAGAAGGTGGAAAGGAGGTGAAAGGCCTCAGGTGTTCCCACTGAGGGAAAGTGGCACATGTAAAGTCACAGTGCTGGTTGTTGAAGAATGGCATTGTGGGAAAAGATGTGGTCAAACAAGCTGAACCAGGTTACAGCAAGGGGTGAGCGCCTCTGTGTGTCAGGTTTAAATTAACAGAGGGGCTTATCCTGTGTCATAGCACCCAGCTGACTCCCTCTGCGGCTAGTTCACCCAACTGCAACTCCTTGAAAAACACTTTAGGGACCTTGAGCTGGAGATGGATGAACTTTGGATCATTCTGGAGGCGGGGGACTTAATGAGAGGAGTTACAGGGAGGTAGTTGCACCTCAGGTACAACAAAAGGGCTGATGGGTTACAGTCAGGAGATGGAAAGGGAACTAGCAGGCAGTGCAGGGATCTCCTCCAGCCGTTCCCCTCAATAACAAGTAGACTATTTTGGATACTGTTGGGGGGAACGACTTAACAGGGGTAAGCCATGGGGAACAGGTCTCTGACACCGAGTCTGTCCCAGTTGCTTAGAAGGGAGGGGGAAGATGAGCAGAGCATTAGCCATTGGGGACTCCATTGTTAGGGGGAAAGGCAGGAGGTTCTGTGGGAACGAGAGAGACTCATGGTTAGAGTGTTCCCTCCCAGGTGCCAGGGTTCACGATGTCTCAGATCATGTTTTTGGAATCATCGAATCATAGAATTCCTACAGTGTGGGAACAGGCCCTTCTGTCCAACAAGTCCACACCGACCCTCCGAAGAGGAACCCACCCAGACCCATTCCCCTACCCTATTATCCTATATTTACCCTGACTAATGCACCTAACGTACACATCCCTGAAAACTATGGCCAAATTAGCATGGCCAATTCACCTAACCTGCACATGTTTGGATTGTGGGAGGAAACTGGAGCACCTGGAGGAAACCCATGTAGACACCGAGAGAATGTCCAAACTCCACACAGACTGTCGCTCAAGGCTGGAATCGAACCCTGGTCCTGAGTGCTGAGGTGACAGTGCTAACCACGAAGTCACTGTGCCACCCATAAGGACTCCCTTGAGGGTGACGGGGAGCAGCTCCAGGGTGTGGTCCACATAGGCACTAACGTCATGGGCAGGGAAAGGGGTGGGGAACTTAAGGCAGAAATTCAGGGAGCTAGGGTGGAAGCTTGGAACTAGAACTAACAGAGTTGTTATCTCTGGTTTGTTGCCCGTGCCAAGTGCTGGCAAGGCAAGGTATAGGGAGAAAGAGGAGTTGAACACGTGGCTACAGGGATGATACAGGAGGCCTAGATAATTGGGGCTCATTCTGGGGTAGGTGGGACCTCTACAAACAGGATGGTCTACACCTGAACCAGAGGGATTCCAATAACCTTGGTGGGGAACTTTGATATTGCTTTTGGGAGGGTTGAAACTAATTCAGCCAGGGATTGGGAACCGAAATTGTAGTTACAGTGTCCAGGAGGGTGAGAATAGTGAGGTCAGAAATATGGTTTCATGGTCGCAAGAGTTCACCGCAAGCAGGAAAATGGTTTCAATGTCAGGAGCATCCGGAATAAGATGGGTGAACTTGCAGGATGGGTTGCGACCTGGGACTTCGATGTTGTGGCCGTTTTGGAGACATGTATAGAACAGGCACAGGAATGTTTGTTGCAGGTTCTGAGGTTCAGATGCTTCAGTAACAACAGGGAAGATAGTAAAAGAAGGGGAGGCATGGCGATGTAAGTCAAGGACAGTATTATGGTGGCAGAAAGGACATTTGAGGACACGTCTACTGAGGTAGAATGGGCTGAGGTTAGAAACAGGACAGGAGAGGTCACCCTGTTGGGTGTTGTCCATCGGCCTCCGAATGGTTCCAGAGATGTCAAGAAAAGAAAAGGAAAGATGTCGAGGAAAGAAGGCATACGGTGTGTAAGGTTTTATTGGTAGAGGGATTGGGTTTTGGAGCCACGAGGTCATGTTGCAGCTGTCCAAAATTCTGGTGCGACTGGACTTGGAATGCTGTACAGTTCTGGTCGTCATATTATAGGAAGGATGTGAAAGGTTTCAGAGAAGATTTACTAGGATTGCCTGCTTTGGAAGGAAGGTCTTAAGAGGAAAGGCTGAGGGACTTCAGGCTGTTTTCATTAGAATCAAGAAGGTTGCGAGGTGACCTAATTGAGACATATAAGATAATCAGAGGGTTATATAAGGTAGACAGTGAGAGCCTTTTTCCTCAGATGGCAATGGCTCATACGAGGGGACATAGCTCTAAATTGAGGAGTGATAGATATAGGACAGATGTCCGAGGTAGTTTCCTTACTCAGAGTAGTAGGGCCATGGAAAACCCTGCATGCAACAGTAGTATACTCACCAACATCAAGGGCTGAAGGATCTGTCCTGCGTTGTAATGTTCTGTGTTCTATGTTTAGTGTGAGGAATTGAATGGAAACAAAGTATGTTATTGTTGAAAATAAATGTGTAATCAAAAGACACAGAGTCCTGACACTATGTTATTTACCCTTTTAAACTTCTCGTGTATTTTGTTAATTTGCCCAAATGTGTGGCTCAGAGTATTCAGTGAGCAAGAGTGGAGAGGAGCCTGTCGTTGCATTTCCCTCTCTGGCCTGCAGTGAAAGATTACATTCCTGCCTCAGGTGACTGTCTGTGTGAGGTTTGGACATTCTCCCCGTGTCTGCGTGGGTTTCATCAGGGTGCTTCAGTTTCTTTCCACAATCCAAAGATGTGCGGGTCAGGTGAATTGGTAATGCTAAATTGCCCACAGTGTTAGGTGCATTAGTCAGCGGTAAATATAGGGGAATGGGTCTGGGTGGGTGACCCTTCAGAGGGTCAGTGTGGACTTGTTGGGCCAAATGGCCTGCTTCCATACTCTGAGGAATCTAATATCATCTCATCTAACACTCACCTTACTCCATATTATTTATTTTTCTACCCACTTCACTCACTGAGAACAGATTACTTGACATCAATGTCGCTTTTGTGCATATCTAATTCATCTTTTGGGTTTGCTTATGTTGTCCCACTTCCTACTAATTGTTGCTCGTTGCTAACAGCACTTTACACTTTCATTTTGCTCCTCAGATGGAGTCATTCCTTGCTCATGAGGAAAGGAGTGTTATCATGTTTCTGCTCCTCCTTCTACTTCTGGTCCATTCCTCACATAGACTCCTCATTCCGTTCTCTGCTGCACCTAATGTTGGCTCTCCGTTACTTGGATTTATTCACCAATTGAATTGTTTTTCTAACTGGATATGTCATGGCATATTTTAACTGGTCTCTGAAATGTTTCTGTGTCACCACATAAATAAGGCATTTGTGCAGCAATTTAAGTTCCTCAGCATATATCCAATCTGAGCAAAGAGATCAAAGGCAACAGAATCCAAGGAATAACCGACATTAAAGAAATATAAAATATGCAACAACCAGAGAAATATGAAGCTGGCAGATATGGCGAAGAGTAAAATCACAGAATTCTTCCTGCTCTCCACCTCTGGATCATTCTGTGTTTTTCTCTGACCTCTCAGTTCCTTCCGCACCTTAATGGCCTCGAAGAGATGTCTGACAGTCAGAATGTTGATGAAGAGAATAAAAGTGAATGGGAACATTGGTGTTCAGAATCTTTCAAAATATTTAAAACTTGTCCACTGAGGGTCAAAATAATAACTAGACCTGAAATGACAGTACCATGGAACATTGATAATCTTTCCAGGTTTCTATACAAAGGAGTTGGGAATGTTCTTTAACCAAAAAAAAGATGCAGATTGTTGCGAGAACCGTTGTTGCAGTTTTCCCTGTGCAATACTTAATTTTCATCTCATGTAAACAAATGGCAACAAATCGATCAAAGGAAAAAGAAACAGTGAACCACGCAGAACAATCAATGCTCAAGCGGTTGAGGACATAGAGAACAGTACAAACAGGAGTGATGTGCAGGAAACACTGTGGATAATAATAACGTTGAAATCGGCGAAGAATGATACCAAAAGCAATGAACAGTAGATCTGACACTGTCGTGGCCACCAGATAGCGAGTGCTGCATGTAGAAAGGTCACATTTTCCTCGAGCGAGGATTACAATTCCCACAAGACTAACTGTAAGAGAACGGATAAAGAGACTTGAGGTCATGGTTCAAACATTCTCTGTGCCTGAACCCAGACTGTAAGTAATGACACAAAGAGAATTGTTATTGCATGTTAAAATTTAAAGAATCTTAACCACATCAGAAAACTCTCTCTATAACGAACATTTGCATTTTTAACATGACCAGCAGATTACTCACAGAAACACGGACATATACTCAAGGGTTTTTTTGGTTCAGCAGCAGGCGATTTCATCTGGTTACTCTGACTGGCTGGCATTTCCTATAAGCCCACAGCATTCAGACAAAGACACCTGGGATCAGTGAAACAAAGAATAGGAGACACCGAACATGGACATTGATCGCAAAATTACTGTATTTGGTTTTGGAGTCTCCACAGTTCAGTTTGCCATCAGAATTCTATATCCCCACTGTATGATCTATAGGACAGGGCATTGAATCACCCCACAGTGTCCCAGAATGGATGGCCTTCACAGTGTTAGGATGAGCAAATGATAGGGCATTGAGTCCCTCCCTCATGCACAGGATTGAACATCCTGATGATCTCAACCACGAAGATGTTCAGCACTGAATCCAATCACATTGTGGTGAGTATCCAACCTGGTACAATCAGAAGAAATTTCAACATTTGTCCTAACTCCCCACCCCCTCCCCCACCCCCCGACCTGTGCACGTTTGTACAGCACAGCCTTCAGCAAATAAAACCTGAATTCATGCAACTTTGGTCACTGTAACAGTCCTGAAAGAGTCCTGCCTGAAACCTTGACTCTCTTCCTCCTGAGATGCTGCCTGACCTGCTGTGCCTTTTCCAGCACCGCGTTCTATCTGCAGACCCCATTGTCTCCACATTCCTAATGACGTGCTGAACCCACCCATTACCCTGCTGTATCTGGGCTCCCATTTGGAGTGAGCTGCCTGAGCAAGATCCACCAACACAATGCCTTTCCATCAAGGAATGGGAAACACCAGGTGTCACTGCCAGGTGGGTTGTTACAAAACTTATCTGACCGATAGCAGGCTGTGAACTACCACAGAGAGAGGGTGGTCTTCCGAAACCCTTTGTAGACCAGCCAGGGCCAGTGCTCAGCCAAATTCCATCAATGTGGCCTCAGTGTAAACCCATTCTGCACAGTATAGGGAAACACACAACACTGCACGTTACTGCGGAGCCTCCGAAGTGACAAACTATTCAATTTAAACTCAGTCAGTGAGGACACTATTGTCTGACATCAGGATTTGTCTTCCTAAGTGGAAATATATTATTATCAGTTGTTGATAGAAATAAAGATGATTCAATGCAGAGGTTTATATGAGCTCAGTTGTTACAAGATTTACCAAGAACAACAACGACAGCGAGGATGGTGTCAAACACCTGATCCACCCTTTCCCTGAGAAGATCCATTTTGTTGTTTGTGACACAACCTTTCCCTTCCTGCTGCTGGGAGTCTGTTGTAATCGGAGAATTCTCTCGGAGATGGAGCGGACACAGTTCCAGAGACTTTGTTTTATATTGTGTGGTATCTCCACTGGGAAACTGTGATTACATCTTTTTATATCATTTTGAACAAACAATTAACGACAACAGGTTTATTTTAATGAAGTGATAGCATTGAGATTTAAGTCTGTATTTGAATACCCCAAAGACTGGATTAATCTGATCCTGTTAGGTCTCAAATGTTCATTCCAATTTGTCTTCAACAATAATACTTACAATATTTCACTCACTATCAGTCCCAGCAGCATCGAAATAGTTTTCGATATTCTTTTCAGTGATGACCTTCATTCTGCTGAGGTTATTCAGTCGTTCCGTATCTCATGTCGTCGAGCTCCTTGAGAGCTGTTCTACTGCACACTGCTGTCCCACACCTTTCCTTGTTAATCCTGTTACACGACTGATTTGGGAAATTCTCTCTGTGAATGAGGACTCTAACACAGAACCTGAAGCTGATGCCGACCACACCAACAGCTGGAACTTCCACTTGGTCACATTTTCTCTAAACAAAAATCAGAACCTTACATTCAAATTAATAGAGTGATGGCATCAAACAGGATAAATGTCCCCTTTGCTCCAAAATTACACTAACAGCAATACAAGTCTCAGTTCCCAGCACTTAGTCCATGGTCTTGAATGTTATGACCTTTCAGTATTTGTCCAAGTACTTTGTGAAGGTTTTGAGGATTTCTCCCTCAATTCCCTCCTGGACAATGCAGCACAGGCCCCTACTATCCTCTGGGTGGCATGTCCCCTCTAAACCCTTCCCTTTTCAGCTTAAAATTACACCACCTTGTTAATTGCCCTCTGACTAAGGGGGAAAACTGCTTAACATTCATCCTGTCCACATTCCCCTTGGTCTTATATACCCCGATCTCTGCTCTAAAGAAAGCAGCCTGAGCTTATCCAGCCTCCCCCTTCACAGCGAAACTGCTGCAGCCCAAGCATGTTCTGGTGAATGTCCTTTACCCTCCCTCCAGTGCAATCACACCCATCCCATGGTGCAGTGACCAGAACTGCACACAATACTCCAACTGTGGTCTATCCAAATGGCTGTAGAGCTCCAATAGGACCCTCCCTGCTCTGATAATCTCTGCCTCAAAGGGTAAAGGCATGTTTCCTATCTGCCTTCATAACTGCCCACTTAACTCACTGGCCTCTGCACTGGGACTCGATTCCCCTCACTGACCTCTGCGATGGGACTCGATTCCCCTCACTGACCTCCGCACAGGGCCTCGATTCCCCTCACTGACCTCCGCACAGGGCCTCGATTCCATTCACTAGCCTCTGCACTGGGACTCGATTCCACTCATTGGCCTTTGCACTGGGGCTCGATTCCACTCACTGGTCTCCGCAGCGTGACTCGATTCTCCTCACTGGCCACCGCACTGGCACTTGATTCCCCTCACTGGCCTCTGAACTGGGACTCGATTCTCCTCACTGCCCTTTGCACCGAGGCTTGATGCCTGTCCTGCTGCCTTCAGGATTTGTTAACAAGTGCCTTAAGATCTTTCTG
Organism: Chiloscyllium plagiosum; assembly: GCF_037043375.1. Classification (NCBI taxonomy): domain Eukaryota; kingdom Metazoa; phylum Chordata; class Chondrichthyes; order Orectolobiformes; family Hemiscylliidae; genus Chiloscyllium; species Chiloscyllium plagiosum. The sequence continues at coordinate 88,630,768 of NW_028270156.1, read as the reverse complement.
TTCCTCTGAGCTTCTTCGTATCCTCCCATTCATTGAGTCCTGTCTTGTCGTGTAACTTCTGCCAGAGCCATCACCTCTCGTTTTGAGTTACATTTCATTCATCATCATTGATCTGCCCATCGGACCAATCTCTCCATTTCTACCAATAACCTGAGACTTTCTTACACACTGTCAACGAGTTGATCAGTATTTGTGATGTCTGTACAATTATCATTCCCAAGTATCTCCTGCCCTACCCCTGCCCCACAACACACACACACACACACACAAACACACAGACAGACAAACACGCACACACACACTTACACACAGACATAGACAGACAGACACACACTCACAGACATTCACACACATAGACACACAGATACACACATAGACACACACATAGACACACACACACACTCATACAGACAGACAGGCACACACACACACTGACATACATTCACACACACACAGACACACGCATAGACATAGTCACACACACAGACATACACACACGCACACATACCCACACAGACACAGACACACACACGCATGTAGTCTGACACTGACAGACATACAGACACACACATACCCACACATAGGTAGTCACACACACACACACACACACACACACACACACACCTGACTTCTCGCTTCCCTTCCTTGACATCTCTGTTTCTATTTGGTGGGATAGACTGGACACCAATGTCTATCATAAACACCTTGTCTATACATCCACATCCTGTATCCTGCAAAGACTGTATTCCATTCTCCAACTTCCTCTATCTCTATCACATCTGTTCCGATGATGCTAACTTCTATAAAGGAGCCTCCTAAATGTCCACTTTCTTCCTTAACAGAGGATTCCCAGCTCCGTTGTTGACAGGACCCTCAGCGGATCCAACCTATCTCCTGTACTTTGGTCCTCACCTCTTCTCTTCCCTCTCCAACAGAGATAGGATTCCCATTGTCCTTACCTACCATCCCACCAGCAACCATATCCAGAGGATCATTAGCCACCATCTCCAGCGAGATGCCACCACAAGACATGCTCCAGGTAAATTGAAGTCATCACTTGAAAAAAAATCAGTAAAAATTGAAAAAGGAGAAATAAAAAGAAGAAAGAAACGGAAAAAAGAACAGGTGGAGCAGAGGAGTTCTGGCTGGAGCATCTTACTCTGCCGCCATTTTGGATCTGCACAAAAAGCTGACATGTACCCAACTACCGTCAGGTCTGAGGAAGGGCCACTCGACCCCAAACATTAACTCTGATTTCTCTCCACAGATGCTGCAAGACCTGCTGAGCTTTTCCAGCAATTTCTGTTTTATTGCTAATTTACAGCATCTGCAGTTCTTTCAGTTTTATTTCATGATCAAACCTTGCCTCTCAGAATGGAGATTAATTCTTTATTTCAGAATTTTTTCTCATAGTTGCCCTGACACTGATGAACACTCACTGCATTGTTATTCCTGGTCAATCCCTACCACTGCTCTTGAAAGGTGGAAACACATCAACTGCCCTCCAATCCTCTGGCACCTTCCCTGTGGCCGAAGAGGAATTAAAGATTTGGGTCAGAGTCCCAGTAAATTCCTCCCTCATCTCCTTGGATACAACTCCTCCAGACTCTGGGGTCTGTCTACTTTTAAGCTCGCCAAACTGAGGACATCTGCTCACATCATATATAAATCTGCTGAAGAGAAGCTGAGAGTGATGTTTATTTTGGAGTTTTCCTTCCCAATTTTATTCCCATCCGAGGTGAGGGCAAAATGTGTTCAAAGAGTCACAGAGTCATTGAGATGTATAGCACGGAAACAGACTCTTCAAACCAACTCGTCCATGCTGTAGGGAGAGGCTGAATAGGCTGGGCTGTTTTCCCTGGAATGTTGGAGGCTGAGGGGTGACCTTATGGAGATTTATAAAAACATGAGGAGTCTGGATAGGGTAAATAGACAAGGTCTTTTCCCTGGGTTTGGGGAATCAAGAGCTAGGGGGTATATATTTAGGATGAGATGGGAAGGATTTAAAAGGGACTTAAGGGGCAACATTTTGAAGCAAAGTTTGGTGTTGGTATGGAATGAGCTGCCAGAGGAAGTGGTGAAGGCTGGTACACTGTCAAGTTGGATTCTAAATCAGCCAGGATGTCAGCCATTGGACTGACTCATATTTCAGATACTTCCCAACTCTTATCGTGGACCCGGGTCAAATCCTGTCAATAATAGATAGCAGAACTTCAATTGAAACACGTGGAATTATGACTCTAATATTGACTATGAAACCCTTGTCAATTGTTGTTAAAAACCCTTCTGGTTCTCTAATGCCCTTTAGGGATTACGGCTGTCCTTTCATCAACTGTGCTACATGTGACTCCCGACCCACAGCAATTGGTTCCGTTGGTGGAGGTCAGCCATCTAAGCTCCAGGCCATCACAGTAGGAGGTCCTCAAGATTGTGTCCTAGCCCTAACTATCTTTAGTGACTGTATAACTGACCTTCCCTCAGGCAGAATGTCATGGGTCAGAGGGTTCGCTAATACCCACACAATGTTCAGCAGCATTCTTCCCTCCTCAGATACTAAAGCACTCCAAGTGGCTCTGCAGCAAGATCCTGGCAAATTCAGCTCCTTGGAAACGGCGTTAGGGAACTGGAGCTGGAGCTGGATGAATTTCGGATCATTCTAGAGGCTGAGGGAGTAATTGAGAGGAGTTACAGGGAGGTAGTGACACCTCAGGTACAGGGAATGGGAGATGAGTTACAGTATTGTGGGCGGCACGGTGGCCCAGTGGTTAGCACTGCTGCCTCACAGCGCCTGTAGACCCGGGTTCAATTCCCGACTCAGGTACAGGGAATGGGAGATGAGTTACAGTATTGTGGGCGGCACGGTGGCACAGTGGTTAGCACTGCTGCCTCACAGCGCCAGAGATCCGGGTTCAATTCCCGACTCAGGCGACTGACTGTGTGGAGTTTGCACATTCTCCCCGTGTCTGCGTGGGTTTCCTCCGGGTGCTCCGGTTTCCTCCCACAGTCCAAAGATGTGCGGGTCAGGTGAATTGGCCATGCTAAATTGCCCGTAGTGTTAGGTTAAAGGGGTAAATGTAGGGGTATGGGTGGGTTGCGCTTCGGCGGGTCGGTGTGGACTTGTTGGGCCGAAGGGCCTGTTTCCACACTGTAAGTAATCTAATCTAGTCAGGAGATGGAAAGGGAACCGGCAGACAGTGCAGTGGCCCTTTCCCTCAATAACAAGCATACTGTTATGAATACTGTTGCAGAGGATGACTTACCAGGTAAGCCATGGGTTACAGGTCTCTGGCATAGAGTCAGTCTCTGTTGCTCAGAAAAGAAGGGGAAAGAGGAGCAGAACATTAGTCATTGGGGACTTCATATTTAGGGGAACAGATAGGAGGTTCTGTGGCAACGAGAGAGACTCATATTTGGTGTGTAGCCTCCCAGGTGTCAGGATTCATGGTGTCTCAGATCGTGTTTTCGGGATTCTTGAGGGAGAGGGGGAACAGACCCAAGTTGTGGTCCACATAGGCACTAATGACATAGGTAGGAAAAGGGATGGGGATGCAAGGCAGAAATTCATGGAGTTAGGATGGAAGTTTAGTGCTAGAACAAACAGAGATGTTATCTCAGTATTGTTACCCATGCCACATGCTAGCAAGGAATAGGGAAAGAGAAGAGTTCAACATGTGACTACAGGGATGGCGCAGGAGTAGGTGGGATCACTACAAACAGGGTGGTCGACACTTCAATCAGAGAGGTAAACAATCCTGGGGTGGGGGCATGTTTGCTCATGCTCTTCAGAAGGATTTAAACTAATTTAGCAGGAGATGGGAACCTGAATTGTAGCTCCAGTGTACAGGAGGTTGAGAACAATGAGGTCAGAAATAAGGTTTCAAGGACGCAGGAGTGCAGCGGCAGGCAGGAAAATGGTTTGAAGTGTGTCTACTTCAATGCCAGGAGCATCCGAAGTAAGATGGGGGAACTTGCAGGATGGGTTGCTACTTGGGACTTCGATGTTGTGGCCATTTTAGAGACACGGATCGAGTAGGGACAGGAATGGTTTTTGCAGGTTCCAGGGTTTAGATGTTTCAGAAACAACAGGGAAGATGGTAAAAGAGGGGGAGGTGTGGCGATGTTAGTCAAGGACAGTATTATGGTGGCAGAAAGGACATTTGATGAGGACTCATCTATTCAGGTAGAATGGTCTGAGGTTTGAAACAGGAAAGGAGTGGTCATCCTGTCGGGAAGTTTGTATAGGCTTCTGAATATTTTCAGAGATGTAGAGCAAAGGATTGCAAAGATGATTCTGGATAGGAGAGAAAGTAACATGGTAATTGTTATGGAGGCCTTACCTTTCCAAATATTGACTGGAAACACTGTGGTTCAAGTACTTTAGATGGGTCAGTTTTTGTCCAATGTGTGCAGGAGCATTTCCTGACACAGTATATAGACAGGCCAACAAGGGGCGAGGCCACATTGGATTTGGTACTGGGTAATGAAACCGGCCAGGTGTTTGACTTGGACGTAGTTGAGCACTTTGGTGAAAGTGACCACAATTTGGTAATGTTTACTTTAGCGATGGTAAGGGACAGGGATATATAACAGGGAAGGAGATATAGTTGGGGGAAAGGCAATTATGATGTGATTCAGCAAAATTTAGGATGCATAGGATGGAAAGGAAACTGCAGGGGATGAGCACAATTGAAATGTGGAGCTTTTTCTAGGAACAGCTACTGCGTGTCCTTGATCAGTATGTACCTGTCAGGCAGGGAGGAAGTGGTTGAACGAGGGAACCATAGTTTACTAAAGAAGTTGAATCTCTTGACAAGGGGAAGAAGGCTTATATAAAGATGAGATGTGTGAAGGCTCAGTTAGGATGATTGTGAATTACCAGTTAGCGAGGAAGGACCGAAAGAGAGCGCGAAGAAGAGCCAGGAGGAGACATGAGAAGTCTTTGGGATGTCGGATCAAGGAAAACCTTAAAGCTTTCTAACGGTATATCAGGAAAAAACAAATGACTACAGTAAGATTAGGACCAGTCAAGGACATTATTGAAAAGTTCTGTGTGGATTCTGAGGAAATAGGAGAGGTGCTAAATGAATATTTTTCATCAGTATTAAAACTGGAAAAAGGCAATATTGTCAAGGAGAATACTGAGTTGTGAACTCTTAGACGAGAGGAGATTGAGGTTCATAAAGAGGAAATATCAGCAAGTCTGGAAAGTGGGAAAATAGATACGTCCCCTGGGCTGGATGGAACTTATCCTAGGATTCTCTGTGAAGCCAGGGAGGAGATTGCAGACACTTTAACTTTGATCTTTATGTCACGATTGCTGTCAGGAATAGTGCCAGAAGACTGGAGGACAGTAAATGTCGTCCCCTTGTTCAAGAAAGGGAGTAGAGACAATCCTGGTAATAATAGACCAGTGAGCCTTACTTTGATTGTGGGTAAAGTATTGGAAAGGGTGATAAGAGAGAGGATTTATAATCATCCAGAAAGGACGAAGTTGATTAGGGATAGGGTAGGTTGTGCCTCATTGAGTTCTTTGAGAAGATGAACAAGCAGATGGATAAGTGCAAAGTGGTTGATGTGGTGTATATGAATTTCAGTCAGGCGTTTGATAATGTTCTCCATGGTAGGCTATTGCACAAAATACAGAAGCATGGGACTGAGGATGATTTAGCTTTTTCAATCAGAAATTGGCGAGCTGTAAGAAGACAGAGGGTGGTTGATGGAAAATATTTATCCCAGAGTTCGGTTACTAGTGGTGTACCACAAGGATCTGTTTTGGGTCCACTGCTGTTTGTCATTTTTATAAATGACTTGGATGAGGGTGTAGAAGGATGGGTTCATTAAGTTTGCGGATGTCACTAATGTTAGTGGAGTTTTGGACAGTGCGGAACGATGCTGCAGGTTACAGAGGGACATAAATAAGCTGCAGAGCTGGGCTGAGAGGTGGAAAATAGACTTTAATGTGAAAATGTGTGAGGTGATCCACTTTGATGGAGCAAAAGGTATTCAGAGTACTGAAATAATGGGAAGATTCCTGGTAGTGTGGATGAGCAGAGAGGTCTTAGTGTCCATGTACATAGATCCCTGAAAGTTGTTACCCAGGTTGATAGGGTTGTTAAGAAGGCTTACAGTGTGTTACCTTTTATTGGTAGAGGGATGGAGTTTCGAAGCCATGTGGTCATGCTGCAGCTGAACAAAACTCCGGTGCGGCCGCACTTGGAGTATTGTGTACAATTCTGGTCACCACATTATAAGAAGGATGTGGAAGCATTGAAAAGGATGCACTGGAGGCTTCCCAGCCTGTTGTCTGGTCTCAAGAGAAGGTCTTGTGAGGAAAGGCTGAGGGACTTGAGGTTGTTTTTGTTACAGAGAGGAAGGTTGAGAGGTGACTTCATAGAGACATACAAGATGATCAGTGGATTACATAAAAACAAATTACTGCAAATGCTGGAATCTGAAACTAAAAGAGAAAATGCTGGAAAATCTCAGCAAGTCTGGCAACATCTGTAAGGAGAGAAAAGATCTGGCGTTTTGAGTCTAACCGAGTCAGTTAGACTCGAAACGTCAGCTCTTTTCTCTCCTTGCCGATGCTGCTAGACCTGCGGAGATTTCCCAGCATTTTCTCTTTGGGTTAGTGGATTAAATAGGTTGGACAATGAGAGCCTTTTTCCCTGGGTGGAGATGGCGAGCATGAGGGGACAGAGATTTAATTTGAGGGATGATAGATATAGGACAGATGTCAGAGGTAGTTTCCTTACTCAGAAAATAGTAAGGGCATGGAACACATTGCCTGCAACAGTACTAGACTTGTCAAATTTAAGAGCATTTAAATGGTCATTGGATAAACAGATGGATGATAATGGAATCATGTAGGTTAGGTAGGCTTCAGATTGGTTTCATAGGTCGGCACAACATTGAGGGCTGAAGGGCCTGTACTGCGCTGTCATGTTCTATGTTCTATGTTCCAGGCCTGGGCTGACAAATAGGAGGAAGTGAGGACTGGAGATGCTGGAGATCAGAGCTGAAAAATGTGTTGCTGGAAAAGCCCAGCAGGTCAGGCAGCATCAAGGAGCAGGAGAATCGACGTTTTGGGCATAAACCCTTCTTCAGGAATTGGATTCCTGAAGAAGGGCTTATGCCTGAAACGTCGATTCTCCTGCTCCTTGGATGCTGCCTGACCTGCTGCGCTTTTCCAGCAACACATTTTACAGCTCTGGGCTGACAAATGACAATTAACATCCGTGCCACACAAATGCGAAACAATTACTACTTCCAATAAGAAATCACAGAAATAACGCCTTTTGACATTCAAGGCTTTGCTGTTGCTGAATCCCCCACAATCAACAAGCTGGGAGTTCCCATTGAGCTGAAAATGAAATGGATTTACAATGTAAGTATTGTGGCTACAAGAGCAGGTCTGGGGGCAGGAACACTGCAGTGAGGGATGTACCTCATGGCTCCAAAAGCCTCTCCACCATCTCTAAGGCACACGGCAGGAGTGTGATGGAATACTCCCCACTTGCCTGGACGGAAATATCTCCAAGATCCCTCATGAAATGGGATCCCAGCATGACCAAGCAGCCATATAAAAGCACAATGTTGCAGACACTCAAAATCCGCAATGAAATCAGAAAGTGCTGGAGAAATTCAGCAAATCTGGCAACACCTGTGGAGAGAAACATAACGTTAACCAGTTGTGTTCAATATCACCCTTCTTCAGAACAGTGCTGACAAGGAGTCATGTCGGACTACAAACATTCATTCTCATTCTCTCTTCGCAGTTATACCAGGCCTGCTGAGTTTCTCCAACATTTTCTCTTCTACAACAAAGTACCCAGTTTGATTAGCACCGCATTTACAAACCTTCAGTCCATCCACCACCGGTGTTCAGTAGCAGCACTGAGTATCATTGACAACACACACTGCAGAGACTCGCCAATGCTCCGTAGACATCACCTTCAACATCTATGACCACTACCTTCCTAAAGATAAAGGCAGTAGATGTATGAGAACACCATGACCTGCATGTTCCCTTCCAAGCCACTCACCATCCTGACTTGGATATATATTCCTTCAGTAAAGTCCCTGAAGTCCCAGTGGACCATAGGGCTGCTCTCTCATTAGTGAGAGACAACTGGCTGTGAGTTTAACCTGAGGGTCACCGTGCCTCAGGGGAACGGTGAGGTTGGGAAGGTAGGACCTTCATGATGATCTCAGCCAGTGTGGCGACTGAACTTAACATGTTCTATGTTAACATAGAACATACTATAATACCGCATAGTACAGGCCCTTCAGCCCTCGATGTTGTGCCGACCATTTATCTGACTCTATTGTTCTCTCCTCTATGTGCCTATCCAAGAGTCGCTTAAATTGCACAAAATACAGAGGCATGGGATTGAGGGTGTTTCAGTAGTTTGGATCAGAAGGTGGCTAGTTGAAAGAAGACAGAGGGTGGTGGTTGATGGGAAATGTTCACCCTGGAGTTCATTACTAGTGGTGTATCGCAAGGATTTGTTTGGGGTCCATTGCTGTTTGTCATTTTTATAAATGACCTGGATAAGTGTGTACAAGGATGGGTTAGTACATTTGTGGATGACACTATGGTCGGTGGAGTTGTGGATAGTGCTTAAGGATGTTGCAGACTACAGGGGACATAGATAAGCTGCAGAGCTGGGCTATTGTGGAAAAGTGTGAGAAGATTCACTTTGGAAGGAGGAACAGGAATAAAGAGTATTGGGCTAATGGTAAGATTCTTGGTACTGTAGATAAGCAGAGACATCTCAGCGTCCAGGTACATAGATCCCTGAAAGTTGCCACCCAGTTTGATAAGGTTGAGGATGTTTTCATTAGAGGGAAGAAGGTTGAGAGGTGACTTATTTGAGCCAATATAAGATAATCAGAGAGTTAAATAGAGTGACAGTGAGAGTCTTTTTCTTTGGATGGCGATGGCTAGCATGAGGGACATAGCTTTAAATTGAGGGGCGACAGATTTAGGACAGATATCAGAGGTAGTTTCTTTACTCAGAGAATAGTAGGGGCATGGAAAGCCCCACCTGCAACAGTAGCAGACTTGCCAACTTTAAGGGTATTTAAATAGTCATTGGGTCGACATATGGATAAAAATGGAATAGTGTAGGTTAGATGGGCTTTAGATTGGTTCCACAGGTCTGCACAACATCGAGGGCCGAAGGGCCTGTATTGCGCTGTAATGTTCACTGTTCTATGATCTAAATGTTCCTAATGTATCTGACTCTACTCCCACTGCTGGCAGTGCATTCCACACACTCACCACTGTCTGTGTTAAGAACCTGCCTCTGACATCTCCCCTAAACCTTCCTCGATTCACCTTAAAATTATGCTCCCCCAAACCTTCATGATGGCCATTTTCCAACCTCAAGGAAAAAATCTCTGTCTATTCCCTCTATCTGTGTCTCTCATCACCTTGTACACCTCCATCTTGTCAGCTCTCATCCTTCCACACTCCAGTGAGAAATACCCTCGCTCCCTCAACCTTTATTCATAAGACATGCCCTCCAGTCCAGGCAGCGCCCTCTCTAAAGCTCCCACATCCTTCCGATATTGAGGCAACCAGAACTGAACACAATATTCCAAGTGTGGTCTAAGCAGGGCTCTACAGAGCTGCAGCATAACCTCATGACTCTGAAACTCCATCCCCCTACTAATGAAAGCAAACACACCATACATTGTCTTAACAACTGGGGGTGGGGGGTGGGTGGGGAGTTACTTTGAGGGATCTATAGACATGGAAACTGAAGATCCTTCTATTCCTCCAAACAGCCAAGAATCCTGCCTTTAACCCTGTATTCTGCTTTCCAATTTAACCTTCCAAAATTCATCATTTCACTCTTTTCCAGGTTGAACTCCATCTGACACTTATCAGTCCAGTTCTGCATCCAGTCAATGTCCCGTCGCATCCACCAACAGACCTTCCACCAACCTTCATGCCATTGGCAAACTTACTAACCCACCCTTCCACTTCTTCTCCAGGTCATTTATAAAAATCACAAAGAGCAGAGGTTCCAGAACTGATCCCTGCAGGACACAACTGGTCACCAAGCTCCAAGCTGAATATTGTCCGTCTACTACCACCCTCTGTCTTCTACCGGTCAGTCAATTCTGTATCCAGACAGCCAAATTTCCCAGTATCCCATGCCTCCTTACTTTCTGAATGAGCCTTCCATGGGGAACCTTATCAAATGCTTGCTAAAATCCATGTGCACCACATCCCCTGCTCTACCTTCCTCAGTGCATTTTGTCAAATCTTCAAAGGAGTCAATAAGGTTTGTGAGGCATGACCTGCCCTCACAAAGCCATGCTGACTATCTCTAACCAAGCTATGGTTTTCCAACTAATCATAAATCCTGTCTCTCAGAATCTTCTCCAATAATTTGCCCAACACATAAGTAAAACTGTCTGGTCTGTAATTGCTAAGATTACCCTATTCCCTATCATGATTAAGGGAATAACATTTGCCACCCTCCAATTATTTGGCAACACTCCAGTGGACAATGAGGACACAAAGGTCATTGTCAAAGGCACAGCAACCTCTTCCCTCACTTCCTGTAGTAACCTTGTGTATATTCCTTCCTGCCAGGGGGAGTTAGCTATCCTTAAAACTTTCAGCGCATCCTCCTTTTTAACATCAACCTGCTTGAGCATGTCAGCCTGTTTTATGCTGTCCTCACAAACATCAAGTTCCCTCTCAGTAGTGAATAATGAAGCAAAGTATTCATTGAGGACCAAGACTACCTCCTCCTCCGACTCCAGGCACAAGTTCCCTCCACTGTCCCTGATTAGCCCTACCCTCACTCTGACCATCCTCTTGTTCCTCACATCAGTGTAGAACGCTTTGGGGTTTTCCTTCATCCTGCCTCCTAAAGCCTTTACATGCACCCTCCTAGATGTCCTAAGTCCATTCTTCAGTTCCTTCCCACCTACCTTGTAACCCTTTAGAGCCCTGTCTGATGCTTGCCTCCTCAACCTGAAGTAAGCTTCCTTCTTCCTTTGACTAGATGTTCCACATCCCTTGTCACCCAAGGTTCCTTCACCCTACCATCCCTTCCTCAGTGGTACAAACCTGTCCAGCACTATCAGCAAGTGCTTCCTAAACAACCTCCACATTTCTGTCGTGCATTTCCCGGGGAATATCTGTTCCAGTTCCTGCCTAATACCATTGTAATTCCCCCTCCCGCAATTAAATACTTTCCCAGACCATCTGCTCCTATCCCTCTCTTTGAGTATAGTGAAAGTCATGGAGTTGTGATGACTATCACCGAAATACTGTCCCACCGAGAGATCTGACACCTGGCCTGGTTCGTTGCCAAGCACCAAATCCAACATTTGATGTTGGTATCACTCTACATCACAACTGTGCTAACTGAGCCCCTGCAGCACTGGGGGCTGGACGGCTGATGTGAGATGTAGAGAGGTGAGGTGGTACTTTGGTTAAACTCACCATCAGTTGTCTCTCTCCCTATCTCCAAGACAGAGCAGCCTTTTGGATTGTGCAATTCCTTCGGTATCCCTCTTTCACAATCGAGAGAGAAGGTTGAAAGGCGATTTGACACATTCAAGATAATCAGGGATTCAATAGGGTGGACAGTATTCAGCCGTTTTGCTTGGATGGTGATGGCTTGCACGAGGGGACACAGCTTTAAATTGAGGGATGATAGATATAGGACAGATATCAGAGATAATTTCTTTAGTCAGAGAGTATTAGGGGCATGGAACGCCCTGCCTGCAACAGTAGTAGACTTCCCAACTTTAAGGGCATTTGAATGGTGATTGGATAAACACATGGATGAAAATGGAATTGTGTAGGAGAGATGGGCCTCAGATTGGTTCCACAGGTCAGTGCAACATGGAGGGCCAAACGGCCTCTACTGCGCTGCAATGTTTGATGTTCTACGTTCTATTTTAGTGACCTGTTGAGCCTGGAAGAGGCTGAAGGGTGAGAGCAAAGGAGAGAATCGCAGAGACCCAGAGATGGAGAGCGGAAGGAAGGCTGTGATTCTGCTATTCACCATCTCTGGGAGCTTCACCCTCCCGTGGTTCATCAATGTTGTAGATTTCTGAGATTATGTCATTCGAGGCATCAATCCTGATGATTACCCACCGTTTCTGTTAGTGTTCAGTGTTGTTGGTTACATGCTGCAGAGGTTACGTTGTTGTACAAACAGATTTATTTATGCAGCAACGCTGTCTACGTTCAGAGGGAAGATCAGTAACACAGTAAAACCTCTGGCTACACAAATTCATTACCTTCTGAATAAATAAAACTCCTCATTGAAGTCAAAGGGACGGTCCCATTGTTCCCAGACTGTGGAATAATATTTTTCATTGACCCGTGGGATATGGGCAGCACTGGCTGGGCCAGTGTTTTTTCCCGTCCCTAGTTGCCCCTTGAGAAGGTGATGGTGAGCTGTCTTCGTGAACTCTCTGCACTCCATGTGATGTAGGTAGATCCACAATGTGCCCCTTCGGGAGGGAGTTCCAGGACTTTGACCCATTGTCACTGAAGTCTGATGTATCTGCTGCCTTTGTCTTTCTAGATGGAAGTGGTTGAGGGTTTGGAAGGTGCTGGCTGAGGATAATAGGTGAATTTCTGGAGAAATCCTGTGGATGGTACACACTGCTGTCATGGAGCATTGGTAGTGGTGGGACTGGATGCTTGTGGATGTGGTGCCAATCAAATAGAGGCCACTTTGTCCTGGCTGGTGTCGAGCTCGAGTGTTATTGGAGCTGCCCCCATCCAGGAAAATGGGGTCTATTCCATCACATTCCTGACGTTTCCTGTCCCAGTGCAGGATCCTGCTGATTCCCCATCGGAGCACAACCCAATGGAATTGTCAGGGACAATGGCCTTTCCCACTGGGGAATTCCTGTCAGCTTGAAACCCTGTGTAAATCTCCATCAAAATCAAATCCTTTGGAGTGTTCCGCTGTAATTAGATAGAATCGTTCATCAGAAAATGTTTGACAATTAAACACATGATCTCCCTTCTCAGCAACAATTTAACAGACCCCATACTCCTGCCACAAACAGCAGCCTATGAGCTGTCTCAATGTGAGAAATTGTGGCAGTGATCACATGACATCATCAGACCCCACCCACCAAACATTTAATTATGCAGCAACTTTGTCTCGGTTCAGAGTGAAGTTCAGGAATGCAGCAAGTACTTGGTTGCACGAACTCATTGCATCATGTGTAAATAAAACTTATGAACAATAACAAATGACTGGGCTTGGTATTTTTCAGCATCAAGCTTCCTAGTTGCAACTGGCTGCTACTCCAATGCAATCCCAAACAGAAATTTCCTGTGAGTGAAGATTCAAAACAGGGCAACCCATCTCCCTTGTGTGGAAAGTGATACACTGCCACCCTCTGCTGGCCTCTCCATGCCACTGCACAAGGGGCTCACCGATGAAAAACCTCAATGATTCAGTCAGAGAGGGACAGAAGGGCAACAGCTCACGGCACCATCAACACACACACACACATACAGACAAACACACAGACTCACACACACACACAGAGTCACACATGCACACCGACTCTCTCTCTCTCGCTCTCTCTCACACACACACACACACAGACAAACACACAGACTCTCACACACACACAGAATCACACATGCACACCGACTCTCTCTCTCTCTCACACACACACACAAGGCTGGTGTGGAGAGGTTTGCTATTGGATTGAGGTCCCGCAGTGTGGAACACGCTCCTGTGGAAAAATATCATGCACCCTCTGCAATGTGGGAAATGATTTATCTTTGAGCAGTATTCCTGATGTTATACATTACATAGAGTGTTTCTGCTGCAGTTGCTTCTACTCACCTCCAAGTGAACTCTTTTGTGAGAAGACGGTGAATTTTATTGCACCTTCTGCATGTTGCCATTTTTTCTGATGTACTCTCACAAATTCTAAGTCAGAATTGATTCAAAAGTGGAAGGGTGAGACCAGCACTGGGCATGTTCATCTCCTTCTCCTCATATCTCAGGGTCAACATCGGGAGGGCTCGGGAAAAACTGGTCTGTGTCTCCAAAGGCATTCTTTGTAAAACGAAACAAACATCCATTGTGAGCGATTCACAGACTTTGATGTTTTCTCCAAAAGAGATCTGCCACTTGTGCAAAGGCGTGGGGCGTCCAGCAGAGAGCGACATTGTATCACTTTAAAAACAAGAAGGACCAAGAGCAAAAGAGAGCGAGAGAGGATTCATCCCAAAAACACATTGGACAGAGACACAGAGATACATACAAACATAGAGACATACTCTGTATATGACATGAAGTCTTGATTCTGTATCCTCTGTATAGGTCAGTAAACTAGAGATCTAGGATGTGGCCTCTTATGAACAGGTGGTAAACCTTCTTTGAATTAAAAATTGAAAGAAATACTTAGCTATTTAAAAAAATCAGGAGAGTTAAACAGGACAGACTTCCAAAACATGAAACCAGATGTGTCCAACACACCATGCTTCTACGGATTACCAAAAATACACAAACGTCGGGCCCCCCTCAGACCCATAGTCTCCCTACCTGGTACACCAACATCCAGACTAGCCAGAGAACTCCACCAAAATCTAAAACACCTAACTGAAGATGCACACTCCTCCATTCACTCCACCCAAGAATTCCTGAACATCATCAAAGACACCAAGATATAAGAGGTCAAAATAATGGTTTCCTTGGACATTATATCCCTTTTCATATCAATTAACATCGACTTGGCCAAAGAAACACAGGCATCATTACTAGCAAAAACAGGACCACAAACACCAGACAGCACCAACTTCATCAGCAAAGACAATATCCTCAAGCTAGTGGACCTGTGCCTCACAACACACATCACATTCAATAACAAAACTGACAAACAAGTCAACGGAACACCCATGTGATCACCAATATCAGGGCTCATCACGGAAGCAGCAATGCAGAGACTTGAACAGGCTGCCCTCCCATCTATCCAACCCAAACTTTGAGTCTGCTACTTGGATGACACCTTTGTCATCACAAACCAGAACAAATTAGAGGAAACATACAACACCATCAGCAATATCCTGACAGACATAAAATTCACAAAACAGGAGGAGAATGACAACAGACTCCCATTCCTGGATGTACAGTTGAACGTGCAGTTAATGGAGAGCTTCAAACCAACATCTACAGAAAAAAAAAACAAACACAGACCAAATACTTAACTTCAGAAGCAATCATCCCAACACCCGAACCTGGAGCTGCATCAAGACATCATTTCAAAGAGATGCATCACACTGCAGCACCCAAGAACTACAAACAGCAGAGGAAAAATACCTATACAACATTTCCAAGAAAAGCAGATACCCAGTAAACACTTATATTCCTGATGAAGGGCTTTTGCCCGAAACATCGGTTTTTGTGCTCCTCTGATGCTGCCTGACCTGCTGTGCTTTTCCAGCACCACTCTAATCTAGACTCTGGTTTCCAGCATCTGCAGTCCTTGTTTTTACCCAACAAACACAATCTGCCAATTCCTCAGAAACAAACCCAAACAAGCAGACACAACACAACTGGAAACTATAGCCACATTACCTTACATCACAGACATTTCAGAAATGATTTCCAGATCACTCAGACTCCTTGGCATCATGGTAGCCCACAAACTGACCAACACACTTAACCAGTGACTAATGAACCTAAAGGATCCATTAGATACTACCAGCAAAACTAATGTCATTTCCAAGTACCATGCAAGAACAGTAAAATATACTGCAGGACAAACAAGCAGGAAACTTGCCATCAGGATACACGAACACCAACTGGGCACCAAAAGACATGATCCATTATCACTAGTTTCCATACATACAAAGAAGGACACCACTTTGACTGGGACAACAGACACATATTAGTACAGGCGTAACAAAGACACGCATGAGAATTCTTTGAGGCACGGCATTCTAACCAGAACTCCATCAATAAACAAATCAATTTAGATCTTATCTATCTTGCCTTGAAAAAAAAACGGAGATGACATCACCCATCTTAAGTATTGAGAAGCTATGAATTAGTCAGGAATGTCAAGTCGACAGGATGAAGGTGAAGAGAGATGGTAGTGATGCATAGAACTATGTTAAAAATTTGCTGCATTGTAATGAGAAAGATGTTGAAGCTTTTATTTCATTTGAAAAATTGGCGAGGCAGATGGAGTGGCCAAAGAATGCGTGGATAGTGCTAGTTCAGACTAAACTGGTAGGCAGAGCTAGTGAGGCATTTGCAACACCCTCAGATGAAGGATTAAAGGATTATGCGGATATCAAAAAGGCCAGTTTGAGTGTTTATGAAGTGATACCAGAAGCATTTAGATTGCCGTTCAGAAAAGTAAAGAAGGAACAAGGTCAGACTTAAGTTTGTTCGAAAGAATTAAATGTAGTAACTTTGATTGATAGGTGCAGGCCTTAAAAATAAGACCTATGAGGCTCGAAGAGATTATTCTGCTGGAGTAGGGGAGAGCTTTCATAACAAAATAAAGAGTAGGTCACACTGGAAGTAGTTTACCATAGGTCAAAAAGGAAACCCAAGAGGGTGGAAAGGAAGTGAAAGAAGGTGTGTTCACTTTAATGGAGTGGGATACAGAATATTACAGTGCCTGTGATTTAAGTAGGGCACTAGGAGAAGGTGTTTTCACTGCCAGGAAGTGGGACACATGAGATTACAGTGCTGGTAATTGAAGAAAGGCACTATGGAAAAAAATGTGGGAAAAGGGGTTAAACCAGTGGGATTATTGGAAGTCGTAAAGGAAACACCATGAAGGGTTGAGAAGTTGCAGGAGAGTGAACAGCCTAGGCAGGGGCTGGGTGCTGAGTTGGTGTCTGATCTTTATAAAAACCTCACGTCGGTGGGGTAACGTTTACTCAGGACAAACAGGGAGGAGACGGGAAAGAAGTATAAGAAGGGAAATTATCCAATTTTGAGATATCCAGGAGCTAATTAGTCTCTAGTGGTAAGAGATGAACATATTTAGACTTTTTCTGATACGTTACCCAAAAGAGTAATTTGTGGAATAGATGGACAATAATTTACCATTCCCCTCTTTAAGATCAAGTTGGAGTAACAAATCAAGACTGGGGAAATAGCAGTGGGACTGATTGACAGACTGTCAGTTCCAGGAACATAGTTCGTTCTTGGAAACTATTTTGTAGGATCCAAAGTGGAAGTGACATCCTTTGTTGTGGAGAAGCCAAAGGAAGACCAGGGAACTGATGAGTTCAAGAAAAATAGCCTGGAATTATTCAAGAATGTGCAGTAACAAGATTCCACTGTATTATGTCACAGCAAGAAACAAAAACTAAAGGGAAAGACAAAGGAATCGAGCCTCAGTGAGCGGACACCCTGTTTGGTGTAATGGTGCAGGAAAAACCTGAAAAGGTCAGGAATTTAGCCGCTGAAAATGTGTTGCTGGAAAAGCGCAGCAGGTCAGGCAACATCCAAGGAACAGGAGAATCGACGTTTCGGGCATAAGCCCTTCTTCAGGAATGAGGAAAGTGTGTCCAGCAGGCTAAGATAAAAGGTAGGGTGGAGGGACTTGGGGAGGGGCGTTGGAAATGCGATAGGTGGAAACAGGTCAAGGTGAGGGTGATAGGTCAGAGTGGGTGGGGGCGGAGAGGTCAGGAAGAAGATTGCAGGTTAGGAAGGCGGTGCTGAGTTCGAGGGATTTGACTGAGACAAGGTGAGGGGCAGGGGAAATGAAGAAACTGGTGAAATCTGAGTTCATCCCTTGTGGTTGGAGGGTTACTAGGCGGAAGATGAGACGCTCTTCCTCCAACCGTCGTGTTGTTGTGGTCTGGCGGTGGAGCAGTCCAAAGACCTGCATGTCCTTGGTGGAGTGGGAGGGGGAGTTGAAGTGTCGAGCCACAGAGTGGTTGGGTTGGTTGGTCCGGGTGTCCCAGAGGTGTTCTCTGAAACGCTCCGCAAGTAGGCAGCCCTGTCTCCCCAATATAGAGGAGGCCACATCGGGTGCAGCGGATGCAATAGATAATGTGTGTGGAGGTGCAGGTGAATTTGTGGCGGAATTTGTGGGGCCTTGGAGGGAGGTGAGGGGGGAGGTGTGGGCGCAAGTCTTTCACCTCCTGCGGTTGCAGGAGAAGGTGCCGGGAGTGGAGGTTGGGTTGTTGGGGGGTGTGGATTTGACGAGGGAGTCATGGAGGGAGTAGTCTTTACGGAACACTGATAGGGGAGGGGAGGGAAATATATCCCTGGTGGTGGGGTCCGTTTGGAGGTGGCGGAATTGACGGCGGATGATACGCTGTATATGGAGATTGGTGGGATGGTAGGTGAGGACCAGTGGGGTTCTGTCCTGGTGGCGGTTGGAGGGGCGGGGCTCAAGGGCGGAGGCGTGTGAAGTGGAAGAGATGCGGTGGAAGGCATCGTCGACCACGTCGGGGGGGAAATTGCGGTCCTTGAAGAAGGAGGCCATCTGGATTGTACGTTTTTGGAACTGGTCCTCCTGGGAGCAGATGCGGCGGAGACGAAGAAATTGGGAGAATGGGATGGCGTTTTTACAGGGGGCAGGGTGGGAGGAGTCTGTACACCTAGGTGACTTCCTGCAGGTAGTTCATGTGCTACCTGTAACACTTCCTGTCTGTATGCTACGGGCAACACAATCTGGTGCACTTCTCCTCTGCACTTACCTGTTGTGGTCACCATTTTCATCTTAGGATTCTATCTTTAAGATAATATCCCACAGGAATACATTTTGATTCCTTTTCTGAGTATGGGTTAATTATATATATATATATATATATATATATATATATCTTGTTTGAAGAACCTTTCACACAGGTTGTGATTGATTGTGTAGGTCCCCTCCATAAAACAAAAACTGGGAACCAGTACCTGCTAACCATAATGGATATGTCTACCAGATTTCCAGAAGCAATTCCATTATGGAGGATGAAGGCAAAAAGAGTGGTAGCTTTCTTTACGAAGTATGGGCCACCCAAAGAGATTCATTCAAACAAGGGTCAAATTTTCCTGCTAGACTGTTTTAAGAACGTAAGTCATGGATAGCTTAAGCATACAGCACTTTAAATCAAGTGCGTATAATCCTGAATCCCAGGGAGCTTTGCAAAGGTGGCATCAGACTCTGAAGAACATATTTAGAGCGTACTATCAGGATTAGCCGAATGATGGGCATAAAGGTATCCCATTTATTTGGTTTACCACTGGAGATGCCCCAAGTGAATCTACTCAGTTTGCTCCCTTTGAGTTAAGATTCGGAAATGAAGTTAGATGCCCTTTGAAATTAAGTAAAAATTATTTGATTTGGGCTGAAGTCAGAGATCTCACACTTGGATTATGTGCGGGAGTTGAGGGAGAGATTAAATCAGGCAGATGAGTTCACTAAACAGCACCTGAAGAGTGCACAGCAGAGAATGAAGAAGGTTCCAGATAAAAACTCTAAAATTCATGTCCGAATCTTAACTCAAAGGGAGCAAACTGAGTAGATTCACTTGGGGCATCTCCAGTGGTATCCCAGCTAATCCTAAAGTAGGCACTAAATAAGGTCTTCAGGGTGTGATGCCACATTTCCAAAGCTTTCCCATGGGGATGATGTATTAGTGTTGTCACCTGTGGTAGTAGATCCTTTCAAAGCAAGGTTTAGTGGCCCCTATCAAATTGAGAAAATGTTGAGTCAGGTAAACTATCTGGTAAAAGTACCAGATAGAAAAAAAACTGTTTCAGATGCATCATGTGAATATGCTAAAACCTTACAATAATAGAGACAGGAATCTGGAGAAACAGGTGTTAGTTACTGCCATGCGGTGTGAGCAATGCCCCACAGAATGGGAAATTGATGGTCTCGTGGTATTATCACTGAACTGTTAATCCAGAGACCCAGATAATGCTCTGGGGACCCATGTTCAAATCCTGCCATGGCAGATGGTGAAATTTGAATTCAATAAATATCTGGAATTAACAATCTAACAACAACCACAAATCCATTGCCAATTGTTGGGAAAACCCATCTCATTCACTAATGCCCTTTAGGGAAGAACACTGCCACCATTACCTGATCTGGCCTACATGTGACTCCAGAATCACAGCAATGTGGTTAACTCCTAACTGCCCTCTGGCAATTAGGGATGGGTAATAAATGCTGCCGAGTCGGCGAGACACTCATCCCATGAATGGATAAACAAAAAAAAATCCACATGTTGTGAATTTTGACATACCTCAAAGCTCTTTAAATAATGAAGTCGTTGAAGAAGTGAGGTAAGATAATGAGCTATCCGTCTCATATGCAGGAATAACATGGGGAGGACAGATGCTATTGTGCATGAGGGAGAAGTATGGAATGCTGTTCCAATAAAATAACACACCTACAGGTTTAATCCTTTCAAAACAATACAGGTCCAAAGGAAGTGGATGCAATGCTCAACAAAGATAACATCAAACTCAGTCAGAGTGAGTGGTGTTTGCCGATCATGTTAGTTCCCAAACCTGACTGGACTCAATGATTTTGTGTGGACTATTATCCAATACCAGGATTTGAGAAAGTTGGACAAGTCACCAACATCACAAAGTTCGACTTATTGCATGATTTCTGGCAGGCACCTTTATCAGAGAAAGAAAAGAAGTTTCTGCATTTGTAACCCAAAATGTATGAAATCAAAGTGATACCCTTTGGAGAGAAGAAGGCACCAGCCACATTCTGAAGACTCATAAACAGAATTGTGGCTGGATGAACAAATTGTGCACTTTATCTGGATGATGTAGTGATCTTTAGTGTTTCATGGAAGGGTCACATGGTACAGTGGCAGAGCTCTTTGAATATGAGAATTCGCAAAGGCAGACATGATGTTTTTGGGGAGTAACATTGGACATGAAAGGGTGACCACAAGGAACACGAAGACAAAGGCAATCGAAGAATTTCCATGACCATCCTCAAAGAAGGAGGTGCTTCGATTTCCGGGATTAAGTGGGTTCTATCGAAAGTTTGTTCCAAATCTCAGCAGTGTGGTAGCACTGCTGACAGATTTACTAAAGAAGAATACAAAATGTTTGTGTTCAGAACATTTCCAGGAGGCAGTTGACAATTTAAAAGCTGTATTAACCATTGCATTAGTTTTATCTATACCAACATTTTTGAAACTCTCCAAAGTTGCAATCGATGCTAGTGATATAGGAGTTGGAGCTGTACTGCTACAGAAAAATGATGACGGAACTGAACCATCAATCGGAAACTTTTGAAAGAAGTTCAACACTTAGCAGCCAAGATACACGACCATTGAAAAAGAATGATTGATTTGTACTGGCCTTACAACAGTTTAATGTTTGTGTGACAAACCATGTGTTGGACACGATTGTGTATAAGGACCACAATCCTCTTACATTCTTGGAAAGATTTAAAGTAAAATAAATGAGAATATTTCATTGGAGTCTTATGTTACAGACTTTTAATTTACAAATTGTATATGTTGCAGGTGGTAAAAATGTGATAGCCGATTCGTTTTCGTGGATTTAAAGGAAAACGTACAGATAAGATTGGACAGATTCCAAAGTTATATAAGTGAGCAGAAATTAATATGAAAAGTATAATGTAGATTAAAGACCTATTTATTTCAGTGTAAAGGGTTTAGGAATTAGAAAACAAAATGTCTTTTCATTATGGTGATTCATTTTTTTTAAGGGGTGGGTGTTATGAAGTTTGTTCTGTATTTTTAAGAGAGAGCAACTACCATCACAACAGAAACACAGGGAGAGCTGATATCTTGCTCTGTAAGAAATTAGGAAACACTCTCTATCAAAGATACCTTTTCATATGGAACATTCTCACATGAAGAAAGAAAGAAGACAACCCAGGAAGATCTTCAACCAGAAGAAAGACACAGTAGACAACAATCGCTGTATAATTTTGAATTGAAATTGATGTATTTTAATAAATATCTTATTGGAGCAATGTATTGTTATAGACTTGGAGGCTGATAGTAAGCAGTTAAGAAGTGGAGGTAGAGGGTTAGAGCTGAAAATGGTTATTAAATGTTCACTTTTACTGTTAAAAGTAAATTGATGTTATTTTCTTTAAATAGTGGAATTTGAGAGTTCTCTGTCAATCATATTTTAACAGATTACCATGTGAGGTAAACCTTTCTGGGTGTTTGGTTTAATAAACAGATGGTTTCACCCCCATATCATAACAAAATGGACCGCTCTGGAGAGGTTTTCTCATCTGGACGTTGAAAACTGAATGTTGGATCATTTGAGTAAATGTCGTTTTTTTTTTCATTTGTTCAGTTATGTTTTTCATTTTTTAAATGTTTTTCATTTTTTTACCTGCTTCATATTAAATCTGTGTGTAAGGAAAGGTCGATGAATTTTATATATGAGGTGCTGTTGAGACTTTCTTCTTTTCAAGATTAATGTTCTGAGGACCCTCAACAGACTTTGAGTGCGATAACTAGTAGAATTTGAGAAATGATTACACAGCAGGATCATTCAGATAGATAATTGCCCGTCAGGAAGGGCATTAAGGTGGTTTAGATCTCTCCTGTGGCTATCCTTCTTTCAAACAGTTATTCCATTTCGGGTATTGTTGAGTGAGAGACTATCGCTGATAAAATAGAAGTGGTCATCAGATCTGGGATGCTAAGAATGAATCTTATGTGAATTGGGTTTGGTAAGATTTAAAAGAATAATTTGTTTTCGAAAACTCTCCTGCGATGGGCACAGACAGGAGATTCTGCGGTAGTGAGTGTGAATCTAGAATAGTACATTGCTTTTCTGGTGCCAAGGTGAAGGATGTCTCAAAACGTTTGAAGCACATTGTCAAGTGGGTGAGTGAGAACCCAGAATTTGTATACACATTGATAGGAATGACATAGTTAGAGAAAGGGTTAAGGCTTTACAGAGTGAGTATAAAGAGGTTAGGTAGAAGGTTAAAAACCAGAAAGTGAAAAGTTGTAATTTCTGGTTTGCTTCCAGTGCCAATAATAAGGGAAGGAATAAAAGGATAGGGCAGATAAATCAATGGTTGATAAGGTGCTGCAATGTGCAGGGATTCATTTTCTTGGTGCATTGGGATCTCTTCTGGGATAGAAAAGACCTATTTAAAAGGATGGGTTTCCCTGAACTAGACCAATACCCTGGTGGGGAGGTTTGCTAGTTCTATTTTTGGAGCTTGCACATATTTAAGTGAGGGGGGGGGGAGCTGAGGGGCTTTCTGTGTAACATTGGAAATGGAAAGAAAGATGACAATGGTTCTGAATCGGAAACCAGCAAGTTATTTTCAAAAGACAGACAAGAGCAAGTCAGAACAAAGGAACACTGAACACTTAAACTGCATTTATTTCAATGCAAGAGTCTTATGGATAAGGCTGATGAACTCAGGGCATGTCAGAAAATATGGGACTGGGATATCGAAGCCATTACAGAAACCTGACAGAGGAATGGAAAAGACTGGCAGCTCAGTGTTCAGGGTTTTAGATAGTATGGGAAGGATAGAAAGAGAGGCAAGAGAGGAGGAGGAGTGGCATTTTTGATTAAGGAAAATATTACTACTGTAATTAGAGAAGATATTTCTGGGGGATCATTTAGTGACAATATATAGGTTGAAGTTCGAAATAAGAACGGGATGATCACCATGATGGGATTGTATTATCCGTTCTCCAATAGTTAGACGGCAATTGAAAAGCAAATATGTCAAGAGATCTTAAACATATGGAATAATAATAGGGTTGTAAGAATAGGGAATTTTTGATTTTGCAAACATTGACCCAGGCTATCATGGTGCTAAAGGTTTTGATGGTGAAGAATTTGTTCAGTTGCGAGAAGATTTTATCATTATATAAACGTTCCTACAGAAGAAAGAACAAGCTTTGAACTTCACTTGGGAAATAAGGCAGGGCAAGTGACTGAAGTGTTAACAGGACAACACTCTGGGACCAGTGATAGCAAAATTAATATTATTCAAATAGTTAGGTGAAAGAATAAGTCTTCCGTAAAAGTTAAAGGTCTTAATTGGAATAAGACAAATTTTAAGAGTATGAAACAAGACCTTTCAAAAGTTGATTGGCATAGACTGATTGCAGGTGAAATGACGACTGAAAAGTAGGAGGCCTTCAAAAGTGTGACAACAAGAATTCAGAAGCATTCTGTTCCTGTTAGAGTGAAAGGCAAGGCTGGTAAGATTAGAGATGAATAAAAATGCTGAAGTTAAAGTCACGAATAAAAACTAATCATCTATTAGACTGACAGTTGGAATCAACTTAATGTCTTGAAGAGTATAAAGACTGTAGGGGCATTCTTCAGAAGGAAATGAGGAAGGCAAAGAGGAGATATGAGATACCCTTGGCATAAAAGGTAAAGATAATCCAAAGAGATTATATAAATGCATTAAGAGTGAGGGAGCAACTGGAGAGAAAGTAGGACCCCTTAAAAACTAACGAGGTTGCCTTTGTGTTGAAACTTGAGATGGGAGAGATGTAATTTAATATTGCACAGGTTTTACTGTTGGTAAAGAAATGAAGGCTAGAGAAATCATGAAATAAATACTGATGTTTTGAAAAGGAAAAGAAAGTGCTAGATAGATAAACCTCCAGGATCAACTATGTCCCAGTAGAAAGTTAGGGACAAAATTGCAGGACCCCTCGCAGAAATATTTGTATCATTAATAAACACAGGTGAAGAACTGGAGGACTGGGGTGTGGCTAATATGTCATTGTTTAAGAAGGGATGTGAAACTATTGACCTGTGAGTCTGATTTCATTAGTGGGTAAGTGGTTGGAGGTAATTCTGAAAGTTAGGATTTACATAGGTTGGAGAGGAATGAATTGGTTAGAGTTAGTCAGCATGGATTTGTATGAGGAACATCATATCTCACACACTTGATTGGGTTTGTTTTTAGAAGTAAGCAAAATGATTGAGGACAGAGTGGTAAATGTTGTTTGCTTGGCCTTTGGTAAAGCCTTTGACAAGGATCTCCATGGTAGACAGGTCAGTCAAGATAGATCAGATGGAAGTCAGGCTGAGCTTGCCAATTGGATATATGATTAGCTTCATGGTAGAAGACAGCAGGTAATGGTGGAGCATTGTTTTTCAGATTGGAGTCCTGTGACCAGCGGTGTTTCACTTCTGTTTGTCATCTATATTCTCATCCAAATCATTTATACAAGAGGCGTGTTTCGTAAGTTTGTGGATGACACCAAAATGGTAAAAAGGGCAGTGAAGAATGTGACCCAAGATTACAAAGAGATCTTGATCAATTGGGTTAAAGGGCTGAGGAGTGTTAGATGGAGTTTGGATAAACATGAGGTATTGCATTGTGGTAATACAAACAAGGACAGTATTTAATAGTAAGACCCTGGGTAGTGTTGAAGAGCAGAGCAACCTCAGGGTTCGGGGACATAATTCTCTGTAATTTACATCACATGGAAAACAGGGTGGTTAAGAAAATATTTAGCATGCTTGCTTTCATTGCTCAGACCTTTGAGTATAGGAGTTCTGACATTATATTGAACTTGTATTAGGCATTGGTAAGGCCTCTTCGGGATTAATGTATTCAATTTTGGTCACCCTGTTATTGGAAGGATACTATTAAACTGGAGATGGTTTAAGAAAGCTTTGCCAAGATGTTGCCTGGAATGGAGGGTTTCAGATATAAAAGTGGGCTGGAAAGAAAAGGACTTTTTGAGAGGTGACCTTATTGATATTTTAAAAAGGGCACGTTTTAAGGAAGAGTGGACAGGAGCCTGTCGTTGCATTTCCCTCTCTGGCCTGCAGTGAATGATTACACCTTCCTCCATATCATTTATTTTTCTAACCTCTTCACTCACTGAGAACGGATTACTTGGGATAAATGTCGCTTTTGTGCATATCTAATCCCTCTTTTGGTTTTGCTTTTTTTGTTCCACTTCCTACTAATTGTTGCTGATTACTAACAGCACTTTACACTGGCATTACACCTCCAGTCTCTTTCATTTTGCTCCTCAGATGGAGTCATTCCTTGCCCATTCGGAAAGGAGTGTTATCATGTTGCTGCTCCTCCTCCTTTCGGTCCATTCCTCAGGTGGACTCCTCGTTCCGTTATCTGCTGCATCCAATGTTGGCTCTGAATTATTTGGATTGATTAATCAATTGAATTATTTTTATCATTGGATATGTCATGGCATACTTTAACTGGTCTCTGAAATGTTTCTGTGTCACCACATAAATAAGGGCATTTGTGCAGCAACTTAAGTTCCTCAGCATATATCCAATCTGAGCAAAGAGACTCAACGAAACAGAATTCAATGAATAACCGACATTAAAGAAATATAAAATATGCAACAACCAGAGAAGTATGAAGCTGGCAGATATGGCAAAGAGTAAAATCACAGAATTCTTCCTGCTCTCTTCCTCTGGATCATTCTCTGTTTTTCTCTGACCTCTCAGTTCCTTCCTCACCTTAATGGCCTCGAAGATATGTCTGACAGTCAGAATGTTGATAAAGATAATAAAAGTGAATGGGAACAGTGGTGTTAAAAAAGTCTCAAAATATCTAAAACTGATCCATCGAGGGTCGTTAATATAACTGTATGTAACATAACAGTACCATGGAACATTGTTGATCATCTTTCCAGGATAATATACAAAGCAGTTGGGAATGTTCTTTAAACAAAAGAAGATTCCGATTATTGCTAGAACTCTTGTTTCAGTTTTCCCTGTGCAATACTTAGTTTTCATCTCATGAAAACAAATAGTGACAAATCGATCAAAGGAAAAACCAACGGTGAACCACACAGAACAATCAATGGTCAAGCGGCCGAGGGCATAGAGAACACTACAGACAGGAGTGATGTACAGGAAACACAGCGGATAATAACATTTCAGTAGGTGAAGGATGACATAAAAAATAATGAACAATAGATCTGATGTTGTCATGGCCGCTAGATAGCGAGTGCTGCATGGAGAAAGACCACATTTGCCCCGAACTAAGATTGTAATCACTGCAAGACCAACTGTAAGAAAAAGGAAAAAAAGAGACTTGAGGTTATTAATCAAACATTCTCTGAGCCTGAGCCCAAACTGTATGCAATGACACAAAGATAATTGTTGTTCCATGAAGTTATATGATGTTTAAAGAATCTGAACTATGTCAGCAAGCTCTCTCTAAATGAATCATTTGCACATTTAAAGGACATAGGGAAGAACATGAGCAGCGGATTACTCACAGAAACACGGTCATATACTCAAGCTGGTTTTGGTTCAGCAGCAGTTGATTTCACCTGCTTCCAGATTACTCTGACTGGCATTTCCCATAAGCCCACAGCATCCACACAAAGACACCTGGGATCAGTAAAACAAGGAATAACAGACACCTAATATGGACATTGATCACAAAATTTCTGTATTTGGTTTTGGACTCTCCACAGTTCAGTTTGCCTCTGGAATTCTATATCCACACTGTATGAACTACAGGACAGGGCATTGAATCACCCCACAGTATCCCAGAATGGATGGCCTCCACAATACAGATGAACAAATGATAGGGCATTGGGTCCCTCCCTCATGTACAGGATTGAACATCTTGATGATTGGATCCATGAAGTTATTCAGCAGAGAATCCAATCACCATGCCCCAGGTTGGATACCCACCTCAATCAGAAAAACTTCAACATTTAATATGACGTCCCTCATCTGTCCAAGATAGTACAGCACAGCCCTCACACAAATAAAATCTGAAATCCAACAACACTGGTCTCTGGTTTAGAAAGCAGGCACTGTATCTGGGAGGAAGCAAAGCTTCCTGCCTGATGCTCAGGCTCAAGCTCCCAAGTTCCTCTTCTCATCCCTCTCCTTGTGAATGGAGATTCCCCCGCCCAGATTCGGAGCACACACTGGGGCTGGAATACCCCACAGTTTGCCCAGCATTCTCCATGAAGATCACTAGAATTGTACCATTTTTTGGCATTTCAGACTAATAAGTATTTATCAAAATTGATCGCCAAAAACAAAATGACAATCCCAAATGAATACACATGGAAACACCTTCATATAGACCATTATCGTGTGGGGAATATCAAAGGATAACAGCAACAAAGAGCAAAGTGGGAAGCATCCTGTTGGACACAGTTGTTTGATCCTCTGTAGGAGAGCTGCTGCCACAATGCTCCAGATCTCAGTGTTTGTCCTATTAAACACTGCACCGTGGCACTTTGCATCATTTTACATAAGGCCCACTCGCACATTTTTTTGACAATCAAATAATCAACAATTCAACTTGGTTCAGAAAAAGAAGGAAGCATATTTCAGGTATAGACAGGATAGATTGAGTGAATCCTTAATAGAGTATAAAGGAAGTAGGAGTATACTTAAGATGTAAATCAGGAGGGCATAAAGTGCATTGGCAAATAGAATTAAGGAGAATCCAAAGGGATTTTACAAATATATTAAGAGCAAAAGGATAACCAGGGAGAGAATAGTGATCCTCAAAGATCAGCAAGGCGGCCTTTGTGTGGAGCCAGAGAAAATGGGGAAGATATTAAATGAATATTTTGCATCGGCATTTACTGTGGAAAAGGATATGGAAGATACAGACTGTAGGGAAATAGATAGTGACATCTTGCAAAATGTCCAGATTACAGAGGAGGAATTGCTGGATGTCTTGAAATGGTTAAAGGTGGATAAATTCTCAGGACCTGAGCAGGTGTACCCAAGAACTCTGTGGGAAGCTAGAGAAGTGATTGCTGGGCCTCTTGCTGAGATATTTGTATCATCGATAGTCACAGGTGAGGTGCCGGAAGACTGGAGGTTGGCAAACGTGGTGCCACTGTTTAAGAAGGGTGGTAAAGACAAGCCAGGGAGCTATAGACCGGTGAGCCTGACCTTGGTGGTGGGCAATTGTTGGAGAGAATCCTGGAGGACAGGATGTACATGTATTTGGAAAGGCAAGGACTGATTTGGGAAACTCAATATGGCTTTGTGCGTGGGAAATCATGTCTCACAAACACGATTGAGTTTTTTGAAGAAGTAACAAAGAAGATTGGTGAGGGCAGAGCAGTAGATGTGATCTTCAGTAAGGCGTTCGACAAGGTTCCCCATGGGAGACTGATTAGCAAGGTTAGATCTCATGGAATACAGGGAGAACTAGCCATTTGGATACAGAACTGGCTCAAAGGTAGAAGACCTAGGAGAGGGTGGTGTTGGAGGGCTGCTTTTCAGACTGGAGGCCTGTGACAGTGGAGTGCCATAAGGATCGGTGCTGGGTCCTCTACTTTTTGTCATTTACATAAATGATTTGAATGCGAACATAAGAGGTACAGTTAGTAAGTTTCCAGATGACACCAAAATTGAAGGTGCAGTGGACAGCGAAGAGGGTTACCTAAGATTACAACAGGATCTGGACCAGATGGGCCAATGGGCTGAGAAGAGGCAGATGGAGTTTAATTCAGATAAATGCGAGGTGCTGCATTTTGGGAAAGCAAATCTTAGCAGGACTTACACACTTAATGGTAAGGTCCCAGGGAGTGTTGCTGAACAAAGAGACCTTGGAGTGCAGGTTCATAGCTCCTTGAAAGTGGAGTCGCAGGTAGATAGGATAGTGAAGAAGGCGTTTGGTATGCTTTCCTTTATTGGTCAGAGTATTGAGTACAGGAGTTGGGAGGTCATGTTGCGGTTGTACAGGATGTTGGTTAGGCCACTGTTGGAATATTGAGTGCAATTCTGGTCTCCTTCTTATCGGAAAGATGTTGTGAAACTTGAAAGGGTTCATAAAAAATTTCCAAGGATGTTGCCAGGGTGGGAGGATTTGAGCTAAAGGGAGAGACTGTCTTCCCTGGATTGTCAGAAGCTGAGGGGTTACCTTATAGAGGTTTACAATATTTTGAGGGGCATGGATAGGATAAATGGACAAAGTCTTTTCCCTGGGATCGGGGAATCCAGTACTAGAGGGCATAGATTTAGGGTGAGAGGGGAAAGATATAAAAGACACCTAAGGAGCAACTTTTTCACGCAGAGGGTGGTACATGTATGGAATGAGCTGCCAGAGGATGTGGTGGAGGCTGGTACAATTGCAACATTTAAGAGGCATTTGGATGGGTATATGAATAGAAATGGTTTGGAGGGTGCTGGCAGGTGGGACTAGATTGGGATGCGATAACTGGACGGCGTGGACAGGTTGGACCGAAGGGCCAGTTTCCATGCTGTACATCTCTACGACTCTATGACTCTATGAACAATGCATATCATAATTGGAACCCTGTGCTCAACACCCTCCCGGTGATCCGTCCTCACAAATATCATGGTCCCTCACATCCACAGACTGACAAAAACACACTAAACGGTCAAAGTCATCCATGCTGACCATCACGTATCACTCCGGATGACCTGAGTTGATAGAGCGTGGTGCTGGAACAGGTACAGCAGGTCAGGCAGCATTCCAGGAGCAAGGGACTCGATGTTTCAGGCACGACCCTTCTTGAACATTTGAAACGACTCCTCCCCCTCTGTCCATGATCTCCTCACACAAATAAAACCTGAATCCATGCAACATTGGTCATTGTAACGGTCCTGAAAAAGGGTCCTGTCCGAAAAGTTGACTCTCTTGCTCCCTAGATGCTGCTCCAGCATCTGCAGCCCCATTGTCTCCTCATCCCCAATGACCTGCACAACCCACCCATTGCCCTGTTGTATCTGGGCTCCCATTTGGAGCGAGCTGCCTGAGCAAAATCCACCAACACAATCCCTTTCCATCAAAGAATGGGAAACACCAGGTGTCACTGCGAGGTGGGTTGTTACAAAACCCATCTGACCGATAGCAGGCTGTGAACTACCACAGAGAGAGGGTGGTCTTCCGAAACACTTTCTAGACCAGCCAAGGCCGGTGCTCAGCCAAACTCCATCAATGTGGCCTCAGTGTAAACCCATTCTGCACAGTATAGGGAAACACACAATGCTGCACATTACTGAGGAGCCTCCGAACTGACAAACTATTCACTTTAAACTCAGTCAGTGAGGACACTATTATCTGGCAGTGGGATTTGCCTTGCTCAGTGGAAGTATAATAACTAGGTAAAAACAATAACTGCAGATGCTGGAAACCAGATTCTGGATCAGTGGTGCTGGAAAAGCACAGCAATTCAGGCAGCATCCAACGAGCAGCAGAATCAATGTTACGGGTATCGATTTTGCTGCTCGTTGGATGCTGCCAGAATTGCTGTGCTCTTCCAGCACCACTGATCCAGAAAGGAGTATAATAACTGTCAGCTGTTGGTAGAAATAAGGATGATTCAATGCAGAGGTTTATATGAGTTAAGTTATTACAAGACTTACCAGGAACACCAACGACAGCGAGGATAGTGTGGTACACTCTATCCATCCTTTCCCTGAGAAGATCCATTTCGTTTTTTGTGACACAACCTTTCCATTCCTGCTGCTGGCAATCTGTCTGAATCGGAGAATTCTCTCGGAGATGGAGCTGACACAGTTCCAGACACTTTGTTTTATACTGTGTGGTATCTCCACTGGGAAACTGTGATTACCTCTTCAATTTTTTTAATATCGTTTTGAACAAACAAGTTATGACAACAGGTTTATTTTAATGATGTGATATCATTGAGATTTACATTGGTAATTGAATACTGGATTAATCTGATCCAATTAGTTCTGAAGTGTTTATTCCAATTTAGTTTCAAACAACAATCCTTACATTATTTCACTCACTATCAGTCCCCTCAACATCTAAATGTCTTTTGATATTCTTTTCAGCAATGACGTTCGTTTTTCTGAGGCTATTCAGTCATTCAAGACCTCATTTTGTCGAGCTCCTTAAGATCTGTTCTTCTGCACACTGTTATCTCACAGCTTTCCTTGTTAATTCAGTTATATGACTGATTTTGGGAAATACTCTCTGTGAATGAGCTCTCTAATACTGAACCTGAAGCTGATACTGACCACACCAACAGCTGGAACTTACACTCGGTCACATTTTCTCAAAACAAAGACAGAAATAATCAGACCCTTCAGTCCAAAATCAGAGAATGATGACACCATCCAGAACAGAGATGGCCCTTCACTCCATCCAGTCTGTATCTCTAAACTCACACTCAAAGCTACACAGGGCTGGAAATGGGAAGCCTTCAAGCATGAGATAACGAGAGTCCAGAGAAAGTATGGTTCTGTTAGGGTGAAAGGAAAGGCTGGTAGATGCAAGGAATTCTGAATAACTGGAGGAATTAAGGTTTTGGTCAAGTAAAAGAAGGAAGCATTTGTCAGGTAAAGACAGCAGAGATCGAGTGAATCCTCAGAAGAGTACAGAGGCAATAGGAGCATACTTAATGTGGAAATCAGGATGATAAAAAGGGTACATGAGATAGCTTCGGCAAACAGGGTTAAGGATAATCCAAAGGGATTTTATGAATACATTAAGAACAAAAGGATAACTAGGGAGAGAATACAACAAAGGCTACAAAAACAAACAGAGGATAACAAAGAGAGAAATAAGGAAGGAGAGGATCAAATATGAAGGTAGGCTAGCCAGTAATATTAGAAATGATAGTAAAAGTTTATTTCAATACATAAGAAACAAACAACAGGCAAAAGTAGATATTGGGCCACTTCAAACTGATGCTGGAAGCCTAGTGATGGGAGATAAGGAAATAGCTGGAGAACTTAATAAGTACTTTGCGTCAGTCTTCACAGCAGAAGACATGAGTAATATCCCAACAATTAAAGGGAGTCAGGGGGCTGAGTTGAGTATGGTTGCCATTACAAAAGAGAAAGTGCTAGAAAAGCTAAAAGGTCTTAAAATTGATAAATCTCCTGGCCCCGATGGGCTACATTCTAGAGTTCTGAGGGACGTGGCTGAGGAAATTACGGAAGCGTTGGTTGAGATCTTTCAAAAGTCACTGGAGTCGGGGAAAGTCCCGGATGATTGGAAGATCGCTGTTGTAACCCCCTTGTTCAAGAAAGGATAAAGACAAAAGATGGAAAATTATAGGCCAATTAGCCTAATCTCGGTTGTTGGTAAAATTCTAGAATCCATCCTTAAGGATGAGGTTTCTAAATTCTTGGAAGAGCAGGGTCGGATTAGAACAAGTCAACATGGATTTAGCAAGGGGAGGTCGTGTCTGACAAACCTGTTGGAATTCTTTGAAGAGGTGACAAGTAGGTTAGACCGGGGATACCCAGTGGATGTGGTCTATCTAGACTTCCAAAAGGCCATTGATAAGGTGCCACACAGGAGGCTGTTGAGCAAGATGAGGGCCCACGGTGTTCAAGGTGAGCTACTGGTATGGACTGACGATTGGCTGCCTGACAGAAGGCAGAGAGTTGGGATAAGAGGCTCTTTTTCGGAATGGCAGCCGGTGATAAGCATTGTCCCACAGGGTTCAGCCGCAGCTGTTCACGTTATATATTAATGATCTGGATGAAGGGACTGGGGGCATTTTACCGAAGTTTGCCGACGATACGAAGTTAGGTGGACAGGCAGGTAGTACTGAGGAAGTGGGGAGGATGCAGAAGGATCTAGACAGTTTGGGAGAGTGGTCCAGAAAATGGCTGATGGGATTCAATGTGAGCAAATGCGAGGTCTTGTACTTTGGAAAAAAGAATACAAGCATGGACTACTTTCTAAATGGTGAGAAAATTCATAATGCCAAAGTACAAAGGGATCTGGGAGTGCTAGTCGAGGATTCTCTAAAGGTAAACATTCAGATTGAGTCCGTGATTAAGAAAACGAATGCAATGTTGTCATTTATCTCAAGAGGGTTGGAATATAAAAGCACTGTTGTGCTACTGAGACTTTATACAGCTCTGGTTAGGCCCCATTTGGAGTACTGTGTCCAGTTTTGGTCCCCACACCTCAGGAAGGACATACTGGCACTGGAGTGTGTCCAGGGGAGATTCACACGGATGATCCATGGAATGGTAGATCTAATATACGAGGAACGGCTGAGGATCCTGGGATTGTATTCATTGGAGTTTAGAAGAATAAGGGGAGATCTAATAGAAAATTACAAGATAATACATGGCTTGGAAAGGGTGGACGCTAGGAAATTGTTTCCGTTAGGCGAGGAGACTAGGACCTGTGGACACAGTCTTAGAATTAGAGGGGGTAAATTCAGAACAGAAATGCAGAGACATTTCTTCAGCCAGAGAGTGGTGGGCCTGTGGAATTCATTGCCACGGAGTGCAGTGGAAGCCGGGATGCTAAATGTCTTCAAGGCAGAGATTGATAAATTCTTGATGTCACAAGGAATTAAGGGCTACGGGGAGAGTACGGGTAAGTGGAGTTGAAGTGCCCATCAGCCATGATTGAATGGCGGAGTGGACTCAATGGGCCGAATGGCCTTACTTCCACTCCTATGTCTTATGGTCTTATGGTCTTAACTGATCGATCAGCAAGGCAGGCTATATGTGGAATTGTGGCGCGGTGGCTCAGTGATTAGCACTGCTGCCTCACAGCGCTAGGAACCTGGGTTCGAATCCAGCTTTGGGCAACTGTCTGTGTGGAGTTTGTGCCTTCTTCCTGTGTCTGTGTGTGTTTTCTCCAGGTGCTTTGGTTTCCTCCCACAGTCTGGAGATGTACAGGGTAGTGGAATTGGCTGTGCCAAATTGCCCATAGTGTTCAGGGATGTGTAGGTTAGGTACAATGTCAGGGGTAAATATAGGGTAGGGGAATGGGTCTGAGTGGGTTATTCTTTGGAGGTTCAGCGTGGACTTGTTGGGCCAAAGGGCCTGTTTCTACAGGGTAGGTATTCTACGAACAATGAGGGAAATCTAAATGAGTATTTTGCGTCAGTATTTACTGTGCAGAAGGACATGGAAGATACAGAATGTGGGGAAGTAGATCGTGATATTTGGAAAATGTCCATATTACTGAGGAGGAGCTGCTGGATATCTTAAAACACATAAAGGTAGATAAATCCCTTTGCTCCGATCAGGTATATTCGAGAACTCTGTGGGAAGCTATGAAAGTGATTGCTGGGCGCCTTGCTGAGAAACTTGGATCATATGTAATCACAGGTGAGGTGCCGGAAGACTGGAGGTTGATTAACGTGGTGCCACTATATTAGAATGGTGGTAAGGCAAAAACAGGGAACTAGAGAACGGTGAGCCTCATATCAATAGTTGGCACATTGTTGGAAAGAATTCTGAGGAATAAGATTCACATGTATTTGGAAAGGGAAGAACTGAAATCTGAAAAGTTAACTTGACTTTGTGTGTGGGAAGTCATGTCTCACTAACTTGATGGATTTGCCTGTGATTCTACTTTCGACAAATTGTGAACTTGCACTCCAAGGTCTGTTTGTTTGGCAACACTCCCCAAGACCTCACCCTAAGGTGGATAAATCCTGCCCTGATTTGCCTTTCTAGAATGCAGCACCTCACATTTATCTAAATTAAACTCCATCTGCCACTCCTCAGCCCATTGGCTCATCTGATCAAGATCCCATTGTACTCAAAAGGAACCTTCTTGTTTGTCCATTACACCTATAAAACAGGAGGAGAACGACAACAGACTCCCATTCCTAGACGTGACAGTTGAACGTACAGTTAACGGAGAGCTTCAAACTAACATCTACAGAAAAAACAAACAAACACAGACCAAATACATAACTTCAGAAGCAATCATCCCAACACCCAGAACTGGAGCTGTATCATGACATTATTTCAATGAGATCCATCACACTGCAGCAGCCAAGAACTACAAACAGCAGAAGAAAAATATCCATACAACATTTTCAAAAAGAACGGGTACCAAATAAACACAATCTGCTGATTCCTCAGAAACAAACCCAACAAGCAGACACAATGCAATCAAAAACTATAACCACATTACTTTACATCAAAGACGTATCAGAAATGACTTCCAGATTACTCAGATCCTTTGGCGTCATGGTAGCCCACTAACCTACCAACACACTTAATCAGCGACTAATGAACCTAAAGGATCCATTAGCTACTACCAGCAAAACTAATGTCATTTACAAGACACCATGCAAGAATTGTAAAATATACTACATGGGATAAACTTGCAGGAAACTTGCCACCAGAATACATGAACACCAACTAGCCACCAAAAGACTTGACCCACTATCGCTAGTTGCCATACCTACAGACAAAGTAGGACACCACTTTGACTGGAAAAACACACGCATCCTAAGATAGACGAAACAAAGACATGCATGAGAATTCTTAGAGAACTCCATCAATAAACACATCGATTTAGATATCATTTTACCTTCCCGCGACAACAAGAACCAGAAATGACATCACCTACCTTAAGAAACCAAGATTGATACATAGAGAGGTGGGACATACCACCAGCACCTCACCAGAGACTCTCACTGATGATTGTACCTAGTCATGGTGACAAAACGTCTGAAAACAAAACTTTCAGCTCAGTGAGAAAACGTAGATACTTTCCATCAACCTGTAGACAAGTCTTCTCAGAAATCGCTATAGGCTTTTATTGTTTGAG
This sequence comes from Chiloscyllium plagiosum, assembly GCF_037043375.1. Classification (NCBI taxonomy): domain Eukaryota; kingdom Metazoa; phylum Chordata; class Chondrichthyes; order Orectolobiformes; family Hemiscylliidae; genus Chiloscyllium; species Chiloscyllium plagiosum. The sequence continues at coordinate 88,594,306 of NW_028270156.1, read as the reverse complement.
CTGGGGATGTAGCGGGTGGTGTGGTGGATATGGATAGAATGAAGTTCCTGGGTTTGCAGGGTGTATGTATCCAGGGGTTATATGGTGGTTTTGGGGTGAATAGGCTCAGAAGAAATGTGGACTGGACGTGTGCTGGGTGTGCTGGGGGTTATGGGGTGAAAGGTGTGGAGCTGGAAAGTGTTGGTGGTATGGATCTGGAGGATTTGGGGATTAGGAATGGGTATGGTGCTGGTATGTGGGTGGGCAGGTGTTTATGGAGCTGGAGATGACAGAGTGGGTAACATGTAGCTGGGATGTATGGAAATATGGGACTTGGGGTTTGAGGCTGAGGGCTATTGAGAGTTATGGGCTGTTGCAGGTACCGGGGCAGGGGGAAAATTGTGGGCTTTAGGCTGAAGTGTATTGCAGGTAATGGGGCTGGGGGATATCGGGTATTATAGGCAGCTTTAACAGGCATATGGAGCTAGAAGGGTATTGGAGGATATGGAGTGAAGGGTATGGGGCTTTTGGATCTGGAGGGTACTAAGCTGAGGAGCACGAAGTGTTATGGAACTATTTGGTCATGGATTAGGCTGGTATGCAGCTGTGGGTGTGTGGGGCCGGGGGAATGGGGATAGGGGTGTGACAAGTGGGGTTGAGACCTGAGGGCTATTGGGTATAGGGCTGGGAGCTATGGCTTTGGGGTATAGAGCTAGAGGAGGGTACAGGCCTGGAGAGTATGGGGCTGGGGGAGGGGCAGGAAGTGGGGGAGGTGGTGCGGTCACTTTGAATCTGGCAGGGAATGGACCTGGTTTTGGATAGACTTGAATTTGGTGTGCATGGGGAGACATGGGGAACTGAAGGGTGAGGAATGAGGTGGGGTGTAAATCAGGGGGATTGGGATTGTGGAGGGACAGTGGCTGGGGAAAATGGGTTTTGGGGGAGTAGGGGAATGAGGCTGGGTGAAATGCAGAGTAAGGGTGTGGGGGGTATGGGGGTTGTGGATGTGGGGGAACATGGGCATATGAATCGGGGAATACAGAGATATGGAGTTGGTGATATGTAAATGGAGGATTTTGGGTTAATGAAACTGAGGGTTATGGACTACGATGGTGTGTAGTTGGGGGGATGTCATTGCAGTTGTGGAGGGATGGGGATGTGTAGGACTTACGGGGCTTGGGTGCATGGGGCTGAGGATGCAGGGGTACAGGAAGAGAAACAGAGGTTATGGAGTTCTTGAATATGGATAGGGTATGAAGCTTGGGGGTATGGGAGTGTGTAGTATGCAGAAGTCTGCAGTGAATGGGGCCTGGATAACAGGATGAATGGGGTTAGGGGTTATGTGTGACCATTGGGATGAGTATGCTCTGGATGATGGAATGTCAGGGATATGGACAGAATTGAGCACCCAGTGGAGTGGACCGTAGGTTGGGGTAGTAGATTATGGGTAATGTGACAAAGGGCTTATTAGGGATATTGGGATGAATGGGGCTTAGGGGGTATGATGGAGGTATAGAACTCATGGAAATGGAGTGGGAGTGTGAGGGCTGTACATATGACTGGGTATAGGGTGGGGGTAGGAACGAAGCTGGAGAGTCATGGAGTCATAGAATCATACAGTCACAGAGATGTACAGCATGAAAACAGACCTTCGGTCCAACCCGTCCATGCCGACCAGATATCCCAACCCAATCTTGTCCTACCTGCCAGCACGCGGACCATATCTCTCCAAACCCTTCCTATTCATATACCCATCCAAATGCCTCTTAAATATTGCAATTGTACCAGCATCCACCACTTCCTCTGGCAGCTCATTCCATTCGCGTACCACCCTCTGCGTGAAAACGTTGCCCCTTAGATCTCTTCTATATCTTTCCACTCTCACCCTAAACCTATGCCCTCTAGTTTTGGGCTCCCCGACCCCAGGGAAAAGACTTTTCCTATTTACGCTATCCATGCCCCTCATAATATTGTAAACCTTGATAAGGTCACCCCTCAGCCTCCGATCCTCCAGGGAAAACAGCCCCAGCCTGTTCAGCCTCTCCCTATAACTCAAATCCTCCAACCCCGGCAACATCCTTGGAATTCTTTTCTGAACCCTTTCAAGTTTCACAGCATCTTTGCGATAGGAAGGAGAGCAGAATTGCACTATTCCAACAGTGGCCCAATCAATGTTCTCTACTGCCGCAACATGACCTCCCAACTCCTGTACTCAATACTCTGACCAATAAAGGAAAGCATACCAAACGCTTTCTTCACAATCCTATCTACCTGCGACTCCACTTTCAAGGAGCTATGAACCTGCACTCCAAGGTCTCTTTGTTTAGCAACACTCCCTAGGACTTTACCATTAAGTCTATAAGTCCTGCTAAGATTTGCTTTCCCAAAATGCACCTCGCATTTATCTGAATTAAACTCCATCTGCCACTTCTCAGGACATTGGGCCATCTGGTCCAGATCCTATTTTAATCTGAGGTAACCCTCTTCACTGTCCACTACACCTCCAATTTTGGTGTCATCTGCAAAGTTACTAACTGTACCTCTTATGCTCGCATCCATATCATTTATGTAAATGACAAAAAGTAGAGGACCACTCCACTGGTCACAGGCCTCCAGTCTGAAAAACAACCCTCCACCAACACCCTCTGTCTTCTATCTTTGAGCCAGTTCTGTATCCAAATGGCTAGTTCTCCCTGTATTCCATGAGATCTAACCTTGCTAATCGGTCTCCCATTGGGGAACCTTGTCTAACGCCTTACTGAATTCCATATAGATCACATCTACTGCTCTGACTTCTTCAATCTTCTTTGTTACTTCTTCAAAAAACTCAATCAAGTTTGTGAGACATGATTTCCCACACAGAAAGCCATGTTGACTATCCCTAATTAGTACTTGCCTTTCCAAGTACATGTACATCCTGTCTCTCAGGATTCCCTCCAACAACTTGCCCACCACCGACATCAGGCTCATAGGTCTATAGTTCCCTGGCTTGACTTTACCACCCTTCTTAAACAGTGGCACCACATTTGCCAACTACACCTGTGACTATCGATGATACAAATATCTCAGCAAGAGGCCCAGCAATCACTTCTCTAGCTTCCCACAGAGTTCTCGGGTACAACTGATGAGGTCCCAGGGATTTATCCACCTTTAATCATTTCAAGACATCCAGCACTTCCTCCTCCCTAATCTGGACATTTTGCAAGATGTCACCATCTATTTCCTTAGAGTCTATATCGTTCATATGCTTTTCCACTGTAAATACTGATGCAAAATATTCATTTAATATATCCCCCATTTTCTGCGGCTCCACACAAAGACGGCTTTGCTGATCTTTGAGGGGCGCAATTCTCTCCCTAGTTACTCTTTTGTCCTTAATATATTTGTAAAGACCCTTTGGATTCTCCTTAATTCTATTTGCCAACGCTATCTCATGTCCCCATTTTGCCCTCCTGATTTCCCTCTTAAGTATGCTCCTACTTACTTTATACTTGTCTAAGGATTCACTCGATCTATCCTGTCTATACCTGACATGTGCTTCCCTCTTTTTCTTAACCAAACCCTCAATTTCTTTAGTCATCCAGCATTCCCATACCTACCAGCCTTTCCTTTCACCCTGACAGGAATATACTTTCCCTGGATTCTTGTTATCTCATTTCTGAAGGCTTTCCATTTTCCAGCCGTCCCTTTACCTGCGAATATCTGCCTCCAATCAGCTCTTGTATGTTCTTGCCTAATACCGTCAAAGTTGGCCTTTCTCCAATTTAGAACTTCAACTTTTAGATCTGGTGTATCCTTTTCCATCACTATTTTAAAATGAATAGAATTATGGTCACTGGATCCAAAGTGCTCCCCCACTGACACCTCAGTCACCTGCCCTGCCTTATTTCCCAAGAGTAGGTCAAATCTGGCACCTTCTCTAGTAGGTACATCCACATTCCTATCAGAAAGATATTGTGAAATTTGAAAGGGTTCAGAAAAGTTTTACAAGGGTGTTGCCAGGGTTGGAGGATCTGAGCGATAGGGAGAGGCTGAACAGGCTGGGGTTGTTTTCCCTGGAGCGTTGGAGGCTGAGGGGTGACCTTATAGAAGTTTACAAAATTATGAGGGACATGAATAGGATAAATAGACAAAGTCTTTTCCCTGGGGTCGGGGAGTCCAGAATTAGAAGGCAAATGTTTAGGATGAGAGGGGAAAGATATAAAAGAGACGTAAGGGGCAACCTTTTCACGCAGAGGGTGTTACGTGTATGGACTGAGCTGCCAGAGGAAGTGGGGAAGGCTGGTAGAATTGCAACATTTAAGAGGCATTTCGATGGGTATATGAATAGGAAGGCTTTGGAAGGATATGGGCCGGGTGCTGGCAAGTGGGACTAGATTGGGTTGGGATATCTGGTCGGCATGGATGGGTTGGACCGAAGGGTCTGTTTCCATGCTGTACATCTCTATGACTCTATGACATACTGAATCAGAAAATTGTCTTGTACACACCTAAGAAATTCTTCTCCATCTAAACTTTTAACACAATGGCAGTCCCAGTTGATATTTGGAAAGTTAATATCCCCTACCCTAACTACCTTATTATTCTTACAGATAGCTGATATCTCATTACAAGTTTGCTTCTCAGTTTCCCTCTGACTATTAGAGGGTCTATAATACAATCCCAATAAGGTGATCATCACTTTCTTATTTCTCAGTTCCACCCAAATAACGTCCCTGGATGTATTTCCGGGAATATCCTCCCTCATTACAGCTGTAATCCATCCCTTATCAAAAATGCCACTCCCCCTCCTCTCTTGCCTCCCTTTCTATCCTTCCTGTAGCATCTGTATCCTGGAACATTAAGCTATCAGTCCTGCCCATCCCTGAGCCATGTTTCTGCAATTGCTATGATATCCCAGTCCCATGTTCCTAACCATGCCTGAGTTCATCTGCCTTCCCTGTTAGGCCCCTTGCATTGAAATAAATGCAATTTAATTTATAAGTCATACCTTGGCCCTGACTGTTTCACTCACTTCTGTTCTCAACTGTACCAGTCTCAGACTGATCTCTTTCCTCACTATCTCCCTGGGTCCCACTCCCACCCCCACCCCCACCTGACAAGTTTAAATGAGGGACTTGTCTGGGTTTATCAATCTAGTGTGTTCTGGGGTTCTGTGGAACTGAGAATTATTGAAAAATGTTGTATGTAACTACAGGAGTAATGAGAGTTATGGGGCTTGGAGTATTTTGAGGAATTGGATGAGGTAAGTGGAAATATGGGGTTCGGCGTATGAGGATGAGGGAAAAGGGAATATGCAGAGAGAGGTGTATGGGCTGGAGATTTGGGGTATATGGGTGTTTATGGAGCCGGTGTTATTGGATGAGGTGAATGGGGCAGAGCTGGCCCATGGTGATGGATTGGGGGTATGGGGTAGGTTGGTTTGCGGTGGGATGGGTGGAGGGTAATAGTGTTGAGGGGGTGTAACAGGGTGAGAGACGTGAATATAATAGAGAACCTGGGGGCTTGATGTAAGTGAGGAGTGAATGTGAGTGGGAGTATGTGAGTAATTGCTCTGGAGAGAGTGCGAAAATAATACTCTAGAATATTGCCAGGGCTGGAGAATTGTAGCTCCAAGGAGATGTTTGAGAGGTTCGGGTTGTTTTCCTTGGAATAGGGAAGGCTGAAGGATGACATGGTTGAGGTATACGAAGCTGTGAGGAGTACAGGTAGCATAGACAGCAGTCAATGGGTCTCCAGGCCCTTTTAAACTCATTCACAGGATGTGGACATCATTAGTTCGGCCAAGATTTATTGTTCATCGCTAATTGCTATGTTCCTGGAGGGATGGAAAAATGCAGGCCATTGCCTGTAAATGTTTTCCACCAGTAACATATCCTTCTTTTCTTGAACAGAAATGGAACATTTGCAAATCAACGGTTATCTGTCACCACTCTGATGTGGGAGGAGAATTACCACCCAGCCTTTCTTCAAATAATACAGGAAGCACCTCATCCCAACAGCTGGCCTTTCAGTTTTGAAAGTTGCTAACTTTTTAATTACAAGCCCTCTCTAGTTTCATTCTATTCTGTATCACTACTGCCTCCTCCTCGACTGATTAATCAGAATCATTCTCTTCTCAAATGAATTGTTGTCGCATTCTCATTTAGTATCTCAGCCATGTTCTCAGTCTCCATATGACACTCTCTAGCCTATTCCCACCATTTTCCATAATTGCCCTTTTACTGTTTATAGACGTTGTCGCTGTGGGTATGTTCCCCAAATTGGGAAGTTGATTTGCAGACATTTTCTTCCTGTTCTCGTGACATCCGCAGTGCTTTGGTGCTTCCTGTGAGGTGCTGCTGTACTGTGTCTTCTGGAATTGATTTGCTTTTGATTTTGATTTGCTTCCAGTTGCTGGTTGTTTGTTGCAGTGGTCAGTGCACTGGGGCTGATGGATGAGTGCCATGCCTCTGGAAATACTCTGACTGTCCACTGTTTACCCAGTCCTATCATCATTGTGTTGTGGTCCATCAGTGAGTATGGCTACCAGGGTCAGCTGGTCATGGCGGTTCGTGGCGAATTGGTGTTCATGGATGTAGATTGCTAGTTGCCTGCCTGTCTGTCCTATACAGTGTTTTGAGCGGTCTTTGCATGGAATCTTGTAAACTAAGTTTATCTTGCACATGACGGAGATTGGGTCTTTTGTTCCGATGAGTTGTTGTCCAGGTTGTCGGTTTATGGGCTGTCATGAATCCGAGTGGTCAGAACAGTCTGCCTGTTCATTCCGAGACATTATTTATGTAAGCTAGTATGGCTAGTGTGTTGGGTCGTGGCATGCCCTTGTCGTGTTATTGGTCTGCTAGGCACCTGCGGATGACGTTGTGGGGATATCCGTTCTTGGCAAAGACTTTGTAGAGGTCATCAGAAGAAAAGACCCCATCCCCATCATATGCAAGACAAACGTAGTTTATAAGATTCCCTGCAAAGACCACATGAAACACTGTATGGAACAAACAGGCAGACAACTCACAATCTGTATCCATGAATACCAACTCACCACTAACCGCCACAACCAGCAGTCCCTGGTAGCCATACATACAGATGACAATGACCACAAATTCAACTCGGACAACACAACAATAACAGGACAGGTTAAACAGAGGTGAGTCAGAGAATTTCTACAGGCATGGCACTCATTCATGGACTCCATCAATAAACACACTGAGCTAGACCCAGTATATAGGGTGGCACGGTGCCTCAGTGGATAGCACTGCTGCCTCACAGCATCAGTGTCCCAGGTTCGATTCTCAGTTTGGGTGACTGTCTGTGTGGAGTTTTGCACATTCGCCCCGTGTCTGCATGGGTTTCCTCCGGGTGCTCCAGTTTCCTCCCACAGTCCAAAGATGTGCAGGTCAGGTGAATTGGCCATGCTAAATTGCCCGTCGCGTCAGGTGCATGAAATAGGTCTGTGTGGGTTACTTTTCAGAGGGTCGGTGTGGACTCTTTGGGCCGAGGGGCCTGTTTCCACACTGTAGGGAATCTAATCTAATCTATACCACCCACTGCAATAATCAACCAGAACCAGCAACGGGAAGCAGCAGGAATGAAACCAAATACATTCCAGAAGACACATGATGTGGTTGAAGGAAAGATGGGACTGGCAGCTCAACATTCCCAGGGATTGAACTTGCTGTGACAATAGGGGAATGTAAGAGAAGTGGAGCATTACATTATTGATAAAGGAAACCATCAAAGTTGTAATGAGGGAGAATGTCCAAGAAGGATCATTGAATGATGCCATTTGGAGAGAGTTTAGAAATTTAAAGAAAGGATGGTTCCCTTGCTGGATTATACTGAAGGCCTCCCAACCACCAGAGTGAGATAAATGAGCAGATATGGAGACAGAAAGGTGTGAGAGAAACAGGGTTATAGTTTTAGGGAATTTCAAATTTGATAACATTAACTGGGATGGAATTTTGAAAATTCATTCAGTAGAGCTTTTTGTATCAACGAATAGATCGCCGACTAGATATGGGACAGTCCTGAACCTGAGGCAAGGGGATGAAGCTGATAAAATGGTCAAGTTTCAGTGGGTGAGAATTTTGGGGGTTACAGACCATAATTCTGTAAGTTTTCCTGTCATTTTGGAGAGAGGTAAGGATAGAAGTTAAAAGTCTAAATTGGGGGACGGTCAAGTTAAATATCATTAGATAGGATTCAGCAAACACAGACTGTAAACACAAAAGCAGTTACTTCCAGATGAGTCTCCATTTGAAAAGTGGGGATCTTTGTAAGCTGATATAGTAAGGATTGAGGGCCAGTATGCTTCTCTCAGAGCGAAAGGCAAGGGCAGTAAGTTCAGAGAATTCTGGATGTCAAGGGCTAAGTTTTCCTTAAGAAAGGAATTAGGGGGGCAAAGATGGATCACAAATGTGGCCAGGTGGCCAGCAGCAGTAATAGCTTTGAGGCTGATTAAAAGCTACAATCAAGTATGCTGGGAATTTTATTGAGGCTACTTCAAACTATGACCTTAGTGTCATGCATTGATGAAATAAAACCAATGTCATGGTAGTTTGGCACCATGACAGACTGGCACTATAGTACCTTACATGAAGCATGGCTGTGTAACACTTGGGAGTTTTTTTCCAACCAATAAAACTCCATTGGCTGGGATTGAACCATGTGATCTGCTTTCTGTCAATTAATTGGCTGCGTGCCAAAGGAGTGTTTTTGGGAGGAGATAAAAGTTTGAGATAAAATTTAGCAGAACAAAGAATTTTGCAGGAGGAGTATTTGCAATGTGTCCTTCAGAGAAGATGAAGGACCATGAGGAAAGATCTATACTGAAAGCAAAGTTCTCAGTTTTTACTATATCTGGTTTTAAATACCTTCCAGCAGTTTCCTGTGATATGTTAAGCCAACCAGCTTGTGCTTCCTGCTTTCTGTCTCCCTTTTTTAATGCAGGGCTTCCACCCGCTACCTTCCAATACACTGGGGCTGAACCATGAATCACCAGGAACAGCAACAGTTTCAAGAATGGGATAGTAAAGCTCTTTCTCTTGCTGGTTAGCCCTATTCTCCATCAGAGGGGCAATTTCTTCAGGAGCTGACAGATTCTGACTGGTGTATGACCAAGGCTTTGGAAGTCAGTCTATTTTTTGCAAAGTTAAAAATCACACAACACCAGGTTATAGTCCAACAGGTTTAATTGGAAGCAAACTAGCTTTCGGAGCGACGCTCCTTCATCAGGTGATTGATGGAGGAGCGTCGCTCCGAAAGCTAGTGCACTTCCAATCAAACCTGTTGGACTATAACCTGGTTTTGTGTGACTTTTAACTTTGTACACCCCAGTCCAACACTGGCATCTCCAAATCATATATTTTTGCAGACATCTTAGTTTGGAAACTAAGATGGTGGTGGAAAATTGCAACCGTAAAATTTTTACTGTCGTCATGTATTCCTATACTTGACAATAAAAGCTAAATCTAGTCCTAATTTTAACATCAAGCTTCTCAGATGTCAATTCAGTTAACTAAACACTTATATTGTTTACAGTCATTTAACAAGTATTGTTGGTTTTGTATACATCAGATTGAAATCTTTACCTGGCAATGATATTAGATTATTAATTAAGACAATAGTTCCACCTGGAAAGTGAAGGTTTGAAGTGCTGGCAGTGAGCCAGTCCCCACAGGATAGGTGATGGGAACTCTTTTTTTTTCAGACAAATCACCCTGAGCCTGCTCTTGACCCAGGTCTCATTCCCCATGTCCTTCAGATCAGTTCTTTTGATATCATACCCTTACACTAACAGTCATCAAACATTGTCAGTTTGGATGTGAAACTGCTCACTCTAGCAGTTACTGTGCACTTCTGATACTTGTGTTAACCCACAATTACATCAGAGATAATGATAATTCTGCTAATACAATTACACCTTCAATGTTGGTTACAGAGTACACTCTCATTACAATGACAGTAACTGATTTGCTGCACAGTTGACATGGGCACTATGCTTTATTCCTCTCGAACTCAAACACTGACCAGTCAGGGATCACGAGAGGTATATGTGCTTCTGAGACATAAGGACTGACAAAATATTAGGATTATTATTCAGGATTATAGGAAGTTACTTTTAGCAGTGGGGATTTTATGACCTGCTACATGGACTAACCACTACCTGATAATGCTGTCTGAAAATGCTTCACAGTTCAGAAGCTTCTCTAAGAAAATTCAGCCAGCACTGCTCTCTACTCATCATGGTTAAAATGTGATTGAACTGAGCATTTGGGAATTTGCCTAATTCCCTTGTAGCAATAGTTATACCCCTTCCTGTCCAAACACACACACACAAAATCCACTGAACGTGTCTACCAAATATTTTGCACACCCAACAATTTTATTTATATATTTTTGCAAGCTCTCTTAATCTTGTTCGTGAAAATGTTTCATCAGTTAATTAAAGGGGCTTAAACTTCGATGGCTGGGTCAGAGTTGTGGGCGGCACGGTGGCACAGTGGCACAGTGGTTAGCACTGCTGCCTCACAGCGCCTGAGACCCAGGTTCAATTCCCGCCTCAGGCGACTGACTGTGTGGAGTTTGCACGTTCTCCCTGTGTCTGCGTGGGTTTCCTCCGGGTGCTCCGGTTTCCTTCCACAGTCCAAAAATGTGCAGGTCAGGTGAATTGGCCATGTTAAATTGCCCGTAGTGTTAGGTAAGGGGTAAATGTAGGGGTATGGGTGGGTTGCGCTTCAGCGGGTCGGTGTGGACTTGTTGGGCCGAAGGGCCTGTTTCCACACTGTAATCGAATCTAATCTAATCTAAAAAAATTTACTGCCCTTGAGCATGTGATGGTCGCTCCTTTCTTGTACCACTGCAGTCCTGATGGTGTCGGAACAATTGGTCGGGGATGTGGAGGGGAAGGAGTAGAGGGAATTTCCAGGATATTAACAGAGAGACATTGAAGGAAATGCCGGAATTCAAGAGGATGTTTTCTCTGAGAGAAAGACAACAGATGGTGAGTTTAACTTTAGGATCACATCATCTCTCTACATCTCACACACCAGCTGTCCCGCCAACTGTGTTAACTGACCCAGTGCAGCAGTGGTTCCAGGACCGCCAGCTCATGATGTAGTGTGACACAGGTTTAATCCCCATACTAGGTAAAAACAATGAATGCAGATGCTGGAAACCAGATTCTGGATTATAGTGGTGCTGGAAAAACACAGCAGTTCAGGCGGCATCCGAGGAGCAGTAAAATCAACGTTACAGGCAAAATCCCTTCATCAGGAATAGAGGCAGAGAGCCTGCAGGGTGGAGAGATAAATGAGAGGAGGGTGGGGGTGGGGAGAAAGTAGCATAGAGTACAATAGATGAATGGGGGTGGGGGTGGGGATGGAGGTGATAGGTCAGAGAGGAGGATGGGGAGGGTAGCAAAGAGTACAATGGGTGAATGGGGGTGGGGATTAAGGTGATAGGTCAGAGAGGATGGTGGAGTGGATAGGTGGAAAGGAAGATAGGCAGGTAGGACAAGTCATGGGGACAGTGCTGAGCTGGAAGTTTGGAACTGGGGTGAGGTGAGGGAAGGGGAAATGAGGAAACTGGTGAAGTCCACATTGATGCCCTGGGGTTGAAGTGTTCTGAGGTGGAAGATGAGGCGTTCGTGATCCAGCATCGGGTGGCGAGGGAGCAGCGGTGAAGGAGGGCAGGACCTCCATGTCCTCGGCTGAGTGGGAGAGGGAGTTGAAATGTAGGGCCACAGGGCGGTGGGGTTGATTGGTGCGGGTGTCCCGGAGATGTTCCCTAAAGTGCTCTGTTAGGAGGGAATCCAATCTTACCAATGTAGAGGAGACCGCATCGGGAGCAACGGGTGCAATAAATGATATTGGTGGATTTGCAAGTAAAACTTTGATGGATGTGGAAGGCTCCTTTGTGGGACCTAGGATAGAGGTGAGGGAGGAGGTGTGGGCGCAGGTTTTGCAATTCCTGCGGTGGCAGGAGAAGGTGCCAGGATGGGAGGGTGGGTTGAAGGGGGGCGTGGACCTTACCAGGTAGTCACGGAGGGAATGGTCTTTGAGCAAGGTGGAAAGGGGTGGGGAGGGAAATATATCCCTGGTGGTGGGGTCCGTTTGGAGGTGGCGGAAATGTCGGCGGATGATTTGGTTTATGCGAAGGTTGGTAGGGTGGAAGGTGAGCACCAGGGGCATTCTGTCCTTGTTATGGTTGGAGGGGTGGGTCTGAGGGCGGAGGTGTGGGATGTGGACGAGATGAGTTGGAGGGCATCTTTAACCACGTGGGAAGGGAAATTGCGGTTTCTAAAGAAGGAGACCATCTGGTGTGTTCTGTGGTGGAACTGGTCCTCCTGGGAGCAGATATGGCGGAGGTGGAGGAATAGGGAATACAGGGATGGCATTTTTGCAGGAGGTAGGGTGGGATGAGGTGTAATCCAGGTAGCTGTGGGAGTTGGTGGGTTTGTAAAAAATGTTGGCGTCAAGTCGGTCGTCATTAATGGAGATGGAGAGGTCCAGGAAGGGGAGGGAGGTGTCAGAGATGGTCCAGGTAAACTTAAGGTCAGGGTGGAATGTGTTGGTGAAGTTGATGAATTGCTCAACCTCCTCGCGGGAGAATGAGGTGACGCCAATGCAGTTATCAATGTAGCGGAGGAAGAGGTGGGGAGTGGTGCCGGTATAACTGCAGAATATGGACTGTTTTACGTAGCCAACAAAGAGACAGGCATAGCTGGGGCCCATACGGGTGCCCATGGCTACGCCTTTGGTCTGGAGGAAGTGGGAGGATTCGAAGGAGAAATTGTTAAGGGTGAGGACCAGTTCGGCCAAACGAATGAGAGTGTCGATGGAAGGGTACTGTTGGGGACGTTGGGAGAGGAAGAAACGGAGGGTTTGGAGGCCCTGGTCATGGCGGATGGAGCTGTAGAGGGACTGGATATACATGGTGAAGATGAGGCGTTGGGAGCCGGGGAAACGGAAGTTTTGTTAGGAGGTGGAGGGCATGGGTGGTATCTCGAACGCATGTGGGGAGTTCCTGCACTAGGGGGAAATAGGACAGTGTCGAGGTAGGTAGAGATGAGTTCTGTGGGGCTGGACAATGCGTCGGCCAGGATGGTCAGGCTTGTGGATCTTGGGAAGGAGGTAGAACCGGGCAGTGCGGGGTTCCCGGACTATGAGGTTGGAAGCTGTGGGAGGGAGATCTCCTGAGGTGATGAGGTTCTGTATGGTCTGGGAGATGATGGTTTGGTGATGGGGAGGGGTCATGGTCGAGAGGGCGGTAGGAAGAGGTGTCTTCGAGTTGGCGTCTGGCTTCAGCGGTGTAGACGTCAGTGAGCCAGACTACCACTGTACCCCCTTTATCTGCTGGCTTGATGGTGAGGTCGGGATTGGAGCAGAGGGAGCAGAGGGAAGCGCATTGTGAGGGTGAGAGGTTGGAGTGGGGAAGTGTGGTAGACAGGTTGAGGCGGTTAATGTCCCGGCGGCAGTTGGAAATGAAGAGGTCGAGGGCGGGTAATAGGCCAGCGCGGGGTGTCCGGGTGGATGGAGTGTGTTGGAGGTGGGTGAAGGGGTCCTCAGAAAGTGGACGGGATTCCTGATTGTAAAAGTAAGCTCGGAGGCAGAGGCGGCGGAAGAATTGTTCGACGTCACAGCATGTATTAATTTAATTGATGCAAGGGCGGAGGGGGATGAAGGTGAGTCTTTTGCTGAGGACTGATCGTTCGTCCTCAGTGAGGGGGATGTCTGGAAGGATGGTGAAAACTCGGCAGGGCTAGGAGCTGGGACCCGGTGTGGGTGTGGAGCTGGGAGTGGGGGCGGAGCCTGTAACTGGAGTAGCTGTGGTGTTGGGGGAAATGGGGCTGGAGTCATGAGCAGGGGTGGTGTTCCCCTCAGAATTCTGGGAGGTGGGGATGGTGACAGTGGGATCTGTGGGGGGCGTGTCAGCAGAATGCAGGTGAGTGGCGTTCGTGGGTGCGGAAGTGGTGGCGACCACGGCAGTGGGGAAGTCACTGAAGGTGTGACATCAGCGATTATGTGAGGGGCAGAAGTGAACCACGGCAGTAGGGGGTGTGCTGAGATCACCACAAAGCTCTCATTTTCTCAACATCACCTGCGGCATGGTGACCCTCAGGTTAAACCCATGGCCAGTCTTGCCTTGGCAATGAGAGAGCAACCCTATAGTTTTCTGGGACTATGGTGATTATATCTATGCAAGTCAGGATGGGGAGTGCCTTGAAAGGCAACATGCAGGTGGTGGTGTTCCTTTGCATCCAGTGCCTTTGTCTTTAGGATAGTATTGGTCATGGATTTAGAGGATGCTGTCTTTGGAGCACTGGTTAATTTCTGTAGTACATCTTGTCAATGATACATAGTGGTGCTACAGAACATCGGTGGTGGATAGACAGCATGTTTGTAGGTGCCAATCAAACTGGCTCATTGTGGTTAAACAGAAAGTTGAGCTTTTTCAGATCAGGCATGGTGCAACTGTGAAAAGAGAAAAAGAAAGAACGTTTATCTTCCAACACAAATTCTCTTCCAAACTGTTCTGAAGAAGAACTTTACTGGATTCAAAAGATTAACTTTGTATTTTCTCTCCACAGATGCTGTCAGGCTTGTTGAAATTCTCCAACACTTTCTGCTTTAATTTCAGATTTCAGGTCTGTGCAGCACTGTGCTTTGATACGACTGCTTTGTCATGGTGTAATCCCTTTTTTGAGTTTATTGGAGTTACATTCATTCAGGCAAGTGGAGAGTGTTCTGTCACCATTCTGATGTGTGCCTTGTAGATAGTGGGGAGGCTTTCAGAGTCATGCAATGGAGTACTCACTGGCGCACTCTTGCCCTCCAACGTGCTCTTGTAGACACGTATATCATGAATTCAGTTCAGTTTTTGGCTCAATGGTAATTCTTAAATGTTGATCATAGGGGATTCAGCATTGGCAAAGCCATTGAATGTCAAGGGGTGCTATTTGGGTGATTTCTTACTGTGGGTAGTAATTGCTTCATGTTTGTGTGGTGTGAAGGTTAATTGTCACTTGTGTTGGGGAGATTTCACTGGGGTGTTTAATGTAGGGCTAGGGAGGGTGACACTTCTAGCCCTGAAATGGTTAACAACAGCCAAGCGAGCTGCTGCAGGCGACTGCGTGACTACCTGGCTGGAGCTTGTAAGGGATATGCATAATGTTAATTAAATCTTGGAGCCTGTAAATACCAGCCAGTATTAATTGCCCCATCGAAACTCGGGATTAATAAAGAAACCGATCGGAATCTGTAACTGTTAGACAAGTGTGAATTGCTCTATCGGAACCTGTAACTATTGAGTGTGAATGGCTCTATTTAAGTCTAAAGTTGATAAGGGTAATTGACAATTTAGTTAAACTGAAACTATTGAAAATGGCTAGCCTGTCAGACGCATAATAATTCCTTGAAACAATGAACTATTGAATACGGGATCGGAACCGCTCCCGGGGATGGCTGAGCCATTGTCAAGCACAGCAGGAGCTGGACAGGCACTTCGATGCGTCCAATAGGAGGACGGATCCCCAGCGCGCGCAGATGAATGGACCAATGGGGAAGGCGAACTGACCGGGGACTCCAGGCAGCGCGAAGTATAATTGTGTCAAGTTTGAACGAGAAGGGAGAACGCCTTCTCCAATGAATGCATGCTTGTAGATTCGTTGTACCAGTTAAGATTCTGTGAATAAACTGCTATCTGCGTCTAACCATAGTTGCCAGTGTGAGTCTCTCCTTCCGAAAGAACACGCAAAGACGGGACCCCGCGAGTCCGTCTTAACACTTGTCAGCCCAGGCCTGGAAGTTGCCAGGATCTTACTGCAGAGCCACATGGAGGGCTTCAGTATCTGAGGAGGGAAGAAAGCTGCTGAACATTGCGCAAGTATTGGCGAACCCTCGAATTAATGACATTCAGACTGAGGGAAAGTCAGTTATACAGTCACTAAAGATCTTGAGGACTTCCTGCTGTGAGGCCCTGGAGCTTAAATGGCTGACCTCCACCAACCGCACCAATTTCAATGAGATTGGAGTCACATGTAGCCCAGACCATTGACTGTAATATTAATTTGTCTCTATTCGGTTTTGAGAAAATGGCAATACAGTCAGACAAAGTGGTGGCTGTCAACTACATTAACATAAATTCATTGTGAACAACTGTAGACCATCCAGTTTGATTCTGATGAAGATGGGTTAATAGATTTGCTCAGTAAGATATTTGAAGTAAAAATCGATGAGCAGAGGAATTATTTTCCCATGCTAAGGAAGGTGCTAAGTAGAAATGGAGCAGAATGGTTTACATGTGTGTAAGGTAAACATGGTTTGTGTAAATGTCTATGTGTATGTGTGTAAATACGTAAGACATTCTTCCATATTATGAGTATTTTATTAAGAACTCGATCTGTCACTTAGTCTTAAAGGACTTTGCAACGTTATTATCTATAAAATTGGAATTTGGAAACTAGGGTTTAGGGAACACATTTAACCCAGCCTCCATAAGGATGGGAACAGCATTGGGAAGGAGAATTATATAAAGCAGAACACCAACCTCGCTCTCAGTCTCTCTGAAGTGATTTCGAGTTGATGTGAGCAGGTATTGTAGGTTTGAGAGCTATAAGATGGACCAATCCTGAAATCTGGAGGAATTGTAACCAAGGAGAGAGAGAGGAAATTACAGAGACTCTGACTCCAATCTTTAATTCCTCTCTAGACACAGTGGAGGTGTCAGAGGACTGCAGGACAGCTGATGTGTTCCCACTTTCCAAGAAGGGTGCTAGAGACAGACCAGCGAGTGTCGCATCAGTGTTAGGGAACGGTTGGAGAAAATTCCAAAGGAGAGTATTAATCTCCATTTGGAGAGGTAAGGTTTGATCACGGAGAGACAGCATAGCTTTGTCAGAGGGAGGTCATACCGAATAAATCTGGTGGAGTTTATTGAGGAGGTGAGTAGATGAGGATAGAGCAATTAATGTAGTTCATATGGATTTCTGTAAAGCCTTTGACAAGGTCCCAGAAAGAGTCATAGAGATATACAGCATGGAAGCAGACCCTTCACATGGGAGATTGAGAACCAAGTTAAAGACACATGGCTCCAAAACTGGCTCAGTCAAAGGAGGCAGAGGATGTTGGTAAAAGTCTACTTGTATAAGGCGTGTGTGCCAGGGAGCAGTGCCAGGCCCCTTATTGTTTGTGATATTGATAACTGGTATTGGTTGTGTTTGTGTGTGCATGTGTGCATTGGGACTAGGGGATGAGAGGGTCAAGGTGTCAATTTGGGATGATAGGTAAGTTTGTGGATGACAGCAATATTAACTGGATGGATGGCAGTGAGGAAAATAGTTTGATGTTAACGATAGATGTCAATAGATTGGTAAGATGGGCAGATCAGTGGCAGATGAAATGTAACCAATTAAAAATAAATTGATAAATGTGAAGCAATGCACTTTGTTAGAAGTAACAAGACAAGGCAGCACTCAATGTGTGGTAGGACCCTCGGAATCTCAGAGGAACAGAAAGATCTTGAAGTGATTGTTAACAGATCCCTGAAGGCAGCTGGACAGGTCAATAGGGGAGTTCAGAAGGCATTGAGGTCACATGCCTTTACTAATCGAGTTAGAAGAAAGTGAGGACTGCAGATGGGAATGAAGAAGGGTTCATGCCCGAAACGTCAATACTCCTGCTTCTTGGATGCTGCCTGACCTGCTGCGCTTTTGCAGCAACACATTTTCAGCTTTACTAATCGATTATATATTATAAGGGCAGGAAGGTCCTCTCGGAAGGAGCTGTACATGAGTCATACAGTCATAGACGTCTACAGCATGGAAACAGGCCCTTTGGCCCAACGTGCCCATGCCACTCAGTTTTCGCAATTAAACTCTTCCATTTGCCTGCATTTGGTCCATACCCTTCCAGACCTTTGCCATCCACGTACCTGCTCAAATTGTACTCACTTCCACCACTTCCTCTGGCAGCCCGTTCCAAATACTCATCACCCTCTGTGAGAAAACAAATTGCTCCGTGGACCTTTTGTATCTCTTCCCTTAAACCTATGCCCTCTAATTATCGGGGAACATCTGTTAACTGTCTACCTTATATTGGCCTCTCATGATTTTGTAAATCTCCAGAAGGTCATTCCCTCAGTCTCCAATGCTTCAGAAATATGTACCAACCAATTCAACCTCTCCTTATAACTCAAACCTTCCAGTCCAGGTAGCATCCTAATAAATCCTTTTTGTATTCCGACTAGTTTATTAAAATCCTCTCCACAGTCGGGTGACCAGAACTTTACGCAGTACTTCAAATGTGGCCTCACCATTGTCTCATAGAGCTGTAACAAGACATCCTGATCCCTGTACTCAGTGCTCTGACCAATGAAAGAAAACACAGATCTCTGTAATCTGCAACATTCCCCAAGATCCTGACATTGACTGTACAAGTCCCGGACACCAGCCCTTCCTGTGGAGGAACAGAAAGTTCAGGAAGTGGGAAGGGCAGCAGAATTAACAGACTAGTTCATGCAGGTGCATACGATAAGCTCCCAGCCAGAATTTCGTCCAGAGAGGGATCGACGTTGGGAGAAAGGGAGATCCTACACTACTAAACCAAGAGTCAAGCACACTGGTAACATGTTCCCACAGGTTAAAGGATCCCAAGAGGGCGGACAGATGGTGAAAGGCCTCAGGAGTTTTCACTGTAATGGAGTGGGACACAGAAAATGACAGTGCCAGTGGGTTCAGAAGGGCACTGGGAAAAGGTGTTTACACTGCCAGAAGGTGGGACACGTACAGACACAGTGCTGCTCGTTAAAGAAAGGCACTATGGGAAAAGATGTGGTAAAAGAAGCTGAGCCAGAGGCCTTAGTGAAGGTAGTAAAGGAGACCCCAATAAGAGCCGAGGAGCTGCAGGAGATTGCACAGCCGAGGCAGGGTCTGGGTATGGGGTTAGTATCTGATCTCTGCTAAGAATTCACCTCTTTGGGTAAAGGTTACTCAGAAAGAACAGGGAGTGGGGGGGAGGGGGGGGGGGGGGTGCGGGGGGAAGGACAAGACGTTATAATAATTTTGTGAGATACAGGATCTAACCAAACACTGTTAGTCAGGGATGAGAGAATATGAACTCTTTCTGATCTGTTACCCGAAAGTGTGGTAATTTGTGGGATGGATGCACAAAAATTTAGTTTTCCCCTCTGTAAGATCAAGTTGGAATGCCAGCTCAAGACTGGGGAAGTTACAGTGGGAGTGAGTGACAGAGTGTCCGTTCCAGGAATTCAGTTTGTTCTTGGGAATGTTTTGGCAGAATCCAAGATGGGAGTGACACTCCTTGTTGTGGAGAAGCCCAAGAAAGCCCAAGAAACTGAGGAGTAAAAAGAGAAATATCCTGGTATTTTCCCAGTCTGTGTGATAACCAGATCCCATTATCACAAGTCACTGCACAAAGTGAAAAGTAAAGAGAAAGATGAAGGAGTTGAGGTTCAGTTAGTGGATATCCTGTTTGATGTGATGGTGCAGAGAAAACCTGAACAGGCAGAGGGTCAGACAGAAGTGTTTAGTCCAGAAAGGCTAAGGGAATTACAACAGCAAGACAAGGCAATAAAAGATATATATGTGGATACGTACACTGAAAAGGAGGCAGAGAATGTTCCGGAGGGTTATTATCTGAAAGATAGACTCCTCAGACGGAAATGGAGACCATGGCAGGTTAGTGCAGAGGAGAAATGGGCCGAAGTGCACCAGATTTTGTTGCCGGTACCATACAGACAGGAAGTGTTACGGTGAGCACATGAACTATCTGTAGGAGGTCACTAGGGGTATAAAAGGCTCAGGTTAAGGTACAAAAACATTTTTATTGGCCTAGAATGCACAAAGATGTGATTAATGTTTGTCATACCTGTCATACATGCCAAATGGTAGGTAAGCCATAGGTGGTAATAAAACCAGCACCTTTATTGCCGTTTCCCACATTTGAAGAACCTTTCGCGCGGATTATAATTGATTGTGTGGGTCCCCTCCCGAGAACTAAAAGTGGGAACCAATACTTGTTAACCATAATGGATGTGTCAACCAGATTTCCAGGGGCAATTCCATTACGGAGTATAAAGGCAAAAAGGTTAGTAGAGGCTACAGACAGTATGGGCTACCAGAGAGATTCAGTCCGACCAAGGGTCACATTTTACTGCTAGGCCTCAGCAGATTCTATTGGAAGTTTGTTCCAAACTTTAGCAGTGTAGTGCCACTGTTAACCAATTTGCTGATGAAGAACACAAAGTTTCAGTGGACAGAACCATGCCAGGAGGCATTCGACCATTTGAAATCGATATTAACCACCAAACCAGCTTTAGCTACACCAAACGTTTCAAGACCTTTTAAAGTCACCATCGATGCGAGCGACATTGGAGTTGGAGCCGTACTCCTCCAAAAAGATGAGGATGGGATTGAACTGCCAGTTGGTTACTTTTCAAAGAAGATCAACATCCACTACAGGAAATACTCCTCAATTAAAAAGGACCTCTTGAGTTTGGTACTGGTCTTACAGCATTTTGATGTGGATATCATGACCAATGTGTACACTAACTACAATCTGTTTACATTCTTAGAATGTTTTATGGACAAGAATATGAGACTATTTTGTTGGAGTCTTATGTTGTGGACGTTAAATTTAAAAATCATACTTGTTGCAAGTCAGAAGAATGTATTCGCAGATGCGTTATCGCTGATTAAACTGATAGAGTTCAGATGAGATTTGTCTTTATTTAATGATATACAATTTACAGGTATATGGGAAAAAGGTAAGGTGAACTTACAGTAAAGTTATCTGTATGTTCAGGTAATGTGTTTTAAAAGGTTGGGAAAGAAATGATGCCACCTTTTCATTATGATGGTTCATTTTTTTCTTAATGGGGGAGATGTTATGAAAATGTGGGTGTACCTTTAAGAGAGTGAAAGACTTGGCAAGTACACCAAGTGCTGGAGAATTTATAAAGTAACATTTTGATTAAGTACAAACAGCACTCGCTGAGTGGCCTAGAGACAAAAACAAGTTTGAATTCGGCCAACCAGTTTAAATTATACCCTGATAAAAAAGACCAATTTCCAATCAAGTTTGAATTGAACATATTGACAATCTTAAAAGCCAATGACATAATCTAATGCTCTGGAGTATAAGACCAGGGAAAATTGAACAGTTGAGAGGAGAACTGCCAAGTACTGTGTGCAGTTCTGGTCACTGCACCATGTGAAGGATGTGACTGCACTAGAGGGAGAACAAAGGAGATTCCCCAGAATGTTGTTCAGGATGTCGCAGTTTAGCTGTGAAGGAGGAGGTTGGATAAGCTTGGGTTACTTTCTTTAGAGCAGAGATCAGCGTATATCAGACTGAAGGGCACGGACAGGGTGGATAGAAAACAGTTGTACTCCTTTGTCAAATGAACAATAACAAGCTGGTGCAGACTGTGAGATGAAAGGCTTGTGGTTTAGAGGGACAAACTACCCAGAGGATGGTTGGGATCTGCATTGCACGGCGTGAAAGGGTAGTTGATGTGGAATCCTCAAAACCTTTAAAAAATACTTGGTTGAGCACTGAAATGTTGCAACATTCAAGATTATGGAGGAAGTATTAGGAAGTGAGACTTGTGTAGCTGTAGCGTAATTTTGGAGGGAGGAACACAATGGATGGATGGGTCACCTCTGTCCTGTATGATACTGTCATTCTGTGATTCTGAAGATATGGTTCTGAATTCTTTTTGTTTTTCCTTTTGAGAAAATATTGCTCACTGTCAATTCCAGGTTCTGTATTAGAATGCTTATTCATGGATAGAATTTCCCAAGTGAGTTGTGTAACTGAATTAACAAGGTGTGGGGGAGCTGATGTTGGACTGGGGTGGATAAAGTTAAAAATCACACGACACCAGGTTAGAGTCTAACAGATTTATTTGTAAGTATTAGCTATCGGAGCACTGCTCCTTCATCAGGTAGCTATGGAGCAGGATCATAAGACAAGAATTTATAGCAAAAGATCACAGTGTCATGCACAGATACATGGGCGAGACCAAGCAGACGTTGCAACAATGGATGAATGGACAAATACAAAATAAGCGCCAGGCAGGGATGTTCCTCACAATCGGGGAACACTTCAGTGGTCAGGGACATTCAGCCTTGGATCTTTGGGTGACCACCCTCCAAAGCAGACTTTGGGATACGCAACAACACAGAGTGGCCGAGCAGAGGCTGATCACCAAGTTTGGTAAACATGAGGATGGCCTCAACCTGGACCTTGCGTTCATGTCACATGACAGGAGACACCACTACACCATACACTCTCACACTCATACACATACAGTCTTACATGCTCACACATTCAAGCAGGCACTCTCTTGTACATACACTCTCTCAGACATACACCTCCCCCAACAACCCCACACACACGCACACCCTCTCACAGGCTTTTCCTGCATTACACTCATGCAGGCACTCTACCAAGTATGCACACATGCAAACAGACATTCTCTCACGCACACTCACATCCACACATTCCCTCCCTCGCTCTCTCTGCCTCACATGCACATGCGCATGCGCGTGCGCACGCGCACACACACACACACATACATATATATGTCTATCGGGTGAATTTGCATTTGCAGAATTGTATTTGCAGATACATTCTATTTTGCTCAAAATACAAACAACCTGCAGGCATTCATTCCATCTTATCAATTGCTACTTTGATAATAGAACCAGTCTGACTCAAGACTGGGATACAGACAGACTCTAACCTCACACCTTCAATGCATTGTCTGAGCTGACATGTCACCTTTTTACATAAAACCTTAAGTTATCAAAAATTATTTTTCAAAGAAGATCTGGGATTGACAAATTAATGAATCAAAACCTGCAATCCATTCTAAAAGATCAAAGACTTAACAGCAATATGGTTTTGTTCAATATCTTATTTTAGTTGCATGATGCAGTGATCCTTTGCTATAAATTCTGTGTCTTAAACCTGTTGGACGATAACCTGTTCTTGTGTGATTTTTAACTGAATTAACAAGGAAAGCTGTGGGATAACAGTGTGCAGTGGAATAGCTCTCAAGGAGCTCTCCAACATGAGATATTGAATGTCTGAATAACCTCAGCAGAATGAAGGTCATCACTGAAAAGGATATCAAAAGATATTTAGATGTTGATGGGATTGATAGTGAGTGAAATAATGTAAGGATTGTCGTTTGAAGCCAAATTACAATTAACATTTCAGACTTAATAGGATCAGACTAATCCAGTATCCAATTACAGATGCAAATCTTAGTGACATCACATCATTAAAATAAACCTGTTGTCGTAATCTGTTTGTTCAAAATGGTATTAAAAACATAAAGGTGTAATCACAGTTTCCCGGTGGAGCTACCGCATAATATAAAATTAAGTCACTGGGACTGTGTCAGCTCCAGTTCTGGAATTCTCCAATTCTGCCAGATTGCTCACAGCAGGAAGGGAAAGGTTACTTCACAAACAATAAAATGCATCTTCCAATACAAATGGTCGCAAAAGTATTTTACACCATCCTTGCTGTTGTTGGTGTTCCTGGTAAGTCTTGTAACAATTCATGTTGCACAAATTTCTACGTAAAATCAATGTACATCCATTCTATGACTGATTGCTATATATCCATTGAGCTAGGCAAATCCCGATGTCAGACAATAGTGTCCTCACTGACTGAGTTTAAAGTGAATAGTTTGTCAGTTCGGAGGCTCCACAGTAACGTGCAGCGTTGTGTGTTTCCCTATACTGTGCAGAATGGGTTTACACTGAGACCATATTGATGGAGTTTGGCTGAGCACCGGCCCTGGCTGGTCTAGAAAGGGTTTCGGAAGACCACCCTCTCTCTGTGGTAGTTCACAGCCTGCTATCGGTCAGATGGGTTTTGTAACAACCCACCTCGCAGTGACACCTGGTGTTTCCCATTCTTTGATGGAAAGGGATTGTGTTGGTGGATCTTGCTCAGGCAGCTTGCTCCAAATGGGAGCCCAGATACAACAGGGTAATGGGTGGGTTCAGCAGGTCATTAGGAAGTGATAAATGAGGGTCAGCACTGATCGCTTTGAACATCTTATGTGTTTTTATCAATCAGTAAATACGTGGGAGCATAATATTTGTAAAGACAGATCACTAGGAGACATGTTGATCACAGAGTTACAATTCTGATCTGTATTGTTACGAAGAGAGGAAGGTCGAAACCCTCTGATGATTAACTGACACACAAACTCCAATCAGTTATGACGAGAGAAGAGATTCCCTTCTAATTACAATTAAATCCAAAACACCTCTCCCCTCATAACCTGTTAAAGTGGATTAAAAGGAAAGAAACTCCCTGATCCCCACTTTATAAATAACAAATAACTATTTATTTATTCATCTCTAACAATAAACAATTTAACAGAATTACAACCAAACCAGGATTGCTAGCAAATACCTAAGTACTAAGTATTTCCATACTGAACTAAATTCTACTGGAATGAATGCTGTTCAGATAAACACAAGTTCCACTTGTATAAATACAAATAATAAGAAATTGAAACCTAATCACTGCAGGTTCACACGGTCAATGTATTCTCTACTTTAACTCCAATCTTCCTTCTGTTGATCTCACATCACAAACACCTTTTTTCTCATGATCCCCTGGGAGGATATTGAGCTGGAAATACTGTGGTACCTTTGAAGGGTCCTTTTGGAGATTTCTGTGAATGCCCGATATTTACTCTTCCAATGACAGTTGGCTGTCAGTTCAGATGGCAGGTGGCTCTCTGCCGATTTTCAACATTCACAGCTCTACATCCCCCACAATGACCCATTAAATTCTCATCATTTGATTGGCTTTCAGGTGTTAAAACAACCCATTTCAAATTCAATTGGACCTTAGTCTCCAAGTGCCATTTTAAATTAAATGGCTGAATTTTAACTATGTCTGGGTGAAAATGCTGCTTGGGCCTACTAACTGAAAAGTCTTTTAATTCACTTGTTTCCATTTTGGAGCTGTCTGCACAAGGCTTATAAACTTCCAAGTGAAGTCAAAGCACAATCCCTTAAAGGGACCACACCACTGCTTTTCAATTCATTTTACAATTTTCCCAATTTTACACACTCAAATTGTAACAGTATTGTTGAAATATTTGACTGTCAAATCGACATTTGAGATGTGCCATTTGTAAAATGATGCACAGTGCCATAGTGCAGTGTCTAATCGGACAAACCCTGAGATCTGGAGAGTTGTGGCTGCAGCTCTCCCACTGTGGATAAAATAACTTTGTCCAACAGGATGTTTCCCACGTTGCCTTTTTTTGCTGTTATCCTTTGATGTTTCTCAAAGGTGCACTAATTTGGGGTTGCTATTTCATTTTTAGCCATCCATTTGGATAAGTATTTATTATTATTGTGATTATTGTTATTATTATTTTGTTGATACTGACATTTTGGAGATGCATCCCCTGGACATGTTTTTGAATGGATTCACTGTGAGGCCATAGTGTTACACCATGGAGTGCAGTACTCCATCAATTGTGTGACATCTCTGCTGTTGTGCCTGGTCCAGAGGCCTCAGAACAGTGGAGACTGTGTAGGACAACAGGATGTTTCTCTGATGAAAGCCAAGTTGGTTTGGGGTGATGTGTGGTTTCAGATATTTGATATTGTTGTGCTGCTCAGAGGCTCCAATCAGGATCAAGAACATCTTGCTGTACAGAGTGAAAGTCAGCCCTGCTGTCGGACTCTCCAGTTGACATGATGTTCAGCATTGAGGGACGTGGTGAGTTAGATATGGCACCAGGGTTCATAGTCCATTAGCAGCACACTGCTGAAACAATATAAATCATCTGTCGACCCTGATATAACATGATGTTCTTTGCCTCTTAGCACAGGACAAAATTGCACTGATTATCCCATGGGATGTCTGGCAAAACAGTGATTGTGGTTTACAGATGAAGTGGTTTATTGGAGGTGACATTTCGATACTGAGTAACTCCATACTGTTTTGTGGCTATTGAGAGATAGAAAGTAAGTTGGGGGTGGGACTGAGTTAGTATTGAAGGTTCTTGTTGTTACCAGCTAGCACTTGGACGTTTTTAAATGCTTGCAATGCTAACACTGAGCTGAACTTTCACACAGTACATTGTAAATGTCAGGGCTGCTGCATCAACACTGCTACCTGGGACACATCTAGCACAGCATGTTATATACATCAGGTGAGTAATACAGGGGGTCAAATTCTTTGTTGCAATAACAAAACTTCTCTTCATCCCAAAGTAGTTCACTTGAAGGAAAATGCAGTCGATGGAGTGTTGGGTGGGGAGATATCAAATGAACTTCATGTGATATCCAATATGATTATGTAAGATTCAGAGAACAAATGTTCCTTCCACAGTGCCAGAGGTGAGTATAATACCGAACACTGACTCAACAACAATAATAACAAAACCACAGAAATGGTGGAATATATCAGCAGGTCTGGCAGCAGTTGCAGACAGAAATTAGAGTTAATGCTTCACATCCAGTCACTGTACCTGAAAGGTTAACGCTGACATCTCTCCACAGATGCTGAGCTTTTCCAGCAATTTCTGGTTTTGTTTCTGATTCTGTGCATCCACAGTTTTTTTCAGTTTTGATAGACGACTGAATGTTCTGGGGCAGAAGCATCCTGTGGTGGCTTTTATTGGAGATTTGTTGTATTGCTCATTTGAAGTTCAGTCTTTACTTCCCCAGCGGATCCTCCGCATTGATGTGGAGTACTGTCTGAACGCTGATCCATTGCTGTGCATGAAGGATACATTTAACATTTGACTTACTGGGCACTGGTCTGGGGTAGTGCATGTTCCCAATGTGTGATATCAGTTTAACGCAGTTAACATTTCCAAACTAACTCTGTGGGTAATTCCTCAGCTGAGGGAAGAAACTCTATCTGTAGCTGACAGACATGCTACATTATCCAGGGATTGACTGGAATGTTGTGTACTATTGATCCGGATCTCCAGGAATCACTCTGAGTGAATGTATTATTGATCATGGAATTGTACTGAATGGGGATCACAAACCTCAGGCTGGACCCTCTGATTGCTATCGTTTCATGTTGCTGGGAGGATGTGTCATTGTAGAATTGTACAGAGTGTGGGTGACTGCTCACATATGAACTTCGGAGTCAGTATTCTTGCTTTTCTGTGGGTATCTGTAAATGCAACATTAGAATAAATGTGGAGCATTAACAGCAGGATACCTGTGATTCCAATTGCAACTTTCACTGTAGAACTATATTACATGTGAGTCAATGTCCTGAAGAGAATACTCGATTCTAACGACAATGTAATTCAATGAGCATTTTTCAATTAGCGTTGATGATAGTTATGGTTGTTGGAGGTCAGTCATCTCAGCTGTCGTACATTTCTGCAAGAATTATTCAGAGTCGTAGCTTGGCCCTAACATGTACAGCTGCCTCATCAATGCCTACTCGGGAGGGTTTCAACTGGAGACCCACAGGGCTGAGAACCACAGCAGCAGGTCAACAAGTGGAGGGATTGAGGGGAAGGTTGACATTATGACCAGTAAGTCTGAAAGGAAGGGCAGGCAGGGTCAGCTTAGTGAACAGGATGGCACTGATGGACTGAAGTGTGTTCATTTCTATGTACGCAGTATTCTTGATAAGGCAGATGAGCCTGGTGCCTGGATCAGTACATGAGATTATGATGTGACCATTACAGAGAGGATTAGGACTGGCTGCTCAACTTTCCAGGATTTCATTATTTTGGATGAGATAAAGATGAGTTTTTTTTAAAAAATGGAGGATTTTAGTTGCATTCCTAATCAAGGAGAATATCACATTTGTACTCAGAGGATATACTGGAGGGCACATCCACTGAGGTAATATGGGTAGAGCTCAACAAAAGGACGGAACAATCATTCCGATGAGATTATACTAAAGCCCCCCACCCCAATCAACAATCACTGAGTCATTGAAGAACAGATGTGTGGACAGGTAATGGAAAGGGTTGTCATAATAGGTGACATTAACTTTCCCAATATTGACTGGGACTCGTTTACAGCAAGAAGCTTAGACGGGGAAGAATATGTTAGGTGCATCCAAGAGGGTTTGTTGAAACAGTATGTGGATCGTCTACCATGGGAGGGGCCGTACTGAACTTTGGCAAATGAGACTGGCCTGAGGATTGACCTCATACTGAGAGACCATTTTGGAAATAGTCATTACAACTCCTTCGGTTTTAAGCGTGCAAAGAATAAGGATAATTCTGGACCCTGCATCAAAGTACTAAATTTGGGGAGGGCCAATTATACCATTATTAGATGGGTTCTCAGCAGGAGCTGTTATCAGACAAGTTCACATTTGACATGTGGGAATTGTTTAAAGACTTGCTGATGAGAGTTCAGGACCAGCATGTTCCAGGAAGGAGGATGGCAAGGTACAGGACCCTTGGATAATGAGGGAGGTTGTGAATTTAGTCAAAAAGATAAAGGGAAGCAATGTAAGGTTTAGGAAGCTAAAATCAGACGGGGTCCATGAGGAATATAAAGAAAGTAGGAACGTTCATCAAGCAGGATATTGGGAAAGCAAGGTGGTTTCACAGAATGTCCTTGCCAAGAAGGGTTAAAGAGAATCCCAAGATATTTTATGCATACATTAAAAGTAAGAGGATAACTCTGGAGAGGGGAGGACCACTCAAGGATAAATTTTGTGCTTGGAGGCAGAGGATGTGAGTGAGATCCTAAATGAGTAATTTTCATCAGTATTCACCCAGGAGAAGGATATGGAGGATAATGAGATTAGTGTGGGACATGTGAATAGCTAGGGCATTTTTAGGTCAAGGAAGAAGTGGTATTGGGTCTCTTAAAGAGAAATTGAAGTGGATATCTGCACAGGACCTGATGGGATCTACCCCAGGATATTGAGAGAAGCAAGAGGGGAGATTGCTGGCATCATGACCAAGATCGTTGTATCATCTCTAGCCACTGGAGAGATCCATGAGTAGCTAATGTTGCTCCTCTGTTCAACAAGAGAAATAGAGAACATCCAGACAATTATACACTGGTGAGTCTCATATCAGTGGTTGGGAAGCTAGTGGAGAAGATTCTCAGGCATAGGATTTATGTGCTTTTGGAAATGTCTGGCCTAATTAGGGTCTGTTACCTAATTGGGCCATGTCTTGATTTTTCTCTTGAGAAGGTGAGAAAAGTGATTGATGGTAGAGTAATGGATGTTGTTTACGTCAATTTTATTCAGGCTTTTGACAAGGTCTCTTATGCTACACTCATCCAGAAAATGAAGCTGCCATGGGATACATGGTGACTCGGCCACTTGGATTCAGAATTGGCTTGCTTACAGAAGGCAGACGGTCGTGGTGGAAGGGTGCTTATTTTCCTGGCTGGGTGTCTGTGTTCCAAAGGAATAAGAACTTGAACCTCTGCTGTTTGTGATTTTTATGAATGACTTGGACGAAAACATAGATGGATAGGTTAGTAAGTTTGAACGTGACACAAAGATTGGGGAGTCATGGATAGTGTAGAAGGTTGTCAAAAATACCGTGGATAGAGATAAATTGCAAATAATGGCAGAGAAATGGCAGGTGGAGCTGAATCCGGGTAAGTGGGAGGTGTCACAATTTGGGAGAACAAATATTTAGGAAACGTATACAGTTAATGGCAGGACTCTGAACAACAATGTTTTCAGAGGGAGCTTGGATCTTAGTCCATAGCTGCCTGAAAGTGGCCACGCAAGTAGGTAGAGCTGTGAAGAAGGCCTATGACATGCTCACTTTTATTGGTCAGGGCATTGACTTTAAGAGTCAGGATATCATGTTGCAGCTTTATAAGATTCACTTAAGGGTATTGCATTAAATTCTGGTCGCCACATTACAGGAAGGATGTGGATGCTTTGGAGATGGGGCAGAAGAGGTTTATCTTGATGCTGCTTGGATTAGATGGTATGAATTATAATGAGAGGCTCGAAAAAACCCAGGTTATTTTCTCTGGAGTGGCACAGGCTGAGGGGAGACTTGATCGAAGTATATAAAATTATGAGAGGCATAGAAAAGGTTGAGAGTCAAAATCTTTTTTCCCGGAGTTGAAATGTCCACTGCTAAAGGACATGAATTTTAGGTGAGGGTGGTGGTGTGGGGGGTGGGGGAGTTCAAAGGAGATGTAAGAGGCAGGTCTTCTACACAGAGCACTAGGTGCCTGCAACATGCTGCCAAGGATAGTGCTAGAGGCAAATATGACAGAGGCGATTAAGGGACTTTTAGATAAGCACATGAATAAGCAAGGAAAGGAGGGATATAGACCATGGGCAGCAAAAGGGATAATTTAATTTCGAATCATGTTCAGCACAACACCTTGGGCTGAATTGCCTGTTCCTCTGCTGTATTGTCCGGTGTTCTATGTAATGCCCTTCTCTCCATCGTAATTTCCAAATTAGAGATGCTTTCTCGTGATTGTACAATGTTCAGCATCATTTGCAACTCCTTCGCTAATGAAGAGGTTTATGTCCATGTACAGCAAGATAATAAACAGCTTGGTCTGATAATTGACAAGTAACATTCCTACCCCACATGCAATGACAATCTCCAAAAGTGAGAATCTACCAATCTCCCATTGGCTTACTATGACATCACCATCCATCACTGAATGTAAGGTAATCAACAACATGGGCCAATTGTTGACAAGAAAATGACCTGGCCCAGCCTTACAAATGCTGTGGTA
This sequence comes from Chiloscyllium plagiosum, assembly GCF_037043375.1. Classification (NCBI taxonomy): domain Eukaryota; kingdom Metazoa; phylum Chordata; class Chondrichthyes; order Orectolobiformes; family Hemiscylliidae; genus Chiloscyllium; species Chiloscyllium plagiosum. Next base: position 88,563,588 of record NW_028270156.1, on the reverse strand, counting down.
ACAGGAATATGTCACATGCCCTGATTACCGTGGCAATAAGCTCCCCGCCCAGCTCTCCAATCCATGTCCAGGAAGCAGACCTCGGGTGAGATGGAATTCTAACCATGTATCTGGCTGAGGGATTTAAGAGTGTGACCATGGTTCAGTGGTTAGCATTGACCCCTTACAGCACCAGGGACCCAGATATGATTCCAGCCTTGCACGACTGTCTGTGTGGAGTTTGCACATTCTCCCGATGTCTGTGTGAGATTGCTCCAGTTTCTTCCCACATTCCAAAGTTATGCAGATTGAGTGGATTGGCCATGCTAAATTGCCCCATAGTGTCTGGGGATACGCAAGTTAGGTATGGTTTTTAAAAATTTATTCATGGATGTGGGTGTCACTGGCTAGACAAGCATTTATTGCCCAAACCATAATTGCCCAGATGATGTACAGAGTCAACCACATTGCTGTGGGTCTGGAGTCACGTAGGCCAGACCAGGTAAGGATACAGTTTCCTTCACTGCAGGACGTTAGTGAACCAGATGATTGACAATGGATTCATGGCCATCATTAAACTCTTAATACCAGATTTTTTAAAGCTCTAATTCAAATTCCACTGTCTTCCATGGCGGGATTCGAACCCATGTCTCCTGAGCATTACCTGGGTATCTGGATTAACAGTCTGGTGATAATATTGCTATGCCATCACCTCCCCATGATGGTTAGTCATGATAAAAACCATAGACTTTGGGGGAGGATCTGGGTGGGATGCTGTGTGGAGGATTGCAGCAGTCTCGATGGGCCAAATGACCTCTTGCTGCACTGTAGGGTTTCCGTGATCCTACCACAGAAACAGGTTCTGGTGCCAATCTGTGGTACACTTCTGGTGATCTCCATGGAGAATGCTGGGTAAACTGTGGGGTTTTCTAGCCCCAGTGTGTGCTCCAAAGCTGGGAGGGAGAATCTCCATTCACAAGGAGAGGGCCTGGAAGAGGAGCTTGGGAACATGAGCCAAGACATCAGGCAGGAAGTTTTGCTTCATCCCAGATAAAGTGTCTGCTTTCCACACCAGAGCGTTACCATGACCAGTGCTGTGTGGACTCAGATCTTATTTGGTTTGGGGCTGTGGTATGCCATCTGGGAAATGTGGGGGGAGTCTGTACCAAATGTTGAAGTTCTTCTCATTGCGGTGGGTATCCAACCTGAGACATGATGCTTGGGTATACTGCTGAATACTTTCATAGTTCAAATTGTCAGAATGTTTAAGCCTTTACAGGAGAGAGGGACTCAATGCACAATAATTTGTTCATCCATATTGGGGGGGGGGGGGGGGGGGGGCATCCATTCCTGGAAACTGTGGAGTGATTCAATGCCCTGCACTGTCCTTCATATAGTGTGGACATACAATTCTGGAGGCAATCTGAGCTGTGGAGACATCAAAACCACATACAGAAATTTTGCATTTGATGCCTGCGTTCGATGTCTTCTATTCTTTGTTTTCCTGATCCTCAGTGTCTTTATGTGGGTGCTGTGGGCTTGTGGGAAACTCCAGCCAGTCAGAGTAACCTGGAAAGCAGGTGAAATCAACTGTTCCCAAAACAAAACATTGACTGCATGACCTTGTTTCTGTGAGCAATCCTATGTTCTTCCCTTTAAAAGTGCATCCATTCATTTGGAGAGAATTTGCTGCTGTGGTTCAGATTTTTAAAATTTCACATGACATGGAACAACAATTATCTTTGTGTCATCACTTACAGTCTGGGCTGAGGCACAGAGAATGTTTGATCAGTAATTTCAAGTCCTTTTCTCCTTTCCCTTACAGTGAATATATTGGTGATTGTAAAATAGTTTGGGCCAAGTGTGGTCTTTCTACATGCAGCACTCACTATCTGGTGGCCATGGCAATGTCTGATCTACTGTTCATTGTTTTTGATGTCATTTTTCGCGAATTTATGACCTATTACTATCCACTGTGTTTCCTGGACATCACTCCTGTTCTCCATACCCTGAGCTGCTAGACCATTGACTGTTCTGCCTGGTTCACTGTCGCTTTCTCTTTTGATCGATTTGTTGCCATTTGTTTTCATCAGATGAAATCTCAGTATTGCACTGAGAAAATTGCAATGAGGGTCCTAGCAACAATCTGTATTTTCTTTTCTTTAAAGAACATTCCCAATTACTTTCGATATAAACCGAGAAAGATCATCAACAATATTCCATGGTACTGTCATACCAAGTCTGCTTATTATAACGGCCGTGGGTGGATAAGTTTCAAATATTTTGAAAATTTTTTAACACCATTTCTACCATTCACTTTTATCATCTTTATCAACATCCTGACTGTCAGACACATCTTCGAGGCGATTAAGGTGCGTAAGGGACTGAAGGGTCAGAGAGAAATAAAGAGTGACTCAGAGATAGAGAGCAGGAAGAATTCTGTGATTTTACTCTTTGCCATATCTGCCAGCTTCATACTTCTCTGGTTGATATATATTTTACGTTTCTTTAATGCTGGTAATTCCTTGGATTTCACTGCTATGCAAATCTTTCTCAAAGTTGGATATATGCTGAGGAACTTAGGTTGCTGCACAAATGCATTTATTTATGTGGTGACACAGAAAGCATTCAGAGGCCAGTTAAAGTATGCAGTGAAATATCCACTGATAAAACTAATTCAAATGATAAATAAATCCAAGTAACTGAGAGCCAACGTTGGATGCAGCAGGTAACGGAACGAGGAGTCCACGTGAGGAATGGACCGAAAGGAGAAGGAGGAGCAGCAACATGATAACACTCCTTTCCTCATGGGCAAGGAATGACTCTGAGGAGCAAAATGAAAGAGAGCAATGTAGTGTAAAGTGCTGTTAGCAATGAGCAACATTTAGTAGAAAGCTGACCAACAAAAGCAAAACCGAAAGCAGAATTAGACTTTGAGAAAAGATACATTCATCCCAGAAACAAAAATAAATGACATGGAGGAAAAGACCTGGGGAAACGCAAACACAGGGTCCTCTTCCTCGCTGAATTCACTGATCCATACATCGGTACAATTTTTTTTAAAAAAGCAAGTTTCAATTATAAAAAGATAATAATATCCTGGAAAGATTCTGTGTCTTCTAGTTGAAAATTTATTTGTTTCTATTCAATACTGATAACATTCCGTTTCTTTATTCATTCCAAAAAATAAAACGGAAAGGAGGAAAAGACAAAGGCAGTCTGTACTAAACTATTTCTCTGACATCACTCTGTTTCTTTATTTGTTCCTATCCACGAATCAGCTGATGCCTTGCCGGGGGAATCCAAGACAACTAGAGGGATTTCTGGACTCTCTCTCTGCAGCCGCCCAATGACCCAGCTCCCTCTCTGATTTCAGAATCTGCTTAAGATACCTCTTCATGTAAATTATTGTCACCTGATCCAATATCACCTTGAGTAAATCAACATTAACTCTGTTTAATTTGTCCTGATCAAAAGTAGAAGACAGAGAGTGATGGTAGAGGGTTGTTGTTCAGACTGGAGGCCTGTGACCAGCGGAGTGCCCCAAGGATCGGTGCAGCTGACACCAAAATTGGAGGTGTAGTGGACCGCAAAGAGGGTTACCTCAGATTACAACAGGATCTTGATCCGATAGGCCAATGGGCTGAGGAGTGGCAGTTGGAGTTTAATTTAGATAAATATAAGGTGCTGCATTTCAGAAAGGCAAGTCAGAGCAGAACTAATACACTTAATATGAAGGTACTAGAGAGTGTTGCTGAACAAAGAGACCTTGGAGTGTAGCTTCATATTTCCTTGAAAGTAGAGTCGCACGTTGATGTGATAATGAAGGCGGTGTTTGGTATACCTTCCTTTATTGGTCAGAGTATTAAGTACAAGAGTTGAGAGGTCACGTACAGGACACTGATGAGGCCACTTTTGGAATATTGTGTGCAATTCTGGTCTCCTTTCTATCAGAAGGATGCTTTTAAACTTGAAGGGGTTCAGAAAAAATTGAGGATGTTGCCAGGGTTGGAAGATTTGAGCTAGAGGGAGAGGTTGAATAGGCTGGACCTGTTTTCCCTGGAGCATCTGAGGCTGAGGGGTGATCTTATGGAGATTTATAAGTCATGAGGGGCATAGATATAAAGCTTTCATTCCAAGGCAGTAGAATGCAAAATAGGATTAGAGAGAGAGGCAGACTGAACTAAACAATTTACCTGCTGCTTTTTCTCTCACCTCTTTACTCCCTCCATTCCTCTCCCCTCTAATTCCACTGAGATGACTCTGGTTGTGCTCCATCGTGAGGGAGATATGCCCCGGAAAGGGGGAGCTGGGACTTAGACAAAGAGGGGGCTTTGAGTGACAGTCCTGGGGATTTTTAAAACAGGTTCTGGCAGCCATTGTTCCTTTCACTGTGTGCACTAAACAGGGGGTGAGTATCAGTGTGTTTCCATCTCTCTCTGTGTGTGAGAGTGTGGTGAGTGTTTGAATCTCAATCCCAGTTTTGATCCTCTAACCTCACCCCTTCCCTGAACCAGCCCCTCCTAAAGCAAGGCCCTGGACCGGGGTCTGTCTCTAATGAGAGAGAGGGAGTGTGACAGAGACCATCGAGAAAGCTAGGGTCACCCAGAACAGTGGCTATCACTTCTTCCATCTCGCTGTGTCTTTCATTATCACCTGTTTGTAACTGTCTGATTTGTCCTCTTTCTTTGCTCAGTCTCTTTCTTTTTCTCTGTCTCTCACTCTGTATGAATTTCTACTTTTCTCTCACACACTGCCTTTCTCTCTCTCTCTCTCCCTTCTTTCTGACAGCCTTTTCTTTAGTCTCTCTCTCTCTCCTCCTTCTTTCTACCTTTGTCTATGTTCTTTCCAATTCTCATCCTTTCTTTCTTCTTCTCTCACTTTTCCTCTGCTTCCTTCTCTTTCTTCTCTTCCCTATTTTTGTCTTTCAATCCTGAAACTGCACCTCCTTCCAATTTTACACAAACCACTCCTCCCACCCACCCCGCAAATTTTGCAATCTCCCAGATTTAGCTCCTGTCCCCTCCATGGCTCCTGTATAGTTTCCCTCCCCTGTGCAGCTTCATCTCCCCTGAACTGTCCTTCTGTAGTTCCTCCATTACATAACCATTGCATATAAAAGCCCCTCAGTATCTCCATCCATCCACAATACCCTTTCCCTGCTCAGTGACCCAACCCCTGGGGTGGAGAACAAAGTGAACATGTGCAGAAATGAACCTGCCTTTTGACTGCCTACCTCAATGTCATCGTGTCACAGTGTCATACAGCACGGAAACAGACCCTTCAGTGCAACATGGTCTGCACCAACCATGTTCCCAAAGTAGACCAGTCCCACCTGCCTGTGCTTAGCCCATATCCCTCCAAATCCTTCCTATTCATGAAGTTATCCAAATGTCTTTTAAACATTTCAACTGTACCTGCATCGAACATTTTTCTGGCAGTTCTTTTCATACACGAACCACTCTGTGTCAATAAGTTGCCTGTCATGTCCATTTTAAATTATTTTTCTCTCACCTTTAAAAATATGTCCCCTGGCTTTGAACTCCCTCACACCGGGAAAAGAGCCTTGTCATTCACCTTATCCATGCCCCTCATGATTTTATAAACCTCAGTAAGGTCACCCCTCAACCTTCAAAGCTCCAGTGAAAGACGTCCCAGCTGTTCCATGTTTTTATGTCTCGAACTTCCCTTTCCGGCCACATAGAACATAGAACATCACAGCGCAGTACAGGCCCTTCGGCCCTCGTTGTTGCGCCGCCCTGTATACTAATCTGAAGCCCATCCCACCTACAATACTCCATGTACATCCATTTGCCTGTCCAATGAAAGCTTAAATGCACTTAAACTTGGCAAATCTACTACCGTTGCAGGCAAAGCATTCCATAGTTGAAACTTTATTGCTGGAACAGCACAGCAGGTCAGGCAGCATCCAGGGAACAGGAGATTCGACGTTTCGGGCACAGGCCCTTCTTCAGGAATGAGCAGAGAGTGTTCAGCAGGAGAAGATAAAAGGTAGGGAGGAGGGACTTGGAGGACGGGCGTTGGAAATTTGATAGGTGGAAAGAGGTCAAGGTGAGGGTGATAGGTCGGAGTAGGATGGAGGCGGAGAGGACAAGAAGAAGACTGCAGGTCAGGAAGGCGGTGCCGTGATGGAGGTGTACAGGGACTGGATGTCCATGGTGAAGATGAGGCGTTGGGGACCGGGGAAGCGGAAATCCTGGAGGAGTTGGAGGGCGTGGGTGGTGTCACGAACGTAGGTGGGGAGTTCTTGGACTAATGGGGACAGGACCGTGTCGAGGTATGCCGAGATGAGTTCGGTTGGGCAGGAGCAGGCTGAGACGATGGGTCGTCCGGGGCAGTCAGGTTTGTGGATTTGGGGCAGGAGGTAGAAACGGGCGGTGCGGGGTTGTGGGACTATGAGGTTGGAGGCGGTGGATGGGAGGTCCCCTGAGGTGATGAGGTTATGGATGGTCTCCCCACCTACGTTCGTGACACCACCCACGCCCTCCAACTCCTCCAGGATTTCCGCTTCCCCGGCCCCAACGCCTCATCTTCACCATGGACATCCAGTCCCTGTACACCTCCATCCCCCATCACGAAGGACTCAAAGCACTCCGCTTCTTCCTTTCCCGCCGTACCACCCAGTACCCTTCCACCGACACCCTCCTTCGACTGACCGAACTGGTCCTCACCCTGAACAACTTCTCTTTCCAATCCTCCCACTTTCTCCAAACAAAAGGAGTCGCCATGGGCACCCGCATGGGCCCCAGCTATGCCTGCCTCTTCGTAGGGTATGTGGAACAATCCATCTTCCGCAACTGCACTGGCCCCACCCCCCATCTTTTCCTTCGCTACATTGATGACTGTATCGGCGCTACCTCGTGCTCCCACGAGGAGGTTGAACAGTTCATCCACTACACTAACACCTTCCACCCCGACCTCAAATTCACCTGGACAGTCTCGGACTCCTCCCTCCCCTTCCTAGACCTTTCTGTTTCTATCTCAGGCGACCGAATCAACACGGACATCTACTACAAACCAACCGACTCCCACAGCTACCTGGACTACACCTCCTCCCATCCTGCCCCCTGTAAAAACGCCATCCCATTCTCCCAATTCCTTCGTCTCCGCCGCATCTGCTCCCAGGAGGACCAGTTCAAAATACGTACAACACAGATGGCCTCCTTCTTCAAGGACCGCAATTTCCCCCCCGACGTGGTCGACAGTGCCCTCCACCGCATCTCCTCCACTTCCCGCTCCTCCGCCCTTGAGCCCCGCCCCTCCAACCGCCACCAGGACAGAACCCCACTGGTCCTCACCTACCACCCCACCAATCTCCATGTACAGCGCATCATCCGCCGTCACTTCCGCCACCTCCAAACAGACCCCAGCACCAAGGATATATTTCCCTCCCCTCCCCTATCAGCTTTCCGTAGAGACCACTCCCTCCGCGACTCCCTTGTCAGATCCACACCCCCCACCGACCCAACCTCCACTCCCGGCACCTTCCCTTGCAACCGCAGGAGGTGCAACACTTGCGCCCACACCTCCCCCCTCACTTCTCTCCAATTGGACTCATCCACCGCCAAACCACAACAACCCGACGGTCGGAGGAGGAGCGTCTTATCTTCCGACTGGGAACCCTCCAACCGCAGGGGATGAACTTGGACTTCACCAGTTTCTTCATCCCCCCTCCCCCCACCTTGTCTCAGCCGGATCCCTCCAGCCCGGCACCGCCTTCCTGACCTGCAGTCTTCTTCTTGACCTCTCCGCCTCCATCCTACTCCGACCTATCACCCTCACCTTGACCTCTTTCCACCTATCAAATTTCCAACGCCCGTCCTCCAAGTCCCTCCTCCCTACCTTTTATCTTCTCCTGCTGAACACTCTCTGCTCATTCCTGAAGAAGGGCCTGTGCCCGAAACGTCGAATCTCCTGTTCGCTGGATGCTGCCTGACCTGCTGTGCTGTTCCAGCAATAAAGTTTCAACTTTGATCTCCAGCATCTGCAGTCCTCACTTTCTCCTCAAAGCATTCCATACCCTTACTACTCTCTGAGTAAAGAAACTACCTCTGACATCTGTCTTATACCTATCTCCCCTCACTTTAAAGTTGTGTCCCCTCGTGTTTGCCGTCCCTATCCTTGGAAAAAGGCTCTCCCTGTTCACCCTATCTAACCCTCTGATTATCTTCTATGTCTCTATTAACTCACCTCTCAAACTTCTTCTCTCTAACGAGAACAGCCTCAAGGCCCTCAGCCTTTCCTCATAAGACATTCCTTCCATACCAGGCAACATCCTAGTAAATCTCCTCGACATCCTTTTCAAAGCTTCCGCATCCTTATAATGCGGTGACCAGAACTGTACACAATACTCCAAGTGTGGCCGTACCAGAGCTTTGTACAGCTGCAGAATAACCTCCTGGTTCCGGAACTCAATCCCCCGATTAATAAAGGCCAAAGCACTGTATGCCTTCTTAACAACCCTGTCAATCTGGGTGGCAACTTTCAGGGATCTGTGTACATGGACACCGAGATCTCTCTGCTCATCTGTACTCCGAAGAATCTTACCATTAGCCCAGTACTTTGCATTCCGATTACTCCGTCCAAAGTGTATCACCTCACACTTGTCCACATTAAACTCCATTTGCCACCTCTCAGCCCACCTCTGCATCCTATCTATGTCTCTCTGCAACCTACTACTTCCTTCATCACTATCCACAACTCCACCGACCTTAGTGTCGTCGGCAAATTTACTAACCCAACCTTCTAAGCCCTCATCCAGGTTATTTATAAAAATGATAAACAGCAGTGAACCTCACCGACCCTTGCGATACGCTGCTAGTAACTGGACACCAAGATGAACATGTTCCATCAACTACAACCCTCTGTTTTCTTTCAGCAAGCCAAACTGCTATGTCTCCCACAATCCCATTCCTTTGCATTTTGTATAATAGCCTACTGTGGGGAACCTTATCAAACGCCTTGTTGAAATTCATACACACCACATCAACCGGTTTACTCTCATTTACCTGTTTGGTCACTTTGTCAAAAAACTCAATAAGATTCGTTAGGCACGACCTCCCCTTCACAAAACGTGCTGACTGGCCATGATCAGATTATTCTTTTCTAGATGGTTATAAATAATATCTCTTATGACCTTTTCCAACACTTTACCAACAACTGAAGTAAGACTCACAGATCTGTAATTATCAGGGTTGTCTCTACTACCCTCCAGTCCTCAGGTACTATTCCTGGAGACAATGATGATTTGAAGATCAATGACAAAGGCTCGGCAATCTCTTCCCTTGCTTCCCAGAGGATCCTAGGATAGATCCCATCCGGCCCAGGGGACTTGTCTATTTTCACACTCTGCAGTATTTCTAATACCTCTTCGTTGTGAACCTCAATCTCTTCTAGTCTAGATGCAAGTATCTCTGTATCTTCCTCGCCATCATTTTCATTTTCTATAGTGAACACTGTCGAAAAATATTTATTTAGTGCTTCCCCTATCTCCTCTGACTCCACACACAACTTCCCACTATTATCCTTGATTGGCCCTAATTTAACTCTCGTCATTCTTTTATTCCTGACATACCTATGGAAAGCCTTAGGGTTAACTCTGATCCTATCTGCCAACACCTTCTCATGTCCTCTCCTGGCTGTTCTGAACTCTCGTTTTAGGTCTTTCCTGATTTCTTTGTAACCCTCAAGTGCCCTAACTGACTTTTCACATTTTGTCCTAACATAAGCCGCCTTCTTCTTCTTGACCAGGGATTCCACTTCTTTAGTAAACCACGGCTCACGCGTTCTATATCTTCCTCCCTGCCTGACAGGTACATACTTATCTCGGACACACAGGGGTTTTTCCTTGAATAAGCTCCACATTTTTGATGTGCTCATCCCCTTCAGTTTCCTTCCCCATTCTATGCTTCCTAAATCTTTCCTAATTGCATCGTAATTCCCCTTCCCCAGGCCATCCACGTGTAGGCCTTTCCGTAAGCTCCATATAAAAACATTCTCTCCTTCTTCACATTTTTTTAACTTAATTTTTAAAATCAGAACTTAGCCCCCACTGATGACAGGCTCCCAGTTCTGCAGTTCCTGGCTTTTCCTTACCACCTTTCTTTAATAATGGCACCACATCAGCCACCCTCCAGCCTTCTGACACTCACACTTGATGATACAATTATTTCAGGGAGGGGCCCAGCAATCTCTTCCTTAGCTTCCTCACTATCTGAAATTTTTGAAGATTTTATGCCAGACTGTGTGATGTGCAGTCCACAAACAACATGGCCTCCAATCCACTCCCAACCTACATCGTGGAGACCGCACGGAATGGCAGATGGGAAGATCTGGACAAACCACTAATCCTGGAGAATCCTTGGAGAAGAATAGAACCCTCAGAGGTAATGACCCAATGAGTTGCATTTGTCTGCATGGGACTTGACCAGCCATGACCGCCCCGTGGTGTGTGAGATCATAATTCTGCCTGGCAGCATGTCCGAATACACAAGGGCAAGGGGGAAAGAGAGAAGACTGACCCCAATATGTCTCTGTACTGACGTAGGGAGGAGCAAACTGACCCCACTGTGTATCTGTCACTGACCCAGGGGAGAGCAGACTGACCCCAATATGTCTCTGTCACTGACCCAGGGGAGAGCAGATTGACCTCACTGTGTCCCTGTTACTGACCCAGGGGAACGCAGACTGACCTCACTGTGTCTCTGTTACTGACGTAGGGAGGAGCAGACTGACCCCAATATAGCTCTGTACTGACGTAGGGAGGAGCAGACTGACCCCACTGTGTCTCTGTCACTGATCCAGGGGAGAGCAGACTGACCCCAATATGTCTCTGTACTGACCCAGGGGAGAGTAGACTGACCTCACTGTGTCTCTGTCACTGACCCAGGGGAGAGCAGACTAACCCCAATATGTCTCTGTACTGACGTAGGGAGGAGCAGACTGACCCCACTGTGTCTCTGTCTCTGTCACTGATCCAGGGGAGAGCAGACTGACCCCAATATGTCTCTGTACTGACCCAGGGGAGAGCAGACTGACCTCACTGTGTCTCTGTCACTGACCCAGGGGAGAGCAGACTGACCTCACTGTGTCTCTGTCACTGACCCAGGGGAGAGCAGACTGACCTCACTGTGTTTCGGTCACTGACCCAGGGGAGAGCAGACTGACCTCACTGTGTCCCTGTTACTGACCCAGGAGAGAGCAGACTGACCTCACTGTGTCTCTGTCACTGATCCAGGGGAGAGTAGACTGACCTCACTGTGTCTCTGTCACTGACCCAGGGGAGAGCAGACTGACCTCACTGTGTTTCGGTCACTGACCCAGGGGAGAGCAGACTGACCTCACTGTGTCCCTGTTACTGACCCAGGGGAGAGCACACTGACCTCACTGTGTCTCTGTTACTGACGTAGGGAGGAGCAAACTGACCCCACTGTGTATCTGTCACTGATCCAGGGGAGAGCAGACTGACCCCAATATGTCTCTGTCACTGACCCAGGGGAGAGCAGACTGACCTCACTGTGTCTCTATCACTGACCCAGGGGAGAGCAGACTGACCTCACTGTGTCTCTGTTACTGACGTAGGGAGGAGCAAACTGACCCCAATATGTCTCTGTACTGACCCAGGGGAGAGCAGACGGACCCCACTGTGTCTCTGTCACTGACCCAGGGGAGAGCAGACTGACCTCACTGTGTCTCTATCACTGACCCAGGGGAGAGCAGACTGACCTCACTGTGTCTCTGTCACTGACCCAGGAGAGAGCAGACTGACCTCACTGTGTCTCTGTCACTGATCCAGGGGAGAGTAGACTGACCTCACTGTGTCTCTATCACTGACCCAGGGGAGAGCAGACTGACCTCACTGTGTCTCTGTCACTGACCCAGGGGAGAGCAGACTGACCTCACTGTGTCTCTATCACTGACCCAGGGGAGAGCAGACTGACCTCACTGTGTCTCTGTCACTGACCTAGGGGAGAGCAGACTGACCTCACTGTGTCTCTGTCACTGACCCAGGAGAGAGCAGACTGACCTCACTGTGTCTCTATCACTGACCCAGGGGAGAGCAGACTGACCTCACTGTGTCTCTGTCACTGACCCAGGGGAGAGCAGACTGACCTCACTGTGTCTCTGTCACTGACCCAGGGGAGAGCAGACTGACCTCACTGTGTCCCTGTTACTGACCCAGGGGAAAGCAGACTGACCTCACTGTGTCTCTGTTGCTGACGTAGGGAGGAGCAGACTGACCCCACTGTGTATCTGTCACTGATCCAGGGGAGAGCAGACTGACCCCAATATGTCTCTGTCACTGACCCGGGGAGAGCAGACTGACCCCAATATGTCTCTATCACTGACCCAGGGGAGAGCAGACTGACCCCACTGTGTCTCTGTCACTGACCCAGGGGAGAGCAGACTGACCCCACTGTGTCCTTGTTACTGACCCCTGTTTCAAGCATTATCCCTCCAACTCATCAATCGTGAGTTCTCGAGGTGCCTAATGGATTCCCACGCCGAGTGTGAGCTAATAGTTTTCCATTTATGACTGGTGTTTTTAACTAAAATTGTTTTTCAGCGTATTTGCAATTTTCCATGTCCCGGGTGCCTCCCAGTGGCCAGACGTTTTTACCCAATTTCTTATACAGTGCTATCGACAGCTGATGCAAGTTCCGCTCATGCTCCGGGAATTTCGAACACATAAAGGTGAAGGATGAATCAATCTTAGCCTTATCTCAGGCCTGTCCCGGACTACAGCACACAGTGCTATGTTATTCCTGGTACCAAAAACAAACAGAGATAAGGGCCCAATTTGGAAAGTAAAAGTCTCTCTGATTTCTTAAAAACCTCAAAAAAAACGTTAACAAAAAATCCCAGCACGGACTTCCCGGGTCAACCAACAAATGGATCCCTGATCAACTCCACTCGATCACAGTCCACTGAAGATTTTAGAATTTAGATTTGGAAACCATCACCTGCGAGTGTCCTCTGCAAGGGGTGAGGGGTCACAGCGGTCAGCCAAGGGAGACAGTTAGACACAGGTTTTAATGCTTACCTCAGATGCCCTGGTCTGACCCATATCCCTCGGCTGCAGCTGGATCTCTTCTTCAGTCCCTGACAGAATTCACCCAGGTGATTTGGTTTTCGGTGGCAACGCCAAATATCGAAAATGTAGTCATTTCATAAACTGCAGATTCCCATGTCCTCATTTCCCAATTAAGCCCTGTGTGATTCCGTTGTAACATCCACGCAACTGTTTCTGACCTTTTGCCACAGTCCCTGTAACTTACTGAATTCAACTCGAGAGTTTGACCAAGTTTTTCTCATCATGCAAGGTCAAACATTCCCCACAATACCACATCTTCCCCTTTTGTCATATCATGACAATCAGTTATACAGGCACTTTGAAAATCCAACCTGGTCTCTGCCCGCATAGAATCATGAATCAGTTTCTCCTTCCCTTATGGTCATTCGAATAATGCTGCAGGGTCCCTATGCTTTAGAAAATCAGGATAAGGAATGCTAGTGAAGCAAAGCAAATGTAATCTGACATTTGATTGGCAAGGCCCAGTAGTTAATATTTTGAGAAATTGGATGTTTAATTATGATTGGACAAGGATGTGGAATATTACATCTGATAGTCCATAGGCCGATTACACCAGGAAGCCTTGGATGACATTGGCTGATGATTTTACAGTCTACAATGGCTCTTACTTTATTTGTGACACCAAAGTGCACCCATGGCTTGCTCTCAATTGGATAAGATCCTGCTATCTTGGATTATGTTGTACCCTACATGCATCACCTCACCTCCCTTAAAGCACTACTAGCCACAAATTACGAGAGCCATTACTGGGCTAGACCAGTTCCTCATGTTGTCTTTTCCATTGTACGAAATGGGACGAGTATCCAGCGAATTGGTTCACATGGCTTCAGCATTGGAACACCTGGCCAATGAGACAGCTTTATAAACCAAGTGAACTGGACAAGCACTGACTGTGGTGTCAGCTGAGCTCATGGCTGTCCGGACAGCGGTACTACAGAATCAAATGGCTTTGGATTATCTGCTAGTCTCGCAAGGAGGAAGATGCGCTGTTGTCAGTCAGGAGTGCTGTACTTCCATTCCAGATACCTCTGGAAATATGACCAACCTAGTTGAACATATTAAGCAACACACACGGTGTTGTTAAAGTACTCCACGATTATATCCCATGGAGTTCATTGAGTTGGTTGGTTCACGGAATGTTTGATTAGATCTTTAAAGCCTTTTTGCTCACAGTACTATTGCCAGTAGGAATAGGGTTACGTGTTTGCTCGTGCCAATGCATTTTCAGTCGGATTTTCAATGTGCCTATATTACTGATTGATTGTCGTGATATGACAAAGAGGGGAAATGTGGTATTGCGCAGAACATATAATATTGCACGATGGGAAAAGATTGGACAAACACTTGAGTTATAATTCACTAAGATAAAAGGACTGTGCAAAAGCTCAGAAACAGCTTTCAGGACCAGGCTGAATGTAAACAAATTCCACAAGTTTATTGAGACTTTAGAAATCTTCTAAATTGTTCCTTGTATATTTCAAACTGTAGATGTTAGCTGAAACAAAAGGTCCGTATAACAGAAACAGAGTTATGCAATGATGCAAATGATTAATGCTTTTTAGGACTAAAATTCAATGTTACAGATGATGTATATTTCATGATAATCTGTAAATTCACCAGCATTTCTTAAAATATATAACGCACACCTAAATGTGCAAAGCTTGGAAAAGAAATAGGGAATGATTTGATCCCTCCTCTTCTGAAGTTTCAGACAAACTACGCCAGTATTTATAATAAAAGCTGATTATTGTCAGTTCAATTGATTTTTTTGTTTTGAGTATTGCTGATTTCTTTTGCTCTTACAGATACCTGCTAATTAAATTCCGTTTGTACACTCCCCTCATGCTTCGAAAGTCCAATGGATATGATCCCGGTCTACTCAGTCTCTCCTCATAAGCCAACCCACTCAACTCCGGAATCAACCTCGTGAATCTCTTCTGCACCACTTTTAGTGCTCGTTCCTCCTTTCTTAAGTAAGGACACCAAAGCTGCTCACAGTACTCCAGATGCACCCTCACCAGCACTCTCTACAGCTGCAGCATAACCTCTCTGTTTTTAAACTCAACCCCTTTCGCAATGATGGACAAAATTCCATTTGCCTTCCGAATTACCTGTTGCCCCTGCAGACCAATCTTCTGTGATTCATGAACAAGGACACCCAGGTCCCTCTGCACGGCAAGAGGCTACAATTATTTACCATTCGAATAATAGTCCTTTTTACCGTTATTCTTAAGAAAATGGATGATTTCACATTAATTAACATTGTACTCCATCTGCCATACCTTTGCCCACTCACTTAAACTATCTATGTCCCTTTGCAAAATTTCACAATCCTCTGCATACTTGGCTCTACCACTCATCTTAGTGTCATCTGCAAACGTTGACACACTATATATGATCCCCAACTCCAAATCATCGATATAAATTGTGAATAATTGCAGTCCCAACACTGATCCGAAGTGTACCACTACTCACTGATTGCCAACCAGAAAAGCACTCACTTGTTCCCACTCTTTGCTTCCTGTTAGTTAACCAATCCTCAATGCTAATACATTATCCGTAATGCCAGACATCTTTACCTTATGCAGCAGACTTGTGTGCAGCACCTTGTCCAATGTCTATCCAGTGGTATATACCGCTGCTGAGCACTTTGAAGAATTGCTTAGAAAGTCCCCCTTGTCAACAGTCTCACCATAAAATCTTTGCTTCCAGTCTACTTTGGTCAACACTTCCCTCATTCTGGTATTGGATTTTATCTTCATACTTTCCAATTGTATTCTAAGTTCAACCAAACTGTAATCACTCCTTCCAGAGGATCCCTAACTATGAGATCATTCATCATTCCTGTCTCATTACACAGGACCAGATCAAGGAGAGTTTGTTCCCTCATCAGTTCCATTACACACTGTTCAAGAAAACGATCGCGGATACATTTAATGAACTCCTCCTCAAGGCTACCCCGACTGACCTGGTTCGACCAATGTAGATTAAAATTCCTCATGATAATTGCTGTAACATTTTTACAGGCGTTAGTTATCTCTTTGCTTATTGCCTTCCCCAATGTAATATTATTTGCTGGGCAGTAGACTGTGTCTATCAGTGACTTTTTGTTCTTAGAATTTCTAATTTCCACCCAAATAGATTCAACCCTATTTTCGATGGAGCCAATATCATCTCTCAGCACTGCTCTGATGTCATCCTTGAATGTCAGAGCTACACCACCTCCCTTACCTTCCTGCCTGTTGTTCTGAATAGTCTGATCACTGGATATTTTACTCCCAGTCATGACCATCCTTCAACCATGTCTCTGTAATGGCTACTAAATCAGACTCATTTGCAATGTTTTGTGCCGTTAACTGATCTACCTTGTTTTGAATGCTATGAGCATTCAGGTAAAAATGCCTTTCTGCTAGTTTTTATAACCACTTCCTGAATTCTAACACCTTCATTAACATTATCTCCTGAGCTATCCTTCCTTTTAGCTTCTTTCATAGTCTGCCATGTAGTTAAACCCTCCTGCACACATGCTAACCTGTTACTTTCCTTTCTATTTGCCATCATACCTCCTATCGTTTTCCCCTTCCCTTACCACCATTTCACAAGTTTAAAGTCCGAGTGACCACCCTATTTATCCTTTTCACTAGAACACTGGTTTGATATCAGTTCAGGTGGAGGCTGTCCCATTGGTTCAGATTCCTGTGGTTCCAAAACTGATGCCAATCGCCACAAAATGGAACCCCTCTTTCTCACACCACTCTGTTAGTCACATGTTCACTTCCCTAATTTTTTTATCCCCAAGACAATTTGCACTTGGCTCAAGTAGTAACATGGAGTTTATAACTCTTTAGGACCTGTTCCTTAATTTCATTCCTAATGCTTGATAATCCCCAAAGAGCTCTCCTTCCTAGCTTTGCCTATGTTGTTAATCACAATGTGGACGACAACAACTGGATCCTCACCCTCCCGCTCCAATCTCCTTTCAAGCTGGTCAGAGATCTCCTGTGCCCTGACACAGGGCAGGCGATGCACCATGCAGGACCCTCGGTCCTGTTTATAAAGGATGCTATCAATCCTCCCCATTAAAGAATCTCTTACAACTACCACTTGTCTCCTTGCTCCACTCTCTTGAATGGCATCATGTGTCACTGTGCCGTGGTCAGCTGGCTCATCCTTCCTACAGTTCTGTTCCTCACCCACACAGAAAGCAAGTGCCTCGTACCTGTTGGACAAGGACAAAAGCTGAGGCTCCTCTACCTGGATCCCTCTACCAGCCTCACTTTCAAACACAGCGTGCTCTCTTTGGCCTCTGACAGAATTTATGCTACTTAATCTACCAGGTGTGATTGCCTGCTGAAACACAGCGTCCAGGGCCTTCTCCCTCTTTTTTTTATTTCAAAAATATACTTTATTCATAAAATATTTTGATGATCTGTACGATTGGTCATGCCATACATACGTAAACATTCCATTTCTTGATCTACAGAGACAGAGTAATCATTCATATATACAGGTCTGTACGATTACTCTCCATATATTTAGCTGGGGGGTCAGCAGAGCCTCCTTACTACGTGGGCCCCCTGTTCTTAGGCAGGCAGATGTTACACGGTGGTCTTTCCCCACCGCGCCTTGGCGGCAGCTGCCCCAAGCTTCAGCGCGTCCCTCAACACGTAGTCCTGGACCTTGGAATGTGCCAGTCTGCAACACTCAGTTCGGGTCAACTCATTCAGTTGGAAGATTAACAGGTTTCGGACCGCCCAGAGTGTGTCTTTCCCCGATTTGATGGTCCTCCACAGTTGATGTTCGTCTTGGTGTGCGTCCCGGGGAACAGACCATAGAGTACAGAGTCCCGCGTCACAGTGCTGCTCGGGAAAAACTTTGACAAACACCACTGCATTCCTCTCCAGACGTCTTCTGCATAGGCACATTCCAGAAGGGGGTGTGTGACAGTCACGTTCCCCCCCGCAGCCGCTTCAAGGGCAGCGTACAGTGCGGCTGAGAGTCTGGGCGTGCATAACGGATCTCATAGTCAGAGCCCTTCTCACGAGCAGCCAAGCCATGTCTTGGTGCTTGTTGGAAAGTTCTGGCGATGAGGCATTCTGCCAAATGGCTTTGACAGTCTGCTCAGGGAATTGTCGACAGGATCCGCCCTCTCCTTTTACCGAAGGGTCTCAAGGACACTACGAGCTGACCACTTCCTGATGGACTTGTGGTCAAAGGTGTTTTTCTTCATAAACTTCTCCACGAAGGACAGGTGATACGGAACGGTCCAACTACTCGGAGCGTGCCATGGCAGCGAGGCAAGGCCCAACCTTTGCAACACCGGGGACAGGTAGAACTTCAGTACAATGTAGTGACATTTGGCGTTTGTGTACCGGGGATCCACGCACAGCTTGATGTGTCCATTAGAGTGAGGGTGGCATTGGGTGTATTTTTTCCCCCGTTGCCCAGAGCTTTATACATCGAGTCCCTTCGGATCCGGTCCATCTTTGACCTCCATATAAATTGGGAGATGGCCCGGGTGACTGCAGCAGTACAGGTTCTGCGAATAGGCCAGACCTGTGCCACGTATAACAGCAATGACAGTGCCTCACACCCGATGACCAGCATTTTTCCCACGATGGAGAGCGACCGTAGCTTCCATCTGCCCAGGTCCTGCCTCACTTTGCTAATATGCTCCTTCCAAGACTTGGCACACGCCACAGCACCCCTGAACCAAATACCCAGCACCTTCAGGTGGTCGGTCCTGACGGTAAAGGTTATCGAGGATTGGTCGGCTCAGTTCCCGAAGAGCATGGCCTCGCTCCTGCCTTGGTTTACCTTGGCCCCCGAGGCCAGTTCGAACTGGTCACATATGCACATGAGTCTGTGCACGGACAGTGGATCTGAGCAGAAAACGGCGACGTCATCCATGTACAGGGAGGCCTTAACCTGTCGGCCCCCGCTGCCAGGAATAGTCACCCCTCTCAGGCTCGCATCCTTCCTGATGGATTTGGCAAATGGCTCTATGCAGCACACAAACAAGGCAGGAGAGAGAGAGGGCAGCCCTGCCTGACTCCCGATCTGACTGGGAAGCTATCTGATTCCCACCCATTGATTGAGACTGCACAAACAATGTTGGTGTAGAGCAGTCTGATTCAATTTGCAGATTCCCTCCCCAAAGCCCATTTTGGAGAGAACATCTCTCATATACCTGTGTGATATCCTGTCAAAGGCTTTCTCCTGGTCCAGGCTGATCAGGCAGGTGTCCAGCCCTCTGTCCTGCACGTAGGCGATCATATCCCTGAGGAGTGTGAGACTCTCAGCGATCTTCCTGCCCCGTACAACACAGGTTTGGTCAGGGTGAATCACCGACCCCAGAGCAGACCTGACCCGGTTGGTGATTACCTTTGACAGAATTTTGTAATCCGCATTCAATAGTGAGATTCGTCTCCAATTTCTGAGTTCCTCCCTCTCCCCCTTCCGCTCGTAGATGAGGGTGATGATGTCTTTCCTCATGGATTCACTCATGGTACCTGCCCGAAGCATACTGACATACACCTCCAGCAGGTCCTGGCCAATCAAGTCCCACAGAGCAGAATAGAGCTCGACCGGTAAGCTGTCGCTTCCGGGAGTTTTATTCTTTTCGATGGACTTGAGGGCCTTAGTCAGCTCGTCCAGAGATAACGGCTGGTCCAGTCTCTCCCGTGTTCTGTCGTCTAAGACCTCCGTGATAGAGGACAGGAACGACTGGGAGGCTGCGCTGTCGGTTGGCTTCGAGTCATACAGACTGGCATAGAAGGAATTGCTGATCCTCATGACGTCAGCCTGAGATGACGTTATGGAGCCATCTTCTTCCTTCAGGCTGCTGAGCACGGAGCTCTCCTTGTGCACCTTCTGGAAGAAGAAACATGAGCACGTCTCATCCTGCTTCACCGAGTGGACCCTGGATTGGAAGGTTATCTTGGAGGTCTCGGAGGCAAAGAGCGAGGCTTGCTGGACCTTCACCTCCTTGAGGTCCTCCGTGACATCGACCCCCATCGTCTGCAACAGGAGCAGGTTCTGCATACTTTCCTGGAACTAGGTTTGTTTTCCCCACCTCTCTCTCGCCTCCTGAACACCTTTGAGGATGAAGAACCTCTTGATGTTCCCTTTTACTGTTTCCCACCAGTCCACTGGGGACTCAAAGAGGGGCTTCACGGTTCTCCAACCTGCTTAGTCCCTCTTGAGCTCCTCAATTTTTCCCGGGGTCAACAGCTTGCTGTTCAACTTCCACGTTCACTTACCAGCCCGCTGCTCGTCCTGTAGTGTGCAGCACACAAACAAGGCCCTCACCCAGATGTGCCACAGTGTTTGAAGCTCAGATTCCAGCTCATCAACTCTGAGCTGGAGTAGTTCCAGCAAACAGCACTTGCTGCAGATGTGGTGACTGCAGCTCACATTGGGATCAGCCAGCTCCCACAGCACACAGCTACAGTACATCACCTGCCCCACAATCTCTACTGAGTTAGTTAACTTATTAGTTAGTTTATCCCTGGTTAGTTAATCTAGTTCAATTTGGAGAGTCTTTTTTTTCAAATATCAGACAGATTTTCTATCGCCAGTCAGATCACAGTTCTCCTGTGACGCCACCTTTTCAGTTTGCTTTCAGTTCCTCCCTGTGTTCCTCGCAATTAGTTAGTTATTTACTTTTCACTGTGAGTTACCCTCTGACCCTGAAAACAAGGCCGTGAATCCCCACAGTCAGTTAGTTATATACTTACAGCTCTGCTCCACACTCTACCCCTGAAAACAAGGCCGTGAATCCCCACAGTCAGTTAGTTATATACTTACAGCTCTGCTCCACACTCTACCCCTGAAAACAAGGCCGTGAATCCCCACAGTCAGTTAGTTATATACTTACAGCTCTGCTCCACACTCTACCCCTGAAATCAAGGCCGTGAATCCCCACAGTCAGTTAGTTATATACTTACAGCTCTGCTCCACACTCTACCCCTGAAAACAAGGCCGTGAATCCCCACGGTCAGTTAGTTATATACTTACAGCTCTGCTCCACCCTCCACCCCTGAAAACAAGTAATAATAACACACTTCCCTATCCATATAATCTTCACCAGGACCTGTACTCTTCCATGTATCTGTATAACCCCAAAACACCACTTATCATTGCAACCGTGTCCAGATCACTCATTTCTTTTATTGTTTCTTTTTCAATAGTCTCTCTGAGAATTTAGAATAGTGAGAATGGAGGTTCGGGCAGTTGAATGTTCCTTCTGCAGAATGTGGGAGGTAAGTGTCACCACTAGTGTCCCTGCTGACTACATCTGCGGGAAGTGCACCCAACTCCAGCATCTCGAAAACCACGTCAGGGAAATGAGGCTGGAGCTGGATGAACTCCGGATCATTCAGGAGGCGGTGGGAGTTATTGAGAGGAGTCACAGGGAAGTAGCTGCACCTAAGGTACAAGAAGGAGGCAGGTGGATTACTCTCAGGGGATGAAAATGGACCAGGCAGACAGTGCAGGGAACTCCTGTGGCCATTCCCCTCAATAACAAGTATAACATTTCGGATACTGTTGTGGGGGGGGGGGAACGACTTACCAAGGGTAAGTCATGGGGAACAGATCCTTGGCACAGAGTCTGTCCCTGTTGCTCAGAAGGGAAGCGGGGAGATGAGCAGAGCATTAGTAACTGGAGACTCCATAGCTAGGAGGACAGATTGGAGGTTCCAATGGAGAGAGACTCACAGTTGGTGTTATGCCTCGCAGGTGCCAAGGATTGGGATGTCTCGGATCATGTTTTTGGGATCCTTGAGGGGGAGGTGTAGCAGCCCCCGAGGTGGTCCACATAAGCACTAACAACATCATTTGGAGAAAACAGGATGGTCTCCACCTGAACCAGAGAGGTACCAATATCCTGGGCGGGGGAGGAGGGCAGTGTGTGGAAATTTGCTAATGCTCGTTGGGAGGGTTTAAACTAATTCAGCAGGGGGATCGGAACCTGAACTGTAGTTCCAGTGTCCAAGAGGTTGAGAGTGGTGAGGTCAGAAATATGTTTGCAAGGTTGAAAGAGTGCATCGGCATGCAAGAAGTGGTTTGAGGTGTGTCTACTTCAGTGCCAGGAGCATCCTGAATAAGGTGGGTGAACTTGTAGCATGAGTTGGTACCTGGGACTTCGATGTTATGGCCATTTCGGAGACATGGATAGAGCAGGGACAGGAATGGTTCGTGCACGTTCAGGGATTGAGATGGTTCAGTAAGAACAGAGAAGATGGTAAAAGAGTGGGAGGTGTGGCGTTGTTAGTCAAGGACAGTACTACGGTGTCAGAGGGTACATTAGAGGACTCGTCTACTAAGGTAGTTTGGACTGAGGTTAGAAACAGGAAAGGAGATATCACCTTGTTGGGACTTTTCTACTGGCCTCCAAATAGTTCCAGAGATGTAGAGGAAAGGAGAGCAGAGATTATTCTGGATAGGAGCGAGAGTAACAGAGTAGTTGTTATGGGGGTCTTTAACTTTCCAACTATTGACTGGAAATACTATAGTTCGAGTATTTTAGATGGGTCAGTTTTTGTCCAATATGTGCAGAAGGTTTTCTTGACACAGTGTGGAGACAGGCCAACAAGGGACGAGATCATATTGGATTTGGTACTGGGTAAAGAACCTAGCCAGGTATTAGATTCAGAGGTTAGTGAGCATTTGGTGATAGTGCCCACATTTGGTTGTGTTTACTTTAGCAATGGAAAGGGTTAGGTATATACCATGGGGCAAGAGTTATAGCAGTGGTATAACTGTTGCAATCAGGATGCAATTAGGAAAGATTTAGGATGCATAGAATGGGAAAGGAAACTTCAGGGGATGGGCACAATTGAAATGTGGAGCTTATTCATGGAACAGCTACTGCGTGTCCTTGATAAGTATGTACCTGTCAGGCAGGGAGGAAGTGGTTGAGTAAGCGAATCGTGGTCTACAAAAGAAGTTGAATCTCTTGTCAAGAGGAAGAAGAAGGTTTATGTTATGATGAGATGTGAAGGCTCAGTTAGGGTGTTTGAGAGTTATAGGTTAGCCAGGAAAGACCTAAAGAAAGAGTTAAGAAGAGCCAGGAGGGGATGTGAAAAGTTATTGGCAGGTAGGATCAAGGAAAAACCTAAAGGTTTCTACAGGTATATCAAGAATAAAAGAATGGCGAGAGTGAGTTTGGTGCCAAACAAGGACAGTAGTGGGAGGTTGTGCGTGGAGTCCGAGGAGATAGGAGAAGTGCTAACTGAATTCTTTTCAATGTACTCGCATAGGAAAATGACAACGTTGTCTCAGAGAATACTGAGATGCAGGTGACTAGACTAGATGGGATTGAGGTTAACAAGGAGAAGTTGTTAGCAATTCTGGAAAGTGGGAAAATAAATAAGTCCCCTAGGCCAGATGGTATTTATCCATGGATCCTCTGGGAAGCCAGGGAGGAGATTACAGAGCCATTGGCTTTGAACTTTATGTCGTCATTGTCGATAGGGATAGTGCCAGAAGACTGGAGGATAGCAAGTATTATCCCGTTGTAGAAGAAGGGGAGTAGAGACAATCCTGGTAATTATCTCCCAGTGAGCCTTACTTCGGTTGTGGGTAAAGTGCTGGAAATGATGAGAAGAGATAGGATTTATAATCATCTCAAAAGGAATAAGTTGATTACGGATAGTCAACATGGTTTTGTGAAGGGTAGTCATGCCACACAAACCTTATAGAGTTCTTTGAGAAAGTGACCAAACAGCCGGATGAGGGTAAAGTGGTTGATCTGGTGCATATGGATTTCAGTAAGGGGTTTGATAAGGTTCCCCACGGTAGGCTATTGCATAAAATACGGAGGCATGGGATTGACAGTGATTTAGCAGTTTAGATCAGACATTGGCCATCAGAAAGAAGACAGAGGGTGGTGGTTGATGGGAAATTTTCACCCTAGAGTTCAGTTACTAGTGGGGTACTGCAAGACCTGTTTTGGGGCCATTTCTGTTTGTCATTTTTATAAATGAACTGGATGAGGGCATAGAAGGATGGGTTAGTAAATTTGCGGATGACACTAAGGTAGGTGGAGTTGTTGTGGTTCTGTTCGTCAAGTTGGGAATTTCTGGTGCAGACGTTTCGTCCCCTGTCTAGGTTACATCCTCAGTGCTTGGGAGCCTCCTGTGAAGCGCTTCTGTGATCTTTCCTCCAACATTTGTAGTGGTTTGAATCTGCCGCTTCCGGTTGTCAGTTCCAGCTGTCCGCTGCAGTGGCCGGTATATTGGGTCCAGATCTTATTGATTGAATCTGTGGATGAGTGCCATGCCTCTAGGAATTCCCTGGCTGTTCTCTGTTTAGCTTGGCTTATAATAGTAGTGTTGTCCCAGTCGAACTCATGTTGCTTGTCCTTACGTGTGTGGATACTAAGGATAGCTGGTCATGTCGTTTCGTGGGTAGTTGGTGTACATGGATACGGATCGTTAGCTGTCTTCCTGTTTGTCCTATGTAGTGTTTTGTGCAGTCCTTTCATGAGACTTTGTCACTACATTGGTTTTGCTCATGATCGGTATCGGGTCCTTCGTTCTGGTGAGCTGTTGTCTGAGTGTGGCTGTTGGTTTGTGTGTTGTTATGAGTCCTAGTGGTCACAGTAGTCTGGCTGTCAGTTCAGAAATGCTCTTGATGTATGGTAGTGTGGCTAGTCCTTTGGGTTGTGGCATGTCTTCATTCTGTTGTCTTTCCCTTAGGCATCTGTTGATGAAATTGTGGGGGGTATCCGTTTTTGGCGAATACATTGTATAGGTGTTCCTCTTCCTCTTTTTGCAGTTCTGGTGTACTGCAGTGTGTTGTGGCCCTTTTGAATAGTGTCTTGATGCAACTTCTTTTGTGTGTGTTGGGTGGTTGCTTTCATAGTTCAGGACTTGGTCTGTGTGTGTACCTTTGTGGTGAATTCTCCGTTCGGTGTTCTCCGTACCATCACGTCTAGGAATGGGAGTTGGTTGTCCTTTTCTTCCTCTCTAGTGAATCGGATTCCTGTGAGTGTGGCGTTGATGATCCGGTGTGTGTTCTCTATTTCTGTGTTTTTAATGATTACAAAGGTGTCATCCACATATCTGACCCAGAGTTTGGGTTGAATTTGCGGTAAGACTGTTTGTTCTAATCTTTGCATTACCGCTTCTGCTATGAGTCCAGAGATGCGTGAGCCCATGGGTGTGCCTTTGATTTGTTCATATATTTGGTTGTTGAATGTGAAGTGTGTTGTGAGGCACAGGTCCAGTAACTTGAGTATGCCATCTTTGTTGATAGGTTCAACGTCCTGTTGTCTGTTCTGTATGTCCAGCAGGTTGGCTATTGTTTCTCTGGCTAGTGTTTTGTCGATAGAATTGAACAGTGCCTTACATCAAATGAGACCATGGTTTCTTCCTTGTCTCTGTGTGTATTTCTGGGACAACTGGGACAACACTACTATTATAGGACAAGCCAAACTGAGAACAGCCAGGGAATTCCTTGAGGCATGATTCAATCAATAAGCACATCGACCTGGACTCAATATACCGACCACTGCAACGGACAGCTGGAACTGACAACCGGAAGGGCAGATTCAAAACACTACAAATGCCGGAGGAAAGATCACAGAAGCGCTTCACAGGAGGCTCCCAAGCACCGAGGATGTCACCTAGACAGGGGACGAAACGTCTGCAACACAAATTCCCAGCTCGGCGAACAGAACCACAACAACGAGCACCCGAGCTACAAATCTTCTCACAAACTTTGAGACCTGTAAGATAATCAGAGGGTTAGATAGAGTGGGCATCCTTTTTTTCTTAAATGGTGATGGTTAACATAAGGGGACATAGCTTTAAATTGAGGGATGATAGATATAGGACAGATGTTAGGGGTAGTTTCTTTATTCAGAATGTAGTAGGGGGCATGGAACACACTGCCTGCAACAGCAGTAGACTCGCCAACTTTAAGGGCATTTAAATGTTCATTGGATAAACATGGATGAAAATGGAATTGTGAAGGTGAGATGAGTTTCAGATTGATTTTATACTTCGGCACATCGAGGGCCAAAGGGCCTGTACTGCGCTGTAATGTTCCATGTTCTATGTTCTGTCCTATCCCCATTCCCTATCCCTGTATCGTCCTCCAGCTCCTTCACTGCAAACTGTGTCTGTAATATTCAGTTCACAAATAGGAGACTCATCACATGCACAAAGATTGCTCATCAACAGACACAGTCTGCCTTTGTTTAATGCAGATGTCCCAGGATATAACAGTGCCCTGTGAGGAAGGGGCCATCACATCAACAGGGAGAGGACATTTCCTTGTGTCTTCCAACTGAAGCTGGGCTGGAATGGAATTTCTGTCCAACAATGAATTGGCTGCTTGACTCCAGCTCCCTTTGCTGAAACAAGATACTTTAATATTGACAGTAACTGGCCATACACGAGTTGGTGATGAGAAACCAGACAGAATTCATACAGAATCTGACGGTAACTGTGTACCCTGGAAACAATAACAAGGTCATGACAGAGTATCTCAAATTTTTATTTCTGTCACCATTTTCTTTCGTTTTGATTGCTTTTGGACAACAGCTTTTGAAGATCCTGTCATTTACACCCTCAGCTTTTGTTTCTTCATTTATTGATTTCCCCTGCCCATCCCAGTCCTTGCACCATTTTGGTCATTCCGTCATTGAAGTCTCTCCTGCCCTCCACCCATCACAGACTTTCCCTTCTGCTTTCCTTCCCACCGTTCTCCTGAGATCCAAGGAATAATGCAGGTGGTTCCTTCTCTCCCGCAGTCGGTACATTATCACTCACAGAGATACAGAGATCATCAAACCACAGGCTCAAATAGACACTGTGTACAGTCCCACTCCGATCTCACAGTCCAGTGACATATTTATATTCTAACATTCAAATAGAGCAACAGAGAAATAAGTCATTTCCAATTCTCTGTATGCCAGTCTGTAGACAAATCCTAGGAGAAAGTGAGGACTGCAGTTGCTGGAGATCAGAGCTTAAAAATGTGTAGCTAGAAAAGCGCAGCAGATCAGGCAGCATCAAAGGAACAGGGGAATCGAATTTTAGGCCATATTCCCTTCTTCAGGAAACATTTCTGAAGAAGGTCTTATGCCTGAAACATCGATTCCAGCAACACATTTTTAAGCTGTAGACAAATCCTAGCCTCCAAATCACAGCGACTATAAACTCAAAAAGGATTGCGTTAATCTCTCAATAGTTACCCACATCAACCAACTGAATAATACTTTGTGAAGGTTTATAATTGGAAAAGCTGTATTTTCCAGATGCTGTGAACATTAAATAAAAACAGAGACTGCTAGAAATACTCACTCATTTTCTCTGATGAAAGATCATTGACCAGAAACATTCATTGTGTTTCTCTCTCCACAGATGCTGTTTGATCTGCTGAGTATTTGCAGCACTTTCTGTTTTACATCATGTAGGTTCGCTCCATGTTCAGAAAGCACACAAGTTATTTAATTAAAACAGATATTCCCATAGAGTTCAGGTTATTTATGATTGATATACGACAGAAATCTATTTTGTACTTTACAATATTAAAGATACAATTACAAACATAAATGTGGAGATAAACATTAAATATATGAACATAATCCATCAGACATACAACGAATAACAGAGATCTGAGTGCTGAGTGGTCTCACTTCATGTACAATATCAAAGACTGGGAAACTAACTCGACACATCACATTTACAGGCTGGAATGTCCAGAGATTGAATTATTCCCACTGTCAATTCGAAAATCTTTAACTGTTGGATCAGGCTTATCCTTTTCCATAGCTATTTTAAAACTAATAGAATTGTGGTAAGTGTTTCCCCACTAATATCTCAGTGACTTGCCTTGCCTTATTCCCCAAGAGGACGTTAAATTTTGCCCCTTCTCTCGGAGGGCCATCTTACATATCAATTGAGAAGATTTTCTTGAATAAATTTAACAAATTCCTCCCATCCATTACTAGTCTATGTTTGGAAAGTTAAGATCTCTTTCTATTATAACTTTATTATTCTTACAGCTATCAGCGACCTCCCTGCATATTTAGAACATAGACACATGGTGGGTAGCACAGTATCTCAGTGGTTAGCACTGCTGCCTCACAGCGCCAGAGACCGGGTTCAATTCCCACCTCAGGTGACTGTCCGTGTGGAGTTTGCACATTCTCCCCGTGTCTGTGTCTGTTTTCTCCAGGTGCTTCGGTTTCCTCCCACAGTCCAAAAATGTGCAGGTCAGGTGAATTGGCCACGCTAAATTGCCCGTAGTGTTAGGTGAAGGGGTAACGGGAGGGCAATGGGTCTGAGTGGGTTGTGCTTCGGCCGGTTGGTGTGGACTTGTTGGGCCGAAGGGTCTGTTTCCACATTGTAAGTAATCTCATCTAATCTAAAAAAAGTGAATCACAGAACAGGCCCTTAGACCACGATGTTGTGCCGAGATTTAATCCAAATGTAAAATATAGTAACTTAACCTACGCACCCCTCAACTCGCTGCTATCCATGTGCAGGTCCAGTAGTCTCTTAAATGTCCCCAATGACTTCGTCTCCACCACCTCAACTGGCAATGCATTCCATGCATTCACAACTCTCTGCGTAAAGAACCAACCTCTGATGTCTCCTTTATACTTTCCTCCTAATATCTTCAAACTATGACTTCCCGTACCAATCAATCATCAATTTGCTCCTCAATTTCCCGCTGACTACTGGGGAATCTATGTTACAATCCCATCAAAGTGATCAAACCTTTCTTTTTTCTCAGATCCACACACATTGCTTCACTGGGCGATCCCTCAGGAACATCCTTTCCAAGTCCTGTCATGATGTTTTCCCTAATCAAAATAGCCACTCCCCCTCTTCTCTTGCCTCCCCTTCCATCTTTCTAATGAATAGATCATGGAGTATCTGATCTTACTACTTCTGATGAAGAGTCACTGGACTTGAAATATTAACTCTGTTTTCTCTCCACAGATGTTGCCAAACCTGCTAAGTTTCTCTAGCAATTGTGCCTGCAGTTTACCCAGCTTCAGCAGCAAGTCATAGAACATAGAACATTGCAGGGCAGTACAGGCCCTTCGGCCCTTGATGTTGCGCCGATCTGTGGAACTAATCTGAAGCCTAATTATCCTACGCTATTCCATTTTCATCCGTACGTTTATCCAATGACCATATAAATGCCCTTAAAGTTGGCGAGTCTACTACTGTTGCAGGCAGTGCATTCCAGGTCCCTCCTACTCTCTGAGTAAAGTAACTATCTCTGACATCTGTCCTATTTATATATCCCCCCTCAGTTTAAAGCTATGTCCCCTTGTGTTAGCCATCACCATCCAAGAAAAAAAATTCTCACTGTCCACCCTATCTAATCCTCTGATTATGTTATATGGCTCAATTAAGTCTCCTCTCAATCTTCTCTCTAATGAAAACAGCCTTTCCTCATAAGACCTTCCCTCCATACCAGTCAACATCCTAGTAATTCTTCTGAACCCATTCCAAAGCTTCCACATCCTGCCTGTAATGCGGTAACCAGAACTGTATGCAATACCCCAATGCAGCCGCACCAGAGTTTTGTACAGCTGCAGCATTACCTCATGGCTCCGAAGCTCAATCCCTCTACCAATAAAAGCTCACACACCATATGCCTTCCTAACAACCCTATCAACCTGGGTGGCAACTTTCAGGGATTATATTCCAAGTTAGATCTTCATGCTCTTTCTTCTACTATGACTGTCATGTTAGGAAATTCCTAGTATGAGCCTTTTTTTTGGTATTAATGACATCACTGTCCTGTTTGAAGCCATCCCCAGATGCTATCTCCCTCCTCCTCTCTTCCAGGTTGTGGTTGAAGAAATATTTGCAGCTGTCAGGGCTGTTATTTCCAAATGCCTTAGCTTAATGGTCATAGTAACAATGGGACACAGTTCTCCAATATAGTGTTTATGTTCTGACCTATCTTCTCTCAATGCAGTTCTTTGATCTAAGGAGAATTTCTACTTCAATATCACGGAGGGTGGTGTGTGTATGGAATGAGCTGCCAGAGGAAGTGGTGGAGGCTGGTACAATTACAGCATTTAAAAGGTATCTGGATCATGCCTGAGACAAATCTTTCACATTGGTCTTCACCACATCAGATTTAAATTCATGAATATGGAATAAATCACAAACACAGTGACATGATTCACTGTGATTAAAGTAATAATACAAGAAGCAATGCATTGGATTATCATGGTTTGTGTTTGTGTATTAGTGTGCGAATGTGCATCGGCAACATTAATCATCTTCCACTTCTTTGACACCCCTATCATTTTCATAGTTATCTTTTTGGTCTTAATCAACTGATAAACCATTTCTTTTCCTGTCGATTTTACCCATTTACAATTTCCCTGTGCTTCCTTGGCCTTTCTAAGTTTTTTTTTTAGTTTTCAGTTCACCCATTTAGATTCTAGGCTAAGCTTCCCACTGTTTTTTAATTGTTTTGTCAGGATCAGTATCTTTCTTTTACTGTTTCATGTCACCCTGTATGCTTGGGGACACCTATGGAGCACGAGATGTGGAAATATAATGATATCTGTTATTGGATCATGTTTACTCTGTTTCTTTAGAATCTCACTTTTGAGATCCTCCCACTGATTTGTCATTATTTTATCTTCAAATACCTGCATCCAGTCCAACTTCGTCAGATTATCTCTCAGATTAAGAACATAGAAACTACAGCACAGAACAGGCCCTTTGGCCCAAGATGTTGTGCCGAGGATTAATCCTAATTTCAAATAAAAAAACTAACCTACACATCCCTCAATTCACTGTTGTCCATGTACAAGTCCAGCAGTCACTTCAATGTCTGTAATGAATCTGCTTCCATCACCACCGCTGGCAATGCATTCCATGCCCTCACAACTCTCTGCGTAAAGAACCTAATTCTGACGTCTCCTCTATACCTTCCTCCTAACACCTTAAAACTATGACCCCTCGTGGCAGACTCATGAGATTGTTTCCCCCTGACATCAACGTTTTAATCTTGTTGTCTTTGTCTTGTTCCATATTTATGCTCAATGTAAATGTATTAATGTCAGCAGCTCAAAAATAGTCCCTCTCTCTTAGTTCATCCAGAAGACCAGCTTCATTTCAGAAGATCAATTCCTGAATTGCTTTTCCTCTCACTGAGCTCTTATGTGCTAAAGAGGTCAGTTAAATATGGTACAATAATCTTTTTGCTCTCAGTGTCTTTCACACTGTTCATATTGAGAGATATTTGAGAGATGAAATCACCAAATACTCTAGTACTTCAAAATATTCAAAAATGTCTGACATACTACTCTTCTGTTTTCCTCAGAGGATTTGGTCATCACCTGTAAACTGCTAGCAGTGTGGCTGCCACCTTTTTAAAACGATCTCAGCTGAACCCTTATCGCGTCTTTTGTAAATTCATTGAGTATATCAATGAAGGCCCTGTTAACCAGAGTGGAGGAGGAGAAACAGTTGAGGATTAAGGGATGCATAGAGTCATTGAGATGTCCAGTATGGAAACAGACCCTTAATTCCAATTGTCCATGTTGACCAGATATCCTGAACACATCTAGTCCCATTTGCTAGCATTTGTCTCATATCTCTCTAAATTCTTCCTATTCATGGACCCATCCAGATGCCTTTTACGTGTATTTACACGAACACCGCTCCCCAACCCCCCACCCCGACTTTCTCTGGCAACTCATTCCATACACTCAACAACCTGTGCGAAAAAGTTGCTCTTTAGGTCCCTTTTAAATCTTTTCTCTCTCGAATATGCCTTCCAGTTTTCGATTCCCTACCCTGGGGAAAGGATCTTGGCTAATCACCATATCCATGCCTCTCATGATTTTATAAACCTCGATAAGGTCACCCCGCCCTAGTCTCCAAGCTCCAGGCAAAATAGCCCCACTTGCAAGTAACTATGAATCATTCTTTTGCTAATTATCTTAGCTGTGTTCTCTATTAATGGTCTCCCTGTCAGTCTAAAGACAGACAGTAATTGCTTCCAGCACGAGGGAGAAGCTCATATTAGATGCACGCTGGTGGAAGGTGACATCGAGTCATAGGGTGGTACAACATGGTACAACTTGTCCATGCTGACCAGATGTCATAAATTAATGTAGTCCATTTGCCAGCATTAGCACCAAATCCCTCTCAACCCTTCCTAATCATATACACATTCAGATGGCATTTAAATGTTGTAATTGTACCAGCCTCCACCACCTCCTCTGGCAGCTCATTCCATACACACATCAACCTCTGCACGAAAAAGTTGCCCCTTAGGTCCCTTTTAAATGTTTCCCCTCAAACCATAAATCTATACACTCCAGTTCTGGACTCCCCCACTCCAGGGCAAATACCTTGTCTATTTACCCTATCCATGCCCCTCAGGATTTTATAAACCTCGATAAGGTCACTCCTCAGCCTCTGATGGTCCAGGGAAAACAGCCCAAGCCTATTCAGCCTCTCCCTTTCACTCTAACCCGCTAACCCTGGCAATATCCTTCTAAATCTTTTCTGAACCCTTTCAAGTTTCACAACATTCTTCCTATAGCAGAGAGACCAGAATTGAATGTGGTATTCAAAAATGGTCTAACTAATGTCCTGTACAGCCACACCATGACCTCCCAACTCCTACTCGTTGCACTGACCAATAAAGGAAAGCATACCAAATGTTTTCTTCACTATCATGTCAACCTGCAACTCCACTTTCAAGGAACTATGAACCTGCACTCCAAGGTCTATTTGTTCAGGGACACACTCCAGCACTTTACCATTAAGTGTATAAGTCCTGCTCTGATTTGCCTTTCCAAAACGCAGCACCTCATATTTATCTAAACTCCATCTGCCAATCCTCAGCCTATTGGTCCATCTGATCAAGGTCCCACTTTACTCTGAGGTGACCTTGTTCACTATCCACTGCACCTACAAATTTGTTGTTATTGTAAACTGACTAATCACACCTCCTATATTCACATCCAAATCATTTATATAAATGACAAAAGGTAGTGGACCCAACACCAATCCCTGTGGCACACTGCTCATCACAGGCCTCCAGTCTGAAAAACAACCCTCCACCACTACCTCTGTCTTCCACCTTCAAGACAGTTCTGTATCCAAATGGCTTCTTCCTGTATTCCATGTGAACTAACTGTGCTAACCAGGCTACTATGAGGAACCTTGTCAAACACCTTACTGAAGTTCATATAGAACATGTCCACTGCTCTGTACTGATCAATCCTCTTCGTTACTTCTTAAATAACTCAATCAAGTAGGTGAGACATGATTTTCCACACACAAAGCCATATTGACTATCCCTAATCAGTCCTTGCCTTTCCAAACACATGTAAATCCTGTCCTTCAGGATTCTCTCCAGCAACTCACTCACCTCCAACGTCAGGCTTATTGGTCTATAGTTTCCCAGCTTTTCCTTACCACCTTTCTTAAATACTGACTCCACATTAGTCAGTCTTTCGGCACCTCACCTAGCTATTGATGATACATTTATCTCAGCAAGGGGCCCAGCAATCACTTTGCTAGATTCTCACAGACGTCTAGGGTACACTTGACCAGGTCCTGGAGAGTTATTCACTTTTAAGGATTTTAAGCCATTCAGCACCTCCTCCTCGATAATATGGACATGTTTCAAGATATCACTAGTTATTTTCACATGTTCTATATCTTCTATGTTCCTTTCCACAGTAAACACTGATGCTAAACACTAATTTATTATCTCCCCCATTCTCTCGTGGTTCCACACATAGGCTGTCTTGCTGATCTTTGAGGGGCCCTATTGTCTCCCTGGTTACCCTTTTGTCCTTAATGTATTTGTAAAGCCCCTTTGGATTTTCCTTAACCCTATTTGCCAAAGCTATCTCATGTTCCCTTTTTGTCCTCCTGATTTTCCTCTTAAATATAATTCTATAGCCTTTATGCTCTTCTAAGGACTCACCCAATCTCTGCTGTCTATGTCTGACATCTGCTTCCATCTTTTTCTTGACTAAAACCTCAATTTCTCGAGTCATTCAGCATTTCCTCCACCTACCACCTTGCCCTACACCCTCACAGGAACATACCTTCTCTGGAGTTCCATTATTTCATTTTTGAAGGCATCCCATTTTCCAGCCATCCCTTTACCTGCAAACATCTGCCCGACCCCAAACAACTTTTGAAAGTTCTTGCCTAATACCATCAAAATTGGCCTTCCTCCAATTTAGAACTTTAATCTTTAGATCAGGTCAGTGCTTTTCCATGGCTATTTTAAAACTAATAGAATTATGTTCATTTGCCCCAAAGTGCTCCCCCACTGACACCACAGTCATCTCAGACTGCCTTATTTCCCAAAAAGACATCAGGTTTTACACCTTCTCTAGTCGGTATATCCACACACTGAATCAGAAAATTTTCTTGTACACACTTAAGAACTTCTTTTCCATCCAAGCCCATACTGTTCAATTTATCAAATGTATATTATTCTAAGGCATTAGTTTTCACATTCAACACCCAGGCTGCAATTTGCCTACTTATGATAGAACCCATTTGATTTGAGTTCCATTGAATTCAGAGAGCACGTAGACATCTACTCTTCCATATAGACAATGAAACTTGTTCTGATTCCCAACTGATGGTAATACTGGACCAGAATCAAACCTGGCTTGATGGATCATAGGTTTAATTTTCTGTTGCTAAGTTAGTTAACGTGGTGGTTAGTCACTGAGGCAGATTTGGTCCGACTGGATTTATACATTCCTTTTTGGGAAGGACATACTATATGGTCACTGTTAGTGTCAGGGTCAATATTGTAGATGAATTGGAACAGCTTCACTTCAATACCTTAGGGCAGACTTGATAACATATGAAGATTATGCCATGATCTTGATAACTGCTAACATTTTTAGAGGTGCAAGTGTCTTAAGTGAAATTTAAAGGTAGTGAAGATTGTGTAGATGGTGATAATCCTGTGATCAAACAGTTTTGATCAGATGCGAGTTGGTGACAGCCTGTTTGAGTGCTCATACTGTCCCTTGGTTGGTTGTTGGTTCAGAGCCCTCATCAGCTGATGATCACCAGGTGACGGTCAGAATACCCGTGTGCAGCACGATGCACCGAATGGCCTCCTGCTGCATTATGCCAATTCTGTGATTCTGTTTTCCTCATTGTTTGGATGTGAACATTGACCACGTGTTTCAACACAATATCAAAATTGAGATTGGGAATTTAGTAACAATCAATCACAATATCTGAACATGTTCCATTGTTTTAACTCACTGTGTTCTGTTGTACCGTGTAGTTTCTCAACCATATCCTCTCAAGCTCACTTCACTCTCATTCACAAGACCCATCCTGGCTATTCAACTTGATAAAGAATGATTTGCATTGATAGAATATCTGTCACAATGATAGGTCTTTTCAAACTGCTTTGTGGTCAATGAATCCTTCCAAAGTACAGTTGCAGTAGGAAATGTGACATTGAGTGTTCACAAACACAATGTGGTCATGACCAAATCACCGGTTTCTGCATTAATACCTGGGAGTAAATATTGAACAGAACTCTGGGCATAACATCCCCACTCTTCATCCCAGGCTGCAAAAGGAACAAGATGTGAACTTAGGAGATGGCTCATTGTGAACTTCCAGTCTTCACTTGATTCAGGGAGGATGCTACAGAATCAGACATTTCCAATCCTTGCTCAAAAAAATGTGAGCTCAGTCCTAGTAATGGTATGCCAGTCAGTTTAATGTCAGTGATGAGGCAGGTTTTAGAAGTAATAATCTGGGCAAAAATTGATAAACACTGGGATATTTCTAGTTAATCACAGAGCCAAGACACATTGTAAAAGGCGGATTTTGCTTCACTAATTTAATGGGATTTTTTGATAAAGTAACAGTGAAGGTTGATGAAGAGAATATGTTGGATGCTGTTTTGGAAAACATTTGACAAAAATGCCACATAAAAGGCTCCTGACAATGTTGAAGTTCATAAAGTAAGACAGTTGGTATTAGTTTGGATGAAATCATTGGCTACAGGACTGAACAGCAATATTACATCTTTCCTATTGTGCACTGAATATAACTATGTTCCATACTCCAGCTGTAGCCTAACCTATCAATAAAACCTCCAATGCTTCAGCTAATAAGAAAATGTATGATTTTGTGACCACTGTATAATCCTCCCACTCACCTTCAAGGACTTGTGGACATTCACTCCAAGGTCCTGTCTCTCATTATGTCACTCTCTGTTCCCAGTTCAGTGTATTGTCACACTCTCTGTCTCCCTGTATTCACAGGTCAGTGTGTTATCTCTCCATCTTTCTTTCTTCCCAGTTGTGTGTTCTCTGCTTGTCTCTCACTTTTTCCAGTTGTGTGGTCTCTGTTTTTCTCTCTCTCTGTTCCCAGTTCAGTGTGTTGTCTCTGTCTTTCTCTATTGCCAGTTCAGTGTATTATCACACTCTCTTCTCTATTCTCAGTTCAGTGTTTTATCTCTCTGTTTCTCTCTATTTTTAGTTGTATGCTCTCTGTTTCTCTCTTTCTCCATTCCCAGTTCAGTGTTTTGTCAGTTTATCTTACTCTATTCTCAGTTCAATGTGTTGTCTCTTTGTCTCTCTCCATTTCCAGTACACTGTGGGTATCTCTCAATCTCTATTCCCAGTTCAGGGTGTTCTCTATCTCTCTCTATTGCCAGTTCTGTCACTCCTGTTCCAGTTCAGTATGTTGTCTCTCTGTCTCTCTCGATTCCAAGTTGTGTGTTCTCAGTTTGTCTCTCACCTCCCCCAGTTCAATGCATTCTCTGTTTCTCTCTCCATTCCCAGTTCATTGTGATGTTAGTTTATCTCCTTCTATTGCCAGTTCAGTGTGTTATCATCTTTTGTCTATGTTATCTATCTATCTCTCACTATTCCCAATTCAGTATCTTGTTACCCTGTTTCCCTCTTTTCCCAGTTCAGAGTGTTGTATCTCTGTTGCTATTGCCAGTTCTGTGTTGTTACTCCATCTCTCTCTGCATTCCCAATTCAGTGAGTTGTCTCTCTGTCTCTCATTTTCAGGTTTATTGTGTTGCCACTCTGTCTCTCTCTAATCCCAAATCACTGTCTCTCATTACCTGGTGGTCTAGTGCTTAGGATTCGGTGCTTTCACTGTCGTGGAGAAAGTAAGGTCTGCATATGCTGGAGATCAAAGTTGAAACTTTATTGCTGGAACAGCACAGCAGGTCAGGCAGCATCCAGGGAACAGGAGATTCGACGTTTCGGGCACAGGCCCTTCTTCAGGAATGAGCAGAGAGTGTTCAGCAGGAGAAGATAAAAGGTAGGGAGGAGGGACTTGGAGGAGGGGCGTTGGAAATGTGATAGGTGGAAAGAGGTCAAGGTGAGGGTGATAGGTCAGAGTAGGATGGAGGCGGAGAGGTCAAGAAGAAGACTGCAGGTCAGGAAGGCGGTGCCGGGCTGGAGGGATCCGGCTGAGACAAGGTGGGGGGAGGGGGGATGAAGAAACTGGTGAAGTCCAAGTTCATCCCCTGCGGTTGGAGGGTTCCCAGTCGGAAGATAAGACGCTCCTCCTCCGACCGTCGGGTTGTTGTGGTTTGGCGGTGGATGAGTCCAATGACCTGCATATCCTTGGTGGAGTGGGAGGGGGAGTTGAAATGCTGTGCTACAGGTTGGTTGGGTTGGTTCGTCCGGGTGGCCCAGAGGTGCTCTCTGAGTCGCTCCGCAAGTAGGCGGCCTGTCTCCCCAATATAGAGGAGGCCACACCGGCTGCAACGGATGCAGTAGATGATGTGGGTGGAGGTGCAGGTGAATCTGTGGCGGATATGGAAGTTTCCTTTGGGGCCTTGGAGAGAAGTGAGGGGGGAGGTGTGGGCGCAAGTGTTGCACCTCCTGCGGTTGCAAGGGAAGGTGCCGGGAGTGGAGGTTGGGTCGGTGGGGGGTGTGGATCTGACAAGGGAGTCGCGGAGGGAGTGGTCTCTACGGAAAGCTTTCCGTAGAGACCACTCCCTCCGCGACTCCCTTGTCAGATCCACACCCCCCACCGACCCAACCTCCACTCCCGGCACCTTCCCTTGCAACCGCAGGAGGTGCAACACTTGCGCCCACACCTCCCCCCTCACTTCTCTCCAAGGCCCCAAAGGAAACTTCCATATCCGCCACAGATTCACCTGCACCTCCACCCACATCATCTACTGCATCCGCTGCAGCCGGTGTGGCCTCCTCTATATTGGGGAGACAGGCCGCCTACTTGCGGAGCGACTCAGAGAGCACCTCTGGGCCACCCGGACGAACCAACCCAACCAACCTGTAGCACAGCATTTCAACTCCCCCTCCCACTCCACCAAGGATATGCAGGTCATTGGACTCATCCACCGCCAAACCACAACAACCCGACGGTCGGAGGAGGAGCGTCTTATCTTCCGACTGGGAACCCTCCAACCGCAGGGGATGAACTTGGACTTCACCAGTTTCTTCATCCCCCCTCCCCCCACCTTGTCTCAGCCGGATCCCTCCAGCCCGGCACCGCCTTCCTGACCTGCAGTCTTCTTCTTGACCTCTCCGCCTCCATCCTACTCCGACCTATCACCCTCACCTTGACCTCTTTCCACCTATCACATTTCCAACGCCCCTCCTCCAAGTCCCTCCTCCCTACCTTTTATCTTCTCCTGCTGAACACTCTCTGCTCATTCCTGAAGAAGGGCCTGTGCCCGAAACGTCGAATCTCCTGTTCCCTGGATGCTGCCTGACCTGCTGTGCTGTTCCAGCAATAAAGCTTTCACCGTCGTGGCCTGGGTTCGATTCCCAGCCAGAAACGGGTGTGTTTAATTTTTTTTTGGGTGCCACGGTAGCTCAGTGGTTAGCACAGCTGCCTCACAGCGCCAGAGACTCGGGTTCAATTCCCGCCTCAGGCAACTGTCCCTGTGTCTGCGTGGGTTTCCTCCGGGTCCTCCGGTTTCCTCCCACAATGGGTGAATTGGCCATGCTAAATTGCCCGTAGTGTTAGGTGAAGGGGTAAATGTAGAGGAATGGGTCTGGGTGGGTTGCTCTTCGGAGGGTTGGAGGGCCTGTTTTCACACTGTTAGTAATGTAATCTAATCATTACGTCTCTATTTCCAATTCAGTGTGTTGTCTCTCTCTGTCTTTAATCCCAGTTCACTGTCTTGTCACTGTCTCTCTCCATTCCCAGGGCAATGTCTTGTCACTGTCTCTCTCCATTCCCAGGGCAATGTCTTGTCACTGTCTCTCTCCATTCCAAGGGCAATGTCTTGTCACTGATTCTCTCCGTTTCCAGGTCAATGTCTTGTCACTGTCTCTCCCCATTCCCAGGGCAATGTCTTGTCACTGTCTCTCCCCATTCCCAGGACAATGTCTTGTCACTGTCTCTCTCCATTCCCAGGGCAATGTCTTGTCACTGTCTCTCCCCATTCCCAGGTCACTGTCTTGTCACTGTCTCTCTCCATTCCCAGGGCAATGTCTTGTCACTGTCTCTCCCCATTCCCAGGTCACTGTCTTGTCACTGTCTCTCCCCATTCCCAGTTCACTGTCTTGTCACTGTCTCTCCCCATTCCCAGGGCAATGTCTTGTCACTGTCTCTCCCCATTCCCAGGGCAATGTCTTGTCACTGTCTCTCCCCATTCCCAGGGCAATATCTTGTCAATGTCTCTCTCCATTCCCAGGTCATGTCTTGTCACTGTCCCTCCCCATTCCCAGGGCAATGTCTTGTCACTGTCTCTCCCCATTCCCAGGCCACTGTCTTGTCACTGTCTTTCTCCATTCCCAGGGCAATGTCTTGTCACTGTCTCTCCCCATTCCTAGGTCAATGTCTTGTCACTGTCTCTCCCCATTCCCAGTTTAGTATGCTCCCTCACGATCTATCTCTATTGCCATTTCATTCTGATGTCCATCATTGTCCATCCTTAATTGTGCAAAGGGCAGTTAAGCATCAATTTGCTGATGACATAAAGGTGAGTAGTAAAATGAGTTGTGAAGACAAACCATCTGGCAAATGGAGTACAATGTGGCAAAGTGTGAAATGGTACATTTTGGAAGAAAGAATAATAAGGCAACATATTACTGCAATTCTTTGGCTGAAGAGTTCAGGGATGGAGAGGAATCTGGGTGTCTTCGTACACAAATCACAGAAAGGTAATCTATAGGTATAGCAAGTAATCAGGAAGGCTAATCGTGTCACATTTTATTGTGAGAGGAATTGAAAGTAAGAGTGTGAAGGCTCTGCTTCACTTACCCAGGATGTGGGTAAGGCCTCATGTGGAGTGCTGTGTACAGTACCGGTCACCGTACTTATGTTAATGTGTTGGAAGAAGAACAGGTTTACTAGGCTAATACTCGGAAGGAGCGGATTGTTCCTTATATTTTTCTCGGGATTTACTCAATCCCTGCTGTTAATACCTGACATCTGCTTCCTTCTTTTTCTTGACCAGAAACATAATTACTCTAGTTATCAGCATTCCCTACACCTACCAGCCTTGCCCTTCAACCGAGTAGGAACATACAGTATATTAGACTCCCATTATCTCATTTTGAAAGTTTGACATTGCTCAGCCATGCCTTTACCTGTGAGTATCCACCCACAATCAACTTTCGAAAGTTCTTGACTAATACCATTAAAATATGCCTTCCTTCAATTTTGAATGTTAACTTTTAGATCTGGTCTATCCTTTTACATCATTATTTTACAACTAACAAAACGATGTTCACTCCCCCATTGATACCGAATTCACTTGCCCTGCCTTATCCCAAAAAGGTCAAGTTTTGCACCTTCTCTAGTAGGTATATCTACATACTGAATCAGAAAGATTTCTTGCACACACTTAACAAATTCCTCTCCATCCAAGCCCTTAGCAGTATGGTAGTCCCAGTCAATGCTTGGAAAGTTAAAATCCCCTACCATAACCACCCTATTATTCTTACAGATTATGGATATCTCCTTACAAATTTGTTTCTCAATTTCCTGCTGACTATTGGGGGTGTAAGGGCTCTATCGTACAATCCCAATAAGGTGATCATCCTTTTCTTATTTCTCAGTTCTACCTAAATAACTTTCCTGTGTGCATTCCTAGTATTATCCTCCCAAAGTACAGCAGTAATGTTATTCCTAATCAAAAACGCCACTCCCCCACCTCTCTTGCCCCTTTCTATCCTTCCTATAGCATCTATAAACTGGAATATGAAGCTGCCAGTCGTGTCCATCCCTGAGTCTCATCTCTATAATTGCTGTGATATCCCAATCTCTTTTTCCCAACCACGCCGAGTTCATCCGCCTTCCCTGTTATGCCTCTTGCATTGAAACCTCATTCTCTGCTTTGTTCCTGCCTACCCTATTTGACTTGCTCCTTTCCTCAACTGTACCAGTCTCAGACTGATCTCTTTTCTCACTACCTCCCCCTACACCCCCCCTCACATCCCACCTCTGCACCCTTTCCCACCCTGCACTAGTTTCAATCCTCCTGAGCAGCTCGAGGAAATCTCCCTGCCAGTATTTTGGGAGAGGTTGGAAATCTTACAACCTTTAAAAATATTTGAATGAGCACTTGAAATAACATAACATTCAAGACTATGTGACGAGTACAGGGATTTGGGATGACCATGCCTTTGGTGATAGTTAATGTCAGTGAGGACCCAATAGGACAAAGGGCCTTTTCTGAACTGTCTAACTATGACTTTATTAAAGGGCCTACATAACATTTAAAGCAAAGCATTCCAAATTTACCAGAACAATTTTGATTTTAACTGCATTAATAATGTATTGGTGGTAAAAACTTCAAATCTTTAAAGAATCTTTTGAAAAACAAATCTATAAAGCCCCACAAAACATGTCACTTATCTAAAATATGCCGTTTATTTTAGAAATCTGATGGAGTACTTGGGTCATTTGGGCTCAGCTCTAACATGGAGTATAACAGCCTTAACAAAACAACACACAAACTTTGATCTGAGGAGTAAAAGTAAATAGGAACACAAAAGCATATGATGTCATTTCATGTGGCACCATCTCATTACTTCAGGTTATCCCCAAGAGTCTTCACCATTAACTAATTCCTTTTGAACTGCAGTCATTACTATTATCTATGCAAAACATACCCATCAATTTGCACATACCAAATCCCATAAAATGTAAGAGGGAATCGGTTTTGATGATATTGTTTAAAGGATGAATGCAACCTTGGTCCCTCAGGACTCCCAGCTCCAATTCAATGAATGACTGAAGTCTCCGTTGCGCCCTAATTTGATTGTTGTATGATCACAGGTTAAATTACAGCCTCAACTTCATATTAGGACTTAACACACAAACTTTCCTTTAGAGGAAATATGATGATTAAGAATGTAGTTTAATTCACTGTTTCCTTTTATTTTGTTCAGAAGCTGAAGTTCCTGACTCACGTTCCATGGATCACACTTGCCTTCCGGTACCTCACTGTTATTGAGCAGTATTCAATAATGGAAGGAAATAAAGCAAAATCCTTTCTTCACTGAAATTCATAAACCCCAAG
Organism: Chiloscyllium plagiosum; assembly: GCF_037043375.1. Classification (NCBI taxonomy): domain Eukaryota; kingdom Metazoa; phylum Chordata; class Chondrichthyes; order Orectolobiformes; family Hemiscylliidae; genus Chiloscyllium; species Chiloscyllium plagiosum. The sequence goes on along the minus strand of NW_028270156.1, from coordinate 88,521,002 downwards.
GCCACAGGGAAGTCATTGCCTTGTGATTGGAAGAGGGAAGCCCAACGGATTTCCAATAGTCACTCATTAAACATCACTGAAGTTGATCATTGTCGATAATCAGATTTCTCAGCATCAATCAAGGATGAAACCATCGATCTTCCTGCTCTGTAAGACTGAAAGAATGGACTGAAAGAAGTGAGCATGAATGTTATTAATAACTCCAGTGATATTAGGTAGATGACAACACTCACAGATGATCCAATAGAAACTAGGAACAAATACCCTGGGATGTCACTTCATCCTCTGTACTGACTTCCCAGGGAAATATCTTCAATGGCAGAAGTGTGGACCTCTCCCAAAGCCATGCCATAATAGATGGTGTCACCAATCACTGTAACCCATGGCATTGAATTAGTGGTGAACCTGGCTGCCCATTTCCCTGTGTTGTTGGGGACTATGACTCTATCATTACTCCATCATCCGGTCCTCAGGTACTGAAGCCCAGCATCAGCTGTCTCTTCTGTAGACATGCCTAATGTTCGGAGGTGGGTGGGGTTGAAACAGATAATAATACAAATTACCCAAACTTACTTTTTTTAATTGGAAAGAATATATGAAGTTTATTAGGCTCAGCTGCTCTATTCAGTCTTCAAGCTTCAGAAGGGACTCATTCACTCCGTTCCATCTAACCCTCTGTACATCCTTCAGGTTTTCATTTTCTTCTCATGGACTTGATGAACACCCCCTTAAACGGCTCTTACAATATTTCTCTCAACTACATGTGGCATTGAACACCACATTCTGAAAGCTCTTTGGAGAAGACATTTCTCCCGAATTCTTTATTGGTCTTAATTGTGACCATCTTATATTGATGTCATCTGATTTTTATTCCTCATGTGCAGACACCACGTTTTTACATCCCACATCATCAAATCCCCTCAATTTTAAACATACATCTAAGTAGTTTCCTCCTTCTCCTTCCTATGTGAATACACCACCTCTTAAAATTATTTTCCACTGTCTTGCCCATTATGCTCACCTTTCTGGACTCTGCTATTTTACCACAACCTTCCTCAGTATTAGCCATAGTCGCCAATTTCCTGTCATCCACATAATTTTTATACCCCTGATCTCCAGGCACAATTACTTTCAGGACTAATACCCTGTGGAACAACACATTCTGTCAGTCTGAACAACTAACTTTTAGCTTTAGTTTCTGTTTCTAACCCTATTGTTATCCATTCTGCTACTTCTTCCCTGCATCCATGTCGTAACTCTCGTTTACTATCAACATATCTTTTAAAAGTCCAGACATAAACACACCCTCCCCAATACCTTTACATATACTGTTATGTCATCAAACAATTCAATAAGGTTTGACACCAATGCTGACTGTTCTTTATTACATCCTCAGTTCTGGATATTTTACCATTATGGCTTTGAGTAAAAACTGCAATATCTTTCCTACAACCAACTTTAAACTAGCTGGTCTGCAGACCCACGTTGCATTATTACTATGATTGTGATCCGGTAGCTGAAGATGAAGCAATAAAGCCAAATACTTTCATCAATTAATTAATTATCAAATTTATACAAAATCAGTTAGCTCAATGAGCTCCCCTTGAACTTAAGGTGTCCAAAAGTTAAAAAACAAGTTTTAAATATCTGCCAAAATGCTCACTGTTTTGATATGAATGCATTATCTTTCATTTAGGGGGAGGCAATGGCCTAGCGGTATTATCACCGGACCGTTTACCCAGAGACTTTAATAAGCACACAACTCTAATTTCACAAAGCAATATATCCTTTTTAACAAGGCATTTTTCAATGATCTTTGTCTTCTCAATGCTGTCATTCCTACCCGAATGACTGTTTTTATTGGGTTGAGGTATATATATATATATATATATACACACACACATATACACACACACACAAACGTGATCTGGGACACTGTACCCAATTCGGCACTGCAGCATGGGGGAGGTGCAATACAGAATCAGCAGAATGATTCTGAGATTTAAAAAGTTTCAACGAGGCCAGGTTATATATTGCACATTTGTATCAGCTTGATTAATATTTAAGGTAAAGATAGGTAAAGAGAGATTATTTCCCTGGGAAAAGGTCAGGGGAGAACAGCCCAGAAATAAGAGAGAAGCGTGAAAATTCAAGGAATACCTTTCAGGGTGATAAATGGATGTACTTTCTATACAACACCACAGAGGGCTTTAAGAAAATTCAATGCCAAGACAAATTGACTTTAATCAATAAGGGAATCAGGCATTATGGGAAAAGGCAGGCAAGTAGAGTTGAGGGTTACCAGATCAGCCATGATCTCATTAACTGGCAGCTTTTATCAGAATCAATGAAAAGTTACAATCTGAAATGTAAACTCTGTTTCTCTATCCACTGATGCCTCCTGATGTGCTAAATGTTTCCAGAATTTTATGTTTTGATTCCTGGCATCCTAAGGCGATGTTACACAATCTATTGGTTTGTTTTGTTCGGTTCCTTTGACACTATACTTGACTCAATAGTCTTGGTGTTGAGAACAAGTATTCTCACATTTCCTCTAGCGTTAGTTTCTCAGTTTTCCCTCAGCCCATTGAGACTATGATGAAACTGGGAGTTCAATAATTCCAACAGAAGGTAAACAAAGATTTACTGACCTGGTCATTGGAGAGTAGAAGCTGCCAGATGGTACTCGAGACAGAGACATAGAACTTACAGCATGACAACAAACCCTTCAATCCAACTTGTTCATGCCAACCAAATATCCTAAATTCATCTAGTCCCACTTGCCAGCACTTGGACCATATCCCTCTAAACCCTTCTTATTAATTTACTCATCCAGATGCCTTTTAAATATTGTAATTGTACCAACCTCCACCACTTCTTCTGGCAATTCATTCTAATCACACACCACCCTCAGCATGAAAAAGTTGCCCCTTAGGTCCCTTTTAATATCGAAATGTCACCTCCAATAAATCACCTCATCTGTAAACCACAATCACTGTTTGGTCAGACATCCCATGGGATAATCAGTGCAATTATGCCCTGTGCTAAGGGGCAAAGAACTGAAAATGTGTTGCTGGAAAAGCGCAGCAGGTCAGGCAGCATCCAAGGAGCAGGAGAATCGACCTTTCGGGCATAAGCCTGAAGAAGGGCTTATGCCCGAAACATCGATTCTCGATTTTGTAGATGACGTTTGTTTTGCATGCTGTCTGGTTCATTAGCTACTGTTTAAAGTGTGTTGTTTGGTTTGTGGGCTACCATGTTGCCAATAGGTCTGAGTAGGCTGGCAGTCATTTCAGAGATGTCTCTGATGCAGGGTAAAGTGCCTAAGGCTTCTGGGCCTGTTTTGTCTGCTTGTTTGGGTTTGTTGCTGAGAAATCGGTGGAATGTCTTAATTGGGTACCTGTTCTTCGTGAATACACTGTATAGGTGGTTTTCTTCTGCTCTTTGAAGTTCTACAGTGCTGCAGTGTGTGGTGGCTCATTGAAATACTGTCCTAATACAGCTTTGTTTTTGGGTGTTGGGATGATTGCTTCTGTAGTTCAGTATTTGGTCCATGTGTTGTTTTCCTGTGGATGCTCATTTGAAGGTCTCCATTGGCTGTCCGCTCTACTGTGACATCTAGAAATGGCAGGTTATTGTTGTTTTCCTCCTTCTTGATGAATTTTATGCCAGTAAGGATACTATTGATGATCTTGAAGGTTTCCTCTAAATTGTTTTGTTTAGTGATCACAAAGGTGCCATCCACGCAGCGGACCCAAAGTGTGGCTTGGATGGTTGGGAGAGTTGTTTGTTTGAGTCACTGCATTACTGTTTCTGCGAGGAACCCTGATATTGGTGATCCCATAGGTGTTCCATTGATTTGCTTGAGGGTCCTGCTATTGAAAGGGAAGTGGGTGAAGAGGCATAGTTCCACCAGCTTGATGATGTTGTCCTTGTTGATGAAGTTGGTGGTGTTTGGTATATGTGTCTTTGGTTTTTCTAATAGCATAGTCAGTGTTTCTTTGGCCAGGTTGATGTTGATGGATGGGAACAGGGCTGTTATGTCAAAGGAGACCATTATTTCATCCACTTCTTTCTTGGTGTCTTTGATGAGGTTCAGGAGTTCTTAGGTGCAGTGGTAGGAGTACTCTCCTAAGTGCTTTAGACTTTTGTGGAGTTCCTTGGCCAGTCTGTATGTTAGTGTTCCTGGTAGTGAGACTGTGAGTCTGAGGGGGGCTCCTGGTTTGTGAACTTTGGGTAGTCCATAGAAGCATGCTGTGTTGGATCTGTCTGGTTTCATTTTTTGGAAATCTGTCTTGTTTAATTCTCCTGATTTCTTAAGTTTACTGAGTAAGGCTATGATTCAGTTCTCCAGTTGAAACCCTCCAACCCAGGCAAACATCCGTGTAAATCTTTTCTGAACCATTTCTGCACTCCAAGCAACACTCGCCAAGACCTTACCATTAAGTGTATAAGTCCAGCCCTGATTTACCTTTCCAAAATGCAGCACCTCATATTTATCTAAATTACATTCCATCTGCCACTCCTTGGCCTATTGGTCTATCTGATCAGGATCCCATTGTACTCAGAAGGTGCAATGTACAGTAAAGAAGTTTACCTCAAATTTTGGTGTCATCTGCAAACGTACTAATTATACCTCCTGTGTTCACATCCAAATCAATTATGTAAATGATGAAAAGCAGTGGACTCAGCTCCGATATTTGTGACACACCACTGGTCCAGGCCTCCAGTCTGCAAAAGCAACCCTCCATCACCACCCTCTGCCTTCGAGCAAGTTCTGTATCCAAATGGCTGGTTGATATGTACTACTTGACGACTACTGCCGTGTTATGATGTTTTGCAGGAGAATAAAAGGATTAGGTTAAATATAATCTTTTTTATCGAGGTAATCTTTTTATGGGCGGCACAGTGGCACAGTGGTTAGCACTGCTGCCTCACAGCGCCAGAGACCCGGGTTCAATTCCCGACTCAGGCGACTGACTGTGTGGAGTTTGCACGTTCTCCCCGTGTCTGTGTGGGTTTCTTCTGGGGGCTCCGGCTTCCTTCCACAGTCCAAAAATGTGCAGGTTAGGTGAATTGGCCATGCTAAACTGCCCGTAATGTTAGGTAAGAAGGGGTAAATGTAGGGGTATGGGTGGGTTGCGCTTCGGCCGGTCGGTGTGGACTTGTTGGGCCGAAGGGCCTGTTTCCATACTGTAAGTAATCTAATCTAAAGAACGTAACTTGCTTAGTCTCTACATTGCTGGGTGGATGCCAGGGGTATAGAAACACTAGAATACATTGAATAAAAAGGAGGCAATGCAATGGATCGATCTTGAACATTGCAGCCAAGATATTATCAGAACCTGTCGTCTTCAATTTATCAATGCTCCCAGCCACAACTTGCTATCAGTTTGTGTGAACTGAATTGATTATCACAGCAGGTTCATGTTTTGTATCTCTGTAATCCCTTGAACATGAACTGTTCACTCAGAATCTTAGAATCCCTACAGTGTGGGAAAAGGTCCTTCGGCCCAACAAGTCTACACTGATCCTCCAAACCCATATCCCATTACTCTACATTTACCATTGACTAATACAGCTGAAAATGTGTTGCTGGAAAAGCGCAGCAGCAACACATTTTCAGCTCTGATCTCCAGCATCTGCAGACCTCACTTTCTCCTCATTGACTAATACACTTAAGCTACACATCCCTGAACACTATGGGCAATTTAACATGGCCAATTCACCTAACCTGCACATCTTTGGATTGTGGACAAAACCAGAGCACCCAGAGGGAACCCACGCAGACACAGGGAGGATGTGCAAACTCCACACAGACAGTCACCCGAGGCTGGAATCAAACCCAGGTCCCTGGCACTGTGAGGCTGCAGTGCTAACCAGTTGTTGCTTTGGACTATGTTAACATCTTTAAAGGTGCAGCACCATACAGTTAAAACTGGCAGAGAATCATGTGAAAGCTATGTGCTATCCAACTCTAATCCATGCTATGCCTGATGGTTCAAATTCTAATTTAACATATTTAATATCTTTGGCCCAAAAGCACACGCGTCTCTGCTGCAGCTTCTTGCTGAGCTTCTCCACTGACTGTTACCCTGTTACCATTTGACTGACAGTTCCACAAACTTTCATATTATCTGGCCACACTTCTTAAAGTATTCATCCTTGCAGCAGTGCATGGACTGATCCCCGAAATTTCACTGAACCCATGCTTCTCTTTGACAACCATATTCTGCTTCTTGAATTCTTCAAGGAGAATGTCTTAGCATCCTGTTCAAGTCTAATTGGCTTTTTATCCTTGGTTCCTTTATTGTTCCTAAACAGGTTGTTTCTCAAATTAATTGGCTTTGTATATGTTGATACTAATTGGCTTAGACTATTAGGGTCTTTTATTCATTTAATCCTTGGTCAGTTTCCATTCACAGATTAGAAACCCTTGTCTCTGATCCCTGCCTTTTTGAGATTAGTAAAGTTTTAGCAGTGAACCCTGATTAATATGAATTGGTTTTACAGTTTGACCATTACATCTGTTAATCCTTGCAGTAAGACACAGCAGAAGGTGGTCATGCCGTCCCTTAAGTCTGCTTTGCCATTCAATGAAATCATGACCGATTTGATATCATGCTTACTGATTCCCAGAAAAATCGCTCAGTATTGAATGTCCTTATACAGCCTATACAGTCCTCTGTGATAAATAATTCCATAGATTCATTACACTCAGAGAAGAAATTCTACCTCATCTGTCTTAGATAGGTGAGAGATTATTCAGAGATTATGCCCTCTGCTCCTGCAAGAGGAACCAATCTTTCTGCATCGACCTCTGGGAATCGCGGATGTCTCAAGAAGGTTGCATCTCATGTGGAAAGGTCCTGACCTGTACCAAACTGTTTCTCTCCACAGATACTATCTGATCACATGTGCTTTCCTGGCATTTTGTGTTTTTAATTTCAGATTTCCAGCATTGGCAACATTTTGCCTTTCTCTCAGGACATCAGGCTCAGCGGTTTGCACTGCTGCCTCACAGTGCCAGGGATCCAGGTTCAATTCCAGCTTTGGGTGACAGTCTGTGTGGAGTTTGTACAGTCTCCCGATGCTCTGCGTGGGTTTCCGTTGTGTGTTCCAGTGTCCTCCCACAGTCCAAAGATGTCACGTTAGGTGGATTAAACATAGTAAATGTGTGATTACAGTGTAGGGTAGGGAGCAGGGTCTGAGGAGAAAGCTCTTGGGAGGGTCAGCACATACTCAATGGGCCAAATGGTCTTTCTCCACATTGTAGGGATTCTATGATCAGGAGTTTTTCCAGCTGGCATCCTCATCTTGTCCATTTTCAGCTGTTCCTTTAACAATCTTCCATTTATCATATAAAGACACAACGGTGTTCATTAGCAATTTTACATCATTCAGCTCCATTCCCAATTCCTTCCAGAATAAGGCAGCTCACAAGGCTCCTATAGCAGGACCTGGACAACATCGTGTGGCAGGTAGTACTTACTAATGAAGAAATCACCATTTCCACTAAGAAAATATTCAACTGCCTGATTATTACAAATGTGGATTTGAGAATGTGGCATAGACTAGATACTGAGTGACCGTCAAATTCTATCCACCATTTATAAATTAGAAGGTAGATGCAGGTGATGGAAGTTTCCTTCCACAAACAGACATCAATATCTGATCAATTGTTTAATCACAAGCGAAAACTAAGATTTCTGTTAAGCAAAAGTACTGGGAGTTAGAGTATTTCTGTCTCCCAGTACCCCAGATACAGGAAGATCCGAAGACAAGAACCTACAGCTGCCTGGTTCTGAGATAAGAAGTGTTATTTTGTAAATCTTAATTGGGAGTTTATTGGACTAGTATTATAGAAAGGAAGGTAGAATGTAGGTTAGAGAAAGAAATTGTAAATAGTGGTTAGTTAATTATTCTCTATTATATTTTAAGAAATAAAGTTGCTAATTTTACTTTAAATAGTCTTTGGCCATTCGAATCTTTACAGATTACTGCACAGGATCAATCTTTTCTGTGTTGCTGGTTTTAAATTAAGCAGGAGGGTTTACCCCGTGTCGTAACAAGGGATACCGTAGAAATCGCCCTAGATCCATGTGGCTGCTCTCTCCTAGAGAGAGAGAGGGAGACAACTGGTGGTGAGTTTAACCTAAGAATCACCTCACCTCTTTACATCTCACATCAGCTGTCCAGCCAAAGGTGCTAACTAACCCCCTGCGGCAATGGTGGCTGGACAGCTGGTTCATGATGTAGAGTGACACCGACAGCACAGGTTCAATCCCCACACACCGGCTGAGATTACCATGAAGGTCCTACCTTCTCAACCTCACCTCTCCCCTGGGGCATGGTGACTCTCAGGTTAAACTCACGATCAGTCATGTCTCGCTAATGAGAGAGCAGCCTGTGGTTCACTATGACTATGGGGACATGGAAGGAATATATATCCAAGGCACGATATTGAGTGGCTTGGAAGGGAACATGTAGGTAGTGGTTTCTCATATATCTACTGCCTTTGTCTTTCGGAAGGTATGGTCGTACATTTGGAAGATGCTGTCTGAGGAGCATTAGTGAGTTACTGGAGCAATCTAGTTGTTGATACATAAGGCTGCTACAGAAGATTGGTGTTGGATTCACTGTATGTTTGTAGAGATGGTGCCAATCAAACTGGCTACTTTGTCCTAAAAAAGCAAGTGCTGAAGAAATTCAGCAGGTCTGGTAGTATATGTTAAGAGAGAAAGAGAATCAATGTTTCTAGTCCTACATGACTCCTCCTCAGTACTGTTCTGAAGAGGAGTTATATTGGAATCAAAAGGTTAATTCTGTATTTCTCTCCACCAATGCTGTTAGGCTTGTTGACTTTCTCCAGCACTTTCCGGTTTCATTTCAGGCTTCAAGTGTCTACAGCATTGTGTGTTTATCATGGTGGTGTCCAATTTCTTGACTGTTGTTGGATTTACATTTCATCCAGTCAAATGGGGTGTATTCCATCATATTCCTGATGTGTGCCTTGTAGATAGCAGAGAGGCGTTTGGTGTCATGAACTGCGTCACTCACGGTAATATTTTTGCTCTCTGACCTGCCCTTCTATCCACAGTGAGCAGGACTTATCTCATGAGTCCAGTTCATTTTCAACTCAATGGTAACTCCAATACTGTTGATCGTAGGGGATTCAGCAATAGCAAAGCCTTAAGTGTCCAGAAGCATTATTTAGGTGATCTCTTATTGAAGGTGGTAATTGCTTCCCATTTGTATAGCGTGAATGTTAATTGCCAATTGTCAGCCCAGGCTGGAATTTTCAGGGATCTTGTGACAGAGCGACATGGAGTGTTCAGTATCTGAGGGTGTAAGAATGCTTTGAACATTGTGCAAGTTTAGTGAACCCTCTGATTTATGGCATTCTGATTGAGAGAAGGTCAGTTATACAGTCGCTAAAGATAGTTAGGGCTAGGACACAATCTTGAGGACTTCCTGCTGTGAGGTCTTGGAGCTTAGATGGCTGACCTCCATAAACCACACCAACTTCTGTTGGTCTGGAGTCACATGTAGCCCAGACCAGGTAAGGACAGTAGTTATCTTTCCTTAAAGGATATTAATGAACCAGGTGCATTTTCTTTGACAATTGATATTAGTTTCATGGTTGACATTAGAGTTTATAATCCACATACTTATGAAATTGAAGCTTTGTCATGCTGAGATTTAACCCAATTCCATGATAGTAGCTCTGAAGTATCTGAATATGAGCTAATTCAATGGCTGGCTTCCTGGCTGATTTGGAACACAACTTGATTTTTTTTTTAGATTAGATTACTTACAGTGTGGAAACAGACCCTTCGGCCCAACAAGTCCACACCGACCCACCCAGACCCATTCCCTTACACTTACCCCTTCACCTAACACTATGGGTAATTTAGCATGGCCAATTCACCTAACCTGCACATTTTTGGACTGTGGGAGGAAACCGGAGCACCCGGAGGAAACCCACGCAGACACGGGGAGAATGTGCAAACTCCACACAGTCGCCTGAGGCGGGAATTGAACCCGAGTCTCTGGTGCTGTGAGGCAGCCGTGCTAACCACTGTTCCAATTACCCAATAAAGTTTTAAGATTTGTTTTTTACCATTTAGTGATAAGTTAATTTGTTTCTATTTGATCCCAAAATGGAAATACAACAGACTAAGTGATAGTGGTCAATTAATGAATTTGTCTTGACTATGACCAATTGTGAGAACATCCAGTTTGTATCAGGGCAAGATAGGTTTGTGTATTTGCTCAGTGGGAGTTATAATGGAACGATGGATGATTAGAGGGAATTATTTTCCCAAACAGAGGGAGGTATTGAGTAGAAAGGTAAAAGAATAATTTATATGTGTGTGAGGTAAATGTGGTGTGTGTGTGTGTGTGCGCACACATGTGTACATGTCTTTCTGTGTCTCTGTGTGTAAAATACCTAAGAAATTCTTCTGCATGAATAAGAACTCTTTCTTCCCCTTTGTCTTAAAGGATTTTGGAATGTGCTTATCTGAAAAATTGGAATTTGAAACCCATGGTTCTAAGAACACATGTTGCCCCCACCTCAGTAAGGATGGGAACAGCACTGGGAAGGAAACATGCAAAATGCAAAACAACAATCTCACTCTCAGTCTCTCTTGAGCAGATTTATATATGATGAGAACAGTTATTGAAGACTGCGGAGCTTCAAAGTACAAAAATCCTGAGGTCTGGAGGAATTGTAACAAAGGAGACAAGGGAAGAAATTACAGGGACTCTGACCCAAATGTTTAATTCCTCTCCAGCCACGGGGGAAGTGTCATAGAACTGGAGGACAGCTGATGTGTTTTCACTTTTTGAGAAATGTGGTGGAGGTAGATGAGGAATAACAGACCAGTGAGTGTCTATCAATGTTAGAGAAATTATTGGAGAAAATTCCAAAAGAAAGGATTCATCTCCAATTAAAGAAACAAGGTTTGATCATGGATAGTCAGCACGTCTTTGTCAGATGGAGGTCATGCCTAACAAATCTGGTGGAGTTTTTGAGGAGGTGACCATGTCTGTGGATGTGGCTAGGACAATTGAAGTAGTTTACATGGGATTTAGCAAAGTCTTTGACAAGGTCCCACATGGGGGATTGAGAATGAAGGTAAAAGCATATGGCAGCTGGAGTAACTTGGCAAGTTGGCTGGAAAATTGACTCAGTCAGAGGAGGCAGCAGATATTGATAGAAGGCTGTTTGTGTAATTAAAGGCTCATGTACAGTGTGTATCACAGAGATCAGTGCTGAATCCCTTATTGTTTGTCATATTCATAAATAATATAGACCGGTCAGATCGGCAGATCAGTGGCAGATGCAATTTAACTCTGACAAATGTGAGATGATGCACTTTAGTAGAAGTCACAACATAAGGCAATGAGTGGTGGGACACCAGGAAGCTCAGAGAAACAGAAGGACCTTGAGGTGCTTGTTAACAGATCCCCAAAGGCAGCAAGACAGGGTAATAGGATAGTTAAGGCATACAAGATACGTGTCTTTACCAGTCCAGGAATAGATAAAGTCATAGAGATTCTCAGCATGGCCCAAATTGCTCGTGCCACCCAGTTTTCACAATTAAACTAGTCCCATTTGCCTGGGTTTGGTCCATATCTACCCCATCCATGTGCCTATTTAAATGTTTCTTAGGGCGGCACGGTGGCTCAGTGGTTAGCACTACTGCTTCAGAGCGCCAGGGACCCAGTTTCAATTCCCGTCTCGGGCAACTGTCTGTGTGGAGTTTGCACATTCTCCCTGTGTCTGTGTGGGTTTCTTCTGGGTGCTCTGGTTTCCTCCCACAGTCCAAAGATGCGCAGGTTAGGTGAACTGGCCATGCTAAATTGTCCATAGTGTTAGGTGTAGGGGAATGGGTCTGGGTGGGCAACAAGTGTGGACTTGTTGGGCTGAAGGGCCTGTTTCCACACTGTAGGGAATCTAATCTAATCAAATCACAAAATTGTACTTGCTTCTACCAATACCTCTGGCAGCCTGTTACAAGCACTCATCACCGTCTGTCTGAACAAAGTGTCCCTCTGAATCCTTTTGTATCTCTCCACTCTCACCTTAACTTATCCCCTCTAATTTTTGACTCTCCTATACTGGCGAAAGTCTGTTGGCTATCTATCTTATATGTATCTCACAAGATTTAATAAACCTCAATAAGGTTGCCTCTCAGTCTCCTACGTTCCCGGGGAAAAAAAGTCCCAATCTATTCAACCTCGTCTTATACCTCAAAACTTCCAGTCCAGGTAGCATCCTAGTAAGTGGAGGGCCAATACTGAAGTGTAGCTGAAAGGCAGGAGGTTTAGAGGGAACATGACATCCGGAGTATGGCAGCGGCCTACACTGCATTGCCCAGGAGGGTAACTGAGAAGGAAATCCTCAAAACCTTTAAAAAGTACTTGAATGAGCATTTTAAATGTCATAACATTCAAGACTGTGGACTAAGTGCTGGGGAGTGGGACTTGTGCAGCTTTTCATGTAATTGTTGGAGGGACAATCTTTATGGATCGATGGGTCACCTCTGTCCTATATGGTGCTATCATTCTATAATTTTGAAGTTAAGGTTCTGATTTCTTTTTGTCTTTGTTTTGAGAAATTATTACCAAGTGTAAGTTCCAGTTATTGTTGTGGTCAGTATTAGTTTCAGCTTCGGTATTCGAGTGCTCAATCAGACAGACTTTCCCAAATGAGTTGTGGAACTGAATTAACAAGGGAAGTAGTGGTATAACAGTGTGCAGTAGAACAGCTGTCAAGGTACAACATAGAGATATTGAATGACTGAATATCCTCAGTAAAATAAAAGTCATCACAGAAAAGAATATCAAAAGATAGACCCATCAACATCTGAATATCAGTGTGTGAAACACTGCAAGCATTCTTGTTTGATGACAAGTTGCAAGGAGCGGTCGTGACCAAATAAGATTAGATTCATCCAGTCTTTGGGGTATTCAAATGTAGACTTAAATTTCAATGACATTACATCATCAAAATAAACCTGTTGTCGTAATCTCTTTGTTCAAAATGATATTACAAAGGTGAATGTGTGATCATATTTTCCCAGGAGAGATACAACAAAATATAATACGATGTCTCTGGATAGGTCTCATCTCTCATTTTGAGACAATTCGGACAGATGCCAGCAGCAGGAAGGGAACTGGCCATGCTAAATTGTCCATAGTGTTAGGTGTAGGGGAATGGGTCTGGGTGGGCAACAAGTGTGGACTTGTTGGGCTGAAGGGCCTGTTTCCACACTGTAGGGAATCTAATCTAATCAAATCACAAAATTGTACTTGCTTTTACCAATACCTCTGGCAGCCTGTTACAAGCACTCATCACCGTCTGTCTGAACAAAGTGTCCCTCTGAATCCTTTTGTATCTCTCCACTCTCACCTTAACTTATCCCCTCTAATTTTTGACTCTCCTATACTGGCGAAAGTCTGTTGGCTATCTATCTTATATGTATCTCACAAGATTTAATAAACCTCAATAAGGTTGCCTCTCAGTCTCCTACGTTCCCGGGGAAAAAAAGTCCCAATCTATTCAACCTCGTCTTATACCTCAAAATGTATTTTCCAAACATAATGATCTCAAAAATATATGACACCATCCTAGTCATTGTTGGTGTACCTAGTAAGTCTTGGAACAACTTAAGTCACATAAGTCTATATTTCCGAACTGCATTCACTGATGATTTAATTTCCATTTAGCAAGGCAAATCCCAATGTCAGATGAAAGTGCTCTCACTTAGAGTTTAAAGTGAATTGTTTGTCGATTCGGAAGTTTCTCAGTAACGTGTAGTGGCGTCTGTTTCTCTGTACTGTGCAGAATGGGTTGACACTGAGGCCTCAATGAAGAAGTTTGGCTGAGCACCGGCCCCAGCTTGTCTAGAAAGGGTTTAGCAAGACCATTCTCTCTCCATGGTCACTTAAAGCCTGCTCTCAGTCAGCTGGATTAGATTAGGTTCCCTGTGACATGGTGGCTCAGTGGTTAGCATTGCTGCCTCACAGCACCAGTGACCTGGGTTCAATTCCTGCATCTGGTGATTGTCTGCATGGAGTTTGCATGTTCTCCCTGTGTCTGTGTGGGTTTCCTCACACAATCTAAACATGTGTAGGTGAGGTGAATTGACCATGTTAAATTGCATACAGTGTTAGATCCATTAATTAGTGTCAGTGTGGACCTTTTGGGCCAAATGTTTCCACCCTGTAGAAAATCTAATCATGATAAGGGTGGATCAGCCCAGATGGCTTTGACCATCTTGAGTTTTTGTCAGTCAGTGGATGCCTGGGGTTATGATATCTGTGAGGATAGATCACTGGGAGGGTTATTGAACACAAGGTTCCAACTACAATGTATATTGTTGAAATTATGTGAATGCCATGTGAGGCGTGCCATTTGTAAAATGATGCACAGAGCTGTGGTGCTGAGCCCAATAGGATAAGTGCTGAGGTCTAGAGTTTTAGGAGCCTCAGAGGATCAAATTGTCCAACAGGATGTTTCTATCTTGCCTTTTCTTGCTTTATCCTTTGATGTTCCCCAAATGATAATGTGAAGGTCCTCCAATTTGCGTTTATTTGGGATTATTATTTAGACTTTAGCTGTCAGTTTAAATATGTAATTGCTATCATTATTATTCACATTATTGTTATAACATTATTATTATGACTATTTTGTCAGGACTGATGTTTTAGAGACTAAAACTCCTGGATATATTTTTAGACGGATTCACCTTGAGGCTAGGGTGTTACACCATGTACTGTGGTACTCCATCAACTTTGTGAAACCTCTGTCATTGTACCTGGCTCAGAATGGTGGAGATTGGGTGGTACAACATAGTTTTTTGTAGATGAAAGACATTTTGGTTTGGGGTGACTGATGCGCAATTTCGGATGATTGATATAGTTGTGCTGTTCAGAGGCTCCAATCAGGATCAAGAACATCCGGCCGTATGGAAAGTCAGCCCTGCTACTGTGACACCCAACTGACCTGATGTTCAGTATTGAGGGACTTGCTGCATTAGATACTGTATCAGGATCACCAATTGAATCATAGTCCATCAACAGCATACTGCTGAACAGATATTAAAATAAACTATTAGAGATGATTCTTAGGGATAGGGTTTACATGCATTTGGAAATGCAGGGCCTAATTAAGGACAGTCAGCATGGCATTATGCAAGGCAGGTCATGTCTTACTAACTTGATTGAATCTTTTGAGGAAGTGACAAAGGTAATCGATGAGGGTAGAGCAGTGGATGTTTCTGCATGGATTTCAGTAAAGGCGCCCGCTATGGTCCCTCATGGTGGGCTCATCCTGAAGAATACACTACATTGGATCCATGGTAAGGTGGCAGCTTAGATTCCCATAGAAAGCAGAGGACAGTGAGGAAAGGTGTTTTTCTGGCTGGAGGTTCGTGACTTGTGGTATTCCTTAGGGTTCCATAATGGGACCTCTGCCCTTTGTTTATTTGCAGATGGTAGAACGATCAGTGAAGTTGTGGATAAAGTTGTCAAAGATACAGTGGAGATCAATTGCCGACATGGGTGGAAAGGTGTCAGATGGAGTTTAATCTGGGTAAGTAGGAGGCGCTGCACTTTAGGGGATTGAAAGTTAGGGAAAAGATATACTGTTAATGGCAGAACCCTGAACAGCATTGATGTACAGTGATCTTGGTGTTCAAGTCCATAGCTCCCTGCAAGTGACCATGCAAGTAAATAGGGTAGCAAAGATGATGTATGGTCAGCTTGCCTTTATTGGCTGATAAATTGAGTACAAGAGTCAAGATGTCATGTTTCAGCTTTATAAAGACTGTTCCTGTGCTGTACAGCTCGATGTTCTGTGTTCTCATGTGAATCATCTGTCAACCCTGATTTACATGATGCTCTTTGTCTCATAGTGTAGGACATCATTGCACCGATTGTCACATAGGATGTCTGTCCAAACAGTAATTGTGGTTTACACCATCGAGACAGATTTGCATAGACATATCAGTTCTTCCAGTTATAAGGTGAGATGTTACATCAATGCTATTCAAGATCTTGCTGATCAATTTGAGCCAATCTGCCCTTAGAAATGTTGTCATATTTTCCTCCCATTCTGAATGATTGGAAAGCTGAGGTGAGTGGGAATGACTGCTCACCTGTATTCACTTTGTGGGAAGTCACTCATGTCTTAACCCTGGCCATTCAGGGAACTGACCCCACACAGGGCAGTTCAGTGCATTCAGCCCCTTCTGGTTGGATAAAAGTTTTCATGTTGATTGAATCTCTATATCAATATGAGGTGGTTTATTGGAGATCACACGGAGATGCTGAGTAATCTCAGACTGTTTTGTGGCTATCGAGGAATCGAATTTAAATTGGGAGTAGAAGAGAGAGATAGTATAGAAGGGTCTTGCTGATGCCAGCTAGCACTTGGAAGTTTATAAATGTTTGCAGTAACAGTAACAGTAACAGCTGAATGTTCCCACAGTACATTGTAAATGTCAGGACTGCTTCATCAACACTGCTGCCTGGGGCATGTCTGGAACATTGTGTTTTACATCAGGGGAGTAATACAGTGGGTCAAACTCTTTCATGCAATAATGACACCGTTCTTCAATTCCATAATGATTCACTTGAAGGAAAATACAGTGTTCGATATATTGTGTCACCATAGTTTTACCAGACCATAGGGCTCTCATTAGAGAGAAGAGGCTGCTGGTGATTTAACTTGAGGGCCACCAGACCTCAGATGAGGGAAGAGGTTGAGAAGGAGAGTCCTTCATGGTAACCTCAAGCCAGTGATGAGAATTGAGCCGATGCTGTTAGCATCATACTGCTCTGCAAACCAACAATCCAGCCAACTGACTTCAACCCATTCCCATGGAATGTTGGATGACAAGATATTAAACAAATTTCATTTGACAGCCAAGGGAACGATGTCAAATTCAGAGAACATGTGTTGCTGCCATAATGCCAGAAGTTAGTACAATACAGAAGACTGAATGTTCTGGGGTGATGGGCTCTCCAAGTATTTATTTCTTCTCTTCAAGTTCAGTCTTTACCTCCCCAGAGGATCCACCTCTCAGATGTGGGGTACTCTCTGAATGCTGATCCATTGGTGTGCATGACAAATACATTTAACCCTCGACTTACTGGTCACTGAACTGGGCAGTACAAATTCCTAATGTGTGATATCAATGTACACATTTAGCATTTACAAACTAACCCTGTGGTGTAATTTGTCAACTGAGAACAACAAAAAAGGTTTTATTGCCCATAGGTGCTCTTCATTGCCACTGATTTACTGGATTGATGTGGGATACTGAATCAAGTCTCCAGAAATCACTCTGAATGAAGGCATTAATGATCATGGAACTGAACTGTATTGGGATCACTAACATCAGGCTGGACCCTCTGATTGCAATGGTGTCTTGTTGTTGGGAGAATCCATCACTGTAGAGCTGAATTGCAGAGCTGATTTCCAGAAATGTGGTGACAGTGATTACCTTTGACATCAAGACCACACTCAGTCAAGTGTGGCATCAGGAGCCCAGGCAAAACTAGAATGAATGGGGTATCAGGAAGTAAACTCCGATGGATGGAGTCAAAACTGGCACAAAGTGGTTCTTAGAGGTCAGTCTTCTCATCTCCTGGTCATTTCTGCAGTAGTTCCTCAGAGTAGTGCTCTAGGCCCAACCATCTTCAGCTGCTTCATCAATGACGTGCCCTCCGTCAGAAAGTCAGAAGTGGGGATGTTTTTGATAATTGTACAATGTTCAGCACTATTCGCAACTCATCTGATACTGAAGAAATCAATGTTTGAAGGGAGCAAGATCTCAACAATAGCATGGAATTGTAGAATCCCTACTCTGCAGACAGAAGCCATTCAGCCCATTGGGTCAGCACCAACCCTCCGAAGACCATCCCACACCACCACCCTACTGGCGTAATTCTGTATTTACCATGGATAAGCTACCAAGCCTGCACAGCTTTGGACTGTGAGATGAAACCATTGAAACCAAAACCACACATACAGGTAAACTCCATGCAGACGGTCCTTCAAGGCTAGAACGTAAACTTGGGCGCCTGGTGCCGTGAGGCAGCATTGATGACCACTGTGCTGCCAGATATGCTAGGTATCTGGGCTTGGGCTGAAAAATGGCAGATAAGATTCACGCCATAAAATGCAAGGCAATGACTATCTGTGATAAGAGATGACCTTCCCTCCACACCTTGACATTCAATGGTGTTAACATCAGTGAATCCCCATTATCAATATTGGCCAGAAATTCAACTGTCCTCACCCCATCAATACAGTGGCTGGGACAGCAGGTCAGAGGCTCAGAATACTGTAGCAAACAAATCACCTCCTGACTCCCCAAACCCTGTCCACCACCTGCAAGGCACAAGTTAGGGGCGTGATGGAATACTCCCCAATTGCTTGGATGAGTGAAACTTCAACAAAACTGATGGATCTTGACACCATCCTAAACAAAGCAGTGATTAGCACTACATCCACAAACAGCCACTATCTTCACCACTGACAGCAGTGTGTTCAGTCTACAGGATACGTGCAGAAATTCACTAAAAGTCCTTAAACAGCACTGTCCAAAACTATGATTAGTTCCATCTAGAAGAACAAGGACAGTGGATACTTGGGAACACTACCACCTGAAAGTTCCTCTCCAAGCCACTCTCCATCTTGACTTGGAAATATATCGCTGAAGCCAAACGCCAACTCGAGGACACCTCTTCCTACCGCCCCCTTGACCATGACCCCACCCCCATCACCAAACCATCATCTCCCAGACCATACACAACCTCATCACCTCAGGAGATCTCCCACCCACAGCTTCCAACCTCATAGTCCGGGAACCCCGCACTACCCGGTTCTACCTCCTTCCCAAGATCCACAAGCCTGACCACCCTGGCCGACCCATTGTCTCAGCATGCTCCTGCCCCACTGAACTCATCTCTACCTACCTCGACACTGTCCTATCCCCCCTAGTCCAGGAACTCCCCACATACGTTCGAGACACCACCCACGCCCTCCACCTCCTCCAAGACTTCCGTTTCCCCGGCCCCCAACGCCTCATCTTCACCATGGATATCCAATCCCTCTACACCTCCATCCGCCATGACCAGGGCCTCCAAGCCCTCCGTTTTTTCCTCTCCAGACGTTCCCAACAGTACCCCTCCACCGACACTCTCATTCGTTTGGCCGAACTGGTCCTCACCCTTAACAATTTCTCCTTTGAATCCTCCCACTTCCTCCAGACCAAAGGGGTAGCCATGGGCACACGTATGGGCCCCAGCTATGCCTGTCTCTTTGTTGGCTACGTAGAGCAGTTGATCTTCCGTAATTACACTGGCACCACTCCCCACCTCTTCCTCCGCTACATTGATGACTGCATTGGCGCCACCTCGTGCTTCCGCGAGGAGGTTGAGCAATTCATCAACTTCACCAACTCATTCCACCCTGACCTTAAATTTACCTGGACCACCTCTGACACCTCCCTCCCCTTCCTGGATCTCCATCTCCAGTGACGACCGACTTGACACTGACATTTTTTACAAACCCACCGACTCCCACAGCTACCTGGATTACACCTCTTCCCACCCTACCTCTTGCAAAAATGCCATCCCGTATTCCCAATTCCTCCGCCTCCGCCGTATCTGCTCCCAGGAGGAGCGGTTCCACCATAGAACACACCAGATGGCCTCCTTCTTTAGAGACCGCAATTTCCCTTCCCACATGGTTAAAGATGCCCTCCAACGCATCTCATCCACATCCCGCACCTCCGCCCTCAGACCCAACCCCTCCAACCGCAACAAGGACAGAACGCCCCTGGTGCTCACCTTCCACCCTACCAACCTTCGCATAAACCAAATCATCCGCCGACATTTCCGCCACCTCCAAACAGACCCCACCACCAGGGATATATTTCCCTCCCCACCCCTCTCTGCCTTCCGCAAAGACCGTTCCCTCCGTGACTACCTGGTCAGGTCCATGCCCCCCTACGACCCACCCTCCCATCCTGGCACTTTCCCCTGCCACCGCAGGAACTGTAAAACCTGTGCCCACACCTCCTCCCTCACCTCCATCCAAGGCCCTAAAGGAGCCTTCCACATCCATCAAAGTTTTACCTGCACATCCACTAATATCATCTATTGTATCCGTTACTCCCGATGCGGTCTCCTCTACATTGGGGAGACTGGGCGCCTCCTAGCAGAGCGCTTTAGGGAACATCTCAGAGACACCCGCATCAATCAACCAAATCGCCCAGTGGCTCAACATTTCAACTCCCCCTCCCACTCTGCCGAGGATATGGAGGTGCTGGGCCTCCTCCACCGCCGCTCCCCCACCACCAGACGCCTGGAGAAAGAACTCCTCATCTTCCGCCTCGGAACACTTCAACCCCAGGGCATCAATGTGGATTTCAACAGTTTCCTCATTTCCCCTTCCCCCACCTCATCCTAGTTTCTAACCTCCAGCAACTCGACTTGTCCGGACTTGTCCGACCTGCCCAGCTCCTTTTCCACCTATCCACTCCACCCTCTCTTCCCTGACCTATCACCTTCATCTCCTTCCCCACTGACCTATTGTACTCTATGCTACTCTCTCCCCACCCCCACCCTCCTCTAGCTTATCTCTCCATGCTTCAGGCTCTCTGCCTTTATTCCTGATGAAGGGCTTTTGCCCGAAACGTCGATTTTGCCTGTCCTCGGATGCTGCCTGAATTGCTGTGCTCTTCCAGCACCACTAATCCAGAATCTGGTTTCCAGCATCTGCAGTCATTGTTTTTACCTTGGAAATATATCACCATGCCTTCAGACTGGGTCAAAATCCTGGAATCCATTCCCTTATGGCATTGTGGGGCAACCTACAGCACATGGACTGCAGCAGTTCAAGAACGCAGCTCACATCACCTCTCAAGGGCAACTGAGGTTGACTAATAAATGCTAGCCAGCCAACAATTCTGTGTGTCAGTAAACAAATAATTGGTCATGAGGAATTTGTGACCCAGTGTTCTCGTTTTCCCGTGGGTATCTGGAAAAGCAGCATTGTATTCAATGTGGACCATGAATAGGAAAATGCCCTCAATCGCTAATATCTTTCACTGTAGAACTGTTTTGCATGTGAATCAATAGCCTTAAGGGAACATCTAATTCCAGTGGCATTGTGATTCAGTTAGCATCTTTCAATTAGAATTTCACTGAGTGTAGGTTCCAGCTAAAGGGGAACAACTTACCCCAGTATTCAGGTGTCACTGGGAGCATCTCTCAAAGTAAAATTATACTGAGTGTGGGTAACTAACTGGAGGGGAACAACTTAGGCAGTGGCCTTGCATAAGTAGGAGTAACTCTGACATGCCTTTCCCATTACTTAGTGTTCGAATGCTGAATGAATATTCTAACAAAACAAACTCTAGTTGTCATCACCCTTATTCATGGAAATTCCATCTCCATATCTTGCATCGCTAAATCTTTTTAAAGTTTCGTACCCCAACTTTAGCTGTACTCGTCTTTCAAGAAACAGAGGCATACTTCTTTTTGGATGTGGTACTGTAGGGAGTATTCCATCGCATTCCTGACTTGCGCCTTCTAGCTGGTGGACAGACTTTGTGAAGTCAAAAGTGAAGATGTAGTGCATTTGGATTTTAAAGGTTTTTTTTTAAGTGCTGCATGGAAGGTTAATGCTCAAGGCAGGAGCTCATAGTGTTGAGTGTAATGTATTAGCATGGATTGAGACTGGATTAACATACAGAAGATGGAGAATTGGGATTAATAGACATTTTGTTGGAAAGATGTAATTTGTGAAGTGCCATCAGAACCTGTCCCAGCATCTCAATTTCTTGCTATCTATGTTAATGACTTGAAGAAGGAAATAGAGTATAATGTATTCAAATTTACTGATGATATATAAATAGCTGTGGTGGAAGGTACATTCTGGTAAGAACATAAGAAATCTGCAAGGGGATGTGGATACATGGAGTGAATGGGCAAAAACTTGGAAGCTGGAGCTTTAATGCTGGAAAGTGTAAGGTCAAACACTTTGCTAGGAAGAATCAAAAAGCAAACAATTATAAATGGAGGAAGATTTCAAAAAGGTCAGCAAAGTGAGATTTGTGTGTAAAACAAAAAGTTAGCATGCATGTTCATCAAGTAATTAAGGATACAAGTGGAATTTGGGCTTTGTTACCATGGGTTTGAAGTGTAAATATAGGGAAGTCTTATTACAACTGTACAGATTGTTGAGACCACCTTTAATACTGTGTACGATTCTGGTTTCCATATTTATGAAAGGAGATGCTGGTGTTGGAGGCAGTTCAAAAGATTCACTAGACGGATTCCTGGGGTGAAGGGTTAACTTAGGAAAAATGATAACCAGATTAAGTCTTTACTCATTAGCATTTTGAAAAAGTAAGGGGTGATCTTATTGAAATATACATAATTCTGAGGGGGTTTGACAGGGTAGATGTTGAGATGATGTTTCCACTTATGTAGGGGTCTTGAATGAGGGAACATAGTTGCAGAATAAGGAGACACTTACAGTCAGTTCTGCTATAATGTGGTAATTCCATTCTTGTGCAATCCTGCGTTATAAAAAACTTGCGTAATAAGAGCACCATTTGAACTAATGGGGCCGGAATAGTATTATAACTAAGACACACCTTAAAATTCTGCACTTTAGAAACAGTGTCGTCAATTTGTCAGTTGGCATTATAGCGATTTTGTGTTATTGAAACACATTGTAACAGAACAACCTGTACATGAAAATATTGTAAAGTATGACTGATTAATTTTACCTTCGACATAACGAGTTATTTCTGCCTGCCCTTGGTATACATGTCACTAAGACAATTCCCACTTCCAGTATTGGGAGTATTTCTATCCCTTCAGTGTGATAATGACAAACATTCTGACTTTTCCTGGGCATTCAAACTGTGTCACACATTGACCTGTTTTTTCCCCTCAGCCTTTGATCTTCCAGCAAAACCACATTTTTATTTTAGTGTGACGAACTCAGGATCATTTGACTTGGATTTACAGATGTATTGATTGTATTTATCTCAATAATATGCTTCTCTTTTTACAGTTAAATTTTAATTACTGACAACAAATGCTCAGCTCTTATTGTCAACACATATTCACAATAAGGACTCCTTGAAAAACTGAACTCACCAAGATTACAACTCTCTTGCGTTTCATCCTGACCACAGATGAAGATAGTTACGGTTAATGGCGGTCAATCATCTCAGCCGTCACACATCTCTGCAGGAGTTCTTCACACTTGTACCTTGGCCTTAAAATCTGCAGCTGCCTCATCAATGCCTTTCCCTCCATTACCATTTCCAAAGTAGAGAGGTTTGTTCATGCTTGCACAATATTCAGCACCATTAACATCTCCTTAGATAATGCAAAGATTTGTGTCATTATACCGTGAGATAACATCTAGCTTGGTCTGGTAATTGACAAGTAACATTCGTATCCCACAAGCACCAGGGAGTAGCCATCCCCAAGAAGTGAGAACCTACCAATATGCCAATGGCTTACAGTGACATTACTATCACTGAATGCATAGCTAACAACAACCTGGTCCAACCATTGACAAGAAACTGATCTGGTCCACCCATGCAAGTGCTGTGGACACAGGAGTATGCCAGATATTGATTTCTGCAGCAATAAGCTCCCTGTCTGTCTCTCCTATCCATGTCTACCATCCAGAAAGTATAGCTTGGGTGGGATGGAATGCTTTCCATGTATCTCACTGAAAGCATTTCCAACAACATTTACAAAGCACCACATTGATCAGCATGCCAATTACCACATTCCGTACTCACTCTCTTCACCAATGACATGAATGACCCACAATGAATACCACCCACAGATGCAAAACATTACACTCCAAGTGTTTTTTTGACAGTACCTCACAGAACCATGACCTCTAATAGCTAGAAGAACAAGAGCAGGAGTTGCATAGAGACACCATCATATGCTACTTCCCTCTCAGGATAGATTTCATTCTGACTTGGAAATAAATCATTGTTCCATTACTACTGCTGTCTAAAAATTATGGTATTCTGCTCCAAATTATACAGGGTTTTCCTATCCACCAGATAATGCAGGTGTTCAAAAATGCTGCTCTCCAGTACTATCTCAAAAGCAATTAGAATTGGGCAAGAATTATTGGTCCAGACACCAAAACTCACATTTTGTGAGTACATTTAAAATTAACCAATATTCCCACATCTGAAAGAAGACAGCTCTGAACCTGAGCTGTGGTTATTGTCCAAAAGGATGTTCCACATGGGAGACAGCAGGAGAAATAACAGGAAAGTAGGGAAGCTTGGTGCTGATATCTTGCTGCTGATATCTTGCTGGATTCAGGATGTCAGCTATTCCAGTGGATGGTCCATGTCAAAGCTTATTTTGTCGTGTCCAACGATTTTCCCAACTACTACTGGTCTATAAGCCAGAAGACAGAACCTTTTCCCTGTGGTCTATGGGTTTATGCGTTGGGGTGTTCCTTACTTTAGAAAATTATACTGAATCAAATTAAGGATCTTCAAAACTGGGTCGATTTTGGGAGTTGCACGCTCGTGAGAATGAACATCACATAAGGATATCCTATCACAAGAAGTGGTCTAAAAAAGGGAGCAATCATTTTAGAGTCACCAGATTGTTGAGAGTCTAGTATTTGATCATGAGCCCATCATCTCCCCTAAGCTTTAATATTGGCCTGAATTCAGATATAGCCTCTGAAGCCAGGCAATTGAACAATGTTAGAGTCTCCCACAACAAGCTTTAGTACAATTCTAGTGATTTCCAAGGTGTGTGTATGGGCATTCTTAGCCCCAGCATGTGCTCTGAATCTGGGAGGAGGATCTCTGTTCACAAGGAGAGGAGCTTGTGAGAGAGAGCCTGGACATCAGGCAGGAAGCTTTGCTTCATTCCAGATAAAAAGTGTGAATTCTAAACTAGAAAGTTGCAAGAACCAATGCTGCATGGATTTGGGTGGGAGCAGTGGAGTACAGTCTCAGACAGGTCAGGGACTCCGTGCCAAATATTGAAATTCTTATGATTGTGGTAGGCACCTAACTTGGGGTATGGTGCTTGGATTCACTGCTGAATACTTCCATGGATAAAATTGTTGGTATGTTCAATCCTGTACACGTGGGATGGACTCAAAATTTTATCATTTTTTAAAATTTCATATTGTAGAGTGCATCCATTCCCGGTCACTGTGAAGTGATTTAATATCCCATATTATAGTTCATTCAGTGTGGACCTAAAATTCTAGACACAATCCGAGCTGTGGAAACTCCAAAACTGATTGATTTTGCAATCAATGTTTGTGCTAAATGTACAACATTGTTGATTTACTCTTGCAGGATGCCTTTGTGTAGATGTTGCAGTCCTATAGGAAGATCCAACCAGAGTAACCTATAAAGCAGCTCAAATCAACCACTGCCAATCCAAACAAAATATTGAATATGTGACCATGTTGCTACAAATAAACTGTTGCTCATGTTCTTACCTCTGTCTTTTAAAAGTACAAATGATTTATTTAGAGAGAGTTTGCTACTGAGGTTCAGATTCTCAAGACTTCATGTGGTTTGGAACAACAACGACCTTCTTGCCATTCCTTACAATCTGGGCTCAGGCACAGAGAGTAACTTCAAGTCTCTTTTTCTCCTTTCTCTCTCTTACAGTGAGTCTAGTGGTGATTGCACTCTTGGCTCGGGGAAAAGTGTGGTCTTACTACATGCACCATTCGATATCTGGTGGCCATGGCAACATCTGATCTATTGTTCATCAATTTTGATATCATACTTGATAGATTTGTGTCTTATTATTATCCACGCTGTTTCCTGAACATCAGTCCTGTTTGCAGAGTTATCTATGTCCTGACCTGCTCAGCCATTGATTGTTCTGTCTGGTTCACTGCTGCTTTTTCTTTTGATCGATTTGTTGCCGTCTGTTTTCATCAGATGAAAACTAAGTATTGCACAGAGAAAACTGCAATGAGGGTTCTAGCAACAATTTATATTTTCTTTTCCTTAAAGAACATTCCTAACTACTTCCGATTTAAACCTGGAAGGATCATCAACAATGTTCCATGGAACTGTTTTACCACACGCAGTTAGTATAATAGCCGTCGGTGGGCAAGTTTCAAATATTTTGAACAATTTTTAACACCAATGTTCCCATTCACTTTTATTCTATTTATCAATGTCCTGACTGTTAGACACATCTTCGAGGCAATTAAGGTGCGTGTGGAACTGAAAGGTCAGAGAAAAATACAGAATGACCCAGAGCTGGAGAGCAGAAAGAAATCTGCCATTTTACTCTTTGCCACATGTGCAAGCTTCATACTTCTCTGGTTGGGGTACATTTTATATATGTTTAGTGCTGCTAATTCTTTGAATTACATTGCTTTTCGTACATTTGAAAGAATCGCATTCATGCTGCGGAACCTGAGTTGCTGCACAAATGCTTCTATTTATGTGGTGATGCAGAGAGCATTCAGAGACCAGTTAACATATGCAGTGAAATATCCAGTTATAAAAATAATTCAATTGAGGAATAAATCCAAGTAACTGAGAGCCAGATAGATGCAACAGATAATGGAACGAGGAGTCCACATAAGGAATGGAATGAAAGGAGAAAGAGGTGGAGCAACATGATAACACTACTTCATTCCCTCGCAATTTGTCTGTCAGCAGAACAGGTCCACAGTAGACACAATTCCCGAGACCGACATTTGTCCCTGGAACATCTAGATAATAAGGATACTTACATCAGGCTCCTACTAATCAACTGCAGCTCCGCCTTCAACATTATAATCCCAATTGAACTAATCTTAAAACTCCGAGACCTAGGGCATGGCTCTAACTTCTGCAACTGTATTCTCAGTTTCCTGATGCACAGACCGCAATCAGTGAAGGTAACTAACTGCACCTCTTCTACAATAATTCTCAACACTGCGGCCCCGTAAGGATGTATCCTCAGCCCCCAAACACTCCCTGTACACATGACTGATTGGCCACATTTCATATGAACATCTACAAGTTTGCTGATGACATCATGGTTGTAGGCTGCATATCGAATAATGATGAGTCACAATATAGGAAGTCGATAGCGTGCTTGGTTTCATAGTGCAATCATAACAATTTTTGTCTCAATGTCTGCAAAACAGAAGAACTGATCATTGACTTCAGGAAGCAAGATGGAAGGCAAACCCCTATCTACATCAATGGAGAGGGATGAAAACGTCAGGTTCCAACGAATAACGGTAACCAACAATGTGCCCTGGATCTCCGTCAATAATTTGTTAACAATGTATAATTTTTGTGCCCTGAATAATACTAAATATAGTTTTCAATAAAATTGTTATGCTGTTGCATGTATTGCTATTCAAATTTTACCTGTCTGTGTTGATCAGTTACCTGACCATTGCTGGATACATTGTCAGTTGTATAGTATGCTGTCCTGCTCAAGCCTGTTACAATAAGAATTAAAGAAACTCTCACCTTTCACTGTCCTCACCATTCCAAATTGTTTGTGAACACTCAGTCCAGATCAATTGGTCACTTCCAACATTTATAAATAACTTTTATGATCATAAAACCTCAAAGTAATGACTTTTTGATTCTCAGTTCTTGACAAAACTGGAGATATTTTGACATAACGTGATCTGATAATAATTGTGAGATATAGCTGGGTTTGATCATTGTGAATCTGTGCAGGACTTCCACTTTTGTGATTCAGGACATTGTACAATCAAAGCTGCAATTCAGCAAGTGGTACTGAGAGTGTATCAGAACGCATTCCAGATAATTTGTTTAAAGATAGTGAAAAAAGTTGCATGCTCATTAATGAGGAGCTTTTGCACTATTGGAGGATCACTACAAAAGGAAACGTTGCATTGCCTCAGTCATTTAAATGAAGTGCTCCATCTCTTCTCTCAGACCATTCTCACTATTGCAAAAGATACCAGAAATGTTGCGGTTCTGTTTGCCGAGCTGGGAATTTGTGTTGTAAACAGAACCACAACAACGAGCACCCGAGCTACAAATCTTCTCCCAAACTTTGAAGATACAAGAAATAGCCCATGTGTCTTCTGGCCAATAATTCTTCCTCACAACAGAGCACTCAAGAAACAAAAGAGGATCTGATTCCAATGATATTACTGTTTGTGGAAGCTTGGTGTGTATAAAGTAGCTGCTGTTTCCCTACGTTACAACAGGGATTGCCACTTCAGCTGGCTTAATAAACTTTATCTTTGCAAATCCCTTTGGGATGTACTAAACTGAGAAAAATCCTTCTTTCTGAAGGAATGTTGACTGAAGGATGGACAGAAACCATGGGATTACTAAGGAGGAATTACTGGGACTTTTTTGATCAAATAACATTAACGGAATGCGATATATTTTAAATTCAAACGAGTGTGATATAGTCTATTGATGGATTCCTCAGTGTCTGGGGAATTTGCCCTTTTCAGTGAAAGTGGTCTTTTTATTTTTGGAAGGTTACATCCTCGGTGCTTTGGTTTGGAGCCTGAAGCAGCAAAAATCTCAGAGCCAAAGTTTGTGCGAAGATTTGCAGCTCGGGTGCTCGTTGTTGTGGTTCTCTTCGCCGAGCTGGAAGTTTTTGTTGCAAACGTTTCGTCCCCTGGCTAGACGACATCATCAGTGCTTGGGAGCCTCCTGCGAAGCGCTTCTTTGATGTTTCCTCTGGTGTTTATAGTGGTCTGTCCCTGCCCCTTCCGGTTGTCAGTTTCAGCTGTCCGCTGTAGTGGTTGGTATATTAG
Source organism: Chiloscyllium plagiosum (assembly GCF_037043375.1). Classification (NCBI taxonomy): domain Eukaryota; kingdom Metazoa; phylum Chordata; class Chondrichthyes; order Orectolobiformes; family Hemiscylliidae; genus Chiloscyllium; species Chiloscyllium plagiosum. The sequence continues at coordinate 88,492,168 of NW_028270156.1, read as the reverse complement.
GTCCAGGTCGATGTGTTGTTTATGGAGTTTCTGAATGAATGCTATGCCTCTAGGAATTCCCAGTCGACTGGGACAACACTACTATCATAGGGCAAGCCAGACAGAGAACAGCCTGGGAATTCGTAGAGGCATGGCATTCATCCACAAACTCCATCAACAAACACATCGACCTGGACCCAATATACCAACCACTACAGCGGACAGCTGAAACTGACAACCGGAAGCGGCAGGGACAGACCACAATAAACACCAGAGGAAACATCAAAGAAGCGCTTCGCAGGAGGCTCCCAAGCACTGATGATGTCGCCTAGCCAGGGGACGAAACGTTTGCAACAAAAACTTCCAGCTCGGCGAACAGAATCTCAGAGCCAAATTAAAACGGAGACTAAAAGTTCATTATCAGAGTTAAGCCTGAACCCTGTTAGGATGGATCCAGGAGCAAGCAGTGGGGGAAAAAAGAGAGAAAGACAGACAGAAAGACGGAGAGAGAGGATTTGGTCTGTTACCCAAAACACCAAGCAGATTAGGACTGGTGATAGACTCGAGGAGACAGGGAGAAATCACAATGTGGGGACCTATTACAGATCAGGGCAGCACAGTGGTGAAGTGGTTAGCACTACTGCTTCATGGCGCTAGGAACTTGAATTTGATTCCACCCTCAGGTAACTGTCCTACTGGAGTTTATACATTCTCTCCATGCCTCCAAGCGCTCTATTTTCTCCCACAAAGATGTGCAGGCTAGATAGATTGACCATGAGAACAATATGGTGATGGAGTGGGTCTGCTTGGGATGCTTTTCGGAGGATGCATGTGGACTTGATGGTCTGAATGGCCTGCTTCACACTTAATTAAAGATTAAATATGAACTGGAGTTTGGGTCTGGGAGAAGATTCGGAACACACAGTAATTTGTGCATCGATGCTCTGGGTTCAGAGCATCAAAGCTGAATCAATTGAAGCTCGAGATGATCCAGCTCATGAGGCACATCAATGAAGTTGGATGGTGAAATAGAACATAAAAATTGTGGAAAAGAGGAAGACACAGGTGAGCTTCAATATTTCTTATTTTACAGAAAGAAGGTAAGAACATTCCATGGTTGACCCTGGGTCTGACTGAATGGCAATCAGAGCAGGATACATCGAGTGCACAGTGTAAGCATTTGACTGGTGAAAATGAATGAAGTCGTCAGATGTCAGTCGTTATGGTGACCACTGAAAGGTCAGGGCCTCACAGAATGTCACAGGAA